>NC_064562.1:102828649-104060524 GCF_937001465.1 Orcinus orca | reverse complement strand
TCCCACTAGCTATCTATTTTACGTTTGCTAGTGTATATATATGTCCATGCCACTCTCTCACTTTGTCCCAGCTGACCCTTCCCCCTCCCCATATCCTCAAGTCCATTCTCTAGTAGGTCTGTGTTTTTATTCCCATCTTGCCGCTAGGTTCTTCATGACCTTTTTTTTAGATCCCATATATATATATGTGTTAGCATATGGTATTTGTCTTTCTCTTTCTGACTTACTTCACTCTGTATGACAGACTCTAGGTCCATCCACCTCACTACAAATAACTCAATTTTGTTTATTTTTATGGCTGAGTAATATTCCATTGTATATATGTGCCACATCTTCTTTATCCATTCATCTGTTGATGGACACTTAGGTTGCTTCCATGTGCTGGCTATTGTAAATAGAGCTGCAATGAACATTGAATTATGGTTTTTCTCAGGATATATGCCTAGTAGCGGGATTGCTGGGTCATATGGTAGTTCTATTTTTAGTTTTTTAAGGGACCTCCATATGTTCTCCATAGTGGCTGTATCAATTTACATTCTCACCAACAGTGCAAGAGGGTTCCCTTTTCTCCACACACTCTCCAGCATTTATTGTTTCTAGATTTTTTGATGATGGCCATTCCGACTGGTTTGAGGTGATATCTCATTGTAGTTTTGATTTGCATTTCTCTAATGATTAATGATGTTGAGCATTCTTTCATGTGTTTGTTGGCAATCTGTATAATTTCTTTGGAGAAATGTCTATTTAGGTTTTCTGCCCATTTTTGGATTGGGTTGTTTGTTTTTTTGATATTGAGCTGCATGAGCTGCTTGTAAATTTTGGAGATTAATCCTTTGTCAGTTGCTTCATTTGCAAATATTTTCTCCCATTCTTACCATTGCAACAAAAAGGATAAAATACCTAGGAATAAACCTACCTAAGGAAAAAAAAGCCCTGTATGCAGAAAATTATAAGACACTGATGAAAGAAATTTAAGATGATACAAATAGATGGAGAGATATACCATGTTCTTGGATTGGAAGAATCAACATTGTGAAAATGACTCTACTACCCAAAACAATCTACAGATTCAATGCAATCCCTATCAAACTACCACTGGCATTTTTCAAAGAACTAGAACAAAAGATTTTACAATATGTACTAAAACACAAAAGACCCCGAATAGCCAAAGCAATCTTGAGAAAGAAAAATGGAGCTGGAGGAATCAGGCTCCCTGACTTCAGACTATATTACAAAGCTACAGTAATCAAGACAGTATGGTACTGGCACAAAAACAGAAATATAGATCAATGGAACGGGATAGAAAGCCCAGAGATAAACCCATGCACATATGGTCACCGTATCTTTGATAAAGGAGGCAAGAATATACAGTGGAGAAAAGACAGCCTCTTCAATAAGTGGTGCTGGGAAAACTGGACAGCTACATGTAAAAGAATGAAATGAGAACACTCCCTAACACCATACACAAAAATAAACTCAAAATGGATTAAAAACCTAAATGTAAGGCCAGACACTATCAAACTCTTAGAAGAGAACATAGGCAGAACACTCTATGACATACATCACAGCAAGATTCTTTTTGACCCACCTCCTAGAGAAATGGAAATAAAAACAAAAATAAACAAATGGGACCTAATGAAACTTAAAAGCTTTTGCACAGCAAAGGAAACCATAAACAAGACAGATAGAGATTTAGTATAACCTACAGACATTTAGCAAATGATATCTGTCATGAATATTATAATGTGAAATTAGTAAAAGAAGTAACTTGAAGCAGGTGTTCAAAACGTTCACCCTTGACCTCTCCACATGGTAGATCAGCACACACATGTCCAGATTCTATGCTTCCAACACGAATAAGAGCAATTGAGGCTTTTCTTCACGGAAACATGATCAATGGATGGTACAGTTGTTGCTCTAAACACAATCCATATGTAGAAAACACTGAAGTCAGAGTCAAGATATTTGGGAATCCTTCTGCTGCAGGTTCATATTGGAAAGTCTGTTACTATGGTTAATAAACCATGCATTTTTGGTATAAAGTAACCCATGTTCAATAAGAACAATGTATGGCTAAACACAAGAAACTTCTAACAATTAGAGATTTAAAGTAGGTTTTGGGGGAAGCTAACCTTGAATTATTAAAACTCAGCTTTAAAAGTCAAGGCTAAGTTCAGCCAAGTTTCTCTCTTGGCTGAAGGCAACTATAGCTCCATTCTCTGGGCTCAGGGCAATAATGTTGTCACACTGGAGGCAAGATTTGGAAGTCAATTACAGGAAATCACCTGGGTCCTTTATGCCTGAAATTATCCCCTGGTAAAGATGTGGAAATTTTATTTAAAAGATAGAAGGCCATTTGGCCTAGTAAAAAAGCCAAGTTAAGATACCACAGAGGGAGGTATAAGCAAATCACAGAAGTATGAGAATGGGAATATATATCTGGGCCACACCACTCTCACCTAATTAATAGGTCCACAGTTTTGTGTAACAAGAATAATGGTAACTTAAATATCTAATAATAGAAGAACAGTTGAGTCAAATATGGTTTACTCACCAAGGAAGATACTAAACTGCTATAAATTTGCAATAACACAAAAGCATGGGTATAAGTTACATGAAAGAAAAATTAGGATACAAAAATTTATGTGCAACAGGGAACTATATTCCATATCCTGAGATAAACCATAATGGAAAAGAATATGAAAAAGAATACATATATGTATAACTGAATCACTTTGCTGTACAGCACAAATGAACACGACATTGCAAATCAACTATATTTCAATAAGATTTTTTTTTAATTTATGTGCAATATTATCTCAACTCTTTCATTTGAACCTGTCTATAGAGAAAAGCCTGAGACCATATTTAAAAAAATGCTAACAGTGGTTGCAATTAGATGACAGAACTTTATGTAACTTTTAAATATTTTCTTTTGACTTTTTAAAAATTTTTCTGCATTTTTCACATATTTTCATAATTGGGGAGAAAAAAATTGAAACCCCCAGTTCCTCAGGTGTTTACTTCCTTTGAATCTCAACAGCCTTTCCTAGACACAGTGGGAATAAAAAGGCTGGCTGCTCTCGCTTTCAATTTTTTTTTTTAATATTTTGATGTGGCTAGGCAATTACATATAATTTAACATAAAATCAGCCTTTGAATGATACCAGACAAGGCAAAATGGAAGCTTCTATTCACTCACTCCATTAATACCTAAAGAGAGGTTACTCAATGAAGTTGAGAGGCAAAATGTTTTTGAATACATGCTTTTCGAACAAAAGGAACATTCCAATTTCATATCTCGTTTAGGTTAAACGAGAAAAGCCACATGCCTACTTACATTCACACCTCTCTAACACACTCCCAATACCCATACAAACATAAAACAAGCCTATACTGTTAATTTTGCTTTTATAAAACATATTCTGAAAATTATAGGTTTGAGGTGAGGTGCTGAAAATTTGAGGAACATAAAACATCAACGAGTCATAAAATGGTGGAAAAGTTTCCCCTTTTTTAGTGTTAAGATCCAGATCATCAACAGTCATTTGCTGAAAAGAAACTTGCTCATTTTTAAACAAGACTGAAATTAAAACTGATGTAGCTCCTGTGCTTGTTTGAGTAATGACGCAAGCAGGCATTAGTTTAAATCAGCTATCGCTGCTGCGATCAATTTTCTCTTAAATTTATCAAGCATTGTTATGCCTGGCTTATTGATGATTTTTGATGTATTCCCAATAAAAAAAAAAACTTCCTCAACCTCATAAGTTATCTTTTTTTCATAAAGCCACAAAAGAATTCTAATTTTTCTAAAACTAGCCAGAGGAAACAAAGAATAAATCAAAAACCTGAAACCAGATAAGCAAACTTGCGTTATGAAATGGAATTCGAGAAAATATCATGACAGCAAGCATCTCAGTCAATTCCAAGGGAACAGTTAGACAATCCTGATGATTAAGTTTCTGCATTTCCATTGACTAGATCAAATTATGATGAATTCCCTTTCCTTAAGCTTCAGGTCCTTAAGAAGAGTTTGAGCTCCCTTTCCTCCCTTTTTTCCAAACATATGCAGTCACACTGAGCTGCACAAGGTGAAGGGGGAAGGAGAATTTCTGGGAGTGTTACCTGGCAAGGACCATTAGGTATGATTCTAAAGCAGACCAAAAATGATAATGATCCCACATTTTTGATGGCTTAAAAGGAAGAACACATGCATTCATGGCTTCACAACAAACAATTATTGACCACCTATTACATGCCAGGCTGAACTAGGCAATGATGATCAAGTGATAAATAAGACAGGCCTTGTCCCTATTTCATGGAATCCCTAGTCAAACTCACCAAACATATACATATACATACACAGAAATATCTATACTTACAATATACATTATGATAATATGTATCATTCATTGAGTGCTTACTATGTGCCAGGCAAGAGTCTGAATGTTTTATACAAACATCATCATAATCAAAATAACAGCTACTACTGTTTATTAAGAGCCAGTAACAGTCATTGTGCTAAATTCGTCATTCTTAGGATACAAGAGTTCTCCTCCCTTGTAGGTCTTATCATGATGAGGAAAGAGTGGCTTAGGGAGGTCGAAGGAATTGCTCAAGGTCACAGATAATAATGGCAGAAGACAGATTTGAACACAGGTCTACCTGATTCCACCTCACACTGGACCACCACGGTCTTCCACACTGGGCTTTGTCAAAGTCCATTGGCAGTGAAGCGCAAGACGTTAAAATTAGACATGATATGCCTGGGGACAGGAGACATCCCAAGGCTGATAACATCACTGAACAGCTGGATCTCTGTTCTGGCTGGCCAGTCTCAGGAGCTGCTGGACACAGGCTAGAACCAAGCCCAAGGGTCCTCTGGATGAATTTCAAAGGGCAAGAAAAAACATCTTCAAACTGGTGCTGCCAGATGCCTTCTTCTTTGACATTAGCAAGGAGGACAACATTCCTAACGATTACCCTAAAATGGTGGTTCTCAACTGGGGCGGATTTTGCTCCCCCTTCGCCCAACAAGGCACATTTGGCAATGTCTGGAGACATTTTTCTTTGTCACTCTGGGGAGGGTGTGCTACTGGCATCTAGTGGATAAAGGCCAGGGATGCCACTAAATATCCATAATGCACAGCCCCTCACAACAAAGAATTACCTGGTCCTGGGCTTCCCTGGTGGCGCAGGGGTTGAGAGTCCGCCTGCCGATGCAGGGGACACGGGTTCGTGCCCCGGTCCGGGAAGATCCCACATGCCGCGGAGTGGCTGGGCCCGTGAGCCATGGCCGCTGAGCCTGCGTGTCCGGAGCCTGTGCTCCGCAACGGGAGAGGCCGCAACAGTGAGAGGCCCGCGTACCGCAAAAAAAAAAAAAAAAAGAATTACCTGGTCCAAAATGCCAATAGTGTCTCTGCTGAGGAACCCACCCTAAAGTATCCCTATGCTGCCTAGTGGATTTTTCTAAGAAAATGAGGCATAGGAATGAACTTTGAGCCCCTGAATTGCCAAAAAAGGAGTATAGACTGGACGGCAGTCTTCAAAATGGAGTATAGCAAGAAAATAGTATGCCTTCCATTCATCTGTATACATCTTTATGTTTTTATTTCCTGTGTATGTTTTATAATGTCCCTAAAATAGTAGTACAATAGTACACGCAAATAATTTGTGTATAAACAAATACATATTTATTGGAGGTAAATGTGCAGAACAGTAAAAACACATAATCAACAAGGATGGAAATGTAGAGAAAAGAGCTATAGATTTGGAATCAAGGAGATCCGGGATCCAATTCCCAACTCAACCTCTAAATATTAAATGTATGACTTTGGTTTAACTGTCTGTAAAATAGTTATAAGAATACTCATCCCCCCACCCCAGGATTGTGTGATGAATTAAATTCAACTGTGTATTGAACACCTAGCACATAGTAGCTGCTTAATGAATATTCATTTCCTTTACCCTCTTTTCCCTCCCTTGTGTTTTAGGTATAAAAGCCTGGGACAGGTCACAAATTCCCTGTCCTGAGTGTCTTCATCTATAATCAAATTATGAATATTCCATCTACTTGACAGAGTTGGCATGAAGGATTGAATTAGAAAATTGGTATTAAAGTGCTACCAAAAATACAAAGGATTTATAAATATAAAGTTGTTTTCCTAAATTGTGATCGTACAACCTTTTATCAAGGGTATTCCTGATAATTACTCCTTTGCCCAATTTGGAAACTCAAAGATAAACATTCAGAAAGGAAAGGGCTTGATTCTAATAACTCCATGTGGCTTTTTCTTTTCTGCTTACACTATTTCACCATCTTAGCTGAGAGAGTGCTTAAATATTGCAAAATCAGGAATTTCAACAGCGGTATATTCAGTTCAACAGCATGGTGTTTGTTGGTTTTTTGTTTTCTTTTCTTCTTCTAGAGGGAATTGATTCACACGCTGTGAAAGCACACTGCATCACAGACTGACCACGCAGAAGGGCCCAGAGGCTGTGTACCTCCCGGATGGTGCTGACGTCAAATTGCAGGGCACATGGCCCTGTGCACTCCCAGCTCAGCACAATTCTCCCACATGCCTACGGCCTGGGATTCGTGCTCCATCACCTATAATTCCAAGTGCGTATTTTTAAACTTTTGAAGGTGAAGTGTGTTCATGCAAGCACTCTTCACAAAGGTCAAAAGCAGGCGGGAGCCATGGCGTCCTCATTGGAGGAGCCTGAGCTCTTGGAACCTCTCCCAGTGGGAGCCTCGGAGATGCTGGGAACTCAACCTGGATCTTGCTGGCATTTTCTGACTTTCTCCCCCCACTCTCCCTCATAGAGTTAATAACAATAATAGCACACCATTTCAAAGCACTTTAGATTTTAAAAACCTGTAATGAATATTATCTCCTCAATTCTTTGAACTGCAACGGCTTCTTTACTTACTTATCAGCCACTAGATTCTGAACTCCTAAGAGCATGTCCTGTGACTTGCTTCTGTCTTGGTATCTCCAGGGCCCCCCTAGCATGTGCGTGGCTCATAGTAGGTGCTCCACTTCCATTCCTTGAAAGCACAACTAGATGAATGAATATTATAATCCTTACCTTAACTGTAAGAAACCTGAAGCCCAGGGACCATAAGTCGTTGTGTGCTCAAAAACATGCTTTTGTAAGTTACAGAGACAGTCCTAAACCCAGGTCTTCTGACCTCATTTTCACCAGACATCAATATAGAAAGCAATTCCTACCTTAGGGAGGTAAACAGAAAAAAACCTGAATGTTGCTTTCCTGAGTACAGCCTTGAACAAGCTGCCAGGATATAGGAGTGGGCACAAACGGAATCATCGAACTCACTATGCCAATTCTCTTCCCGTGTGCCCTGCATGCATTTTGTCCCAGGGAGATAGGGGTATATGGCCCTGGGTGCATGCATGGCTGGCACGTCTAGGAAATGATGAGTTGGACCCTAACACCCCACCTCCGTTCAAGGTCTGACACCATGCTGCCCAGATCTCAAGCTGTGGAGTGAAAGGGGCTGAGATTGAATCCAGGCTCAGCCACTTACACATGGTGTCACCCTGAGCACTCCTTGTCTCTCCATCCCCTCATCTGTAAAACGGGGAAAGTAATATAACTTACTTCATAGGGACGTTCTAAGGATTAAATGAGTCCCCTTTTTTTTTTTTTTTTTTGGCGGTACACGGTCCTCTCACTGTTGTGGCCTCTCCCGTTGCAGAGCACAGGCTCCGGACACGCAGGCTCAGCGGCCATGGCTCACGGGCCCAGCTGCTCCATGGCATGTGGGATTTTCCCAGACCAGGGCATGAACCTGTGTCCCCTGCATCAGCAGGCGGACTCTCAACCACTGCACCACCAGGGAAGCCCAATGAGTTCCATTTGTTTAAATGCTTAATACAACGAGAGGCACACAGTCATAGGATAAGAAATACTAGCTATTGTTATGCTTGCACTGGCATATTCTACCTCTGTGATGCTCTTTCCTACTTGTTTCATCACCTATGCCAGCCTGCACCTTGGTGTTACTCCACTGCCTGCCTACGGCCCCACCTTGCCCTGAAGCATCTTCTTTCTAAGCTCTTTCTGAAAAATCTCCTCTGATCATGTGACTCACTTGCCTGAACACCAATGGCTAAGATGCTGCCCAGATTCCTTCATATGGCTGTCAAGACCTTTCCCAATCCAACTCCAAGCCTGCATTCAAGCCACATCTTCTCATGTTCTACTTCCTTGATCCTTGAGCACAGCCTATGTAAAACCAAGAACGCGCATTGTTTGACTATCCATGCACCTCTGACACCTGCACAGAACTATAAAAACATTCTAGGTGATTTAAACATACATTCATGGAATTAACTTCATAAAATAACTGAATACTGAGTAATATCGTGATTAAGAGCCTGGGCATTGGTGGCAGGCAGATGAGAGTTTCAATCTCAACTCTGACACTTATTAGCTCTGTGGCCTTAAACAAGTTACTTAACCTCTCTGAGCTTCTATCTCTTCTTTGGTGAACTACAGCTATTGTCTGTTGTAGAGAATATTGTGAGCATTCAGTGGCATAACGTAATTCAAATTAGTTCTCACAGTGCCTGGTGCATGGTACACTCTCAAAAAATGGCAGCTAAAACTAAAAGTTTCTAGTGTACATCAAGAGTAAAAAGGCTTATGGTGATAATTGGGCAACTTGTTGAGAATCCTGGAGCCTACTTGCATATCAGACTAAGCCCCCTAATGCGTAAGCCCCCGGTGAGAACCACAAGGCCTGCTTCTAGAAAAGCCAGTGAACATATGCTCTGAGACAGCTTTAAATAAGCACAAAGCACTCAGCAGCCCACACACATTCTCCAAGCCCGTTCTCACCCACGGAAAGCAGAGAAAACACTGGTCACCATCATTTCCTCTTCTCTTAGCAGAAATGACTATGGCCTTGTACATGTAAGAGTGTGGTCATTCCAAGTCTATGACAATGGCCTGTCCAGAGCTTCTCCAGGCCAGCGGTGATTCAGAGATGACAGCAGCTGAAGGTAGAGCCCTTGCTGGTGGTCCACTGCTAGCCTGACCTACAGCAAAGATCTACCAGTGGTCCCCAGAGAGGCTCCATGTCACACTTACGTCCTGCTCTGGGTGACACACAGCCTCTTCTCCATGGCCCAACTGTCTTCAGCTGACCAGAGCACAAATGAATATTTAAATAGAACTCCCATGACCTATTGTGTATATAACCTTGTGTACATAACATTTATATAACTCCAGCCTACTTAAGAGCGACAACTCCTGATGCATAGCTGCACAGAGAGAAATGCATGACATTGCAGTCTTTCTCCTGAGAACTAGAAGTTGCAAAATGATCCTTTTTTTAATCAGGTAGCTTGAAAAAAATATGATGCAACTAGACAAGAGCGTGTGTGTGTGTGTATACGTGCACGAGTGTGTGTGTATGACACAGAAGGAGAAAGAAAAAGGAAGAGATTCCTCTGTTCCCAAAAATTCTTAATTGATTATCTAACATGGCATGTTGGCTCAGGTAATTTAGGAAATTGAAATTATATGTTTGTACAGAGATAATCTATGCTTAAAAATATCTGGCATGGTAGGAGGAACACTGATGAACAGTTAAAACACTTGCTTCGTGCGGGCTTAATATGGGGCTAATTCAGAATTACAGAGCTGGAGAGTTATGGGACTCAAGATAAAATGTACCAGTTCACTGAGCACCGTAGCGATCAAGAAAACACACATAAAAATTCCGATAAGAACGGAATGTGAGGCAAAAGCACAATTTCCTCCCAATCTGGAATATCAGCAGGATTTGCACTCGTTGTTTGTGGTTTTCGGGGGTAGATGGTACATTACAGTAGAGCATCAGCAGTAATGCTGCATGGCAGCTCCTCGGAATACCATCTGTTTCCCTGGGAACTGTTAGTATAGTTGTAATTATCTACTTCTAAGCACTTTATTGAGAATATCATTTGCAAATTAATCAACTACAGACCAGTAAAACAAATGACACGCCTCCCCGAAAACAACAGCATTATTTCACATTATTTTCCAAAGGATTTAGGAAAGCTGAAGGGGGGTGTGTGGGCGGGGGGGGGGGGCTGTTAAACATGCCTCTAAACCTCACCCTGTGTACATAAGTTGAGCTGAAAGAGTTACAGAATTGGGTGTTCTAGAAAGGTCTTTGGAGGATTTGGGCAATGGAGAAGAGGAGGAGAGCAGCAAAACCTAAGAGATGGGTTACATTACCACGTGAGACAAGAGGCGTGAGAGAGACTCCAGCTGACAGCTACACGATGGTGAAGACAAAGATTTCCAGACTCTTCTGCAATCGCTCCCTTGACTACAGTGTGTTGCCTTCTCAGTCTTGCCCTCCAAACCTTCCAGCTGTCCATAGCGTGTGGATGGCCCCTCCATCCCAGGTCATTTCTTCTTTTTTTCTCTTTGTGGAAAATTAATTTTTATTTATTTTAAGCCAATATCTTCCTGAAATTTGAATTGTAACTAAATTTTAATAATGCAAAAAAATACTAGTTAAGTCATATAAATATGGCAGGACGTATATATCAGAAATTCAGCCAAGGCCATTTCTGTTGGCTACAGGACAAGAAGCAGGAGTACAGGAGGAGAGAGAGGAAGTACTGAAACTCTAATCCTTAATTCTCCTGCCATAACTGACCAAGAAGGTAAAGCTTTGAAAGCAGAAAAGCAAAGAGGGGAAAAGGCAAAGTATCTAAATGGCAGAAATGAGCCAGGAGTCAGGGGACTCAGGATTGAGAAAAACCCCAGGCAGGCTGCCCCTCACTCTGAGTAAGCGGCATACATGAATGGGTCTGAACCATGAGTCTTCAAGTCTGTGGCTTCAACCCAGAGGCCCAGAGGAGAAAAAGGATCCCAGTCACCATCACAGAAAACTCCAAGTGCACCTTCTGTTAGCAGCAAATCCGAGAGCCGAGGGAGAAGGAAATATTCACTGCCCTGGCCCTCCCCCACAGAGGCACTGGCTCTAGTCTGGTAATAGAGGGAGTCGGTCTCCCCAGGACATGCCCAGGCTCTCAGTTAAACAAATGGCTTCAGACCCTCCTGTGCTTTCCCCACCATCTTGTCAGTTCAGATGTCACACAGCAACAGAGAGCCAGAGCCACACCCAGAGAGAACGGCTTGTCCACACTTGCATGGCACGTGGAGGATGCTGGTACTTGATCAGAGGATGCTGGTACCTGGTCAGTTTAAGAAGACCCAAGCTGAATTTCACTGTTGGAAATAATGGTTTGTTGGCCTCATTAAACAAGTTTTACAAGAATGTACGAGGGTCTTTCTTAAGAGGGAAAAAAAAGTGTTTAGAATCAGACAATCCTGGTAGTAAATCTTACCTTTGTTAATGACCAGTTACTTAATCTTGAGTAACTGGTCCTTGAGTTTACTTTTTTTATTCATGGGAGTTTGATGTCTTCTTGAAGGAGTTTATGTGCAACTTTAAAATAACGCTACATGTGCAGCGACATGGATGGACCTAGAGATTGTCATACTGAGTGAAGTAAGTCAGACAGAGAAAGACAAATATCATATGATATTGCTTATATGTGGAATCTTAAAAAATGGTACAAATGAATCTATTTACAAAACAGAAATTCAGTCACAGATGTAGAAAACAAACTTATGGTTACCAAGGGGGATGGGGGGGCAGATAAATTGGGAGACTAGGATTGACATATACACTCTACTATTTATAAAATAGATAACTAATAAGAACCTGCTGTATAGCACAGGGAACTCTATTCAATACTCTGTAATGACCTATATGGGAAAAGAATCTAAAAAAGAGTGGAGATATGTATATGTATAACTGACTCACTTTGCTGTACACCTGAAACTAACACAACATTGTTAATCAACTACACTCCTGTTAAAAATTAATTTAAAAGAATAAAAAATAAAATAAAATAATGCTACACTTACTATGGAAGAAAAAGGAGATACAAATGAAGACTTTTCAAACAGAGAGGTTTGTCAGGGAAGAGGTGGGAGAGAAAAATGAAATAACACCACGTGGTGGCCCATGGTTCTCCTGCAGGTCCATAGGGAATGACCAAGACGGCCATAGTAGGGAAGTGTCCACATCGAATTAACGTAAGAAACATGTATTGAGCATTTACTGGACTAAACGGATTGGATTGTCATACATTGGATAGCTCTGTAAAAATGCGCTTTCCTATGGAAAGGACAAAGCCCATGTCCTGTTTGTTCTCATAGCCCATCCCAGACTAGACAGTGAGATAAACAAATGTCATAGGCATGGGGTTAGGTGCTGTGGAGAGTACACCTCAATCAACTTTTTCCAGCTCCCGTTAAAATACCTGTGAGGGGGCTTCCCTCGTGGCGCAGCGGTTGAGAGTCCGCCTGCCTATGCAGGGGACGCGGGTTCGTGCCCCGGGCCGGGAAGATCCCACATGCCGCGGAGCGGCTGGGCCCATGAGCCATGGCCGCTGAGCCTGTGCGTCCGGAGCCTGTGCTCCGCAACGGGAGAGGCCACAACAGTGAGAGGCCCGCATACAGCAAAAAACAAAAAAACAAAAACAAAAGAAACCTGTGAGGCTGGTATTTTCACCAGTTATATTTCAGGTGGGTATCATCTATCCAATCTGACCAGACCACCCTACTGTATAGCACCACCTCGCACAGAAGGCTTATCCATTTTGCAGCTAACTTCTCATAAGATGGTACATCATGGGGCTGACTTACTCAAAATCAGCTCTTCTGATTTTTCTGAGGAGATAATGAGGTTCTTCAAGAATTGAAAAGATCCACTGAGAATTATGTTGCCCTTCAGTTTCTTTTCTGGCCCAAATTATTTATTCCATGAAACATAGCTTTAAATAAAAAACACTCAGAGGCCCTAGCCTCTTCATTATTCAAATATTTGAGTGGATTTAAAGGGACAGTTTCCAGAAGCTACAAATGAAACTTACTACCAAAAAAAAGGGTAGAAAGAAAATCTTACCCAGGAAGGGATTATGTTAGGAGCACCCCTTGGACTTTCTGATCATCCGAGATTCTTCCCAACCCAGCGAGTTTGTCAGGCATCAAGACTTGATTTTGAAACTGTGACCTTGGGTACATTAAGTTCTTTGTGTTTATTCCTCATCTTTTTTGTTTTAATTTAATTTTTATTTTATATTGGAGTATACTTGATTTACAATGTTGTGGTAGTTTCAGGTGTACAGCAAAGTGATTCAGTCATACGTATACATATAACTATTCTTTTTCAGATTCTTCTCTCATATAGCTTACTATAGGATATTGTGTAGACTTTCCTGTGCTATACAGTAGGTCCTTACTGATTATCTATTTTACATATAGTAGTGTGTATATGTTAATCCCAAACTCCTAATTTATACCCCCCCACACACCTTTCCTCTTTTTATCCCTCATCTTAATACAGAACTAAGTAATATAACTACCACCGTTGTAAAGACTACATAAGAGATAATGCATGCAATGTGCCCAACACACAGTAGGTCCTCACATTAGGGCTCCATCCCACAGAGTCTGGGGCAACCCTTGGCAGACTCCGGAACGGAGGTGACGTGTGTGAATATATGCATATGATATTTTGAAGCTGGGAGAAACGTAAGTTAGGGATCTGAGGGAATGAAGAATTTATTTGTCCCTTAGGTATTTCCTCCCAGAGATCTCAAGCAAAACTTCAACTGGCATGTAGCACATCCATGTTCATAAGAAATAGTAGATCATTAAATTGATTAAAGAACTGTAGTAGTACTGCCTTAACTACCAGAGATGCAAAGGTAGTATTAACAGTTTGTTGATAAAATGTAGGAACCTAACCTTCATTCTTGATCATATTCTCTTCTCTAGACCATTCCACACCTTCACAGAAGTAGGCCTTGGGGACACTGAAATGTGTCGACCTAGAGAGACCTAGGTAGAGGCTATTGCCATTGTTCAGGCATGCCATTGCTGAGCCATGGAGGGTGTCAGATGGTGTTCATGGGGACAAGAGAAGGGGCCCCATATGAGGAAACAGGGAAAGACAGAAACATCAGAGCCTGGCAACTGATTTGAAATGGCGAGTAAATTTTTTTCCATTTTTAGCTAAGGTGTGTTCTTCTAATGTTTCTACAAGGAATGTGTAACATTTATTTTTAAAATTTTTAAAGTCAATGTCATATTCAAAAAAAAGAAGGCATTAGTGATTACGAGAAGGCTTTAATCTTGAGTGCCTGGGAGAAAATGCTAGTGTCACTGATACAAACTTAGAAAATCACCATAAATAAGGTTTCCAGAGTATGGATTGGAGAATGGTGAGAAATTTATCCAGAGACATCTTGAATCTAAAATGTTGGTAGAGCATACAGCAGCAACTGACATACAGCATATGCCCAATAAATGCTTCTCAAATGAATAAATAAATGACATAGACCATCTGCTCTGGGAATTAAGGAACAGCTAGAGCAGACTCTTACCAAGCCTGGTACACAAAAGACTAAGTCGTAATTGTTGTCACAGAAAAAGAGATTCCATGATGAGTTTGGAAAATCCTAGACATAACCATTCACACCAGTTTTTTTTACCACTTTGGAGGGTACAGAGAAACTGGCAGTGCAAGGAAAGAAGGAGGTGGCCCCTGTCACCTCGGCCAGGATGCAGGGCTGAACCAAGTCATGTGGGTCCCCCAAGAAGCTGACAATGTGTCATATCTTCCAAAAGGCATTGAAGTGATGGTTAAATATTTCTTTAGAAGAATGGCAGAGAGCTTCAGATAGGAAGAGGGCAAGAGGTAGCAGTACTCAATCCTTTCTGTAACGTCCCCAGCAATTCAGCTCTGGCCCAAACTTCCCCATCCTACCAACACACCAGTTAACTGCTTCCATCCTCCTTGGAAGGCAGGTTAGGGAACATCCATTGTTCCCCAATCTACCTCTTGAGATGATGGGCCCCAAGCAGCACAATCATGGCACTCTTTCCAACCACATTTTAACCTTTGTCCGGACTGGAGTTCTGGCAGCTAGACATCATCTTCCCTTCACCCCCAGTGCTGTTTAAATCTCCCTTTGAGATTGGTGTCCCAATGACCTGCCCTGCTGCCCACCCTTGACTCCACTCTAAGGAGACACATGTATAGTCTCAGTCCCCTTCTAGGGCAATCACCAAGTCCAAGATGGGGAACACACAATCCTCTTCCCATTAAAACAACTACAGTGCTGTTTGGGTGGAGTGAGAGAGGGGTACTTAATTTCCCCTTAGAGTTCAAATTTCAGCTGCTTCAGAAGTAGTGATGGCAGAAAGGTGAACAGACAGGGTGACTGGTACCAGTCCAAACGTCCTGGCGATGTTTCACAGCCCTGTGCCCCTTGGAGATGGAGCCAGGGAAACCGCTCTGCTCTTCTGCAAGCGCCAGCACACTGCTGGGGGTAGTCACACCTGGGCCAGTGTGCTCTGAACTCTTGTTATCCGGCAGCAGCCATCCAGAATCTCTCTACGATGCTGAGAGTAGCTGTCAGACCAACACCTGCAGGCTGGAATTGCCGCATTCCCAGGCAGAATCTTACAAACAACAGCAACCAGGTTATCTGCTCCATCGTACCGGGCTCTTGCTTCCCTTGAATTGTTCAGGGATGGAGTCAATTTCCTGTCACCATCTGCATTGCTGCCTCTACCCCATAAGAGCAACCATCAAGATAAAGTCTCAGGGAAAGGGTCCTGCTCAGTTCACAATCAATCCATCAATGAGTTGTCTCCATTATTCCCTTAACACTTACCTATCTTCACTAAACACCTGCAGCCACTGGCTGGACTCCAGAGGCCCATCTCCCCTCCCCCAAATACGGTCATTCTGGAGACTAGTTAAAAATGTGTGGATAGGAATGGTGTTTGGATATTTGATGGTCTGTGAGTGGTGCCTTGGACCTGGTATTGGAGGCCATTCAGACATGAGCCAACATAAAGGCCACTGCCCCACTCTGGTGCTAATCATCCACCATCCCATCCCTTCTGTTGAGAAGCCCCTTGGAAGGGCCCTTCCTAACGATAACATCAAGTAACAGGGTCCTGCCTTTAAGAAGGGATTTCTCTCTTTGAACCGACTGTAGACAAGGCGTTTAAAATTTTCACTTCTTAGAAATAAGTCCACTTACTTTACAGTTCCTTTGTAGAACTCCAGAAACTACCATAAGAAATAGCACATCCTATCCCCAGATGGGGAAAAGAAAATGAGGATGTCTCCAAAATTTACCAAAATACTGTGACATTATTCTTTTTAATCCATAGATAAATTAAATCTTAATTTATTCTACTTTCCAAAGGAAAATTTTAGAGGGGAGAGATCACAAAATTAAACAGTGAGAGAGGCTGGGAGTCATTGATTTGGAGAAAGAGAAACAGGAAAAACATGGAACAACTTCCCGAAACAGTTTCTGAGTTTGGACTTTACCTAAATGTTTATTACATTTTATTAAAATTTTATTACATGGGCTTCCCTGGTGGCGCAGCGGTTGAAAGTCCACATGCTGATGCAGGGGACGCGGATTCGTGCCCCGGTCCGGGAAGATCCCACATGCCGCGGAGCGGCTGGGCCCGTGACCCATGGCCGCTAAGCCTGTGCGTCCGGAGCCTGTGCTCCGCAACGGGAGAGGGCACAACAGTGAGAGGCCGGCGTACCGAAAAAAAAAAAAAATTTATTACTTACGTAGTACTAGCTAATTTATTGAACACTTAGTATGCACCAAGTACTGATGTGCATTTTATAAGCATTAGTTCATTAATTTTATTTAATCTGTACAGCAAATCTATGTGGTAGAGTGGTATTATCCTCATTTTGTACCTGAGGAAATCGGACAACCTGTCTAAGTGATAGCAGAGCTAGGATTTTATCCAGGTCTTTCTGACACTGAAACCTGCGCTCTTAATCACTGGGCAAAATTATCTTCCAAACAAGAGTAAAATTTCATATAAATAAAACATAATACTAATTCTTGACAACAAAACACAGAGGAGATATTTGCCTGTGATGTAGAAGCACAGAGGAAATACATAAAATGGTAAAGTTGGAGGAGCAATGGAACAAGTGTAATTAAATTAGCTAGTTGAAATGATTTGTTTGTTCCAATAACAGTAAGACCTGTCTTTGCTCAAAGTTCACCATTCTGGGCGGAAGAGAAACAAAATGTTCTAGAAACATCCCAGATGCTGCGGCATTTGGAACATTTGCATTAATTTTAGCAAGTCCCAGTGTTTCGAACATCTGCCTCACTGAGAGACACCCATTGATAACACCGAGGAGATGGTAAAGGGTATCATCTCCAAGGGCGATTATATCATCGGGGTGTTTGGCTCAGGACTTGAGTCAAAAGGCAGAGGTGGCTGGAAAATGTGCTTTCAGTTGGCAAGAGAGTAAATCTCATCCTCCCATCCTAGATGTGGAAAGTGAACTCATTAGCATAGAGTAGAAAGTCCTCCAAAACCTAATATCTCCATCCACCTCTGCAACCTCCTGTACATTGCAGTGTGTTACACTGGTAGCAGGAAGTAACTTAAGGTAGTTAACAAAATATGCTCTAAGCCAGACTGCTTGGCTTGGTATCCCAGTGTTTTTACTTACTAGATGCAACAGCTTCTCTGTGCCTCAGTTTCCACATCCATCAGTGCAAATGATAATAATAATAATAATACCTATCTCATGGGGTCATTGTGAGAATTCAATGAATATACAAAGTGATTGGATCTTTTTCCAGCAAATGGTAAATGCTATACACGAATGTTTGTTGCTATTATTATCATGTGTTCAAAGTGATTAAACTGAATCCTTCCTAAAATATCTAGAGGCAGTAGATTAGTGATCGCCCGCAGCTGGAGGTGGGAGCAGGGATTTATTCAAATGGGCACAAGGGAACTGGTGGAGGAAATGTAAATGTTCTAAAACTGGGTTATGGTGGTGGTTGCACAACTACAGAAATTTACTAAAAACAAAAAAATCCTTGACTTGCACACTTACAAGGCTTAAATGTTATGGCATATGTTATACTTCAATAAAACTGTTGGAGGGAGCTGGGGGAGGAGGGATAGATTGGGAGTTTGGGATTAATAGATGCCAACTATTAAATATAGAATAGATAAACAACAAAGTCCTACTGTGTAGCACAGGGAACTATATTCAATACCCTGTGATAAACTTTAATGGAAAAGAATATGACAAAGAATATATATGTATAACTGAATCACATTGCTGTACAGTAGAAATTAACACATTGTAAATCAACTATACTTCGATAAAATAATTTTTAAAACTAAATAAAACTGTTTATCAAATTAAAAAAAAAATTCTTCCTTACATAGTCTGTGACAGAGACAAGCAGTGTCAAAGTTCCCAACAGAAATTCTTGAAAATTTCAAGGTTAGACTGTAATACCTTTTTTAAAAAAATCCTTGGGAAATGGCAAAAGTCAATTAGATTTGTCCTTAGAAACAAAAATTGATTTTCTTTTTCAATAATTCTATTAACTGAATCTTCTCCTTCACTCCAGCCAAAGACCAGAATTTGAAGAACAATTCCAGTCTCTGTCACCTGAGTAAGATAATCTTACAACACATTGTCAATAGCAACATGTTCTACTAGCAGTTTAGACACATCACTCAATTTGCTACTAATGTAATGTATACCACCTTCTAAATAATCAAAACAATGCAAATATAAACCTGCTATGCATATAAAATTAGCAAAACCAAACAAAAATTGATAAAACCTAATGCTGGCAGAGTTGCAATTAAGCACAGATACTCAAGCATATATTTTGGGTAACAGTCTAAGATATTGTAATCCTTTTGAAAAACATAGCAATATGCTTCAAAAGCTTTTAAGTGTCTGTATCCCAATGAATTTATACCAAGGAAACAATTCAGAAGGTAAAAGTTACAGGCACAAAGACGTTCACAGCAGGGTTATTTGTAGTAAAGTAAATTACATAAATATAAACGTAAAGTAAACCTAAGTGTAAAATAAATATACATACTACGAACTATTTTATTTTTCTCAATTTTAAGATACCTTTTTTGGTAAATTTTCAACATTTCTGAAATTAGACTGCATCTTACATTCATTGTACACATTTAAAGTGGTAATATTTCTTCTCTTCCTTGAAAAGCTGTTATGAAAGCAATGGTGCATCTTAAAATCGGTAGCATCTTATGATCAAGAAAATGCAGTAGCCTGTGGTCATTAAAAATAGTAACTATAGATGTTGTTTAAAAACATGAAAATATCGAATACAACCATATTAAATGTTGTATGATTGGGGGTTACAGTAGAAAGCAAGTAGACGAATGTAGGTTGATTTACAAGTAATATTTTTCTTCCTTTCACTTAGAGTTGCATGAATGTCACTATGATATTATGCATGTGTTAACATTTCTTCTTCGTTTTTCTTAAGAAAGAAACATGCCTTCACTGATATTCACTTCCCATGAAATCCTGGGCAGAAATATCATGAACAAGATAGGAATAAAAGCCACCTAAATGCCCTATTCATTGTAGAAACAGAAACCTAAGAGTTTTTAGGGACTCCTCTGGTGGTGCAGTGGTTAAGAATCTGCCTGCCAATGCAAGGGACATGGGTTCGAGCCCTGGTCCGGAAAGATCCCACATACTGCAGAGCATCTAAGCCTGTGAGCCACAACTACTGAAGCCCACATGCCCACGCTCAGCAACAAGAGAAGCCACCACGATGAGAAGCCTGCACGCTGCAACAAAGAGTAGCCCCTGCTGCCGCAACTAGAGAAAGCCCATGCACAGCAACAAAGACACAACGCAGCCAAAAATAAATAAATATTTTTTTTAAATCCTATTAAAAAAAAGAGTTTTTAATCCCTACCTCCTCCTTCCATTCCAGGAGGGGTTGTGTAGGAGGAGGCTGGGGAGAAGAGCGGGGTGACCCCTGAGGACATTTACCCCTGCAAGCTACAGTGGGTTGTCAGGAAGCCTAAAACAAAACAAAACCCCCTAAGGTAGATTATGGGACCTGTTCAGACTGCACACCTACTGCCACACTGGACCAAAGAGAATTGGGCTCCATAGCTAGGTGAGGAGAATGAAGATAAGGCAATAGGAACACAACTGTTATTGAAAAATGAGATAGATGTCAGGAAGTTGATGTGGAGGCAGGAAAAAAGAGAGCCCTGGGAGGAGAAATAAGTTAAGAAGAAAAGAGAGAATGAACTAGAACATCCTCAAAGACGCATGGTGTAAGTCCTCACCAAGTATTTGTTAAAGGAATAAATAAGGGAATGAATGACTTCTATATGCCTAAATGCTAATGCCATGCCTGACCCATAGTAGTTGCTCAATAATTTATTCAACCACTATTCATTCATTCATTTAACAAATATTTACTAAGCATCTGTTATGTGGCAGGCAATTATCTAGGCAAGGTAGACAAAGCACTGAAGAAAACAGATAAAAATCCATGCCCTCAGGGAGCTAACACTCTGGTGGGGATGGAGCAAGGTAGAAAGGTGTGTAGAGAAGACTGACTATAATAAACAAGACTGTAAAACACACAAAACATTAGATCATGATATGTGCTGTGGAGGAAAGGCAAGAGTCCAGGTGGATGAGAGTGCCTGAGAGTGAGGGAGAAGCTTACAACTTTAAATAGAGTATTCAGGGAAGACCTCACTGAGATGGTAACACTGGAGAAAAGACCTGAAGGAACTATAAGAGGAAGCCATGTGGATACCTGAGGGAGAGGAAATAGCACATGCAAAGGCCCTGAGGTGGGAATGTATAAAGCCTGTTCAAGGATCAGCAAGGAGGTCAGTGTGGGTGGAGCAGGGTGATGAGCTCAGAGAAGGAATGAACAGGTTGGGGCCTCCGAGACCATCTTAAGACCAAAGCTTTTACTCTGAGTGAAGTGGATAGCCAGTGAAGAGTCTGGACCAGAAGGGTGACATGATCTGACCAATTTTAACAGGATCCGTTGCTGTGCTGAGAATAGTCCATGGGGGAAAGGAAAGAAGCAGGGAGGCCAGTTTGAAGCCTATTTTAATAACCCAGCTAGGAGTCTTGGACCAAAATGATAATTGAAATGTACTAAAAAGTGATTGGATCTGGGAATATTTTGAATATGGACCCCAAGAGGTTTGCAAATGGATTGGATGCGGTGTGTGATAGAAAGAGAGAGGTCAAGGGTGACCCCAGGTTTTTTGGTCTGAACAGATGGAAAATGGAACTTCTGTGTGCTGAGATGGGAAAAGTGGTGAGAGGAGTAGGTTTGGATGGAGAAGGCCGAGAGTCCACTTTGGGGACACTGTAAGTTTGCAAAATTATTAGATAGTCCAGCAGAGTTGTCCTGTTGACTGGTGTTTAGGTTGAACCAATATCTGAACAAATGCTCAAAAAACAGAAAAGTGAAAAATGAAAACAGAAAGAAAGGAGAGAGAAAGGTAAAAAATATAATGCTGTTGATAAAATAAAAGAACTTCGAAAACAAACTTATGGTTACGAAAGGGGAAATGCGGTGGGGGGAGGGATAAACGAGGGGTTTGGGATTAACATATACACGCTACTATATATAAAACAGATAATCAACAAGGACCTACTGGATAGCACAGGAAACTCTATTCAATATTCGGTAATAACCTCTGTGGAGAAAGAATCTGAAAAAGAATGGATATATGCATATGTATAACTGAAGCACTTTGCCGTATACCTGAAACTAACACAACATTGTAAATCAACTATACTCCAATATAAAATAAAAATTAAATTAAAATAAATAAATAAAAAACAAAATAATAAAACAAAAGGAAAGAGAGGGAGGCAAAGAGAAGGAACAGCGTCTGAAACAGGGAAGAGAACAAGTGAGGAGAGGTGAGCGCTGCTGAGCCTGTGCTGACAGGGGTCTCTAACCCTCCATCTCCTGTCAGTGGAGGTCTGAGTTTCCTCCCAGCCCCACTTTCACCACTCCTAAGAGCCTGCATCCTAATCTGCCGTTGTCTGACACTGTAAATACCAGTGACAAGATGATTTCTCGCACGTTTGTCTAAAATGTGCTCATTCCACCCGGGCTGTAGGAGGGTTGGAAATTGGAAATCTGGGAGCAGGACAGAGGCACCCGGCCCTCTGCATCACACGCTGTCAACCCTGCCTGGGTCTTCTTAATACTCGCTTGCCGTGGAATAGGAATTGTTCCAGGCCCTTCCTCTGCACTCCTGACTTGGGCAGGCTGGGAAAGGCGGTTCACCGTGAATAAGGAGGGTTAGGAAGACACGGGCAGAGGGAGGATGACGAGGCAGGAACTCACTGGCCAGCAGCTGTGTCTTCAGAGTCAAGGGGAAATGCTGATGTAAAACAAAGAATTAGCTCCTCTGGAATAATCCTGGGAAAAGTGTCTCCCAGCCTTTCCTTCCGAGTTGATTTATTTGGCTCTGTGTTTGGAGAGAGCTGAAGTCGCCCCCAGAAGTCCTGGGGCCCAGGTCTCAGCTAACACTCACTGTGTCATCTTGGGCGAGTCACACAACTTCCCAGGACTCGGTAGCTCATTTGGAGAAGTAAAGATAATTAGCATTTGCCTGCCAGAAGGCAGGATGACGGGCCAGATGATCTGGCTCAGGCCCTTCCAGCTCTAAGGTCTATGATTGTGTGATGGTTATAGAAAGTGAAATGCACAAGGGCAGGAGTTTAGAGATGTGTGCAGGGAACAGATGTGCTCGGTCACCCTCCTTCTCACAGTAGAATTTCTTATGGCATCTTCAGCAGAAAGTGAAAACCCCTATCCTGGCTCTTTATTCTGTGAGAAAACCATATATTTTGTATTCAACCAGAACTGTGTTTAAATTCTTGGTTCCAACACTTCTAGAATTATAACCTGGGGGAAAGTATTTAACCTTTGCACATCTCTGTGGACTCATCTGTAAAATGAATATAGGAGAAGGCAAAGATTTCTGGGTTGCTGAGAGGATTAAATATGATGATAAATGTAAAACACTAACTCTATCAGTCATGGTCCAGTCATAACAACAGAGATCACTCTAGGTATTTAAAGGATTGAATACAGAGGGTTGGTTACTGCAGAGATGGAAGAAAGCCCAATATGCCTTCACTTCCAACCTCAGCTCAGTCTCCAGACCTCCAAAGCCCAGCCTTGATCCTACACTCCAGGGTCCCCTGTATCTGGAAGAGAAAACTGGGCATGAACAAAAAAAAAATCTAAGGGCAGATTCCAAAGAGGAGGGCAGTGAGAATCTAAATTGTGGAAGTACAAATGGAGGTGGGAGGCCAAAAATAATTTATAGGGTTGCCTAATGAGAGAGAAGCAACTTTTCTTTTCTCTGTTTCCATGCAGGAAAGATTTCCCTAAGAAACAGCTGCCTTCCCCATCCCATTACAATGGGGCAGTGGAATGATCCCCTTAACTTGAATTTAGGGAAAACAACTGAGTACGCTGAGCTCAGCTCCATACTTCTCATCCTCAGCATGAGCTACCCTCAGGGAGCTGGCGTATTCCAGCTGGTTATTCCACCAAGTGCCAGAGGCAACGGGGGCCCCATCCTTCAGTGACCAGGTAGATCAGTCTACTCCACCGTGAGTCATAGTGATGGGCCATTTGCCTCTCTTGGTCAAGCCGGGTATCAGCAGCAGTGGAAATGAAGATGGCCTCTATTTTGACTCCTTTCTTTCTCAATTTGTTCAAAACCCAGGGAGGGAATAAAGGTAGGACTGCTCAGAAGCCCACGACAATGAAGACGAGCCCTGGTCTTTGATTTAATGCTCTAGCTGCACGCAGCTCTATTATCACTAACTAATTAAGGCTGTAATTATTCATGTCATCAGAAGTAGATATTTATCACCACAGTTCATTTCGTTGTTTGCCAGCGGATTTATCTTTCAACTCCTGTCATTGTCATGGTCACCTAGGAAATTTGTTTAAAATACAGATGTCCAGGCTCCAGCCTTTGGGATTCTGAGTCAGTAACTGTGTCTTTTATAAGCACTCCCAAGGTATTCCCACACTTTGAGAAGCAAGGTGTATAACTAGTGGTCCTCAATCTTGGCTTCACTTTGAAATAACCTGAAAAGCTTTTAAAAATAATGATTAGCTAAATCCCACTCCTAGAAATTCAGATTTAATTGCTTAGGGATGACACCTGGCTCTGTGGACTTCTAAAAGTTCTCTAGGTGATTCTAACATGCAACCTGGGTAAGACCCACTGGTATAGCCCCTCAAAAGAAATCTTTCTTTAAGGGTTGTTGTTGTTTTTAAAGATCTTTGCTGTTGTTGATGGGAGGAAAGGCTTTCTGTTCACTGAATGCCTCCTGGTGTCTGGAGTTCCTCTTCCTCTGCAGGACACAACATGGTAGCTGAATCCCCAAAGTCCCAGCACCAGCATCAAAGCATAATACCACTCTGCTTTCAGATGAAATGCAATTTACATCTCTTTAACTAGATGTATTGGTGTTATTACCATTGCAATCCTATTGATTGAAGTGCTGCTCTTAGCAACACATTCCAATTTTATCATCCTTAGTCATTCTTACATGAGTATATATGTAGAAACAAGCTCTGGTATTTAAACCAGCACACAGTTGGGGATGAAAAGGATCAACTGCAAATCTCTAAACCTGCCTGTGAAATGAACCCAAAACAATAAATGCCCCCACTTCAGGGACTTTTCTCTCGGTCCTCTAGATTTTCCTTCTGGGGAGAAGCATGGGTAGGACAAGGATCTGAGACCAAGTTGAATGGGAGTCAGTTCCCATTTTATGAACTGTTTCATTTTATAGATGAAGGATACAAGCACAAGAGATATAAATTAATTAACTTAAGGTTGTCAGCTGGTTAACGGTGGAGCGGTGAGCAGAACATACTCTTTCTTAATCCCCACCTGGTACTCTTCGACCCAGCCCATATGGCACCTTTCTTTGCCTCAATATTGGGTCTGTAACTTCAGCCATGAGTCCTCCAAGAGAAGAGAGGAAATCTGGGGACCACAGGATGGGTTCCAGGGTAGAATGACTCTGGGCAGTGCGAGAAGAGAGAGAAAACTCAAGGCAGACGTTAGGAAAGATCTAAAAGTAGAAGAAAGCGAAGAAGGCCACTTGCACCTTGCTGTCTTGAGACAAGTGTGGGCAGGATGACAGAGATAACTGCCAACTGTACACGTCAAGTAAAATTAGCTCTACTAGTATGGATTTCCAGATATGATATAGAAACAAGGGTCAGGGGGAGGAGGGGTGACAATCAAAGGGCTATACCTCTCAGTGAGAGGCACAGGAGAGTAAGGAACCAGACAGATGATCAAACTTATAGAAAAGAAGAAAAGGTTTTATTGTTTGACAAGGGATGATGTCACTGCAACTTTATAATTGGAAAGCTCTCATCAGATACGGAAGAGGAACAGAGAACAAATAGCGAACAATCCAAAGCAAGATGTAGATGAGAAGTTGTAGGAAAAAAGGGCTCCAAAGCGCTTCCAAGAGAAAGTCCAAGTCCACAGCCTAAATCCCAAGTCCCTGTCTGACTCAGCCACTGTCTGTGTCCTGAGTCTCAGGTGCTGACACTCCACAACCAAAGACCTCTCTGCAGCTGTGGGCTGTACTAGTAAAATAAGGCCAAGAGTCTGGCGCAAAAGCCCCGGGCTAAAAACCCAGTTCCACCATTCACTCATTTTGTGACACCAGGGTGGCGACTTCATTTCCCTACCCATCATATGCCTTGGGATACTGACCTATAAATTCCACTAAAAATTCTGGACCATTCAGAGCCCTGATAGCCAACATTTCAAAGAGATGTAAGGCCTTCTCCAGTCTGGTCCGGTCTCTCTCCTAAGGGTTCTCAGTACAAAGGATTTGCCATGCTCCCCAGAGGGGTCCACCCCAAAGGGCTCAGTCCCAGAAATCTTAGGAGATGGAGCTCACATGGGGGGACGTTACCCAGGCTCAGAGGCTTCTGGAGAGGGAACTGTAATCCTCCCCAAATTAGCTGTCAAACGGCAATTTGTAAGGGAGTTCAAATACCTATTTCCAGAAACTTCCACTCAGGAAGAAATCATATTTCCATAAGGGAACACAAAGAATGAGGGTGCCACTAAACATTATTTGGGTATTTGGGACATGTGCTTTTTATTTTTTATTTTTTGCCAACTCAAATTCCAGTCTTTTTCTTGTCAAATGTAATATTGCCAGAGTGAAAGTGACAAGACATACGATAAAGTTGAGGAAGAGAAACACAAAGACCTAGATAGTAACCTATTTATTTTCCAGAGGAAAAAAAGTAACAACTATTCTGGCAAAGAAAATAGCCCTGTATTTGGTCTCTTTTTTTTTTTTTTTTTTTCCTGTGTTCCCCTCAATTTAAGAGAAAAACTTTTCAAATTCACACAAAATGGTATACCCTGTCTGCTTTTCTGTGGCTATCTTCAAATACATAACCTTTCAGGTCACCACAAAACACTTTTCTGAAATATGTCTCAATCTGTCTTTCAGTGTGACAATGAAATTACCAGTCAGTTCAGCATGTGACATGACTGAATTAGGCTGTAGCTGACCAACTGCTATCATCATCATACTCCATTATTTACTTCCTGGTCGGGGGAGCCGGGGGTGATCACTGAAAATCCCTGGAACAGAATCACAGCTGATTATTTGTACAAGGGAAGTGACCCTGTGGAATTACACCGTTCCGTTCTCCTAGAGATCTCAGGTCTAGAGAACTACTGATACAGAAGCAGGTTTGCTTAAAGTCTTCTGTCACCACCTTGCCAGCCTCCAATTTGTGACTCCGTTAGTTACATACCTGTCCAACTCCCTTTGGACCGATAGCGAACACCCTGGAATGTCTTCAGATGAAAGTTATATAGGAGTACTTGACCTTTTTTAAGAAATACTGATCAAATTTGCCTTGACAATTTCACTGTATCACGGGAACAATCATAAATGGCATAGAAAAATTCAACAGCTGCTGGGATCAATAACCTGTTCACTCAGAAAAAAAAAAAATATATATATATATATATTACATATATAATACATAAATGCACTTTAAAAGAAAATTCACAAAGACTTGCTGCTACTCCAAGTAGAATTGGTTTTGTTCTTATGCTAGTACAGAGAAGCTGGCTTCCAGCCGGGCCTGACTGAAGAATACCCACAGGATCAAATGAAATTCCTACCATGTACACCATCTTTTTGACTTAGGGCATTGTCTCTAGAAATAGTCTGTTAAAATACAACTATTTGATCTAGAAGGGATAACATACTGAGTAATTAATAGGTTCTAACACATTTGCATGGATGTGTTTATTAACATAGATGGCAGAAAGCAAATCCCTAAGGATAGGGATCAAAGACAGACAAGTGTGATGAAGAGATGGGCGGAGCAAGAACCCAGGGCATGACTGAGAATGTCCAGTAGTGGCTAGAATAGCCACAAAATGTGCCCCAAGGCTGCATCAGGGCTCTGGTGCAGTAGAGTCGCAGCATTGTCTGTTTTTCATATTGCCCTGGGCCCCCTTTCTTCTTGAGGAAAGCCTAGAAACAGTGTATCTCCAGTGTATCTTCGGAATTTGTAGCAACAGCTCAAAAGGTCTCACTTAGAGGTATGTGCAAATAAGATGCGATTGGAGAATTTCCTCTCCAAGGCAAAACAAAGAAGCAAAAATATTCTGACAAGTCACCCAATAACCAAGCAAATATGATAGCCTGTTTGTGTGTCATAAGCCTTTCACATACACATTGTACTAAAGAGCATCTCCCGCCCCCCTTCTCCTTCTCTCTCTCTCATCCCCCCCCCACACACACACAACCCCCTCCTCTCTCCTTCTTTCTCTCAACTGGATTCAGAGGAAACTAACACATTGTCCCAATGGTCCCAGTGAAATTCCAACCCAAAGCGGCTGGAGGAAATGCATAGATGGAGAATACCGTACATGTGCCAACTCAAGAGGCTCTAATAGCTGGAGACTCCCTCAGTGACCTGCAGTGAGGACACACACACACACACACACACACACACACACACACACACACACACAGAGTTTGGCAAATACACCCATTTGAAGACCTTCCAAACATTTCTCTTCTCTCTCCTGAATGAAGCTACCTCGTTGTCAATGAGATTTTAAATAAAATTGAAGCATAAATTTGCTTCAACGGTCACATAGGTTAAAAAAAAAAAAAAAAGAATTAATAGCCTAAGAAGCTGGGGCAAAAGACCAAAAAGTTAAAGCGCTTACAAGGCAAATAATTTGAAGAGGCGGGATAAAATCAAAAACAGAATTTAAATGATCCCAGCCTAAGAATTTATAAAAGACCAAGTCCTGACCTATGACAGAAATGAGAACTTTATTGGGCACGTAATTCAGAAAGGCAGGAAAGGCTGATACACAGAACACAATGAATGTCAGGCTAAGGATTTAAATCTCAGTCTGACGGGGTCGGGAAAACCAATACAATAATGCCAACGAGAAGAAGAGGCGAAGGAGAGACGTGCTGTGCAAATCTAGTGTGGTTTAGAACTTGGACGTCATAATTGGCCCATGTTGTAATTAAGAATCTAGAGGGCCTATTGAAATGAAAGCACAATGGGCAGACTTGGATTTTGCTGCATGGAGCCAGAATACTTAACGCAGTAAGAGTTTTCCCCGATTTTGGCTACATCCTTTCATAGCTGACAGCCAGCAAGGCTTATAAACATCCTTGCGCTACCTGTTTCATAACAATCGCGACTGACAGAAAGGAAATATTTTAAAAGTCCTTACATGATGGTTTCATCTTTGAGTTTTCTATCTCACTTCAGGAAAACACTTTTTGGGGTTATGATTTCACCATCTGATCACAGGAAACTGAGTTCATTACAGGCATGAGGTCAAGGCTGAGTTGATCTCTAGGCCAATGATAAACTGGCATTATGGGCTCGTTTTATTTATAGAGACCCGTGATATCAAATTAGATGGAAAGGAGGAGAGGGAAGAATTTAGCTTTATTTAGAATAAGTGTCTCTGGAAGGCATCCACAACCAGTTTTCTAAAGATATAAGACAATGCCATAGGTTCTGCCTTTGCCTTTAGGAAAATCGGAAGAGGAAAGTAAAACGCTTACACACTACTGTGATTATGAGCTAATTCAAAGGACCCATCTTCATATGAAAGTAAAGTAACCTGAGGAAAATAATGCATTTTGTCCATTTCTACTGCTCTTTCATACAATCCAATAAATAGACCCTAGGGGTCACTGACTCAGCTTGCCACACTAATTGGGGAAAATGAAACAAAGAAAGACAGGATTTTTTTCCTGTTTTTCTTGTTTTTTTTTTTTTTAAGGATAGGCCTTTATGACAACTAGTTGCAACGTGAAAATAAAACATCACATGCTAGAGAACTCATGAAGAAATGTAAGCCTTCACGAGAGCCCCACAGCACAAATTCTCGGTTCCTGCAGTTTCTGCAATGCAACGCTCATTTAGGGAAGATTTTTTTAAGACAATATAAGAGCCCTTCAATAATCTCATTAGGAAATTAGAAATCTCCATCAAGAAAAACTCCACTGGATACTTGACACCCATCCAGGTACCCAGAATAAAAAGAAAGGATGTCAGAGAAGCATCCACTTCTGAGTTCAGAGTTCTTAATCCAAGGGAGGCGGTGACTTTAAGAAACTCTTTGGTGAAACTGACATTTATAAGAATCAAGAAAGGAAGCCTTCAGTAAAATGTGGGGAGCAGAAGCTCTTGGGCACTTAATATAGCTTATCTTTCACATAAAGGTATCTTGAAAACCTTTACACAAGTTCTTTATGAGGGAATAATTTCTGAGCTAGGGCAGACAATGGTCTTTCAAATCCATTCTCAGTTTAGAAAGCATTTGTAAGGAGGATTTTTTTTCCCAGCCACCGCATGAGAAGTGTGATGCCCTTGGAAATCTCTGTAATTAACAATAAGCCTCTTTCACAATTGAAAGTGGACCCTCATACCCTAAAGTAGCACTGATGCTTCTATTTCTGACCTACACCCTTCATTTTATGCAGTGTCTTTGTAAAAACCAAGGGCAAGAACAACCTGGAGAGAAATTTTCAAATTTTGGACCAGAGCCACCAAATCAATAATGGTGGAACAAAATGAATTAGCAACCTCCACTGCTTCAATCACAGGGAAAAGCAAGGAGTTAGCCAAAAGAGAAACTGCGGTCAATGTTAAGAAACAGAATGAATTGACTTTGAGGTAAGCTTATATCTAATTAAATGAGACTGGGGGCAAAGTCAAGGTAGACTCATCCGCAGCTGATAAGGAAGTGATCAGAGGCAGGTGACTCAGCTCAACTGAACCGCATTTTCCAAACTGGAAAGGAGAGCAGGAAGTGTGATGGGAGGAGGTGGGGCGCACAGGGAGGAAACTGCAAGTTTTTCAGAAGGTATTTTCCCTCATCCTGGTACTGTACGTAGTAAATATCTCAAACTCTCACCACTAGCAATTAATGTCCAAAGGTTCAACAGGAGGAAAAAGGAGCAAAACCACTGCTGTGTGGGACTGGCATATGAACTGAATGCAGCAGGCGGAGAGAACCAGCGAGGTATACCTACCATTGATTTCTAGTAGTGAACCTAGGTTCTAGTGGTGAACGCTTTGTCATGCTCGTGGAAGCCTGTCATGAAACTACGGTTCCCAGACGCCTGGATTATACCATCACCAGCCACCCACGTGGTGCCTTGTGAGTCTGGGAGAAAAAGAACAAAATAATGCCATTTGCATCAACACGGCTGCAACTAGAGGTGATCATACCAAGTGCAGTTAAGTCTGAGAGACAAAGACAAATACCATATGATATCACGTATATATGGAATCCAAAATAGGGCACAAATGAACCTATCTACAAAAGAGAAACAGACTCAAGGACATAGAGAACGGATTGTGGTTTTCAGGGGGAGGGGGTGGGGGAGGGATGGAGCGAGAGGTCTGGGTTAGCAGATGTGAGCTTTTATATATAGGACGGATAAACAGCAAGGTCCTACAGTACAGCACAGAGAACTATATTCAGTATCCTATGATAAGCCATAATGGAAAAGACTATACTAAAAAACGAATGCTTATATATGTATAACTGAATCCCTTTGCCGTACAGCAGAAATTAACACAACATCGCAAATCAACTCTACTTCCATTAAAAATAAATAAATAATAAAGGCCGAAGACACTCCTGGTGGTTTCTTCACATATTCTCTGTGGACTTGGCACTAGTAGAGTCATAAAATGGGGTCCAACTGCCCACCAATGATGACACCCTTTTTTTTTTTAGAAGAAAGGGGGTTTCCAAGGATTCCATGCAGTACCCTGAGTTGTACATGGAGATGCTGTGTCTGACAGCCCAATTAACATCTGCTTTTAGCCTAGAGGCCTTGTCAGGACCAAGAGCCTGAGCAAAGAAATGAAATCCCATCTTTCTTACCCCACTCACCACGTCCACACTGACCTCTAGTGACCCCTGTAACTTGAGTTAAGGAAAACTGCCCTCAACTTTCACGCAGACACTCAGATCAGAAAAACTACAGCCTTTTTCCACAGTGCCCTGAGCTTTACCAACATATATTAACACTTCCTGATCCACTTGCAAACACACAGTGTTCTTTAAATGTGTATAAGTGACACTCAGTACTTTTGAAACACTCTTAAATAAGCCCAAGATGACTCACCATTTTCTGGTCCTATACTGCTAATTATATGTTCAAAAATCCCTTTAAAAGTCACAAAATCTATCTTGGTACTCTCAATGCTTTTAAATGGCAAAAGGGTTGGCCATGAAGGAGTACGCCTAGCAAGGCCAGTAAGAAATTAACATGAACACTGAGACAGACTTGGGCCCTTCTACAGACCTAAATTCACAAGAGTGCTGCACGCCCTTATCAGGAAATTATAGATCTTATTATTGGGGAACTGGGTGGCAGGTGCCAAAAACATTTAAATTCGCTCCATTTCTAATTCATGAAGCCCATTGTAGCTTGGTATGATGGTTTTATTAGATTTGTGCATTTAGCCGGGAACCTATTATTATAATAAAATACAAAATACAATTATTGTTTTCTTGCAGTGAGAACCTCAGAGTTATCTCCCAGTTTATTGTTTCCCCATCAAAAGAAATCCCGAGTTCAGATTTTTTTTAGACTTTTAAAGGAACGTTGCTTCCTCTATCTATTTCCATTATCGTTCTTGCTTTGTGCTGCTTAACAGGAAAAGAAAGAAAAAGGAATTGAGATGGAGGCCATAAGTCACAACGGTTGTCCTTTAATTACAGAATTACAATTCTCATATTTTCTACCGTTATCTCTGCCCAGCCAAATCTCCATTCCTCATTCAGCGCTCATTAATTGAGATGGCGTTTGGGGAAAGCTGATATATCGATGCGAGTTTCATATGGCCAAGTGCTCACCTACTATTACACACCAAATGGAGTTCAATACCCGTAATGGTCAATTTAGCTACTTGTCATACGATACCCACTCTTCATCCATCCCTCACCGATGCTCTTACAATTCCTCTTTTCTCCTCTCTCTTTCCACTTCACATTATTATTTTCTCTCTTCATCAGAGAATGAAAACGTTTTAGAAATACTGAAGGGAATCACATCAGATGTGAGACACCACAAAATTATGCTCAGATCACTGATTTTAGAGTTGGAAGGGGCCTTATAAATCATGTCGTCCGAACTCTCATTTTCCAGATGAGGATAGCGTGATCCAGGAAGATCACACTGCAGTTAGTTAAGGACAGAAGTCAGGACCTGTCTCCCACTTCTTAGGTCGCTACCAGTGAGTCCTGACTCTGTGCCCAATAGACAGGGCATCGTCTCCCATAATCTTCAAGACAACCTCATGAAGTAGATGTTAATACTGCTTCCATTTTGGAGATGAGGAAACTGATGCACAGAAAGGTTAGGTATCTGCTCAAAGACACTCAGAGAATAAGTGGCAGACTCAAGATTCGAACCCAAATTTGTCTAATTATAGAGACTTACCTCTAAACACTACACAGGACCATCTTCTCAATATTACCACGAACTGCCCTTATCCTTGGTTATTATATATCCACATAAATAAAAACATCATTAGTGGTGCTATTTTACAGTAAATAAAATAAAGCACAGACTTTGGAATGAAAAGGTGTGGGTTTGACTCTTGGCTCTGTCATTGATTAGCTAGGGAACTTTCATCAGGATCATCAACCTCCTGAAAGTAAGTACTTCATTGACCAAATAGAGATAATAACAATAACCTCCTCGAAGGGTTACGGTGAAAGCCAAATAAGGTCATTCAGCCACTCATCAAACATATACTGAGCACCAACTATATGTCAGGCACTGTTAAAGTGCTGGGTATGCAGCATCATCACTCCTGTGTTCCATCTCAAACCCAAACCCACAGCAGCAAAATAGGTGCTTGACAGCAATGGAGGAGGGAAAGGGAGCAAACGGTTGGTCTGTGTTAGCTAGAGAGAGAGGGTCTCTGTCTGTCTTGTTTTTTTCTCTCTGACTCTCCATGTCTCTGTTTCTCTGCATTATGTGAAATACAAGAGCTTTACAAACATAAGTCATTATATTAGTCACTGGAGTGATTATATAGTACAAGAAGCTCTCCATTTCTTAGGAACCTTCTACCTGTCCACCACTGGGTGTTTTCCCTCTCCAGAAGATCTCTTAAGTGAATCCAGTCAGACCAAGGGTGTGTGTGTGTGTGTACGTGTGTGTCTCTGATTACTGATTCCCCCTACTTTTAGATTTAGATACTCTTTGGAAAATTTTATCGTACTTTCTATAGATACTTTTCTTCTAATTTACTAAAGTTGAGGAAAAACTAATAGTTAACATTTGAGCCCTGACTATGTTTCAGGCACTGTACTAACACAGCACATGTACTATCTGTAGTATACAGCTACTAGTAAAAGGAGTTGAATATCAAGCACTTCATCAGAAACTGAGACTCCTGACTCTAAAGAAGGTTGCACTGGAAAGTCAGATTCCACTTACACAATTGTTTTACCCACACAATCATTTTTTTATTGAGCATCTACCATGGACCAGGCACCTAACTGTCCCAAAGACATTCTGCTTTCACGGAGCTCACAGTCTGGGAAGGGGAACAAATATGCAAATGAACCATGATGAGAAAACTGGGCTTGTGCTATCTTCGAGGTGAGGTGTTGTAGGGCACACAGAGAAAAGACTGGTGAGCTCTCTCGTAGAAAATAAGCCTTCTCTATGAAAGCAGACCTCAGACATTTAAGGGCTGGGTGTGATCCTACTCGCCTCTTCACCACTAACTTTCTGTGTGATCTTGGGCAAGGCACCTGACTTTCCTGCCCTTAGTGTCCCTACATCTAAAGCAAGGTTAGGGATAGAGAAGAAGGCTAAGGGTACCCACCGTCGCACAGTTATGAGGATGACCCTCTTCTGAAGGAGTTAGAATATCTACACATGTAAAGGGGGAAAGCGTTCTATAGGCAGAATTCAGGCTCCATAGTAAGTAGTTGCCTTGCCTTTGGGAGTAAAAAATGTGGTGCAAAAAACAAACCACTGGGGCTTCCCTGGTGGCGCAGTGGTTGAGAGTCCGCCTGCCGATGCAGGGGATGGGGGTTCGTACCCCGGTCCGGGAGGACCCCACGTGCCGCGGAGCAGCTGGGCCCTTGAGCCATGGCCGCTGAGCCTCCGCGTCCGGAGCCTGTGCTCCGCAACGGGAGAGGCCACAACGGTGAGAGGCCCGCGTACCACAAAAAACAAACAAAAAAACAAACCACTTTTCTTTGAACTCTGGACTCTCCCTCAGGGTGGCCATTGGCTGCACACCCTGAAATGGGGCACCAGGGGGATGCTTGAGTCTGCTGGCTCCTTACTGCATCTCCATTTCCACCATCCTCTCCACGTGCAGCCTTCTCGCAGCTCCTGTGCCGCTCCTGTATCCCAAACCCAAAGCAGCAAAAGAGGTGCTGGTTGACGACGGAGGAGTGGAAAGGAGCAGATTGCGGGTCTGGGTAAGATGTTTAGGGAAAGGCTGTCTGTCTGTCTTGCTTTTGCTCCCTCTGATTCTCAATGTCTTCGTTTCTCTGCATCATCTCCCCAGACTCTCTCCCTCACCCCCTGCACCCGCCTCTCCCCAGTTTTATACTTGAATCCCAGTAAGTTCAACGAATGGAAGGTGAACGTCACTCTATGTTAAAATGCTTTGCATCAATGGAAAGTGGAGTCCAAATGCTGGTGACTTTTATTAGTTCACGTTAATGCCGTTAAAAGCCTCCCGGTAATTTTCCAGAAAGGTATGTCTTATGCTGAGGTCCACAGGAAGATATAATAGACTTCAGAAGAACTAGAAGCCAAGGAGAAGGAGTCTTAAATCAGAGGCTTAGAGACACAGAAGCCCTTAGGAAGTTCTGTGTGTCAGGTGAGAGGAGGACTTGAAAGCTTACTTCTCTTTTAATTATCTGATGCTCACACCCCCCTCCTTTGTTGCCTTCAGCCTGAGCTGATAAGGAAAGACACCAATAAATATCCTGCGGTCTGAAGGGAGAAGCTATGTTTCATGGGACTCCCTGCTTCTACAGCTGTTGTTAAAATATTACTGCTAATTAGCTGGCTAGTTATATATAAACCCTTACAAAGGAGTATTTTTACACAATCATAAAATAAATTAAACTACCAAAAATTCACGCTGTTAATTAAAATAACCCCTGTAGGAGGGGGAAAAATCGCTACAAGGCTGAGGTAAACAGGAGGCAATTTCACAAGCACAAACTGATTAATTTTATTTCCCATTACATGTATTTGCTAATATCATCAAAATTAGAAAATAAAGCAATTTTGCCTTGACAGTAGTTCAAAAGGAGGCAGTTCCTAGCAGAGGAATGTAGCTATTCAGATACACCCTTGGCCGGAGAGCAGCTCTCAAAGACACCTCTACGGAGAGACACACATCATGTAGGGTGAGAGAGAAAGGGGACCCCTCCCCAGTCCCCAGAAGCAGCCTCATCCAGCTCATGGAACATCCATGGCATGACCTGTCATAGTCACATCCCCCTCCCAACCAAAGAAAAAGCCATGAGGATACATGAGAAACTAGGATGCTGAGGGGTGGCGGGAGGAGGATGTAGAAAATGAACTCATCTACCCCTAGTTCCAGAATGGCCAAGATAGTTTATTCACAATTTATTAACACTGTTTGTGTATTCTCTCTTGCATGTGTCTCCTGCCCCAGATATTGTAATGGGGTTGCACTATTCTGATGTTTGTGTATAATTCCTATATGTAAGTAATTGTCCAAACCCTTTGTGGATCATCCCTTTATAAAAGATTACAAGAGGTTAATCAAAAAGTCTAGAAAATACTTTTGTAGCCCCCCAAAAAATGCTATTTAGGAAAGAATGAACTCAACCTTCAAGTTCTTGCCTCTTTGTCTGCCAGCCAAGTTAAATGATAGACGTTAATTCAGCTGGGGAACCCCTCCAGACACATAACATTTTATCACCCCTGATCTCTCCACCCCAAGTTGTTTCAAGCAAACATTCACCTGAAAGTATATTCCTAAAAAGCCTAGATACACTACTTTATATCCCTTTTCGTCAACCGGAAATATTCTCAATTCCCTTGGACCTGTAATTTGGTTGCTTAGTTTATCGCACCTTGAAGCAAGGTTTATTCACTCTTACACCTCTTAAAATTCATCTACAAGCTCAAGCCTTGGGTAGCACCTAGTTTTATGGATGGCTCTTCACAAAGACTCCCAGGCTTTGTCAACACGACACCAAACAGCTGGAAGAAGAGGTAAAACTTCAGGCCTAACTCCAGATGTTTCATCTGTGCAGCTCCAAGTATCCAGATGTTTCGAGGGAAAAAAGAACAGCATCTTATAAACGCTGCCTTTGGCAAAGAAAACGAACAGGTGCATGAACAATCCAAAAGAGCAGATAAAATGGGAACTCATGGTTGCCTCTGTACGTGTTGGAATATTTTATTCCTGTCCTTTTGTTCTGCTGTAAGATTTTCTTCCAAGCAGCATTTTGTATAGATTCACGATACCATTAGCCGGTATTTCCCCAGCTATTAAGGAAGCAATAGTCAGGGTGTCTGAAATGCCAAAGCCCCAACACAAAATCCTGTTGATGCTCTCTCCTTAAAAGCTCCAGCTCACCACTGCTGCCCTGATGAAAGATCTCTTTATTCCTCATCCTGACCAGCCCACAGCCCTTCAGTCACATGTTCTGGCTTCCGGTCTTCTCCTCCGCCCACCAGCCAAGTGACTGTTCTAAAACTGCAGCCGAGATTCTCGGTCTTCCCCAAGGCCTCATTTCAGGATGAAGCCCAACACCTCTGCAGAGTCTACAGGGCTCTTGACCAGTGATATTCACCACTGACACCAGCCCTGTGCTCCAGCCCATGAAGGATAACTTTGCTGTGCTTTGGAAGATTCCTGTAAATCTTCATGCCTGCCTGTCTGTGTAGTTGCAGTTGTCCTACCCGGAACACCAGCTTGGAAGACGGCCACTCTTATTTCATAAGGATTCAGAAGTTGCCTTCTCCGTAAAGCTTGCTATGGCCTCACCAGCAGGGTCGCTCGCTCCATCCTCAGCCCATAAGAAGCATTTATCTCAGTGTGTTCTCTCCATCCACTGATCTGATCTGGTCCATATCTAACCATGGCCAAGTCTGTCCCTTTACCCTCTAAATAGCTCTTAACGTCCCTTCAACAGCCTTGATCTTAAGACAAAGACCAAAATCGATAGCCCCTGAAGCCCTGTTGATCGCATCCACATCTGCTGTCTGGACTCCATCCTGCTGGCCTTCATCACTCCCTGGGTCCCCATGTTTCCTCCTGTTTCAACACTTGCCATCCCCCTGATTGGGATACTAACCCTACTCCTCTCCTTCCAACCTCAGAACATTTAATTCCCACTCATCCTTCACAGCTCAGAGAAAACAGTCTGTTTCACGTAGAAACACTTTCTGATGCCCCTTTTCCACCCAATTTGAGTCAGCTTTTGTGGTTATATACACACAAAACCACATCCCTTTCCATCAGTACACTTAAGTTAGTGCAATCGTCTTATATATTTGTTAAGGTGAAATTCTGATTAATGTCTTTCTCTTCCATTAGGCTGCAAGCTCCATTGAGAGTAGAGATGGTATTCTTGCTCCACTGCATCCCCAGCTCCTGGCAAGGTGCCTGGTTCCTCATAACTGCTCATGTTTGTTGAATGAATACATGAATGATTTACATCCATGAAACATATCACTATGACCATAATTCGCTCCTTGAGGGCAGAAGCTATCTTTTATTCGTATTTGGGTCCCAGCACAGGTGGATCCTCAGAATGCACTTGTTGAAGGAATACTGGGTGAAGATAGAGAGGCAGATTCTATGCCCCTAACAATCAGAGAGAGTGGACCAGCAGTTAAGCATCCTCCGTCACTTAACCGTGAACTCCCCATCTCTAGAATCATTCAAGGATAGAACAGATGGACCACATCAGAAATGGTCTAGAAGCAATTCAACCAATGGACTTGCTGATCTCTCAAATCCTTTCCAACCCTCATGTTCTATGGTGCAACTAGAAAGAGGGTAGGTGTAAGGAAGAGAGATCCGCAGAATATGAGTGAAATTGCAACTCCCTCCCTCCCAGAAAAGAGAGTTTCAGAACAAATGGGAAGAGCAGGTTTTTGCCAAGGTTTTCTTAATTGCTGGCAGGTAGCAGATATGAGAGGCTCTGTTAAAATATGTGTGTGATGGCTGGAAGGGAGATGTCAAAGATTACAGTCTCAACTCCCTGTCTGATGTCTACTCCTTCATTCTTAACCCGGCCCTTATTTCTAGATTTAGATATAGCTCAAAAGAGACTCAGACTTTGAAGACCCAGGCAGAAAATTGTGCTAGTCACATGGAATCATTTTGACTGTTTTCTCAGCTGTTTCCTAAGAAAACAGATTTAACATTTGTCACCTTCGTTCCGGAATAAGGAAAGAGATTTCACTTCCTCCTGAAGCAAAAACCACAAGGTGGATTTGGCATTTGTTGAGTATGGAGTGGGGTTCAGATTAATGGTGTGTTGAGGGTTTCTTTGTTTTTACAATCTTTCCATATTTTCACATTCAAGAAGCTAAATGAATTGCCCACGCCTTTTCATGGGGCTCCTTAATAGAAAGGTCCCACTGGGAAACTGTTCTCCTCACCTCACCATTTCTCCTTCCACTCTCCCTGTTTCACACCTTTGGCCATAGTTAGTCAGTTTCTGGAATATAAGAATGGCTGGGGGGAAAAAAAAAAAGAATGGCTGGGGGATGGAAGGGGAGAGGAAAAAAAAAAAGATGAAACCAGAATTGAGCAACACATGATGAAAGGGGCCCACAGGACTGCCTTTTATTTCTCTGCATGTCTAAACTGACAGTCATAATATTTCCTATGTCAGGTCATATAATCAGACCATCTGTTTTTGAGCATGTATATATGCCATATTCTTTATACATATGAGTTCACTGATTTTCAATTACCTTATAAGTTAAGTGGTATTATTGTTATTTAACAGGTGGAGAATTTTAGGCTTCAAGAAGCTAACTGTCTTGCCCAGAGTCACATTAATTAGTGACAGTTAGGGTTGGAGCCAGGATTCAGACCCAGGTTTCCTGCCTCCAAATCCAGGTCTCATACCTCTATCCGTACATCTCAGAGCCAGTAAAATTTTTCATTAACAAAGACCCAGTTAGCTGTCATACTAGATCAACCAGGGGTAGTTTTGCTCCTGAGGGGATATTCAGGAATGTCTTGAGACACTTTTTGGCTGTCACCATGGGTAGGTGCTGCTGGCATCTAGTGAACAGAGGCTAGAAATGCTCCCAACATCTTACAGTCCACAGGACAGCCGCCCACCACAAAAAAAATGATCAGGTCTGAAATATTAATAGCACCAAAGCTGAGAAACTCTGTGCTAGATGCTCCCATTATTATGTAAAATGGTTCTCTACCACCAACTCATGACTTTCTGTGTTAAACAGGGGAACAGTTTGTAACTTCTTGATATACATGTTTAACGATGTCTGGAATTGGCCAAGGTTCTTTTTAAGAATGTTAAAAAAAAAATGAGGAAGAAGTAACAAAAAGAAAGAGAAAAAGAAAATGAACAAGAAAAAGAGAAGGAGACACGTAACATTAGACACCTACACTGCAGCATTCAACAGCTGGATCACATTACATGGAAATCTGCCGCAGCAACAGCACAACAGGCTGCTTTTGTGTCTTCATGAATAACGCAATGTGCTGGGTAAATGCTTTTCCTCATTTAGAAACAGGTAGTTAATGGGAATTGAAGTGATCAAATGCTGTGTACCCCAAGGTTACTTACATCTCAGGCCTGGGTGGCCCAGAGCTCATAAATAAAGCATTGGAGCATCTTATTTTAGGCCCCAGTCAGATAAGCAAAAGCTTGCATCATGTGAGCCGAGCCCACAGCGCGATATGACACTGAGCCTGCTAATTCCAGGACCTCTTGGAATGTGACATTTCGAGCACAGTACACCGAGTTCATGCCCTGTGGAAGCTCCATGGCCCATCAGGCCTTAACTTTCCATCACCTCCTTGATTCAGCTGCCACGAGAGACGTCACCGAGCTAGATTTTCAGTGATGCCCAGCTCCTTCCCTACTCTGCAGAAGTTAACGTGAGGCATATTTGCAACTTACAACTCTGATTTACTCACTTGCTGGGACGAGGACCACAGACGGCTTAACAGCCCGCCAGCTCGCACAGACCATTCCCTCGGAAAACGTTTGGCCCAACTCATGACACAGCTTGGCAGCTCAAAAACACAGCTGCCGGACCATGGCGGAATGCGGAGTTGAATATAAGAAAAGAAAAATGTCTATTCTTTCCCTCAAAGTTTTACATGTAATTATGTAATCATATCCCCATTCAGATACTTTGACATAAATTGCGCTTAATTAAATTGTTGCTAATTTGTTGTTTTATTGTTAGTTCATGGCTTGTTTGTCGACATCTACCCACAAACCGTGTGCAACACACACACACACACACACCAACACACACACACACACACACTCACACTGACGCTCAGCCATACTATGTTGTTGCTTTGAAAATAATGAAAATGTTCTCTGTGAATAATTCCTCTATTTGACAGAATCACAAAATTTTTCCAAGAGTGCTTATTCACATGGTATACAAATGGCTGTATGAATAACTCTAATGTGATAATTTGCTGGTGTTACTGTTTCTTTTCTCACAGACTTCCTATAATCTGATCCTATCAATCAAATAATACATTCTCTGCATGAAATAAATTCTCCTTACTATAAAAAATCAGCTCCTGTAATAAATATATTTCCCAGTGATCAGTATTAACACTGTTTCTCATTCAGATCCTAGCCCCAAGAAATTATCTTCAGTATATGTTTGTACACTTGAATCTGGGGTAATAGACATGCTCTGAATTTCCTACAAGGTTGTATAATTAGTCATTGACTAAAAGCCACCACCCAACTACCAGGAAACCATCTTCTGGGAGAAGGGACACTTCCGTCCAGCACACATCACCTCTCCCATTCCACTTGGGATCTGTCTAGGTACCAACTCCTCTGCCTCTAACACTGTTTCTCAAAGTGTGGGCCTCAGAACACCTGCCCGTTAGAAGTAAAGATTGTTATCAGCTTTTCAGGGTGCGTTTTAGAAACGGTGATTCCTAGAAGCCATGCCAAACCGATTAGAGCTGACCCTCTAGGGGAATCTGGATGTTCAACAATACGTGCAGGTGAAATTGGCTTTCTTCTTTGAGTCTTGTGGAATATGGACTGAGGGGTAGAGGAGAGAAAGCAAAAGCATATTACTAAACAATTTTCCCTGGAACAAGGGATGCAAATGAGATTGTGGGAAATGTGCTCATTAACTCACTGCATTTGAAGTAAAATAATGTCAAAAATCTCATAGTAAAAATCATCAGTTGGCTAATGCCCTACATCCTCTCAACCCTACATCCTCTCAACCTACCAAAAAAAAAAAAAAAAAAAAAAAAAATCTGGTCTTCAGAAAGATAACGCTGAGGTTCCACAAAAAGAGAGAGGCACGAAAACAGAGATATAAGCATTTTTCCATGATATCCTTTAGAATGAATTTTCAACTGCAAAGGTTTAAACAGAAGTTTTCCTAGCTAAAACTCCACTTACCCCCCAAGGCTTGTAGTTCTAGTTCTATATTTTGCCTGATAGTCAATCATCTCTTTGGTTTTCTATCCCAGCTCATCATCATCGTGATGACAGAGTAAAGTGACTTTAATTCAAAGTTCCAGAAGAGGCTCAAAAGTAAGACAATAGCCTAATTTACACCAAAGAGATCAGCTCTACCTTTGGAATTAGACCTGCACCCACACAGCACACCCAGGGGTTGCTGACTTCAAACATCTTTGTTAACTTTATTCCAGGTAGTTGCTGAGACTGGCTGAGTAAGTGTATGCAAAGTGTTCATGTAGCAACAGTGCAATCACTGCCATCATTATTAATATCACTTATTAATATTGTGCTGTGGTCCTGTGAGTGGAGTCACAGGGCCTGTTTCACCCACCAGCCCACAAATGAAGGTATCTGAGGATACAACTGGCATTCAACCATTCTCATCAACTCAAATGTACACACTTGGGGGGAAGAACTGTGTTTTCTGTTTCTCTGTCCCCCTAAATCACCTAAAAACTAGTTGGGCATATAGCTGCCCCTGAAAGATACATGTGTCATGGTAAGAACTATCGCATGAGTATTGTCATCCAACCTTGGTCTGTGGTTACCAAGACCAAATAAAGCATATTTTGAACCTTCTGCTTCCAACACAGGGACCTGGATTTCTTCCCCAAACGAGTCAGAGATAAGATGGCAGCCTCACTACACCTGGGCAGAAAGTATATCACGGGCAAGCTCCTTGCAAATTCAGATCCTTTTACTCCGGAAGAACAGAAAAGGAAAGTGTCCTACCCTCTCCCAGGAACCATGACACCTCTGCCTGGATCCCAGCTGTATTCGAGATTTACCGTGTGGCCTTGGGTAGCTCATTTAACCACTCAGTGTCTTAATTTCTTCATCTGGAAAACGAAGATGCTGCCTACAGCATAGGCACAGCGTTTCAAGGTTAATGGTGAGGCTGACATTGAAACACAACCTTGCAGGGGAATGTCTAATGTGGGGGGAGAAGTCAGGCACAGCAGTGCACTCCTGGTGGTTATAACATATGCAGGATCGCAAAACTGGGCCCTAAGGTTAGCAGCGCACATGACGAGTGCAATAAGTGTGTGTTCACAACACACCACCTGGAGTCTTTTATTGTTATTGCCAAGTGCAGTTGATAAGCAAACAAAGTACGGGGGTGGGAGCCCTTATTTATCAAATGTGTTGATGCAGATCTGATATTGACAGGCAATGGGCCACTTTTATATTCAGATCAATAAATCCATTTCATAATACAGTACAATCCCAACACTTTGTTCCCAAATCCATCCATCTAGATATTAGAAATCCATCCTGCCTTGCCTGCAGTCTGTCAAATGTCACCACGGAGTGCAGAAGCCACCCTGCCAAGTCTATATCCTGAACTAAATCCCAATGGAAACTTCCCAGATATAAATAACCACTATGAACATACAGGGAAGAAAAATAGCTATGAAGTTTCACTCTTACTTTTTTTTTTTCCTTTTAGCCTGTGACAAGTAAAAAATCATAGAGTTACTCACTCTCCAAAAACAATCTAAAACCAGAAGGTTTAACCAATTCAATTTTCTAGTCACTGTGACAACTATTTTCATCCTTGGAACAGCGTCTGGGGCACGTATACAGGACTAATCCCATGGTGCTTTCACGGGCAGGCCCCACTGGAAACTCTGAGGGAAGCTTCCGTTCCTGGACTCACTGTGGGCAGTGGCATTTGATGACACTCAGAGTCTCATGCCATGAAGAAAGATTCTTTATTTACAGTCAGAGAGGGAGAAACCTTCCTTCTACTTGGGAGTTGATTATTGAGATCCCGGGGAGTCAGTTGTGAGGAGAGTCCAGTTTAATAGGGAGTGGGGAAACCCACTCAACACTTGCAAGGCCCAGGAGAGTAGCATAAAGAAAATAGAAAACTGAGCTTGAAAATCAGAATATCCAGCCTTGAATCGTGCAGAGCTAAGAACGTGTGGTCTTGTTTAAATCATTTGGCCTCCCTGAGCCTCGATCTCCCATTGTCAACAGGTGAAGGGGGCTGTGAGAGAATCAAAGGGTATGAAAGCCTCCGGCACAATGCCTACATGTAGTAAGTGCTCAGTAAATATGTGCTGAAACACAATCTGAAACAAGAAATACTGGATTACTGATATCACTCCTTAACCAATGGGCATAAGTTTAATGTACTGAATGCACACCATATGCCAAGCACTAAGTGGTGGGAATAGAGAGGTAAGATGTTTGTCCTCAGGATAAGACAGAGAAAGTACACAGGACTGGATTAGGAGACCAGTCATCTCTAAATATGAGACCCAGATCTGGAGACTGAGGGGCAGCCATCCTACCCACACCCAGGTTTGGGGGGCTGTGAATTATCCAAAAATGCATTGCCTAAAAATAACTGGTTTCTTGCAACTTACAGACTTAACTCCTGTGCTCATTTGCCCAGGATATGCCAACTCATTTTAATATTAGCCTCACACAGGTTGTTAGGAAGATAACTCTCCTGCAAATATAAACACTAGGCATGGATTGGTTTAGGATTATCTAAATATCCAACGGAAAGAAAGATTCAGGGGCAGACACATGTGCCATCCTGGAAAGCCGAAGGTAAATTAAAATGCCATATAGAGATAGCACAGGGAGATCAGCTCGGTGCTCTGTGACCACCTAGAGGGGTGGGATAGGGAGGGTGGGAGGGAGAATCAAGAGGGAGGGGATACGGGGATATATGTATACCTATAGCTGATTCACTTTGTTAAACGGCAGAAACTCACACAGCATTGTAAAGCAATTATACTCCAATAAAGATGATAAAAAAAAAAAAGCCATATAGAGGATTCAACTCTTTTTCTATTGAATTGCATTACACATTTGCATTCTTGGGGCATGGCCTCTTTGGAATGTGTCTCATGCACAGTAAAAAGAAGAAATGGAAGAGGTAGAGAAGAGAAGAAAAGAAGGAAGAGAACGAAGGGGGGCAGTGGAAGAAGAGGAGGAAAAACTAAAAATCTCCCAAACAGCCCAGATCTCAGTCCGGCCACTCCACAGACGTTCGGCGGCGGGTGGTGGGGGGAGCAGATGTTTTCCCCTTCCCAAAGGAGCTGCCAGAAATGGGAGTGAACTCAGCAAGCTACAAGGACTTCCTTCTCCACGCTTCCTTTCCGAGGGTAAAGAGACTTGCTTCTTCCCCAGAACTTAATTGTTGTTGTTTTACACAAGAATGATTTAAAGGCAACAGTCTCCTGTCATAGCCCCAATCTCTCCTTGCCCCAGAATTTCTCAGGCCAAAATCATCTGGGAACCAGACACAGGATTTTCGTCATATTAGATGTCACCCCTACTATTAATTGTTTCATATGACTCATTTAAATCAAGTTACTTTTTAAAATTTTACTATTGTTCTAGGCAGTAATATCTATAAAACCATGGTTTTTATTGTGCTAGCTGTATTTTCCTCATACACATTGAGATAAATCATTATTGTTAAAATAGCACAGCAGCGTGGTTAGAAGTACAGATGCTGACCGCATTCAAATCCTGGCTCTGCCACTACTAGTTGTGTGATCCTGGGCAAGTGACTTAACCTCTCTGTGTCCCAGCTTTATGGTCTGTTAAGTAATAATACCTACTTCACAGAGTCACTCTGAGGATTCAATTAGTTAATATTTGTAAAATACTGGTATTGTCTAGAACCTTCTACATGAAAAACACTACTGGGGACACTGAAGGCATTCAAGTATACGCCATCTCTTGCCTCAGGATTTGCCTATGTTGTTCCTCTTCTTGAGGATATTCTATTGCTTCCTCTCCCCATCCCATCCAAAAGCCAAAAACAAAGCAGTAGACAACACACCCTCATTCCTGCCTTCTTAAAAGCCTACCCATGTTAAGGTCCATTTTGAATAGACACAATAGTAATTACAAACACTTATTGAGCATCTATTACTTTGCAAGCCCTGTGCTCCATCCTTTGAATATATCATCTAATTTAATTTTCATTTTTTACCCTATGAGGAGGGCCCAAGCTTAAAGAGCTTAGGTAAATTTTCCTAAGGTCCTACACCCGGTGAATAGGAGAGTCAGGATTCAAACCCAGGTCCATGTGACTCCACAGCCTACACTTATCCCATTAAGCCATGAGGCCCCACCATGAAGTTCTCTCTTCCAAGAACCCACCACAGGGTTCAGACAGACATGAACTTTCTTTCCTCTCCCATTGGACTTAGTAAAGTCCACTTTACAGTATAATTACTTACTTGTTCCTCTTTCCACCTCTGTTATTCAAGATAATCTTTTCTATTTTAAGCATTTTGGAAAGAACTCATCCTAAAATGTCCCTGAAGTTGAAAAAGGGCTACATTATACTGGGCTGAATATAACATTTTCTTGACAACTTCAGTCATCTTCATCAATGACAAGCCCTATGATATCCTATGCTATAGACGTGACTTTAGGGCAATTTTTATCTGTGTGGTACAGGGTGACTGTTAAAAAAAAATCAGACTTATGAGCCCCTCCCTGGATCTACTGAATCAAAATCTCTGGGTTAAAGACCAGGAGTCACTCAAGTTTCAGAATCACTGCCTCAGGCTATGTATGGGCATTTGACCCTGTTTATACTCCTAGACACCAACTGTATCTTAGATCTTGTGTCTGTTTTTCATGGCTTTTCCGACCTCTTCCACCCTGCCAGTTGACAGCTATCATTTCTCACTGCCAACCAACATTGCAGCATACATTTTTCCTATTTTATCTCCTAGCTGCCAGTGCTATGGTTTCCAAGCTCTTTCTTTTTACTTTTAGCATGCTTTCCTGAAAACTGATTCTTAGGCAGATGCCAGTGTAAAGCACATAATATCAGAGCTATTCAGACGCAACAGGGGCGAGTGGCTTGGATTCCAATGCTGGTCCCACTCCCTTTCCTCTGCCCTCCCCCTTTGCCACCATCCATGGTGGTCCTGAGTCCCCTCCCAGATTCCCTATGCTTCACAGAAAGCACTTCCAAAACCACTGAAATAACGCAACTTTCTGGGGAATCCTGCCACACACAGTTTGGAGATCATATCGCCAAATGTATAAACAGCCTCTATATTATATTTACAAAGTCACCCCTTACAGTGAATATCCTTAACGTGGGAAACGATGATCGCATTGTATTAGTATTTGGACTACCGTCTACTTTTGAAAGGCTCTCAGAAAAATAATGGTCAAGGAAATTTGCCTTTTCAAGAAAATCTCTCCTCTGTGAAAGAGAACGTAAGAGCATCCAGAAAAACTTTCTAACCTTTTAAAATTTTAGGCATCTTACATTGGCCGTGTTCTAAATAAGTCAGTAGTATAAATAGTCTAAAAATAAGTTTCAAGCAGCAGTTTCTAAACTTGCAAAAATATTTAGGCGAAGTTCTCTTATGCTCTTTTTGGATATTTCCTCCAAATTTATAATGTTAGATGCAGAATTTAGGAAGTAAATTTAACATGTGCATGATAAGCAGGGGCACATGGAGGGTACATGATTTCTCTGGTGAATTAGCATGAGGTTCAAAGACATGTCTAGAGAGAGAGATATTATCACTGTGGCCAAAGTTTGACACTTAATGAATACAGGTAAAAGGTGTACAGAGTGTGCCTTTTACTGTTCTTTCAACTTTTCTGTAGCTTTGAAATTTTTCAAAATAAAATTGGGGGGAATGTTCAAACGCACGTACAAATGAAGCACAGTCATCGGGGCCTGGACTAGGGTGAGGAAATTGAGGCACCTAAGGAAGCACCTGCAGGACTCTCGGAGGGTGAATGCCTCCTTGGCACCGGTACAACTCCGAGAGTAAGCACCTCCTGCAATTTTGTACCATAGGTGCTCACTTGTATCACCCTAGCGTTGGCCCTAGTACTCAACCTTAGCAAATACACCTGCTTTCTCAAACTGACTGTAGTAATCCTAAAGAGAAGAAGCTTACAGTCAATGTTATGTATGCATTGATTCCTTCATTTATTCACCAAGCATGTATCGCACCCCAGCTATATGCTAAGTGACCACTCAGCTAGGAACCTATTCTGTGCTAGTAAACCATTTTGACACTCGAACGAAAGAATCTTAAACCAAATTCCTGCCACTCGTTTATCCATCCATGTGTTAGGTGCCAGAGACACGGTGATGACAGATCAGTCCCTACTAAAATGTCTTACTATCTGCCAGACACTGTTTAAATGCTATTATTTTCATCATCATCATCATCTATTGGCATGTCTATTTTCCCAATTCCATGGAACTATTTCAAGGTAGGGAATGAATATTATTCATCTTTGTTTTTTTGACACCCAGGATGGTGATAGATAAAGTATTCAGTAAATATTTCTTGAATGGATAAAACCATAAATCTACTTATTTGTTCTTCCTCAAAGATTTGCCACATTTAGATGACTATGAAACTTCTTCCCAGATTGCCTAATATTGTAATACTAGCTAACATGTACTGGGTGCTTACAAACTGCCTCACATTTCCTAAGCTCTTTCCATATATGAACTCAATTAAGCCTTGCAACAAGGCCAAGAGTCTCCTTTTACCAATAAGCACACAGGAGAGACTTCGTATCCTTCCAAGGGCCGCACAGCAGGTAAGAGGCTGTACCAGGGTTTGAACCCAGGACCCCAGCTCTGGAGCGTGCCCACTCAGTGACTCTTTTAAGTCACCTCACAATTCTGACCCAAAGAGGTGCTCCCCTACCCCAAACAGCACTCATCTTCAGCTCATTTTTCACCAACTATTTCCTAGGAAGATCTAGAGGGCACCAGGGACCCTTTTAGTGAAATGATCCTCAACTCCCACGGCCAAGTCAGACTTTGGGGGACTTCCTGCTTAATTTCACCTTGTCTAAATATAACCAGCTAAAAATAACCCGAAAGGGAAGTGTCTCAGAACCGCCAGAGGAGCCGCAGTACACTGCAGAGGACGTGATGTGAAAGAATGATCCAGCCTCCCTAAAACACTGATATGCTTCCCAACCCCAGCCAGTGGCATATTGGGATGAAAAAACAAGAGTCTCCAATTATCGAAATACCACAGTGTATTTAATTATGCAATTGTCTTACTGTATTAACAAGAGCTAAGGCACAACAGCAATTGCTGAGATTTTTGCAATTTGGAAATGCAGGATTTAGTCTTCCCCTCAGCTGACTACTTCTCATGAGTCTGTCCATTTTTCTGGGATTATGGAAATGATCTTATTTTTGAACTGCTTCATTCACAAATCGAAAGTAAATCGGACCCCCATTTTTGCCACTCCTTAAAATATGACCCCGCTACTGACTGAGCATATTTCAAGGGAAAAGATCTGCAAATTCACATCATTTTTGTTTTCACCAATCACTTCAGGCTCTTTCCTCCTTGGAAATTCAAGTAAATATAATGTAAAATATAAATTAAAAAGCAGTTATACAAATTACGTATTTTCAATGACGCGAATACATTCACAAATACATTCCTATTCATCTGCTTAATAAGGACCTATCCCAAAGGGTTCCTGTATCAGACTGTAAAACCCAGAGTATTTCATCAAAACATCTAATATAAGTATGCTGTGATATTATCATGCACTTCTATTTGCCACCATCACCTCAGCGAATATGAAATATAATCATGCAAAATTAAACATTCCATACATTTTCTATTCATTCTCTAACACTCTCCCTATACTCCAAAATAGGCTATCACACTTTCAAGTTTACAGGGACAAAAGGTAAATCAAATTTCTTGTTTCTGAAAGCATTCCAAGTAATAGGTCTTTTCACTTTAGTCTTTTCATCTAAGTATCACCAGGCTCTTTACACATAAAATATAATTAATCCATACCGTTGGCTACACCCCTACCCAATGGGAATCCTCCTTGCTGATATTCACTCATGGAGAAGCATACCTGCATTTTCTCAAGCTAAATTTGGTCCAGGCTATTAGGAATATGTTTCATTTACTTGAGCATGACTGGGAGGCATAATCTTATGTAGGAAAACCTGGCCCCTTCTCCCAAATAAGTGATAGCGAAGAACACAAACGCGGGCCTCCAGTTGCCTGGTGTTTGAATCCCAATTTGCAATCATTTAGCTGCGAGTTGATGGAGCAAGTCCTTTTGGCTTTCCTGAGCTTCACGTTGTGCAGTAGTAAAATTGGGATAATCACAGTACCTTTCCCATAGCTTTGTCAGGCAGATGAAATGAGCCACTCCACGTAAGTCACCTAAAACATAGCCTTGTCCTGCCCAGATAGGACACCTGATGCCTTTCAAAGCCATTTCCCAAAGATGACATCACTGGGGTCTCACCGTCTTCCTGGGAAACAGTGGGAGCAGATGCTATGATGCCCATTCTACAGGGGAAGAAATTGAGTTTCAGACAGAGCTCCTGGTGGTCAGGACTAGAGCCCCTGAACCCAGCCTAGGATTCTTCCACTATTTCTCTTTACATTCAGAACACACTGACTCAGTGTCCCAGACAGATCCCTGTTTATGTTTCTTAGGGGTGGTGGCAGCGCAGGGGAGAGCGTCTTGTTTCAAACCCCTGTTTCTGTCGCCAGGCTTGTCTTGCATAGCAAAAGAGCCCCCGATCGGCAGAAGACACATCAACAAGACTGCCTTAATCATGCTTTCTGCTAACTACGAAATGAAAGTTAATTTCATGCCTTTCATTCACAGACAAAAAGGTTCAGAGCTGTTTAAATTCTCTTCAGCCCAATGACAGTTAGTAAACAGGAGGCTTCGTGTTCTAATGCTTGAAATCACCCTTCTTATCTCAATATATTATTTATGCACTCGGCTTAAAATAAACAGCAACTTTCAAGTAGGTGAGTGGTCTCATCCAGGATGAACCTTTTCTTTTTTTTCACTCTGACAGTTACTTTAAAACATCAGTAAACAGCCTTAATTCACTTCTAACGAATTAGTAGGCGACTGCTGCATATCGAGGAGGCAAGCAGTTTGTATTATTAACCAGAACAACGTTCTCCCTGTCAGTCATCTGCACCTCACAGAGGGACGTGGGTTTTGCTGTGTCCTTACTCAAACCAATCCATGGGCGCATGGGATTCCAGACGATTCCTGCGAGGTCATTCTCTTCCAGACCTCTGAATAGATCTCTTGACTCTGAGATGCAGAATGAGGCCTGCAGAAGGGAGATTCTCAGTGCTGCTTGTTAAGAAAGATGTAGACAATGAGAAGCTTCCAGAGGGGTAAAGAGTCGGGAAGTCAAAGCAGTCAAGCTCTGCTTGTGGAGGGAACTGAGGCAGGGGGACCCAATAAGTACCACCAAATACTTGAAAAAGGGTGTCACTTTGGAGGAGGAAGGCTGGTTCTTTGTAGGGATGGATAGTAAAATTAGGACCCGAGCGTGGAAGATACACAGGAGGTGGATTTGGGTTCAACTCAAGAAAGAATGCTCTAACAGAAAAGAGTTGCCTCTCGGGGTAGTAGGTCAGCCTCTGGGGGTGCTCGGGTACCCATCAGATGGAATACTTAGAATTGGCCAAGAAATAGGACTAGAGATGAGACATGCATGGACCCTTCCAGATATAAGATCTTACAGCCTTGGAAATCCCAGGGGGTCTCACTAAAATGGGCTTCGCTAAGCAGTCACAACCCTTTTAAAATTTCTCTCTGGAGTTTTTAAAGGGTGATAGCCACCCTTTAAAAATATATATACCATGAGTTAAGCTGGGCATGTCTTTGGCCAATCTACAGTTGTTCACACAACACCAGAGCACTGTTTGACCTAACAAGATAAAAATATGTCCCATTCAGCAGGGAAAATCAGTTGAAGCAGCTGCTATAGGATTATACAGTTTCTGCCTGCTCTTGGGTTTTGTGGCTTGCAGGCCTCGGCCATTCCATGGACAGGAGTCCACTCGCAAGTCACCTGGGCCGTCACAAGGTCACAAAGGGGTGATCTACACTTAGCTCACCACTGTAGCCTCCTTCCCCAAACCCAAGTCTGAAAACACAATACTTAGCAACTTAAGGAATGTCTTGTTCAGTTTCATCATTAACAAAACATCGCTGACCTCAGTGAAACATGCAGTTGTCTCCCTGAAACCAATCGTTTCTTTGAGACACAAATGGACTGATCAAAACACAGAGTTAAACGCAAATCAAAAAGAAAGGGAGAGAGAGGTGAGGGAAGATAAATACAGATACCTTGCATTCATATCCAGGGTTGATATCAACATTTTTACACAATATGCAGACATGTATTCTTCCAAATTGTCTAGTAAACATTAACCAAATATTTTGAGGGGTGGGTCAGGCTCTTCTACATCCAACATATTGACAAACCATTAGAGAGTTCAGAAAAGTTAAAGTCTTCAAAAGAAGTCAGATTCTCAATATCTGGGTGTGAAACTTGGTGTTACTGATTCCCTAATATGGCAAAAAACAGACATCTGATATTTGCACTTTGGAGTAACAGAACATAACATGACAATAATGTGGTTATACTTACAAAGTACCCTTCATCCATGGGGCTCCAATTTTACCAATATTAGTTCACTGATTTTCGCAAAAAACCTGAAAGGCAGAGGGTAAGTTTGTGTTACCCCCACTTTGCAGATGGGGATATAGAAATGCAATAGGAGAATAAATTATTGGTCTGTTATAATGAGAGAATTCAGTAACAGGAGGACAAGAATTACAACTTTCATCTTCCCTGTCAGAAGGCAATTTGACCACCCATCTTTTCCTTGGGGACTGATATTTCCCATGTAATTTCCACCACGATCTCAAAGTATTAAACACATTCTACCCAGAGTAAGACGGTGCTAAATGGCACTAGGTCCAAAGAGCCCAGAGACCAATATTCCTTTAATACCAGAGAAAAGTTTAAAAAAACCTTTCCATATCCGTCTAAACAGGAGGAAATATTAGATTGACAAAATACAATCATCGAAGTAAAATTTGGCCTGAAAATAATGTTACTACTGTTCAGTTTGTTACATACATACTTATGTTCACATGTCAGCATATGGACCTGTCTTTAAAAATTATTCCAAGGAAGTCAGAAGCTTCAGAAGTAATCTCGCTAACAACATTTTTAGAAGGGTGTATTTTTAACAACCCTTTCTAGGACACCCCATCCTTTCTACCACTCTCAGGCCATTTATTCACGCATTGACCAAATAATCAGTATTTACTGAGTTCTATGTTTAAGTTTAGCACTCCATGTGCTTTCTTGGAGGACACAAAAATGTGTATGACACAGGTCCCGTCATCAAGATACTTATAATCTTATGGTTCAGTGATTCGAAAACAGTAACAATCTCTCTGATCTAAAACACTCTGGAAAGATTTGATGGTTTCTGGACACTCCTGGTGAGCTGTGAACACCAGTCCCAGAAGGATGGTTCCTTTGGGGAATGTGCTCCAACAAGATGAGTTTGGGCTCTGTTTATGAACCATACTACTTGGGATTACAGAAATGCTAAAAACTGTGTCTCCTTAAAAATGTCTGACACAGAGTCTTCCCAAGCCCATGATTTGAGGGTCATGATCTCTCCTACTATCTTCACGTCCGCAGCCACACTGACCTCTTTGCCTGTCCCCAAATACCTAATCACAGGTCTTTTGCCCCTCCAATTGTTCCCTTCTCTTGGGAAAAGCTTCCTGCAGGTATTTCCATGATCTCTGTTCGTATCCCTGCTCAGTGATTTCTCCCCTGAACACTCCTCTAAAATAGCTGCATTGCTATCAAAAAGTATGCTAATAAAGACTGTTTTATTTCTTCTTTTCCAGTCTAGTCTAGTGCCTTTAAATTCTTTTTCTCACCTCCAGTACTCTGTTGAAGAGAAATGGTGAGAGCAGATATCCTTGTCTTATTCCAAAACTTAGAGGGAAACATTCTTTCACCATGAAGCTAAACTTACCACCCGACAATTCCACTGTTACCATTTATTTCTATGAAATTTCCCGAAAAGCACATGCCTAGAGACGGAAAGCAGATCACTGGTTGTCTGGCCCTAAGGGAGCGAGCCAAGATTGACTGCAAATGGACTGTGGTGATGGTTGCAGAACTCTGTACGTTGACTAAAAATCATGGAACTGTACACTTACAATGAATGAATTTTCTTTCACGTTAATCATAATAAAGCTGTTATGAAATGCTAAAACAAAACACCAAAAATAAAATAAAACAGCTGCAACTCACCAGGCTCCATCCCCTTACTGTTCTTTCTCTTTCTCCACGAGGCTCCCCACAACCTAACATTACTGGTCTTTACCTGTTTTTGTTACCCTATGCCTCACCCACTAGGATATAAGATCCATGAGAGTGGGGACTTTTTTGTTCACCACTAAATCCATCCTAAGGTCAAGGCACCCCATAAATACTGGCTGAATGAATGAATCACAGTGCTGAACTGGGTGCTCTGCCTTTCTCCTGCATCTTGTTTTACTCTCACTGGGATACTGTTGTAATTACTAACAAATACATCTCAAAATTGGCTCATAATAGGTTTTTCCACCTAAAGGGAAAAAAACTCACAGTCAATGAAATGTTTCTGAAAAATATAATAAACACCCATTTTTAGCATTTTCCCTTCACTTGATTGTTCGAGCACTGGGCCAAGAGTCAGGTAACCCTGCTCTCCGACCAGCATCACTGTGGGCTGCTCTGTGGCCCTGAGCTCTTCACCCTCCAGGGTCTTTGTTTCCCAATGGTAAAATAAGAAAGCTTAAGAAGGTTATTTCCAGGCTGCCTTCCGGTTTGGAAACTATGGAGATCAACCTACAGGTGATGGGCCAAATTATATTTTTACATCTTCTGATTTCATACCACTTTCTAAGTATAAGCTTATCTCAAAAGTAGTGAGGTCATTTCAATGAAGCAAGACGAAATCCCAGAGGGAAGGAGTTGATTATCTAACCGTATCTACAAGCATGCTAATTTTGGAGAAACACCAAAAGCTTGTTCCCCACCACCATGCATGATCACGCCACCAACATACAACAGACATGCAAAGAAAGATGCCACATCAGCTGATTATGACGTCCTGAGTTACAGACACTTCAGTGGGGCCTTTAAACAGATTTCTTATTTACTTGCACATTAACAAAACTCGTACCTTTGCCAGTCACAATTTTTTCCCCAAGCATCTGAACATCCAAAGAGATTTAGAAGCAATTAACATTCACGAGTAACAGAGTAATCAACAAGGGAATCGCTAATGGGACTGGACAGAATCCAAAAGCAGATATTAGGATAATAGTGAGTTCCTGACATAGGTTACAGTGTTAATTCTGGAGGGCAGACTCGTGGTATGTTTTCAATAGCTTTGTGGGGCCTGCTGTCAGAGCCACATATGCCTCCTCTATATATGGTTCCCAGCCCCCCCTACAACATACTTTTTTTTTAACTGCTATCGAAGAGAAGACATTTTTGCATTGTTATAACACAACCTCTAGCATTAATGGTATATATTGAATTCAAGTTTATTTTTAAATTGCCTACCTGACAAAAATGTTAAAATGTCATTTTTTCCCACTTTGGGTCTCTAGACTATCTTCACCTGTTAGCTCTTGTAGCTAGAGGCCACAAAAATAATAGCTATGAATTTCCACCTAGACGCTTCCCCAATAAATGTTGCCACTTACTTGCATGCACACGGGTTGATACATCCCAAGTACACAGAAAGACATGGGCACTCCCATTCCAACGAGCTCTATGCCTGCCTCCCGGTCAGTTTTTCTGACCTGTTTTCATAAATATCACTCCAAAATCAGCACACACACACACTTTATCTTATCCTACCAGGAGAGTCTCTGGGTAATAGAGAGTGTTTCCACTGTTACTCTTCCTGCTTCCGTTTCCTTCATCTCTCATCACTACCATCCATCTAAAATGCCAACGCCAGGCAAATCGATCTTGACCTCCCTTTGGACCACATTCCTGAATCCTTGCCCTGGTGCTCCTTCTCCCTCAGCCTAAAGTGTGAACGGCTCAACCTTCGGAGGCTGGACCTCTCCAGACCCACACATGCCTCTCAATCTTCAACTCCCCTGCTAGCCTTCCTGCGGGGTCATCTTGTCACTCTCATGACCATGACATTCATATCGAATCACAGGACATCTTCCCTTACGTACGGACTCTGGGCCCCAGGTGGGCAGAAAATCCAGTGTATTCCCATTTTTCAGTTTGGGTGTAATTCATCACTGCTTACTGTGGTTTGCTTTATTCTCTGTGGCCTAAGAAAATAAATTCCTTCCAAGGTTGGGCTTTTAAATTTTTTCAGATAGTTTAACGTTAGATACGAGTATATAACTGGATAAACACCATTCATTTTGACAGTAGTAATATTTTTCTGGTGGTCCTACAGCATTCATGCTCTATTCCATTTCTTTCTCCTTCTACTTTGCTGTTTCTAGCTTTGAAAGGATCCCTTCTTAACAAGTCAGCTCTTTTTTTCCTTCATCTCCCCATCCCAGCACACACCCATTATGAAAATGTATCCCTATCTAAAGCTTTGGTTTATCCCCTGGATACAATCAGCCGCTGATACACAATCTACCACCACCAGGCTGTGCGTGCTAAAAGCCTGTTTTGACAAAGATTTTACACAACAGAATCCAAATTAAAGGGAAGTTATCAACAGACCCATACTTGAGAATCCCTCCCTTTATCTCTGTAGCAAGTAGTTTCATATTCCCAGCACCAGCCCCAAGGCTGGGAGACTCAAGCTTCTGAGGGCCTCCGTGGCACACACACATCTCAATCACCCAATCATCACCTCACCTCCCCCAGCTCCCTCCCCACCCCAAGTAGCAGCAGTTGAGATTAAAGTGCTTCTGGGGCTGTGGTAATCCAGTCAGGGCTGGGCGTGCTTCAATCTCTACCATTCCATTCGGCTGGAAAACATTTTGGCAGGATGCCTTTCAGCTGCACTCTGCATTCCGCACTGGTCCCTTGTTTATTTTTGACCGCTCCGCTCTGCAGAAGTGAACGTAGCCAAGGGCCATCCTGTCCCGGGAACAGGGCTTCACCTGCCTTCTTAAACTGCAGGATATCAGAAGCACTCCTGGCATCAAGGAGTGGAGTGTGTGTGTGTGTGTGTGTGTGTGTGTGTGTGTGTGTGTGTGTGTGTGTGTGTGTGTGTGTGTGTGTGTGTGTGTGTGTGAGAGAGAGAGAGAGAGAGAGAGCGCGAGGGCGAGAGAGAGAGAGAGAGAGAGGAGAGAAAGAAAGAGATTCTAATGCACCCACCTACAGGTGGGGAGCAGGGACAGCAGGGGTAAATACTGCACACATAGTTTTTTTTAACTTTAAAGATTAAAGGAAACCCATTTTTCAACCCTTTGCCTTACCTAAGCACTAACCAAAAATATTCCCCGCATTCTATATTAGTCAAGGCTTTTCAGGGGTCCTTATCCTTTCTAGATCCCTTTGGCTATCAGATGAAATCTATGGACCCCTTCTAAGAAGAACGGTTTTCAAAGGATTACAAAGGAGATTAATTACATTGAAACATTTTCCATCCTGAGTTAAGAAGCCCAGCGGGGTGTGGTTTTAGTGGATGGGAAGTAGAGATGCTGTCTGGATTTTTATTTTTTGAACTTGGGATTTCTGCCCTGGAGACTTGTGCTGGGAGAGTGACGGGTGGTGGCAGAAAGCAGAAAGTGGCCTTTGCATACTGTCCCCGTGACTGTACACCTTCCTGTACACAGGCTTTGCAGCTGTTTCTGCCTTGCAAACAACCCAGGCCCATGAACCCAGAGCCCTTCAGTATTTGATCCACTGAATTACCTAAGAATGTAGACTTTTATTTACAGCCCTAAGTAGATTTTAACTACTCGTGAGAAAGAAGCAGAGGAATAAAGAAAGCAATTTGAGAAATTTTGGAAAAGTAGAACTAATGGTAAAAAAAAAATAACCCTCTATTCAACCATGTATTCTTTCACCAAATATTTACTGAGCACCTTCCTTAGAGTCACAGTGGTGAATAAATGACCTATAGAACTTTCCAAGGAATGTACATCCAAAGGTAGGGAGATACCCTGTAAGTAAATACATAAGTAAATGTAAAACAAGTACACATATGTCTGGTGGTGATGAATTCTTCAGAGAAAAACAAAGCAGAGGAGGTTAGGGAGTGTAAGAACATGAACTCATACTTCATTACAGCATTTATTTCTCCATTTCATGTCACTAAGTATTTGTTGCCAAGCTCCTACTATGTTTCAGGCCCGGTAATGGGCTCTGGGGAAGCCATATATATATATATATATATATATATATATATGTATGTATATGTGTGTGTGTGTGTGTGTGTGTGTGTGTGTGTGTGTAGATGGATGGATGGATGGTTGGATGGATAAATAGATATAGATATGCATATATACACATCACACACTTAATTTCCAGTTATTTGCATGTGAAGGGTATACAGTCTTCACCAAGCGGGGTCTGTGTGTAATGGTGCAATCTGACTGCAGTTTCTTTTAAAGGGCAACTGATGAATGCCTCTAAAGGGTACCCGGAGTCGGAAGGGTGCACTGGGGTCTGTGTCTGCTGTGCTGAAGGACATGGGTGTTGGAACCATTGAGAGCCCTGGTTCGGGGTCCACAACCATGCTCCTCCCTCAGCTCCACCACCTGCCTCACTGAGTGGCTGTAAGCAAGTTACATCACCGCTTTGAGCTTCAGGATGCTCATCTACAAAGTGAGGATCCCAGGTGCTGTGGAGTTCAAATGCAGTCAGGCAAGGAGAGTGGCAAGGAGAGTGGCCAGCACAGTGCCCGGCACAAGGAAACTGACAGATGAGTCCGTGCCTCCCTCATCTTCTCATCCAGGAAAAACACGCACACCAGAAATGCAAAAGCCCCCAACAAAGGGCTGTGCACCTAGAGTAAGGATACAGTAAACGCTTTTGCTTGTTTTCTTTGTTCTTTGACCCAAAGAGTTCTATGGAATACCAGATGGTACTTTAAAAAAAAAGTCCACAGTCAAATAAGTTTTAGAAACAACAAATGAAAATGAAGCCACATGGGTCTTTACTTCAGGTTTTCCTGTTCTGTAATACATGGATGTGAATCACATAGCTCCAAGAAATGTGAACAATGGCATGAGTGTTTCCCACCTTATATGACCCTGGAACCCTTTGGCAAATCCTATATGACAGTCATTCAGTGGAACCGACTTCAGGAAATATAGATTTGCTCTAAGAATAAATGAATCAAAAGATAAGGAATCTATATCATCTTTGGTTCTGATGGCTTTCTTTGAAAAGGCAGACCTGGGCATATTTTCTGCAAACCAAGAAAGCCTGGTGGCAGTGCTTCCCATCCACTGGACCACAGCAACTTCTTTTCCTAGAAAAGAAGTCGTTATTCTGGAAACACACCGCATTTGGGGGAAGTGTCGGCTACATCTGAACACTTCTCATTCCCCAGGACAGGTAATTCCCCAATTTTCTTCAATAAATGGGCTCAGACTGCCATACAGAGTGAAGTAAGTCAGGAAGAGAAAAACAAATATCGTATATTAACGCATATATGTGGAAACTAGAAAAATGGTACAGATGAACCGGTTTGCAGGGCAGAAATTGAGACACACGTGTAGAGAACTAACGTATGGACACCAAGAGGGGAAAGCGGGGGGGCGGGGGGGTGATGAATTGGGCGATTGGAATTGACATGTATACACTGATGTGTATAAAATTGATGACTATTAAGGACCTGCTATATAAAAAAATAAATAAAATAAAATTTTTTTAAAAATGAGTTTCGTTAATTATTCTCTTGAAAGCCAAATCCTCTTCTGGCTACATGGGGAATCCTGCTACTTAAAGCCACCCCGGGTTTCCTTTAACATCTGAAAGCTTCACAGTGAGTGTGCATCACTTTCATAAACAGAAGATCAATGCTGGGGAAAAAAGGAAAAGAAATTCTGTAGAGATGTGTTGATATACCAGTGATCAGTCCAAAAATTACCTACCTGCACATGAAGATTTTTATATATGGGGTTTTCCTGAAGATCTTACTTAATATTAGTGCACTTGATAAAACTGAAGCAAAAGAGGGAGGCAAGGAGGAAACTGGGCCAAGATTGTTCCTCACATGCTTAGAATTCAATCTCAGGAGGAAGGAATCACCCACATTCTCCCATTCTCCAAGGCAAAGAGAGAGAGAGAGAGGGAAGGAGGAAGGGAGGAGAGGAAGAAAGAAATAGAGAGAGAGAGAGAGAGAGAATGAGAGGAAAAAGCAAGAGTTGTGGAGAAGCCTAAAGTGGGGGGACGGGAACACAAACCCGCAGATGAAGTTGACCCATGTCAATACAAAAGGCTTTGTGCAAGGGCTCTGGTATTAATGGGATTTGGACCACTAAAGACCTGCAAATCACGTACAGAACATAACCAAGATGCAGGAGTTATTTGTGAAATTAATGTCCTAAGTAACATGAAGCTCGGACTTCCGGGGTGGCGCAGTGGTTAAGAATCCGCCTGACAATGCAGGGGACACGGGTTCGAGCCCTGGTCCGGGAAGATCCCACATGCCACGGAGCAACTAAGCCCGTGCGCCGCAACTACTGAGCCTGCGCTCTGGAGCCCGCAAGCCACAACAACTGAAGCCCGTGTGCCTAGAGCCCGTGCTCCGCAACAAGAGAAGCCACGACAATGAGAAGCCCGCACACCACAACGAAGAGTAGCCCCCGCTCGCCACAACCAGAGAAAGCCCATGCGCAGCAATGAAGACCCAACACAGCCAAAAATAAATAAATTTATTAATAAATTTAAATCTTAAAAAAAAAAGTAACATGACGCTTAACTAGCAGGGACAGTCGCAGCATTTTGCGTCACTGCTGCTGGCTGGTGGCCCGGCTGGGAACCGGAGCTGCCCCATCAGCAGCAGCCTCCCACCTGGGGCAGGACCAACTAGGTGAGCCTTCACCCAGAGGTGAGCTCAGGAGGAGCTGGTGTGTGTTGGCAGGGAGACTGTGCCGCTCCCTGAATCCATCAGCAATGCAAATGGTACACCTGGTGGGGGACCTTCTGAGCCTGAATCCTGGGGCCCTGGGTTTAGAAAGGAGCTTTCACTCTTTCAATCAGTCTTGCATCAATGTCTCCAGGGTGTCTGCAGCCATTTGGGGTCTTGAAGATACTGGGATGGACCACACAAAGCCCCTGCTCTCAAGGAGCTTACATTCTCCTGGAAGAGGGAAAGCCAACAAGTAAATACGAATTTCTATTGGTTATAAGACACATGAAGAAAATCAAAAATAAAAGAGGGGGCTTCCCTGGTGGCGCAGTGGTTGAGAGTCTGCCTGCCGATGCAGGGGACACGGGTTCGTGCCCCGGTCCGGGAAGATCCCACATGCCGCGGAGCGGCTGGACCCGTGAGCCATGGCCGCTGAGCGTGCACGGGCCGGAGCCTGTGCTCCGCAATGGGAGAGGCCACAACAGTGAGAGGCCTGCGTACGGCAAAAAAAAAAAATAAAAAAAAAAAATAAAAGAGGAAGAGAGAGGGCTCCCGGGAGCGGGGAAATGTGCTCAGAGAAGACAGCTCCGAAGAAGAAACATTTAAGTGAAGACTCGTATAACAAGGTAGACCCCACCCTGTCAAGACCTGGAAAGCACAGTGGAGGAGGGAGTGGGCAAATACTCCCTCAGACTAAGCAGAGGCCACCATCACCCCTCACTTCCAACCAACTCAGCTTTCGGCAATACGAAATTCAAAAGCTCACAGGCGTGTTTAATTTTAAAATCTTAAATTGCGTACCATGGCTGCTAGGAAAATCTATCCTGAATCGGGATATTTTTAGAATGGTCCACTTCAGTTTCTTGAAGTACTTTTCTCCCTGTTCAACCAGAAGACCCAAATAGTCCAGGTAACATCAGCCTCCTCTAAATACCTGAAACTGCATTCATCAGACACTCTTTAAAAATTCGATCTTACTTCAAAGCTGAGTGACTTGATTACTCCCATAACAGCATATATTACACTGATTACGGGATTATTCACATGCCATTTCGAAGAGGTTGGGCAACATTTCTCAACATCGCACCCACCAACAAACAGCGTGGTAAACGTGATAAATGGGATGCCAAGATTCAAATGCCTTCCGTGTCCTGATACCATGATAAAATGCCTCTGCACTCTTTTTCTTTTAACTGATGTTTTTTAAAAAGAGGGAGAGAGGAGTAATTATTTTGGTACAATACAGCTCAGAGAGAAGAAAAGAAAAAAGCACCAACAGGGTCCCAAATATGAGGCTGTTTCTAGGACGTGACACACACCAGGCACTCAGTAAACATAGGTTCCCCTCCCCATACTCCTTGCCTGAGTATACCCTGAGCAGTTATTTTTATATCAATAATTGGCCAATAGCATATTCATTGGCTCATTTTTTTCTAACTGCCAGTCTAGTGCCATGTTTTCAACATGCTGGCAATTGGTTCAGCTTCATCAATTCATAAGAATGGCTTAGGGTGAGAACGGGGGTGAGGAGGTGGAAATTTTATAGACATGATTCACTGCTAATCGATGATTAGCATTTTATGCTCAAGACAATCAAATTCCTATTATTTTACCCTTTAAAAGTTTTTAAAGGAACACTTATTAAAAAGCCAAAATGAAAACAGGGCATCACAAGTTCAAATAAACCATAAATTAGACAAAGAAGCATAATTCTACTGAAAACCATTTTATTAGCTAATCAACGTGTCATTTTTTTTTCTATTGGCATCTACTTACTGTCATGCAATTTCCATAAGGGCACCATCTGTATCTATAAAAAGAATTATCTTTGTGGTGATCTAGCAATCTACAAAAAATGGTGATATTTAACTTTTCTTAAGGGATCAATTTTAGAATTGGGTTAAAGGATTTATAAGACTCTTTTTCATGATGAACCTTAAAAGGACTTATCCATACATTTCGGTGAGGTTAGAAGCACTTGAAGTAAAGAAACAAACAAAAAAACAACAAAATGTAATTTTGATTTATTAAAATGTAAAGTTCTGGATATTGACACGTACACATTTTTAATCAAGCATAATGGGTCCCTACTATGAAGTCCAGTAAAACAATAATAAACAAAATATTTTATTTTTTTTCCATTCTGGCTGAAAGGGCAGGTAAATTTTCAATGTGATCGGATTTGATGCCGCATGCTAAGACAGAACCCAGTATTGGCCACGGTAGCTGCTGTGAGTTGAATCAGCATCAGGCTAGTTCACTCATTTATGACACATGATCAAACCATGCCTTGTCCAGTTCTTAACGCTAGCCTTGCAAGGGCAAGGCACTGGCCTAATGATGGCTAGTCAAGCTGGTGGGAATGAGCCAGCAAACCCCTTACCACTAATGGAATAGAAACTCGTAATAGAAGCCCTTCTGTTGGACACAGACTTCATACATAGATGACAAAACATGGGTGCAGGGAGAGATTTGTTTAAAGAGTTTTTATGGCTATCAAGTAGGACCTCAGCGAGAAGAGTTTTTGGTTTCACAAAGGTGCATCAACTTCAGCTTTGAGTCAATCCAAAGAGCAAGATGCAGTTTGAGAGAATCAACAAAAGACAAAAGGCTCACTCTTGGTTAGGATGCAAATTTCTCCACTAGTAATCAATTACTTTGTAAATTTAATTTTAAACAAGATTTAGAAGGATTATGATTAAAAATCTATATGACATACTAACCAACAAAATAAAAAGGCAAAAAACAAACTCATATTTATACTTCATTGATTGATTCCTTAATTTGTATGGGTTCATGGATTTCTATCAAATATCAAGGACCATATTAAGGATCGGGAACAGTGAACAAAACAGACAGTCTTTGCCCTCCTGGAGCTTTACTGTCTTTAAAAAAAGTATGTGTGAATTGAGTGGAAATTCACCAAATCATATTAGTGATTTAGTTAAGATATGTAAGTACTCTGTTTCCTCTCTTGAATATAGTTTTATTGCTTTTAAAATCTGAAGCATTTATTGTAAGTAATTTGATTAGGTACTGGGACCAGGAAGTAATCTTTCTGGACTTGTTTTTTGTTTGTTTATTGAAATGTTATTCATTGAAATGTTAACTTTGGAAGAAACTTTGACCATTGAATATTTGAAATATGTTAATCAAATAGAGAATGTTTAGGGAAACGTAACAAAAAACATATTCAGGAGTGGAAAATGGGTCTACTTGGGGAAGGATAAGGAATTAGGCTCATTTCTCCCAAGAAATAACTTGATTATTATCTCTGTGGGGAATGAACATGTAAGAGAATGAACTCTGGGATCAGACAAGTTCTCTCTTCAAATCCTGGCTCTCCCACTATGTAGGAGAAGCTCTCCACATCTCAGTTTCCTTATCCATAAAAGGGGCATATCACAAGAACTACGTGAGTATAATAAATGTAAATAGCTTAGCAGGTAATCCTTAGCTGCCTTCATCATAACACATCATCATCATCATCATCCCAAAAGAACCCAAGATCTGTTGTAATAAAGAGCAGCTTTAGACTATCCTGGTGGTAACCACAAAGGAAGCAGGTAACAATCTATCCCGAGAAAACACTAGAACTTAAATCACAAGTCCCTGGCTCAAATCCTAGCTCTTCTCATGCTAACTTTGCAAACTTGGATAAAACTCTTAAACTTCTGAGTCTCATTTTCCCCAGCCCTAAAATGGGCCTCATAGAACTTATTTAATGAGATAATATATAAGGAAGGATCACATACATCATCTCATTATACACAGGACACTACTCATTTTACAGGAAAGCACATTCTGACAATAACATACCATAAAATGATCTCTTTTTTAACCACCCAGGTTAAAAATTCCCAGAAAGATCATGAACTTGAATTTCAGCTGCACTATTCACTAGATGAATAACATCTCTTAAATTCTCTGGGCACCGGTTTCTGGTCAGGAAAATAGCATACTCATTGTGAGGATTAGAAATTAGATGTGCAAAGTGCCCAGGAGGGTCTGGCACATCACACATATTCCCTGATAGGTAACTTCCATCCCTCTCTGTTAAACCGTGGTTCATTTCTTTTTTAATATGTATATTCCCACACTCTAAAAATCCTTAAATGAAAAGCATTATAAATAACCTTGGATGATCTTTAAATAATTCTTTATGGTTTAGAGGGGGAAAAAATCTATAGAAACATAAAAATCCAGGGTGTCAAATATACAGTATAATCATTTTGTATGATCACTGCTAATACAGTTCAATCTAAATTGCAGTCTCATATTTGACATAATTATATGTAACCAAACACTAATAAAAATTGCTGCCTTATATTTCAAATTAGTAATTATGGTAGTAAAAATTAACAACATGTCAGATATAAGATGGTGATTTGTTCTGAAATGTATTAGAAATCATTATACTGTATGATAATTTTAATTACAGTTGGGTAGCAAGAGAGCAGGCAGCGCTTAGGGCTCTAAGTGCATTATGGGAATCAGCAGCTCTTCAATTCAGCCCTAACTCTGACTCCCTTGGTTTGAGTTCAGGAAATGCACAGTTCTTTCTCCACCTTTAAATAGTGAACACAATTCCCTCTGCAGAATCAGTACTATCAGGAGGTTTGAAGCCATTTTTCCAGGGTTTTAGAATCCTTATTCTATCACTTTCTAGACACACAAATTTGACTGACGGGAATTTCTCTGTGCCTCTGTTTTCTCATCTTAAAGATGGAAAACATAGGGCTTCCCTGGTGGCGCAGTGGTTGAGAGTCCGCCTGCTGATGCAGGGGACGCGGGTTCGTGCCCTGGTCCGGGAAGATCCCGCATGCCGCAGAGCGTCTAGGCCCGTGAGCCATGGCCGCTGAGTCTGTGCGTCCGGAGCCTGTGCTCCACAACGGGACAGGCCACAACAGTGAGAGGCCCATGTACTGCAAAAAAAAAAAAAAAAAAAAAGGAAAGCATAGCAGTACCTAACTCAGAGAGTGATAATAGCAGCTAAATTAGATCATTCTGTGGGCAATACTTAGACTGGCAACCGGAACATAGTAAGTCTTCAATATATAATGGTGGTTGTTATTATCATTTTATATTAATATCCAGATCAATCATTTTCCTAAGCTTAATAATAGTGACCAAAGGTCCTATGTAGAGTAGAAATGTGCTGACTGTTAGCTTCTTTCTCTCAGGACACTGCAGTCTTCAAAATTTAGTCATTCTCCTTTCCTCTCTCCTTCCATGTTTTCCCCATTTCTTTTTACTCACTCTGTTTTGTGAGTCAGTGGGAAGACCCCATTCTTTATATTTTCACCTCTCAGGAATGTCTGGCTTTGGCTTATCCTTTCATGGCATCCGTTTCCATGTTGTCCTTAACATTGACCTCTAAACAAAGCCATGGCCTCTAAGCATGGTCCAGTGTCCAGACTCCACGCTCCATTAATGATGACGGTGGAGAGACTGAGAAAGTCCACCGCCTGCCACGAGATGGGCAAGTATATGAGGCACGAGACTCACAACCCCACTCATATTACAAGCTGCCACACCTGACATCTGATCACTAGGCTCTCATTTAGGAGTTTAATGCCCCTCCCACCCTGCCTACGCAACCTCCCCCAAAATAAGTGAAATTCATTATTCTAACATTAAAACCATTTGTTTATTCAGAGTTACCGATTTCTACCACTTTTAAAGATCCGTTGATTTATGCAATTTAAGAAAAAAAAAAAAAGATCTCGGGGCCTTGCCACGTCTGTGCAGACTTACCCGCCTCCAAACTCTCCATGCATTTACATGGTCTCCTACAAAGTCGGGGAGAACTCCCAGCATTATGATAAAGCACCTTTCCTGTCTACATTTCCATACTGTTTCAGGGAAAATATTCAGGGGAACAGACTGGACTGCTAATTAGAGAACTGTCTGAAACCACCAAGAACCGCATTTCCATAGGTGCAATAAGTAAAGACTCTTCATTAAACTCACTGCTCTCTGCAAGGGAAAGCCGTTTCAAGCGCAATAGATCTAATTCACAGGAGTGATCATGCAGACCCAGGTACCGTATTCATTATTAACTTAAAAAGAATGCCAAAACAATTAAAAACCATTTTAAAAGGAAGGAATAAAATTTAGTTCTACCTAACTGCGGCTCAGCTCTAATTTATCTTCCAGCCACTTTCAAGGGATTTTACTTGGTCCTTAATCTAACATTCACCGGAAAGGGTAATTTTCATGAAATTACAATGGCATCTCTTGCATCATTTAATGCAAATGTTCCCATTCTTCGGAAATGGAGAGCAGCTTCTCCAATAAAGACCTCCTTCAAGGTGTAAAGTGGAAGAACTCCCAGATCTGCTTGAGAAGAATAAAACATCCCGTTTCAGAAGCTACTCAAATTTAAAACTCTGCTTGCACCCCTATGACAAACCGTATTCCAAATATAAGTTATTCACAACATGTTTGTTATAAGGCGAGGCATATGAATTCCTGCCGTGTCTTTCTTTACAAACATGTCAAGACTTGTGAACCCTTAATGAAATGCAGCATTTTAGAGGCACAGAGGAAGCTACAAAGATGCCAGAAAGAAGAGGCTCCTTTCCTGGGACTGGGGCTTTCTTATGCTAGTGATAGTTCTCATTATCAAGAGATATTATATCATCTCAAAACCTATTATATCATCTCAAAACCAAATGGGGCTTTAGAGGTCATTGAGATGAGCCACTTCTGCTCACAGATGAAGAAACTGAAGCCTGAGAGAAAACAAGATTCGTTCAAAGTGTTAGGGCTAGTGAGGGGCAGAGACAACTGGGCCCAGGTCTGGCCTGGCCATCCCACGGCTGCCTTCCACTAGTGCCATAGGGTTGACAAGACTCTAAAATAGACTTTGCCCTCCTGGGGCACTTTCGTAAGTCCCATGGGGTGCCAACCTCCTGGTGTTCAGATAAAAGTTCTAAAAACTTGGAAGTGAGCTTATCCCAGTAGGATATTTTTAGTCATGCTATTGAAACCGAGTCCCCCTAAAATTGATTTCCCCTGCCGAATTCATCATTAACTTCTCTATCCAAAACTTTATTCTCTTTCTTGTACCACCCCCTGCTCCCCTCGGGATTATGGAGTAGCAAAGAAAAGGGGGGATTAAAATAGAACAGGACCCTGTGGTAAAAGAAAGCCCCTCTGTGTCCCCCATTTCTTATTTGTAGAAAAATGCTTTAGTCGCCCAGCCTTCCCTGAGCTCCAAAGAGCAGATTCAAGAAGTTATTAATTAGGGAAGTGATGGATGAAGGAACAAAGGAAAAGGAGTCAAGAAACAATAGTTCAGTGATAAAACAGAGTCTTAGCTCCTCCTCAAGGGATATACTTAATAGTCTGAAACATATTCTTGAGTTCTTCTGCAGGAATGAAGACTCGCACCCAGGTGGATGATGGTGACTACAAGCATGTAGACCTCAAACCGGTTGGAACCAGAAGGTTGATGATTAAGATACCTGAAACACCACCCTGTTACCTCACCACCAACCAATCAGAAGAAAGTCACGCCCCCTGCACCCCTCAACCCAAATGTTGCCTTTAAAAGCCCTTCCCTGAAAGCCATCGGGGATTTAGTGTCTTTTGAGCATAAGCTGCCCATTCTCCTTGCTTGGAACTTGCAATAAATGCTGTACTTTCCTTCGCCACAATCTGGTGTCAGTAACTTGGTTTTGCTGCACAGCAGGCAAGCAGATCCAAGTTCGGTCTGGTAACCCTACAGAAGTTAGTTGGATTGATTTTATATTTGGCATTTTTTTAACTAAGGCCCAGGAGTGCAATCTTTCTCACTTGTTAACTCCTTTTCTCCCTTACACCACTGTTCACTAGTAACCAGAGGTCCCAGGCAGAAAATATCCACTTCCTACTCAATCCCCAGTCTGGAGCTTTCTGAGTTGGTGAGAACACAGTCATCTACCCTGGTTTAGTTTAAAGCAGGGCTCAGCAAACTTTTCCTGTAAAGGGCCAGATAGTGACTATTTTAGTCTTTGCAGACCATTTGGTCTTTGTCTGAACTACTCAAGTCAGCCACTGTAGTGCAAAAGCAGCCACAGACATTATGTAAGCAAATGAGCATGGCTGTGTTCTGATGAAACTTTATTTATCTATGTTGAAACTGAATTTCATATAACTTTCACGTATCATGAAGCATTATTCATCTTTTTGATTTTTATTCAACCATTTAAAAATGTAAACACCATGCTTAGCTCGTGAGCTGTACAAAAACAGGCAGCAGACCAGATTTGCCTCGTCCCTGCTATAGTTTGCCAACCCCTGGTTTAGAGTTATGAAAGCACCCACTGCAAAGAAAACTTCCTTTTCCTACCCAGCTGCTCTCTTTATAATTTGCTATCAGCACTCACCTGGCTCATCCACATTTTCTATTAAATGTGCACGTTCTTCCATTGGTGTGTGATAGGTATGATTTCAGTAAGGTTTTATCTCACTTGCTAGTAACTTCAGTTATCACACAGTGTTCCTGAGTGGGGTATCTTCCTCGATGGGAAATACAACTGAAAAGATTAACTTGATCACCAAGAAACAGTTGTGAAATTATGTCACTATGATACCAATCAGATGAAAGAGAAACATCCAGCCATGGGACAGTTGATACATGTTCTACTACTGGATTTTTAGCCTTCATACATAAATATTGCTATTTATGTAAATATTAATTTCAGAAAGAAATATTTTAGTTTCACCTATGGCCAATATTAGCACCAACAAATCAATCACTGAACTCATTATCAATCTTTTGTCTGTTCAATGAAGTAAGTAGGAACCTTCCATTTAAATACTTTTACACACAGCACAGCTCTACTGGCATCAGCATATTACAAAAACCAATTTTCTTACATCAACTTCTATCTACTTCTAATTCTGTAGCATAGCTCTGGGGAGTTGCTACAAGGTCTGTGTAAACTGAAAATCTAAATAACATTATGACGCCTATTACAGAACTAATTTATAATCTAATACCCCAGTTGAATTTAATATCCTATTTATTTATTCAAGCAAAATATCTGGAAAAAATATGTCACATCATAATGTAGTTGTTATGAAAATGGAAAAATAAAACAGAATTTTAGAGAAGGCATGATAATTGCTAGGGGCAGGTATGAGCAAGAATTTCCAAGCCCCTCACACAAAGGAGAGGCAGAGACGGGAGTCCTTTAATAAATAGAATTTTTGCTTTATAAAGCAATTATTGTCAAATTTAGTATTTTACATCAAATTTACAACTTTCAAATGTGATTCCTATTAATGTTATCTGCTCAGAGCTACTGCAGCATAAAACTGTTGGCCAACAGATGCCACCTCATCAACTGTCTTTAACAACTCCTTTCCCATCCTAGATGGAAGAACCAAGTTTATGGCAGCGTTTATAAGCACGCCCTGCCAATACAAATGCACAAGTGATGCCCGTATATATTATAATACATACGGGCTGATGGAAATAACTCTACAGAGGCTTCTAAGAACATTAAGTTTCGTGCTGATTTTTTTATCTTAAGATAAATGGAAGGAAGGAATCAAGGAAGGAAGGAAAAGAAGCAGGGAGGAAGGAAGAAAAGGAAATGGTGATAATGACATCCTACCACAGATGCTCCTAGCCATCCAGGAAGCTGGGGATGATCTGATGAAAGTTTAGTGAGGCTCCACAGTACATTTACAGGGGAGTTGCTAAGACTCAGAGAAAGGGTAGCAGTACTGAAATCACAGTCAATAAGGAAAATGCTTACTGCTTGTTTTTTCTTGAGATAGGAGCCATGTTTTTAGTAAGTAGCAGCCCCAGGTTACGCTGGTCTAGGTCCCGAAGCATGTGCGCACCCAGGTGCACCCCCATGCTCACACTGATGACTTCCAATCCTCACAAAAAGGCAGAAGCAGCAGCCGTCTACATTGCAGGCTCTCAAACCCTGAGGTCCTCTCAAACCCTGAGGTCCTGTTCCAAACCTGCATGTCTGGATTACGAGCCCTACACTAGACCGCCTAGTGATTCTGATGCACTTCAAAGTTTAAGAACAAGTGGCCTCTGTGATCATACTTGAAAGGCATCTGGGAAGAACACTTTGCTCTGGAAATTATAACACTGCTCTCTCAATATCCTCGAATTCCATAATTAGCAATTCATTCTTTTGCCTTTTAAAGATTTTTCCGGTCTCCACGGGTATGGAAACTGAACTCAAATATAACAATACCTAGAAAAAAGAGCTTAAGTCCTTGTACCAGATGATGCCTTGTTGGATACTTAGGCCCTGCAGAAATTAAACAAGGCATCACAAACAGGCAAGAAAATGCCCCATAAAAGGAGGATATCAACGATACAGGATTAGACTCAGTTCTGCACACATAAACACACATGGGTTGTGTGATCACATATAACCTCTGAGCAAAATGCGTGGGTGTCAAGGGTCAGGCATCCCAGCTTCATTCTAGTTCTGCTGTGTACAGTCTGACATCAAAAGCACTTCACATTCAGGTCCCTCATGTGTTCCAGAATGTACCCATGTCCAAACGGGCCTTCCTTCATGGGTATCCATTTTCAACAACATACACATGGAGATTCTGGTGTGAGAGTTAATGCTCTCTCCTGACAGATGGGCCTCCTCTGATGGTTTGCCTTCTCCAGATATAGAGCTGGCCCCCCACTATTTCCCAAGCATCCTTCCTAGGGTGGATTCTGTCTCCCTCCTCCTCCTGCCATGAGTGTCAGCTCAGTGAGGCTGCCCGGGAACTATGAAGACCACCTCTTCCCTGAACAATCCTACCTGCTCTTTGTGAAAGGTACACACATGCAACAGAAACCCAGCTCAGCATTCTATTGATTATTACCTATAAATCTCACTACTCATAAAAAGGCTCCATGAAATACAATCCAGGGACATAAATCTCTCTGAGAGAGATGAAATCTGATGGGAAATAAAATTCCCTCATTTCATTTATTCCCTTGTTTAAAAGACTGACTTTCCAATCAGCTGGGAACATTAACATGAGATGGTTGGGGGACGGGGACAAAGCACAGGTGGAAGGCTCAGACCAACAGGAGAGCAAACACTCCCCGTGCCAGCCCCTCAGTGTGTGTCACCAGCAAGTGACATTCTCTCTGAGCCTCAGTTTTGTATCCCACTACAATAAGTGGGATAAACTCCCTTGCACGGCTGCCATGAGATCAAATTCGATAGACTATAATGTACCACACACACATTAGGCACTCAAGATGGTAGCTGTTACACACAGCACATCTCCACCTTTAAAATTCTTTTTAATACAAGAAAGAGAAAGAAAATAATTAGCTACCCCCCCAAAGTCCATACTTTCTTCCCACAAGACCAAGTGATGGCCCATAAGATGGTTTTATTCATTTAACAGACATTAAATAAGCATCAACTATGTATCAGGCTTTGTCCTAGATCCTGGGAGTTGTTCAGGCTTGACCTCCAATTTTAAAAGGTGACAGCACCAACAATTAAGGTGACACACAAGAAAAAAACAGGTGGTGGGAAAATCATAATTTTTGGCAAAAATTCTCATACTGCACACAGGCCCGGTCCCCTGTGTCCTTCGTGAATCTTGAAGACTGCATCTGCCCTTTCAGAAGCCTTCAGAGATCTCCAGCCCAGTTCCTCCCCCTGGGTTCTCTTAGCTCCTGAGTGAAGGTCAGTCTCCGAATTTCCACATCGTGTTGCCACTGTGATGCAACAAAGTGACAAATCCCTACATTGTGAGCTTTATAAGGACAGGGACAATGTTGTGCTCCCTCATCAGAAGAGTGTCTGCACATAGTACTCAAATTGCCCCTCTGAGCTTCTGCTTCCAGAACAGGACGCCTCACCATCAACATCCTTCCCTCCATCACTCCTAGTGACCAGAAAGTCAGTCCCTGAGTTTAAGTGGCTGCGTTCCAGATACATTTTCCCACAACAACAAAAAATGACAAATAGGAACCGTTTGTTTCTAGAAGAAGAAGAAAAGTTTACAAGGCTGAGAAAAATGTTGGCATTAGCACTCACTCCAACTGTCCAGCAAAATTTGCCATGGCTTTTTCCCAGCTGATCTTCTGGGCCTTCTAATCCTATATTTCCGTGATCCAACCACGAGGCAAAAACCACATTCTGCTCTTTTCCACTTTGCTTGAACAATAAAATGGTCTTTGGTTTGAGTGAGTCAAGAGCCTGTTGGTTTCACTGTTTCTCTATACATACAGTATATGGTGCAAACGAACAAGAAGTCTTGAATCGACTAAATGTCGGGCAAAGATCAAAGCAAGGTTGAATGATTTCACAGGCATCTTGAGAAAGAAAGAATATGAATCTATTGGGTGGTCCTTGTAATCCCATTCTTAGGTCACACCGAGGGAAGTTTGGAGCTGCAGAAAGAACATGGAAGAACAAGATGATGGGGAAAGAGGTAACCGGGAGAAAAAAAAAAACTCCTTCTATCCTGTAGAGTCAGGCCAAGCATTTGTTACCGTTGTGTCTAGCTCTCTAAACCAAAAAAAGTAAAATCAAAACAAAGAATGCACCAGCCAGAGCCAGGCAGACTCTCCCGCCTTGATTCACACATGGTCTCCTCGCTCCACACTCCCACCACAGATGGTGACAAAGCTCTGACACATGCGGCGCCCTCAGGCACTGAAACTTCCTCTGAGTCCCTCTGCAAGGGTGGCTGGCGGGTCCAGCTCTCAGCTGCCGTGGGGCAATCTCTGCCCCCCATTCTCTCTGCATCCCATCAAAATGGCACACTGTTAGAAATGTGCTCAGGATGTGTGATTTGGGGCAGATAGTTGTTGGAGTCCCATATGCTTAAGGTACATAACTGGGCCACTGAGAAAAAGGAATTTAAGCATTCTAGAAAACAGCAGGAGAGCAAATTGGCCTTTCCCTCTGAGAGCTATTATTAGAGAGGCCCAGCCCAATTCAACCAGAAAGCCAATATCTAGCCCATCCATTCTTCCCCTGCAACAATGCCCCCAACATCCCACCCCCTTTCAAATAGGCCTGTCCTGATGCATCCCAGCTAGACACACAAGTCATCTTTAATGCTGACCACTGGCTGGCGGAGATCAGTGGAAGCATCCCTTCTCATATAGCAACTTCATGGTCCAGAGGTTAATTTCACATAATACCGAGAACTCCGGGAATGTGGCAGTGCATTTGATGTGTACTCGTGGAATTTGGCAACCAGCTTGCTCTTCTCTTTGTGTACCTCCTGAAGTCGCAGCTGCTGCCTAAACTTTGTAAATAAATGCTAAACAAATGCCAAATAAAGAAACCAACTTCCCAGGAAGCGGAAAGGGCAGGAGATCACAGTTTTTGTTCTCAGAAATATGCTGTGACCTGCTTCAGAGCTGCATCTTGGCAGCCTGGGTGTATCTCTGTTCTCCTGTGCCTTGAATGCTGTTTTACCGAGGGGAAAAAAGCCTTTAGAGAATGCTGGCTGGGAAGACAAAACACAGTCTTACTATTTCTTGTAACACCTATTTCTATGGAAATTAGAGATTTTAAGAGTTAATTTTTCCATGGACTTCATCTCCAATCGTGCAATGAGAAAACAGGTTTCATTTCACTTGACTCTCAACTTTTCAGGCATGGACCCGTTGCACGTATGAAGACATTGCTGGGTGGGCCTTCTTATCGCTCCTGGTCCTTTGGCCTCATGGGACATGTTTCTCAACATCAACTCCTTGCCAAAGCGGGTGGAGTTAATCACTCAACATACTCTGGTATGTCACAGTCTGCATTCTCTTGGGCACAGGTAATGCACAACGGAATCAACCAACCAAAGTTGGAGAAGCCCAACATTTCTCATCACGGAGGAGAATATACTTTACAAGTGGGCTGTCAGGCAGCCACCTCTATTTCCCTGCCTATCTCAAAGGATACATCCATCCCAGATGCAAGATGAGAAACCAGAAGGAGGTGCAGGCATGATATATAGACTAGATGTGACTTACAGCTCCTCTCTGCCTTTCAGATTCTGGCTCCTAGTGACCCAGGCCAAGTAATCTGGGTAACAATGATGTTACTTATAGCTACCATCTACTAAACACTTAAATGCCAGGCTCTGTGCTATAGCACTTTATGTGTCTTGTCTTCTCCCAATAAACCTGGAGTTCTATAAATGGCAAAGATCTTTTCTCTGTTGTTTTCCTTTTTCTTTTTGTTCTTCTTTTGGTTTGCCATTGTCCCCACCACATAGTAATGACGAACACTTACAGAGCGCTAAGTAGGTGCCAGGTACCTTTCTAAGGGTGGTAAATACAGAAACTCATCAAATCCTCACAACAACCCTATGAGGTAGATACTCTTGTTATCCTCATTTTTTACAGATGCTCAGAGAACTTTAGTACCTTGTCTAAGTAAGTGGTGAAAACCAGAATTCAAACACAGATATTCTGCTTTTAACCTCTATGCTATTGCAGGCTGTTTACTGTACCAATAAGTAATTTTTAAATGAATGAAGGCTCTAAGGTAAGCATTACAACAATCTTAAGGGGAAAATATGACTACCCTTATCTACAAAGTTGGCAGCTGAGACTCAGAGTGGTTAAGTAACTTGCCCAAGGTCACACAGCTATGTGTGCAGAATGAGGACTCAGCTTGGGTCTTTCTGACATGGAGGCCCATGGTCTTGAAACAACTGTAATATTTTAAACCATGCGACCAAGCAACTCCCTCTTCAGTGCTTCCATTCAGTGACTCCATTTCCCCCATCTTATCAATAAGAGTACCTATATTTGCAACCAAAAAAAAAAAAAGTTGTTTATGATAAAGCAGATACATCTCTTTATGGGTCTGCAACTGTTTTTTGTTTTCCCCAATAAGTTGTATAACAAAAGAAAGGCTGATATTATAGGTGACAAGTGAGAAGTGGGTCAGGCAGCTCTTTGATTTCAGGGGAGCCTGTCCATCAGAATTTGTCACTGATGAGGACCTTCTCTGTGTGGTTACTTCTGTAAGGAATGTCTCCACGTCAGGCTCTGTACATTGCTTAATCAGTATTGGAAAGACTAAGTATTGGCTAAGCAAGGACCTCATCCCTCTCTCTCATCCAGGCTCAAGTCTGGGAGGCAGGGAGGTCTTCCTGAGCCGTGGAAAACCTCTACCTTCGTCCAGCACTTATTCCAACTGCTTGCTCCTAAATGACTGCTCTTTCATCTGATTATTTTTCTTCCATACACACCTGTCATCGAACTTTTCATTTTTTAAAAAGTTTTAAAAATTTATTACTCCTGAAGCGAGAACCTGAGAATGAGCCGGTGATTAACGGAATCATTTGACTGACCTTCAGGAGACCCAACCAGTGGGTGATTGATGAAATGGCTACAGGTTTAATCAGAAGGTCAGCTTCAATAATATGGCTGTTACTTCCCATGGTCCTTACAAACCAGCTCAGTCGATGGCCTTCACTTCTCCTTCGCAACAATTTTAAGGCCAAGGCATCTGACTGACTCCACCACGTTCCTCCCTCTTGTGAGGCTTGTTACATAGTGACAAAGACGCAGTGTTGGTATGGCACCCAAAACACTCATGATCTAACATCAGATAAGATTGTTCTCAACCACTGAGGGTCCCTGTTAGTTGCTTTCCCACCATATCCAATTGACCTCCCACGGAGGCCCGGCAGGAGGTTACCTGGACAGCAGTCCTTGCTGCACCATCTAATGAGCCCTGCCCTCTATAACTGCTTCCCTTTTCTTAAAACGGGGGTCAAAAAACCTACCTGCCCATCTTCGGATAATTATAACATTAAAGTTTTCCTTCTAGCTGGTAGCATTTGAATTTGAAAGAGGGGACAAAAGAAGCGAAAAGACTTCATTAAAATCTTTTTCTGGCAACTTCTAAGGGTTAGATAAATCTTTAACCTCATCAACATTTAAGAATGCACTTCAAATTTTCTCTACAAAGTAACCCAATAAGTAGGAAATTACAACAGCAGGAACCAAGAGACCACTGTATCACTTTGCCTGCAACATCTCAAGGAATCCTCAAAGGTTTCCTAGGAAATCAGGTTAGGAACAGAGGCTCTGGTCCCATACTACTCAGGATGAAATCCTGGTTCTTCCACTGACTACCTGTGTGACCTCGGGCAAGGCACTTAACCTAACCCTGCCTCAGCCCCGTACACACAGAATGGGGATAATGATACCCAGCTCTTAAGACTGCTGTAAGGATTAAGTGAATCAATGCATATAAAGGGTTAGACCAGGTCTGGGCATGTGGTACGTGCTCAGGTAAGCACTGTAAATTATTACTATCATTAATCCAGTTTTATAGATGAGGAAACCAAGGCTTTGGGAGATTAATTAAATGCCGTGCTCAAGGTCATGACTACTGAGTGGAAGCATGGGGATTTGAACCAGGCAGTCTAACTCCAAAGCCCAAGTTCTTAATCACTCCCTTAGTTTCTTCATGGGGACAGTTTTTAGCTGTGAGTTTCTGGGCCTATAGCCTTCCTTATTAGCCTCGTGATATCAATTAAAGATGGATATTTAAAGGGGAAAAGATCACAAGGGCAGCCCAAAGCCACGACCGGAATGGAGGGAGGTACTTCCCGGCGTCTTGGTCAGCAGCGCAGGGCTGCCCACAAAAGCTACGGACTTAGGGACACCTCTGTAGCTCTGCTCTGTAGCTCTGCTCCATCTCCTCCAACCCTCTACAAAGAAGGAGTGAACCCTCCCGGTCTGTCCGTGCCTTGAAGCAGGAATGTGTCAGAATAGTTTTCACCCGTTAGAAAGGAAAGAAGAAAGTAACAGATCATCCGCGGAGGTAAAGAGGGAATAATCCGTGTCGTATGCAGCCCTTTCTATTAACAGGAACTTGCATTTGTAAGGTCAGTCATAGGCAGAGGAGGAGAGTCTGATGCCTAAACAGGGTGGCTTAGATGTCATAGAAAGACATCTAAGGCATCTTCCCCAAAGAAATGTTTACCCACTGATGTCCTGCTATTCGTGATTTATGCTTTCACATTTAGCCTGTATCCACTCAGTCCTCCTCTTTCAAAATGCAGATATGCCTGTGATGGGTACGAAATTAAATTCCTGCCCGCAGTGGTGCCTGTGTTCCTCGGATCCCCTTTCCACGTGGCAAAATACACAAGCACATGGATGTCCTCAGGGAGGAATGAGGAATAAAGTAGTGACAGGGGGCTCTGAAAAAGAGGCTTGGAGAAGGGAAACAGAAACCAACATCAAGATTCTACCCAACAGAAACAACCTGATTTAACTTTTCATAAGAGAGAAGGAAATACAGTGCTTACTATATTGGGTGCTTTCATGTACCACAGATTACAGCCTGGAGCCTGAGAGAGGTTAAATGACTTGGCCAAGATCACAGAGCTAATAAGGGGCAGAGCTGAGATTTGAACACGTTTATCTCCAAATCCCATGATCCTACCCCTGTCTTCTCTGCCTCTCTATATTAAACTACCGGGTGCAACTCAGAAATGGCTGTGGGTCTCTATTTCTAAACCAGAATTTGTGCTCAATCATTCCTTTGCAGGTCATCGTGTTTACAAACTTGTCCCTCATCATATGTATTCTTCATCTGTCCACCACTTCCAATGCAGTCATGAGAATAAAATATGTGATTTTGTTCCTCTCCATAATTTCTCCTCCAGAAGGCTATGGTCATAGTATGAAGCAGCAGGGATTGCACTGAAGCTTAAGGAAAAGCAAAACTATTAAACCACAGTCCATCCATCTTCAAGAACTCTGCCCAAACTTTCGGAGGAAACAATGATTACTATTACAGCAGCAGCAGTCCCCTGAGAGTCAACCAGCAGCCAAGAGCAAAATACCTGAGCCAACCAAGCCTTCTCACCCTCCTTACTAATTCCCTGCATGCAAGGATACCTCAGTGGGAAAACATCTGCTACAGAAAGGGTAGAGGTGAATGGGACATGTAATTGCCCAAGCAGTCAGTACCCGGAGATCTAACTAGAGTCTCGGGCTCACTGACTCCACAGGAAAGTTACCCAAAGCTACAGGCTTCTACTCACAGAGGGAAAGATGTGGAATTGTCTCTTCTTCAGCCTTGCTCTTCTTTTTTTTTCGATAGAGACCACTTCCCATCACAGAGGCAAGAAGGCCTAATATTTACTTTCCTAGCCTGCCTTACAACTAGGACATCAGTATACATCCTAATCATGTCCGCGGGGATGTAAGGGGAAATTCTTATAAGAGGCTCCTGAGAAAAGTTTTCAATTCTAATAAAAAGAGATACCCAAGAAGAAACTCTCTTTCTTGCTTTTGGAATTGAGTGTATGATACCTAGGGCATCCATCTTAGGATCATAAAGGGAAAGCCCAGGGACCAGCAAATGCACAGAAGATGGCTGAGTGAAGGCACAAAGACAACCTGGGCCTGGATGATATTACTGAATCTCTGATCCACTTCTGGAACCACCTCGCCTCCAGACTTCTTATGTATTGGTTATCAACTGCTGTGTAACAAACAGCCCTAAAGTTTAGCAACTTAAAATAACAAACATTATCTCACAACTTCAGTGGATCAGGAATCCAAGAGTGGCATAGGTGAGTGATACTGGCTTGGAGTCTTCCACAGGCTACAGTCAAGGTGCTGGTCAGGGCCGCAGTCATCTCAAGGCTCAAGTGGAGGAGGATTTGCTTCCAAACTCATTCATATGGCAGTTGACAGGCCTCAGAAGATCAATTTTCAAGCTCATTCACACAGGCCACACCACACGGCTGCCTCACACCATGGCAGCTGGCTTCTCCCAGAAGAAGCAATGAAAGAGAAAATGAGGGAGAGTACCCAATATGGAAGCCATGGTCTTTTTTATAACCTATTATTAGAAGTAGCATCCTAGGGCTTCCCTGGTGGCATAGTGGTTAAGAATCTGCCTGCCAATGCAGGGGACACAGGTTCAAGCCCTGGTCCGGGAAGATCCCACATGCCGTGGAGCAACTAAGCCCATGAGCCACAACTACTGAGCCTGCACTCTAGAACCTGCAAGCCACAACTACTGAGCCTGAGCACCACAACTACTGAAGCCTGCATACCTAGAGTCCGTGCCCCGCAACAAGAGAAGCCACCGCAATGAGAAGCCTGCATACCGCAATGAAGAGTAGCCCCCACTCACCACAACTAGAGAAAGCCTGCGCACAGCAATGAAGACCCAATGCAACCAAAAATAAAATAAATTTAAAAATTAAAAAAAAATACATTAAAAAAAGAAAGAAGTAGCATCCTATTACTCCACGCTATATTCTATTCTTTTAATGCAGAGGTTCTCAACCTTGGCACCACTGACATTTTGGGTTGGATAAGTCTTTGCTTGGGAGGTTGCCCTGTGCTTTGTAGGATGTTGAGCGGCATCCCTGGTCTCTATTAGATGCCAGTGTTACCATCACCACCCCCAGTTATAACAAAAAAAGCCACCAGACGTTGTCAAATGTCCCATGGGAAACAATCACCCCCAGATGAGAACCACTGATTTATAATGAGTCACAAGATCAAGGGGAGAGGATTACATAAGAGCATGAAGGACCAGACGCCAGGAATCACTCACTGGAAGCCATTTGGGTCCTGCATACCACATCTTGCGTTATAAGATAATCAACTTCTTGAATGTTTAAGCCACTTAATGTTGACTCTTTGGTTATTTGAAGCCAAGAGCTCCCTAACCTATACAGAGGGACTAGCCACTTATTTTCTCTATTAATAATGCTATTACTTAGTGCTGGAGAGGGTGTGGAGAAAAGGGAATTCTCCTACACTGTTCGTTGGAATGTAAATTGGTGCAGACACTATGGAAAACAGTATGGCAGTTCCTCACAAAACTGAAAATAGAGTTGCCATATGAGCCAGCAATCCCACTCCTGGGCATATATCCAGAAAAAACTGGAATTCAAAAAGATACATACACCCCAATGTTCATAGCAGCATTATTTACAATAGCCAAGACACGGAAGCAACCTAAATGTCCATCGACAGATGAATGGATAAAGAAGATGTGGTATACATTCACAAGGGAATATTACTCAGCCATAAAAAAATGAAATAATTCCATTTGCAGCAACATGGATGGACTTAGAGATTATCATACGAAGTGAAATAAATTGGAAAGAGAAAGACAAATACCATATGATACCATTTATATGTGGAATCTAAAACATGACACAAATGAACTTATTTACGAAACAGAAACAGACTCACAGACATAGAAAACAAACTCATGGTTACCAAAGGAGAAAGGGGGTGGGGAGGGGATAAATAAGGAGTTTGGGATTAGCAGATACAAATTACTATATATAAAATAGATAAACAATGAGGTCCTACTATATAGCACATATTCAATATCCTGTAATAAACCATAATGGAAAAGAATATGTATACATATAAATATGTATGTATGTATAACTGAATCACTTTGCTGTATGCCAGAAACTAACACAACATTGTAAATCAACTATATTTCAATAGAAAAAAATAATAATACTGTTACTCTTCCCATCTTTTAAGATCAGGCAAAGCATCAGGCAATGAAGTGACTCAGCACTAGTGTCCTAGGAAAGAACCATTATCTTCCGTTTCGGACCAATAAAATGTTCAACACCATACACACATGCACACACACATGCACACACAAGTTTCTAAAGAAAAGACATCAACTGCCCCCATCTTATGCGTTTTCACTACATGAAGAAGACCTGAGAGTCAGAATACAAAGGACAACGATTGTTTTAAATGGTACCTCTTCAAAAAAGGAATGACCCGTATCATACCAATTGTTTTTTTTTTTTTAAGCATTTAATAAATGCCACGCACTCAGCAAAAGACTACTCCTGATTTGCCTGGGTATAGAGTTGAAATGGACAATGACCTACCATTCAGAAGACACAGGCATGGACTATATAGCAAAGGAGAATGACAGCCAGCTGATCCTGCAGCACCTTCTCTCGTATTTGTGTCCTTTCACCACATCCCCGCATCTTTTTTGGGTGCCCTTCAAGTTAAACCCTCTTTAGGGACCTAGCAACTCTCGTATGCTTCCTCAACCCATTCCAGTTCTTTGGCTAACCTCACTGTTACACCTTCAAACATGCACTATATTCAATTTACCAACAACCCTGGTTTTCATCCTATAGATCCTTCAGGAGCTGTCCACTCTTTACAGTCTCCCAGGAGCAAAGAGCTCCTTTCTGCCTTATGATGACCCTGGCTGGGTTTCTGAAGCCCCAGGCTGTGAACAAATGGTCCTAAGGAAAGACCATATGGCGATTTTTATTTAAAAACGAAGGGTCTTTTTTACTGGTCTAACCCATCCCTTTCCAGAGCTCCCTCCGGAGATTACAAAGTCTGTAACAGATATCCGAAACCAATTATCAACTAAGGGGCAGTAGTCCCAGGAATAACTATGGAGTTCAAGATGAAAGGCTCAAAATGAAACCTATTTCCAACACAAATATCTCTTAGAATGGTAGAAATCAACCTGGGGGGTGAAATAACATTATTGTAAAATATGTTCTATGACACTGTAATGATTAACGGCATTTCACACTAATAAAGCTGACAGGAAGAGGATGTGAAAGACTAACAAAAGTGCAAATACAAATTTCCTTTTAATATCACCAGCATTTTTGTACAAGAACAAGACATGCAACAACAGGATAAGAGGAAGAGCTGTTTTAAAAATCCAAAATAAATAAATAAACAGCAGTAGACATCAAAGGTGCAACCAACTGAATAGCAAGTCCCGTATGATAAATTCCCCAGAGCGACACTGAAACTATGGAAAATATTCCTTCCTCCTTTTAGTCGCCAATCCTTTCTGCTGACCAAGACTTTACCTGATAACATGGAATCTTACTGTTTGCAGAAAAGGTTGTCTGAATCAAGAGTCCCACCTCTCTGTTACATTGGTCCATTTCAGCAAATCCACACCCTACATCTCCTTTCTCATCCTTGCCGGCATCCTTTAAGAGCTGAGCCCTCTCCTCCACCATTGCTCCCACCTCCTCCAGCCACCTGGACCCTTCCTTTTCGTGAGCTCGCCTCCCCTCCCCTCTGCACCTTCTGTACCTTCCCCACATAGAAAATAACTTTACGTGGTTGCGTTTGTTAACTGCTATTTTATTTCACTTCTTTCTCTCTCTAACTCCTGGGATGAGTGATCTATGCCCATCTTCTCACTAGACATTCCTCAATCTGGGGAAGCATCTGATATGCATCATCTACTTATACTTACTACTTGGGGAGACTGACCACTGGGAAGTCATCAGTAGCATCTTTCCAGCCAAATCCCTGAAGTCTTTTCTCATTTCTTATTCTGCTTAACTTCCCAGGGCATTTGACATTGATCCCTGCCACCAGCCGCTTCTGATTTCTCTCCCACTTCTCTGAGCCCTTCTTCACCTTCTTCCTTACTTCTCCTTTCTCCCTCCCAGCTTGACTAGTCGACAGCCTGCAAAGCTCAGTCTTAACTCTTCTGTTTCTCCTCCTGAATTAGCCTCCCCACGCCTCCATTTCTTTATCTATACAATGGAGATTATAGTCGTATCTATCTCACTGAGTTGACCTGAGGAAAAAATAACATAATTAAACCAAGTAAAGTGCTGAGAACGGTGCCATCCTAAAGTCAATGTGATTTACCAATAGGATTTCCTTGAATCCCCATCCTGTCCTCACACTGGAATGGAAGCTCCAGGAGGGCAGGGACTTGGTTTGGCTTACTCCTATATCTCTGGCTCATAGAATCATGCCTGCATGATTTCAAGTAATGACTCAATGCTGGTGACTCCCAAATGCAGCCCCTTATTTCTGACTCTATTTGATTCCAATTCTGAGACACATTTGATATGACTCTAGAGCCACAATCTGCCTAAAATTTAACTCAATGTCTTTTTTCCATCTGATTCCTCTTTGCAAAGTCCTCATTTTTATTCATTTGAAACAACCGTTTTCCCCATATCCTACAGACAACATTTTGGTTCACATGTTACTCTCTCCTCCCCTCCGTTGCACCCTCACTGTTTCATGGACCCCATGCATCCTTCTCTGCTGTCACTTTAATCTGGGTCTTTACCCCCCTTTCTGTCTCTCAGATCATCACTGTGACCTCCTACATGGTTTACCTACCTCCAATCTCCCTAAAGTAGCCCACCCATTTGCTAGATAAATCCCCAGGAAATGGGTGCCCAGAATCACTCTTTTGTTTAAGAAGTTTGTCTCCGTTGCTTTTTCTAACATGTCCAAACCCTTGAGCCTGACAAAACTGCCTACTTAAAATTCTCTCTCTCTCTCTCTCAGTATCTCTTAATGATATAATAAATTAACTTCTTCCCACCCTTTCCCCCATCTCGGTTTTGTAGTGGACAAGAGGTCTGTGCAGCCATTCTATGTCAATGTGTATATGATGTAAATGTTAAAGAGTACTTCTTGAACTTGAACTTGAACTAGGATGGCTTTAAACAGTGAATGACAGCTGTGGCTGCTAGTCATTGGGTTCCTGCTCTCTGACAGGCATGATGCTAAGCCTCACACACAGCCTGCAGTACTGCATTTAATCCTCACAAAACCCTAGGAGGCAGGGAGTTTTATCCCCAGGTACAAGAATCCTCAGGCTCAGAGACCTAACAACTTGCCTCCAAACACGCAGCGACTGAGGCAATAGAACCGGCTTCTGTCCCAAGGCCAGCTGATCCCAGGACCCACGCACTTGAACAGCCTGAACGTTTAAGCTGAACTCAGGGGCCAGGGTGCCTGGGGTAGAGATCAGCGGACGTGAAGAACAAATAAATTAATTAAAAGAGAAAAGGAGCAGGAAGCAAGTAGTAAGTCAGAGAGAAACATCTGGCATGAAATCAGTGACGAGGGGAAGAGCTGGAGAGAATTCTTCGGAGAACGTGAGAAATGAAGACATAAGTGAATCTGAGGAGGAAACGGCTAGGGCAGCTGGAAGACACTAAGAAGGGCTCCTGCAGAGGTAGAACAAAAGGGGATATCACTCTGGATGCTGGGCGGCAGCAGCACGGAAGTCTGGTAAGAGGGCCTGGCTTCCTCAGAGATGGAAAAAAGTGGGTGAAGAAGGAGAGAGAGAAGGCAGGGAGACAGACCAAAAGGAGGACACAGGCCGAGATGTCTAGACAGCTACGTCACCACACAGGCTTCTCTGAGACTTACCTCCTACACAGGGATGCTCTCAAGGGTTTGACCTCTATTTTCACCCCTGCCTAGAGATGAAGCCCAGAGGACAGATATAAATCTCCAAGTACAAAACAGCCACTCAAAAAATACTTCCTGCCCTGAAAGAGGGAACTGTTATGAGTTGCTTTGAATGCCCTGATTATGTCCATACTGGTTACTTTCGAGAACGGAGGCGTTAAGAAGAGATAAGAGGTCAGGACTGCTGTCCACTATTCTACGGAAAATGTCAATTACAAATAAGCAGGTGGCCAAGACCTGATGTTCCATCTCCCAGAAATGCCCTTTCCCCGAGAAGCTGCAGAAATGTCACCCAGCCATGCCTGCCTTTCTTCCTTACCAAGTCGCCCTCCGTCACCTCCACCCGCTCCCTGTCTACCCGGTGCCCGTGCTCCTCCTGTATCCTTGCTACCATGTCAAAGCCCAACCTTTCTTCAAGGCCTAACTCAGGGATTATAGTTTTCCTTCAGGCTTTCTAGAACACTCTTGTTCCCCAAGTACCTACCTATTGCTCTGAACTCAGGTATTACAAACCACCCTAAATTGTTTTCTGATTGTTCCAGGTACCATGTCTTCTCTTTTGAACTTAAACCCAGATCTCTGAGTAGAGAAATTGTATTTTCTCTTATTTCTTCCCTACTGCATTTTCTTAGAGAAGGCCTGGGCCAAAACTGAGCCTCCTTTTATAGTATGAATGAGGAGATAAATATATAAATGCATGAAACTTTTAGAAAAAACTTGGCAGGTAGAAAACCCATATGAGCACTAACTGTTGTTGTTGTTATTATTATTATCATCATCATTATTATTATGGCTACAGTGCCATGCCTTGTACATAGTTGATGCTCAGAAAATATGACTTGAATGATGCCTCAATTAATATACGGTCTCTAAAATGTATACTGTATCTTCTCTGTGGAAGGCTTAATTTTTTTGAGCTTTTATCTCTAAAGTCACTCTTTGGGAATAAATATTGCATATCGACTGCTACAAATTTTCTTTTCTAAAATAAATAGGAAGCAATTCAGAGGTATAGTTAGATCACGAGTTAAAGAATAAGTGACAGTGAGCATAAACCAGCTGAGTTGCCACGAAGAAAGCCCACTGAGGTCTAAACCTTCCCCCACCACCCCCAGACAAGCTTTCTGCGGACAGATCCTCATTGGCCTTTGGAGATTTCTAACAAGAGTCAGCATTGCCATGGGTCTCTTCACCCATGGACGCCAAATCACTATGCTGTCAAAGCTTAATCTCTCTCTGTGAAAGATGAGAAACCAAGCAAAGGATTTCCTTTTATTCTTTCTCCCCACGATCCCACAAAGATGCAATGACAAGGCAACAGGAGCTCCCAGTTCTCTGGCACCAATCACATCTGGAACTCTGGGGTGACTGCCATCAGGCTTTTTGAAGGTGGCAGCTCTAGCTACAAAGGCTATGCAGAAACACAGAACAATCCCAGGCCCCTGGCCCTTCCTGGGCCCCGCCTGCTCCAGCAAGCCCCTGGGAAGGCTTCTGAGGAGGCAGTTTCATGGGCAACTGGCCATGCCGTGGTCCATCAGAGGCATCAATCACTGCTTTCAACCCAGCTGCCTCTCCAATTAATGCAAAGCTGTTTAGTTAGTGCCTTGAGAGTTGGGACAGAGAAGCAGCCTCAAAGAATATTCTTTAAGGATAAAAGCAAAACCTCTTTCTAGTCCTTATCATGAGATGTTTTTGTGTATTTGTTTTCATTTTTTAAGTTTATCTAAAAAGGAAGAGGATCGTAATAATCTCCTTCCCACCATTACAACTTTTAGAGATGTTTACCGAAGCCAAACCTCTCTTGACGTTTGCCAGTTGCTAAATAGAAGTTGTTTCTCCTGCCAAATATACCCTCTCTTTTTTAGTGCTTATAAATAGGTTATATATAAATAGGATGAGTTAATGCTGTTCATCTGATGAAACAGATTAAAATAGATGAACACGAAATTAAGGTAAAACAGGGTTCTATTGGAGTTTGTGGGAAAAGCATCAGAGAGAGCCTTGCACTAGAGGCACCAGAGAGTGGAGAGAGAAAACCGAATTTATCCTGAAAGGACTATTCTTGACTTTACCAGCAAGATTCACAGGAGTGGCTGCTATACAGTCCCACACAGGGTGGCCAGCTTTAGAAAATACAAATATAGAACGTCCAGTTGAATTTGAATGCCAAATAAATAGCAAATAATTTCTTAGTATACGTAGGTCCCATATATTGCCTGGGACCTACTTATACTAAAAATTATTCATTGTTGACCTGAAATTTCATTTCACTGATCGTCCTGTATTTCATCTGTCAACCCTCACCCCAAAGAGTTTACGTTGATCCTCAGAAGCCAAGGAGTTAATCCTTTTGGCAAATTCAATCAAAGGCCAGATGCTTTTGTCTAAATCAATTAGGTTGGCAGAAAATTTGCTTGAATGATTCACAAATTCAGGACCTAGCAGCCTTCATGGCAACATGGTCGGCGGCCATCACCATTATGAATTTCACCACTTCAGCAGTCCTAGCTGTGCGTACCTGTGACACATGCTTTAAAATAGTAACCCATTCATAGTTCAAACAGCAAATAATGTTATCATCAAAAGCATCTTCATGGGTGTGCCCAGGCTCTATGCTAGGTGTTTATAGCTCTAGCTAATTTAACCCTCACAACTCTGTGAAGTTGGTATTATTCATTACTTGGCAAGTTGCAGAAACCTGTCCAGGGTCACACAGCTGGTAAATGGAGATTCCAGGATGGACATCAAGGTCTGTCCCACCCCCAAGCATATGTTCTCCTATCTCACCAATCAAATCAACACAGTATTTTTTTTCAGTTGCAAATGTGCAATGCGTGGAGGACTGCCTTAAATACTAGGGATTGATTCTGGTTGATGGCAAGGGAAAAAGACAGAAGACAAGAGACTGGAGTATTGCTAAGAAGACAAGACAAATGCATTGAAGTACAATTAATAAAAGACAGTAAAGAACTGTCAAAGTGACTCTCACTTGAAACTAGAAGGGTCCTGGGGATCAAATCAATATTACTAATAATGAGCATCATTTAATAAACACCTGTTAAATACCAGGCACAAGGTAGGCATTACAACCTTACCAGTATAAATGGGAAAGTGAGGCAAAGGCTGCATAGCTTTCCTAGAGATGCCAAGTAGTAGAGCTAATAGAATTAAACCCACATCCCTATGATCACTCTCCCACAAAGCCCATACTCTAAACCACTAGGCTGTGATGCTTTGATATAATTCTTCTCAGAAATGCACTTTAAAAAGCCTCTCCTTTCTTTTCATGAGCTTCTCACAGCTTTCAGCTCACTGCAAAACACAAACATACAATTTACCCTCATGGGCCATCAAGGGGATGTAAATACTCCATAAAAGCCAATGAACAGATTTCAATCATCCATATGTAATCTTTGTATCTAGAAGAAAAGGGTCACTGCAAAAATACGATTCATTACCATAAGGTCAACAAAAGCCAGCCTCAAGCATTTGTTCCCATCCCAGGAATCATAAAATAACTAACACCTGGAGCTCATCATGAGCTCTGAGGGAAGTAAAGGAAGTGAGCCCCCCCCTCATATTGTGATTCCATTCAGTCACCATCGAATGAGTATCCCATTTGTACACAGGAAAAAAAAAAAGTGGCCAAAACAGCCTAGTTTGCCTGCATCCAAAGCCTCTACTGCTCCATGCCAAGAGACATGGAGACAAAAGAGAAATGTGTCACTAAGATGTAACCACTCTACTGTCAGCTATGTTCTGGGTCAATCAGGGTCCTTTGGTTGTAAGCAACAGAAACCAGCTTTGGCTAATGTAAGTCCAAATAATTTTTTACAAAGAGAGAATAAGAGGACGTATGATAACCCACAGGACCAACTGAAAGACTACAGAGTCAGGCTTCAGAATGAACACAGACCTAGATAACAGGGGACCCAGAGAGCAGAGAGCCACCTCCATGGAGACATATTTTAGCTCCAATTATAGTCAATATTCCAATTCCTGGGAGAGAAAAAAGCAAAATCCATGTGCTATTACCAAAAAAGAAAAAGGAGAGGTGGTCAGGGAAAACATAATGTTTCTGCTTTGGAAGGCAAAAACATCAAATGGTTACAAAAACATTATGTAGCAGTTACAGGTGCAGACAATGAAATCAGACTTCCCAAAGTAAGAATCCTGGCTCCTAGACTTACTGTGTAACCTTGGATAAGTTGTTTAACCATGCTGTTTCTCTGTCTTCTTGACTATAAAATGCTTATGATAATAGAACATATCCCATTTAGTTGTGAGGATTCAAAGAGTTAATCCAAGTAAACTATTTGCAATAGTGTTTACTATGTTGTAACTACTCAATAAATGTTGGTCATCATTCTTATCATTGATCTACACAACTGCTCTTGACCACCATGATTTGAGGATTGTTTGTTAATGCAGCTTCACCTACTTTATCCTGACTAATATGGGATTCCACCTTCATAACGGTTTAGTCCATTTCAACCAACACCTACTAAGCACCTACACATATCAGATTCTGAGTTTGGCATTGAACACTCAGAAAAAGGAACTATCTGAGCTTAAAAATGTAGCAGGAAATGTATAGTGTCTCTATAAAACATGGCTTTTACTATGCTCAATTCCACACCAAAAACAAAACCTAGAAACAGATGTCCAAGAGACACAGTTCCTATAAAGTTCTGGGTTTTACTGGTATCTCGCATACAAATTTACTCTTCTCAAAATGTAAACATCTAGAAGCACCTATGCCTCCCTTCTGTGAAACAGCATTTATACATATGTGTTTAATAAATGTGCTTACTAAATGTTTAATGATGAAAACCTAAACAACTCCTCTCACTACAGGAATAGAACAGCTAATAGGCCACTGGTGGACTGGGCAGTAAAAAGAAGTACAGAATTGAGTCAACTAAATCCATAGGTCTCATTACCAAGAAGGGGATAAAATATTCTATACCAAAACCAATGCACAAATGCTGCCAGAAGTCACAGCCAAATATACAGACTGAACACAAAGAACAGCTGTGGTGAAAATTTTATGCTCTTTATTACACAACTTCTCTAAGGACCTGATTTTAAATCCAGTCACTGACTTCCTCATTTGTCTGCATGGATTGCCACAGCCGACCACAGAACCTAGTTGACAAATGGGACTTTTGCTATTAAAAATTATTCACTCAAGCCATAATTTCCAGTGGAATAAAAAATATATGGACATTACAATGTTAAAAGTCTATGTCTTGTGCGTGAGCATTATTGCCTAAGCAGTTGTAACAGAAGGGACTTTTAGCTCTATCTGGGGTGTAGGCTTGTTCACAGAAGTAAGTATATGGGATTTTTTAAGATTCCACAGTGTCCCGGAGCACTATTTTACTAAATAAAGCCCCTTCAGGGGGCCAAAATGGTTAACCACCTTGCTCAACCCTGGTGAGGTTAAAGAGCTAGCTCACTGTTTGGAAAACGTGGGCTACAATTTGGTCTTCCTTCTCCAAATAAGTCTGAATACGACTCTTATTTATGATCATGAATATGGACTGCCAATCAAGTCTCTGTGGCACAGAGCAAGACAAACAAAGGACATCCCAACCCAACACATAAGTAATTTCAGTCCTAGGGACTATCACAAGCCTATTTAACTAGGCTGTTTTCATCCTTCAGGAAAGACACATCTTACACTAGAATATGAATAGCATCACTAGAGGCAAGATCCAGGCCAGAAATTCCTTTTTGAGAAATATAAAGTCGTTGTAGGTTAATTGTATATCAGTTAACCTCCTCTATAAGAACCATGTGTGTTGAAATTAGAGTCTGCATCCAAAATCATGTGGCTTTTTATTTGTGATGTGGAAATTAAACATTTTCATATTTGCAATTTAAGCTTTTACTTAATTCATCATTTCCAATCTGATGGGGGTCCCACGCATCAAGGCCTTCTAAAGGTCAGGTCTGATTAGGTGAGGACTCTGCAGTTCCTGCCTTCAGTATCTACTCCCAGCTCCTTCTTCAGGAACAGTTTACATCAATTATTTGAATCTTCCTCATATATATATATATATTTTTTTTTTTTTTTTTCTGTACGTGGGCCTCTCACTGTCGCGGCCTCTCCCGTTGCGGCGCACAGGCTCCGGACGCGCAGGCTCAGCGACCATGGCTCACGGGCCCAGCTGCTCCACGGCATGTGGGATCTTCCCAGACCGGGGCACGAACCCGTGTCCTCTGCATCGGCAGGCGGACTCTCAACCACTGCGCCACCAGGGAAGTCCTCTTCCTCATATTTTTATACCACTGTTTAATTTGCCACATTTTGCTATATAGGACCTCATTATCTAGAAATAAGACAAAACTGACTAACTACTGTTTTATGGTTTTTTTCTCCTTTAAGCAATGGTAGTTTTCTAAACAATAGCATTTTTTGCATAAGTTAAAAACACAGGGTATAGGCATATTGGCATATATACGTACTTGTGTGAAACATGACAAAAGCATATATCAAAATACATGATTGTATAAAAATAAGTATGTATATACACACAAACACATAACTACAAATGCACAATATAAATTTCCAGCTAGATAAATTTATTTACCTTTGGCATCTGGCAGTAACCTGACATCTGCAATAAACTGGTTATTAAATGGACCCATCAGCTTATAAACTGGTATACGTATGCCACAGAGAACGTCTAACTAATATCTGTTAGGGAGGCTGCCTAACCTAAAATTCATTCTCCCATCCTGCTTAATAATAAAGCCCCAGTTTCATTTGGAGGACCAAGGTGCCCAGTTGAGTCTACATTTCATAGCTTCCCTTGTAGCTACGTGTGGAGAGGTAAGTTCTGGCCAATGAAACACAAACAGAGGTCATTGACTGAGCTGTCCAAGAAACTCCTTAAAAGAAGTTTTAAACTGGAACACACCCCTTTTTTGCCCTTGCCCTTGCCCTTGCTTTTCTGTCTGAAACATGGAAGTAATCATCATCATCATAATCATCATCATCATGGAATAATAATTCAGCCACTGTCTTTCATCTTGAAGATGAAAACCCATGCACTACTACTGAAAGAATAGAAAGACAGAAAGACCTGGGTCCCTAATACATTTTTGGAGCTACCATGTCAGTGTTAAAGGACCTATTTCTGGTCTTCATTCATAAAGAGAAAAATTCCACCCTTAATTTGTTTATTTATGACTTAATTCAGTATGTATAAAGGATACCACACTAAAAGTCAAAATAATAATTTATGAGCCGATTAATGGCAAATAAATGAATACAATTCAGATTTTACCTTAATAAAAGCTGGTTTATTTTTCAATATTTATCATTAAAAAGAAGCATAAGATCTTTCAGACCCCATAATTTGGAAGGATTTTATCTGGCAAAACCAACCAAGTCCAGGGTTAATGAGGTTCATGTTGATGAGAACTGAACTCTAGCTGTTAAGTAAATAATAACACCAGTAGTGATTTAGAGCTTTTCATCCCTAAAATTTGTAGCAAATTGCAAATAGCCCTATGGGGTAGGTAAAATTACTGACATAATTTTATTGACAGAGAAACTGAGTCATCAAGTCATAAAATAGCCTGGGGTCTATTTAGTAAATAAGCAACATCAGTTGAGAGAGACTGTAGTTAGTTTCTAAGGCCATCAAAGAGGATTCTTTAAGGGTCAGCATTTAATGAAACACTGAAAATGCACCCTCCCCATACCCATCATTATCCAAAAAAAGAAGTACGTGCATGTGTTCAAAGCAGGCAGCCAAGGTTTCTTGGTTCTTAGAACCAGTGACTGCCTCAAATGCAAAGATCCTGAAGTCTTTTTATCATTTCTTGTCCCCTTAACCTAGCACAGGGCTGGGCACATGAAACGTGCCCCAAACATGCTTACTGAACGAATTGCTATCTTCTAAAATCATCCTGTAGGTCATGCTACTTGTGAAATTCAACCTTCACTTTGAATCAACGCTATTCCGACATTAGAGGCAGCCCTCCCTATTCTCTTCATGCCCTCTGCCCCCAAGTTGTCCCTCTCGAGGCAGACACAGCATTCTCATGGGTCCCTCACCACTCTAAATTCAGGCCACCTCCGAAAATCCATCTTCCTTCTTGATTCATTCTTCAGCATGAACAATGCAATGGTTTGATTATAGAGTAATAATTGATGGTTATGATATCTGATGTTGTATAAAAGGTTTGATTTCACTGCTGCATAACTTTTTACAAAACATCATATACACACACACACACACAAAAATATATATATATATATATGTCCTAAGTAATACCCTTGCTGGAATACTTTATTTCTAGAAGAGAGCTGCACTGCCCACAGAGACTGATGGGCCACTTTTAAATTAGCAGGAGCTGAAACGTCTGTTCTCCCCTTCCAGGCCGTTGTTATGAACGGTCACATCTGGCCAATCTCTTCTTTGCCCCTGCCCTCCAGGCCATCTTGGCCACTTGTCTTAAACTTGAGCAAGTTGACAGGGTGTTTGATGGAGGTGGCCCTGAGGCAGAAGGCTGGTCTTATTGAATCAAAATGCTGTAGCTTCGCTGAAGACCTTTTATCCAACCACTGTTGAAGGCCTCTGAGGCCCTCATTTACAGCAGGTGGATGAAGTGAACTTCCCATGGTCACTTAAAAAGTCAAGGGCCAGGCAGGGCATTCCATAATCAAGTCCAGTGGCTGTGAAATCTCCACTTCTGCCATTTGTCATGCACACTCAGTGTTTCTTAAAGAGCAGTCAGGAATTATCTATCTAAAGGGGTTTCTGGGAAAACAGGGGGTCGGAGGAATACAGTTACGGCGAGAGAAATGTATCTCTGCCTGGGGACACAGGCTCAAGATCGGATTCCAACTTCTCCAAATGAAGAAGAAAACCGTCTTAATAAACATTATTTCCCATTTTCAGTCTACTTCAGAAATCATTATATTCTTGTACCTCTCGGTCTAGACTCAGATAAAGAAAAAGAGTAATAACATCAAGTCAAAGGAAGGTTCCCTTTTCCTGCCATGAAAACCCAGACCCCTGGGTTGAACTCCCGCCACATTCGAAAGTCACCCTTCCTCCACAACTTCCATCTCCCGTCCACCAGACACCCAGAAATGTCAGCTAGACGGAGCGGTTGCAATCCTCTTGGAGAATCGTCACTCTATTTCCAAGACAGAAGTTATTTTTGCACAAAAGGGAGGGGGAGAAGACAGAGGAGAGGTTATTTACAGAAATTAGTTGCAGAGAAAAAAAATGGGACTCTAAATGGAGAGATGATCAACATAGAAATATGTGTTAGAGCCTAATAAGAAACACATGCTTCACGCAGTACAACTGAATATAACCATTAGCAGCCTGGAAGAGAGGCTGTTTACTGTATTAAAGCTACCTTTACTGGTTGTATAAAAACAAAAAAGGATTGTATTGGGTCCATCACACTCCCATCTTTTCAATTACAGAGATAGAACAATCTCAGATTCCGAAGCTAACTACAAATCAAAATTGTGTTATGTTATCTGCTGAGACACAAATGGAAAATAAATACTGTTAACTGTCACTTTCCATTAGGTAACAGAAATTCAATTACATTTCAAACAAGCCTCCATGTCAACAGAATAAATCTGTTTCATAAATGAGCAGGTAACCATTTTTGATTCCAACTTCCCAAAGGGAAAAAATCAATTTTAATCACAATTCTTCAATTTTTTTCCATATGAATGTTTTGGAGTCGAGTACATCATCTGGTCTAATAAACAGTGTTGTACAGAAGAAGGGAAGAGAGCTGAAATTGGTTGTTGTTTGTTTCTGGTGCCTTTCAAACCAGAGACTCTTCATGTCCAGCTTAATTGAACCCTGTATTGTTCTGATGCTTTCACTTTAAAATCAAATGTCAGAAAGTGGGGAAATGCACAAGCGAGATGCTGTCTGCGGTGGCGTTAGTTCCAATAAGAAATGTACATAGGGAATATGAATCAGTTCTAGTGGCAGACCTTGAGAGGGGACACCCTTCCACAAGCCCCACCCCAGCTCCCCTTGAAATGTAAGGAGAATCAGGAAAGACAAGTTTCTGTTCTGGAAGATTCAGTCAACCAGAGGACAAGTTGACGAATCTGGGATGACTGAGAGAGCTTGAAGTAAATTGCTCACCCAGTACAAGGGTATTTTGATCTATAAACGCTTGCTGGTTACCGGCTTGTGTTGCAATGGGACAGCCTTTTGGAGGGGAGCTTTTTACATTTTACTTGGCTCCTAATAAATGCCGAAGGGTAGTGATTTCCAATAATGGGCCCCCAAACTTATTATAGCTTGTTACAGGACAAAGCACTCCCAACAGCTACTACTTAGAGTCTGAACTATGACGCAGGCACTGCTGCATAATTCTGCGTAATTATTTCATTTAATCCTCGCCAGCAACCCCGTAAGATAGGTCTCAGTCTTATCTCCGTAAGTGGATGGAGGCACCGAGAGGTTAAGTACCTGTCCGACTTGCACAGCAAGAATATGGCTGGGCTGGGATCCAAGCCCAGGTAGTCTGACTCCAGAGTCGGTCCTTGCAGCCATCTCCCCGCGAGACTTCCAAATTCAACCCTCCTGGGCTCAGCAATGTTTTAAGTGTTCTAAGTGGATGACCATATGATTCATCGACCAAATCAGAACACTTTTAAAAGCGAAAAGGGATTCTATTAATAATTGTGCCAAAACAGAAGCAAGCTGGAACTGTCCTTGGCAAATAGGTGAACACAGCCCCCTTAATTGTGAAGAAGGTACACATGTTATAAAGAGAGTTTGAATGATAAAGGAAGACCTTAGCAAAAGTCCTGTGTTACTGGCTTTTAAGAAAGGGGGATAGTGAGCTGACCCACTCATTCTAGAAACTATTAAGCCCCTGCTCTATGTCAAGCACTGTGCTAGGTGCTAAGATTATGGCTGAGAATAAGTCAGACAAGGTCGTTGTCCCCTTGAAGTTTACATTCTAGTAGGATGTTGTGAGGTTCAAAATCAATTCAATGAGATAATATGCACAAGAACAGTGGTTTGAGGGCACACTGAAGTGGAATACACAGCAGACCCTTGAACAACATGGGTTTGAACCGGGCAGGTCCACTTATACGTGGATGGTTTTCAATAAATACATACTACAGTTCTACACTATCTGCAGTTGGTTGAATCCACGGATGCAGAACTGAGGATACAGAGGGCCAACTGTAAAGCTAAAGTCGGATTTTCAACTGCCCGGGAAAGGGGGAGGGAGTCAGAGCCCCTAATTTCTATGCTGTTCAAGGATCAACTGGACACCCAGCTATCACTAAGAAGCAGGGCATTAAGGTGGAAAGAATAAGAATTGGGGAGTAAAACAGACCTGGATTCTAATTTGGCCTTTACCACTTAACTGTCTTTGTGACCTTGGGCACATTAACAAACCACCCTGAGTCTCCATTTCTCTATCTATAAAATGTAAATAACAATATCTTCATCGCAAAGTGGCAGTAAGAACTGTATTTAATGTATGTTACATGCCTTCCGCAATGTTTGCCACCACTTAAAACATGGTAGCCATCATCATTACTGGGATGTCTTCTGGGTCCTTGTACACTGGAGTAGATTCAAAATGCAACAAGCATAGAGAATTTAAAGGATACTTAGCTGGCTGAATTTGTACAACATTTGAAGGGCCTAAAGGAGATAAGCAGGGTGAAATCAGGGATGTGTCCTCAACCTATGGAAGAAATCCGAATGACACAAAAATGGACGAGGTGAAGAATAATCAGTACCCATAAGTTAAGAGAACTCCTGTCATCACAGGAGCAGATGACCAAGAAGGGAACAAGGGCAGTATGCTCGTTGGGTTCTTGACTGGGTCACAGATTTACCCCAAGACCTTGGTCAACATAGTGAACATCCATATTCTAGCTCCCTTATCTGCGACTTCTGAGTGATGATCTAGACCAGAGGATGGCAAAGTTCTAAAAAGCGCTTGATAGTAAATAGTTGAGGCTTTCCAGGCTACACAGTCTCTGCTGCAACTACTCAAATCTGTCATTGTAGAGGAAAAGCAGTCAAAGACAATACATTTAAAATCTGGCTGCAGGATCTCTGAAAACTAGGACTACGTCTTATCATCATTATCTCCCCAACATCTCACTCAGTGCTTAATCAAACTCATTGAATGAACGAATAAGTGAGTGAATAAATGAATCATAAAGCAAAGTTGAAGCTCTCAGTAACACTATTTTGAGTAGTGTTGGTATTTTCAGGTTAATGATGGAGAAAAGCGCAAGAGAGAGGAGTCAGCAGGACTTAGCACTAGCAATAAAAAGGTGAGTATGAGTCAAATAGGGAGTGGGAAGCTAGCAAATGCTTCTGAGGAGGGGTGTGATATGATCAGGTCAATATTAAGGAAAGAATACTCTTAGGTATTGATATATTACAAGAGGGAAGCACGCTTAAAGACAGGGAGACTATTTATCCAGGCAAAAAGGAACCAGGGCCTATACTAGGGTGGTGGCAGTGATGTTGAAGAGTACAAAGTAAAAACATTTTAGAAATAGAATCGACAGGATTGAACACAGACAATAAGAAGGACGTTTACACTAAAGATACCCTGTGGTGTTACGTGTTAGCATCTTGAATGACAATGATGGTAGTAACAAGAGAAGGCTTATGGGGTGGGAGTGATAACATGGTGACCATGTTAAATTTGACATGTCAAAATCTGGAACATAGGAGAATTCATCACTGATCAACAACTAAGTGTCACCCTCCCCACCCCCACCCAGTTCTCCAGCTTAGCTACCATCTCCCAACAGAAGAAAAATAACCTTCAGTCTTAGTCAAACACACTGATGAAATCAGTATTCACAGTATCCGCACATGTGCTGATTTATTAGTCTAACAGTCCACCAGAAAAGAGGTTAGCTTGGCTTCTTTTTCATTGACTTTAGTGATCTTTCTTTTTTCTCTATGTTCAATAACCAGCTATTTACTTCTCTCAAACTGTACTAGAATTTCTCTGAAGATTGGTAGTCACTGGCTTGTAGGATGTCTAAAATCCATCTAATTCTTTCTTAAAAATTAAGTCATCTATAACTTTCCAATCCTCTCTCCGGCCTGGCTCCTTTTCTGTGGAATATGCATACAACCACCAACAGTGGTCCCGTGATATATACCCAAGTCCCTGCATTACTGCAGGTGGCTCAGGGCTGGGTCACCCCTATGACTCACCCCAACTTTGAAACCACCGAGCACCCAGTTTCAGTATGAAGGTCATTGCCTTTGATGGCAAAATAAATAAATAAATAGAAATGAGGGGATTGGCTTCCTCTTTGCCCATACCTGCCCCAGGCAATAAGTGTATCTTTTCATCATCATCCAGAGGTAGATCAGGAAGTTGGCCCAGAGTTCAACTTCTCTTGCTTTTCCCTTTAAGAACAACCTCCTTCTCCCAACTGAGGCTCACTGGTCATAGCACGCTGTAGCTTCTGGTTGTTGTATCATCCAAGCTACGTCCCTCAGAGTCTTACTCAACAGCTGTGACTATGGCTACGGTGGCAGAAAAGCGGTCCCCCAAAGATGTCAACGTCCTAATGCCCAGAACATGTGAATATGCGAGGTTACACAGCAGAGGGAAATGAAGGCTTCGGAGGGAATTCAGAGTGCTAATCAGCTAACCTTAAAATAGAGAGATTATATTGGTTATATATAATGGTTATATATATGTGGTTGTGGTTAATCACTCATCACAGTGGAAGAGGTATTCAGAAGAGAGAACCAGAGAAATGGCAGCATGAGAAGGACTCAGCTGGATGTCACTGGATTTAAAGACAGAACGGGGTCACAAACCAAGGAATGCAGACAGCCTCCAGAAACTTGAAAAGGCAAGGGAAGAGATTCTGATATAGAGCCTTCAAAAGGAACACAGTCCCACCAAAACCTCGATTTTAGCCCCATGAGACCCATCTCAGACTTCTGACCTACACAACTGTAAGGTAATACATCTGTGTTGTCCTAAGCCATCAAGTTTACGGTAAGTTGTACAACAGCAATAGGAAACTAATACAGTAGCACGTGCTGAATGATTTTCAGGCTTATGCTATCATTTTTTCTACCCAGTTATACATCTTATCAAATCAAAAGCTGCTTTCAAGCAGTGCCTTATTCATTTTTCCACACTGTAAAACAAATATGATGCACACATGGTAGATGCTTAAAATTTTTGTTGCTATTACTTAAAAAAAAAAGTTATAAAAGAAGGACTAAAAAAGATCTACGCCAAAACGTTAGTGGCTATTCAAGTGGTGACACTCTGTGAGGGTTTTATTTTCTTCTGTAGCAAGGTAGAAAAAAATACTTTCAAGATTCCTTTTAGAAAGAGTCCTGTTTTCATTTGGGACTATTTCTAGATAAGTCTCTTGGGATGGAGAGGAGACATGGAGGGTTTGCACAAGCAAGACCCCCAAAATCAAAAGGACCAGTTAATAATAGCTCTGCTGCGGCTAGCCTCGGGTCTGACATTCATGGCTTCCCTCTTCCCACCTTTGTAAATAGTCTCTCTATTAAACCTTGCTCAAATTAGTCTAACCCAAGTGTGACTTCTGTTTCCTCTTGGGAGTCTGACTGGTACAGTGACCTAGTACACACACACATACACACACACACACACACACACACACACACCCCTGAAAGTTGTTTCTTGAAAGTTTCAAGAAAACGTTTATCTGGCCATGCCTTATGCTGCCTCACCAAATAATCAAAATTTATTTCATGACCCTCATTTTGAAAGACCCCTTTCAGACTACATCCATGGTAGGAAACACAGGGGGAAAAAACCTAGTTAAGTGTGCTCTGCATTGGGAAAAAAAAGAGAGAAATCTGGGACCTAGGAAAGAGAAAAAGAGGTGGCGGTAGAGAAGAATCAAGAAAATGGTTAAGTAATATGCAAGGCTGTCAAATGGCTGATAAGAATAGGCATTTCTATCTTCAATTTGAGGTGATTTGTTTTGCTCTAACTTAAGCATCTTCCATCTCCCAAACCCTTAAGTTTGCTATATATACAAATGCCTTGCATTCATGGATGTGGGTTTGTTTGTTTGTTTGTTTGTTTATTGAAAAGGGGAGAGAAAATTGAGTCAAGGAACAAAAGGTTCACTTCCAGGTCTATATAGTTAAAGTAGGAAGACACCCATGAGGCATCTCCATGATCCAGAGGCAGTGGTTCCATGAAAAGGGTGTCAAGTTCCCACAACTTGTATAGTGGGGTTTCACCCAATCTGTCAAGACACTGGAGGCAGCTCTCCCCATTTGACACTTGGATACAGTTCTTTCTTTCTGCTTATATTAAATTTTCTACAATAAATATATATTACTTTCAAAAAGAGGAAAAATGTCTTCTCCAAACATTTGTTTGAACTGAATGATGTCAAAGGCACATGCTATATGCCTGGCATTGGGGTAGGCACTCTTGTGAATTTGAGGCAATTAATTCTAATACCTGTCCTTGGTCTCAAGAAGCTTATACTCTCCCCCAAAATAAGGGGAAGCAAGGAAGAAGCTGAAAACAATTCTATTTTGCTACTGGACATGGTTCAAAAAAAAAAAAAATCAGGAGAGTTAAGAGTCATTGAGAAACACAAGACTACAAGGAACATGAGTTGATAAAGGCAGATTCTCTGAGGAGCCCAGGTACAGAAGAGGAAAAGGAAGTCTTGATTTAATACCAGCAGAGGAGCTGGTTCAGAAGATGAAGTTGTTGGAGCCATTAATTAACAGTGACCAGAGCCACAGCTGACTCATGAGCTCACCCTCATTTCCAGTTCTGGCATTTTTCACTAGCCTGCCCTGACTGTTTTAACAAATAGCCAAGACAGTACTCTAGCAGTGCTATCCCCTGCCTCATTCTTTAGAGAGTGGATACGACACAGACCCTGGTTCCAGAGCTCCAATGCCCAAATTCCCTGCCTTTCCCAACTAACAGGGAGTACAGCTATTCCCCCAGGAAAAAAGAAAAGTTACTTTGAAAGCATGTCTTCTCTAAGCTACATTTAAATCAGGTTAACTAAACACATGAAAGGATGCTCAACATAACTAATCATTAGAGAAATGCAAATCAAAACTACAATGAGGTATCACCTCACAGCAGTCAGAATGGCCACGATCAAAACATCTACAAACAGTAAATGCTGGAGAGGGTGTGAAGGAAAGGGAACCCTCTTGCACTGTTGGTGGGAATGTAAATTGATACAGTCACTATGGAGACAGTATGGAGGATCCTTAAAAAACTAAAAATAGAACTGGATATGACCCAGCAATCCCACTACTGGGCATATACCCTGAGAAAACCATAATTCAAAAAGAGTCATGTACCACAATATTCATTGCAGCACTATTTACAATAGCCAGGACATGGAAGCAACCTAAGTGTCCATCGACAGATTAATGGATAAAGAAGATGTGGCACATATATACAATGGAACATTACTCAGCCATAAAAAGAAATGAAATTGAGTTATTTGTAGTGAGGTGGATGGACCTAGAGTCTGTCATACAGAGTGAAGTAAGTCAGAAAGAGAAAAACAAATACCATATGCTAACACATATATATGGAATCGAAAAAAAAAAAAAAAATGGTTCTGAAGAACCGAGGGGCAGGACAGGAATAAAGACGCAGACGTAGAGAATGGACTTGAGGACACGGGGAGGGGAAAGGGTAAGCTGGGACGAAGCGAGAGAGTGGCATGGACATATATACACTACCAAATGTAAAACAGATAGCTAGTGGGAAGCAGCCACATAGCACAGGGAGATCAGCTCAGTGCTTTGTGTCCACCTAGAGGGGTGGGGTAGGGAGGGTGGGTGGGAGGGAGGGAGATGCAAGAGGGAGGAGATATGGGGATATATGTATATGTATAGCTGATTCACTTTGTTATAAAGCAGAAACTAACACACCATTGTAAAGCAATTATACTCCAATAAAGATGTAAAAAATAAAATAAATCAGGTTAATTTTTTTCAATTTGCTAGGTTTAGGGTCATATTCTCTTGCCTTAATTTTTTAAAAAGCACAAATGTTTTTTGATTTATGTAGTACGGAGGGATTAATTATACTCTTTACCACATGGACAGTATGGGATTTGTTTGCCATGTATTTGCCTTGGAGTTCATCTCAGAAAAATTGACTGTGTTAGTAAAAGGCTGCTTGAGCTGAACAGACAATGGCTTGCAAGCTGCATCCAAAGACCTCGGGTTCTACCAAGGTGTCTCAGGGGTCAAGTGTGAGAGCGAGAGGGAGGGCTGTAGACCATCTCACTTTAAACAGAGCTATTTGAGGTTCTGCATAATATTTCATTGGAAATAAAACAGGGGAAGGTTTCCTGTAGCTTAAAAAAAATTGTAAACCACTGATTCTCATTCTATTTGCTCATTTCACAGATGGAATAAAAGGGGTCCCAAGAAAATGGGAGACTTACCCAGGATCACCCAGCTAACTGGTAATGGAATGAAGGTGAAATCTCTAAGAGGACTGATACAAACAGAGAAAATCACAGTCACATCAGTGATTTCTTTCAACCTTTCAGCATGAGGTATCAGAAAATGGAAAAGACTTGAGGAGTTAGTATAATAAAGAAGAAAAAAGCCCAGTACTCCTGGTTTCATTCATTTATTCAACAAATATTATTGAGTACCTTCTATATATCAGATACTGTGCCAAGCACTGAGGAAGAACCACATTCAAGATAGAAAAGGATGTCTTCTAGGAGCTCACACTCCAGTGTGAAAGAAAAGGAAAAGATTACAAACCAATAAATAAACAAAATAATTACAGATGTGATACACGCCACAAGGGAAATATACAAGACGAGGTAGTAGGTAAGTCTACAGATTGGTTACGAAAGGTCACTTTAATGAGCTGATAACCTGAATTTAAGCAGAAGGAAAAGAAGGAGCCAGTAATACAAAAGGGTTAGAGAGAACATTCCAGATAAAAAGAACTCTAAGTGAAAAATCCCAGAAGTGAGAAAGACTGGGACTCATTCAAGAAACAGATAAGGGGACAGTGTGGCTGGAACCTGGTGGAGACAGTGGCCAACATGAGGTTGGAGAGGTGAACAGAAACCAGATCACATATGACCAGGTGGACCATGGTGAAATACTTAGATTTTATGCTAAGAGCAAAGAATCTAAATCACTGAAGAGTTTTTAGACAAAGAGTCATATAATCTGACTTATATCTGAAGAATACTCTGGCTGGTGTGTGATGCCTAGTTTGTAGGGGATATAGGGTAAATGCAAGGAAGACCAATAATGAGAGGCGATTGCATTAGTCAAGGAAAGAGATAATGGTGGTAAAGGTAAAGGTAAAGGTGGTAATATTAAAGACAGAGAGAAGTGTATGAATTCAAAGGATATGTTCCATATAAAGCCAATAGGATTTGCTGATGAACTGAATGGGGAGGAGTAGCACGGAAAATTGTGCTGAGTGGCTCCCAGCTGAACATCAGGGGGGATGGTATTTCCATTTATTGAGATTGAGGGGAGGGATATTTTGCATAGAGAAGTCAAAGTATTCATTTCAGGTATATTGTATTTGAGATGTATACTGCATATCCAAATGGAGATGATGAGTAGGACTTTGGCTATACACATATAGAGCTCAAGAGAGTGTTGAGGGATGAAGTTGAAAATGTGGCATCTGTAACTTGGAGATGGTATTTAAAAACTTAAAGTTGGGGAGATTCACCTCCAGTATGGCTGAAAATGCTCCTGTCAGACTGACCATCCCACAGATAAGAGCTATAAACTCCAGACAAAATACCAAAAACAGCTACATAAGGCTCTGCAAAGTAAACAAAAGTAGACAGATTCTAGAAAGGAATTTTTAGATTTTAGAAAGGAATTGATATTTGGAAAAAGATATTGTCATAGATGAGTTTCCCATTTTTATGGGTTTTAGCTTATTTGGGGCTGGGGGGGCGGGCGGTGGGGAACCTGTCTTTCTGGCCTGAGAAATCAGAGGACAGCAAATCTCTGTGACCCTGAACCACAACTGATGAGGCCAACTGAAAGCTCCTCAGCTAAAGATAAAATACCTGAACTGAGATTTTAGCTGCTGCTATCCAAGAAATAGAGTTTTCTGAGTTCAAACAAATTAACTGCCTACTAAAACAAAACAAAAAAAATCAACTCTTTGAAAACTGTAACAGAATCCAGAATCTCCATGACAAAATCTGCAATATCTGGGATACAATCTAAAATTACTCAACACATGCAAGAGGGAAGAGATATGGGGACATATGTATATGTATAACTGATTCACTGTGTTATGAAGCAGAAACTGACACACCATTGTAAAGTAACTATACTCCAATAAAGATGTTTAAAAAAAATAGAAATTTAAAAAAAAGTATATGTAAAACTGATTCACTTTGTTATAAAGCAGAAACACACCATTGTAAAGCAATTATACACCAATAAAGATGTAAAAAATAAATAAATTAAAAATAAATAAAATTACTCAACATACCAAAATCTAGGCAACTGTGACCAGTATTAAAAGAAAAACGATCAATGGAGAATAACCACAAGATAACCCAGATGCTAGCATTAGCAGACTATGATTTTAGAACAACTATTAGAAATTTGAAGTGGATAATGGAGGGAGGGATAAATTGGGAGACTGGGATTGACATATACACACTACTATATATAAAATAGATAACTAATAACAACCTGCTGTATAGCACAGGGAGCTCTACTCAATACTCTGTAATGGCCTTTATGGAAAAAGAATCTTAAAAAAAAAAAGAGTGGCTATATGTATACGTACAACTGATTCACTTTGCTGTACACCTGAAACTAATACAACACTGTAAATCAACTATACTCCAATAAAAATTTTTAAAAAGAAAGAAATTTGACCAATGATGTAAAAGAAAGCATATTTGTCGTGAATGTGTAGATAGGAATCTCACAAAGAAAAATAAATACTACCCCCAAAAAATCAAATGGAGATTAGAAACCAAGATGGCAGAGTAGAAGGATGTGCTCTCACTCCCTCTTGCAAGAACACCAGAATCACAACGAGCTGCTGGACAATCATCAACAGGAAGACACTGGAACTCACCAAAAAAGATACCCCACATCCAAAGACAAAGGAGAAGCCACAATGAGATTGTAGGAGGGGTGCAATCACAGTAAAAACAAATCCCATAACTGCTGGGTGGGTAACTCACAGACTGGAGAATGCTTATACCACAGAAGTCCACCAACTGGAGTGAAGGTTCTGAGCTGCATGTCAGGTTCCCAACCTAGGGGTCCGGAAACAGGAGGAGGAATTCCTAGAGAATCAGACTTTGAAGGCTAGTGGGATTTGACCGCAGGACTTCGACAGGACTGGGGAAAACAGAGACTCCACTCTTGGAGGGTACACACAAAGTACTGCGCACATTGGGACCCAGGGGAAGGAGCAGTGACCCCAGGGGAGACTGAACCAGACCTACCTTCTAGTGCTGGAGGGTTTCCTGCACAGGTGGGCGGTGACTGTGTCTCACCGTGGGGACAAGGACACTGGTAGCAGAAGTTCTGGGAAGTACTCCTTGGCATTAGCCTTCCCAGAGTCTGCAATTAGCCCCACCAAAGAGCCCAGGTAGGCTCCAGTGTTGGGTTGCCTCAGGCCAAACAACCAACAGGGAGGGAACCCAGCCCCACCCATCAGCAGTCAAGCAGATTAAAGTTTTACTGAGCTCTGCCCACCAGAGCAACAGTCAGCTCTACCCACCACCAGTCCCTCCCATCAGGAAACTTGCACAAGCCTCTTAGATAGCTTCATCCACCAGAGGGCAGACAGCAAAAGCAAGAAGATCTACAATCCTGCAGCCTGTGGAACCAAAACCACATTCACAGAAAGATAGATAAGATGAAAAGGCAGAGGGCTATGTACCAGATGAAGGAACAAGATAAAACCCCAGGAAAGCAATTAAATGAAGTGGAGATAGGCAACCTTCCAGAAAAAGAATTCAGAATAATGATAGTGAAGATAATCCAGGACCTCAGAAAAAGAATGGAGGCAAAGATCAAGAAGATACAAGAAATGTTTAACAAAGACCTAGAAGAATTAAAGAACAAACAAACAGAAATGAACAATACAATAACAGAAATGAAAAATACACTAGAAGGAATCAATAGCAGAATAACTGAGGCAGAAGAATGGATAAGTGACCTGGAAGACAGAATGGTGGAATTCACTGCTGAGGAACAGAATAAGGAAAAAAGAATGAAAAGAAAGGAAGACAGCCTAAGAGACCTCTGGGACAACATTAAACGCAACAACATTCACATTATAGGGGTCCCAGAAAGAGAAGTGAGAAAGAAAGGACCTGAGAAAATATTTGAAGAGATTATAGTCAAAAACTTCCCTAACATGGGAAAGGAAATAGCCACCCAAGTTCAGGAAGCGCAGAGAGTCCCATACAGGATAAACCCAAGGAGAAACATGCCGAGACACATAGTAATCAAACTGGCAAAAATTAAAGACAAAGAAAAGTTATTGAAAGCAGCAAGGGAAAAATGACAAATAACATACAAGAGAACTCCCATAAGGTTAACAGCTGGATTCTCAGCAGAAACTCTGCAAGCTAGAAGGGAGTGGCATGATATACTTAAAGCGATGAAAGGGAAGAACCTACAACCAAGATTACTCTACCTGGCAAGGATCTCATTCAGGTTCCATGGAGAAATCAAAAGATTTACAGACTAGAAAAAGCTAAGAGAATTCAGCACCACCAAACCAGGTCTACAACAAATGCTAAAGGAACTTCTCTAAGTGGGAAACACAAGAGAAGAAAAGGACCTACAAAAAAAACCCAAAACAATTAAGAAAACGGTCATAGGAACATACATAGCAACACTTACCGTAAACATGAATGGATTAACTGCTCCATCCGAAAGACACAGGCTTGCTGAATGGATACAAAAACAAGACCCATCTATATGCTGTCTACAAGAGACCCACTTCAGACCTAGGGACACATACAGACTAAAAGTGAGGGGATGGAAAAAGATATTCCATGCAAATGGGAATCAACAGAAAGCTGGAATAGCAATACTCATATCAGATAAAATAGGCTTTAAAATAAAGAATGTTACAAGAGACAAGGAAGGACACTACAAAATGATCAAGGGATCAATCCAAGAAGAATACATAACAATTATAAATATATATGCACCCAACATAGGAGCACCTCAATACATAAGGCAACTGCTAACAGCTATAAAAGAGGAAATCGACAGTAACACAGTAATAGTGCGGGACTTTTAACACCTCACTTACACCAATGGACAGATCATCCAAAATGAAAATAAATAAGGAAACAGAAGCTTTAAATGACACAATAGACCACATAGATTTAATTGATATTTATAGGACATTCCATCCCAAAACAGCAGATTACACTTTCTTCTCAAGTGCGCATGGAACATTCTCCAGGATAGATCACATCTTAGTTCACAAATCAAGCCTCAGTAAATTTAAGAAAACTGAAATCATATCAAGCATCTTTTCTGACCACAACGATATGAGATTAGAAATGAATTACAGGGAAAAAAACATAAATAACACAAACACATGGAGGCTAAACAATAACGTTACCAAATAACCAAGAAATCACTGAAGAAATCAAAGAGGAAATCAGAAATACCTAGAGACAAAGGACAATGAAAACACGACGATCCAAAACCTATGGGCTGCAGCAAAAGCAGTTCTAAGAGGGAAGTTTATAGCTATTCAAGCCTACCTCAAGAAACAAGAAAAATGTCAAATAAACAATCTAACCTTCCACCTAAAGGAACTAGAGAAAGAAGAACAAACAAAACCCAAAGTTAGTAGAAGGAAAGAAATCATAAAGATCAGAGCAGAAATAAATGAAATACAAACAAAGAAAACAATAGCAAAGATCAATAAAACTAAAAGCTGGTTCTTGGAGAAGATAAACAAAATTGATAAACAATTAGCCAGACTCATCAAGAAAAAGAGGGAGGGCTTCCCTGGTGGCGCAGTGGTTGAGAGTCCGACTGCCAATGCAGGGGACACGGGTTTGTGCCCCGGTCCAGGAAGATCCCACATGGCCCGGAGCGGCTGGGCCCGTGAGCCATGGCCGCTGAGCCTGTGCATCTGGAGCCTGTGCTCCGCAATGGGAGAGGCCACAACAGTGAGAGGCCCACGTACCGCAAAAAAAAAAAAAAAAAAAAAACTTCCAACAAACAAAAGTCCAGGACCAGATGGCTTCACAGGTGAATTCTATCAAACATTTAGAGAAGAAATAACCCCCAATCTTCTCAAACTCTTCCAAAAAACTGCAGAGGAAGGAACACTCCCAAACTCATTCTAAGAGGCCACCATCACCCTGATACCAAAACCAGACAAAGGTACTACAAAAAAAGAAAATTACAGACCAACATCACTGATGAATATAGATGCAAAAATCCTCAACAAAATACTAGCAAACAGAATCCAGCAACACATTAAAAGGATCATACACCATGATCAAGTGGGATTTATCCCAGGGATGCAAGGATTCTTCAGTATACGTCAATCAATCAGTGTGATAAACCATATTAACAAATTGAAGAATAAAAACTATATGATCATCTCAATAGATGCAAAAAAGCTTTTGACAAAATTCAACACCCATTTATGATAAAAACTCTCCAGAAAGTGGAGAGTTACCTCAACATAATAAAAGCCATATATGACAAACCCACAGCAAACATCATTCTCAATGGTGAAAAACTGAAAGCATTTCCTCTAAGATCAGGAAAAAGACAAGAATGTCCACTCTCACCACTATTATTCAACATAGTTTTGGAAGTCCTAGCCATGGCAATCAGAGAAGAAAAAGAAATAAAAGGAATACAGATTGGAAAAGAAGGAGTAAAACTGTCTCTGTTTGCAGATGACATGATACTATACATTGAGAATCCTAAAGATGCCAACAGAAAACTACTAGAGCTAATCAATTAATTTGGTAAAGTTGCAGGATACAAAATTAATGCACAGAAATCTCTTGATAATGCACAGAAATCTCTTGCATTCCTATACACTAATGGTGAAAAATATGGAAGAGAAATTAAGGAAACACTCCCATTTACCATTGCAACAAGAAGAATAAAATACCTAGGAATAAACCTACCTAGGGAGACAAAAGACCTGTATGCAGAAAACTATAAGACAGTGATGAAAGAATTTAAAGATGATACCAACAGATGGAGAGATATACCATGTTCTTGAATTGGAAGAATAAATACTGTGAAAATGACTCTACTACCCAAAGTAATCTACAGGTTCAATGCAATTCCTATCAAATTACCAATGGTGTTTTTTACGGAACTAGAACAAAAAATCTTAAAATTTGTATGGAGACAAAAAAGACCCCGAATAGCCAAAGCAGTCTTGAGGGAAAAAAAACTGAGCTGGAGGAATCAGACTCCCTGACTTCAGACTATACTACAAAGCTACAGTAATCAACACAATATGGTACTATAAAGCTACAGTAATCAACACAATATGGTACAATCAAGACAAAGTGGCACAAAAACAGAAACACAGATCAATGGAACAAGATAGAAAGCCCAGAGATAAACCCATGCACCTATGGTCAACTAATCTATGACAAAGGTGGCAAGGATATACAATGGAGAAAAGACAGTCTCTTCAATAAGTGGTGCTGGGAAATCTGGACAGCTACATGTAAAAGAATGAAATTAGAACACTCCCTAACACCATACACAAAATTAACTCAAAATCGATTAGAGACCGAAATGTAAGACCGGACACTATAAAACTCTTAGAGGAAAACATAGGAAGAACACTCTTTGACACAAATCACAGCAAGATCTTTTTTGATCCACCTCCTAGAGTAATGGAAATAAAAAGAAAAATAAACAAATGGGACCTAATGAAACTTCAAAGCTTTTGCACAGCACAGGAAACCATAAACAAAACAAAAAGACAACCCTCAGAATGGGAGAAAATATTTGCAAACGAATCAACAGACAAAGGATTAGTCTCCAAAATATATAAACAGCTCATGCAGCTCAATATTAAAGAAACAAACAACCCAATCCAAAAGCAGGCAGAAGACCTAAATAGACATTTCTCCAAAGAAGACATACAGATGGCCAAGAAGCACATGAAAAGCTGCTCAACATCACTAATTACTAGAGAAATGCAAATCAAAACTACAATGAGGTATCACCTCACAGCAGTTAGAATGGGCATCATCAGAAAATCTGCAAACAACAAATGCTGGAGAGGGTGAGGAGAAAAGGGAACCCTCTTGCACTGTTGGTGGGAATGTAGATTGATACAGCCACTATGGAGAACAGTATGGAGGTTCCTTAAAAAGCTAAAAATAGAGTTACCATATGATCCAGCAATCCCACTCCTGGGCATATACCCAGAGAAAATCATGATTCAAAATGACACATGCACCCCAATGTTCATTGCAGCACTCTTTACAACAGCCAGGTCATGGAAGCAACCTAATGCCCGACGACAGACAAATGAATAAAGAAGATGTGGTACATATATACAATGGAGTATTACTCAGCCATAAAAGGGAACAAAACTGGGTCATTTGTAGAGACGTGGATGGTTCTAGAGACTGTCATACAGAGTGAAGTAAGTCAGATAGAGAAAAATAAATATCGTATATTAACGCATATCTGTGGAATCTGGAAAATGGTACAGATGAACCGGTTTGCAGGACAGAAATTGAGACACAGATGTAGAGAACAAACGTATGGACACCAAGGGGGAAAGCGGCGGGGGGTGGGAGATTGGGATTGACATGTATACACTGATGTGTATAAAATGGATGACTAATAAGAACCTGCTGTATAAAAAAATAAATTAAATTTTAAAAAAATCAAATGGAATTTCTAGAACTAAAAATGAATATCTGAAATTCTTTTTAAAAAAATCATTAGATGGGCTTAACAGACCAGACGAATGATTCAATGAACTTGAATATAGATAAATAGGTACTATACAATCTGAAGAACAGAGGGGGAAATTTTTTTTTTTGAACAGAGCCTCAGTGGGGCAATATCAAAAGCTCTAACATATGTATAAATAGAAATGTTAAATAATATCACCTAGGAGGACAGAGAAAAGGAGGGGGTCCAAGGAATATGCCCTGAGGGGGTTCCATCGTAGAAAGAATCAACAAAGAAGATGGAGAAGAAATGCTTTAATTTTCTTATCTATCAGAAAATCCACTTTGATGTTTTGCTTTCCTCTTTGTCTTATATCTACAAATACAGCAACCAAAACAAGTCAGATGCGGGGACGGACTTTCATCTACCGAAGTTGCAACTTACTGACACTACCAATACCTCTGTCTCTACTCTGTTACTAAGACCTAACCAGTAGTGTGAACTACAGTGATTTGTTAAAGCACAAAGGAATTTACTTTCCTAGAAGTTTTTTTTTTAGTTTGTTTACTGCTTCATCTCACAATAAAACTGTGGATAACATTCATCCAGGAATTCGACCATGAAAAATCCCCTGAAAAAGAGATTCCAAATTTTAATCCATAATCAGAACAAAATTCACACCACACAAAAGTTAAAACAGTGACCAAAAAAAAAAAAAAAAAAAATCAGAAAACCAGCAAGGTTCAGAAGCTTATTGAGACCAAAGAAAACGGATATTTCAAGAAATTGAAATCCATTCCAGTGTGAGGCTTACAGAAGAACAAACTTTAGCAGGTGAGATGTAAAGTGAAGATTAGAGAGGATTAAAAATGGTGTTTGAAAACAAACAGCCAATGATAACAACAAATAATATTAAATTCTTTAAACACATCAGAAATAAGACTGCTGCAAAGGGATCAGTGAATTGGCTAGACAAGCAGTGCACAAAGGAGATATTCAAAAGGATAAGGAGATTGCAGGGAAACTAAATAATGAATTTGCATCCGTTTTCACACTGGAGAATAAATCAATAGAGGAAAGGGAGGAAAAACCTTATTATGTGAAAGAGAGGCCCAGCTTAGATTGAGACATCAAAAAGAACCATGAGTTAATGAAACAGCAAAAGAAGGTATTGCCATGTTCCAGCCAAAGCAGGAGGCATTCACCAGAGAATCCAGAAGTGCAAAATGTTTGTAATCTCTGATTCCTTATAGCTTTACCATTTAACATTTAAAAGGCTTCATTCATACTGCAGTGAACTGGAAGGCAAGTGACACTCTACCAAGGTTGGAAAATATACTTGATTTCTATGGTAGAGTGATCTCCAAACAGCAAAATACCCAGCCAGTATATTATAACTCAACTGGCTGGTTGATCAGAAGTTAAACAAGATTCTGGAGATTTAATCCAGCCCATCTCAGAATGTATGGAAATGGAAATTGTCATATATGTCTAGTAGGAGGATAAACTGGTACCAGCAGCTTTGGAGAACATTTGTAATATCTAATAAAGATTAAAATGTATATGCGAAATGAAGCACCAATTTCACATTAGGTGCAAATGCTAAAGAAACTCTAGGAGAAATTACAAGATTACTCACTGAAAGATTATTTCTAGAGGTGAAAAATTGGTAACAATATAAATGTTCATAAATGGATGAATGGATAAACAAAGTATATTCATACAATGAAATACAAAAGGATGTTTTCGACTCCTAATTAACTAGATCTATATGTATCTGCTTACATACTTCAAAATCACAACACTGAGTGAAAAAAGCAAGTCGATAACACCTAAAATTATAGAATACATTTTTTACATATTCATAGTTTAGGCAAGTAAACAAATACACTAGTAAGATACACAACAAATTCATATTATGGGATGCCTCTGGCTTTCCAGAGGCCTTTTGGGAGGGTCATGGAACCAGGGACGGAGTGAATATTTCACTTCATCTTTTGAAGATCTATTTCTTTAATAAAACATTTGAGAACAATATGACAAAATATTAGCAATTATCAATTCTGGGTGGTGGTAATAGAATTTTTGTTACGGTACTTTTCTTCTTTTCTTTCTTTCTTTTTAATTTTCAAGAAAAAAAAAGTGTTCTGTCTATCACCTGGGTACAAAGCTTAACTTTATTCAATTGCTTACTACTGAATGCACCGAGAGCTATTACTAACCTAAACTCAAAATTTGCCTTGGAAATCTAAGGTGAAGGCAGAAACATTCTCTTCTGCTAACTTAGATCATGATACTATAGTCAGCATCTCTTCAGTCCCTAAGGCTGCCTGTTTTCCACCATCCAAGAATTCATGAAGAATAATTAACAGCTCTATGGCATTCCATTTTTTCCAGAAAGTTTGACTCCATTTTAAAGACTAATCAACAGAGGCCTTAGGTGTTAAGGAAAGAAAAGAAATCAAAACAAACTAGAACTCAGGGGTCCAGACCCCCTTATGCCCAAAAGACTTTCTTCCCACCACTATGTTTAATATTTGGCAGTTCTCTTTGAATTGAGTTCATAGAGTCAAGCCCAGAGATGACAAACAGCTGACATCTTGCATACTACTTCTGAACAATGATAGGTTCCTGGACCTTATGTTGAAAGGATGCTGATGCCACCAAGGTCAGTAGGAAAGTGTCATGATGGATTTGCAATGTCTGCATGAGCACAGGAGTGGGGGAAGAGGGGTTGTAAACCAAGCATCTGCTCTCCCAGGTTCAGCCACTTGAAGAAAATGGCCTTGGATAGGCTAAAACTGAAAATGCATGGTGTTTTATGGTATTAGGCCCCAAATATCTTACAGAATTCCACCCAAGAGTGCATAAGCTGCTGAACATTCAAAAGTACACCTGGGATACGAGATACATCAATAAACCAAGGCTTTCTTCACTGACCAGCTGGGCTCAGGCCAAGCCTTCACATGCCAATGACCCTGCAGCAGTGGTTCTCAACCAGGGCCAATTTTACTGCACTCCCAGGGGACATCTAGCAATGTCTGGAGACACTGTGGTTGTCACAACTAGGACGATGCAACTGGCATCTAGTGGGTAGAGGTTAAGGATTCCGGAAAACATCATACAGTGCAATGCACAGGACAGTCCCCAAAGGAATTATCCAGCCCAAACTGTCAATAGTGCCACAGTTGAGAAACTCTTCCCTGAAGGTCAGAACACTTGCAGGTTACACTGCCAGGGCCTTGCTGGGCATTCAAAGCCAGACAAAACTGGGGCATTCTAAAGGTTCCATCCTGGACCTGCTCTTCAGAAAGGACACTTCATATCCAAGGGCTCTGGCCTGCATGAAGAGCCATAGGCCGGCATGCACCCAATGCCCCAGAGGCCAGGCCAAGGGAGCAGCTTCTGAAGCCAGCACTTTTCATTCCGACCCTTGAGGTTGGGGGCTTTGCTCCATTTGTCCCTTCTGTTGGATCCAGAATGATTTTCAGGATCATCAATGCTCTCACCTGTCTTGGTCTAGCTCGAAGATCACAATTTCTTCCAAAGCAAGGGGTCAACCAAGGTGATGCTGCACTTGTCAAGACCAAATGTTTCTGCCACAAGGGGTTTCATCTTGGATGGGCAGAGACACCTATAGCAGGGCTAAGGAGAGACAGATACCAGGGCCAGATGAACCAACCACATCTCTGTAGCTGCTGAGTCAGCTTAGCATCCGTGTCAAGATGCTAAACCAGTTAGCATAAAGTCCCAATGCTTTACTTTCAATGGTTATTTAGTGGGCTATAATTCAATAACCTGTAGTCCTGTCACCCTCTTGAAGCAAAAGGAAAGAGGCATGATTATGCTGCTGAGGGGCCTTCGCTGCAAATGAGCTTGTTCCACAAACACCAATCTAAGACTACTTTTCAGAAACCCTCCATGTCAGTTTCTGTAACGGTGTCTTCCCACAGGGGCAGTGGCAAGACCCAAAGTCCACACTTGGCTCTGCCATTTACTCATGCAAGATCTTGCCTTTGATGTCTCTGAGCTTCCATTTCATCTTCCGCAAAATGGTAATAACAGAGCCTACCTTTAAGGACTGGCTTTCAGAGTGAAATGAGATCACATATATACCTTGCCTGACACACTGTAAGAACTCTGAAAATGGAAATTAATTTTTAAAAGTCTTCTGGAAAGGTAGGCTTTCATTAAGCTACCATGTCTTGGGCTAATTCAGTACAGTTATGACTGCAAACATTCCTACCATTTCCATAACCCTCCAGCAGAACACACATTCATTTCTGCTATGCGTGCACATTGGGGGAGAAGAAAGTTACTTTACTTTTATTCAGAAAAAAAAAGAAATAGAGGTATCAAGCTGTAGCTGAGGACTGTTCCAAGCACTTTGTGCCTTAATCCTCACCATCACCCTACAGATAAGTAATATTATCCCCATTTTACAGATGAGGAAGATGTGGCTTAAAAAGGTTATGTAAGTAGCTCACCCGTGGTCACTCAGCTAGTTGGGTAGCCTTTAACCACAGCTGCTCACCTCTATTCATTCATTTATTTGTTGGTTAATAAGCATGTACTGAATCTAGCTATATTCCAACCCTATTCTAGGCTCTGGGGATACAGAAGTCATTCATTCAGTGGGTATTGACTGAGCAAGGCCCTGACATTCAGCAGGAAGTATGGCCAGTCTGGTGGAGTGAAATCAAATGTCCAGAAGTGCTGTGGCTCCATGATAGAAGGGAAAGGGATGAAAGAATGGTGGTCCAGAAAGGCTTCATAGCAGAGGGGACTTTGAGAAGTCCAGTTTTAGCAGGACTTAAGCAAGAAGAGGAGACAACAAACACCAAAAGAATTATCCCTGAAAAACCTGCAGGTAGATGGCTACTTGGCACCCTGTAGACAGAGAAACCAGTTGTTTGGCTGGACTTTTCCCTTCAGAGCTGGCTGCCACACTCCACAGCCCCCAGCCCAGCCCCGGACAAGCATCCATCTTTAGCCAAGTACAAGAAAAGAATAAATTCCACAGGACAGCATTTCAAAGCACCTACCAAGACGAACGTGCACTCTGGCCTGGTTTTTTGTTTGGGAAAATTGTGTGCTAAAAACAGCAGATAAAAAGGAATCTGTGGGCATAATTTATTTAGATTTTCTAAAGGCTGTGAAGAAGGTCTCTCTGATAGGAGGCTATTAAGGCCAGGCAGGCAAGTCGGTAACTACAGGGTGAAAGGTAAAGTTCTGTTGTGATTAAAGGCTTCTTAAGCTAGGGGAAACAAAGAGCAGGAATAAATAGCCAATTCTCCACATGGGATGCTAAAAATAATGGGGCTGCTCAAAGATTAGTCCTGGGGCCAGCTTTGTGCTATCTATTTTTAATGATTTGTCAAATGAAGTACAGTAAATAGAAAAATGCAGGTAGCTAATGACAAGAGAGTGCACGGTAGATTAGAGAAAGCACCCAGCTTGTAGAGTATTAGGGAGCCTGGCCCAGCCTGGACCTCTTAGTACTATTCTCTGGGCCTCAATTTCTTTATCTGTGAAATGATGAGATTACACATGATATGGCCTAAGGGCTCTTAGACCTGTGAAAATAGTTAAAACCCTTCAACTTGAAGTTAAGGTCGAACCAGAAGGAAAAAAGAGAATTAAAAAGGTTGAGCAATCCATGATCAAAAGGAGCATCAGAAAAGGCAAAGGAAACATTTTCGCCCTGCTATTTTTGTGTCTTGATTGGTCCAGAATAAGTGATAACTTCTTTACAGAAGGCTGTGAGCATCCCAGTGGACAGCTTCATGAGAATGCCTATTCTTAGTCCGGCATCATCAAAAGTGCCAATAAACTGTATGCAGCATTTTTTTTTTTTAAGCACTGAGAGATACACAGAAAAGTATTATTAGGCTATGGCCTAAATCAGCCCAAACAACAACTACTGGTTACACCGAGGATGTGTAATTCGGAGAGCCTCTGAATCCCTACTCTCCAGAAACTGCAATCTGGTTGATGAATTTACAAACACAAAAGAGATGACTCAGAAGTTATCACTAGCTGTTGCCACATTGATAATCCAGCCAATAAAGTTTGAAGAACTTCCCAGATAAGGTAGGATGTGAGCATCACCTTCAAGGATAAATACTACTTCTGAGAATGGAGAGGAACGGGGAGATCATTCCAGATTTAAAAAAAAAAAAAAAAAAAAATCTGGAGCAGGGAAGTAAAAAGAAGAGATCAGAAATGAAGTCATTGATTTGAGAAAAGGCTTAGTTTGTCCTGAGATATGAGTTAACATTGTTGTGAAAATAGAGAAGTGTCAGGAAAGATAAAAAGTACAAATGAAGGGACTTACCTGGTGGCGCAGTGGTTAAGAATCCTCCTGCCAATGCAGGGGACATGGGTTCCATCCCTGGTCTAGGAAGATCCCACATGCCGCGGAGCAACCCAGCCCATGCACCACAACTACTGAGCCTGTGCTCTAGAGCCCGCAAGCCACAACTACTGAGCCCACACGCCACAACTACTGAAGCCCACGCACCTAGAGCCCGTGCTCCACAACAAGGGAAGCCACGGCAATGAGAAGCCCACGCACCGCAACGAAGAGTAGCCCCCGCTCGCCACAACTAGAGAAAGCCCACGCACAGCAACGAAGACCGAATGCAGCCAAAAATTTAAAAAAAAAAAAAGTACAAATGAAGTAATTAATAGATGAGCGTTCATGAATATGCCAGATGGACATTCTTAGTTACCTTGTGCCACAATGCAAGACCAAGGAAACACTCCATGAAATTAAAGAGAAAAAAAAATAAATGGGTTGAGGAAGCGCTTTTAACATCACACAATTAGCTCTGGGGATTCACTGCTATAGGAACTTTCTTCCCCAAGTAGCTTAGTGAGCTTTATTTTTAATAGAATTATATGTTCACACCAGTAAGAGTTCTATCTGCAGTTATGGCTAATGTTATTAATACTCATAACTCAAGGCAGACATTTGGGTTCAAGAAGAAATTTTTCCCTCACATTAAATTGTTGCCGAATGAGTTGAATGCACTCCAAGAAGGATATGTTACTTCTCTCTAAAATACCTGTTTCTATCCACAGGGCTGTCTCTGATTTCACAGCAATTCTTTTTTTTTTTTTTCTTTTCTCGGTTACTTTTTCATGTTTGTTGCCCAAAAAGCTGGCTCATCAAAAAAGAGAGACAGGGGCTTCCCTGGTGGTGCAGTGGTTGAGAGTCCGCCTGCCGATGCAGGGAACACGGGTTCGTGCCCCGGTCCGGGAAGATCCCACATGGCGCGGAGTGGCTGGGCCCCTGAGCCATGGCCACTGAGCCTACGCGTCCGGAGCCTGTGTTCCGCAACGGGAGAGGCCACAACAGTGAGAGGCCTGCGTACCACAAAAAAAAAAAAAAAGAGAGAGAGAGACAATGGCTCTCTAAGAGTCATTCTGGACCCGGATGTGTCTCACATGTAAGGCAAGGCCTCCAGAAAACAGCAACACAAGACACCTGGAATGATTAACGCTGAATGGCAGAAGGACCAGGAAAAGGCATCAGAACACTAGAGTGGACTTCTCTTCATTTAGTTGGTAAACTTAAATTTCTAAATGATGGCTTTCCTTAGAAAATGTTTACTTGCTGTGAACCACTGCCACTAGCTCTCTCCAGCCTTCTTGAGACATCTTGTTTCTGGCAAGTTTAAGCAATGTTCTCTGAAATTATCCTCTATCTTCAACATCATAAAAAGGAAGAAAACTTTGCATTTTTTTTACATTCTAGAATGAATAATATAGTTTTCACAAAAAATAAATACAACACCATAACTAATAGGCCTCATAGATTCTATTCTACTCAATCTACATTTCCTTAGTTCTGACGGAAAATAGACAACCTTAGCATTCAATATTAGTCACAATATATACGCTCCTTCCCTTTCTCCCTTTCTTTTCTCCATAAAGCAATGCATTTAAAATGAAGACTTGGTTTTCACTCTTTTTGACATTCCTGAAGTGTATTTAAGCATTAGGAACTTGAAAATATTTTGCCGGGTAATGAACATCCTTTGAAAGCTATAGGCCTTCTCATACAAAAACAGAGATGGGGTTTGATGCTCAGGCTGGTGAACATGTGTCTCCATTGCACAAAGCTCAGAGGAGCTCCTGGGAATATGTGTAAAGGCTTTGCATAAGAATGTGTCTCAGCGTGTAGTGGAGATCATCCAGATTTTACAGATTGCAGCCAAGAGGAACATGCACAGACAACTATAGAAGCTAGGTAATAAACTTCTGAATACCTGTTTGCTATTTTGACAAAAATTGCACTTGGGCAAACAGTATCAGTAGCCGGAAAATGACTTCCAGTGAGCCAACCCTTAGAGTCCTCTAAAATTACAACGCTATTCCAGCAGTTTCCAGAAATCAGCCTTACAAGGCCACCAAGACATCCGGGCCCCCATTTTCTCTCCCCTAGTCCCAGCTGTACCAACAAAGAGTTGCCAAATGTAGGGCCTGACTCCTCTTTGTGCGAGCCTGAATTATCTAAGCAAGCTCTGAAGAAGAGGAAATTCATTTCTCTGCTAAGTCATCATGTAAAGCTTCCAAAATAGAGGTGCCCTTCGAAATAAATTTGCTGGTGTCGATTCCCTCATCCTAAACGATACTGTGTAAGAAGGATCAAGTGATTAAAATGAAGCAAAAAGAAACAGAGGTCACCCCAACACCTGGCTTTTAAAAACTGGGGACATTCCAGGCCTCAGAATGCTTGGAAAACTAAAATGTGTGTGATGCAACCATCAAACCCAAAGGCCTTCTTCGAACTTGTGTCCAACTAAAATGCATAATCCTATAATGACGAAGCTGGCAGCCCCTCAGTAGTTTGACTCATGTTCCTGCTAAATTTAACTGAAGATAGTTTTTCCACTAGGAACTACTGTATTATTTTCTCCCAAGTGGGAAACAGAAACTAATCTCAATATATAAAGAAGTCAAAGCAAAAAGGATGACACAAGTACATCTCTGACTTTACTTTTTTCACAGCAGTACCCTGCTGGAACCACTATTCCAGAACCCAGAGAGGCACCAATAAAGATGTTTATGGACGGATAGGGAAATATTTGTCAGCTGTACAATGTAAAAATCACCTCTATCTGCTACATACAACTTGACTGAAATGATTTAGTCTTAATATATGATGATGGACGTTGGTTTGTATTGTTTAGCTCTACAAAGGCCACTGCCAAAGAGACCAGTATTTCAACTGACTGCTATTCCTCTCCAATTCAAATGAAAAGAGACTTCAGAACAGACAACACTCAGCAGGAAGCCTATTAGAATTCTTTGTAAGGAGCAACTCTGGACTTGTCCATAAAAGAAAGAGCAACAAAGTGCTCAAATCAAAAATTTCACGGCCTGCACGGGATTGTTTCTGCTTCTAAAATAGATGGTGGATTAATGGAGAACAATGACCTAATAGGAGCATCAACCATTTTTAGAACATAGCTGCCCCAAGAAGCCTTACAAGGAATTATTCCAACTATAATGCTGTAGAACTCCTTACCCACTGAGTTAAAATCAGCTCAAATCCAGTTGCTCTTAATGCAGAATTTCCTGATTATAGCCTCCGCTTATTTTGTCCACATACCAAATCTGCAAATGGTTCTTTAAATTGGTGACTTTGGGGCTTGCTTCGCCGGTGTTCGGGGTACAAAATTATTTTCTCCCCTCAGGTGAAGCGTATTAAAAAAAAAAACATTTGGTGAGAAATGCATTTTGAAAACGAAGCTTGAGTGGTAGCTTCACTACAATGGAGAAGCAGAAAATAATCAAACTGCAGCTTTCCTCTTGACAACCCTGACGGCTCATCTGGTGACACTTCAGACACTTTATTCCCAGCTGACTTGTTCTTATACGTCATTTTTAACTTCACATTTTTTTGGAGGGAGAAAAGGATCTCTTGGATGCATGTGTAACTGTGTGTGTGTGTGGGTGAGTGTGTGTGTGCACGCGCGTGTGCAGAGATAATATTAAACTGGCGTGTACTTGCTTCAGACTGCGGTATACTGGCTTATGTTCGCTTTTGCAAGAGCAGATTGTTAAATTTGCAGGAACTCTGCAAGTCCCTTGACATCATATGGGTGGCTTGAAATTGACTGTGGTGGGAGTATTTACACTACAGAAATCGACATGCACTATGAGTCAGCACTTAGTCAGGGCTCCCTCCAAAAACTTCCAAAAACCTGGGAGTTTTTGGAGGGACAGTCAGTTGTTAAACATGCACCAGCCCACCTCTGACCACTGCTATGCCCGTTGTTTACATAGGCATCCATCCTGACCCACTACAGTGTCCACTTTGGTCACACCCAGCATTTTTTTTTTTTTTTTTTTTTTTTTTTTTGCTGTACGCGGGCCTCTCACTGTTGTGGCCTCTCCCGTTGTGGACCACAGGCTCCGGATGCGCAGGCTCAGCAGCCATGGCTCACGGGCCCAGCCGCTCCGCGGCATGTGGGATCATTCCCAGACCGGGGCATGAACCCATGTCCCCTGCATCGGCAGGCGGATTCTCAACCACTGCCCCACCAGGGAAGCCCACACTCAGCATTTTTAATATCACCCTCATACACGTGTAACCAAATAATGTTGCAATGACTACTTTTTCTTTGGATGTAATCATTGAAAAGCAGCTCATACTCTCACAGCATCCATTATCAGAAATATATACATATATATATATATATATATATATATATATATATATATTTGAGCATGGGGTTGGACCTCAGGTAATTGTCGAATAAATTCTGGACGGCTTAACTGCTGGTAGATCCCAAACAGATCATTTGGGAAGGAAGAAACCATGCTGGGCCTTAGAGAAAAACAAAATGAGTCAGTTCTCACTGCTGCCTTTGGCCAGCCCAAACCCTGGAGTCATCCAGCATGGGGGAGATTTTCTAGTCAACGAATGCAGCACTCATCTGCTCAAGCACATCGAAAGATAAATGATGGGAGGTTACTGACAACACAGAAGACTCCCCCTCCCCACAAAATGGAAATTAGCAGGTCCCCCAAATCAGAGCATTAAAACAAAGATCTGCCAACATGGGATTTTAGTAAACAGAGTAATTTGGGCTTTTGGAGAGCATGAAAATTCTGCCAGGATTACAATGTCTTCTACCACAGACCTTAATTTCCTCTGTCATGGAGAATATGACTAGACTCAGTCCCATTTGATTGTAGGAAACGTCAGTTCCCATTAACAAAAGAGGCACAAGGAAACATGGTGCACATTTTTAACCCCTTTGGGCAAGGAGGATTTTTTTCATCCCAGACTTCTCATTAGCAATATTCAAAGCTTTTAAACCCTAGCTAGGAGTTTACAGGAGTTTACCTACTAAAATCACCTCCCTTCCCAGGGGAGGCTTTTTTTGTTCCAGTGTTGAAGAAAACGTGAAGGTCATGTATAGGTTCTTTTGTTTGGTTTTATGTTGTAATTCGAGGGATTTTTTTCCACACCACCCACCCCAATCTATGAGAAATCCCGCTCCTTGCATAAATGGAGCTTATTTTAAATGGTCTGACTCTTTGAGGGCAGTCGGGGGGGAGGAATATCCTTTTGGCTACCTGCATTGCTTGGCCATTCGGCCCATGAACTGGTTAGAGCAGGTGGTTTTCACGGGCACTGGGAAATTACAGTCCCAGACCCAAACCTGTATCAGTAAACACCACCGCCTCGGGCTGTTCGCTACAATTCCACTGGACCCTTGGCAGTTCAAACGGGGCAGCTGGGTCAGGCTGCGAGCTTAGCAGGCACAGCTAACCCTGGCTGCCCAGCAAACAGTTTATATTGGGGAGCAATCTAGAGATTTCCTAAGATAAGGATGCTATTACAGGCTGACAAATGTGGAAAGGAGCAGAGTGGGCAGCTTTTGTCCAGAGTGACCCCGGGTGAGCATGCTAGGATTACTGCTGATTGGGGATAAATGGCAACCGGTGATTTATTTGTTCAAGTGAAACCAGCCAAGTTCATCCTTCAACACCATCTCCCATCTCTCTTTAAGATATTTTTTTTCCTTCTTTTTCAGGCAAAAAGACTTTGCAATTTTGGGAACTCTTCAAATACCATCATTCCAGTGAACCCCATTACCCTTAGGATAAAATCTGCAGTCCTTAACCAGACTTTGACGCCCTGCACGATGGGGTCCTACCCACCTCGCCAGCTCCAACTCTTGCCACTGGTCCCCGCAACCTACTGCATCAACCACAAGGGCCGCCACTCAGGTTTCTGAGTGACCCGAGCTCCACTCCACTTCCTGCCTTAGCTGATGCTGGGCCTTCCTCCTGGGGCTCTTACCTGGCAATTTCTCCTTATTCTTCTTGTTCCAGATTGAATGTTATCTGCAGAGACTTGGCTAGGTCCCCCATTATGATCTCCTGGGGCCCTTAGCCCAATCACAAATAATTAATTATTGGTGACTATCGGTTTGAAATTTTGCTCCTCCATTGGAAAGGACTGTGTCCTATTCACCTAGCACTCAGTGCAACACAGAAATTTGAATGCTCAAGTTCTGAATGCTCGCCAAGGTCAAATGAATGAATGAATGAAGTCGTTGCACAAGAGCTACTGATTGCCTATGAGAGAACCTAGCAAAAAAAAAAAAAAAAACAGCCGAGGGCTTCCCTGGTGGCGCAGTGGTTGAGAGTCCGCCTGCCGATGCAGGGGACACGAGTTCGTGCCCCGGTCTGGGAAGATCCCACATGCCGCGGAGTGACTGGGCCCCTGAGCCATGGCCGCTGAGCCTGTGCGTCCAGAGCCCATGCTCCGCAATGGGAGAGGCCACAACAGTGAGAGGCCCGCATATCACTAAAAAAAGACAGCCAAACAAAATCTTCATTTTAAGTGTGCACAAGCTATGGAGTGAGTTTTCTCTCCAACCCCTCCTCCTCCCTCCATTTCAACACAAGAATTTCAGATGACCCCGCCATTCCATCAGGGTTGTCCTATCAAATCTGCTGCCTGGCTTTAAAGACCCTCCTTTACCACCATCACCACAATAGTTAACACCGAGTGTGTTCTATGTGCCATGTGCATTGATAAGTGCTCTCTCCTAACCTAGTCACTCCTCACCACAATCAATAAAATAGTGTGGCAGATGAAAGATGACTCCAGATGGCTACAGATTCTTTAACATGCCTCCCATTGAGAGGTGGGGTCTCTGTCCCCTTACAGCTGAGCGGGCATGTGACTGTTTTGACCAATAGAGTGCACGGGAAATGATGTCATGCATCTTTCCAGTTCCTGTCTTGGAATGCTCACTCTGGGGGAAGCTAGCTGTCATGTGAGAAGTTTGAGCCCCCTGAGAATTGTCATGCAGGGAGGAAACCCTAGCTGGTCACAGGAAGAGGTCCTGGGGAGAGAATGTGCAGCCAGCCATCAGCTGTTGCATTCATCCCAGTGCAGGTACCAGACATCCAAATGAAGATGACATCTTGCACATTCAACTCAGTGGAGCCTTCACTTGACTCCTGCCTCAGCAGATCCCACTGAGCCCACAAAATTGTGAGAGGGAATAATTATTTGATGTCTTGAGCCACCGTGTTTAGGGGAAGACTGCCATACAGAAATAGATAACCAGAACATATGAATACTATTACGACCCTTCCTTGACAAGTGAGGAAAGTGAGACACCCAAAGCCTACAATCACACCGTTGGTAAGGAGTGGGGCTGGGAGTCCAAGCCGGGCAGCCTGGCTTCAGACCCTGGGTGCTCTTCCATGATGCCACACCACTCCACAGCGACCCACCTTCTCCAATTGACTGCTAGATATAGTCTCCAGCTGCCCTCCCCTCTATAAGGGTCCCCTTGCCTTTTCTTCTGCCCACCTATCTAATCCCCTTCCTCCGTCATGATCCCCTCTCTGAGTCCTCCACTGATGTTCTCTTCCTCCAAGTTCTTTGGCACATTTCAAGACAGCATGTAGCCTCATCTTTCATTGCTCTGGTACTACACTTCCTGCTACATACTCTCCTTGAAGGCCGAAACCAAGTCTTTTGTTTTTGCCCATCTTTCAACAGAACTTTGCCCATCCTCACACTGCCCAGCACAATGTACACACGATAGGACATTCTTCACCCACTGCCCAAGCCCATTGCCTTCTGGTAGCCTCTGCATTTGCAATTCTCTTTACTTGGAACGTTCTTTCTTAGCTGTCAGCCTGAGCTGTTCCTTTACAGCTTTCCCATCCCGGCTCCTATCTCCCCTCGTCCTCAAGAGGCCTCCCCTGACACCCCTATCTAAACGAGTCACCCTTCCCCACCCCCAGAGGGTCACGCACCATCTCCTAACGCTGCAGTGTATTATGTAGTTATGTATTCCTTTTCTTATGAAGAGAACAAGTTCCAGAAGGACAATGAACTTGCCCATCTTGCTCGTTGCTGTAGTTCCCGACACTAGGACAGCATCTCAAAAAAATATTTGCTGAATGAGTGAATAAATATTTGTTTACTTAATCTTCATTTCTCAGGAAATTCCATCAGGAAGCAGGCTTCCTAATGTATATAAAGCACTTTCCCCTAACATTTCAGTTGCATCTCTACTATAACATACATCCTTCCATTTCTCATTTAAGAAGCACCTCCACGTGGCCCTAAGGTAAACTCCACGTTTAGCCAGATGTTGATTTTGGGCAGTAGCTCACATGATGCTTTGTTATCCAAGCCACCACTGACCATCCTGTATGACTGAGGCTCTCTGGGGATCAGTGGCTTTAAAGCCAGTCCTCAGAGGTGTCTCTAGGATGATTCCAAGGAGAGAGGGAGGCTGAGCAGACCGACTTCACATCACTTCATGCATTAGTAAAGGCCACATAACTGGAGATGATGACATGACAATATTAAACCCAATGGAGGTTGGCTGTGCTTACAACTGTAAACACAGAGATTCAACCCAGTATCGGGAGCAGAGTAAACGCTCAGTAAACTCTCAATAAACACTTGCTGAATGAATGAATGAATGAAATATTTTTGCCTTGTATTTTATCGCTTACCACTTATTATTTCAATATGTACAAGAACCGACAGTGCATCTCTTATTTTGTGTACGTGAAACCTACCAAAGAATAGTAGCTAAAGAGTTGTAAAACTATTTACACTAATTGGCACAAGGCAAAACTGAAATATAAATTATCATCTATACTACCCAAAAGACATAATGTGCAGACGGTGAAGTCTATAGAGGACAGGCTGTAGCCTGGGGGGCTAGTAGATGTGCCACTCTGTTAACATCAATTAACTTTCTCAAGTGTAAAGTTCAGAAATTAGCCTAGTTTCACTGAGACTCAGTTTCCTCATCTGTACACTGAAGACCATCTCTTGCCTATCTACCAACCTGAAATATTCATAATGAGTCTAACATAAAATAATAGATAAACAAATACTTTGCAGAGTTAAAAGTGTGGTAGGGATACGAGCTTATGACATGTCCTGTCTCCTCATCTTCCTGACTTTTCAAAGACTTCAAATACCTTTGAAATATTAAAAATCAATTTAATGTATTATGTGCTTTCTCTAAGTTTCACGATCCACTCACAAATGACAATTACACGTTTGTTCCAAATGTTCCGTCAGCAAAATTTTTCCTAATCCTTTTACAAGTCTTCACAAATACTTTGATTCTGTTTTCCCCATTTTTCTGCAAAGGATCCTATGATACAGAGAGCTTCTCAATCTTACCAGAGGCTGAGGATAAGTGAGAATAGCAAAACAAAAGTCAAAACTCTTGAGCGTCTAGTCTGTGGGTTGCATTATAGAGCTGAAAGCCACTGGGCCTACCAAATAGTCACCAAGAGAGAAGTCAGCACGAAAGAAACTGGCCTAGTGGTCCTCAAGGCGATGGTGGGGGGAGGTGCAGGGGGAATCAAAATCACCTGGAGGACTTGTTAAACCACAGATCACTGCACTTCACCCCCAGAGTCTCTGATTCACGATGTCTGGGATGAGGTCCAGGATTTTGCATCACTAACAAGTTCCCAGATGATGCTGATGCTGCTGGTCCAAGGTAAATGTAATTATACCCATTTTCTGTATTAGGAAACTGAGGCCCCAAGTATAAGCTTGGCTCTAATTCCAGCTTGTTGATTAACCAAATCAGTGTAGCCTTCTCAAGGTCAATTAACCTCTCCATGGCCCATATTTTTCAATTACTGAAAAAATATTACCTGAGATCTTGTGAAGATTAAAAAGACATGATGTCTAAGAAGTGTTTAGCAACGTCAAAAGCAGGTGCAGTTCCTGAAAGCTCCTCTATCACAGGACTTGACCTGCTGGAGAATAACTAAGGTAGAATTCCAGGAATCTCTATTTTCTATTTGCGTGGGAAATTTTTAACCACCAGTTTGACAAAGTACTCCACCATCCAAGCATTTCCATCCACAGGGTTTGGTTTTTTTTTTTTTTAATTACTGAATTTGTTTTTCCAAGAAATTTCTTTATCTGCTGTAATGGGTGTCGGGGTGGGGGGCCATGGATGGGGGGTTAGTTATTATACATTATATATACATTATATAATATAATTTGTATATATTATATATACAAATTGGACACTTCCCCAAGACACTTCTTTACTGAACAGCCAATGTTTCCTGGGTTGTGACACGCAGTTATGTTGAAGAATAGTATGAGCATATCCTCCTTTTGTATAAGGTTTTCTGATTTGGCTTTCAGAGGATTCAAGGTATTTGATTTCTATATTTAGAAATCCAGGGCTTTTTGGTATGCTGCAAATCATGCTGAGGCAAGATTAATTGTAAGCACTTGTACTTAAAAATTAGTTTCAAGAATAAGAACCTTCAGAGATTTCCATATTGTATTCCACTAGAGTATCATTAAGGGAAGCAATTACTTATCAGGATATACTCAAAACAACTTTATTGCGTTCGGAGGAAATAATGGGAGCTGTCTGTCTAAATTACTAGACAGGGGCCCTGGAAATCACTTAGCATAATTCTTGGCATAAGGTAGGCAGTCAATAAATGGAACAGGAGTCACGTAAATGAACACCTAGTATGTGTTAGGTGTTTGTACATGTTACGTCATGTGGTCTTCATTATGGCCCCTGAATTTGGTATGACTACGTTCATGTGTAGATGAGGAAACTGAGACTCATAAAAGTTAACTGATTTCACCAGTTCATTAGGTAAGTAGGTGAGTTAAGCTGCAAGCCCACAGGTGCTTGAAGCCAAAAATAATTTTCTTTCCACTACACTCAGCCATTTCCTTCCTTGCTTCTATCCTTCTTCCCTTTTTGTCTCCTGACCTCTATCAAGTTCCTCTCACAGAGACCAGAAGTCTCTGTAAATGCCAGCCAGTGACAAATGCTAGCAAGCCATTCCCGTTTCATGGATTGGTTCATAGTAGGAAAAAAGCGATCCCTCAAAGCCATCCCTGAAAGGTCTCAGAATAAAATATGGAATGCATTTCTGAATCTGATCCCTCAGTGCTCAGCCATAAGCACTAGGGTAACTTTCAGAGGATCCTGTATTTAGGAAAACAAAGTGTTTGTTTGTAGACAACAGTCACACGACAGTCCATCACCCAGGGCTGAGATTCCCAGCTCAGTATGAACAAGCTGCTCAAGGCAACAGAGATGCATGGGAGGAAAAACTGGTCGTGTTTCCAATTTGAATCACAAATGCTTCCTGGAGAAAGAAGTCAGGTGGATATGCCCATTTATTTATTACCTAATGATACCACGCTATATAAAAATAAGTAAATAAATAAAAGTAAAGCACCTACTGATTTATTAGTTGATCAGAATACATGTAGGTCCAGAGCAATACAGGGACTAATTGAGGACTTTCTCTATATTCCCCCAAAAACACCAGTTGTCTTTCTCTTCTGTTTTTTCCCATTTTTTTTCCATTCCTATACCACCATCCCTCTTGCCTCTTAATGGCTTCTGTTTTCCACAATCTGTCTTTCTCTCAATCTGTCCTTTTGGCCCTCTCTTCGAGGACTCTTTCGTCCTCATCTCCTGAGTGCCTTTTCCCTGGTATTTTGTGTCTGGTTCCAAGAGGAGATATCCGAGTGGCAGCATTTCCACCCCCCTGTTGGCAAGAGCTTTGTGTCACTGTGTCATTTCAGATGCACTGATCTATCAGCTTCTCCTGCCCCCAGGAGAAGGGGATGGTCCAGGTGTAGGCTATTTCCTCCTGAAAATCACGCTGAAAATTGTGCCCAGCGTCTCTCTTTAAATGGATTACGGAAACTAGATTTTTTTAGGGGTTTTGTCTTTCTAATTATAAAATTAATAAACATTTATTCAAAGTACAGAAAAGTATGGAGAAAGTAATCACTCAGCATTATTGCAGTATGGAAGCAATTATTGTTAAACGTGCATATATTTTATTCCTGCATTTCAACACATATCATAAATTTGCATATATCACTAATTTTACTTATATACCTACATTGTCCATGCTATTACAATTCTCAACATTATTTTTAATGGCTACATCTTATTCCAATATATGTTTATACCAAAATATACTGAATCATACTCCTTTGATGCTAAATAACTTAATCATCAAAGAAAAATAGTTGGCTTTTTATTTTCAATTTTCTGCTGTTCTAAATAAATGCTCCCATGAACAACTTTGTGCAAAAAGTTCTTTCTGAACATTTCAATTATTACCTTAGGAAATAATTTTAAAAGTAAAATTGTTGGATCAAAGGTTATGAGCATTTTTAAGGTTCTTTATATTGTTTAACTGCAGTCCAAAAAATGTGTGCTCTCTCTAAATTCCTTTTTATAAATTTCAGAAAGAAGTTTTACAAAGAAAATAATCACCTCCTGAATTGTCATCTGGGAGAAGGCCCAAAAAATCCAGGTCCATCTTCACTCTGACTCACCAGCTGCTCTCCGCCCACCACCTACAGAGGGTCAACAGCTTCTGCCCTCTAGGTTTTTTGCAAGACAAGTCAAATGAAGCCATTCTCTTATTCATTCATCCGACCAACAGTTGAACCGTTAGTTGAGTAGTTGAGCCGTTATTTGCCAGACCCTGTGCCAGGTGCTGAGGACATAAAGAGGAACAGAACTTCATCCCTAACCTATAGGAACAGCGGTGTTTTGGGGCAGACAGACATGTAAATGAATGAGAGCACCACGAGACAAGGGCTCCACAGAGGTGGGCCTGGGTGCCCCAGTGCTCCCACAAGGGCATCTGTAGGGGGCGGGGGAGAGGGGGAGTCAGAAAGACCTCCTGGTGGGGATGACACCTGACCATTCCCCCAACAACGTAATAATAGTTACTCTTTCTGAGCACTTCCTTTTGTACTTACAGGCATTTCCTCATTTATCCTCAGATCACCTCCATTAAAGAGATACTATTGCTCTTTCACAAATTTCACAAATGTGATCTTGGACAAATAACTTGTCCAAGATCACAGAGCTAATAAAGGGTGAAGCCAAATGTGATGCCAGACATAACTTTAAACCTTTACATCAAATGCAAACTATTAAATATAGAATGGATAAACAACAAGGTCCTACTGTACAGCACAGGGAACTATATACAATCTCCTGTGATAAATAATAATGGAAAAGGATATGAAAAGAATATATATATGTATAACTGAATCATTTTGCTGTACAACAGAAATTAACACAACATTGTAAATCAACTATACCTCAATTTTTAAAAAGAAATGAAAGTTGTACTCAAAGTTAACATAAAAAAGTAAACAAGTTAAAATAAATTTGGAATGATCACAAATAAAAAAAAAAAAGCTCTACATCAAGCTGATCCATGGCTCACTACAAACTCTCCATTAGCCCAAATAAAGCTCCTGAGACGTGAGCTCCAACTCCGTGGTTCCATCTGTGAAGACAGATTGAGGTGCCTTCCCCCCAACTTGCCTTCTCCCAGGCAACCTCCCTTGCTCTGTCCTCTCCTTAGCTCTCTTATCACCCAGGAGGACTTTCGTTTTCTTTTAAGCTAGGTGCAACTAAAATTCCTCTCTTTGCCCAGCCTGGCCATTAGGGTATAAATTTGTTCTAACTGCAGAAAACCGATGGAATGAGAAAAGGATCAGTGATGACCCTCTGGACCCCAGCTTCTCTGTCTCTAAAGCAAGGAGATCAAAAATGATGATGTGATCACAAGCACTGAAATTGAGACTGTGATTAAAAATCTTCCAATGAAAAAAAGCCCAGGACCAGATGGCTTCACAGGCGAATTCTATCAAACATTTAGAGAAGAGCTAACACCTATCCTCAAATTCCTCCAAAATATAGCAGAGGGAGGAACACTCCCAAACTCATTCTATGAGGCCACCATCACCCCGATACCAAAACCAGAAAAATACATCACAAAGAAAGAAAACTACAGGCCAATATCACTGATGAACATAGATGCAAAAATCCTCAACAAAATACTAGCAAACAGAATCCAACAACACATTAAAAGGATCATACACCATGATCAAGTGGGGTTTATCCCCAGAATGCAAGGATTCTTAAATATACGCAAATCAATCAATGTGATACAACATATTAACAAACTGAAGGAGAAAAACCATATGATTATCTCAGTAGATGCAGAAAAAGCCTTTGACAAAACTCAACACCCATTTATGATAAAGACTCTTCAGAACGTAGGTATAGAGGGAACTTACCTCAACATAATAAAGGCCATATATGACAAACCCACAGCCAACATCGTTCTCAATGGTGAAAAACTGAAACCATTTCCTCTAAGATCAGGAACAAGACAAGGTTGTCCACTGTCACCACTATTATTCAAATTGTTTTGGAAGTTTTAGCCACAGCAATCAGACAAGAAAAAGAAATAAAAGGAATCTAAACTGGAAAAGAAGAAGTAAAGCTGTCACTGTTTGCAGATGACATGATGCTATAAATACAGAATCCTAAAGATGCAACCAGAAAACTACTAGAGCTAATCAATGAACTTGGTAAAGTAGCAGGATACAAAATTAATGAACAGAAATCTCTTGCATTCCTATACACTAATGATGAAAAATCTGAAAGAGAAATTAAGGAAACCCTCCCATTTACCACTGCAACAAAAAGAATAAAATACCTAGGAATAGGAGTGGTGGGGGGGGGTGTGATGAATTGGGCGATTGGGGTTGACATGTATACACTGATGTGTACAAAACTGATGACTAATAAGACCTGCTGTATAAAAAATTTTTTAATAAAAATAAAACTTAAAAAAAATACTTAGGAATAAACCTACCTAAGGAGACAAAAGACCTGTATGCAGAAAACTACAAGACACTGATGAAAGAAATTAAAGATGATACAAACAGATGAAGAGAAATACCATGTTCTTGGATTGGAAGAATCAACATTGTGAAAATGACTATCCTACCCAAAGCAATCTACAGATTCAATGCAATCCCTATCAAACTACCAAAGGCATTTTTCACAGAACTAGGACAAAAAATTTCACAATTTGTATGGAAACACAAAAGACTCCAAATAGCCAAACCAATCTTGAGAAAGAAAAATGGAGTGGGAGGAATCAGACTCCCTGACTTCCAACTATACTACAAAGCTGCAGTAATCAAGACAGTATGGTACTGGCACAAAAACAGAAATATAGATCAATGGAACAGGATAGAAAACCCAGAGATAAACCCACACACATATGGTCACCTTATTTTTGATAAAGGCGGCAAGAATATACAATGAAGAAAAGACAGCCTCTTCAACAAGTGGTGCTGGGAAAACTGGACAGCTACATGTAAAAGAATGAAATTAGAACACTCCCTACACCATACACAAAAATAAACTCAAAATGGATTAAAGACTTAAATGTAAGGCCAGACACTATAAACCTCTTAGAGGAAAACAGGCAGAACACTCTATGACATAAATCACAGCAAGATCCTTTTTGACCCACCTCCTAGAGAAAGGAAATGAAAACAAAAACAAACAAATGGGACCTAATGAAACTTAAAAGCTTTTGTACAGCAAAGGAAACATAAACAAGGCAAAAGGACAACCCTCAGAATGGGAGAAAATATTTGCAAATGAAGCAACTGACAAAGGATTAATCTCCAATCTACAAGCAGCTCATGCAGCTCAATATCAAAAAAACAAACAACCCAATCCAAAAATGGGCAGAAGACTTAGATAGACATTTCTCCAAAGAAGATATACAGATGGCCAACAAACACATGAAAGAATGCTCAACATCACTAATCATTAGAGAACTGCAAATCAAAACTACAATTAGGTATCACCTCACACCAGTCAGAATGGCCATCATCAAAAAATCTACAAACAATAAATGCTGGAGAGGGTGTGAAGAAAAGGGGAGCCTCTTGCTCTGTTGGTGGGAAAGTGAATTGGTACATCCACTATGGAAAATGGTATGGAGGTTCCTTAAAAAACTAAAAACAGAACTACCATACAACACAGCAATCCCACTACTGGGCATATACCCCGAGAACACGATAATTCAAAAAGGGTCATGTAGCTAGTCGGAAGCAGCCGCACAGCACAGGGAGATCAGCTCGGTGCTTTGTGACCACCTAGAGGGGTGGGATCGGGAGGGTGGGAGGGAGACGCAAGAGGGAGGAGATATGGGGATATATGTATATGTAGAGCTGATTCACTTTGTTATACAGCAGAAACTAACACACCATTGTAAAGCAATTATACTCCAATAAAGATGTTAAAAAAATTTAAAAAAAAAAAAACAAGAGTCATGAACCACGATGTTCATTGCAGCTCTATTTACAATAGCCAGGACATGGAAGCAAGCTAAGTGTCCATCGACAGATGAATGGATAAAGAAGATGTGGCACATATATACAATGGAATATTACTCAGCCACAAAAAGAAACAAAATTGAGTTATTTGTATTGAGGTGGATGGATGTAGAGTCTGTCATACAGAGTGAAGTAAGTCAGAAAGAGAAAAACAAATACTGTATGCTAACACATATATATGGAATCTAAAAAAAAAGGTCCTGAAGAACCTAGGGGCAGGACAGGAATAAAGACGCAGACATAGAGAATGTACTTGAGGACCCGGGGAGGAGGAAGGGTAAGCTGGGACGAAGTGAGAGAGTGGCAGGGACACATCTACACTACCAAACATAAAATAGACAGCTAGTGGGAAGCAGCCGCATAGCACAGGGAGATCAGCTCTGTGCTTTCTGACCACCTAGAGGGGTGGGATAGGGAGGGTGGGAGAGACACAAGAGGGAGGAGATATGGGGATATATGTATATGTATAGCTGATACACTTTGTTATAAAGCAGAAACTAACACACCATTGTAAAGCAATTATACTCCAATAAAGATGTTTTTAAAAAATGATGATGAGTGGGGCTTCCCTGGTGGCACAGTGGTTAACAATCCACCTGCCAATGCAGGGGATACGGGTTCGAGCCCTGGTCCGGGAAGATCCCACATGCCACGGAGCAACTAAGCCCGTGCGCCACAACTACGGAGACTGCTCTCTATAGCCTGTGAGCCACAACTACTGAGCCCACATGCCACAACTACTGAAGCCTGCGCACCTACAGCCCGTGCTCCGCAACAAGAGAAGCCACCACAGTGAGAAGCCCGCGCACCACAACGAAGAGTAGCCCCCACTCACCGCAACTAGAGAAAGCCCGCGCTCAGCAACGAAGACCCAACGCAGCCAAAACAAAAATGACAATAAATAAAATAAATGTTTAAAAACTCTTATCTATAAAGAAATAAAAAATGATGATGTGTGAGCCCTTTTGCTAGTCTCATGGTGTAAAATTCCACGAGCCACTGAACCACACCATCAGCATTTATAGCCACTATTAGAATGCAAAAGCGAGGGTTTGGTTCAAATTGAAAAGGCAGACACTTGTGGCCTCTTCCAATGAAGAAGAAAGGAAGAGAAGTGCTTTAATGATTTTTTTAATCATTTCCTCCCAAGCACAACAATGAGAATATATTTGCCGGAGAATGAAAAGAACACAACATCAATTTAGTGCACAGAACTACTCTCAAACCTAAGGGCTGGTCTCACGTTTTTCATTAATTCCAGGCTGATAACTTTCAGCATTAGGCCCCGGTGCTTCATCCAACTCAAGCTTCCTAGAAGCACACAGGCAAATCAGACTTTCTTTGGGTTTGCCAAGAAGTCTTTCAAATATGGAGTACGACTCCGGCTGCAAGTCATTTATTGCTGCCTTAATTTCACTGTCAACCATACATTCTCCATTAGAAACTTCCATCCATCAACCCTGTTAGTTTTCTCATGAAATTATAGAGACTCAATACTCATCTTCCTATGTGATGGCAACAAAAATGGTCTCAAACATAGCTTGTCAACAAAAGTACAAAGCTTACAAAAAAGAGAGCCAATAGCTTAATTCCAAAGATGCCACTTGGATCATATCCTCCCATCCACAAGAACCTTCAATGCCTCCCATTGTTTTCAGAATTCAATCCAGTACTTCTAAACTTTTTCCTATTATAGTAAAACATATATAGAAATAATATACATAACGTAAAATTTTCCATTTTTACCAAAGTGTGCAGCTCAGTGGCATTAAATGCATCCACATTGCTGTGCGCCCATCACCACCATCCTGTACCCATGAAAAAATAATTCCTCATGCCCCCTCCTCCCAGCCCCTGGAAACTTCCATTCTCCTTTCTGTCTCTAGGCATTTGACTATTCCAGATCCCTCATATAAGTGGAACCACACAATATTTATCCTTCTGGGTCTGGCTTATTCCCTTAGCTTAATATCTTCAAGGTTTATCCATGTTATGTATGTATCAGAATTTCATTCCTTTTTAAGGCTAAATAATATACCATGTATTCAGTCCAGTATTTTTTGCATGCCATTTTAAGCCTCCACATCCTGGTCTGATTTTTTTTTTTTCTTTTTCTTCTTCGTACTTATTTTCCGTTACATAGCTCTGTGCACTCTGGGGCAGAAAAGATTAGTCAGGAGTTCCTTGCCTCTTCCCCAGGAATTTCAAGTCTCTTCCCCTTTGCTCACACTGGTTCCCCATCCCAGCACACCCCACACCCGGCTTTCTCTACTCTAAATCCTGGTGGTTGCATGAGCTCGATTCAACACCGGCTCCACCACAAAGACCCACGGGAGCACGGATCAAGAGAGATCTATTAAGCACCCACTAAGCTTAAGGACCCTTCAATTACAGTCAGACCAGCTGTAAAATGTGTGCTTTCACAACAGCAAATGGAAGTTCAAGTACCTTCCTGAAAGCAAGAGAGTTCAGAATACATGCGTCAATTCTTTGGTAGTCCCTCTTTTTGTTAAAAAAATTTTTTAACGTTTCTTATTTATGCCAGGTAATAATATGGCTAATGTGTACTGAATACACATATACAATAAAATATATTGCATGTATAGTCTCAGTGTTTCAATGTAGTCCTGAATAGCCTTTGGGGGCAGTAGACTATTTCTAATGTAACCGGTTTGAACTGAAGACAGATATCACTTTTGTTCAAAGAATAGTACAAGTATTTTCTCCTCTTGATTTCCCTTCCAAGTTATAGATTAAAATATATTAAATGGTATCAATAAACTGACAAAAAAAGAAGTCACAACTGCACCTCTCTTTTTTTTAACAACTGCACCTCTATTATTTAAACTGCTTCCTGAAAATTCTGACTGGATATTTCTCTTTAAGATTTACAATGGCGCAGATTTTATATATCTTTTTTTGTGTGGTTAAATTAGTAATAACAGCGTTAAAATCTTAAGAACTGTACAGTACTATATTTAATTATCTTCTGCCATAATTACACTGATTAAACACAGCATAAGAGACCATAAAGATAGATAAAACATTATGGCTACAAAACTGTTTTTTAATGTCCATAAAATGACTATTAAGCCCTAGGTGACTAAATTAATATCACCCATACAATTTTATGGGATTTCTGTCCACGTCCAACAGTATCATTTGCTGTGATGGCAGATTTTTTTTTTTTCGTAGCAGTATTGAAACTTGAACTAACGCTTTTCAAATAGATGAGAACACGGTGGGCTGACTTAGTCAACTTTACCGGAAGAAGAGGTTTGTGTTTGACCAACGCTTCAGGCTAATATCAACTGTAGGCATTTAAACCCAGAGACCACCCCACTTCCTTTCTCATTTACTCCTCACCCCAGCAGGCAAACAAAGAGGTAACATTTGCTGGATGCATTATCCATTTCTGCATTTCCTTCTAAACATTATCTCCAGAGATTTGGGCTTACACTGACAGCACAGGCAATCAAGGGAGCAGAGTTACATTTTCCATCGGAAGAGCGAGCCTGTGAAACGCCCAGGGACGTTCATACTGAGTGGCCCGTGCTATTACAGAGGTTACAGCACACGACAAAACCCCGAGAAAAATTCACTCGAAAAGCCAATCCTGTGGGGAGGAAAAGAAAACTATTTGAAAGCTTTGCAAATATAAAGAATAGCTCCCCAGGATCATAACTTAGCAATTAAAAAATTATATATACATATACACATACAATCAGCAGAACTAAAATAAGCCTACTGCTCTAAATGCATTGTCACCGCTAAAAATCTGCACAGATTTTTCTAACAGTGCTTGAAAAATGAAAATAGAGTTTAATACTAAGATGATTCTTTTATTAAATCAACAAATATATTTTAAGGACCTATTGTGAACCAGCTAAGTCCTAGATGTGGTAGATAAAACAGTAAACAAAATCAACACAGACTACAGAGACAGACTTGTGGTTGCCAAGGGGGAGGAGGAAGGAGGGGGAGGAAAGGGTTGGGAGTTTGGGATTAGCAGGTGCAAACTATTATATATAGGATGGAAAAACAACAAGGTCCTACTGTATAGCACAGGGAACTATATTCAATCTCCTGTGATAAACCACAATGGAAAAGATCATGAAAAAGAATATATATATATGTATAACAGAATCACTTTGCTGTACAGAAGAAAAATTCACAACTTTGTAAATCAACTATACTTCAATAAATTTTTTTAAAAAATCAACACAGGGCTTCCCTGGTGGCGCAGTGGTTGAGAGTCCGCCTGCCGATGCAGGGGACAGGGGTTCGTGCCCCGGTCTGGGAAGATCCCACATGCCGCGGAGCGGCTGGGCTCGTGAGCCATGGCCACTGAGCCTGCGCGTCCGGAGCCTGTGCTCCGCAACGGGAGAGGCCACAACAGTGAGAGGCCTGCGTACCGCAAAAAAAAAAAAAAAAAAAAAAAAAAGAATGAAATAAAAAATCAACACAGTCTCTGGGACCTTATGAAACTTACAGTCTAGTGGACGAGGCAGTAAACAAACAGTGATACAAATAAACTGTGATAAGTGTTTTGAAATAAAAGTGAAGAGTACGTTGAGAAAAAATAACAGCAGTATTTACTTTAGATTGGATTGGAGACAGGAGATCAGCTTGTCTAAGGAAGCAAAATTTAAGACATGAGGACGTATAGAAGTTAGGTTGAGGAAGGCATCAAAGAAACAACATTCTAGGTAGAAGAGACACATGATTCAAGGCCCTGAGGTGAGAAAGAGCTTAGTGTGTTTGACACGCTGGCAGTACACATGTACCAGGAAAGCAGGGTTCAGATCCGTTTTAGTTACCACTTGCTCACAGGAGTGTCTTGTTCATAGAAGGTGCTCACGGACTATCTACTAAATGGTTGTTAAGTGAGTAGATGTGGCCAGTGTTCCTGGAGTTTAGTGCGCAACAAGGGGAGCAGCCTGAGATGAGGCTGTTCACCCAGGCAGAAGCCACATCATGGAGGGCACTGCCAACATTTTGAAGACAGCTCCACTGCTTCACAACACCCAACAAACCCAGAGGCAACTAGTTTCCTCCTTTACTGATTAAACCCACGGACTTCCTATGCCTTGTAATACTCACTTATTGCGTGGTTTTCAAAGGCAGAGACCATGTCTTACTCATTTTGGTGGCCCCTGTGACTTGCATGGAATAAAACGCGTGGAATAAAAGGCACCTGAGTACTTAATGACTGAAAGTCCATGCATGGAGTCCTTGGTAGAGATCAGGTAGTGTCCTAAGCACTTTGTATGCATTAGCTCACTCAAGTTTCAAAAATATCTGCAGTAAGTGTGTGTGCGTGTGTGCACGTGCATAAAAGAGAGAGAGGTTTTCCTTATTTTTGTTTCCAATTGCAAGTGAGAAAACTAAGGCTTAACGGAAGGTTAGGGAGCTTGCCCGGGATCACGCTGCTAACGATCACCAGATCTTCCACCTCTAGAATCTGTTCTCTTATCTATCACCCTATGCTGCCTCCCTCAACCAGACTCTAGAGGCGACAACTCCACTGATTTCTCCTTCGAAGAGAAATATACATAATGGCTACCGGATGATACATAAGGGAGTCTTCCCTTTATTATATTACCAAGATTTAAATGTGTGACGCAAAATGTATTTTCTTCATGTGGGCACGGTAAAATGAAGAGGATTGTTGGGTGAAACAGATTTCTTCCAATTACACTGGGTTTGGGAACAATTCAAAAGCTTTACAGACTCCGTGACTCAGAGCCTTGATTTCTTTGGGTTTCCTCATGGGCATCCAACCCAGTTTGATCCACTGGGACGCCTTGCTTTGTGGGCTGCTAGAGTAAGCCCCTGACTTCCTGAAGATCATTTTGTGGTAGAACTCTGACATGCTTTCCTAAAAAACAACACTTCCCCCCATACTGGTGACAGAAAACTGGGCTAGAGAGACTAGGACATTGACCCACTGTGGCATTCTCATTTTCTGATCCTGTCAATGAACTTCAAACTGAGCTCTGAAGGTCAACTGGCTTCTGGGATTCATTTGGAGGAAGGGGGGCCAGGGAACCAGAATAGAAAGTTTCAAAATAGCAAAAACCACCATGAAAACACTCTGCTTCTAGAGTCTCCTGATTCAGACCAAACCTTTATTCACAGATGAATTATCCTGTATCTTTACCTCCCATGCAAGTTTCAATGCTATGGCAGCAAACACAGAAAAAGTGATGCAAACCTAAAATTTATTTGACTGCCTGGATTAAAGATAACACCTTGTATGTATATGCAAATAGTTAGGGCTGTGGGTAGAGATTCGATGCTACTTTTTAGGAAAACTATTTAGTCTGTACATTCTGAACAAGCAAAGCTGTCCTGAAATCTGCCCTGTCTCTGAAAAAATAAAGAAAAAATAATGAAATGTTCCAAATGATTAAAACACCAATTTCAGGTTAAACCAAGAGCAAGGATATCTACACCTGAGACGTAAGGAAAAAAGGAGGAATGGGACAAAAACAGTTCCCTTATCTAAATCACCAATTCCCTCAGGAGAAGGTGTAACATAATAATAGCTCACACTTGGTAAGCACTTCCTGAGTGCTGGAAAGCATGCTTTCATGAGAACATATTTAATCTTCCTATCAACCCTATAGGCAGGTCATATTATTATCCCATTTTACAGATGAGGAAACTGAAACAGGCAAGTTAGGCAACTTGCCAAAGTTTCACAGCTAATAGATATGACTTGAACCCAGAAACCCTGGCTTCAGGGTCTTTGTCACCAACTACAACACAGCCTCTAGTTCATTATGAGCAGAACATGGAGAGAGGACAACAAAAAGAGCTGTTAGAAAAGAACAGATCAGGTGGGGTCAGGAGCAAGTAGACCTGGAGACTCAGACGCTCAAATTTAGGTTAGAAGACAAAGAGCTTAGGAAAAAACCCAGAATTCCTGAGCGGAGTTGTGATGTGCTGAAAGCAGTATTTAAGGCAAATTATTCTGAGTACAGATGTTTTGCTTGATATGGAGTGTTTATAAAAAGCCATCACAATGCACATTAAATAATTCAATATAAAAAATTAGTTAACAGAAATAAGCCCAGATATAATCCAAAAACTCTTTCCAAAAAAAGACACTAACTACCCAATGTAAGAAGTGTTTAGTCTTAAGTATTTAAAATTATTTTATTGTAAGAATTGAGCTGAGAGGGGCAAAAAAAAAAAGCTTTCATGGTACAGAAAACATACAGCATCCTGATTTAGGGCATAGTGTACTCTGAGACTATTTTCTAACCAAAAAATCACAGTTGTTTTTTTTTTCTTTTTTTAATATGGTCTTCTAAAAAGAAGCCCTCCTGTAGTCAACAAAGAAGAAAGAGATTTTCAATTTTTTTTCTTTCAGGAAGGAGTTTATTCTATCCTGGGAAGCAGTTTCTGTGCAGAGCTGCAGAGCTGGGTACTGTATTGGTTGGGCTCTAGGGTCGAAGTCAAAGCCTCGAAGGTTGTTATAAACCTGATGGACGTAAATCAAGGAGGCCCCAGAGGGATGAATTTGGGGTCCATTGTGTTGCTATTCCAACTCCCAAATGAGGTACCCTGGGACTTTAACAATACAGAGTCACCAGAGAGTAGAGGGGAGAGGCCAGGAGAAGCCTGGGATATGAGGGACGGGGGGAATGTAAGCTGACCCAGAGGCAGAACTGGGTAGGGGGAGAGAGCCCGGCATCTGCAGAGCAAGTTACAAGCTGGGGAAAATAACACAAAGACATCAATCCGACAGAAAGCAGAGAGATATCAGGCACTGGCCCCAACCAGGAACTAGGTGAGGGGGCAGCTAGGATAGGAATGGCCAACACGAGTGGGTAGAACTCCAGCAGGTGACAGAAGAGGAAGTTCTAGAAGCAAGCTCTAGGGAAGGGAATTCAGAAGAGCTAACGGACTAGCTAGGATTCTACATCCTGTGGGCAGGGGTGATCAGAGGTGCCAGTTTCACCCCCCAGATCTCAGCGGCAGGTCTAGCCAGGCACACACACTGAGCTGTAGCCCTCAAGGTCTAAGGATTTGATTCTCAAGCCGCAAAGGGTGCTGGGCATTCTCCCCAACCAACCCATAAGCAAATACATGTCACCAACATCCGACTGCCAGCCCCAAACCTGGGCATGTGCTCGGTGACCTTGGAGTTTTCCCCCTACCTATGGAGCACGGAACTCCTTGTTTACCAAAACCTGTTGGTCTTTTTTTTTTTTGCGGTACGCGGGCCTCTCACTGTTGTGTCCTCTCCCGTTGCAGAGCACGGGCTCCGGATGCGCAGGCCCAGCGGCCATGGCTCACGGGCCCAGCTCCTCCGCGGCATGTGGGATCTTCCCGGACCGGGGCACGAACCCGTGTCCCCTGCATCGGCAGGCAGACTCTCAACTACTGCGCCACCAGGGAAGCCCCTGTTGGTCTTTTTAAACAGCCTCCTCCTCCCTCTAGACCGGATGCTCCTCAGAAGCAGGTAGCACTTTGTATGCTTCCTTCCTGCTCTTGTGGAACTTAATGCTGCCGTGTGAGTGCTTTAAAACCACCCATTAAACAAATCCTGTCTGGAGGTCTCCACCAGCCTTAAGGCTGAATTGAAAGAAGCCGTCTCCCAGCACAGGTGGGGCAGGGGTTCATTAGCTGATAGTCAGTTTTCTCTCTGGACAACGTGTAGGGCTGTTCAAAGGCTGGCAGAGGATCTTGGGATTTCAGGGCCATGTTGCACATGTCTAATCCAACCGGCATCGCCAGCAGTAGAACCAAAATCTGGCTTAGTGCGGTAGGATCGGCAAAGCCAAGCGACCCTTTAAAATAATCATTTTTTCAAATACTCTTTTGTCTTAAATACCGACCTGATTTCTTTGCCAATTCCTTTGTCTGATTCTTAAATACCACCCTGATTCTTTCCTAAGAAACTAGGTGTGTATTCTGCAAGCCACAAAGCATTGCCGATGAGTAATCAGAGAAGCCAAGTATACAGGTGGGAACCTGAGTGGAGACTGAGAGATGAGCCAATCGGTCTGGGTCCCCCCGTCCCACTGTGGGTTTTTTTTAAAAAAGTCAGGGACGATGTCCTCCATCTTCATCAATATTGTATCAGCCAAAGAAACAAGTGGTTCTATTCTCTTGTTTTCTAGAGCAGAAACTGGCCAAGTGGTTCTATTCTCTCGTTCACTGGGGTAGAGGACTCGGCCAGTACAATTTTGGTTTCCTGACTCGTGAGGTTTGCTAAGGACAATGCAAGAGTGGGGCAGAAGATGAAAAAAAACATATTTTTTGGAGGTTCAGAACCTCACTATGTCACTTACTACTGCTTTAAGCTCAGAAGAGTTGTTGAACCTCTCTTATCTGTACAGTATGATGTTACCTACTGCACAGATTGAAATAAGGTTAAGTAGGTTAATCAATATCCTTGGAACACTGGAGATGCTCTATTAATCTTCACTTACCTCCTCTTGTCTCTCCATCACCCAAGTCTTCTGACATTCTAGAAACCCAGGACCACAGGTGGGAATTTGTTGAAACACTGGAGCTAGAGCGTTTGATTTTGAAAAGAAATGATACGGCCCTTCCTGACTGGGTTCAGAAAGTACCTTATCATTAGGAAAACTCTAGACCAGAGAAACTGAGATATATTGGTCTGCTATTGCTGCTACAACAAATTACCTCAAACTCTGTGATTTAAAGTGATACAAATGTATTACCTTACAGTTCTGTCCATCAGAATTCTGGTCTCGCCAGGCTAAAATCAAGGCAGTGGCAGGTCTGACTTCCGTTCTGGAGGCTCTGGGGAGGACCGTTTCCTCATGCAGTGGGGTTGTTGGCAGAATTTAGTTCCTGGCACACAGCCCCTGCACCTCGGGACCAGCACCAGGGCATCATATCCTTCTTTCCCTCTCACCACAGCCAGGAAAAGTTCTCCGATTTTAAAGACTCACATGATTAGATTGGGTCCACTCGGATAATCCAAGAGAATCTCTCCATCTCAAGGTCTATAACCTTAATCATATCTGCAAAGTGCCTCTGGCCATGCCAGGTAACATTCACAGACTCTGGCGGGTCGGGACGTGAACATTTGGAGGGACGGGAGCCTTATTTTGCCTCCCAGGCTACTTGCTGAACATAATTCATTAAAGTGTGCACCAGTTTACACCTAGAATGCCGGGACCTTGGTCAGGGAAGGTTATTGGTGGGGTCTTTCTACCACTTAGTTCTCTTCTAATTAGCTAAAATGACGTTTCCCCAGATCGTGTTAAGAAAAAACAACACTAACCTATCATTTAGAAGCGTTCCTTTGTTGTTGACTTGGACTTTTCACAGGAGGCAGGTTCAGCTTAAACCAAAATGGGAAAAAGGTGTTCAGGGAATCTGCCCCCAGCAAAGAAAAGCCAGGAACTGTTTTCGTCACCCGGGATCAGCTTCCCTCAGAAGGCTGCAGTGACTTACCAAAGCTACATTTGTCGTGACCTCATCTCTGCTTCTATTTACAACACACAGAAACAACTCACAATTCATGACTGATGGCATGGGACGCGGGAGGCAAACAGATTTGAAAAGCCGTGTCCATCATCCTTTCTACAGCTTCTGAGGCATGGCCAAGCCTCCACCTCATTAGTCAAGGGACCTTCTAAGTAACTTTCCAACCCAGCTAAATAGGCGTGGGTGCCGGAAAAAGGCAAGAAGGGTCGAGTGGGAAGACAAAACGGACACAATGAACCCTGGGCCTTTTATTGGCAAAAAAAAGAGGAGCTGCCTGCCACTCATATCTTCATCCATGGCAAGATGCCCCTTCGATCCATGCCCTCTCCCCTTCTCCAAATTGGATTTATCATCTCCAGCCCCTGATACAGAATCCCTGGTACAGGTCAATGACGGTCATTGTGAAAAACAAGAAATAGAAAAGCTTACCACTTCCTAATGCTTTTTAGCCCCAAAGCACAATAGTACCTTTTATATTTTTTTCAACGAATGCCTCATATGAAATGATAATGTTAACATATCTGAGATTATGGGCTAGAAAAGAGCAAGCGCCAGCACCTGGCAGTCACGCACCAGCAAAGCAGCACTTGAACGGCATGGGTGGGGTGGGGAAGAACTGATATTCCTATTGTTATATTAGAATCCTATTTATATTTTGGCCATCAAATTAAGGCCAGCTGCAGCAAGGCATCCTAAACTTATTGCAATCCTCACTACTATCTCTGTAAGATAATGAGTTTCCCAAGCATGTGTGAATTGTACTAGGCAAGCTACAGGGAGTCCCTCTCAGTCAATATTTTCATAGAAAGTCACTTTACGGGAAGGCCCAGGGTCTGACCTAAGCTAATAAATGATTATCCTTTGCTACTAAAATCAGGCCCTAATTAACTTGCTAATTGTTGGTCTCTGTTCACAGACATTAACCTGAGTTATCCCACCATATACACCTGTAAGTAAATTACAGGCTCTATTCTCAAGATGAACCTTCTGTCCAAGAGGATAAATGTGACTTCAGTGTGTCAGCCACACCTAATTCTTTTAAGTGACCAAGTGTAAAAGATTCTATTAGGGGCATTTCTCCAAGCAAATTAAATGGACACAAACTGCCTCTAATAATTTATTTCCTCAGTAGAGTCTATGGGCACCACTCTTTGAAAGGCACAGTCTCCTTTTTCATACATTTCTCCTTTATAACAGTAACAGCTACCCTTGCTGGCTTTCCAAGCAGTCTAAGCTAAACATTGTATGTTCATTGTCACCCTGAATCCCCACAAAGAACTATGAGGTATACGGTATTATTATGCCCATTTTATAGAAGAGGAAACGAGGTTTAGGGAGTTCAAGTGACTTGTCTTGGCCCATACTGTTAGTATCCATCCATATCTGCTCTGCAATGGACTGAATATTTGTGTCCCCCCAACAAATACATATGTTGAAATCCTAACCTCCAAGGTAATGGAACTAGCAGGTGGGAGGGTGGTGCCCACATGAGTGGGATTAGTGCCCTTATAAAAGGGACCCTAGAGAGCTCTCCTGACCTCTTTCTACCATGTGAGGATACAAGAAGTCAGCAAGCGAGCAGAGGGCCCTCACCAGATCCTGACCATGCTGGCACCCTGATCTCGGACTTCCAGCCTCCAGACCTGTGAGAAATAAATTTCCGTTGTTTATAAGCCGCCCAGTCTATGGTACTTTGTTATAGCAGCTGAGCTGACTAAGACACCCTCCATACTCACAGGTTAGCATCCTTAGCTTATTCCTAAAGCCCAGACTCTGCCCCAGGGCTTTCTCTATTCACAAGAGCACCTGGGCTTATGAGTAGGGCAGTATGCAAGTGCCAAGGAGTTGATGTTCCCTGTCCCAGGAGCATCCCTCAAATAAAGACAAATGGGAGTTGGTGGGTAATACTTGAGCTTCCTTGCTCCTCAGGTGGGACAGGCTGAGGAAGGTCTGTATGGTTATCCAGAGGTCCCAGCAGAACTGGGTTTCTGGTGCCCACAGCTGTCTCCTGGTCATTAACACACCTTGCACTGGCTTCCTGACCCTCTCCCCCAAGACAGTCAAGGGCCTCCAAATAAATGTGCACCCAGATAAGTAACTGCAACTCAAGTCTAAGACTTGGGGTCAGCTTCTGGGAGAAGCCAACCTACAATGTTTGTCCAAGGCCATATCACCAGTAAATGGCATGGCTGAAACCAAACCCAAGGTAGCTGATGCCAAAGGCCACACTCCTGCCCCCTCAATTATACCATCTCCTTTCATCACGGATGCCTGGTGTCTTTACAAAAATTCCCCTAGGAAATGAATACACACCCCCAAAACCCACACCTTCCATCTGAGTGGAAGGTCAATCCATTCCTCCCATTGATCAGGCCAATTCTCCACTTCTTTCCCTCTCACAGCTCACATTCAATCCATCAGGAATGTCAACATTCAAATACATCCAGAATCTGCCATCTCACTACCTGCACAGCTGCCATTCAGGCCACCATCAACTCTCCCCTGGATCAGAGCAAAGACCACCTAACTGGCCTCCCTGCTGCCACCCTGAGGCAGCCACAGTCCATTCTCCACACTGGAATGTGTGCCGCTGGAATGCATTTCTAAAAACGTAGATCAGATGATTTCACTCCTTGCTCAACCATCCTGACTCCAGAATAAAATCCAAGCTCCATTCTATAGCTCACAAGCCCTCCTTGTGGTCCCACCATCCCCTCCTGGAACACATCCCCACCTCTATCCATCCCTTGCTCTGCTCCAGCCACACTGACGTCCTATCTGATCAGAGGCCATCTATATGGCACCCGCCTCACTCTCTGTTCCTGCTTATTTGTCTTCTGAGCGCTGACCACCATTACCATCACCTGGCTGTTATGTATGTGCCTGTGTATTGTCTAGCTCCCTCCCTAGAAGAGGGGCGTGGTGTTTCAGCACGGCTCTTCTCCAGGCACTGGAACAGTACCCTGTGCATCAAAGACTTTCAGTACATCTGTTGAAGCAGGAAAGTGCTGGAGAGGGCATAGACCCAGGAGCTGTGGTGTCAAAGGGGCAGGACCTAGTTCCACCCTAGAGCTCAGTTTTTCTTTTCACCTCTAAAAAGGGAAGAATAATAATAATATCTATCCCCTGGGATAATGCAATGCTTATATATAGCATGAGCCACAGCACAGTTGAAATCAGCTATATTACATAGCTTAAATATGGATATATAAATACATATCTTATATAGAGCTTAAATACAGATAAGGAGTGTCTAGTGGGCAGTGTCTAGTGCGGGATAAGAATTCAATAGAATGCAAGCTCTTGGTGGGTGAGGAGTGCAGGAATTGCGGGCAATGAGGCGGGGACCTGCATGAAGTGTGCAGGCAACCACCTGCCAGTAGTTAGTGTGGCTGGAACACAAGTGAAGCACGGCAGGCAGCTAGGGAGGGACAGGAAGAGAAGGAGGTGGGGGGCAGGCGGCAGCCGATGAGAGATGTAGCCGGCACCAGAGCCCAAAAGGCTTTCTAGGGGAAAGACAAAATCTGATTTAAATGGCAAATGGGAAAACAGTTTATACGAAATACATCAGGGATTCAGAGACCCTACAACTCCCCAGTTTACCTCTGAGAGTCGAACTGCTAAGTTCCCACAGCAATATAGTCACTAAGGCCTGAAAGGGAGACTTTTTTTTCCTTTCACAACCAGTATCAGCAAGAATCTCATGAACATTCCCCAAAGGAGATTAATTCATTCTGTCTCTGTCTCTCTCTTTTTCTGTCTCTATCTCTCTCTCTGTCTCTCCCTCTCTGTCTCAATATACTATTCTGTAGATGGGCTGTGCATGTGACACCCTGAGTTGGATCATTTCCTGTTTGAATGCCTCTGTTTTAACTTCTCGGCTTAAAAGATCAAAGAGAAAAATCTAGTATTTTTTAGTGCAAGAAACCCAGGTGAAGGCTAGAGAAATGTATACCCAGGGCCCCAACAAAAAGGAAGAAGCAGAATCCAATCCCATGTAACAACGCCCACCTCCTGTTGTTAAGCGGGCAAAGACCACACCATCAGCTAGAGAAACCCTGTCCTGACCTGTTGGAAAGTCAAGACAGCAGAAGAGGGAAAGGGGCAGCAAGCTCGTGGCAAGAACATAAAGCATGTCCCTTCCCTTGGACCAGTCTCCTCAAACACAAATGCGTTGTCCAGAAGAATTTCCCACTTGGGAATAAAGACAAAACAATAAGCTGGACTTCAGCCCAACCCTGACATTCTGAAGGAGTTTTTCTGTCATAATAAAACTTTAAGACTAGTAAGACCAAGTCCCATGTGAAACTCATATTCCTTCAGGGTTGCAATTTATCCAGAATATTCTTCACAGACCTATCCCTGGTGTCGTATTCTGAAGAGACTCCAGTCATGGGTCCCCACCCACCAGTGCCTACCTTTGAGCTCACCCACTTCAGATACTGGATATGATCATCTTCCTTTTTTCTTTTTAATATATATCTCCTACCATCTCATTTGGTCGCTCCAGACTCCTAGGCCAATTCCAGCTCAAGCACAATCCCTGAGACCTAGCAGGCAATCAATAGAAGTGTGCTGAACTGGTGAATGAATGAATGGATTCATTCATGATCAAAAGATCAAAGATCTGCTTTTCTTGGGGTAAAGAAGTAAATAAGTAAATTCACTGAGCGTTTTTTTTTTTTTTTAAGCAGGGTGCAGAGGAAGATGAAATGATTAGGTTTTTTCCCTCCACAAATTAAATTCCACAGCCAAGAGGTAGCCAATTACAAGCTGCATTGCCTTAAAGTAAAGAGAAGTACTTATTGGTCCCTTTCTCCTCACTTCCAGAAATCTCAATCCAGAAAGCAATCTCAATCCTTGCTTCTAACTTTCCAAGAAATGTCTAGAGGTGGTTTGCAAGTCTCTTCATCCAAACAGTTACACTCATCTCCCTTAGCTGACATAGTCAGGCACAGTCTGTTCCCAAGAATCCTGGTTAAACAACTACCGCTCACTTCCACACTTGGATTTCAGTAGAACGATGCCCAGCATATGATGACCTTCCTTTTATGAGACAAACTGAGGCACTAGAGAGCACACACAGAGGCCCTTTTGAAATATCATGCCTGCAAAAAAAACCCTCAAGATGTCCCAAAGCTCACTAAAAAAGAATCAATATAGGACCTTATTCCAAAAGACCCCAATAATCATTAGGAATTTCTATTCAGCCAACTGCCGAGTACAGATCCTAGGGCATCTCCTCACCTGGATGTCATCCTTTCCCACTCTCGCTTCAAGCTTTTCTGAAACACTGGATTCTTTTCAGGAAATGTGACCAGGGACAATGCCTTTATTTCCCACAGGAAACCCCTTCACAGAGTTTGAATGTCTTTTTGGTGAAATCTCATTCACGGACTCAGAGCATTTATAAACCTTTTGTACATTCCAATTATATAACACTTTTTGCCAAAGAAAAATTGGGTTGATTTATCTCGGCCCCAATCTTTTATTCAGAGGCTGGGCTCCCTTATATGTTTAGACCTAACATTCGTGGTGGTTCAATATAAATATCTGGTGCCAGCCGGAAGTAACCATATCACTAATTACTATTGAATTATAGTGGAAATCATATAGGAGTACTTATAACATTCAGACTAGGACAAGAATCTAGTCTGAATGTTCAGACAAGGTCTGAACATTTCCGTGTGATTAATGTTATTAACACAGCATTCAGTTCAGTAATATACCATAATGATCTGGCTATTATATTAAAGTGTTACTAAATATTCACTTAGCTCCAACAAAAACACAGTGGGTGTGAGGTTTCTTGGTCAGATTTGGGATTTAAACAGTGCTCTTTGTCGGATTTGAGCCTGGTCTGAAGCCCCAACGAACAAAGTCTGCCTACTAAAGGAATGTTTACAAAGATCCAGAAAATACCCACAGAAGGAAGCAGTTTATCATAAACAATACAAATATTTACTTGATTATTTAATGGGTGCCCAGCATGTCTGTCCTTAATGTAGCATTAGCTGACATCAGGAACACACCATATGTGCAAATAATTAATTCAAATTATGCTTTCCTTCCAGTGAGTTCTCTTATAAAGGAGGGGAATTAATGTGGAGGCATATTCAGGAGCAGGGAATTAGAGGCACTCTCTCCATGTCTGCCTTTATGGGTACCTAGTTTTTAATACTTCATCCTCACTGTCATCCTGCTGCCAAGAGCTGATGGCATTTGAAATGCTCCTACCGTGTTCCTTATGTAATCAGTAGGATGACTAACACAGCGATTAAAAACCTGACTTGGCTCAAGATTTTCGTATAAGATTAAGCTTTAGAGGCCCAAGATCGCCAGAATAAGTCCACCTCTTTTAACCACCACCACAACTGCAAAATAATCGGCTTGCAAATATCAACAGTGGATGATCCATCATTCCTAGCTTTCAGGAATGGAAAGGGAAGAAGGCCATTCAGATGAATATAAAGTGTTTCCAGTGAAGGTGCTTGAGGCTTATTTATAATAAAGACATTCATACTCTATGAAGGGGTTTCCTGTGGGCAATTACACCATCCCTTTTCTCTATGAATTAATACATGGCAAACTTTGGTTTGCATAACATTTCAAATGGCAAAACCCTTAGCAGAAGGGACGTTCAGACACAAAGTGCAACATTAAAAGTTGCAAGCACTTAAACCATATATTCTTGTGGTGGTGCTTGCAGGGAGGTTAGGTGGCCTCAAGTGCCGCCCCCCGCCACCGCCCTCCAATTCTGCAAGAGGTGAAGGTCTGTGGCTTCTCCCCGACTCTTATGACATCATGTTCTTACATATTTTTTCTCTAACTGTTCAGGTGAGTAATATTTGAGAGTTTTTTCTTTATAAGAATAATAAGAAAAGAAGACAGAAAAATCAAAGAAGAATTTCGAACATCCCTCTGATAAGGAAACTGATCCTTCCTGAGAGCAAAGCATTCCAGGCCTATTATGTAATTATTTACTTATATATTTTGTATATATGTGTGTATGTATGTGCCTATATACATGCACGTATTATAGAGTTGCTGTGAGGATTAGATAGTATACATGAAATAATTACCACAATATCCAATATCTAAGCTCTCAATAAATGTTAGCCACAATTACAATCCTTGGATTGTATCCAGAGCACAATGCTTGGTACACTGTGAGTCCTCAAATATAGCAGATGAATGAATAATTACTAATCCTCATAGTATGCCTCTACATAACAGAAGCCTAAGGCTCACAGAAGTTATGTAGCTTGTGCAGGGTCACACCTCTGACAAACACTAAATCTAGGATTTGAATCAGATTTGTTTGAGTCTAAAACCCTGGCCCTTTTCACTACATCCTGCTGATTCTCAAATACCTACAATAACAAACTAATGCAGAGATGGCATTGAATAATTGAAAAGTTCATTGATCTATTTCAGATTTCAATGGGACTTCAAACAAAATAAACCTTCCCACCAAAATAAAGAAAAGGGATCTTCTAATTTATTTTAAAATATTTCACAAGATTTCTCAATGTTATACAGATGACTACGAAAAGTTTTAACACTCAAAATCATAAACTTATTCCCTGCCCAGTGACATTTTCTTCTTTCTAATGAATCTGTACTTAAGAGGAAAATTCCAAAAGTGAAACAATGGCAATGACTGAGTAATTCATAGCTCAGTGCTATATGAGCAATTAATTAAATCTCTCCAGCAATACAGAGAAACCAGTCATCTGCCCTGTATTTATTTTATTTCATTTCATTTCCTGTATCTTGTATATTCCCCAAAGCAATTCTTTGCAGTCATTTTACCTCCCATGCACAAATCTAATAATCCCTCTTGTTCTTAAGCATTGCGTACACAGCATTGTTATTATATTATTAAATGTACATCAGATAAATTCAGTTGTGCTGCATTCTCCAATATACTTCTTTTTCCCCAATCACTTATTTTCTATTTCTCATAAGTAAACACTGAGGTCTTTATTAGCGATAGGTTTTTTTATTTTTTTAACCTATGCTTCAACTTTTTTTCTTATAAGTTTTGTTGCTAATCACAAGATTTAGTCAGTCTCTTATGCACATTCACGACTCTGTAATCTTAACAAGCTATATGCAGATGATTGACAGATAATACTTGACAGGTTCAAAATTAGAGAATATACAATGAAAAATTCAGAACACCCAGATCACTTAGTATGCTACCCTTTTCCAGTTTGGCTTCTCTCATAATCATCAACTTGGGAGGGAGAGGGGGAAGGGAGGGAACAGGTCTGAACATTTCCTCACTCTCTGATCTCCTGGATGAAAAACCACTGGGCTTGAACCAGTCTGAAAAAGCCATCAGTCAGAAATCACCTCACCAAGAGTTGAAATTCACACCATCAAAACATGAAGTTGAAAATATGATTCTTCAGCATTTAAACCAAAACACCAGCCTCTCCTTTCTAGAGTCAGCCAAAATATTCTTTTCCATATTTTATTCAGTTTCATTCATTGAAGAGAGTTATCATTTATGTAGCATTACTCCTTAAATCTTTAATGAGAAAAGAAATCATGTCATGTTTATTGAAATGATTAGCCCAAGTTTTATTGACTCTGCACAATTTATGTGACAGTTGATATTTACCTGAAGGCTTTCTATCCCGGAAAGGATTGATTGATGAGTTCCCACTATAACATTAGACTCAACTACTAGAGATCGAGCTAAGAAAAGGAGCTTGTTGGTTCTATTTTGTTTTATTGCCCTTAACTTCTTTTTTAAGCCTCCTCACACCACAACCAACAGCACACATCTTTCTCCTGTTTTCAGGAAAACTGGGTGACACAAAACTCTTATCAATGAAACCAGCAGCATTAAATGTTTGGGAAGAGCCAAAGGCCATGCCTACTCAAGCAGATGCTACTCCAAAGACTCTGACCCTGATTCAAGGCAGTCTACTCTGCCCTCCCCCAGATCTAGTTTCAGTCAACATCCCATTGTGATGAATTAGGAGCCAGCAAAACCTAACTTGGGCAGGCCTTTCTTAGAGGTCATTCACAGGAGAATTCCACTGGCACCAGCCATGGGTAGGACCTTCTGTCCTCTGAAATAAAAGTAAGTATTTTCCTCCCTTTTCTGTTACCTTCCAACTCTGATCATGTTCACAAGATGACAACTATGTTGGGATTCCATCCAGGAACATTTTAGGAGGGGAGAGAAATCAGTGCCTGAGGGATCATTAGTTGATGTGCACACTTGTGGAAAAACAACAGGGTTGTAGGTGTTAGATCCCTGCTCTCTTCTGGTGTGGCCATTCAAAATAGGTCATAATGGATAAAATTGTTGAAATGTGGCTTTAGTCCTTTTAGAAAGCAATTGCTGTCCAGAGAAGCATTTGCGTTAATGGTTGGTAATCAGTGGTAAGAGCCCAAGGGTTAGTAACTACTCCTGTGGAAGGAAAAGTGGGCATCTGAGGAAGAAATGGGGAGTCCTCTGGAAAATCACAAGGAAAGAGGAGAACCCTGGATTTCCATCATCAGAGAAATGTACACTGAATAATCAGGCCAACTTCGACTCAGCAATCTGTTAAAGGGACAGTTTCGAAGTTCTGCGCAATTTGAGGGTAGAAATCCTGAAATATCGCTATGGGTGGGACAGCCACAGAAGGTTAACAGATACTTCCAATAAGTGATAAAGATATTTTGTAGTCATGGTAACCTGCATGCAAATTTAGAACATTTATTTTAAAAGACTTCTCTCCCCTTTCTCCCAATATTACTTCTAGTTTTCTTTTTTCTATATTCTTATCTGAAGCTGGGTAACTAAGATTCCAACAATAATGGAATCTAATTTTTGAGTTTCTCTCTTCAACATGGAACTTGGTAATTTTAAGGCAGATCCTCTGAACAAGGGCGTTTAAAATATCCATATATTACTGTATGCATTCGTATCATAATTTACACCACACAAAATGTTGAAAAGACCTTTAAGTGTCCTGTTCCCAACAGGCTGTGCAATAAACTGATTCATATTATAATGAATTTCTTGAACATTAAGCTAAAGGGAGGCAGTTGAAACTTAATATGTATGAAAGGAAGAACTTTTCCTGGAACAAAAATTAGAAGGAAGCATATACACCAGGAGATGCACAAGAAACAGAAAGGGAACAGTCAGGAGATGGCAATTTTCTCGTGGCCTGTTAACTCGGTTTCTTTCAAACAGTTTTATTCTTTCCTTTGAAATGAGAAGCTGGGCAAACTCTCCAACGATGGACTGGAGATGAGCCTTTATTCCTGGTCCTCACTCTGCCATATCTTCAACCTCCCGCTAGCACCCCAGCTGGCTCTGACAAGCACAATTTCAGAAGAGGACTGAAGCCAGGCCAAGCTTATTACCTCTTCCTTAGGCCACTGAGTTTAAAGATATATGGTAATTTGATATCAGCATCGATGGAGAAAAAAGTCCAAAAGGGCATGGTCGGAGCACAGATAATCGTCACTTCCTTCTTTTTGCATATTTCTGTTCTGTAAATCTTTTAATTGAACACGCACATCCCTTTTACACTCAAGACAAAAAGCCATCAAACTTATTTTTAAAAAACAGAATGAAAATCTAACAGCACCCCACCTCCTGTTCAAACTCTGAGATAGGGATGGAGGAAACAGTTTCCCTCTAACAGTTCCTTTTCACTGGTAAGGGCAGGTGGTGGGGGGAATGTTGTCAGTGACATGAAAGTTACAAGTAAATTAATTTGAGTTAGATAATGCCCATACCTTACATCTTGGATGCACTTTTCAATCACTATCCCATTTGTCCGAATTACAATCCTAGGAGGTAGTTAAGAGAAGTCGTATCAGCCCCAAGTCATATATGAGAAAACTGAAGCTCAGAGGAAACAGAAAAACTGCTCAGGGTCACACAGAGAAAGAAATATAAAACATCCAACTCATTCACTTTTTAAAAACACCATAGCTGGTAGCACGCCATGCTTTTTTAACACCCTGCAAAGCTGTAGCTATAAATGCAGCAAGAATAATTTTGGCATATTTGCTGTCGCATAATTATTCAAGAAGGTACAAGTGCCCTGTCAACACCTTCGATTCAGTCACAATGAAGAAAGGCAGTCAAGACTTTGTCTTTTATGGCCGCCCACCCACCGAATTAGCAGGGGCTTAGCGAGGCGGGACTATGTGCTATGGCTCAAGGTACCCACCGTGCGAGATGGCTGATGTTGTTAGTTGGGTGAGCGCAGCATTAAACAACGTGCTGGTTCCTTTTCAATCCTGTTTTCAATCACTGTGATTCCATCAAAGAGAAAGTCTTGGCTTGGAGATAATAAACCTTTACCACCTTCCTCAGCCCTCCCAGACTACTACCGCTTTTTAACAAAAGAAAAACAGGTTTCAGACTCATAACCTGCCTTGGGCAACAGTGTCTAGCTAAATATATTAACTTTTTGGTGTTCCCTTAACCTTTATTAGGTATCCTTCTGTTTATAGCAAGTGATACTGGTTTTCCATATAAATGGTAACATAATATTTCTTCTAGGAATAAATTTCTGGAGGTAAACAAAAAAGTGAGATAAACATATTAGGTTAAACCATGTGAAACCACTGGGGGCATTTTTTTAGATCAAAAATGGTCAAAAATTGGCCCTTTCATATGATTTAGACTAATGGATAGCATATGATAGATGGGTAGTAAATGATAGTGATTGTTTATAGATATGACAAATATATAGATATACTTAGAGATGACATATATACAGACATATTTAGATATGACTGAAAATTATAGTAGATGAATGACTTCAATTTGAGAAGCCTTGTTATTAGGACCATCATCGTATTAGGTTGGAATCTCATTTTTCAATAGCAATACCCTTAATCCAAGACAATGTGGCTTTTGATCCAATCAAAGTCCTTCTGGTTTCACTTAGACTGGACCTCACTGTGGCCCAGGGCCAGCCACAATGGAGAAGCATGTGCTGCAGATGAGCCAAAGAGCAGAAGAAACAAGACTACAGGACATCCCGACCCACTCTCTCTCATCACCTTCCTCTTGCCTTCCCTCATCTCCAATATGGAAATTATGTTAAACCACCATGAAACAGACAGACCAGCTTTCATCTATCAGAAACAATTTCATCCTGCCTCCATGCCTTACACACCCTTCTGTCCCTACTATGCTTCCTCCAGAATAATCAAGTTGCTTAGAGTCCTGAAAAGAGCTTTGAGTGATGGTACCTACCCTTACCTGCACTGTCCCCAACCCCCACCCACTGCCTTCTCCAAAGGAGAAGCTATGGAACATCTCTGGAAGAAGGAATCTCAAAAGTTCATGAGGAAGAGGAAAAGGAAAAGGAAGGGGAAGGGGGAGAATCCATGAGTCAGGGGTGAACACGGGAGCCTGCACCTTTCATATGGAGACCACGGAAAGTCAGTAGGATGGGCTCATTTTCACGAACGGCTGCCTCTCTTCAGAAACTCACTGGTGCTACTTATGAAACCTAAGAAAGTTACATCTCTCTTTCAGCCTCCAGAGTTTGGGAGGAGCACATTTTAATGCAAAGCTCCAAGCTTGCTCCACTTACTGTGAGGCAGCAGCTACACTAAGGACACAAGCTACAGTCTCCTTCCCAGTCTTTTCCCCACCAACTTGGTGACCTTGGCCACGTCACTGAACCTGTCGGCTTTGGGTTTACTTAAGTGCCAAAGGTGACATGGCCAAGGTCACCAAGTTGGTGGGGAAAAGACTGGGAAGGAGACTGTAGCTTGTGTCCTTAGTGTAGCTGCTGCCTCAGAGTGAGTGGAGCAAGCTTGGCACTTAAATCAGTGGTTCTCAAAGTTGGCTCCATATTAGAATCGAACCACCTGCAGAGCTTCATAAACAATGCCCAATCAGGCCCACACCTGGAAAGTGTTTAACGGGTTAGCACTGCGCCATGCATTTGCATTTGTAAAGCTGCCCTTGGGGTTCTATTATAGGATTCCTGGCATGGAGCTTCCCTGAGGGCCCATCCCAGCTCTGACATTCTTGGAGTCCCTGAACCTCATTTAGGGGCTGGCGGCCTTTTCTGGTTTCCATTGGCACTACCTAGCCTTTATCTATAAACACTTTTGCCTTTGCTATAATTGCAGTTCTTAACCTTATCGGGAAAACTGCCAACACCAAAGAGGTGAAGTTTATTCTTCTACAAAAAGGGACTTTGTACTTTGGTGGAAAACTGGCTTTGCAGCTATGCAGACTCGATTTTGAATCCTACTGTGGTGGCCTTGAGCAAGCTTCTTAATCTCACTAAGCCCCAGCTTTCTCATCTCCAAAATGGGGATGATAATACCTCTTTCATGGACGGTTGTGAGGAATGAATGTATATATAAAGCACACAGGATGTAAACACTGAATAAGTGTCAGTTACCCCTCCTTCCCTGAAATTTGGAGGTGACAGGGGGTTCTGTGCTCACAGAGGAAAGAGCTGGATGAAGGCCAGTCTGAATTTCCAGAACCCCAAGAGCAGTCTTTGGCTGAGCGGATCAACACCTGCCAGAGAGACACTTAGAGCTTCAAAGCCCGGCCTCCCACGAGCCACAACGTCCTCCCACCATGAGCCGCAACGTCCTCCCTCCCGTTAGCTGCAGAAAAGCAGAAACAATCCGGTTCATCGCCCTGGAAGGGGGAAGCTACAAGTGTGAACTAACAGAACTGCAGGCCATGAGATAAGTAGGCCAGTCCTGGACTCCTGCCGCCAAAAGCGCAGGAAGAGAGAGGCAACCGTCAAAGGAATGTAATGAGGAAACAGTGGAGTCTAGTGATACTGGGGCAAAGAGCCGTCCGCAACAGATGGAAGAGGAAAAAGATGAGAAAAAGAAAAGATAGTTGCCCTTTGCAGCATTGGCAGGGCCAGGGAATACATTTCCCAGATCCCTGAGAATAAACAGCTAGGGAAACATTCGGCGCTGCTGTAAGTAAGGTTGCTGTGAAAAATTAGCTTTACCCTCCCCATGCGTACGTGGCAGAGGAAAAAGACTGGAAGGAAACACAAAAATGTTAGTAGGGTTTGTCTCGAAGTAGTAAACTTGTTGGTCATTTCTAGTCTCTTCCATATACATGTCTGCAGATTGCAAATCTGTAATGAATAGGCATGTCTTTTATTTTCAGGGAAACAAATGGAAGGAATAAATGAAGCATGTCCTACAAGTTTATAATGACAGACAGGGAAAAAAAGGAAAGAGGCACGGGGTAGGGGTGGGGGTGGACATGAGATGATCAAAAAAGAGAACTGTGTTTTTAACTAGCAAATATGACAGAAAAGAAGCGACTCACAGATACAGAAAACTAACCAGTGGTTACCAGTGAGGAGGGGGGAGGGGCGATATAAGGGCTGGGGAGTGAGAGGTACCAACTTTGGGGTGTAAGACAGGCTCAAGGATGTATGGTATGACACGGGGAATATAGCCAATATTTTGTAATAACTGTAAATGGAAAGTAACCTTTAAAAATTGTATAATTTTTTTTTAAAATTTTTTAGAAGAGAGCTGTGTTTTTAAGAAGAGAGCAAATGAAAATTTGGTGGGTTAACCATTCATGAGACCCTATTTCCTAGGAGACTGGGGTCAGAATTTGCCACTGCAAATAGCAAACAAGGCTGCAGTCTATATTTTAACCTTTTTTGCTTGCAATGTTGACACTGGCTTTTCCAGTGTTTTGGAGCCTGGGAATTGCTATGTGATAGCAAACACAAATAAATCACTAAGGAATGTTGCTGCAAATGCTCTAGCAAAAGAACCTAGCTTTGAGCACAGACCTACAGAAACCAAAACAAAACCAAGGAGGTGCTTATATTTCATAAAACATCACTTGTCAGTATTTTTCCAATCTAAAAATACATGCAACCTCATACAGGATGTCATGGATTTCGAAGAGGCGATCCCAGATGTCAGAGTTAAAATTTTCCTACAACGTTCAAAATGCTTCCTATGGCAAAACTATGACAGTTAACACCCCTGGGGAAGGACAGGCTTTCGATGCAGGAAAGCCTCCGCTTTCACTAGGCCAAGGTCAGTGTTTCTTTTCTTCTGTCTGCCTCTACCTCTGGTCTGCTGGCATAGACCCACTCAGGGATCACAGAATAGCAATTGCACCCTGTTGCTTTATCCTTAGAGGTCTTCTGATGGGGCCTGGCTGCCACAAGAAACCTGTCATGAAGAAATCTATCATCAACTCTGTCCAGTTAGGGGATGTGGGACTTTTAGACAAAACAGCTAAACAGCTACCATTAAAACTCCTTGTGAATATAGCCAATATTTTATAATAACTATAAATGGAGCATAACCTTTAAAAATTGTGAACTACATTGTACATCTGTAACTTATACAGCATTGTACAGCCACTGTACTTCAATAAAAAACTGTTAATAGGTTAGATCTCGTGTTAAGTATTCTATTTTTTTTAAAACAGTAACAAACTAAATATATATGTATGTGTGTGTGTGTATATATATATATATATATTTTTTTTTTTAGCAGCATATGGTTGGGTCTTGCTTTTTTTTTTTTTTTTTTTTTTTTTGCGGTACGCTGGCCTCTCACTGTTTTGGCCTCTCCCGTTGCCGAGCACAGGCTCCGGACGCGCAGGCTCAGCGGCCATGGCTCACGGGCCCAGCCGCTCCGCGGCATGTGGGATCTTCCCGGACCGGGGCACGAACCCGTGTCCCCTGCATCGGCAGGCGGACTCTCAACCACTGCGCCACCAGGGAAGCTCTGGGTCTTGCTTTTTAATCCAGTCTTACCATCTCTGTTTAAATCATTTACTTTTTAAAATTTTCCCACAAATCCCATAAATATGGGTTAATTTTTTTTTCTTATTAGTTATCTATTTTATACATATTAGTGTATACATGTCAATCCCAATCTCCCAATTCAGCACACCACCACCACCACCACCACCCACTGCCTTCCCCCCTTGGTGTCCATACGTTTGTTCTCTACATCTGTGTCTCTATTTCTTTCTTGCAAACCAGTTCATCTGTACCATTTTTCTAGGTTCCACATATATGCGATAATATACGATACTTGTTTTTCTCTCTCTGACTTATTTCACTCTGCATGACAGTCTCTAGGTCCATCCACGTCTCTACAAATGACCCGATTTTCTTCCTTTTTATGGCTGCATAATACTCCATCGTATATATGTACCACATCTTCTTTATCCATCTGTCTGTCGATGGGCATTTAGGTTGCTTCCGTGACCTGGCTATTGTAAATAGTGCTGCAATGAACGTTAGGGTGCACGTGTCATTTTGAATCATGGTTTTCTCTGGGTACATGCCCAGGAGTGGGACTGCTGGGTCGTATGGTAGTTCTATTTTTAGTTTTTCAAGGAACCACCATACTGTTCTCCATAGTGGCTGTACCAATTTACATTCCCACCAACAGTGCAAGAGGGTTCCCTTTTCTCCACACCCTCTCTGGCATTTGTTGTTTGTAGATTTTCTGATGATGTCCATTCTAACTGATGTGAGGTGATACCTCATTGTAGTTTTGATTTGCATTTCTCTAATAATTAGTGATGCTGAGCAGCTTTTCATGTGCCTCTTGGCCCTCCATATGTCTTTTTTGGAGAAATATTTAGGTCTTCTGCCCACTTTTTGACTGGGTTGTTTTTTTAATATTGAGCTGCATGAGCTGTTTATATATTTTGGAGATTAATCCTTTGTCCGTGGATTCATCTGCAAATATTTTCTTCCATTCTGAGGGTTCTCTTTTCATCTTGTTATAGTTTCCTTTGCAGTGCAAAAGTTTTTTAAGTTTCATTAGGTCCCATTTGTTTATTTTTGTTTTTATTTCCATTACTCTAGGAGGTGGGTCAAAAAAGATCTTGCTGTGAATTATGTCGAAGAGTGTTCTTCCTATGTTTTCCTTTAAGAGTTTTATAGTGTCCAGTCTTACATTTAGGTCTTTAATCCATTTTGAGTTTATTTTTGTGTATGGTGTTAGGGACTGTTCTAATTTCATTATTTTACATGTAGCTGTCCAGTTTTCCCAGCACCACTTATTGAAGAGACTGTCTTTTCTCCATTGTATATCCTTGCCTCCTTTGTCATAGATTAGTTGACCATGGGTGTGTGGGTTTATCTCTGGGCTTTCTATCCTGTTCCATTGATCTGTATTTCTGTTTTTGTGCCAGTACCATATTGTCTTGATTACTGTAGCTCTGTAGTTTAGTCTGAGATCAGAGAGTCTGATTCCTCCAGCTCCGTTTTTTTCCCTCAAGATTGCTTTGGCTATTCGGGGTCTTTTGTGTCTCCATACAAATTTTAAGATTTTATGTTCTAGTTCTGTAAAAATAATGCCATTGGTAATTTGATAGGGACTGTATTGGATCTGTAGATTGCTTTGTGTAGTACAGTCATTTTCAGAATATTGATTCTTCCAATCCAAGAACATGGTATTTCTCTCCATCTATTTGTGTCATCTTTGATTCCTTTCATCAATGTCTTATAGTTTTCTGAGTACAGGTCTTTTACCTCCTTAGGTAGGTTTAGTCCTAGGTATTTTACTCTTTTTGTTGCAGTGGTGAATGGGATTGTTTCCTTAAATTCTCATTCTGATCTTTCGTTGTTACTGTATAGGAATGTAAGAGATTTCGGTGCATTAATTTTGTATCCTGCAACTTCACCAAATTCATTGATTAGCTCTAGTAGTTTTCTGGTTGCATCTTTAGGATTCTCTACGTATAGTATCATGTCATCTGCAAACAGTGACAGCTTTACTTCTTCTTTTCCAATTTGTATTCCTTTTATTTCTTTTTCTTCTCTGGTTGCCGTGGCTAGGACTTCCAAAACTACGTTGAATAAGAGTGGCGAGAGTGGACCTCCTTGTCTTATTCCTAATCTTAGAGGAAATGCTTTCAGTTTTTCACCATTGAGAATGATGTTTGCTATGGGTTTGTCGTATATGGCCTTTATTATGTTGAGGTAGGTTCCCTCGGTGCCCACTTTCTGGAGAGTTTTTATCATAAATGGGTGTTGAATTTTGCCAAAAATTTTTTCTGCATCTATTGAGATGATCATGTGGTTTTTATTCTTCAGTTTGTTAATATGGTGTATCACATTGATTGATTTGCATATATTGAAGAATCCTTGCATCCCTGGGATAAATTCCACTTGATCATGGTGTATGATCCTTTTAATGTGTTGTTGCATTCTGTTTGCTGGTATTTTGTTGAGGATTTTTGCATCTATGTTCATCAGTGATACTGGTCTACAATTTTCTTTCTTTGTAGGATCTTTGTCTGGTTTTGGTATCAGGGTGATGGTGGCCTCTTAGAATGAGTTTGGGAGTGTTCCTTCCTCTGCAATTTTTTGGAAGAGTTTGAGAAGGATGGGTGTTAGCTCTTCTCTAAATGTTTGATAGAATTCACCTGTGAAGCTATCTGGTCCTGGACTTTTGTTTGTTGGAAGATTTTTAATCACAGTTTCAAGTTCATTATTTGTGATTGGTCTGTTCATATTTTCTATTTCTTCCTGGTTCAGTCTTGGAAGGTTATACCTTTCTAAGAATTTGTCCATTTCTTCCAGGTTGTCCATTTTATTGGCATAGAGTTGCTTGTAGTAGTCCCATATGATGCTTTGTATTTCTGCGGTGTCTATTGTAACTTCTCCTTTTTCATTTCTAATATTACTGATTTGAGTCCTCTCTTTTTCTTGATGAGTATGGCTAAAGGTTTATCAATTTTGTTTATCTTCTCAAAGAACGAGCTTTTAGTTGTACTGATCTTTGCTATTGTTTTGTTTCTATTTCATTTATTTCTGCTCTGATCTTTATGATTTCTTTCCTTCTACTAACTGGGTTTTGTTTGTTCTTCTTTCTCTAGTTCCTTTACGTGCAAGGTTAGATTATTTGAGATTTTTCTTGTTTCTTCAGGTAGGATTGTATAGCTATAAACTTCCCTCTTAGAACTGCTTTTGCTGCATCCCATACATTTTGGATCATCATTTTTTCATTGCCATTTGTCTCTAGGTATTTTTTTATTTCCTCTTTGATTTCTTCAGAGATCTCTTGGTTATTTAGTAATGTGATGTTAAGCTTCCATGTGTTTGTGTTTTTTACGTTTTTTTCCCTGTAATTGATTTCTAATCTCATAGCATTGTGGTCAGAAAATATGCTTGATATGATTTCAGTTTTCTTAAAATTACCAAGGCTTCATTTGTGACCCACAATGTGATCTATTCTGGAGAATGTTCCGTGTGCACTTGAGAAGAAAGTGTAGTCTCTTGTTTTCGGATGGAATGTCCTATAAATATCAAGTAAATCTATCTGGTCTATTGTGTCATTTAAGGCTTGTGTTTCCTTATTAATTTTCTGTCTGGATGATCTGTCCATTGGTGTAAGTGAGGTGTTAAAATCCCTCATTATTATTGTGTTACTGTCGATTTCCTCTTTTACAGCTGTTAGCACTTGTCTTATGTATTGAGGTGCTCCTATGTTGGCTGCATATAATTATTATATCTTCTTCTTGGATTGATCCCTTGATCATTATGTAGTGTCCTTCCTTGTCTCTTGTAACATTCTTTATTCTAAAGTCTATTTTAACTGATATGAGTATTGCTACTCCAATTTTCTTCTGACTTCCATTTGCATGGAAAATCTTTTTCCATCCCCTTACTTTCAGTCTGTATGTGTTCCTAGGTCTGAAGTGGGTCTCTTGTAGACAGCATATAGATGGGTCTTGGTTTTGTATCCATCCGGTGAGCCTGTGTGTTTTTCGTTGGAGCCTTTAATCCATTCACATTTAAGGTAATTATAGATTAAGTATGTTCTTATTACTGTTTTCTTGTTTTGGGTTTGTTTTTGCAGGTCATTTTCTTCTCTTGTGTTTCCCACTTAGAGAAGTTCCTTTAGCATTTGTTGTAGACCGGGTTTGGTGGTGCAGAATTCTCTTAGCTTTTACTTGTCTGTAAAGCTTTTGAGTTCTCTGTTGAATCTGAATGAGATACTTGTCAGGTAACGTCATCTTGGTTATAGTTTCTTCCCTTTCATCACTTTAAATATATTATGCCATTCCCTTCTGGCATATCGAGTTTCTGCTGAGAAATCAGCTGTTAACCTTATGGGAGTTCCCTTGTATGTTGTTTGTCATTTTTCTCTTGCTGCTTTTAATAATTTTTCTCTGTCTTCAATTTCTGTCAATGATTACTATGTGTCTTGGGGTGTTTCTCCTTGGATTTATCCTGCCTGGGACTCTTTGCACTTCCTGGACTTGGGTGGCTATTTCCTTTCCCATGTTAGGGAAGTTTTCAACTATAATCTCTTCAAATATTTTCTCGGGTCCTTTCTCTCCCTCTTCTCCTTCTGGAACCCCTATAATGCAAATGTTCGTGCGTTTAGTATTGTCCCAGAGGTCTCTTAGGCCGTCTTCATTTCTTTTCATTCTTTTTTCTTTATTCTGTCCCACAGCAGTGAATTCCACCATTCTGTCTTCCAGATCACTTATTCGTTCTTCTGCCTCACTTATTCTGCTATTGATTCCTTCTAGTGATTTTTCATTTCAGTTATTGAATTGTTCATCTCTGGTTTTTTTCTTCTTTAATTCTTCTAGGTGTTTGTTCTTTAATTCTTCTAGGTCTTTGTTAAACACTTCTTGCATCCTCTCCATCTTTGCCTCCATTCTTTTTCCAAGGTCCTGGATCATCTTCACTATCATTATTCTGAATTCTTTTTCTAGAAGGTTGCCTATCTCCACTTCATTTAATTGTTTTTCTGGGGTTTTATCTTGTTCCTTCATCTGGTATATAGTCCTCTGCCTTTTCATTTTATCTATCTTTCTGTGAATGCTGTTTTTGCTCCACAGGCTGCAGGGCTGTAGTTCTTCTTGCTTCTGCTGTCTGCCCTCTGGTGGATGAGGCTATCTAAGAGGCTTGCACAAGCTTCCTGATGGGAGGGACTGGTGGTGGGTAGAGCTGGGTGTTGCTCTGGTGGGCAGAGCTCAGTAAAACTTTAATCTGCTTGTCTGCTTATGGGTGAGGCTGAGATCCCTCCCTGTTGGTTGTTTGGCCTAAGGCAACCTAACACTGGGGGCTACAGGCTCTTTGGTGGGGCTAATGGCGGACTCCAGGAGGGCTCATGCCAAGGAGTACTTCCCAGAACTTCTGCTGCCAGTGTCCTTGTCCCCACAGTCAGCTATAGCCACCCCTTGCCTCTGCAGGAGACCCTCCAACACTAGCAGGTAAGTCTGGTTCAGTTTCCTATGGGGTCACTGCTCCTTCCCCCTGGGTCCTGATGCACACACTGCTTTGTGTGTGCCCTCCAAGAGTGGAGTCTCTCTTGTCTCCCAGACCTGTCGAAGTCCTGCAATCAAATCCCGCTAGCCTTCAAAGTCTGATTCTCTAGGAATTCCCCCTCCCGTTGCTGGACCCCCAGGTTGGGAAGCCTGACGTGGGGCTCAGAATCTTCACTCCAGTGGGTGGACTTCTGTGGTATAATTGTTCTCCAGTTTGTGAGTCACTCACCCAGTGGTTATGGGATTTGATTTTATTGTGATTGCACCCCTCCTACCATCTTATTGCAGCTTCTCCTTTGGATGTGGGGTATCTTCTTTGGTGAATTCCAGTGTCTTCCTGTTGAAAACTCTTCAGCAGTTAGTTGTGATTTGGTGCTCTTGCAAGAGGGGCTGAGTGCACATCCTTCTACTCTGCCATCTTGAACCAATCTCGATATATTTTAAAGTCTCGTGTTAAGTATTCTTAACATGAATAAATTCTAACAATGAAATACAATTTTTAAATATACCATGTTCATATTAACAGTATTATAAATAATTTGCTTATTACAGAAAACCAATAAGAAGAAAATAAAAATCACTCATAATTACCCCCAAAAAAACAACAACAAAAACTCCTTGTGAATTTTCTTTCCCAAGACACTTCTAATCTAGCCTCATATGTTAGGTTTTGAAGAAAACAGTATCATTAAAAAAGAAAATAGAGTTGGGGGAGGTTAAGGTTAGGCTTAAGGGTTCATGAAATTCAGACTCCACACATTTCAATTAAATGGTACATTGACCCATGTACCGAACTGTACTGAAATCTGCTCCAAGTCCCATTTGTCAAGTTTCATCTGCCAGCATTTGGATTCAAGATGACAGACAGAGTTATAAATCCAATTCAAGATGACACTTATACTGAGCAGTATACCTAGTTTCATCAAAATCAGTTAGCATCCTCAACAGCTGAACACAGGATAGACCAAACAGACAGTTAAAAAGGAAAATGTTATGTCATCTATTTGAAGCAGGAATTGTTCTTAAATTGTGCTTAAATTAAAATTCATTTGTGTGTCTACTCATTCATTTAGCAAATATTTATTGAGCACCTACTTTATGTCACGTACTGCAGGAAAAGCCAGGGATATGCAAATCACAGGGCAAAGTCTTTGCCCTTGTAGATCTTACATTATGGTGGGGAGGTGAGGGAATAATTAAATAAAATCACTAAAAACTGAGATTAGAGCCATCATGGAACTAAGAAGGGAGGTATGATAGAGAAAAATAAGGAAAGCCTACTTTAGACAGGGTTGCAGGGAAGCCTCCTCCAAAGGGACGTATTTAGGTTGACATGGAAGGATGGGATGGAAGCAGCCACATTAAGAGCCCAGGAAGAGTGCTCCACACAAAAGAAACAGCAAACCCCAAGGTCTTAAGTAGGACTTGTCGTGGTCATGGACACACTAAGGATGGGAGGGTGAGGAGGAGAGGCAGAGCAAGCCCACCATGACTCGCAATGTTAAATGATTACTAGTGGTATTAAGAGTAACACTGTCTGGGAATTCCCTGGTGGTCCAGTGGTTAGGACTTGGCACTCTCACTGCCAGGAGCCCGGGTTTGAACCCTGGTTGGGGAACTAAGATCCCGCAGGTCGTGCGGCCAAAAAAGACAAAACAACGTTAACACTGTCAGAATCATTTGTGTGGATTATGCAAAATGGGAGACATTGTGCCTGAAAGGAAACTATGCATTTTGCCTTTCTTCTCTTTAAGGGTTTTCCATTCACACATTAAATAATGCCTAACAGCTCATACATTTCACTTTCTTTAGAAAATTACCACTATTAAATATTATCATCGGCCTCACTAAGGAACTTTTAAGTGTGATACGTAGCCCTTTAATGCATTTAGCACCTAAGCATATAAACTTCCCACCACAGAATATGGAAGAGTCCTCCGTCAAATCAGTTAACTCCAAAAGCAGTCAGGTATCTACTGCATGGCCTGCGGAGCAAATAGCTCTTGGGTACTTCAGCCCTGTAGGGCTGCAGAAGCCATCGGATCTCCATGAAAGCTTGTCACATTCGAGATGTACCCAATCTGCTCCGTGGATACAGGTCAATTCGCAGAGAGATAAAAGGATGTGCCCGATTATACAAAGCACCTTCCATTTCCCAGTCACCAGAAACGTTGTAAATTTTATGAAATTCCAATCTTATAGTTCTCTTGATTGCTTTTAAGCTATTTGGAAAATAAAATGGATTGCAGGAGAGTTTTCCTAACTAGCTCAGTGATCTTTCCTTGTCATGTCAGGTTGAAAGAATTCACCATATGACTAAAGGTCAATGTTCTAGAAGTATTTATGGGTGACTAAAAGGGGAAGACTATTAGGGAAATTCTTTTTCATTACCCTCACTATTGCACAGTTAGTTACACGAGGTGCTAGACACACCCGTGCTACATCCTTACCCTCCCTTCCATGTTCACGAACCCATGGGTTACGTTCCTAGGTAGGGGGGGGTTCTTCTTATAATGAATTTAAGGATACCCTTTCAAAGAAATGACTAAATGTTGGTTACATTTTAAATTGTGCATGATTTTAGTTCTCTCTGAATAATGTTTGATGGATACGTCTTTTAAAAATAGTCAAATGGCCTAACTTTTTAGCAATAAAACTGTGTGCAATAAAAATGCTGGAGGGTACCCGTTAGCAAACTGTCATAGGCTGGAGAATTATTAGACCCCATAATTCTGTAGTGCAAAACCAAATTTGTTGATTTTTTTCAAGTAGAAAAAACTCCAGGAAATTAAATGGAAAGACCTGTAGTAATGAAATATTAAATGCAATTTCAAGAGCACAAAAATGTCAGAAGCCAAAAAAAAGATCTCAGGAACAACATTACTTTTCTTACACCTCATGTATGCCTGAGCTTAAATTGCCCTAGAAACCAGCCAGACCCAGATGCGGGGAGTGGTGGGGATGCACGGGAAAGGTAGGAGGAAGCAGCCCAGAACAGGAAAAAGTAAGAACTAAGAGTAATGGAAAGAAGTCAGATAGAAAATATTTCATTTGTTTTCAATTTCCAAAGTTGAAGTCATACTCCATCAACACACATCAACACCAGCAGAAAGGCATAAAAGCAAAAGCAAAAGTACCGAACTTCAACCATGACATGCCCGTACTACCCAAAGTTCAGTCTGATTCTTGGTTCTTTGCACTGTTACAGTCCTGGGCTCCTGTTCTTAACCTCAGCATAACTGTACTTCAATTCTGGCCAAAGAGAACATGTCTCATAGGATGGTTTGGTGAGCATTTGGACTCAGTCAGTTGAGATGTGTCTACATGAAGAGGACTACTATTGGAAGCAGTCACTGGAAATCTACAGCTTCAGCTGCAGAACTGGCAGTAATAATTCATTTTAGTAATAAGTATTTAGGAAGGGATAGGGAGAAACTTTACAGGCAAGATTTTAAAATAAAAATCATTGTGTGAATACAAGTGTCAAATGTTAATATCAGGACACCGTGAGTTTAGGCAGGACACGTTGTTCATGTGGAATATTGTTTCAAGATGCACACAGGGAAAATCCTGGCTAACTCTCCAGGTCCAATTCTCACACAGTCTGTACACTCTATTTTTTTTTAACTTTTTATTTTATGTTGGAGTACAGTTGATTAACAATGTTGTGTTAGTTTCAGGTGTACAACAATGTGATTCAGTTATACATATACATGTATCTATTCTTTTTCAAATTCTTTTCCCAATTAGGTTGTTACAGAATATTGAGCAGAGTTCCCTGTGCTATACAGTAGATCCTTCTTGCTATATCCATTTTAAATGTAGCAGTGTGTATATTCTTTCTTTAAATAAGCTACAGGAATCAGATGATCTGTAATTTATGATTGTTACACCTTTAAAACCTTAACAACACGTGATGAAATCTATTTCTTTAGAATATCCATCTGTGTGGTTGCAACGCTGGATGGCAGAAAGAAAGATTTATATTTATGGCCAATTTTTATTTATTCTCACCTATTTATAAATTGGGCTACAACTTCAATAGCCATGGTTAAAAAGAATAATGTCATTCCTAACCACTGCCTTTGACTATAAAAACAATTTCACCATAACAGATAGCACTGAAATACTCCAAGAATAATCTATAAATGAATCCTGGATTACCAGTCTAAAGATGGTGGTTATAAATGATTACATGAAAGAGGCTGATGCTACTTTGAAATTCTTAAAGTATGTCTATGGATTTTCGTATTTTATATGTAACATTTTTATGAAGTGATTTTGCCGTTACATAATAGCTTTCATCTTCAAAGCACTTCACAAATATGAACTAGTTACATAAAAAACTATATTACTGCAAAATCAGAAAATGGAAAAGCTAAGGTTCTCCTAGTAACAGTCACTCTCACACATTCTATATGTTTAATCTACAACAAAGGTTATGTATTTAAAACATGTTTCATTATAAATACTGTTAACAAAACCATCTAAAGGGTTAACAGAGCTTTCACTATACCAGGCAGCTATTACTATCCATAAAAATCTCCCTTTTATGGAATTTATAAATTTGAAGAAATTAGACTTGTATTATGGTAGATCTTCTTTGTCCCCTTCTTCTAGTTCATGAAATCTGTTAAATATCTGTAAAAAGTGATGTTCAACAAAACTTTATCACGATAAAATTGAAAAAAAATTAAACACATCATGAAGAATGGTTAACTAAATTATAGTATGTTTATGTGATATAATATTCTCAAATATAATACAGCCATTAAAAATTACGTTTTTGAAGAATATTTAAATACATGAGGAAATCTGTGCAATATATTAGTTTTTTAAGGGCTACAAGATTATCTATATCCTATCATGCCAATTTTATAAAAGAAATAATTATATATAGGCACACAAGCAAATTGGATGAAATAAATATGGGTAATAGGGCATTGTGATTTTATTTCCTTCCTTGGACTTTATTATTTAAATTTTTGACAATAAGATATATATTTTAATGGGACATATATGTTATTTAAAGGAAAACAAAACCACAATCCTTGGCTTCAAGAACTTACACTCTACTGGAGAGGTAGAAAATGTCCGTCAGTGTGATAATCTCTTTGAGAGTGAGAGCTCAGAGGACCATGGGAGTAGCCCAAGGCAGAGGTTCAGAATAGAAGGAGGAGAATTTTCAACTGGGTCTTGCAAGGTAAGCAGGTATTTAATAATAACAGAGAGAGCAGTCTAGACAGAACATATACAGAGGCCCATGTATGAGACACATGGACACAACAAGAAAAATAAAGAGCTTTCCTGGGGCAAAGAATATGGACAGGAATCATAGAAGATGATGCCGGTGATGGCACATGCTAGATCATAGGAGACCTTGCATATTATGGAAAAGGATCTGACTTCAATCTTTACACACAATGGGTAGACCCTGCTGGAAAAGGGGATGTGGAGAGGGGTTAAGTCAAGAAAGCAATAACGGGCTTCCCTGGTGGTGCAGTGGTTGAGAGTCCGCCTGCGGATGCAGGGGACACCTGTTCGTGCCCCGGTCTGGGAAGATCCCACATGCCGCGGAGCGGTTGGGCCCGTGAGCCATGGCCGCTGAGCCTGCGCGTCCGGAGCCTGCGCTCCGCAACGGGAGAGGCCACAACAGTGAGAGGCCCGCATACTGCAAAAAAAAAAAAAAAAAAGAAAGCTATAAGAAGAGAGGAGTTCTTTATGTCACTGGCTGCAGCAAGCAAATAATTGGAGGAAGGCAATACTAGAGGCAGGGATCCGGGGTAGGAGATTCTGATAGGATTTTCCCTCAAAGAACAGTGGAGAAGAAAGGAGAGAAGGGGTTCTACAGAGAGTTAGGAAATAGAATCAATATAATTTAGTAGCCAGATAGATGTGAATTAATGAAAAAAAAGTGTCCAAGGTAACTCCCAGGACTCTAGATGGAATGAGTGAGTGGTACCATTATCTTAATAAAGTGGATCTGGGCACAAAGCCAGTGAGCTTGATTTGGGACATGTGGAATTAAAGGAGACTCCAGATATTCAGATAAGAATACACAGAAGCCTCCATGGATTCGTACACAAGTCACAGGTGAAGGACAGAAGAACAGACTTGAGAACACTCAGCTTATAGCTCCGTGCTTAAAAAATTAGAAATGGATGGAATCACCCTAGAAGACTGGGCAAAGTGAGGAGCCTGGAAACTGGGGAAACATCATATACTTGGGGACAGGCACAAAGAGCCAGCAAAAATAACCAAGATGGAATGGTCATGGAAGCTGAGAAGCAGAGATTTTCAAGAGGGAGTGAAAGGCTATGGAGGTCAAACAGATAAAGGCCAAAATGCATCATTTAGGTCTGACAATAAGAATGCTCATTTGACAACTGCTGCAGCAGTTTCAGTGGGTGGTATGAACAGAAGCTTATAAGAGATCACGGAATGATTCAGATTTAAGGGGAACCTGAGCATAGGACTCCTTCCACAAACTTAGCTATGAACTGAAGAAGAAAGGAAGCACTAAAACTAGAGATGAACGTAGAACTAGAAAAGAAGGGCATTGATGATTTATGGATAGGTGACTAGCAACAATCGCAGTAACGACTACCCACGAAAGACAGTCACCTTTTTTCGCCTAATAAACATATAGTCATACGTATACAGATGGCCAAAAGACACATGAAAAGATACTCAACATGGCTAATTATTAGAGAAATGCAAATCAAAACCACAATGAGGTATCACCTCACACTGGTCAGAACGGCCAACATCAGAAAGTCTACAAATAATAAATGCTGGAGAGGGTGTGGAGAGAAAGGGACCCTCCTACACTGTTGGTGGGAATGTAAATTTGTGCAGTCACTATGGAGAACAGTATGGAGGTTCCTTAAAAAACTAAAAATAGGGCTTCCCTGGTGGCGCAGTGGTTGAGAGTCCACCTGCCAATGCAGGGGACACGGGTTCGTGCCCCGGTCCGGGAAGATCCCACATGCCGCGGAGCGGCTGGGCCCGTGAGCCATGGCCGCTGAGCCTGCGCGTTCGGAGCCTGTGCTCCGCAACGGGAGAGGCCACAACAGTGAGAGGCCCGCGTACCGCAAAAAAAAAAAAAAAACTAAAACTAAAAATAGAGCTGCCATATGATCCTGCATTCCTACTCCTGGGCATGTATCTGGAGGAAATCATACTTTGAAAAGATACATGAACCCCAGTGTTCATTGCAGCTCTACAAGACATGGAAGCAACCTAAATGTCCATGGACAGATGAACAGATAAAGAATATGCAGTACACTTTCACAACAGAATATTTCCCAGCCATAAAAAAGAATGAAATAATGCCATTTGTAGCAACATGGATAGACCTAGAGATCATCATACTAAGTGAAATAAATCAGAAAGAGAAAGACAAATATCATATGATATCACTTATATGTGGAATCTAAAAGGAAAAAAAAGACACAAACGAACTTATTTCCAAAACAGAAAGAGACTCACAGACGCAGAAAACAAATTTATGGTTACTAAAGGGGAAAGGGGGGTGAAGGGATGGATAAATTAGGAGGCTAGGATTAACATCTACACACTACTGTGTATAAAATAGATAACCAACAAGGACCTACTGTATTGCACAGGGAACTATACTCAATATTATGTAATGACCTATAAGGGAAAAGAATCTGAAAAGGAATATATATATATATATATATATATATATATAAAACTGAATCACTGTGCTGTACACCTGAAGCTTACACGCTATTGTAAATCAACTATACGTCAATAAAAATTTGTTTTAATAAATAAATATATAGACATACAGCCACAAAACAAAGATATGACAACACATGTCCAAATGTTTGCTCTAAAACACCAACATTATTCAGCTAAAATTCACACTGGAGATATCTTTTGTCAGTGTGAGAGAATCCTGAGATTCCATTTCCAAAGTCTCACCTTAAATTTTTCTGTTGCTCAGGTCATTGAAAGAGTTTGCTGATATGAGGAATACAATTGATAGCTATAAATAATTTGGGACCAGCGATGAATTCATTTGGGGCTAAATTATCTACTGAATGACAAAGTTGTTTTGAATTAACTGAATAACTCTTTCAACACTAAGTAGACCTAAGCTTGATTAGGTAAAAATCCATTTGTCTAGTATAAACTAGTTGAAGAAGTTTGCATAGAAATTTAAGGAACTTCATTTTTGTTGTGGTTCTTACTGGGCTAGTTAATTTAATGTTAGGAACTTTAACCCATATTGGGGTCAAAGTCTATACCATTCTTTCCTTCAATTCACCTAAAAATATCAAATTCACTCTATGTGTAAGATCCACAAAAAGATTCACGATTCATTATTTCTAACCCAGTAATTCTGCTCTTAGGAATTTATCCTATGATATAATAGGGGAAAAGTGCTATTTGCACAGATGGGTTCACTACGATATTATCCAGAAGAACAAAAACATGGAAACAACCTAAAAATTCAACAATGGGGAGAAAACCACATCAATTACAGACATTTACTTAATGGAATCATATACAGTCATTAATTGCGTGAAACAAAGCTGAATAAGATTGTTCACTTTGACTGCAATCATATAATTATAAATTATGTGTGCAAACCAAAAAATTCTTAAAGGTAATATAATACACACACAGCTATGCTGTAGAAATAAGAAAGATTTTTGTTTCTTTTTTCAAACTTTCTTTTAATGTTCCTATAAGAACTTTCAGAAGTTAAGAGAAAGGAAGACAGGGGAGAGAGGGAGGAAAAAGGAAGGAAGGAAGAAGGAAGAGGAGAACATAACTGAAGATCAAAAACAGTGGAAAGAAAAGTCCTAAAAGAGAAAAAAAGAATTCTAAAATGTATCTTGACATATTTGCAAACTATTTGTTGACTGTGACTCACTTGCAGATTCTGAAGTCCTGTCTAGAACTGATACAAGGTTAAACGGAGTTACCCACTTGCACGTATGGCTCATTTAAATGATACAGACGAGTACCCTGTCATCACTACAGTCAGAATCTATTAATGTTAAATATATATTTTTTGACCGATTTTACTGAAAACAAAGAAATAAAGATGGCAGACAGTTCCAGCATAAGTAAACTGTTGGTGTAGTGCTAAAGTTTTCAGGTTTCTCTGTATTCTTAGTTGAACATTATTTACAACAAACTTAATTTTATTTTTAAAATATTTTCAGTAAAATTTTGAATATGCTCAAATAACAACACTAAGATAGAATCGGGTTAGCCTGAAGTAGCTAACAGGCCTTGCTTCAATTTTAAGCAATTTAGATTAACGAAGGCTACTTCTCAACATTGCCATGAGAACTGAACTTCTTAACGTCTATAATAATGCTTCAGGAAACAATTAGTTATTTTGCTTACAATTTCAAAGGCCTGTAATAGTTAGAAGGGGGACTCCAGAGTCAGAGGGGTTTGCATTCCAGCTCCAACATTATTAGCTTGGAGACCCTCAGTGAGTTACCAGAATGCTCTGTGCCACTGGTTCCTCATTTACAAAATGGGGATGAAAGGAGTATCTCTCTCATGAGGTCTTGTGAGTATTAAGTGAGATTAATGTATGTAGAGTACTTAGAGATATGCCTGGAACATAATAAGCACACAGATAATGGGAGCTGTTATTATTATTAGATATTGCAATGATACACAGAAGCATCAATGCTCTGGCCTTGAGGGAGCCTGCATTTATTAACATTAATAATAATGACATAAATAAGCATAATGGTAACTACTATTACACCTTTCGCAAGCATGTCATCATTTCCATGTATTAACTCTTCTGATTTCACTCTGACTCTGTAAGACAGGTTTTAGACACATGATATAGCTCAAGCAACTGAGGTCCAGGAGAGCAATGCAATTGACGGATTGCCCACAAATAGGACGTTAGTAAGGGTTGAGGTAGGTTTTGCTCTAAAGCTACAGATTAGAAGTGTCAACCCTCACGACAGGACCCGGGGAGGGGGTGGGGTGTGGGGGGAGGGGTTGAGGATTGGTTAAGAGTTTATGGCCTTCCTTTTTGCTGACAAAGCAATTTGGATAGGTTCGGAGTTTTAAACGGTATAGTAAAACTTGACTAATCACGACCCACAGTATGAATTACAAGTACCTTATTTTTTCAGAAAAATGAAAGAGCTGCCAAAAGTAGCACTACAGAAACTGTATTTTAGCAGCAATATCCTAAAAGTCCACAGACTACGATTATGCCTCAGACAAGTCCAGCTTCAAAGTAAGATCAGAGTCACAAGACAGAAGTAAGCACACTTTTTCCCCTCAAATTAAAATTATGACAAGACTGCTGTTTGAAAATACCCATGCTTACAACAAAAAGGTAGGATTTTTAGCAATTTATATAATTCTGGCTCCTTTGATGCATTACTTTACACAACCAGATGTATTTTTATTAGTTTTGGTCTCACATAAAAACGTATGTTTACCGTGAAGAATTATGAAAAAGAAAGTAAAAAAATCATCCTAAATTCCACACACTTCAAAATAAATAATGTTGTAATGTTTTGTAGATGTGTCATATGCATATGTGTACAACCGCTTATTTACATGCCCCCAATATAAAATTTTATTTCCAACTTCTTGTAGCTCATAACTTCTTAATGTCACACAAAAACCACTTCTTCTGTTGTTGGGATACTATATATGCAGTTTTGTCTGGCTTGCTTTTCATTTAACATTATATCAAGAGCATTTCCCATGTTATTAAACATTGTTTGAAAAGGTATTTTTCCTGACTTTTTAGATTTGGATACCTTGCCTTTTAAAAATAGCACATAGATTCAAGAATGTTCTGCAACTCAAAACTCTATGACATAATATAGAGATCTAAGTTTCATGACCCCCTGCTAACTCCAGTTAACACATGTTAAATTATCTAAAGCAACTTAGGAATTTAATAATTTTACCTTAAAATATCAGGGAAAAGCTTTTAGTTCAGGGTAACTCCTCATGTTTGCATTTTAACAGACCTCTTTTGGGTACCTCAAATCTTTTGGCTAGAACAGCTTTCCTTAGCTTTATGATTTTCCCTGCCTAGAAAGTAAAGGTAAAAGTAAACAATTATTATGAAGTTCATATGCCCTTATCTATTGTGACTGGAAGCCTTGTTAAGGGCAGAGACCACTTCTCGATCCATCTCTCTATGTCTTCTTGAATGCCTTAAAAAATTAATTGCACCAGACTGTTACAACTTTTCTAAAAATACGTGTCCAGGTGAATATTGTACTGTGAAACCAGTGAACAGGTATATACACAAAACAATGATCTCTCTAAACTCTGAGTTTGAGTTGGCCATACCTCATCACAAGAGGGGCATTACACAGGTATTCAGTTCATACATATCTCCGACTACTCATCCAAATGAAGTTGGCTCATCTTCACCAAGAAATCGTTTCCCTGGAGGGGGTAAACGCACATCTAAACCCACAAAAATTCTATTAGCACCAGTTATGTTGTAACACAATGATGAACACTTTTCTTCCAATTTGCTAGCTCCCCAAGTAAAGAAAGGCTCTGCCGGTTCTGGTTGGCATTCGAGCTGTGTGTAGTAGATATGCTGATTTTTAAAAAAGAAAGAAAAAGAACTACAATAATGATGTGGTCTCCTGAGAATATATTTATTTCTGCAGTATAAAGCAAAATTAAATTCTTCAATCTCAAAAACTATTAAAAGGTTGTATTTAAAATGCATGAAGCATTAAAAAGACATCAAAATTAAAATAATCTCATAAATCTCTTCATTTAAAAGACTTATTAGAATACAGATCGAGGCAGAAAACAGCTGCCCGGCACTCCGGAGTAGTAAATTATGACTGTTTTAACTTTTTTTCATTTTCATCATTGAAAATTCTTTTCCAGAATAATTGTATTGCTGTAGCAAGACCAACTGTCCCATATATTTAATGTGTGAATAGTAAATTGCTTTCAATGGACTCTGAAACAGATCTGCTGTAAATTCTTTCAAAGAACAGCAGGCCACAGGGTCGTACCCTGGCAAAGGATACAGAAGATACAAGCAGAAATTAGCTTTTAATGTAAAATTGATCCAATTAATTACTATTCCAATTCGGTTTGCCAGAGCACTAGGGATACCCTAGGAAAACCTGATAGCATAAGAGGTTTTTTTGGGCCATTCCCTTCTTCCCTAGATCTGCCAGCTAAAACCCAAGGAAAAGTCAGCAGAGGAAGGACAGTCAGATGTGTCCAATTGCCATCCATCATGAAAAACGGACTCTCTTTTGTAAATGACTGACAGCTAGAGGAAGTTTTGTTTGTTAATAAAGATTCTCACTCCACAGACCATCACGTGTCAGTCTTGATTGTACTAGAACATTCCTTGGAGTACAATTAAACTATCATCTTGATTGCACCTCAATGCCTTTGAAGCCTAAGGGGAAGAAAAGAAAAGCCAGATGGCTAACCAGGAGGCCTGTGATCCCCCTCGTGATACTCTTTAACAATATACTAGGAACTGAGCAGAGCTGTTGTTGATGGAAACAGCCAGGTATGCTTTGAAAGTCTTAGAAGATAAAAGGTGTGTTGCCATAGAGCTGCCTCCCATTTTTATCGACCTCCCCTTCCTCAGATGCACTCTGACCTCATTCCTCCTTCACAGAGACAAGATTAGTAAACAGTGGGCTTTATTAGGAGCTGTTTAGAACACCATTAATCCAACTTAATTGATGGTGTAGTGGTACCAGGTCTTTTTCTGCTTTCTCTTTCCAGAAGACAACATTGGTAGCAGAATTGGACTTCTTTCCAGAAACAGCACCTATCTTTGTAATTCTGTACACTTTCCCATTGCCTTGGCTCAAGCAGGCTGAGCAAAGCTTCTTATCTAAGACTCTGAAAAGGATAACAGGACTGCTCAAGTATAAAAACTGCAAGTACTTTATTTATCTTTCTTTCTGCTTAGATTACCATTATCTCTGGTCACTGAATTTTGTCTTTGGGGCTTCAAATGGAGAGCGAAGTCAACCAGAAGGTACAGCTCTAAACCCAATGGAATACTGCTCCATCAGCACTCATACACACACAGACACATACACACAGAGGCTCACATACACACACACACACACAGAGGCGCGCACACACACACACACACACACACACACACAGGCACGCCTCCTTCCAGCCTTTGGCTTTACCCTAGGGTTAACTTCCTCATGAATAGTTTCAGATGATGCTATGATCTTCCTTGCAAAATATTTATGCTGAAAAACAATTCAGGTTCTACAAGTGCCTCAGTAACTACTACTTACAGAGAAGCCGAAAGGTAGGCCGAACAAAGGAGCTGTCTAGCCAGGCACGGTTTCTGCAGAATGGGGGGGAAATTGCATAAAATAATTGCTAACCTGAATTTCAAATCTATCCATTCATTCTTTCCTATAACCACATGTAAGACATTGAAGATACCATGGAGATGAATTGAGAAGTGGTTCCTGCCCATAAGTCTTCCAGTTATAACAGAGATGGTCATGTGAATATCTATGACAAGATTAGAATAACAAAAATACTAAATCATGTTTTAAGCAAAGTCTTATGGGCATGCACAATTAACTGTGACTACAGAAATCAGGGAAGGCTTCAAAGAGGAGAAAGCAAAGGAGATCCATTATTAGTGCGTAGGGAAAAGAGCACTTACAATTAAGGAACAGCATGCACAGACTCACACAGAAGTCAAGTCATCAGAAGAGATGGCTCCTGCGCACATTTTTGTCATGTGAGGACTGCATTCACAATTCTTGCTATAGCCACACACCATCTGTACTAGTATTTGCTTAACATTCTTTTTTTAATTGGCTCCATTTTTACTGAAATAAATTTATTTTTTCAAAGGAAAAATTTCTGTCACTACTATAAATGGAAATCCAGTGTTTTTTGCCCCAAGCACCACATAACTATAAAAGCAAATAAATGAAAACAAAACAATGAAATTCTAGCTAAATACTGTTGGAGCCTGCCCTCTCATTATCACAAAGGGGAGCTAGTGGGGCAAGATGCTGAAGAAATCCCAACATCAAACAAAGACTTTCTCCTCAAGGTTCTCTGAAGGGTTGAGAGAGAACTCTAAATTCTTCAAAATTCTAAATTCTGAAAAAATCACTCATGGGGTAACTCAGGGTTTTCAAGGCCATGTTAGGGTACAACCTAAAGTCATTCTGAATCATTGTCCTACACTCTGGGAAACACTGAAATAGATCAAAGACCTTACCCCACCCTAATACGCACCATGGTATTACATATATATTTCTCCCTACCACCCTATCCTTTATATAAACTAAGTCATTATTACTGCATTTCATCAAATCTAAGTTAATATCAATTGTGAGATGCACCATTATTTTATGTGCCATTAAGAAAGAAAAATGCTGCCAATTAAATTATGATACACCATCACTTATAAGAAGCATCTAATTTCAGAGATGTTAAAATGTGGCGGGGAAATGCTTGTTTTGGAATCAGTGAGACACATTATTAATCACTGTTGCTTAGAAGCAAATAACATAGAGCTTGGAAGTTAACTGGTTTTCAGAAAACAATGAAAAAGCGTATCTGGTGTAATGTCCTACTTGATATAACTAGAATAGTAAATTGTCACCCTTTTAGGACAAGACAATATAGAACAGTGATTCAGAGCAGAGCCTGGAAGACCCTGGGTTCAAATCGTGCTTCTGTCACTTACTAGAAGTGGCACATTAAATGACTAACAAACTCCATTGGTTCATCTGTAAATTACTCCATGTATTTTCAATATTTAAACATTTCCCCAGTGGAAAACTAAAAAAGAACCCTGGGTATTTTCCTGCCCAGATCTGTCAGAACTGATTTTTAATGAAAGCTAAGTATCATTTGTAACTACTAGTACCAGTGCAGTATAGTTAGTAAAATTTTTTTCCTCTTTTATTTTTTAGACCCAAAGAACCACAGTGCCAACTAGTTTTAGATCATCACTGCATGCTTTACTAATGCTCACTTACATAGGATAGTACCTGAAGACTAGTCAGTCACAAATAGAGTTAGACCCCATAGAGGTGGGTTCCTTTGAGTTGGTCAACTTACCACCTCAGATTCCAGTTCCTTGTGACTTTCCGTTCCAAGGCTCCTCCTGGACACTAACAAGTCTATCAATGTGAATTGTCCTGAAGATAAAATGTGGAATGATCTACCCCAGTGCAACCCCTGGGAACAGCAAGCTGCTTCTCCTGTTGTCAGAGGAGCATCTCCTTAGTTTGTGCGTTACCTGTACTAGGTGCTTTCACACTACGATACAATCTGAGCCTTGTACCAAGCCTGGGCTTTAAACAGGACAGGCGTTATTGCTGCAAATCATGGAAGTCAAACTTGAGACTCAGAGAGGTCACGACAGGATTTGCCCAAGGTCACACCATCGTGAGTAATGGAGATGGAAGGAAGCCCAAATCTGGCTCCAAATGTTCCACTCACTCCATGCTTCCACATCATAAAAACTTTTTTTTTAAGTAATTACACCATTTTGCTGTTCATCCGCATTCTATCTCCTCGTTTCTGGCTCGGTACTTGTTCTTCACCGGTCCTCCAAGCTCTCACACTAGCCCTAAATCTCTTGCTGACCTCTTGTCAGTGTCGTTGAGATGAAACAAGTTTCTGGGAGACTCAACCCTTCATCGTGCCCGCACTTTCTGGGGCTGAGTCGGGCAGACACTGGGACCTTCGTCACAAGCGTGCAGGAGACTGCTGTTCTCAGGTAGAGCCACACGGGGGCAGGGTGACGAAGGATGCAGCCACGCCTGGAATTCCTGGGAGAGAACGAGGGTACAGTCCAAAGCCTTAGGGCAAGTGCAGGACGATGGTGAAGGCTCAGAGGCAGCTAGGCATGGAGAATGTGGTCGCTTATGTGGGAATTGCACCCACGAATTCTAGATTTGCTTCCTCAGCCAACAAGCTGGGGAATGTTAGGCAACTTGCTTCCCCTGTTAGGTGATCTAGTAATCTCTAAGAGCAGACCCCTCTTTAAGAGTTGTTGACTCAGGACCTTTACAGTCTAGCGCTAAAGAGCCCTGATAGCGTTCTTACTAAGTGTGAAGTGCCTGTGCAGGTTTAAACGAGACAGTGTTTACAAAATGCTCTCTACTGATAGAGAGCCGAGATGGCTGTCTGTAGCGCGCCCTCTAATGGATAGGTGGTATCATCACAGCCTTCTCTATCTTGAAATAACAAGAGAATACATATCTTAGTATAAGTCTCATATTTTTCCCTCTGAGTCCTGACAAAGCAGGATTCAGGAAGCCCTGGCAATCGTTTTAGAGGTCAAAGAGCATTGCACTGCTCCCCACAGCTCGTGCTTCAAACACACTGCATGTGACTCTTCTCTGTGTCACCCCTTTCTCCATGCCCTTTCTGGTTCTTCTGATTCCTTCATAGAAAGATACTCTAATTTCTGCAATTAAAACACTGCAGAAGAATGATATTAACTCAAACATGGAACGTGTGCAAATCCTAGTCCCCATATAGTATGATGAAGAGAGCTCTTGACTACCCACCACATGCATTCTCATATATCCCCTATTCCAGGACTGCCAGAAACATTATTTCTGCTTTATAATTAACATGATAAAGGGTCAATAACTTAATATAAATGATTAATAAACAGTTAAAAACAAACAAATCACTCCTTGGACTTGGAACATAAACAAAAAGTTCAGGAAAGATAAACAGCTAATAAATAATAAAATAAAATGCCAATCCACACTAGTTATCAAAGAAGAATAAATTAAACATGACAACTGACTGCCAATATTATAAAATTCACTATTCCCAGTGCTGATGAGGGTGACATAAGATGGGCATTTCAGTATACTGTAATTGGTACAATCATCCTGAAAACAATATAGCAGAATATATCAAAAGTCTTGTTGGGACTCGTATGTACAAAACATGAGGAAATTCTTAAGGTACAGTGGTCCTCTGATATCCTTTCTCCCCTTCCTCTTTAGGAATGGAATCTCCAGTTTTTTTAGCTGGGCATATGTCCATTTGTAATAAAGATTATATTTCCTAGCATCCCTTGCAGCTAGGCGTGGTCCTGAAAATATATTCTAGCCTAAGAAATGGAAGTGGAAATGACTGATGCAAATTCCAAGTAAAGGCTTACTTTCTTCCTCTCTTTTCCTTCTTTCCTACAGTCTGGAATGCAGCTGGATGGCTGGAACTCCAGCAGTCATTTTAGATATTGTGGTGGTTTGAGAATGGAAGTCACATGTGGTGGAGCAACAAAATAGAAACAGCTGGACAAATCACTACCAAACTTTTTAAATTCAGAAGACAAATAAAATTCTATTTTGTTTAAGCCACTCTAATTTGGAGTTTTACTTGCAGCCAATCCTAATCCCAAATAATATATGCATTAATACTGAACGTACAGCAAAATATTTGATTGAAAAAAGATGCAGAGCAGTGTGTACTATGCTACCATTGTATAAAAAAGGAAAGCAAAAACATTATGTATGTGGAAGCTAGCTCCCTAATGAACCATGCCTCCCATTATCCATACCTTTACATAGACCCTTCCCACATTGAGTCTGAACTTGCTATATGACTCACTTAAACAAACAGAAAGTGGAGAAAGTGACACTGTGCCAGCTCCTTGCCTAAGCATTAAGAAAGCCTGGCAGCTTCTGCCAAGATGTTCTTTGCAAATAAATAAAAATAGGAAATAAATAAATAAATCCCACTATAGGGGAACATCTACATTATGGCATTTCTTTACTCTTTTTATATATTATACAGCACAATGATTGAGAAAATGCTTATTATATAGAAAGAAAATGATAGCATAAAATTATACTCATATGGAATATGATGTCTACTTTGTAAAAATGCATAGAAAATAAGACTTCAATGAATTACATAAAGAGTACTAATATTACTTGCCCCTTACTGACTGAATAATGGTTAATTTATGGGGGGTCCTTTATTCTTTCCAAATTTCTTACAAAGAGCATGTTTTACTTTTAATTTCAATAATTCTATTTTTATTTCTAGAAGTTCTACTGGGTCTTTTTTGAATATTTCTAGGCTTTCCAATAAACTTTTGATACAGTAGTCCCTCCTTATCTGCAGTTTCACTTTCCATGGTTTTAGTTATCCACTGTCAAACATGCTCCAAAAATATTAAATGAAAAATTTCAGAAATAAACAATTCATAAGTTTTAAATCGCATGCCTTTCCAAGCAGCCTGATGAAATCCTGCACCATCCAGCTCCGTCCTGCTCAGAACATGAATCATCCCTTTGTCCAGCATATTCACACTGTATAGGATTCCTGCTCGTTAGTATAGGAAAAACATAGTATATATAGGGTTTGGTACTATTTGCAGCTTCAGGCATTCACTGGGGGGTCTTAGAATGTATCCCCCATAGATAGGGGGGATAACTGTGTATGATTTGGGATTAGTTGATTCTTTTGCTCATGTTTTCAGTTCTACTATTTCCTTGAACATTTTTAATTTATCTCTGTATCTTTTCTGTATCATCATAACTCCAATATTTGAAGCACTTGAGGGTCTCTTTCTGCTATTTGTTGTTTCCCTTGACTCTTAAATACAACTACATTCTTCATGTGTTTGTAATTCTGGATTGTGAGATCACATGAGACTAACCTGAAACTGTGACGATGCCACAAGGTCTGGGATGAAGGTCCATTTCTCCAGAGAGCATCTGCCTCCACATCTTCCAGGCACTCTGAGCACCACCAGCCCAGGACCTCTAAAGTTAAGATCTCATCTAGATCACTCAGGGAGTCTAAATTCAAACCCCAAAGCCAAAGGAGGGCAGAACTCTTGTTAAAATTTGGGTAAGAAGACATTTTTCCCCCCAATGAGAGCTAAGTCTAAGATATCTCTCTTGGCCAAAAGGATGATTTTTTTTTTTTTTTTTTTTTAACCTAACTCCCTTTTTCATGGAAAGTGTAGTACTTTGAATGCCCTAGCTTTACAGTAGGGTCTCATTTTCAACTTCCCACATTGCACGGGCCCAAAGACTGGTTTCTGGTCCCCAGCACAGTAGTCAGAGCTTAAGAATCTAAGTTTCTGCTCTCAGCAAACACCCTCAGGGCAGTCTCAGTTTCTCCTTCACACCCACTTTCCATTTCCCTCTTTATTTTTATGCCCTGGAAACTCCACTCCCTGTTTTGCAGATATCATTAAAAGATGTTAGTTATACTTTATCCAGCATTCTTAGATTATTTGAGCAGGAAAGTTTATTAGAGTATCTGGTCTACCTGCCATGTAGCCAGAATTGGAAGTATGGGCTGATATTACTTTTATAATCAAAAAAAAAAAATTTCAGTACAAAATAACCTATCCCTATAAAATGGGGAGAGTCTTGCCTATTGACTATCCTGAAAACTTCCCTTACAGGGGAAGTTGCTAAAAATTATTCAGCACTGAGATGCAGCTCTAGGAAAATCTCCGCACCTTGATGAGACTGAAATTAACGTTAATTCATTACCAAAATAAAAGGACATTATATACAAGTCGAGAACTTCCACAGGTGAGCAGAGAAAGCAAGGTACAAGAGAACATCAAGGTGCCAGAATATAGTAGGTGCTCATTAAATAATTATATTAATAAAATAAAAATACCCATGTCTACTAGGCAATATTTTAGAAATGGGTACTAGCAAAGTTTTGTCAATAATTTTATATTTACCATATCCCATTTTTTAAAGCATATAGACATTTACATCAAAGGAATCTCTTCAAATATTCTATGGATCAATTCTTAAATATTCAAAAAGCTGAGATACATTTCTCTTCCCTTCCTTCTATTGTAACCATCGCTAAGCAATGATATTTCTACAACATTTGCCTTAATTTGTAGGTACAGAAATCTTCATTTTATGTTCTAACGTGAGAATTAAATGAGATGATTCAGGCAAAGCGCACAGCACTTAGCACAAAATAAGAGTTTGTTACAATGATGGTTGGGGGGATGATGATGGTGGTAATGATTTTAAAAAGCATCAATGTAAAATGTGAGGGAGATACACCAACTGACTGAAAACTAAAATCAGTGCAGAGCAAGTGGAACATTCTTTGTTTTGGTCTTAAAACCCCAATAGAGGCATGCTTCAGAGTTGTTTATCTGTATCCAGAGCATCTGAAAATGAATCAGGTCTAAGTAGATACTTAATAAATATTCCATCTTTATGGTAAATGTTAGTGTTGCTGTAAGGGTATCACCGTCTCATGAAGGCAACTCATGAGTATTAGGTTTCAAATTTCTAGCATGAGGCCAAGATGGACACATGTACCCATGAGTCTGAAATCTCTGAAGAATACCCCTCAACCAGTGTTCTAAGGCCCTGCTCCTTACTGCTCCAGAAAGAGAGATCCATACTCACCTTCACAGCTGAGAATGATGGTTATTATCTACTCTTCATATACTGTTACCAGGGAGTGGGGTAGGAGGGAATGGGGAGTTGCTAATCAATGGGCATAAAGTTTCAGTCAAGCATGATGACTAAGCTCTAGAGATCTCCTCTACAGCACTGTACCTAGAGTCAACCATAACATATTGCACACGTAAAAGTTTGTTAAGTGGGTAGATCTTAGGTGAAGTGTGCTTACCACTATAAAGTAACACATAAATAATTAAAATTTTAATATACTTTTTGTGGCCAAAATAATTAAATATAAATATTCAAATGATTTAAATATTAGGAAAAATGTTTTAATATAGCCAAAATGCAAAAGGGTGATGGATCTATAAGCTTAAATGATACGAAAAAATTGTAAAGAAAGTGCATACTTGATAACACAAAATTTAAACTTTTCACCTGAAAAAAATATATTTACTAAGCACATACTATGAGCCGAGCTTGATGCTTCCCCTTAGGGAAGGAGATAGTAGAGTGGTTAAGAGCACAGATCTCTGGGATCTGTCTGCCTGGGCCTGAACCCCAGCTCTGTCATTTACCTTGAGCAAAGCTAGTTAATTAGTCTCTCTAAGCCTCAGCCTCCTGGTCTTCAAACAGGCAAACAACAGCCTCCTGGTCTTCACACAGCTCTGTACTCATAGAGCTGGTGTGGGGATGGATGAATTGCTATATGGGAAGTGCCTAGAACATAGTAAATGTTATGTAAGTCTTAGCTATTATTATACCTCCTTTCCAGATGAAGAAACTGGGGTTGACAGCAGTCAAATTATTTGGCTCGTAAGAGGAAGAGCTGGGACTTGAACCCAGGCAGCCTGACTTTTAGACACTTGACAAAAAGCAGAAGCTTGATGTACGCACCCTTTCCATGGCAGCTCTGAAGCCTTTTCCCCAAACATAAGTGGTCTCACCCCACTGCAGCCAAGGGAAGGACTGCCAAATACAACTCTATCTGGCTGAGAGGGAACAGAATAGACCAAGGGAAGGCCTGTCCCCCTGGCCTGCCCCACTCATGACCGGCCTCGGCCCAGCACAGTTTTAAAACGGACGATGTGGACAAACAGCTGAGAGGTGGAGAGAGAGAAGCCACAAGCCTCTCAAACTCAGCATCTGCTGCTGTGTTCTGATTCCCCAGCCACAGAAAGGGCGGCCAAGAATGAGAGGCGGGAGTGGGTATGTCTTCCCCACCAATGCATACGCTGTTTGAGAGTCCAACCAACAGTAATATCCACTGTTTAACAAACACTTCCGGATGTGGCAGGTACCGAGCTGGGTACTTCCCAGGAACTTCATCTGATCCCCATGACAACCTCCTGAGGCAGGTGCTGTCACGTTGTCCTCTCTGCAGATGAGGAACTTGAGGATTCTTGAGATCAAGTAAATTGCCTGAGGGCACAGAGTTAGACAGCAGAGCCAGGCTCAGCCCAGAGCCGGGTCATAACCCATCTAACTACACTCTGCTGTAGACTGAATGTTTGTGACCCCACCCCTAAAATTCATATGTTGAAAACTGATGGTATTAGGAGGTGAGCCTTTGGGAGGTCATAAGGGTGGAGCCCTCATGAATGAGACTATAAAAGACCTCAGAGAGCTCCCTCATCCCTTCTGCGATGTGAGGACTCAGCCAGAAAGGCTGTCTATGAACTAGGAAGTGGGCTCTTACCAAACATCCAATCTGCCAGTGCCTTGATCTTAGACTTCCCGGCTTCCAAAACTGGGAGAAGTAAATGTCTGTTGTTGAAGCCACCCGCTCTAACGGTATTCTGTTATAGCAGCCCAAACAGAGTAGGACACTCTGCTCCAACAGTGCACACCAGGGAGATGACGGCAATAAAATGGCTCAGGTTGCAGCCACAACGAGCCTCCTTTCCCCGGAGGACTGGTGGATAGAGCCCACTAGTCAAAGATTTTGGAGCCAAAGACCCCAAAATCTGAGCTCAGCTCCTCCTCTGCTCTGCACTCACTAAGGAACTTTGGACCGACTGTTTGTAACCACCACCATTTATTGAGATATTACTATGTGCCCCACATTGTGCTCAGTGTTAGATTGTAAGCCCCGTGAGGGCAGGAATGGGGTCTGTCGCATTTACTAAAGTATCCCCAGAAACAGCACGGTGCCTGGCTATCAGTAGGGGCCGGAAAAATATTTGTAGAATAAATAAATGATGGATGGATGGATGAAAATATTCTCTCTAATCCTTATAACCACTCTGTAAAGTAAAATTTTAATCCTCTAAATATAGGGAGAGAAATTAATTTCAGAGATGTCGTATTCCTGTTCAAGGCCACACAGTTTCTGAGTTATAGCTGAGACTCAAACCCAGCATCTCTGGCTCCCAAATCATAGTCTTTCCTCTGCATTTCTTTTTCCCCAAAGGAGACAATGCCACTCTCCTACCCCACAGGGCTATTGTGAAGGTCAAATGGATAAGGTGTAATGAGTGTGTTTTGCAAACTCTGCACTTGAGAAGGTTGATAACTGATTTTAACACAGAATCAAAGCCTAAAGCCAAAACAGCACAATGTAAGTGGAATTTTAAGCAGTGAGAAGAAATGGGTGTATTTGAGAGACAAGAGAGCTGTCGCTAGCTTTAAAATCCAACCACACTGCATGCGCACGGCCACCTTCTCAGGAGGTAGGCGGTGAGCAGAATCCCCAGATTTGGAATTGCAGAGTTGCAAAATTATGCAAAGGGCACCCAAACAGCCTTCTACCCAATGCAGGACCCTCAACAGATTGTCACCTCAACTCTGATAAAACAAAAAAGTGACAGCATCACACCAGGAAGAGGTATACTGGGGGTGTGGCTCAGAACCCACTGCATTTATTCAGCCTGCTGCATACAATCCCCTCCTGAGACCTGAAGGTCTCATGCGCCAGAGATGTTTTTAGATTCCTGGGTGATCCATCTAACCTGTAACCTCCATGGTTAAATCAAATGATTTAATTACACTTCTGCAGTAAATTAGAATTCAGCAACACCTTATATCTAAGGAGTGTACAACACCATGATCACGTCTTGATTTTTATTTTTTACAGTAGCCTTATCATCATTTCCCTAATAAGAAGAAACTATATTCAGCATAGAAATTTGCCCAACAAAATTGAAGCCCACATGCAAAAGTGAAGGCTAGATAGACTTCTTTCTTCACACTCTTTATCCCCCAAAAGATGGCTTAAAACAGATCTGATCAGAAAATAGAACACAACTGAATCAAGTAATAGCCACAAAAGCCTTTTTAAGAACACAAGTAGAATGTCAGCCTACACCGGCTAGCAGAGTAAAAATCTCTAGTGAGTCTCCGAATCCTAAACCATCAGGATTGGGGACCTACAGAAGACAATCTTTTTATAAAAGGCTGAAAAATTGCCAACTTTTCTTTAAAAGCTGAAAAATTGAGGCAATGCAAAAACGAAAAGATTATTTTAAAACCAGGTGCAAGAATGATGCTCCCAGGGCAAAGCACCCACATCCTTAGTCTCTCCCAGATTCAGCAGAGGGGGCAACTCAAAGCTTTCTGGGCCCAAAGCTGGCAACTTACATGAGTGACTTGGGCATAAGGATGTGGGCTGTACCCAGTCTGATGGAGCGGTCTTACCTTGATGGAATACAGGCTTAGTGTTGCCAGATTTTATTGATATTTTTAAAAAGAAGCCGGAAGTCCTTTCTTTACGGGGGTGGGAGGAGCTGGAGCAAAACCTTCTGACTTTTCAACGACAAATTAAAAGTTTTGGCCAAGATTTTCAACTGCAACCTTTCCCCTCCTGAGTGGCATCATGGTACCCCATAACAAGTCCAAACGAGACCCTGAAGACCTGCTCTTCACTTCCCAGTTACGCACACTTTCAAAAGGTCACTGAAACTTCTCTGGGCCTCAGTTTCCTCATCTGCAAAATGGACCTAAGGATGTCTCCCTCATTTATTTCACATAATTTTCCCATGAATCAAATAAAATAAGCTTTTCAAAAGCAAGGGTCATTTCATTTTTATGTCCCTGGGGCCTGTGCCCAATCGAAATAAAATATATATTAAAAGTTTGTTGAACTGAAAAGTACATTGAAAACTGTGACGCATCTATCAAATGTCAAGTTTCACACTAAATACTAGTCATCAAAATCTTTTAAAATTGTACGGAAAGTTTATATGTGGCATTTTCCAAAGAAACAATGTATTTTTCCCTCCCTCCGAAAAAGCTCTCCCAACAAAAGTGACGGTACCTGTTTAGTAACTTGAGAGAGAGAGACAGAGAGAGAGAGGGCTCTTTTATGCAAATTTGATTTCCCTATAATAATCTAGAGCTATTCTGCTAGAAGGAATTATCTCTGCAGCCTGGCAGCTGTGGTAGGAGTGAATTAAAAATGGCTCTGTATATGGGAAAATCTGTTCTATAATCAGTGCTATTCTTGGAGGGGACATCAATCTAGTCCAGCTCCCATGATGCTCCACTTGTGTGAATGACATACAAGTGTGAGGTAGAAACTCTCCTTACATCATGGCTGAGGCTGCTGCCCCACCAGAGACTCTGCACCACGACCCTGAGATGGATGACGACAGACCTAATGGTGGCCTCCAACCAGCCAGTGTGGCCAATCCCCTTAGTTTGGATAAAAAACATGAGCAGAAAAACAAATCTTTCAACAGTGATTTATTCAACTCAACTCTAATGAGCTGCCCAGTCTTAGGGTTACTGTAAGGTTTCTGCCTGTTTTCTTTTCCTTCCTTCCTCCTTCCTTCCTTCCTTCCTTCCCTCCTTCCTTCCTTCCTTCCCTTCCTCTCTCCCTCCTTTTCTTCCTTCCTTCCCTCTTTCCTTTCCTCCTTCATTCCTCTCTTCCTTTCTTCCTTTCCCTCCCTGCTGTTCCCATACAGAGTACAAGCCGCTATTCCTGAGTCATAAGTCACCAGGCAAGGAAATGCTATTCAAGGGCTTTTTGTCCATGGGAAAGGCACATGGACAGAAAAGTGTTTTAAAAATAAGCAACCACCACAGGGCTTTACATAACATGTCATCACGCTCTTAATGAGACAACTGCTTGGTCATTAAAAATACCCTGGCCCTGAGTGGCTAATTTAACCTGAAATCACCACACGGCAGCATCAGCCCTCACCCCACAGAAAGAAATTACACTGCAGACGAGTAAAGCCATTATATTCCTCAAAATGAATCCTAGCTCCTTCCTCGGACCATAGAAACTTCTTGGAAATCCGCATCCCTGTGTTACATCTGAGGTGTCCTCCTTCTTTCTCTGAGTCAAACACACCCTCATTGTGTCTGCCTGGGAAGATGCCAGGATATCAAAAAATTAAACTGTGGGTTTGTCTGCATGTGTGCCTGTGTCTCTTTATAACTGGGTGTGAACTTACCCTGATTTAAGTCGCTCAGGATCCTTTAAAATAACCAAGCGCAATGCCAGGAACGCCAAGAAATTGTATCTTCTAAATTGCAACCAGTTTCCCCCTTTCAAGCACTATTAAGAAATTGGCTTTGTCAGTGTGCATTGTCCATGAGCCTACAGACCCAAACAGCTGGGTGCATACATGACCACAGGGGAGGGTCAGAGTCTGCGGAATGTTGGGTCCTCCAGGGAGGACAGAGCGGGCTCCGTTTAGCCCCCAGTAGAGCAGGGGTACCTGCTTGACGTGGTGGAGGACACCTCTCCAAGTTGATGGAGAGTGGAATCTGCTTTAGACTACGTGAGGCTGCTCTAAGACAGCTCTAAATATCTCCAGAGAGATGCAAGAAATGCTGCTGTGTCCTTCAGGAATGTTCCCAAAGGGAAGCATTCCCGCTCCCCGACAGGGCTCCGTTGTCCGGCCCTGGCGGGTCATTCTCAGGTAGCCATTTCTTTACGCTTCCCTTGGGTTCTGTACTTTTGAGGTCTTTCTCTTTTTTTCAGCTACAGCAGCCCTAGATACCGGGCATCACTAGGCACGCACCTATCTTGTAGCCCAACTCCACTCCCTCTGAAGCTCTGGAAGGCTCCAACGTCCCGACAAAAGGCACAAAAGCTGCCTACATTATCACTTCAGTTGGAAAGCAAATCGGGTGGCACTGCAGGGTTAATTTAAAAGACAGCTGCATCCATTTTGCTCATTACTCTTCATGTACAAACTGCAAATTGCATTTGAAAATATTTTCTTTAAAATAAAATTGTCATTTCTGAGCCTCCTGCAGGCATCTAGTGTCTGGGTCAAGCAAGTAGCACAAATGAAGCGGGGTGTCATTCGGCATATGCTTCACGGAGGTAGCAGGCCACGCCCTGCTGACCCTATTGCACAGTGAATAATGCAAAAGGGGGAAATGTTATTGTTCGATAAATCGTTCTCCTACATTGGGAAGCTGGGTCAGAATTTGCCTCACAAGCTTCAGAATTCAGTCTGGTGACTCTGGGTTTTAAGAGGAAGCAAGTAAATGTGTGACTCCCTAATTTTGTCCTCCCGTTGATCTCTTTCTCTTTCTCATGGATCTAAGTTGGTTTCCCCCAGGAATCCTGAGAATGAAATTAATCAGAGGCATTCATTGTCTGGATGTCAGGCACTGGTGGTAAATGCCTCAGCTTCCATCTCTGGAAAACAGGGGTACTCGTAATACCTCTTTTATAGGGTTGTTATGAAAAATAAATCAGTTGATTCATAGAAAGTATCTGATATGATGTCCAGCACATGGTTAGCACATGGTAAATGCAGACATAGATACAGAAACGTAGACGTTACATTTCCTGAGCCTGCAAAACAAGAGGCAACTATTTAAAAGCTTTTTCTAAAAAGGCTCAATTGGAGTAAGGTGCTCTGGGCTTAACACCTGAACCCACAAGTTAATTTCAACACCACCAGAGTGAAACTGATTTTGCGTCTCCTGGTGTGATGCAATCAGAGGTACACATCACCACCTATGAAGTGTTTCTACCAAAATTGTGAACCTGAACTTGATCAAGCCTCTGGATCTAACAGCGTCCAAGAGAAAAATTAAAACGACAGAGGAACATCAGGTTGCAAGCAACAAAATCCAAACTGTAGTAAACTCAATAGGACAAATAAATTCAACAAATACATTTCAAGCAAAGAATAAAAAGAGGAGCATCTTAAATTAAAAGAAACATAAAAGTCATATCCACCAAATGCAGTGTGTGAACTTCATTTTGATCCTGCTTTGGACAAACCACATGTAAAATACCAGTACTTCAAATGGGGCAATCTGAACGCTAACTGCGTATTTGTGACATTCAGGAATTACTCTGAATTTTTTAGTGGCTCCTCCCACTGAGAGGTAGAGTCTAATTCCCCTCCATTGACCCTGGCCCTAGTGACTCCCTTCTTCAACAGAACGTGATGGAAGCAATGGCAGTAAACTCGGATGGTAGATCATAAGAAGCCTTACAGCTTCTACCCAAGTGTCTTGAAACACTTGCTCTTGGGACATTCCTTCTTGGAACCCAGCAGCCATGCTAGGAGAAGCCCAAGCCACGTGGAGAGACCATCTAAAGAAACGAAGGCATCAACAGCCCCACCTGAGTCCCCAGCTGACAGTCATATGAGTGAGCCACCCTGCATATGCAGCCCAGTCGGATCTTCAGACAACTGCAGCCAACTAAGATCTGATTATAATGGCATTAGAGACCCCAAAGGAAAACTGCCCAGCTAAACCCAATGAGCCCACAGAATTGTGAGATAACAATAAACTATTGTTTTAAGACATCTAGTTTAGAAGTGGTTTGTTATGCAGCAAAAAAATCAGAAAACTTTATCTCTTGGAGACGTACCCTTCAGTATTTACAGAAGAAATGATATGATACCTAGGATTTTCCATTTAATCCAGTTGAGGTGGGGGGAATAGTTGAAATGAGCTTGCCCCATGTGCTGCTAATTATTAAAACGGAAAAATTGGATCATAGGGAGTAATTATACTCTTCTTTCTACTTCTGAATATTTTTGAAATGTCTTCTAATGAAAGTTTTTTTTTTTAAGAGCTCTGGATTTATCAAGACAGTTCCGAGCCTACAGGGGGAAAGAATATTAGCTATTAGGTGATTCTATGTGGTAGGCATCACAGATGCCATTTAAATGTGTAGTGTTGATAAGTTCATTGTTACCTGTCCATCTACAGGACATCCATCTCTCAGAAGTCAGAAGATAGAGTTGAAATAACCTGGAGTCAAGAGTGGAATTCAAATCCCAGCTCCACCTCCTCCTGGGAGTCCTTGGGCATGCTCTTCAGTATTTCTGGGCTTCACTCTTTCACGTGCAAAACACTTCTCCTGGGGCTTCCCTGGTGGCACAGTGGTTGAGAGTCCGCCTGCCAATGCAGGGGACACGGGTTCGTGCCCCGGTCCAGGAAGATCCCACATGCCGCGGAGCGGCTGGGCCCCGTGAGCCATGGCCGCTGAGCCTGCGCGTCCGGAGCCTGTGCTCCGCAAAAAAAACCACTTCTCCTAATGAAGTTGCCCAATTCTTAAACAGTTAAAGGGGCAATGTACCCTATAAAGTGCTATAAAAGTATAGATATTATTGTTGCCAGCTGTGATGGAAATCATTATTCTCAAGGTCTTGACAATATTACATCACTAGAGATCATCTGCACACCAGCGTAAATGACATTAAATTTCTGTTCTTTTATCACATATTCAAGAGCTGAACAGACCTTTCTTCATGCTGGAGGATGCATTTGGTTAAAATAGAAGTCATGCAGAGTATGTAAGGTTCATTTTGGGGGTGGGGTACATCTTGAAGAGATATGCATTCATCGCCTAGGGCATCAGAAACGTGGTGCTATGCTTGGAGCAGAAAATCGGGTGTACAGCAGAAGAGAGGTCAACCAAATTGCTTCTTGCTATGGGCAACTCCAGAGAGCATCCTGCAGAGTGAGCGGTTCAGAAACGATTTCAGGACGGTTGGTTATTCTCCCAAACAACACGAGAGAAGCTAACAAGTCATTAACTCCACTAATAAATTAATCCACGAGTATGTGTGCTGCTATCTTGAGATAGAATTCAATGTACATCTCTCTTTACGTAGTGAATATGGAGGAAACCAAATATTGTCACTGAAGCAGATTCCTCCGTTAACTCGGCTTTCCATTTCAATGATCTGTTGCTATTGAAATAAATTGTGAAAAAAATTAATGAAATCTAACTTTAAAAGGCAGCTTAAATCCACACACTTGCCAATGGCTCATAACTTGCTAATAAAATATAAACAACATGTTAGGTAATATAAAATAGTAATAAAACAAATGTTATTATAAGACAACTCCTTGCCTTTTTTCCTCTACTAGATTTGAAGCTTTGTGAAGGTAAATTTTTTGTGTATTTAGCTTTCCTATGGCATCAACTGAAATGCCTTAGACTAGCATTTCCCAAAGAATGTCTGCAGATCCCCACACCACCTAATTTTATTGGTGGTGGATTGGTTAATGGTCTCTGGAGTAGTGTGAGTGTTTGGGAAATGCTGGGTTGAACAACCTTAATCAGGTTTTGTATTTGGTGGTGGTTTTTGAATGATGAGCCTTGGGACAGTCCCTCTTGGAACCCAGCAGCCGTGCTGGGAGAAGCCCAAACCGCCTTCTTAAATGGTTGTACCATCTTGCATTCTCATGAGTGAGAGCTCCTGTTGCCTCACATCCCCTCTAGTAGGTGGTATCATTTAACCTGATTTTTATTTATTTATTTATTTATTTATTTTTGCGGTACGCGGGCCTCTCACTGCTGTGGCCTCTCCCGTTGCGGAGCACAGGCTCTGGACGCGCAGGCTCAGCGGCCATGGCTCACCCGCTCCGCAGCATGTGGGATCTTCCCGGACCGGGGCACGAACCCGTGTCCCCTGCATCAGCAGGCAGACTCTCAACCACTGCGCCACCAGGAAGCCCTTAACCTGATTTTTTAATGAAGAAACTGAGTCTAGACTCCAAATGAAGTGACTGGAACCAAGCACAAGCACAATCATTGTGCTTTTTACAATTCACTGGAGCAGGAGTCTAAAAGCTAACCCCCAGGGCCAAATCCCACCCACCACCTGTTGCTCTACAACCTGTGAGCTAAGAATAGTTTTCACATTTTCAAATAATTAGGGGGAAAAAGTCAAAAGAAGAATATCATCACCTGTGAAAATTACATGGAATTCCAATTTCAGTGTCTATTTAATAAAGTTTTATTGGCACACAGCCACGCCTATTGTTTTCCCCTATCTGTGGCTGCTTTTGTGCCTTGCCAGCAGAGTCAAGTAGTTGCCAGAGAGAGAATATGGCCTGCAGAGCCTAAAATATTTACTAGCTGGCACTTTACAGAAAGAGCTTGCCAAGCTCTGCCCAGAAGAATCAGACCCAATTAGAAGTATCATCTTTATGAAGATAATCAGGCTTTGTAAAGGTTTTCTATCAACAAACTCAAAAATGTATTCAAAAGTAGTGGGTTTTTTTAACTTTTTATTTTATATTGGAGCATGGTTGATCAACAATGTTGTGTTAGTTTCAGGTGTACAACAAAGTGACTCAGTCATACATATACATGTATGTGTTCCTTTTCAAATTCTTTTCCCAATTAGGTTGTTACAGAATACTGAGCAGAGTTCCTTGTGCTATACAGTAGGTCCTTGTTGGTTACCCATTTTAAATATAGCAGTGTGTACATGTCAATCCCAAACTATCCCACCCCTCCCCACCCTTCCCCCCTGGTAACCATAAGTTAGTTCTCTAAGTCTGTGAGTCTGTTTCAGTTTTGTAAATAAGTTCATTTGTACCATTTTTTTTACAAAAGTCGTTTCTATATGCAGCTCCCCTCCTTATAGAACTCTCCTCGCTACTTTTTCCGGACATCTTAGCATTGTATAGGTGGTGATGCTCCACGTAGAAAGTATTGAATTTTGACTGCCAACAGTAAAGTGCACCATCTCTTAAGATTTAGACTCTTTTCCCTTCAAGAGAGCAACATTCTGGGGACTTCCCTGGTGGCGCAGTAGTTAAGAATCCGCCTGCCAATTCAGGGCACACGGGTTCGAGCCCTGGTCCGGGAAGATTCTACATGCCGCGGAGTAACTAAGCCCGTGCTCCACAACTACTGAGCCTGCGTGCCACAACTACCGAAGCCTAGAGCCCGTGCTCTGCAACAAGAGAAGCCACCGCAATGAGAAGTCCGTGTACCACGACAAAGAGTAGCCCCTGCTCACCGCAACTACAGAAAGCCCGTGTGCAGTAAAGAAGAACCAATGCAGCCAAAAATTAAAAAATAAATAAATAAATTTATAAAAAAAGGAGAGAGAGAGCAACATCCTGCCTGGCCTCCCTTTTTTTTTTTTTTTGCCTTAAGGTTTGTTTACACTCAGCAGGAGGAAAGGTAAGGAGATAAAGCAATGCAGAATGAATAAAGGAAGACAAGGCTACAGCAAAACACAGAGAAGGCAAGATTAGAGGAGTGAGCCCCAGGGAAGAAAGTTTACAAGTTAGCAACTGAGTGGATGGAAAGAGAGATTACACCTGGAACACAGTGGCCAGAAGGAAGAATCACTGGAGACAAAATCGCCACAGGCAAAGGTTATTTCAAATGCACAGATCTCCCAACGTGTGGATCAAGTCACTGAAATAATGAATTTAATCCTGGCGATTAGCTTCTCTAGTCGGCTGGGAGCCCTGCTGGTATTTCAACCCAGACCCTTGCTGGGCGGTCAGTTAGAACAGGGGAACACAGGGAGGGGAAAGACATTTTGCATCTGCAATTCCTTCCTTCTGTCGCTCACTTCCCAGACAGAGGAAAGGGGAGAAAGGACTCAGGGCCAGTGTCAGCCTGAAAACACCCCTGATACTTTAGGCTCTTGAAAAGCAGAAAACATGAGTTTCTTTTTTTTCCCCTTGCATCCCCAAAGTAATCTTATGAATAATAAAGAATGGTCAATTATTGAATGTTTACTATAAACCAGGCCCCAAATTCAATCCTTTCCACGTATTAACTTCTTTAATCCCTGTAACAACCCTTTGAGCTAAGTAATATTCTGGAGACTTTGAAGAGGTTTAGAGAAGTCAAACGACAAGGCTGGGAAGAAGCTGGGCTTCGAACCCACAGTGACTTTATCAGCCTCCAAAGTCCACACTCTAAAACCTCCATGAGGCACCGGCTCCCAGTGAGCTAAGAAAATTACCTTAGGCACTAAATCAATCAAACATGTTCTGAGCGAATCCAAACTGTGTTCCTTCTGGCCATCAGGCATACTTATTTGTACTAAATTATGAAAATGTTATTTATAAACACCTCTTTAATTTAATTCCGCCCCAAAACTTGAGTACGAACAGAAGGAAACCCTAAGTGCCTTTAACCAATATCTTTTCTCCCCTTCTATTATCTCCTTCCAGATCAGCAGAAAACTACGTGCCTAGCCACCTGACGGAGAGGAGTAGAGAATAAACTATAATATGCATCACTGTACCTCTGGGTTTGCCCAAGGCAGGCCCAGTTTAGGTCCGTTGTCCCTCTTTCACTCTCAAGAGTGCCCATTTGAATTATCAATTCTATAGTGACCCCAGCTCAGGGATCCTCAACCTCAGCTATGCAACTGGATCACCTGAGATTATTTTAAAATACTGAGTCCGACCCCAACCATGTAGATTCTGGTTTGATTTATTTGCAGTGAGGCCCTAGCATAGGTATGTTTTAAAAGTCCTCATGTGTTTCAAATATGCAGCTGCAGCCTAAAAGTACTGTACCAGCTCTAAACCAAAGTTGTTGGGTGTAACTTCGGGAAAAATTATTTTGAACTATGTAAAGGGAGCTTACTCAGCTAGGAGGAGGTGGCCTTGGGCCCTTCCTCCTTCTTTCTGGGAATGCTGACATGAGAGCTGGAGCTCAAGCAGCCATTTTGGTCTCTGAGGCTACCTTGAAGATGAAAACCACACACCAAGAGGGAAAACAAAGAGTAGAAGCTGGGGTCATCAACAGCTATAAAGCCATGGAATATCTATAGATTTTTATCAACAAGGAAGAAAAATCTTTCTTTTTTCAAGCCACCACACCAAATGTCTGTTACCAACAGCCAAATGCAATTTTTAAGTAATACAGTTGGCATCACTATGTTACAAATGAGAAAAGTTGCTCAGAGTCCCACAGTTTCTAAGTAACAGAAGTCAAATGTTCTGACTCCAATCCTACGACCTTTCTGCTAGAAGGAATGGGGCAGAGTATATTTTACGGACAGAGAAAAGGGTTCTCACTAACAAACGTGTATCTTCCCAGACAACTCTACTGACATTCTGACCACCTATTTTTGAATCCCTTTCATATGTATTGCCAGAACATTGAACAAGGAGAAGATATGATAAGTAGCAGCTCTTACAAATACATATGAAGTTTATTTTGCTTTAAGAACAGCATGCCCTTAAAATTTCCTTTATACTGTGGTTGTATTCCTGATAAATTTATGTAAAATTTCTTAAATCCCAAATTCTTTTAATTTATTTACTCAACAAATACTTTCTGAGAACCTAGTATGGAAGAGACACTAATTTTACAGGAAAAGGGTTTGAGAAAGAGTTTGCAGGGTTTACAGAAAGACACGTGTTCTTCCCCACGAGGAGGTGAAAATCTGAGTGGGATATAACATGTACACGAATAGCTATAGTGGACGTTCAGTGCTGCCTGCAAAGGGTTGTGGTCAACCAAAGAAGGACAAGATCACCTTTGGCTTAAGGAACCAGGGAAGGCTTCACGGAAGAGGTGGCATTCATGTTTTAAGATCTCAAAAGGCCAACGGGGACAGGCACTTCAGGTCCAGGAACTTCCCTGATCAAGGCTGAAAGGCAGTTACGAGGTGGGTGTGTTAACAAGGAGTCCAGTTGGACTGAAACACAATGTCTGTGCTAGAGAAAGAGGGTAGATGAGGCTGGGGAGGTAGTTTAGGGTCAAATTACAAAATGTCTGGAAGGCCAGGCTAACAGTTTTGGATCTATTCAGTATACAGTGTGGGTCAGAGCAGTGACCTCGGAAGATTAATTTGCCAAGCCCAAGCAAAAGGAATTAGCCAGGGAGAGAAGAGAGGAAGGGGGACCACGTAATATGTCACAGCCACAGTCCAGGCAAGAGGTAATGCGCGTCAGAATTAGGGCAGAGGTAGTGGGAATGCAGAGGGAGGCTAAGTGCCAGAAACAGAACTGACTAGACTTGGCAGGATGTGGGAAATTAGACAAAGGCAAGGGAGGAATTGGATGGCTCAAGGTTCCAGGCTGAGGAAATGAGTGGCATTCATCAGTAGTGCAGGTTCCAGGAATGCAAAGTTCTAACAGTCGGTAGGAAGTACAGAACCGGCCTATGGGAGAGACATCAAGAGTGCAGTTTCAGATTTCTGAGTGATTTGTCTGGAAGCCATTAAAATAGGGAAATAGTAGAGAGAAAAGAAATGTGAAGACCGAAACTTGAGTAATATTGACAATTGGCAGATGGGGGTAAAGGAAGGAAAGAAGAAAGGAAGGGAGGGAGGGAGGGAGGGAGGGAGAGAGGGAGAGAGGAAGGGAGACTGAAGATTAGAGAAGAAGGAAAGAAACTAAGGGAATACAACATTACAGAAGAAAAGGAACACAGGATTTAAAGAAAGAATTGTACTAACAGTGTTAAAGCAATAAAATAACATTATCTGTTGGGTTTTAATTTGACGTTTTCTTTCTGTGGGTAGCTTAGCTCTGGTGCTGGATGACTCCCAACACAAGCCACAGATTCCTCCCTTTCCACAGGAGGGTGTAGCCACAGACACCAGACAAGGTCAGTGGCCTCCACTGATGTAATAGGAAAACAGGTCCCCCCTAGTCAGGGACCTAAAAGCCCTGATATCTGATCCAAATTCTGCCTCTCAGATAAATTTCATAACTTCTCTGGGTCTCTGTAGATTCATCTATAAAATGATGAGTCAAGATCAACTGCACAAAGATATATAGTCAAGGGTATTCCTCGTAGTATTGCTTTGTTACGGTAAAAATTTGGAAACAACCCAAATGTCCAACAATAAGGAATTGGTTAAATAAATTATGGTCTGTTCATACAGCAGATCACTTTGTAGCTGTTAAAAGCTATGATATAGAAATAATTTATTGACACATAAAGGGGTGTACAATATATTCAACTTCAAAAGCAAATTAGGAGATTATGATGTCTTTTTTAAAAACATATGCATAGAAAAAAGTATAGATGACATAAATGTTTGTCTCTATCTCTAAAGTAGAGAAATGATGGATGATTTTCACCATTTTTCATTTTACTTATCTGTATTTTCTAAGTTTTCTAGACTAAACATTTATTATAGATAAAAGTTTTTAAAAAACATATTTTTTCAAGTGAAATGGCCTCTATATGGCTATAATACTACCCCTCTCCCTCAGACTACTAACTTCAGGTTTTCTGTAGGAATGCTCACCATATATACATAACAAAAAATAATAGAAATGTTATTCCTTATGCTTGATTTTAATTTATAATAACTTATGTGGCCATCCGTTGAGTGTGCAGTTGTAGTCAAGATCCTTCAGTCTACAAGCAGAAAACCTGAACTCAAGAAGAAGTTTTCTTAACCCCAAGGATCCAGCTTCTCCATCTTGTAAAATTTGATGATACTTCCTACCCCAGTGAACTCAGAGTCTGAGATTAGCTGAGCGAAATAAAATATGTGCCAGGCTGTTGGAGGAGGTCATTGAGAGGATGTGTTGCTGGTTGACCCTGGAGCTGGACCCAGGCAATCAGAGATTCCTCACTCCCTCCCCTGTCCTTGGAACATACGTTCCACCCACCATTCCCACACTAGGAGATGTTTCAAGGATGCAGCCTTGAGAAGGTAAGGTGCCATTGAGACCCTCTGGACTGGGTATGTGACAGAACCCCATTAAGGCCTGTTTGTAAACTTTTAAGATTCTGATGGGTGGGGGGCAGAAATCTACTCATCTTGTACTGCCCAAGACAAGCTTCGTTTGTAAGTTTCCTCGCTTATTAAACCCTCCACTCATCAATCTGGGGTGGGCTCCTCTTTCTTCAATCACTCCTTGCCCTCTGCATATAGGGCCAGTTTCAGATTTCACCACGGGAATCTCCCAAGGTTGTGAACCAACCCAGCCCTGAACTGTAAAGGGCCACCCAAATAGGAAGTTATTATTACATTCTGGACTTCAAGGGACACATAGTTTTCTAATTAAACACCATGGACTACTTTCAGTCCTCTGGCATTTATCTATTCATTGAGCAAATGTATTCCAAAGTCCTACTATGTGCCAGGCACTGTGGCAGGTCCTGGGGATGCAATGGGAAGTGACATAGACATTCTGTCCACCTTTATGTGCCATTATCGAGTCATTCCCTAAACACCAAGACACAGTGCTGGAGCCCAACAGACCTAATTCTAATTAGAGCTCTTAAAGGTGTTAGGACCCAAGTCAGGTACTTAACCTATCCACACCACCCTTTATGTGCCAAATAAGGGTGATAATATCCATCTCAAAAACCTATTCTAATATCCATTTCAAAAACCTGTGCTAAAGATTAAGCGATTATACAAAAGTGTCTGGCACAGGACCCGGCACATAGTAGGACCTCAGTAAACATAGCTATTATTTCATTATGAATCCCATTGTTTGCTGATTTAACTGCCAATATACCATGAGCAAATTTTTCTTTAAGTCATTCAATAGCAAATTTTATTTCACCAGACACACTTCAATTCTGATCAATGCCACACCTTTTACTACGTAGGAAATAGTTTTGCTAATTCTTTGCCAGAATTCTTATATTTAGAGAGCATTGGGTTGTATTATTCAATTTTCACTCTTTGACATTCATCCAGGATTTCTTTTCTTCTTTGAGGCAGCCGTAGGGTGTCTAGATTTCAAATACTTGGCTTCTGTTGGAAAAGGAAAAACAAAAAAATATTCCTTTGGACAATGATTTCTTTTCCCCAGTGGTTAAAAACAGAGGGAAAAGAGCCAAAAGAGGAGGCTGGTATAAAGAGAGATGCCATGAGACTCGCCATCATCCAGAAGTTGGGTTGTCTCTGCTATGAGAACACTTCCCACGGCCCCCTTAAGGCAGACAAACACCAAAGAAAAGGGCATTCCTTCTCACTCAGGGACCATCAGTCAGGACACCATCTGTTGCTCAGTTGGAACAGACCATACTGCTTAGATACCATGGAAGTGTGATATTTCCCTTCACTTCCTACTCCCCAGCCAACACCAATCTCTAACAAATCTTCAACTGTGTATATGTGTGTGTGTGTGTGTGTGTGTGTGTGTGTGTGTGTGTGTGTTACAACACAAATTCAGGAAACATTGCATCCTAATCAAAAAGAAAAAAGAAAAAAAAAATTCCTCTCCCCTTTCAGCAGCATCCTAGATACACAAAGTATGCAGTAGAACCTAAAGTGCCCTAACAACCCAGAGAAGCCAGAGGTACCAAGGCTATTCTCTCCCACTTCCAGCCTCGGGGAACTTCCTTAATGCCACAGCCAAACTATGTAACTGTGACCACACTTCCTTATGGCTGCAGCGCCACCTAGTGGCCAGGTGAGCAAGGCGTACGCTCATTCTCATCAATGTGAAAAAGCAACTTCCATCCTTTCCAAAGAGAAACAAAAGTGGTTGCTACACACGACAGCTAGAATTAGGAATCACCACGGTTCTATCATATTCAAATTATTTCCTGATTATAATCACATCCAAATCACTGGGAAGAGACAAGAGAATAGAAAATTCCTGCTATCATTAGATTTTCATGTCCAAATGCATCCTCATACAAACTCACAAACTTACACAAATATTTAGTCTAAATCCAGGCATTTTTGTGGCCTGTAAGGTCTTCAAGGCCTGCAATTATATACATAAAGTCTTTTTAAAACAAAAAAGGAAGATGAAAAATAGGTCTCTAAAGACCTGTAATGAGATTCCTCTTTTCTATTTTCCACAAATTGCTCTGTCCACTTGCTGGCATTTTTGATGTCATAAGAAACTGACAACTGAATTGCAACTTTATCCTGCAGAGAACAACCAAAAACATGCCTGTACATTGTAAAGATGGCAGTTTAACTAACATAATTTGTTTAGGACTTAACCTGGGGGTATACAACCTAATTCAGTTCATTTTAAACCCAAATTATTCCAGTTAATAGCCTGGTGGAGCTCAGAACAGAATGTGTGCACTGCTGCTAAGTATTCCATATTAAAAATAGTTTGTGATGGGATATGCTTTTTTTAATTAAAAATTTAATGTACATTAACATTTTTAGATGAAAAACTGACAATCCAAAAACAGTTCTAAATTCTCCTTTGATTATTTTTCCCGAGCACTGAAGGCATGATATAGTTACAGAAATAAGCTAACAGTAAAGTTCTTTGAAAGACTATTTTCTGTCGTAGCTCACGTGTTCTTTGTTATAACCCTCCAGTGGTTTTCTGGTACAGAGATGAATCGGGTAAACCTCTTAGCTGGGACTCCAACCCACAAGAACTTGACTTAGTTTCTGACCCATACCTCCTGCTCAGGCCTACTCACTGTCCCCTGCTGAGACCTACAACAGACCAAATTCTAAGTAGGATGAGTTGCTGATTTCCTGCACTCTTTCTGCATCCACCGGCACCTTCGATCCCCCACCACTCACATGGCCTTGCACTGACCCCTTGCTTTGGACCAGAGTAGGGCTGTCAGATTCAGAGAAAAAAAAAAAAAAAGGAAAAGGAAAGAAGGGTAAGACATTCAGTTAAATTTGAATTTCAGGTAAACAACAAATAAATTTTAGCATCAGTATGACCCAAATATTGCATAGGGGCATACTTATACTAAAAACTCACGTGTTGTTTACCTGAAGTTCAAATGTAACGGGTGTTCTGTATTTGATCCAACAACTCCAGCTTAGGAACCCTCTTGGGGTGTCACATGGTGATCTGGTCTTCAATGCAAGAGTCTTTTTCCCATCCGTTTCTGAGCCACTGACTCCATAATGAAGCCTACCTGTCTACATTATTTTCAGATGTCCAAGTGACCAGTCATCAAATCAGAGAGACTAATGTTAAGCTCTCTTTCTTGGAACTGACAACAGCCTTAATCAATAGTTCCCAAAACATGGCGTGTGCGCAATTAGTAGTACATGACTGAATTCTTTTGTTATTTTTTGTTGTGTTGTTTTCACTGTATTTTTTTTTTGGTGATCAATAATAACACTTTCTACTCATTAATAACACTACTGCTTTCCCATTTATGGTAGTGATATAAATTTATTTTTAAATTTATTTTAAAATAAACTTAAGTTTTTTTTTTTTTAAAAAAAAAAGGTGAATCAATATAAGGGTGAAAAGTAAGTAAACAATAGCACAGATGCTACTCAGATAAAGTGATATCATGACAGTGGCACCAAAAGGACTGACGTTTAGGAAACAATGACCTAAAGCCCACAGACCAAATCTGGCCCCCCACCCATTTTTGTAAATAAAGTTTTATTGGGACATGGCCACAACCATGCGTTTATGTATTGCTTATGGCTGCTTTCATGCAACAACAGCAGAGCTGAGTAGTTGCAAAAGAGATCATATGACTCACAAGGCCTAAAATATTTACTCCCTGGCCCTTTACAAAAAAACAAGTTTCCTGACCCCTGACCTAAAGCATCACTCATCCAAGCTAGTCAAAGGAAAAGATAGAACTTTGAAAGTCCCCATGACAGAGATATTTTTGGACAACCCAGCCTAAAGCCGAAATGGTCCTCCATTTCCCATTTCAGATTCTTTTTGTTAACCTCCTTCCCATGCCTGAATCTGCTGAGGCTTTCATCCTTCATTCTCACGCTTAAGATTCAGAATAATATCTGCTTCTTCCAGTAAGCCTTCCCTTATTAACTCAGATCCACCTACACCCTGAACTAGGTGATAGTAAGTGAAATACACCAACATGCTTTTATCGAGTTCTCTTTAAAAATACAAAAAGAAAAAAAAAATCTGTACTTATAGAGAAGTATGGCCATATGAGGCAAAGCCTTTTTAATAACAAAACAACTCAATACTTTAGTACAGAATATGTTAAAGTTAGCATAAATAGGTAACACAGTAACTTCCATAATCATGCACAAATTACTTCTGAAACAATGGTTAGGCTCTGGAAATAAAGCTTTAATCAGCCGCAAACGTCTGAGTAAGCATAATTGCACCCCGCTAGTTAAACATCCTTAAGCATGATAGCATTCTGATCCCACAGGTCAGCAATATTGCAGCATCTCAAGCCAATTCACTAAGATGGGAAGACACAGACACCTTAGGTTTAAAATAAAATTAAAATACAGCCCCTACTGTGCTGTTACAGTCATTGAATATATCTAGAAATTTTCCCAGCCTTGGAAAACACCAGATAGATAGATAGATATGTGGATTCCAGCTCAACGTCATCTCCTTGATAAACCTTTCCAAGCTGGCCCAGACAAAATTTGTTGCCCTTCCCTCTGAATATCTATTGACTCTGGTTGCTCTTGAAAGTCCAGTAGTCACCAGCATGCCATAACTGTGTACCTGGTGACAAGTCACTGACCTGGTTGCCTCTAAACCCAGGCCTATGTTTGACTTGCTTTCTCTAGCCTAACACATGACAGGGCTAGTTAAGTTTTGGCAAAAAGAAGCGATGAAACACTCAAAATTGTTCCAAATGAGATCCAAGGAGAATATGACAAGTAGCAGAATAAAACAAAACTAAGTAAATGTTTCTGTACTAATCAAAGAAACGTTCTGTTTGTAACCCAGTTTGGTTAACAAGTTATGCCTATCACGGCAAGACACACAATGAGTAGTGTTGGGGGAGGGGTGGATCAATGACCTCTAGCCTTTCCCATTTTCTATGCTTTCTCTTCCTGTCAAGTTCTTATCATCTGCCTACTGCTGCTCTTTTTCTCTTAGAAAATAAGCCAGCATCAGTCATTTGCACATTAGTATGAATAAGATAATTAGTTACCTCTCCCAGTTACCTCTCTCAGTTCTAACAGAGGCAGTAAAGTCATTATCCCAAATTAAAGGAACCAGAAGGATGTGCAACAGGCCAAGGAAAACGTCAAACACAACCCAACTCTGCCTACAAGTCAAGACTGTTGGGATGGAAAGTTACCTTGGCTCAAATAGAGATGTACAAAATGGCGGCAGTAATGGTGGGGATTGAAATACATACAATGATTATTTTTAGCATCCTTTCCAGATCTTAGAGTCACTTTGTTTATTTCAGAACATAATAATATATTATTTGCAACTGTGTGGTACATGTTTAAAAGTAGAGACCTTGAGCCAAAGTGAAAAACTTCAAGGAAAATTTTACTGTATTCATGAGAAAGACAAAAACATCCTAAAAAACGTTTGTTCTCTATGTGATTTTTCTAGCCTTTACATGTCTATAGCTGGTTTTTTTTATTTGGGTATTTTGGGAGAAGCCTCACTGATTATGCCAAATAGGAAAGGAAGGAGAGAAAAAAACTACGAAAGAGCTGTGCTGGCTGAGCAAACCGTTTAAGTAAACACCTAGTAATAGGGGAGCGGAAGAAATGTTAAATCCAGAGGGAACTATATACCATGTGTTCCAGTATCTATCCCGGTTAGAATGCCACCATCCCAAAGGAGAAGTGCTATAAAAAGCATAATATGAGTATCAGCTCTCATCATTCAATATAGTTTTTCAACCCTTTCAAAATTACATTGAAAAATCTATAGAACGCACGTTTAGATTAATGAACTGTTTGGATCTGGATCAATAAGCACTCGAGGCTCTGTGCCGTTGACACCTGCTGGGAACATCTAGAATGCTTCATGAAGGGCAGAGCCCGTCGGCACTTTGTAACTACAGGGGTTCCACTTAATAAACAAGCAATCTAATACATGACCTCTGCAGATTAATTTCCTGAGAGCAAGTAAATAATCTGGCTTCAAAATTTCCCTGATTATGCATATAATTACAGTATCACTTACCAATTAACACGCTGATTTAAACCTTCTTGGGATTATGTATTTAAGAGTATAAAAGAGATCATTCTGTCATCATCCAAACACTCAAAAACGCTCTAGTTTGGCAAAGAATCACAGAGAGCATAACTTTCCACCCCTCTGATTTCTCTCATGGAAGAAAAAGCTATGATGCTAAGGTTATAAATGATACCTTAAAATATCATAGACCATAATTATTGTCTCAATAACTGGACCACAGTGACACCCATTAGCAAAGGTTTGTACATGACATAATAACAAAGTCTTGGGGAAACCTCATCATCTCCTGAAATATTTCTGTAGGACCACAGATTTATAAAACTGCTTCTCTAGCTCGGATTATTACTATTTTTTAATTTACTGCAGCAACGAGGGTATAATTTATCCACCATTAGACAGTTACATAAATAGACAAAGATATATGGTAGAGATTCTTCTCCACTTTAGACAAGTATAATGATTAATGTTAGTTTGTTATTTCTTATTCCTACATAAAATTTCTCATTAAAAATGTTAATATATCCCTTCACAAGGCCACATAGTGATGGGGGAAAAGAATAAAGATGAAATTGCTACACAGCATGCATACATATGTAAAAGAAGTTAAAAATAATAAATCAACATGGCAAATATAATGAAGCCTGCTGTCGAACAGTAAAAGCTGTCAAAATGAGGTTTTATTATTAAGAACTTTATATCCAACTGTTCGGCTGCGTAAAATCTTTCATATCACTTGTGTACTTTCAGGGAGAGAATTCACATCTGGGATGAAATTGTCATGGTGTCGCATTCCTGATTCCTTCCCCTGGTATTACTTTCTGAATAATTATTTGAATCTCCACAGAAAATGAAAGTTGACTGAAGCTAACTGCAAAATAACAAGCTTTTACACGCAGAAAAGCCACTCTGTGGTGTTTTCTCTAACGGTAAATATTTCAAAAAGGAATGCTTAAGCATTGGAAAAATAAAGATGTCACTGGTTCAAACTCCAGAACTACAGTTTTCTCAGTAAGATCATAACACAAACAATCATAAATATGATTTAAAATTACAACTCTGGCGTAAATATTTAAAGCACAGTCTTAGCATTTTGGCAATGCTACTACACATGACCATTGTATGATGTTGCACAAATGATTTAACTTCTTTGTACCCCATTTTCCTATCTAAAATAAAATTCTACCCCATAGATTCATCCAAAAAATAAAATAAAATAAAATAAAATTACAACTCTGGGGAAACACAGTCAGTTAACTTTGGACTCCATTCTTATGTCTTCTAGAGAAGTAAAGCCCCTAATATAATGCTTTATGATTCCAGAATATATAATATTGACATTGTGATTGTTTTGGAGACATAATAACTAATTATTCAGAAAGAGCAAGAAAATAAACCAATCCAACTCCTCCTCCAACCTTAATCCCTAATTTAAAGGAGCAGAAAACACGGCTTCATAGAATCGGAAGTCCCAAGTGCCATTCCAAAATAAAAGGAACACTTCAAATAAACTTCAATCCCCCTGACAGCATACAAACAAAAATAGCAGCTATATACCAGCTTCTCCCCAAAACAAAACCCAGTGAAATGACTGAGAATTTCAGCTACCAAAATCCAACTCTGTGAAACTCTGGGGGTGTCAGCAGCTACTCAATAAAAAGGAAAACTGAAAATAGTACAAAAATGGCTCCTAATAGCAATAATGTATACTTCTGCGGTCATTACTGGTCAGATAATAACCGGCAGTGACCTTCAAACCATACATTATGGTTAAAGTATGGTCTAGTGCTCATTGCAGATGTGTAGCCTAGAAATAAACAGTAAATGCTCAAACCGTTCCAAGGCTGCTTGCATGCATGGATTTTTTCCCTCCCCAGCATTATCACACCAGGAATCTTATAATGATCTGAAAAAAATGTACCTAGGGTAATAGTGTTATACTGAAAAGATAAATACCCAGACCGATGTAATCGAAAACACACACAGAAAGCAGCTTTCCTGTAATGCAGGTGAACGTTTTATAACACGAAGACTCGGAGAGAACATTCTGACCTTTTTAAGCCTCAGCTGTCAGGAAAGCTGCAGGGATCTTGGTTAATTTATAAATCCCCTCTGCGAAATGGTATAATATTAATATTCCCATTCTGCAGGTCAAAACAGTGAGGCCCAGGTAAACCAAATGGCCTGTTATGGGAGGAAGCAAGGTAATGGCTCTGAAAATTAACCTCTCTGTAGGGCAGGCCTGGGTTCCTACATGAAGGTAAATTTTTTACAATTTTCAAATTCCTTCATCACAAATCTATTTGTATTTCTTTCCCATCTCCTGTAAACTAGGGGATTGCGCACATTAAAAAACTTTTTTTTCAAATGTACAGGGAATGTTGCATCTGTTTTCTTCTTTGTAATTTTTCTGCTCAACCATTTTTTTTTAACATCAAATAATCTTTGCAAATGCGTCTCTGGCCAACATGGAAGAAACTGTACAGTCTGGGAGCCATGCTTGGTCTAACTAAAGCTTTCTTGGACATTCCATTCCAAGACTCGAGAAAAGAGTTCCACTGCTTTATCAAGAATTACCATTGGTTATTTCTTGGCAAAGCAGTAGTGGGGAGAGTACAGAAAATTGGGCACTTCCTAGAATACAGATGAAATGAAGCCAGTTACAGCTACTGGCTGTAACACAAAAGAAGGAAAACAGTGACCCCAGCTTCCCTCCTCTTTTTCATTACTCCAATGAGCTAGTTCCTCCAGAGTGGACATCTGCCTGGGTTCCTTTGGGCCACAGTTCTCACCCCTTCATCACAAGTTCATGCCTAAAGTTGAGAACCAGCTCACTAATTAAACACAGGAACTCTTTTGTTCCAAGTTTTCTTACTACCAGCATTCTCATCCTCTCCTTGCCCACCTGGAAAACAATCTCACTCAACTGATTTTTGGTGGGGTCTTTACTGAAGAAGCTGAGAGGCAACTTTCTTTTGAAGATTTATTGGCTTCATCTTTCCAGGTGGAGAGCTCAGGATCTCTGTCGATGCCAGTGGTGATCAGCCCAACACCATCGGAGCTGCCTCACAGCTGAACAGGCCATAGCTAGGTGGGCAAATACCTGTCTAGGACAGTGGTTCTCAACAGGGGTGACTGTTCCCCAGGAACATTGATCCATGTCTAGAGACATTTTGAGTTGTCATAACTGGGGGGATGGGGGGGCTTGATTCTTGGCATCAAGTGGGTAGAGGCCAAGGAATACACGGAAAACACACACACATACACACACACAACAAAGAATTATCCAGCCCCAGGGACTTCCCTGGTGGTCCAGTGGCTAAGACTTTGCCTTCCAATGCAGGGGGTACAGGTTCAATCCCTGGTCGGGGAGCTAAGATCCCACATGCCTCAGAGCCAAACAAAACTAAAACATAAAACAGAAGCAATATTGTAACAAATTCAAAAAAGAGTTCAAAAATGGTCCACATTAAAAAAAAAAATCTTAAAAAAAAAAAATCTTAAAAAAAAAAGAATTACCCAGCCCCAAATGTCAACAGTCTCCAGGTTGAGAAACCCAGGTCTAGATGCCTTGCTGTTTAGAACAGGTGTCCCCCGACTCAACCCTGCATCCCCGGCAGTTCCCCGGCATCGAGCACACAGAAGGCCCTCAATCCGTGCTGGTGGAAATGCAGGCAGTCCATGGTAAGAGAGCAGAGGGGTGGGCCTGTCTTCCCCGTCCCACCTGATGTCCCAGTGTCTTCCATTTTCTTCTTTCGGTCTCTTTCTCTGTTACTATTGTCCCATTCCCCCTCTCTTTTTCTACTCTCTGTTCTTTCTCTTTGCCTTCAAAAGGCTACATTCGGAGAGTGCTTCACAGTTTCCAAGGAGCTTAGCCTATGTGATCTCCAAAACAACACAACAAGGGAAATATTACATCCTTACTCAATACAGGGTGAAACCGAAGCTCACACAATATAAGCAATTGGTCCAAAGTCACCCAAGTTACTACACTGTAAAGGAGAGACCGGATGTGTGTCCAGCTCCAGGGCCAAGAGTTCTCTCCTGGCAAAGGATGGGCTGGGATATTACCTGCTTGTGCTGCAAGGAGGTGGCTGACCCATGTTCTAAAATGAACTCCAAAATATTCCTAAGTAGTTGGCCAGTAAGAATGATGTAACAGGAAATAGACAAAGTTCACTTTCAGACCAGCATCTCCCCCCTCTGTCCTGTGATGGCTGTAAGCCAAAGGCATTCAGGTGCTGAAAAATGGAAGTGTATCCTCCTTATCACTAGCTATACAAATGCCTTATTTTAAGAGCCTCGGGCCATGGGTAATCCCAGGCTTTATGAGATACAAGCAGAACTGACATGGGACCCAGTGCCACAAGCCACTGACCTCATCAGTGAGGAGAGGCCCAACACAAGGGCAGAGCCTAGTGTCATACTGCTGCCGGACATGACAAAATACACGTGGAATTTCACTGCAAATCCCCAACTGTTGAGCCTGGATAAGCGGCACAGTACACCTTTGGTCGGTGTCTGGCCTCAGGGGCACTGGGCCGAGGCGGTAAATATAAAAAAATAATAATAATCAAAGAACTGGAAAGTCAGCTGTGGGCGTGCACACACATGTATTCATAACTGCCGTGAAACTAATAAACACATGTGTTTTCCTCCATCTCCCGAGTTCTTCTGTGTCCCAGGCCCTGTGCTGGGTAGCAAAGAGACAAAGATGAATTGGCCTGACATTCATCCTCTACAGGGTCTAGTAGGGGAAACAAGACATATCAACAGGTGAATCACATTCCAAGAGACCAGTGCCACACTGGAAGGTCAGGAAGCTTGGGGATCAACCCACAGAGGAAGCAGTAAGTGGCCCTGCCTAGGGAAGGTGACACGGAAGCTGGGACAAAAAGCAAGGAGAGGTTTGCCTGTGGGAAAGGGGAGCAGCACAGAGACAGCGTGGGCAAAGGCATGATATCAACAGAATCAGACCTGCTCAGCAACAGCGAGATGTATTTTTCCTTACATGTGACTTGAGGAGGGTTTTCTTGTGACAGGCCCTGTGTGAGAACCTGTACAGGGAGACGGAAATCAGACTGAGAAACGCTTTATATGCCAAGCGAAGGCGTTCGGAAGATACCCCAGAAGGCTGCGCTTCTTTTTAACTTTTCAGGGGCTACCCAGATAAGATACACATTTTCCATTACAACCGAGTGCTTCCTGACCAGATTTGCAGCTGAAACAAATGTTTTACAAGATAACACTCACCTTTTCTACGTGAAATTCATTCTGTTCCTCTTCGTATTTTTGAATGTTTGTTGCAAACTGCGTAAAATGATTTCATGAGCCACATATCAGTTTTATCCTACAGTTTTTAAACCCTGCTACAAGCCACAGGGAAGCAAGAGAATTTTTTAAATTGGGAACTGACAAAATCAGGTATATTTAGGATGATAATTTGGGCAGCAAGGTGAGAGGTGGACTGGAGTTGGGCACCCTGGGATTAGGGAAGCCTGCTAGAAGCCAGAGTCCATAACAGACATGATCTGAGTCTGCACTAAGGTAATGACCCTGAAGATGGAAAGTAGGGCAAAGCTCTAGAGCCTTTAAGTCACAGAATCAACCACCCTGGGTGACTTATTACAGCAGGAACGAGGGAAAAGCTTCTAGATTGAAAGGTTGATGGGATGACCCCCCCCAATGCAAGTGTCCAGTAAAGATGCCTCCAAATTTCAGAAGATATGTCTAAAGATGGAAACATGGATGGAGATGTAATTAGCAGAGATATGATCATTAAAGCCTTGGGGTGGATGCGTTCTCCTAGAGGGTCATATAGAAACAGCAAAGAGGAGAAATAGACATGGAAACACCAAACTGAAGAACCAGACAGAAGAACCAGAGAGACTGTCAAAGGCAATGGAAGAGAGATCAGTGGCCACCAATGGAAGGCTGGCCATCATCATGGCCTCATCATTATCCAACATGATACTTTATGTTCATTTCCATATTTATTTATTGCCTGCCTCTCCACTAAAATATGATACACTTCTGCATCTCCAGAACCTAGAAGAGTGCCCTCAGCACATAGTAGGACTGAAGAAATATTTGCTGAGTGAGTGAATGAATAAAGAAAGGAATGCAAGCCAAGGAAGGAAAGGATCTCAGAATATGGGAGTTGTCAACACAGGCAACTGCTTAAAAGAATCAAGAAAGAAGAAGACTGAAAATAGGTCATTAGTTTTGAAAATTAGGTCATTGGTAACCTTAGCAAGAGTCCTTTTGATAAAGTGTTGGGACAAAAGCTAAATTGGTATGACTTCAAAGAAAATGGGGGTGAGGGCACTAATTGCAAGGGAATAGGAGGCAATGTCAAGAGAAGGTTAATCTGGGAGAGGAGAGATGAACGCAATCTGATATCACATATAGGCTTAGATGAATAAGCCTGAGGAAAGAAACTGAAGATAAAGAAGGGGAAAAGCAACGGAATAAGCCAGTGAAAAGGGTAGAAAGGGTTAGGGAGGCCAGCATACAAGTGAAGAGGTTGTCTTAGCTCATTCCAGCTGCTATAATAAAATGCCATAATCTGGGTGGCTTACAAACAACAGAAATTTATTTCACACAGTGCTGAAGTCTAGGAAGTTTCAGATTAAGGTACCAGCAGGTTCACTGTGTGGTGAGAGCCCACTTTCTGGTTCACAGACAGCACCTTCTAGCTCTGACCTCACATGGTGGGAGGAGCGAGGGATCTCTCTGGGGTCTCAGGTACAAGGGCTCCAATCCCATTCATGGGGGCCCCACCCTCCTGACCAAATCACCTCCCAAAGGTCCCCCCTCCTAATACTACCATAGCAGTTTTAGGATTTCAATATGTGAATTTTGAGGGGACACAAACATTCAGACCATAGCAAAAGTTGACTTTAATAAGCTTTGTCTGTTACAGAAAAGGAGAGAAGGAGTGGATTGTCATGGGTAAATGTTCTGATATATGCAAGGAAAATGAAGGAATCCCCAGCTGATGGATTCATTTTTCCTTTGTGAAAGATGAGGAAAAATTACCTGCATAACCTGCATAAGGTGAGGAATAGCTTGTTTTGAATGGGCTGCCATGGGGAATCCAAAGGTGGCTAATTAGGGGAAAGCAAAGAGATTTCAAGAAGCACTGAGGATCTAACCAAAACTGGAAACCATAATGTTATGGTGGTGTCCATCAGCATGGTTATGGAGCTCCCTTTAGTGATGCTGAAAGCCCAGAGCAGAAGCAGAAAAAAAAATTGGGTTTACCATGCATCCACAGTGTGGTCTAACGAGGATTGTCCTGGAAGAAAGCCTACCCTCCTTCTCCACCAATAAGAGCAGGTAGTCCCTGTCTTAGCCACACTGTCCCATCAAGGTTGCTGGGTCCTGAGCAAGTCATCATAACTCTATGAACTTCTTACCAATAACTGTGGATCATAATATTGTTCTAGTCTCACTGACTTATGCGGGGGTCCAAATAGGACAATTTATTTGAACGACTTCTGCCAACTCCTAAGTACTACTGAGGTCACCCACCTTGCTGCTTTCCCAAACAAGTCTTGTACCATCTTTTTTTAATACAGTTGTGCCAGGATGTATTGAACACCTACTAGGCACCTGGCAGTCTCCTTCTCTCCAACTATTCCCCTTGCCCCATGAGAATCACATTTTTGACCTACAGAATAAGGACAATTTACATAGGAGACCCTTAATTCATTCAGTATCTATTTAAATTACTTCTCCATGAAAAGAACTTCTGCCAACTCTAATGCCTTAGAGATGGAACCAAGGAGAGAGAAATTTGCTTTTGTTAGCGGACTCCATAATTACATGGAGATATGTCCACCTGGGTAATTGCTCATGGGATTTTTTTTTAACTTTTTATATAAATGTTTCAGGTTCTTACCTTGCTACGTTGACTTTTTTTCAATATTAATTGCCTCCATAGTCTTAATCTATAGCAACATTTCTAACCATTGTCCCTGTACATTTTTATTTCTTCCTCAGGAGACTGCTACTGGATAACTTAATTTAAATTTTTTAATACCATGAATAAATATTATCCGCCTTCTCTCTAGAGGGGACAAGCGATTCTCTGGAGGGTTAGCGTCAACTCTTTGACAGTTTACTTCATGAAATAGGTTTCTGGGTTTCAGTGTGGTCCATAAGTTTCATAAACTAGGAAAACCCACATCTCCTTTAACCAGTGTTAATTACCATCATCTGCAGAAGGGACCTATAAACCCTCACCTTCAATGCATCTGTCTACAGGCACTGAGTTTATGAATGAGGTCTCTTGCCTAAAGGATTATTGGATAGCCTTTTATATAACGAGTCTCCTCCTCTGTTGATTCGCAGATCCCAGACAATGGGGTCACCTGGGATGCTAAGTTGCAGCCATAAATTATTCCTTTTTGCATGACTGGAGCAGCTGCTCTGGCCACACAGTCCAGCTCTCTCCTGTTCCAACATAGAGGGTGATCTTAGACCCCCGTCACTTTTTTTTTTTTTTTTTTACGGTACGCGGGCCTCTCACTGTTGTGGCCTCTCCCGTTGCGGAGCACAGGCTCCGGACGCACAGGCTCAGCGGCCATGGCTCACGGGCCCAGCCGCTCCGCAGCATGTGGGATCTTCCCGGACCGGGGCACGAACCCATGTCCCCTGCATCGGCAGGCGGACTCTCAACCACTCCACCACCAGGGAAGCGCCCCCCCCCCCCCCGCCCACCTCCCGTCACTTTTTAAATAAGCTCTAACTCCTCCCATTCCCGAGCACGTGTTCTGTTCCCTGGATAGCCCAATTTTTACTGCTGAAACTCAAGAAGCTATTAAAGTCTCCTCAACCTGGCAGAGCCCCGGGACCAGATGGTGTTCTCCTGGTTCTTATAAAGCCTTTATTAACAAAATGACACCAAGCCTCACTGGCCTCCATAATGACTGCTTTTCCCACCCACGGTAGACCCTAGATGGGGAGGATGACCTGTTGATTGCTATTCTTGTCATCATTGTCAAAACATCTCTTGAACTCCGAATTGCTCTGAATCTTCACTTGGGTCCCTCCGATCCCTTGCAGGGCACTGATGAGAACTGCTCTCTCTCCCCAAAAAGGAAAGAAAGCCAAAGCAAGGGCTAAAGCTAATGAGAAGCATAAACAACAGACTACAGAGGGGGTTTTGCTAGGAATTCGCCGCCCCTTTCAGGATTTTGAACAGTTTGGCAATGATGAAGCTTTCGGCAGCCCCTCTCAGGAAAAGTCAGAGCTGTTAATTGCTAAGCTGGCCTCGTGGGATCTGCATGGATGACTCACTTTCAATCGGTGTAGTTTTTCATCATGAGCCGATGCAGCATGCCACACGTTACTCTAAGTGTCGAGGCTACATCAGGGTGCCCGGGATTGCTGAGTGAGTCAGTAAAGGAATACAGAATTTCTCACCTCCAGGTCACTAGTTCAAATGCAAAAGGCCATGGAGAGCCATTATCTTCCCGTGGACTCTGGGAAAGTTTTCAGGCGCTATCAGCTGCCACAAATGATGCTCGCGTGACAAACACTCACTGCACAGCATCTCAGGAAGAGCTTGGAAACTCACGCTCTCCGAGGTCATACTGGGCTTGGGAAAGCTGAGGCTATAGCAGCCCTTTTCCACCTGTTCTGTGAACTTTGCCAACACCACCAAAATGATCATAAATGCAAATTCCCCCTCAACGCATTTTTGAAATTACTTTAAAGTTCAACAGTTTTACTCTCACCTAATTTTTGTCCACTCATAACAGGCTGGTGGAAACAGGTTAGCAGTTGAAACTTTTAAGATTCCCCCAAAATTCAACTCTGACGTGGGGGAAATGGGCAGAGCCCGTGAGAACTGCCTGTACATTCTGCTCAGAAATGTTAACTCACCAGGGAATTTTCTCAGCACGGGTGCTTTACAGCTCAGGACCTTTTCTTGCTGAATACTGAAGTTATTTCTGGAAAAACAATTCTTATTTCCAAAGTAATATGGCTGGTGACACAGAAACGTCCCTTCTTGTTTATCCACTGTCCATCCTAAGACTGGCTCTTTTGGGTTTAACTCTTTGCCCTCTTTCTTCACCCTCACTGAGATGTCGTCCTCCTCCTGTCCCTTACTGGAACCTTCTCTAGAAGTACAGCCGCAGACCCAGAGCTCAATTCCTGCCTTTGTAGGCAGCACGGTCCTTTCTTCTGATGGCATGGGTAGGCCAGTGAATCTTCCGGATCCCATACTCCCTGTATCACCCAGAGCCAGCAGAGCAGCTGATACTGGTAAAAATGACAACATAAATTACATAAAGGAATGTCCTGTACTGCGGCAATCCTAGCATTTGTTCATTTCCGCATGCAGGCTAAGCCCTTCCCCACACTGGGTCTTTGAACGAGATGTTTCCTCTCCTTGGAAGCCCTTCCCACTTGCTATGCCTCCCGAACACCTGTGTTTTCCTCAGATCTCACCCACATCACCGCTTCTCCCCTACTCTCCCTGAGGAGGGCAACTAGCCCTGTCACGGCACGAGCACCGACATGTACGCCCCGGGTTAAGGTCCACCTCCCACTCTGGACCACAGACTCCCACGGGGGCAAGACAGCATCCTTGTTCCTCTTCCTCAACTCCATACCCAGCACTGAGCACAGAGCTGCCACATCGTGGGCACCTCAGAAGTTATGTGTCCCATGAATCCATGACCTCATTTAACATTCACAACCACCCGATGCTTTTTTAAATCTCCACTTTACTAAGGAGGACGCGGAGGCTCCGAGAAGATAAATCACTCGACCCAAACCACACAGCTAATAAGTTGGCAAAAGCAAGGCTGGAACCCAAGGCCATGAGGCTCCCAAGCCCTGCTCTTGCCCATCATTTTATATGACCTTGCTCCCAGGTCTCAGTCAACGCTAGGCTGTGAAAAGAGTCCACGTGATTTCCTAGCTCCTGACGTGTCTGCTGTCAGTTTAGCAGGGTGGGCACCTGGGGTGCATCCACCCAACCCCATGCACACCACAGCCCATGGTACAAATCAATCACTCTTCTACTGAGCAAAATAAAGCCTTCGATTCCTTACCTATGCCTGTATATTCATGAGCAATATGACATTCCCAGACAGGGCCACGACTAGGGCAGGGCCAGCGAGGCACTTGCCTTGGGTGCCAAAGTTAAGGACACATCAAAATCTCATTAACCAAGATATTTTAATGCAATATGTTAAAAAACTGACACAAAAAAAATTGATGAGCAAAACGTCAAAATCTTACGTCAAGGCGGGATGGGCATTACTGATTTTTCTCCCACCTCAGGCTCTAGTGTGGCTTGGCAAGGCAGTGCTCACTGCACCTCTCACAGGTAAGCAGAGGTGGCAGACGAGCTGACACCTCTTTGCCACTCCAGTGTGTCTGCCTGGTGAGGAATGTCTGCCTGACTTGCTTTACGGAGAACTCAGCAGAGCAACGTGAACACATGGGTATTTTGTTTGTTAATAAGCGACGGTGTCTGTCTTCCCCATCAGATGTGGAACTACAAACCTGAAAGTTATAAGAGCTTCCTCTCTTAAAAGACTGGACTCCTTTTTAAAATTTATTTTATTGAAGTATAGTTAATTTACAATGTTGTGTTAATTTCTACTATACAGCAAAGTGATTCAGTTATACATATATATATTCTTTTTCATATTCTTCTCCATTATGGTTTACCCCAGGATATTGAATATAGTTCCCTGTGCTATACAGTAGGACCTTGTTCTTTATCCATTCTATAAATAATAGTTTGCATCTGATAATCCCAAACTCCCAATCCTTCCCTCCCCCTCTCCCCCCTCCCCCTTGGCAACCACAAGTCTGTTCTCTCTGTGAGTCTGTTTCTGTTTTGTAGATCTGTTCATTTGTATCATAGTTTAGATTCCACATGTAAGTGATATCATATGGTATTTGTCTTTCTCTTTCCGACTTACTTCACTTAGTATGATAATCTCTAGGTCCAACCATGTTGCTGCAAATGGCATTACTTCATTCTTTTTTATGGCTGAGTAGTATTCCATCATATATATGTACCACATCTTTATCCATTCATCTGTTGATGGACATTTAGGTTGTTTCTATGTCTTGGCTATTGTAAATAGTGCTGCAGGGCTTCCCTGGTGGCGCAGTGGTTGAGAGTCTGCCTGCCGATGCAGGGGACACGGGTTCGTGCCCCGGTCCGGGAAGATCCCACATGCCGTGGAGCTGCTGGGCCCGTGAGCCATGGCCGCTGAGCCTGCACGTCCGGAGCCCGTGCTCCGCAACAGGAGAGGCCACAACAGTGAGAGGCCCGCGTACAGCAAAAAAATAAATAAATAAAAATATAAATAGTGCTGCAATGACCACTGGGGTGCATGTATCTTTTTGAATTAGAGTTTTCTCCAGATATATGCCCAAGAGTGGGATTGCAGGATCATATGACAACTCTATTTTTAGTTTTCTAAGGAACCTCCATACCCTTCTTCATAGTGGCTGTACCAATTTACTTTCCCACCAACAGCACAGGAGTGTTTGCTTTTCTCCACACCCTCTCCAGGATTTGTTATTTGTAGGCTTTTTAATGATGGCCATTCTGACTGATATGATGGTGGTACCTCATTGTAATTTTGATTTGCATTTCAAGACTGGGCTTTTGTTTAGCAAAGCAATAAACAAACATGAGAGGTGATGTCAGATTGCCTCAATATCTTGTGAAGGAAAGAAAGGAGATGAGAAAGGACCTTTTTGCTACACAGCTTCCAGGGCCACCTCTTGCCCCATATTCTGTGTGAACAGTTCCCCCTGGAGGAGTGGAGGCCACAGCTCAGGTGTGCAGAGGGACAGTAATGGAGGCCCAGAGTGGCCACTTTAGCTGGTGTGGTCAGGGAGGAGGTCTCTAAGGAAGGGACATATAGAACCTGAAGAGTGCATGTAGTCAGCTCAGAGCTGAGGGAACTAAGGCCCCAGGGCTGGCAAGCGCTTGGTGTCTGTCTTAGCTCGGACTGCCATAACAAAATACCACAGACTGGCTGACTTCAACAACAGGCATGTACTTCTCAGTTCTGGAGGCTGAGAAGTCCAAAATCAAGGAGCTGGCTGACCGGTTCCTGATGAGGGCACTCTTCCTGGCTTTTAGCAGGGAATCTTCTTGCTGTGTCCTCACATGGCAGAGAGAGAAAGAAGCAGGCTCTCTGGTGTCTCTTTAAATAAGGACATTAATTCCATCATGAGGACCCCAGCCTCATGACTTCACCTAATCCTAATTACTTCCCAAAGGCCCCATCATATTTGGGGGTTTAGAGCTTCAACATATGAGTTTGGGCATGGGGCATGGGGGCCCAATTCAGTCCAGAGTAGCATCCAACAATTAGAAGAAAGACATGAGTAGTTAGACAGAGTGACCCAGGGAGAAGACTGCAGGGGATGAAGCTGGACATCCTGTAGGACTTTGAAGACCATGGTAAGGACTTTGGATTGAAATCTGTAAATAAAGGAAAGCCACAAGAGGAAGTTAGCTGGAAGACGGTTGATCCAATGACCATATGTCAATGTTCACTCTGGTCCCAGGTAATGAGCTGGTTGGAAGGGAACAGCACAGAGGGTGGGTAGATTCAGTAGGAGGTCCAAGATGGGATCGGGGGAGGCAAAGATGGAGATGAACAAACTGACTCAGCGGTAGAACTGATAGCACTTGGTGATGGATTTGATGTGGAGGAACAGGGGAAGAGAGGACAATTCTTGGGTTTTGGCTTAAGCAACAGGATAGAATGACTGAGGTAATAAAAGACTGAGTAAGAAACAGATGTGAGGTGGAGTTGGAGTGAAGGGAGCATTATCCCATTCTCTATGGAGCAGGGATTTTCCACCAGAGATGAGGGTATGATACTGGAGAAAAAAACCTACATTCCTACTGATAATACCCATACCACTGGCTGAAAACAATCACCCAGGATTTTAGTCTCCATCAATCCTCCCACTTGTGTCTTACTCATGGCAGTAAAGTTTATTCCCAATAATACTGCTGCAATTTTTTAATTCATCATACTTGTGTTTTAGAATTATCAGAGCAGTGAAATTTATATTCAAGGGCATTATTACAATTTTTGACTGCTAATGAAATTATTGTTTCTGCTTGTGATGTGTTTTGGAGCTATAATGATAAAAAGTTCCTCTCAAAAATACCACTGCAATGTTGATGTCCTCAAAACCTGCCATAAATGACAAACTGCAGAGTGCCTGTGAGCAGTTAATCTCTCTTCTTGGAAAAGCTGGGCATCATGTTTGTATCACGGTAGGATCTAGGCCCTTTAGTAGAAGATAATTAAAATACTAATGGTTGAAACTCACAGTCCAGAACTGAGGTTGCCAAACATTTTTGATCCTGTACTTCATTAGTAAAATAAAACTAAGCACAAATCCCCAGAATGTTTTTTTAATTTATAATAAAATGTGATATAATTTAATTATATATTATTTCTACTGCACTAATATAGTATATGCATTATAGCCTATGAACCAAAAAGAACTTAAGAGGATGAGATACAAAACAAAAAGACATTGAAATTCTAACATCTTCCCTTTCCCCACTGCCCTCAACACCTGGGTAAAAGCCCAGCAATTTGGAAAGAATGGGCCTGGAATACTGTCCTCCCCCAAGCCCCCGCCCCCCCCCCACCCCCGTCGCTGATTCATATGCATCTTTCTCATTGTTTGAGAGAACTGATCTGACCATGGATTTCCACCCCCTAGGGCTAAATGCAGCACCCTAAGGGAAGGCTTAGGTGCAGGGGATGTGGAAGGACCGGCTTCATCCATTTTAAATTGGGGGATTTTTGAGTGAGAAGTTTCACTGAACAAAGGGACTTGTTCATAAAATCAAGTTTGAGAAGCACCACTCCACAGAGCAGCTAGGGCTCCTTGGGCACACCAGTTAGAAGTTATCCGTGTGCTCCTTTCCATTCTCTGTACTTGCTGTAATTTCTTCCTGTTTTCTTCTTGACTTCTTCCAAGTTCCAGGCTAGAAGTCATTAAAGCAGCCTCCAATGACGATTCAACTGGTATCAGTAGACACTCAAACCTAGAGACGATACGGCCACAATCTGGGTGTTCCCACAAATGCTTTCACGTGAAAAAAAAAAAAAAAAAGACTTCCAGAAGAAGATAGAAAACATTCCAAGACAGGGTTAAATAGCTTCTCATCAGCAGGCACAAGGACCCCGCGGTCACTCTGTAGAGACTCCTGTTGTAATTGCTCTGATCTTTCCCATCAAAGGTCCAAGATGATCCCAATAAAATGACCCATTTACTCCAACAGACCCTGGAGTTTCTAACCCTGGATTTGCTGTGGATTTACCAACCAGTCATTGGCAAGTGACCTAACCCTCTGGGTCAAATCCCATACCTCCATGGAGACTTTTTACCCAGAAGGAATTCTTCTAAAAGAGGAGTTGCTTCAGTGTCTCACTCTGACTTTCTCTCCTCCTCATCCAGCCTGTTTTGGAGCATACTCCCAATCTTCTGATCCCTGTTCAAATTCCTTGCCCTACAGCAAACGCAAAGAGAGGTCTCTCTCCTCCTAGGGGTTCCTAGAACAATGATTATCTGTGAGATTTATCTGACAATTAATCCTGAGAGACCTTGTACTGTTGACCTCAACGGTTACTGTGATGGTGGTAAACTTCATAGGTCCTTCCAGTATCCCGAGGTAGACCAGAAGTATCTGCAGGGCAGGAACTATTTTTCATCTTCCCACAGGGAACGACACACGGCACTTGGCACACAGGAAGTGCCCAGGAGAGATTTGCTGAATTCCATGTGCTTCCAAGCTTACTGCCAGTTTCCTTTAACTCCTGTGAAAGGGAAGAGCAGTACGCACCTGGTGGGGCCAGGCCGAGGAGTGAGTCGGCCAGCTCAAGCACAGCACAGGTCACAGGTCGGAAACTACCAGCCCCAGACACGTTCACCTCATAGACACATTTAAATGTTTATTTTAAATTTTAAAATTTTGTTGTCAACAGTCAAAAATCAGGAGATGTCACACACACATATACACACACACACACACTAGCAATTAAACTTGGAACACCTACTTTTGTTGAAAAATCAGAGCTCATCACTCTGTATGCATCCCTACCTGGCAACAATGGATGGGCCTTAGGGAGCAGCTGTCTCCTCTGGAGAAGCACAGATTTTTCTGGTTCACAACGTCCTCACCATTCCCAAGCTATTTAACACAACACTAAGTGGAGATTTGACACAACATAAAAATTCCTGTTTCTTAAAAACAGTCATCGCTTGTTTGCCAGAACACTGTGGGATGGTAGGGACTGTGTGACAAGGACACACCCAGTCACCACCCACCCAGCGCACTTCATTCATGTGCTTCCCTCCCTGGCGCTGGCACGTGTGTGTCTCACCTCTAGTAGGTGCTTCGGAAACAGCAGTTTTCCTGCCCCACCTCCCCTGCCCTTATGCTCCTCTTCTAGCTCTGATTTATTCTTTCAACAACCTAATCGTTTCTCTGTGCCCTTTTATTTCCCTTTCAGATTTGTATTCCCCTGCCCCTTTCTGCCTGTGGGATCCTGCTGCTAGGACACTGGAATCAGACCTTACCTCATTCTTGGAGTCTAAGCTACTGCAGCCTGACTGCTGGAGCACAAGCAAATGAGCAGTCCAGTCAGGGAAGAGCTACACCACCCAGAAGAAAATTAATTCCTAAGGCTTGATGGACCTGGCAGAACCAGAGCCTTACTCAATCACAGGCCCAGGAGGCCGCGGAAAGGGGAGGAGGGACAGCCGCCCTGAACGTGGATTTTGCTGCCTCAGCCCAAGGCCGGCCTCACATCTGTCATGCCCACAGCCCTAGCTATTTGCCAAAGAAAAGAAGGAAGGAAAGAAGCGAAGAAGGAGGAAAGGAGGGAGGGAGGGAAGGAAGGAGGGAGGTGAGAGGTGAGGAAAGAGGAGGAGAGGGGAGGGAGAAACTCTGAGATGCCAAAAACATACTCATCATAGACACAGCTCTGAGCCCAGGAGTGTGGTGCTACCTGATTTTAGCAAAGCTACAAATGCAAAATTCAGCTGGTCCTTAAAATTCAGTAGCCCCAGAACAAAAAAGAACTGCTTGGCGGAGCTGTGACATTTAAGCGGTCATGCATTTTTCAACGTATCAGTTATGCAAAGATGTTTATATTCACTCTCTCCTCAGTCATGTTTCATTTAAATGGAGTGGAAAAAAAAGTCTTCCAAAAGTTTAATTAAATAAGATAGAATCATGGAAGTCAACGTTAAAAAAAAGACTTTAGAGGTGAAAAAGAGTACAAACAAATTACATAAATAATAAGGGAAAAATAAAAGCAGAAGAGTAAACTTAATACGTATTCTTGTTATCTCTACCTCTTGTTGTTTCCCCTCCAAGTGAATTTTTATCTTGCATTATGTTTCTAAAAATCCAGAAAGAAAAATGTCAGTAGACGACAACATGAAAAGGTTCATGGGAGGCTGAGTTCCTCTAAAAACGTGAGAGGTAAAGAAAAAAATTCTTTATTTAAAGAGGCAGTTTCTCTTTTAAAAGAATGTGGGGCTGCATGGACAGTTTTCATTCATAATGTTACGAGCATGCAAATAAAGTTCAGAAAGGTCTAATGGAAACCCCAGACCAACTCAAGATCATCCGTTTCGTTCCTACGTTCAGCCATAACAGCTTTAATACGTAAGGTAATGACAGCAGTGATAATGACCTTAACTTAGGTAATCCGTTTGTTGACAGCAGGTGATAATTCCGGCCTTCCTGTCAGTAATCTGTTTTTTGGCAAACAAGGGAGAGGGCTATTTGCCACATACATTTATTTTTATGGGGAGGACATGTTTTATAAAGCTGGATACGGGACAGTACAGGTGTGGAATTAATCGTCTAAGCTGCAAAATATGTTAGTGATGGTATGTTAAATCTATGGCACACAGTGGCCCTGACATGATTAAATGTTCACTTCTATTAAGTAACCACAAGCCTGTATTTCCAATTATGGTGGTGAACTGCTTTCTGCTGAGTGGATTAGCTTAGTACTTCATTCTGCTGGTAGTTTTATGATCTGAGATCTTTCATTTTCCCAATTCAACTCTTAGGGCTGCAAAGACAAGCTGCCTGACTTTTAAATAATATATTCCCCCTTTAAATTTCTGCCTCCTTCCATTTCCTAGGAGTGCCATTTCCTGTCACCATAATTATAATAATTTGTATGTAGTTCCTGGGATCACATTTCCAATTGAGTCCTAAATTGGTTAACCTCATGAAGTTATTAATATGCTTTTTTAACCTGCACAAATTATATATTTGTCTGGTTGGTCAAATAATGTTCATTATTACATACATTCTTTGCCTCTCTTCCTCAGTTTTAATGTCACTATTTTAGTTTGCAAAGTGCACTTCATATTTTTATAATACGCTAAAAATTACAGAACAGTAAGAGTTGGAAAGGAAGGTCTGGGTTAGGGACTAGTAAAAGCAAAGGCTCAGTGGAATAAGAGATCACATTGCACCGGAATAGTAAAACAACAGCTCTGGCACTGGGGAAGAGCCAGTGCAGAGGTGGTGAGAGGTGGGAAGAGAACGCTCAGGCCACACAACCGGGTCCTGGGGGGCCGCACCAAGGCATGCAAGAGAACAGTCAGCTCAGCAAGCCTCCACGAAGAATCCCTCCAGAAAACACCCCATGACCAAATGACCAGCTCTACACAAGAACCCCATACATGTTAAGACATTCACCCTGATTGTCTAGGCCCAAACCCTGTGCAGACAGTGGCAGTCACAGGTGTGAACGTTAAATAAGATCTCAAGACTGAATGTCTCTCTGGCTTGAAGATTCATATAATCCCGTTTCTCTCACTAGCTGTTTATTTAAATGTTTCCTAAATCATGTGTCAGTAGGCCCTTGCTGATATAAAATCAATATCTCCACAATTCCTTTTTGTCTCTGATAACACAACCAGACTGTCGGTACTAGATGACTGTGTTTTATGGGGACTCTGTTCAGAATACCAGCAGTGGGTTTTATTATTATAAAATCATATAACAATTTGCATCCACAGGATTCAATTCTTCCAAACCTCTCAAGACATGTGTGGGTATTTGTTAAGCCTTGAACTTAAAGCGTTTCAGAGGTTAAAGCATATCTGTAGGTCTTCCAAAGTCCTCAAATCTGGGTGAGCAAAAGGGACATGAAACTATCAGAAAATCCACCATTATGCATTTCTGAGTTTACTGGGCAGGAAAAGATTGCCTGCCTTTGCCAAATATATTCTGATAATCTGGAGAACATTGCTGGTTAAACGATATTAGTTCAATATCACTGAAATGATTGAGTCCATATCGTTATGATGTGAATGTGTCTCCCCAAAATTCATAGATTGAAATGCTAACCCCCAACGTGATGTTGTTTGGAGCTCGGGTCTTTGGGAGGTGATTAGGTCATAAGAGTGGAGCCCTCATGAATGGGATTAGTGCCCTTATAAAAGAGACCCCAGAGAGCTCACTCACTTTTTTTACCCCATGAGGACATGTCAAGAGCATGGCCATCTATGAATCAGGAAGCTGACCCTCACCAGACACTGACCTGCCAGCATCTTGACCTTGGACTTTCAGCCTCCAAAATTGTAAGAAATAAATGTTTATTGTTTAAGCCCCCCTATCTGTGATATTTTTGTTATTGCCGCCTGAATGGACTACGGCACTGATGAAACAGTTTCTTCTTACATACTTTCTATCACCCAACAACACCTGGTTCTGGAATCTGCCATAAACCAAAGACAGGCTAAGGAAGGAAACAGCTGAATTTCTTCACATCCTCACCAATACTTTTTTTTTTTTTTAATAACAGTCATCCTACAAAGTGTGTTATAACATCTAATTGTTGTTTTGATTTGCATTTCTCTGATGATTAGTGATGCCGATATACCTGTTAACCATTTGTATGTTTTCTTTGGGGAAATGTCAATTCAAGTCTTTAACCCATTTTTTAAAATCTGGTTATCAGTTTTTTGCTATTGAGTTGTAGGAGTTCCTTACACATTTTAATTCCCTCAAGAAGAGGGAAGAGACAAAGACACTTTTAACATAATAATCACACAGAGGAGTGCTAAGGAGAGGGCGGTATTGCCAGAATCGAAGGTGAAACTCTCAGAATAGACAAGGTGGTGTTATGGACTGAATGTTTGTGTCCCCTCGAAATTCATCTGCTGAAATATAATTCCCAGTGTGACCGTATGAGGAGGTGGGGCCTTTGGGAGGTAATTAGGTCATGAGGGTGAAGCCCCCCATGATGGGATTAGTGCTCTTATAACTAGAGGAAGAGACCAGAGGTCTGTGTCTTTCAGGCATGTGAGGATACACTGAGAAGTCAGCTGTCTGTGACCAGAAGAGGCCTCTCACCAGAACCCAACCTTGTGGCACCCTGATCTGGGACTTCCAGCCTCCAGAACTGTAAGAGATGAATCTCTGTCATTTATAAGTCATGCAGTGTATGGTACTTCATTATAGCAACCCAAACTCACTACAACAGGTGGGAGATGCTGAACTTACTAGAAAGCCATCTCACATCTTTGTCTTACTTTACAAGTGAAAATCTGACCAGTGCATGTAAAACACCTCCGTCTAGAGCAGGTCCTTCAGCCACTGGCAGCGTCTCTTCTCTGCCTGCGGCTACTCCACCATAACCTTCCTCCAGCTCTTGCCTGGAGACAATCCCGAACCTCCACAGGCAGCCGCCCATCCCAGAACCAGGAGTGCCTTCTCACCCGCTCCAACACATGACCAGAAACACTCTCCTCCCTCCACTGCCAAGTGGCCCAAGGCTGTGGAGAAACCAAAGATGGCTCTTCTTCACAAAAATGCTACACTGGACCCACCCGTCATTGTCCCGCCCAGCACCGCTGAGTGGATGGACGAGGGGCCATCTTAGCCAGACCCTGGCCTCCACCACAAACCAGGACCAAGCAGGTGACTCCAGGGCCTGAGCCAAACAGAACTGCCCACTGGGAAACCAAACAAAGAGACAGAGAAGGAACATCAGTTGGGATGGGGCACTGGGGCTGAGCAGTGATGACATGGAATCAGGACCGGCAGCCATTTAGGTTGAATCTTAGGCCACATAAGTCAGGAGCAAAGAGGCTCCTAAGACAATGAGGGCACGTAGCCCTTGTCCCAACTACAGCACCCAGTCCTACTTCACGTGACACATCGCTTCACTTCACTTTCTGACCTTGAATCCCATGATGTGTCTGGATCCTTGCCACACATCTGCTAACCATCAAAGCCGTGTGTGTGTCTGTGCATGTGTGTGTGTGCTTTCTTAGTGAGCTTTCTTCCTTGCAAACAAAAGGAGGAAACATTGGCATGAAACAGACCCAGAAGATATGCTTCGCCACAGAACATCCGAGGCAATGACCAGCTTCTAAAGACTTCAGCATCAAGCCCTTCTTTAAACTGGGCGATTGTTCTTTACAGAAACCAACAAAACAGAGGGCTGCTCCTTTAAACATTTCAAACACTTGTTTCGAAAAACCCCAGAGGGTTCACAAGGGTACAGAGTGTGCCCACTGGAGTTGTACCCTTCTCATCTCCCACCGGAATCCAGCCAATCACAGAGATCCACGGGCATCTGCCCTGAATGTGCTACTTAACCTTTGTACGCCATGTAATGTTTGAGGAACCCACTTCAGGTTTGTCATTTGCACTATTACCAGACACTCGGACATCCTTACACCGTTGGGAAACAGAGGCAGCTGCCCAAACTCTTCTTTGTTTAAGGTAATGACTCTCCATCTTGAGTCCCTGCCTCCACCATCTCTCACATCTATCTTACACAAGAGCCCCCAACTGTTTATTCTTCCCCTGATTCACCCCCGCCTCTGCCATCCTCCTCCTCGAAGAAGCCAGAGTGATCTTTTAAAAAACATAAATCACGGGCTTCCCTGGTGGCGCTGTGGTTGAGAGTCCGCCTGCCGATGCAGGGGACGTGTGTTCGTGCCCCGGTCCGGGAAGATCCCACATGCCGCAGAGCGACTGGGCCCGTGAGCCATGGCCGCTGAGCCTGCGCGTCCGGAGCCTGTGCTCCGCAACAGGAGAGGCCACAACAGTGAGGCCCGCGTACCGCAAAAAAAAAAAAAAAAAAAAAACATAAATCACGGCATGTCTCTCCCGTGCTTACAAATTTCCAATGAATTCTCGCAACACTGAGGATGGATTCTAAACTCCAAACTCCTCACCTTTCAGCTGCAGTCTGGTGGGATCTGGGCTCTTCTACTTCTATCCTGATGTCCAGCCACATCCCCTCACTCACCCAGTTGCAGCCACACCGTTAGTGCTGTCCACTTCCGGCCAGACCACAGAAGCTCCAACACGACCTACACAGGGTCTTCCCTTGACCACCCCAGCATGTACACCCCCTCCACACACCCCATCCTCATCACTGTCAACCCCATCACATCATCCTTTTTTATCATCTTCATAGCACTTATCGCTTTCAGAAATTACCTTGTGCCTGCATTTAATTGTACTGTTTTTATTTTGTCTCCGCCTGCAAGACGATAAATGCCACCAAAGCCCAGGCCTTTTTTTCTTGCTCACTGCTGTCTATTCAGGTTCTAAAACGGTGTCTGGAACATGATCAAGCCTCCAAAAATATTTGTGGAAAGAACAATCCTCTAACTTGAGATTGAAAGAGTTAGTTTTTCAGGTAGTTTGGCTCAAAAGACTTTTTTCCCATTTACAAGCCCAAAATACTAATTTCTACCTTAACATTACTTTTTCCACTGATAATGGAAATAATAGTCACCACCTGGTTTTGAAATACCACTCTATGTTAAATACCTACGCAATCTGCATTTATTATAGGTCAACCAAAAAAGAACTGGCTATTACCCATCTCCTATAATCTGATTGCATTTTCTGAAGAATCACATTATTCTTGAGTTTTACCTTCTAATTTTCTTTGGTATTATGCTTTTATTCCCTGCAAATAAATGGGCAATTTTTTCCATTTTGTTTGCAAACCAGAAAAAAAATATTAAAATCTGAAGCAGACAACAGAACTTCTAGAAATGATGTGACTAGTATATATTAGGGCATACGGCTTCTCAGCAAAAGACTAAACGTGTTTCTTCCTAGAAAATATTTTATTGAAGCTTACCTCATTACCAACATGTTCTGTGGGAACAAATACAGAAGGGGGTGGAGAAAATGGGGTCTAATAGATATTACGGTTTCCCCAAAATTGTCTCTTGTAAGCCTGGTTAGCATCTGTTCACATATGCTGCATCCATCTCCCTCTTTTCCTTTTATACTAACATCATCATTAAAGCTTCTGTTTGCTTTCCACACTCCAAGCACTGTTCTAAGCTTTTCCCTTGTATTATCTCATTTAACTCCTAGAATAACCTCAGAAAGTAGATGTTACAATGTCCATTTTACAGATCAGAAAACTGAAAGTTAGTAACTTGCAGAGCTGACTATAAAACACCAGACCTTCACCATCACACTATACGTGGATTTCCTTCTAGAACTTCTACATGGATAGATTTCAATTTGGAGAGGTCAAACCTCTGAAGCAACCTAGAATTCTTATACAAATCTGCCTGAGAAGATGTAAATGTTGCAGAGATTCTTTCCTTCCCAGTAAAAATGGAGAAATCTGAAGCCTGAATTATACTCACTAGTAAAAATGATGACAGAATTAATAACTGCTGTGTGGAATTCATCATTACAAGTAAACTTTCTCGCTTCCCTTGATTTCATAAACACTGCATATTAAGTCTGGGCCAGATGCCTACAGACATCTTTGAAGACAGTATTTTATCATCTGAATATTCGGCCATTTGAAGAAAAAACATAGCTTGTTCCAAATTCCTCACCCTTGTAAATGTTTTTAAGACTTAATAGAAATATAGCTTCGTACCTGTTATTACCTCTCAAATGACCACCCACAAGGCCTCTTCTGTTGTGAAAGACTTTCTCAGAATCCAAAAACTGTCTAAGAAAACAATTATTTCTTTTCATCACGCTTCTGAGTCTGCTTAAAGACAAGAAACTACAGGGAATTTGATTACAGTACAAATAGATCTAAGAGTAACAGTAAGGATGATAACTAAGCTATAATAATCAGCACTTCAGCTTGGCTCCCTAATCAAATAATTCTTTGATTTTCATGACTTTGTTTCATCTATAACACCCCTTCCCAGCATATACCATAAACTTTGATTTCATGTTTGCATAAAAATGAATACAGTACTCATACTTGTGTGGTGTTTATCGACTGAAATTAAGTTCACCATAAAATAAGGATTTTAAAGTTTTCTTAAACACTCAGGGCTCATCATATTTTCTACTCGAGCTACAGAAAATCATATGACTATTCCTTTTTAGACTACAGAACATCTTTTGAAAATGCTGGCTAACATCTAAATCAGGCAAGACCCTAATGGCATTTTCAACAAAGAGTCCCTCCTACATATGTACATAGGTCAGTTACTTATTTATTTTCGTCCATTCCTTCTGCCTACATTTCAGTCATTATATTCTATACCATGAAGTGCCTCATGGGACCATGAGGGTTGAACCGGGTGATGGTTAGTTTTATGTGTCAACTTGGCTGGGCCATGGGACCCAGATATTTGGTCAAACATTATTCTGGATGTTTCTGTGAAGGTGTTTTTTGGATGAGATTAACAGTTAAATTGGTGACTGTGAGTAAAGCATAATGTGGGTAGGTCTTATCCAATCAATTGAAGGCCTTAATAGACCAAAAACTGACCTTCCTGAGCAAGAATTCTGCCATCAGATGGCTTTGGGGCTCCAATGGCGACTCTTTACTGGGTCTCCAGCCTGCTGACCTACTCTGCAATGTTTGGGCTTACCCGGCCTCTACACTTGCATGAACCATTTCTTAAAATACTTCTCTCTCTCTCTCTCTCTCTCAACACACACACACACGCACAAGCACACAGTATGTCTGTTCTGTTTCTCTGGAAAACCCTAAAACAGGCTGTTTCGGAAAAGTCTAACATTGCTGTCATTTGTATCACAGTCTCAGCTTCTTTCTTTAGTTAACAGAATGTATTATATTTGCACACGTGGGTCTAACAAGTTCTAGTCTCTCAACCACGTCCTTCAGTCATTCTGCACTAGTTATGACTTGGAATGGGTGAAGGCTAGAATTTTCTCACTTCCTTACTCATGGTCAGCCAAAAGGCACTAAGGCCACATCATTCGCCACTATTTTCTAAATCACAAATCCTGAGATCACTGTTTCTGGAGGACCATTTCCCCAGGGCCTCAAGTAAAAAGATAATTTACTTATTCTTTTCATAAGCTGGAAGTCATACATTCAAATTAAGCACTGTTGATTGGGGGTCTACTGTTCCAAGTGCTGGACACACAAAGTGTGCTGCCCTCACGAAGCTTACAGTCTAGGAAGGTAGACATGAAAAAATGACAAAAAATATACTATCACTTGGCACTAACAACACTAAAAAAGGGCCTGAGATTTCAATCCTACCACTATCATAATAGTTTTAGGATGAGGTAGAGGATGCTGGGGGGAATCAACATGGGTTGAATTGTGTCCCCCCACCCCAAAAAAGTTCATGATGAAATCCTAACCCCCAGGACCTCAGAATGTGACCATAGTTGACGACAGGGTCTTTGCAGTGTGATTATGTTAAAATGAGGCCCTTAGGATGGGGCCTAATCCAATATGACTTGTGTCCTTATAAGAAAAGGAAAAGCTGGACACAGACACAAACAGAGGGAAGACAACGTGAAGAGACACAGAGAGAAGACAGTCATCTAGAAGCCTAGGAGAAAGGCCTGGAATGGGTCCTTCCCTCCTGGCCCTCAGAAAGAACCAAACCTGCTTGCAGCTTGACCTTGGACTTCTAAAACTGTGAGAAAGTAAGTTTCCATTGCTTAAGCCACCCAGCCCATGGTACTTTGTTACAGCAGCCCTAGCAAACTCATACAGAGGTTAAGCTTACAAATTATGCAGACCAGTGGCTGATGATAGGAATAAGAGAGTTCACATGAAGGCATAACCAGCCTAACTTGATGGCTGACTTGAAGTGATAGGAGAAGGAAAGCAAGAGATACTGGCTGACTTGGGTCATGAGTATAGTTAATTATGAAAGTGGCCCCTGATTCCCTCCCACCCACCCCACCTCCCACACCCATCACACACATGCATGTTCTTGTGGTGTGGCCTTGCAGCTCCTCCCATCAAGAGGCAGAATATACTTCTCCACTCCCTGAATCTGGGCTGGCCTTCTGACTTGCTCTGACCAATAGAATAAGACAGAAGTAATCTTTTACAAGTTCTAAGCCTAGGCCTCAGGAGACCTTGCTGCTTCCTCTCTCTTGCTTTTCTTGGGAAGCCTGTGGTCACTACTATGTGAATGAGCCTGGGTTAGCCTGCTGGATGCATGGATACATGGCTCAGTTAACCCCATATCCCCAGCCAACAGCCAGCCATCTGCCAGATGTATGAGTGAGGCCATCCACGGCCAGCTGACTGCAGACATAAGTGAACCTAGTTGAACCGGCAGAAGAACCACCCAGCTGATCCTAGCCCACATTCCTGATCCGTATAATTATGTCCTTAAAAATGGTTGTTGTTTGAAGCCACAGGGTTTTGGGTGGTTTGGTATACTGCAAATGTTAACTGATATGCAGGATGAGTATTGTTGCCTTTCATCCAGATAAGGAATTCAAGAGCAACGCATGAGGAAGTCTGTCTTTTGACACACTGTGCTTAAAATATCAATGGGACTGTCAAGTAGCCAGTTGGTTTGGAATTCAGGAAGGAGATCTTGCCTGGAAATACAAATCTGAAAGACTGATTTCCATGTGTGAAGAGATTGCCACAGGAGAGCAGGAATACAGTAAAAGGAAAGGAGATCAGAGTGGGGACCCCAGGAACATCACATTTAAGGTCAAGCAAAGCAAGAGTCAATGAGGGAGAGGAGATGTGATGAAAGATAGGAAGATGCCACAGAAGTCAAAGCAATTCCTCAACAGAGTCACAGAAATACCTAAAAAAAAAAAAAAAAAAAATAGAACTAGTAAGAGTCCCAGCCTTTGGGTATTATGAAGCCATTGCCAGGAGGGTTTCAGCAAGGTGGTGATGGGCGAACCCTTCTTACAGCTCATTAAAAAGCGAGTGGGAGGGGAGGATTTGTAAACAGTGAGTATCTACAAGGTTCCTGCTGAGGTTGGCACAGAGGTCACCTGCCTGGATCACTATCTGCCCCTTTGCTCCAGAAATCTTTGAGCCACTGAGAGAGACCAGCCTCACAGTCATGCAGATTCTTGACTCTGAAATGTACAGTCACATCAGCTGGGCTTTTTCATGCCATCCAACTAAAGAAGGAGACAGGCACCCTCTAAAGGGAAGTAAAAGGTTGATGGAGGAATTTTTCAAGATGGGAGTGGAACACTTATTCCTAAGTGTATGGAGTCACGAAGCCATGATGATGGATCAAAGTCCTGGAGAGGTTGAGAGGGGACGATATTCACGGGTGCAAGAAAAAACCGGAGGTGAAAAGATGGAGATTTCCAGATATGAGACAAAAGATTAAGGGAATTCACACTGGGTGACCATGAATCCTCACCTGGGAAGGGAGCCAGTGGTGGGCAGAGGAGTTGAGGACAGTGGGCAATGTCTGGAGTTGCAGATACGAACAGTGAGTGAGCTTGATGACCCATACAGAGCTTGGTGAATGGCACTGAGTTTGGGGACAATAAAATCACAGTGGCATTCTTTAGCATGACTGGGTTTTTCCAACAGCAGGCAACAGCTTGCATGTAGAAGCAAACAAGGCAGTTGGTTGGACTGACCCAAGACTGGGATTCTGTGGACAGATATTAAAGGGCAAAGGATTAATAAGGGCTTTGAGGTTTGGGCAAGAGAGTGGTTAAAGTGATGTATCAGGTTCTCCGCTGGCTAAAAAAGCAAGGAGGAAAGTATGACTGATGAGCTGCGAAAAAAGGGAGAGCAGTATAAGGACCAGGGATCTTGGAAATACATAGGTGAGGGAGCAGAAAGGCTATGAGGCTGTAGTCATGTACGATGACACTGGAGTTTAAGGTTCCAGGAGCAGAGCCATTCCAAACGATAAGGTCAGCTGGTGACTGGGCCACTGTGGGAGGTGAAGCGTTGCAACTCGGAGACTAAGCCACTGGGTCCATCCTCCATGCACAAATGCTGAAGATCACCCTGGTGATGACAGCTGGGGGAGAGGGGAGGCATAAGCCAAGTGTCTGGGCCCTCAGGGGAAAAGGGGAAGTGACAGGGAGCTGATAAGATGACCAGGAGGAAGGGTAGGATACAGTCTCTGGGAATTTCACCGGGGGCTACAGGAATCACATGGTTTTGTGTGATAGTGGCCAAGTAATGTTCTGGAAGCAACAATGACCACAGCTCCTCTGGGCCTAAGGGGTATGGACAAATGAACAGCCACTGCCCCACTGTATCTTCCTAAGGAGGAATCAAACTGTAGTAAAGGCAAGATTTGGGAAAAGGGAGTTTATACTGTTAATAAACCAAAGGTCCAGAGGCATTATGGAAAAAGCTGTGAGGAGGTCAACAGAGAAAGGAAGTGGGGCAAGCCAGTGAGAAAAGAGAATGCCCTTCATTGTGGAATTGAATCATTATTACTTTTGTATAAGTTTTTATTTGCACAAATATCTCTAAGATTTGTCAGATCTGGGTCCAGACCAGACCAGCAATAATGATGCCTTATTATATAGTTAACATTCCTCTTCCCTTGGAAGTATCTCAGGAATGACCAGAGATACTGCTTAGAGTCCAGACTTACTCCTTGTTTTGAAGTTTAAGTAGTTCTGTGAGTGGAACAAGAAAGATTTTTCTCTCCATAGGTCTCAACAGAACATAAGCCAGGAGGTTTTGTAGAGATAATACGCCCTGGAAAGAGAGGAAAAAAATGCTCATTTGATAACCAGAGTTAAACTCTTGACGTAAACTATTTGCCTGGATCTAGCGTTTTTTTTCTAGCGGCCCAAAGAATTTGAAAAACTAAAGACGAAATAAGGTCATAATTGATATAAGCATGACCTCTTGACTGACAAGGTCATTATAAAGGTTTATTTTGAAGTTTTCAAATGGACAAAGAAAAGACTGTAATACGAGGTTCGTCTCCTAATAGCCTCCATCTGACACGTAGCTGCTGGGAGTATAAGTTGGTACATCTCTTCTAAGAAACAATTAACACAAAAGTCGTAAAAATTTGTATGCCCTTTAACTCAGTAGTTCTATTACTGGGTATGATCCTGAAGAAATAATCATAGATATGCCCCAGGTTTAGTCATAATTGGTGACAACCTAAACACCCAACATTTAGGAGGATGGTTAAATAAATGGTCCTATAATCATACAATGGAATACTGCAGAGACATTAAAAGGGATATAGAAGCATATGAAATATTACGTGGCAAGTTAGTTATGATTTATTGGGCTAAGATCAGGTTATAAAATTGCTTACACGTGATTCCAATGTAAAAATGAAATACTATGTAGGCCTAAAACAAAGACCCGAAAGATATCCATTAGAGTGGTATCTGTGATTACCTTTAGATGTTTGCATTATGTATGGTTTTGATTTTCCTCTTTTTTCTGAACCTTTCTAAGAAAAGTCTCCAAAATGAAAATGTATCATATCTATAATAAGAAAAATTAATAATATGCTTTTATCAGTTTCCTAGTATATGATATTCCAAAACAGTACCTTAGAAATCAGGCTTAAATATATTTTTTAAATTAAGTAGTGAAGTATAAAAGAAGAAAGTATTCCCTATTCTTAAAAATGCAGAACAAAAGAAGTATTTGTCCTAATTTTGAAGAGAAAACTCCCTTTTTAGCAAAAGTCCTTTTTGGGTTGGTGCTTAAAGGAATGTTCCTACCTCTATGTTCTGATCCTTTTTGAAACAGGGGCTGCTGATACCTGTGTATTCCCAGAAGGAGTCAAACGTTATTTTTCTTTTCAAATGATCAATAAAGATTTTAGCACCTATTTTGTTCCCTGCACTGTATTTAATGTGAGTCATGCAAATGATGTTTAAAAAAAACCTCAAGGCATTTATAAATCAACTAAGAAAAAGCTGTAACTATTTAAATACAACAGATATAAAAGAACTAATAAGAACAACAGCATTCAAGGAGCGCTTCCTATTTATGACGACTTCTTAAATACCATATATACCCAAATATAAGATCAGGCATTTTCCCAAAATTCTCCCAAAAAGAGGGATATTCAAGTATCTTCAAAGGCTCTCATATTACAGGACATTCTCTAATTACTTTATTTAAACAATTAAGTAATGCTTGGGGAAGACTTATTAGCCTAAAATAACCTCAGTCTATGCTTTTTTTTTTTTAATGCTTTTTTGAGATGCTCTCAGAGGTCACTTGACAGAATCAGTTACAGAGGAGGCAGAGATTTAATAAAGATTTCGTCAACCCCACAATGCAAATGTTTAATATCACTGTCACAAGCATTTAAAAAAGAACTACCTAAATGAGTATAATGCATATTTATTTAACATTTACTTTATTTCCGGTGGGTATTCGATGCTACTGTAGTAAAAAAAAAAATGGTTTCAGAAGGCAAGCTCTCCTTCCACCATAATGATAGTGACTAAGAGAGCACTTTATAAACATTCCCCAAAATATCATCATACTCGATTTTACTACTACAGTAAAAGAATGAATATGGCCAAAATTTGGGGGAAATGAACCAGTATTTATTTTAATGCACATAAACAGGAATCAACCTATTGGTTTTTGGAGGGGGTAGGGGTTGCTGTTTGGTTTTGTTTTGTTTTGTTTTAGAAACTTGTTCTTTAAGGCCAGTTTCATTGGGGAAAATAATCCTAAAACTATTTCTAATGCAACTGTTACTAGCAGGGTCACAAAATCAATTAGCAATGGAGTCCTACTTCCTAAAAAACAAGCATTCGACAAACATTGTAAAGATGATTCCATTCCCCTTTACAATTTTTTTTTGGCTCTTTTCCCAACGCTATGTAACCCTTTTAGTCTGACATCACAAAAAGAAAGAAGTAAATAATTTCATTAGCACTGCTGCACAGGCCTCAGAGCGTGTCCCCAACTTCAGAGGCTATGTCACTTTCTAGCTCGGATGACTAATTTTAATCCAGAAAATGTTTAGCAATCCATTAAAGTGCAATAAGATCCAAAATAAAACTTTACGTTTGATTTACTAATTAAACTGTTCTCTTGACATTGTCAACAGAGCAGATTTTAAATGATGCAAAGATCTTAACTCTCAACTAAGTTTGAAAGCAACTCCCCTGTTTAGATTACTAACTCACATGATCCCACCTCTGCTAGCTCTGTCCCTATGCTAAGCAAGAGAGAGGGAGGGGGACTGCCGGTGGGAGGACTGTAAACTCGTCCCTTGGAAGATCCTTTATAAACTTCCAAAGTTGAAACAATGAGTAGGGCAGACCCTGCCCCCTCACCTGTTCTTCTCTCTATATAACATTTTTTATTTTTCTTTCTTGGTACTTCACACAATTTGAACGAGATGATGGATAGATCGATGGATGGATGGATGGCTGGACGGATGGAAGGAAGGAAGGACAGACAAATAGATGATAGATTGACGATATGTATAAACACATGGAGACGGATACAAAAGAATTTATATATAATATATATTATATATATGTCATGTGATCTATGTCTCTCCCACTAAATTAAATCTCCTTGAGGGTGGGGATAAGCACAATAAATTGTAGGTACTCAATAAATTTGGTTGAATGAAAAACAATCGACAAAAAAAAAAAAAGAACAATCTTGGACAACTACTCCTTGACAAATTCCTTCTGCGCTTTCCTTCTGCCTGGAATGCCCCCTCTGCCTCATTCTCATCTACCCGAATTCTCCCCATTTTCCAAAGCCCAAAGCAAATGTCACTGCCTCTTTAAAATCTTCTGTGATTTCCAAAAGGAAACTCCCCATCATCCAAATGACCACTGCACTGTTACCCACTGCTTTCTTAAAGCACTACCCATTTTCTAACCTTCTCTGCATAGAGGTGAGGTTCCACTTGAAACCCACACCCATGTTGAAGGCGGCAGGTTTTATCCATCTTTGATTTCCCTGTCACCCATCGGTTCGTCCACCTGAAGGCAGCCTAGCATGGTGGCTAATATTAAAACACGGGCTCGGAAGCCAGACATGATAGATACAGATCCTGACTGTACCACTTACTGACTGTGTGACCTTGGTTGTCACTTCACCTCTCTGTGCCTCGGCCCATTTGTAAAGGGTAATATGCAACACTGATAACAGTACCTACCTCTAGGGTTATTCTGATGACAAAATGAGTTGTTCTATGTAAAGCACTTTAAAAGGTTTCTGGAATGTTATAGTAAGTGTTCAATGCAAGAACTCTATTATTATCGACTCAGTCTAATGTATTGAGACTACTATGCACCAGGCACACTGCTGGACTGCCACATCAGTAGGTACTCTATAAATATTTGAGGATTGATGGAGAAGACCTAACACTGACTCAGCTCTTCATTAGTCAAGAGCAAAGGTCTTCCCAGGTCCAAGGTCTCACTTGATCTTAACAACCATTCTAGGGGATGGATGTCATCATTCCTACTTTTATGCAGAAGCAAATGGAGTCCCTTCTGCTCTGAACTGCACGAACACATATTTGATGGGTGAAAAGTCTCTATAGTGTTCACCTCACAAGCCCTCCAACTTCTAGAGATTTTTTTCCGTCCCCTCCTGCAGCTCCCTCAACTTCACCAGAAGCATCCTTTTTAGCATCTGTTCAGCCTGACTCCTGTCATTAGATACATTCTTGTGTGTTTATAATGCACCACTGATTTGTTTCAGACTAAATCGTGGGATCTAAAAATAAAGTGATGTTGAACATATTTCTTTGCATATTAACTTTAAAGAAATAGATTAATCTTTTAGAAATAATCAAAAATGAATGATCCACTCAGCATGTAGAAGTTACCAAAAAATAAAAAGTTAAAATTAAAATTACAACCCCTCAGATTCCCACTTTTCCTCCTTTATCCTTTCTGAATTTATTAATTTAAGTATACACTTCATAATTTTTCATTTTAAAAATTAAGAGGTCTAGTGAGCCTACAGTAAACCAATCATCTTCTTCCCTGGGGACACTTAAATGAAAGCAGGATTCATTTACTCTCCAAGTCAAATTCCCATTTTCAAAAATGACACTGTAGAATTGTCCTCATCATCCTAAGAGATGGAACAAATAAGAATAAACGAAGGGACACATATAACGGTATAAAAGTTTTCTGAAATTTCAGACATTTTCCAACACCTCTGTCTGTCTACTACAGGCCAGGCATGATGAGGGATCTTGAACTGAAGAAGGCACTGTTCCTTCCCACAGGGAGCTTCCTAAGTGGTAGGAAGGGGAGGTGAAACTTACACATTAACGATGACAACTCAGGATGGAAAGGATTATGGGAAAGACAGTCATGGGAGTGGGACAGAGAAATGAATTCTTGCTGATGTAAAAATACGACTCATCTATTTGATAAATTATTTAAAATGTTGCCCCCTTCAGAACACACTCACACACACCCATTTTGACAATATACTTCTTTTCTTTCTTTGCAACCTGAAAACACTCTCACTCATGAGCCCTTGGGTGTTTATCTTAAGCCACCAACCAGCCTTGGTGGCATCATTTTTGTCAATTTGATGTCTTCTTATTACTCAGAAAGGTTACATCTGCAAATAAATATACATTCTGGTTGCAACACTGAATAATGAAGCAACCTGCAGTCCATAAGATGCAGTCATTCCACGCCACATTTCATTTTGGAAGAGGGAGGGCTACAGTCGACTGTGAACAATTACCAAATCATCAATGGAATTCAATAAATGTTGTTTAAAAAAACTAATTATTTGTTACAATAACCAGCTACTACTGCCACTTTGTATTTGGAGGTTTGTAAACTACTTCCATTTGAAATGTAATTGATTCCATTTTTATCATTTGTTCAAGTTTATGGGGTTGTTCTCATCCTAAGAGATGATAACATCTATTTTCAGCAAATTATACATTATAATTCCTCATTCAAAAGCTGTAACAGAAAACAAAATGCTAATTTATGCTGTAAACAAAACTACAGAATCATAATCATTCATTGTTAACTTTAGGGACTGAACTGCTACTGGAAATAATAAATTGGAGCAAAATGTGGTAGGGGGTGATGGTTAAAGTCCTTTTTCTTTTTGTTTGTGCTTTTTTGGCTTGTTTGGTTTCGTCGTCACACAATTAACACACTTTCTAACACGCTTTCAGGCAAGAGATTACATGGATTTTTTGTCTTCTCCCAGATATAAGCCAGACGTTCTTTGCCCCATAGCTACGACCTGCAGCTGGATATTTCAAATCTACAGGAAGATGTGCTCACAAAGAAATCAGAAGCGCACCAAATCAGAAGCGCACCCTAAAAAGGGCCAGGGTATTAGAACCGCACGCCTGCATCTACGTATGTCGTTAAGCTTCCACGCCCACACTGCCCTTTACCCCAGCGATAGCCCCCCTTCTCCGTGCCTCTCCCACATAAGCACCCCTCTGCAGCACCTTCTTGTCAAGGTGAGGTTGGCAAGCTTCCCCTCTATGTCAGGGAATACATGGAATAAACAAACAAACAGAAGTCCGGTAACTTTAATAAATCAGGTCGATTCTTATTAACCAAAAAAGAAGGGGAGGGTAGATGTGGTTCCACATCCCAGACACTGCTTTCCTTAAGTAACTATCTTCAGGTGAAAGACAGTAACAGCACCCAACGGTACTTTCTCTTCCCCATTTTTTTAAAAAAATATAATCCAAAAGAAAGAAAGATGTTAATATAATTATGTCAAAAATGTGAATTCTTTGAAGGGACCAAAAAGTCACACTGCCGTCTTGAGTAAATCACTTTTCTGCTGCCCTTTCATTTAATGCCGTCTGCTGTCCACATTTACCTCTCCAGTGGCAAAGTGTGATCATTGATTTCCTATGGTCTCTCTCTCTCTGGAAGGAAGTTCTGCTTCCTTGATGATAACTACAAAGGGTAGGTGACCCCATTCTCATTCCAATGCAAACCCAGCACTTTTACATTTCCACTAGGGCCGCAGGAACGTGCAACTAGACAGACTCTTTGCCCTCTTCGCTGAGACTGTCTTGCTATAACTACTGACATTTAATGTTTTCCCTCCCCTTCCCACAACTGTATTTTAGAAGATCACGATACAAGTGATGAACCACTAAAAGGCATTAGTTCGTGATGGACATAAATGTTAGGTGCGTGATTTGGTACAGAAGACACATGTTATAACGTCGCCATGACGAGAAAGGTAAATCTCAGTCTAAATCGCAAACACAGCTATATACAGAACAAACCCAAAATGATATAAGTTTGCTTATAAAAGGAGAGTGAGTTATGCCTCAAATATATATATATATACATACATACACATACCTATACCTATACAAGCTACGGTCTTGGTGTATCTGAATGATTATTTATAAAAATTATTCTATTCGTGTACCTTAAAATTACATTCCTTCTGTACAGTGTTATCTTCCTGACGCCCACATACATTTGGAACGAGCCCTCCACTAACTCGTAATTATCTGATGTTGGGAGCTGGCAATCTGAAGACCCTCTCTATCTCTCAACCTGGATGAACCATTCAAACCGAAAAGAATGGTAAACTCAAACATTTAGTCCATCACCAAGAAACAAAAAAAAAAGCATCAGGTAGTTAAGGCTGATTTCGCCAAAACAAAAGACTTCAACTCATTCCCAAACAGAATTATACCTGGTTACATAAATAACCAGGGGGGGAAAAAATGAGCAAACTTGGACAAGCAAAGGATTTATTCATTATTTCATGAAGCTGGCAAATGACTGACAGCATAACAAACTTGCTAGAAACGTACCTGTGGCCACACAGCATTTTTCTGTTGTACTGGAGAGCAAGTCTAGTGTGGAGAAAGAGTAAGTGGGACTCTGGGCTCTGAAACCAGACTGCCTGGAGGATGTCCCAGTCTGGCCCCTAATTAGCACTGAGGTGTGAGGCAAGGTACTTACCCCTCTGTGCCTTATCTTCTTCATCTATAAAATGGGAACAATAATAAAGGTATCTAACTCATATGTTGTGGAGAGTAAAGGAGTCACAGACTTTTAATTTGGAACAGCGTTAATCAATCGTAGCTATTGTCACTGTACTTTGGTTCCCAAGTTTTAGGGTGACAACAACTTTATACAGAAAAGAGAACAAGACTTTCAAGCTTGTACCTTAAAGAAGCTGCCCTTGCTGGAAGATGCACGACAAACCCAAGTCTCTTTTACTTTTCTGTCTACCTAGGAGAAACCCAATGTTGGAAAAACTGGGATAAGGTGAGCTGGATTTAGAGGTAGATTTCTAAAATGTATCTGAAGTAAATATATAGAAATGTACCTAAAAACTAGTTTGCAGTTCATACACTCATCTTCAGGGAAATTAAAATGTTTTTAAACAAAGAAGCCCAGTTTATATTTTTCCAGCTTTAAGATACTGGCTTCCTAACAACCTTGTAAACGGAGGATGGTCCCAAGTCTTGGCTCATCTCCATGGATCCAAGCAGTGTTACCACTTTAAGAATTATGAAATACCCAGAAAAGAGGGGGAAAAATATTGAATTCTTTACGGTACTTGGACTGGATGGAAAAGAAGTGCTCCTCAGCAGACTGTTTCTGCTTTGGCTATCTATATTCATGGAAGGAGTGCCAAGCCCTACCCCTCAACCCCCCCCAAAAATAGGCAGTCAGCACAGCGTTCAACAACTTACCCAAATCCATTAATGATTCTGCACTGAAACGTCTAGCCTGCTTGAAAAGATAGAGTGAGTACAAAGAATTATAGGTCTTGGCTAACAAAAGTCCAGGGCTGAATTCAAAACAGTCACTGTCTACTCTGAGAAGAGAGTGTGTGTCCTTATAAGGATGCCATTTTCCATTTCTAGTCTGGCAAATTTGAGGGAGTGGCAGGGGGAGGGGGTTAGGAAAGAAAAACAGTTAAAGGCAGAGTCGAGTCTGCTGGTGATGCCTTTATCACAAACTCAGGTTTAAGCTAGACCCAGTAACCAAAGAACTGGTCAATCAAGTGAATAAAGTCAGATAGCTGGCCTTGTGGACACCCAGGCAGTCAGCTAATTGGCTTCATTTTTCACTTTCAGTTGATTACTTCAATATCATACAGACCTGGCCTGCTTCAATTTGGGCTTACAGAGGGACAGCTAAGAAGGTGACCCAGGTCCCAGCTGCAAGCAGTAATGACCAGTACGCAGTTTCCTGATGGAGACGGAAAGCTTCAACAACTATAGGAGAGACGCGCAGGTTGAAAAAGCACAACATAAAAAGATAGAGTTGGGTTCTGGAAGCTTGCACTACTGCCATCCCTAGGCGTGAAACTGTAAATTAAAGAATGGTCTGTTGTCTGCTGCGCTGAGCCAAATCAGAGACATTTCGTATACGCACTTTAATTGGGGTCTTCATTCTAATTGAAGAAATAAATTCCACCTAAGCAGATGCTCCCCGCCCCACTCTCACTATGGTATGTTTTGCACATTGGCAAGTGGGTGCAAAATTTCTGCAACATGGTCCCTTCAGATATAAGATGGAATTTCCCAGTTTTTAAATGGTAACATATTCGGCTCTAATACACACTGGGTTCTCTCCCAAAAAATCACCCCAATCCACCCTCCCCCTGCTTTAATAATAAAATGTCACAGAATAACTAAAAACCTTCCAGTCAGCCATGATTCGTGTTTGGGTTTTGGGGGTCTGTTTTTGTGTTTAGTAAGGAATAAAGGCACCAGTCGTTTCCAAATTTCCAGGTCTCTGTATAAAGAACCCCCACTTCCATTAGTTTTTTCACTTGCTTATCACCAGAGGTGTCATAATCATGTTTCTTGTGAAAATGAAAGTAATCAAACTGCCTTGTGATTCCAGGAAAAGAGCTTCTTAGGGAGACATGCCTGCGTTCTATTGATGTCGTAAAAAGGCTTCTTTTACATGGTATTAGATGTTGAGAGCATATCATATTGATCTAGAAATAAAAAGGTTGGTTGTTTTTTTTGTACAGGGAACCCTTACCTTCATAAGCACTTTCTAACACTAGGAATAGGATTTTATTTTTAATTGAGGTGGAGTAAACAAATTGTATTTGAAGAGCATTGCTATTTTTAGGGAATGGAAGATTTGTAAGCTTTTGGGCAGCGATTCAGGTAAAAATCATGAATAAGTTTCACTCTTTCAAATTTGGCCCAGGCCTCCCCCTAGCAGCCCTGCCCAGAGTCCAAGATGAGAGTTGGGGTTGTCTTTGTTTAATTAATGCTTTTTCTCCTAAGGAACAGTTAGGAGCAGGTTTCTTAGTCATTTAACCACGCTCCAATGCTGAAATGCAAACTGGCGATCAATAAGAACCTAGGTCCTTATACCTATATATTCTTCATCCCTGAAAATGGTGATAGGGCCGCGATGGAAGCCGCAAGTCCTGGTAAGACTCACTGCCACTGCCTGGCTGCATCTACCACCAGAGATCAAAGCCTCGGTAGCACTTTGAGGGCACCTTTCTCTAATGATGTACATCTCTCATTTGTTTCTGTACTTTATGTTAAAGTTCATACCGCACCAGTGGAAGAAGAAATCAATATTTCAAATAATCTCCCTTTCCCCACCATACAATGTCACTGCACTAAGAGTAGCACGCCACCCGGTACCGGCCTGTGAGCTAATCATCCTCCACAGAGCAGCGCCAGCTGCTTTGTCAGAAATTCTTTCCGATTTTCTTAGCAACATGAGTCTCCCTTTCTAGAAGAAAGATCTTGCCTTTTGGGAAAACGCTTTTCCAAATCAAGTTAAACTAACTTTACCCGAAGAGACCGATAGTTTTCCTCTTTTTAAAACGCCACCCCCGCCCCTTCTCTGGTTCTCTCCTTCCTTTACTCCAATCCTGCCCGCACCCCTCCCTCTCGCCCACCTCCTTTGGTTTCCAAGGAGTTTGCACGTGATTGCCAGTCTTGCAAAATCGGGCCGTAGCCCTTCGCTTTTAAAGGCTCTCAAACGACTTGCTTCCTATCTCGTTAAAAGATGTTGCCAAACCTCCCATCGCTGTAAAGCTGTATCTCTGTGAGCTTCCTTACACCCAAATCTCCTTTCTCTCTCCCTTGGGAGGTAAACAAAGTGCGGGAGTTTCGCGGCCCAGAGGTGCAGGTCGGAGGTACGCGCCTAGAAACTTATCCTAACGCAGCTGACTCCCGGACTCGAGGGCGCGGCGCTGCCAAGGAATCCCTAATCCCGCCCCGGCTTGTGCGGGGTGAGTGGCTCAAGCCTTTCCTACACCTCTCGGTCCTCAAAGACCAGCTGGGGTTGGTTTCTGACTCATCGACAATCTCACACACACACGCGCGCGCGCACACACACACACACACACACACACACACACACAGACACGCAGGCGCGCGGACGCCCGCTCCTGGAGAGCTGGAGTTTGCCGAGCCAGAGGGATTGTTGGCTCTCGGCAATCCGGAGCCGGCGCCGGGAGGCACGGAGAGCACCCGAGGCAGGGTGGTCTGGAGAAAGCCCCCAGCGCCTGCCTCGTTCAGCCGAAGTACCCCTCCAGTTCCCCAATCCCAGCGCCCGCCCGACCCCCTAGTCAGTTCCTGCAAGTTTCTACTCCCAGCGGGGCCTCCCGTTTCTCGGCTGCCTTGCCTGAACCCCCAGTTCAAGCCGCCACCCCGCCCCCCCCCGTCGTCCCCCCTCCCCCACACCGCGGCCCCCGCCTTCCAGAGCTCCGCACCCGGCGAGCTGCCGGCACGCTTCCGGGGAGCGGCCCAGACGCCCCCACCCGCGGCGGCAGCCGGCCGGTCTGGCCGGAGCTCGCCGCCGTCTCCCGCTGATGCTGTCTCGGCGGCAGGAGCCTCTCCCAGGCTCCCGGGCCGCCCTGCTGTATTATTCACTCGGATGGCCACGGCGCTTTCTGGAGAGCCCACGCCGGAGACGCGAGGTCTTCGCCCGGCGATTACTAGTTCGGCAGTCTCAGTTTCTTGGAAACTGGGGGTGTTGCGGGGGCGGCGGAGCGCATTTTTCTGTTGTTTCGCTTTGGGGTATTGGCTCTTTTGCCGGGAGCTCGCAGGAGCGCGCTGCGCCCCGGGCCCAGGAAGGAGCGCGCCAAAGCCGGCGAGTGCGGCGGGCAGCCCGGATAACGGCCGAGGCGGGCGGGCTAGCTGAGGAGGAGAGACGCCGCGGCGGCTGGGCAAGCCGGGCAGAACAGAGCTCTTTTCCTCGACGCCCCCCAAGCCCCGCCGGCCTGCTCCCCCCGCGGCGCTGGCTCCGCTGGGCCCGGGAATCCCCCGCGCCCCGGACCGCCCACCGAGTTGCTGCTGCCTTTCAGCATTGCTCCTTCGCCTCGCCTCCCGCCCCAACTTTCCCCAGCCTGGACTCGCGCGCGTACACACACACACACACACACACACACACACACTCACACTCCTCTCCCTCGACTCCAGCTCCACTTCCCCGTGTAGTTTGGAGATGACAGATGCCTGTAGACTTTCACCAAACAAGCGGTGGGGGCAGCAGACTACAACAGTTATTTAATTAAAAGGCATTTTTCCTCTCTTTCTCGCTCTGGCTCCCGGAATAGCTTCTGAACGCCTAGACCCTGAGCACATGCCTGTCTCTCCAGGTTACCAGTGGCCCACTAACACCCATATCCTTCCACGCCCCCCCCTTCCGGCGTCTACCCCCAGCTCCTCCGCGCCCCCCGAGCCACACCGACAAGCACACCTCGAGGCCGGCGGCGGGGAGCGTCGAGGGCACGATGCAGCCGGACTGCATTGCACTGTCATCAAAGTTAAGTGTGTTTGTGGGGTGCTTGTGCGCGCCGGGGGAGGCTCGGGGTCACGGGCACCGGAGCATCCACTCTGCCCCCCTCCTCCTCGGGGTCAGGGGACGCCTCCACTTGAGACTGCAGCCATTTTAGGGAAAGAGGTAGCTTGGAGCCCGGGGGGTAGTGGAGGGGGAACAGCACGTCGCGGGGGACTCAGAGCTCCGCAGCCCCTCGGCGCAACTGGAGGGCGGGCAGGCGCCGGGCGCACAGGGGCGCGGCGCCCGCGGCGACTTGGGGAAGGTTGCGCTCGAGTTCCCTGGTTTTGCCTGGAGTTGTTCGGGGTAACGTGCCAGCTCCTACCTCTCTCTCCCGGGTTCCCGCTGGGCTGGAAGGTTGGGGCGGGGGGTGGGGAGAGGTCTGGATGGTAGATTGCACAAGGGAGGGACGCAACAGACCCTGGAAACTGGAAAGCTAGTGCTGGGGGAAGGCGGACACCTCCTCTCGCCGGTTGGCACAGACCCAGACGGTGCGACCCACTTGGCCCCCCCAGCCTCCCCACCCCCTCCCGAGCCTCTGCTTCCCCGCCGAGTGCCAAGTGAGCGCACGGCTGGGGGCACGGGGCGCGACGCCGACCGGCACCGAGCCACCCCTTACCTGGTTGGAAGGGGTTTCCCAGGAGGAGCCGTAGTTGTAAAAGAAGGAAGAGAAGAAGGTGTCTTCCGACAGCCCGCAGCCCGCCATGCTCTGGATGCAAATAAAATGAGGAAAGAAAAAAAAAAAAAGCACACACACAAAAGCAACCAAAAATTTTCAAAATCAAATTAAACCAATAAGCGAAGAAGAAATTCTCTCGAAAAATAAAGAAAAGGAGGGGGAAGGGAACGGCAAAGGGAACGGAAACTCTCGGCGGTGCTCCCTCTCCGGCTGAGGAGGGATGCTCGGGCTGCCGCTGCCGCTGCCGCTGCTGCCGCTGCCGCCGCCGCCGCCGCCGCCGCCTTCTCAAGACGGTACCTAGAGAGGTTCGTCCTGACTTGAGCAGCCGCCGCCGCCGCCTGTGCCGGCTGCGTGTGTGCGCGCGTGTGTGTGCGTGTGCGTGTGTGTGGTGTGTGCGCGCAGAGCGAGAGACCGCAGGGGAAGCGAGAGGGCGAGAGAATGAGCGAGCCGGGATGGAGGGCGCGGAGGCAGAGCGGGCGGGCGTGTGCGCGCGGGGGTGCGTGCGTGTGTGTGTGCGCGCCTGTGGCTGGGTGTGCGTCTGTTTGGGGAGCTCACTGGAGAGCCGGGGCCGTCACGTGGGTGCGCTGACTCCGCCGGCTGCCGGGGACAGCCTGTACTACAGCCACGGCCACTAAATAAGCCCTCGCCGCCAGACCTTTGCAGTCCCCCCCAGGCCGGCGGCCAACCCTCCCCGCGGGTCTGTGCGGGCCCCGGGACTGCAGGGGCCGCGGGTGCGGCGGCGGGCAGGTGGGTGGGTGGGGAGGGGGTCGCTCCAAGCCTGGACTGGGAAAGAAAGATACCGGCGGGGAGGCACTTGTCCCCCGCTACGCCCCGCACCCTCCTGGCCAGCCTTCCTCACACCCTCTTTGAAGATTTTTTTTTTTTTTAATTCCTAAAATTGCTTTCCCGTGCAGGGACCCCTCTTACAGCCACGGGGAAATTATTTTCACACAGTTGCTACGTCTCAATGGGTTTTTTTTCCTTTCCCGGTGCTCCACGTCTCCCGCGCGCGCGCGCGCACACGCCGACACACACACACACCCGTGGCCGCCTCCTCCCATCCCAAATGCAAACCCACTTCCTTTTGCTGTAGTTAAGCTAAGTCAATGCTACATCAAACTAGGCTAGGCTGAGAGAACTGGAAAGTGGATTTAGGGGACAATACTGCCCCAGCAGGAAGAAAGGCTCTAGTTTGGCATTCTGTTGATTTAACAGTTTAAAACGTAGAAGGATTTTGTAGCTTCTGCACTGAAATTCAGGCCCCTTGAGTCACAATTCTTTAAATGGAGCTATTTCCTTAAGTCTATTACATGCTATAAAACTGTAAACTGATAACCCCCGCCCCCAAATGGTATTTTAGGACCAAAGCTTTCTCTCAATTTTAGTAATTGAATATCCAAGAGGATTTTTTCTGCAAAAAGCCATTCCTTACCTGCTCCCCCCAACTTTTTATAGATATTCATAGTAGGTAAAATTCAGATAAAAGTCCGCGTATCGGTGTAGGGTGCTCCTACAAGTATTTGAATCCTTCCAGGACAACTTGAAACAACCTGTTATAGACAATTTATACTGTTTTCTTTCTGAATCCTTTTTCCAAATGCTGCCCATTTTTATTCAAACCAATCGTGCTTTTCCAAGACTCCACACTTCCTCTTTTAAATTCCCCACTTGAGGTCGAAATCCTCTGTGAAATCAACATTTCCACAGCAACCCAGTGATGTCACAAACATCGGCTCATGATTTCAGAGGGAAAATAAAGCAATAGAAAAGGATCTCTCTAGAAAGACAGCTTCTGTTTTCCTGCAAATGGCATTGCTCCTGGTAGCGATTCAGAAAACATATTAGATTTCTGGTTAAATACCTGTTTTCTTTTTTCTGAGATTAACTTATTTTTCAAAGATATGTCAAATGATCTTAAAAGAAATAGGTCACCATCCTCTTTCCTGGGTTCGTGAAGAATGGTGTTTCAAATCAGTGGTCTCTAATCACACTGGCCACTAGAGATTTTAATAAACGGGAAAAAGATGTTTTTTTCTAAAAAATGATGGCAGAAAGAACACCGAGAGATGAAATTTAATGTACTAACTTCAGATCCAAACAATGCTGACTGACCTGGCTTCAAAAATACAGTCGTTTTTAAGGAGTACTAGGCCCACGGAAATTCTATTCGCTTATCAAAATTAGTGCTGATCTCGCCAATATTGAAGAGAGGGGCTTTTCCTCCATTGTTCCTTCTATTGTTTCCTGGATCTGCAGGCTGGGAGAAAGAGGGAAACAGTTTTCATGCCGTCCCGCCTTTTAACCCCCTGCAGTCTCACGCTTATCAATATTAAACGTAAAGGGAATGGAAAATAGAAATGAGGCCCAATGCCTGGGATTTCTTACTTACACTTCCTGTCTAAATAGGTCCTTTAGATAATATTTCCACAGAGCACTATAGAGATTTAGTCTGTAAGGTGTTTTTCATATACATTTTATCTCAAGTTTACATTCCTTTCCTACAGCCACTTACTGTTTCCCTGGTTTCCCCTCAGGTCCCACCTCCACCCCAAGGAAAGTTAATTCTGTCTCTGTGATCCCCTTTCCTATTTGCTGAATGAATAGGTTTATTCCTTACAACAATCCTGGAAGAATCGAGACTCTTTAAACCCATTTCAAAGATGTGGAAATAGGCTCAGATATGCCAAATAACTTGCCAAGGTCACCCAGTGGCAAAGTACTGGGAAGTGAACCCAAACTTTGTGACCACCCCCCTCACCTATCTCTCACATCCAGATCTAACTGAGCCCATCAGAGCACTGCTCTTACATGACCATATCACACATCCCTCCAAGAGCAGAGTCAGTGGTTCTACCCTCTAGCTGCCCAAATTGGTGGTGTGTGTACATCTGTGAGACGTGTTCATTTAAAAGTTGATTGCACGTTCACTAGCTCATCCACTCTTCATGAGGACCCTGTTAGGAAGCTATTATTATTTTTGTTTTAGAGGTGAGGAAACAGAGGCTCAGGGAAAGACTCTGATCCCCATCCTACCCAGCTAGTAAGTGGCAGAGCTAGGTCTTGAACCAAAGATTTCTGGTTCATGACTTCTCTTTCCTTAAAAAATAGTCTTTCCCATCTCCAAACACACAGGAAGATGGGTATATGGATCCACTGAGCAGGCAGGACCTACAGAGACATCCAGGGAGGGAGAGGCAGGAACAGGTGGAAAGAATCTCCTCTGAGCACCAAACAGGGGAACATTCGTAGACAGAAGTCTGGCCTCCAGCCACAAACATTTGGCTGCCCTCAAATCTCCAGCTCTTTCTTTTTCCAAACAGGGGAGGCCCAAGGAGGGTCACCTGGATAGGCTTCTGATGAAACACCTTCCTCTCTGCCCAGCTTGTCCCTCTCCCAGGGCAGCCCTGCCATCCTGAAAAAATTCTTCCTTGGTAGGTTCGCTCACCAGGTATTAGCACAGTAACGTAGAGGTGTGTTTGCTAGTTCCCAAAAACATAAAAACAAGCCACCCCTTCTACCCCCACTGGGGCCCAGAACAGATGGAGACAACCCCTTGGGAAGTCGGGGGAGCCACAAGCTCATTGAGAAAAGATCATCCCGGCTACCTTGCTAACTCTTTGCTCTGCATTATTCAGAGATATGAAGATGGAAACCGCGTTTCATTTCCAAACCCCCTGTGCTTGGTTCTCTGAAGACAAACCAAACTTCTGCACGCATTCCCCTGTCATACTGCCAAGTCACGATTTGTCACACTGCAAATGTGTGATTTGTTAAATTGACATCTTTCCATTAACAAGAAAATACATCTTTATTCGTAAACACTTTCCACCCTAAGAAATGTTTTGCATTCATTTCATATTGGAAATTGGTTAATAGTCCATATGATGCTGGGGTGTTTTCCTTGTTTATAAATGAGTTGCATTAACACTCTCATACCACTAGGGTGTCATTTAGTGAACGGTTGCTCCACTCTGCAGATGCAAGAGGCCAAAGTGTGGTGGATGAGGATAAAAAATGGTCGTTTTGGCAAAAACTGCAGATGGGAAGCAGATGCACAGAGGAAGAAGATTTCATTCAGTCTTTTTCCTTTATTAAAATGAAGTCTGCTAATCTGTCTTATTTTAAAAAGCCCTCTGAATACAAACTCGTGTTAATTCCAGGCACAGTGGAAACCAAAATCATCCCTGCCTTCAAGAAGTTTACCGTCTTGGGGCTTCCCTGGTGGCGCAGTGGTTAGGAATCCGCCTGACAATGCAGGGGACACGGGTTTGATCCCTGGTCCAGGAAGATCCCACATGCCACGGAGCAACTAAGCCCATGCGCCACAACTACTGAGCCTGCGTGCCACAACTACTGAAGCCCACGTGCCTGGAGCCCGTGCTGCACAACGAGAGGAGCCACTGCAGTGAGAGGCCTGTGCACCGCAATAAAGAGTGGCCCCTGCTCGCCGCAACTAGAGAAAGCTCGCGTGCAGCAGCAAAGATCCAACACAGCCAACAATAAATAAATTTATTAAAAAAAAAAGTTTACAGTCTCAGCACATGTTGTTTGGTCTACCAATTGGTTTAGTTGCCGATTTTCTTTATAGTTGTTTAAAAATTTACATTCACTCATCAAAATTATAATTACCCTGGGGAGAGATTAAAATTAAGAAGTAGTGAGACAAAGAAAAGTTGAGAGGGCAGAGGGATGGTATAGCAAGAAAGAGACAGGGAGATCCCGTGGAAAGTGCAGAAAGAAAAGGGCAGGAAGAAGGATGCAGAGGTTCATGCAAAACCCAACTACGGCAGAAAATGAACCTCAAAATAACTATGACAATAGTAATAACAAATGTGTAACGAATGCTGACAATATGTCAGGCATGATGTTAAACATAAGGCAGCCTTACTTGGGGCTGCCCTGACCAAAGGGAAGTGCATTAAAGTGCAAGCTGTTTATTTGGGAGGAGATCCTAGGAAGCATAGGTAGGGAAGTAGAAGTGAAAAAAGAAGTGAAGAAAGGATTAAAGCGGGCAACTATGGGCAACCAGAGCTTAACGCCACTTGGGAACCTCTGGGGGCAGTAGAGGAAGCACCCTTCAGAGTTACCCCACTCGAGGGCTGAGGGTGCTGGGATACGGATCCGTCAACTCCTCAGCTGACGGCTGCTCCCAGGTGTCGTTAACTCCCCAGCACGTCCAACCTGCGGCAAACGTGGGCAAAGTGGGCGCCGGCAGCCAGAGCAAGTCCTCAGGCAAAGGGATGCAGAGACCGCTGTTCGAACCTGGGGCCACATACTTGGAAATGGTAAGGGCTGTGGGGCTATGGGTGAGGCACCAAGAGCATCTGCACCCCAAACATTGACTCATTTCATTTTACAAAAACTTTTTGAAGTGGGAACATTTCCACTTTTCCCTGAGAGAACATAGTCTAGGAGAGTAAGAAGGGGCATCTGTTGTTTTTACCCAGTTAACTAACATCAGTTCCCTCTTCTGGTAACAGCCCCCTGCTTTTCCTTTGAGGAGCATTCCCTCCCCTGTCTCATTTATCTGACCTAAGCCCCTCACTCCAGGGATGCGCAGGTGACCCAAGCTGACCTGATAAGAGCACTACCTCAGACTTTCACTGGACCTATAGGACTATAGAGCTGTAGAAGTGTATTCTTTCTGCTGGGAGAGCAAAGCTGGGAGGATATAGGCCTGGAGCTCTTCCAGGCCCTGTTACACCCACAAGAATGAACCCAACTGCTTCAGAATGAAGCCAGCTCAGAGGAAAGCCAGCACTGAAAGGAAGCACCACAGATTCGTGACTTACATCCTCTGAGCGACTGGATCCAGCCCAACCTGAAGCCAGCCACCGCCCTGGACTTTCCAAGTATGTAAGCCAATAGACTCTTCTTTAATTATACTCCAGTTGGGGCTAAATTCACAGAAGTTAAACAACTTTGCCAAGATCATACCTCTAATGAATGTGGAGGTAATATTCAAACCCAAGTAACCCTAATTCATTTTGGTGCTACGGCCCATGTTCTTAGCTCATGCTCTACAGTGGCGAGTAGTATCTACCACAGGACAGAGCTCAGAGCCACAGCACCCTCCTCATTGTCTGGCCCTCACTTGGAACCTCTTTCCTTCCAGAAGCAGCTGCCAGTTTGTTTAAGAGGATGATGGATCGAGGTGTATCTTGGCTGTATTTGAATTGCTTGTTCCATCAAATCATTAAAAGCGCAACCATGTGTTAATGATGGTCACTTAAGAAAGGCTGGAGCGGAAGTGACAGAAAGCTTAAAACGAAAACAGAGTTAAGAGCTTCAGTTTTTTGATGAGCCAAGCAGGACCCACTTATGGACAATTCCAGTTTTAGTCAGGACTCTTGGTTGTAAGTGACAAAAACCCCACTTCACTGGCTGAAGCAAAAAACAAACAAGTGAAAACTTTATTGACTAACCTAACTGAAAAGACCAAGAGTAGGGCTGTCTTTGGGAAAGGCTGGATCTCTGCAAGTCTCAACCTACATCAACAACACAGTTTCTTGGTTTTACTTGCCTTTGGGTTGACCTCATTCTCAAGCCTGCACAAGAGCCTCCAGCAGCGCCTGGCTCACCTCTTCCTTTTTATCAGTAGTCCCAACAGAAAGAGAGTAGACAGATGCCCCTCTCTCTCAACAGTCCCAGCAAAAAATCCCTGAGATTTCAAATCACTGGCTCTGATCGGGTCATGCGCCCATCTTTGCGCTAATTATGGTAGCCAGTGGGATACAATGCTCTGACTGACCGGACTTGAGTCACATGCCCATCCTTGGCTCTCTTGATGGAGTCAGCCCATGAAAGCATGTGAACTGAGACTGGAGAAGATGGGGTCCCCCAGAGGAAAGCTGGGGCACATACTAGTAATCTTCTCTTTCTAGAAGAATGATGATTGGCTGTCAAGCAGACAGATACGGCAATCATCCACAGCAGCACTGTGGTTGACATTAGAGAAGACTCATGACCTCGTCTTAGTCTTTAAGGAGCTCATACTATGCTCGGAAAAAAAGGAACATTACATGTAGAACAACAAAGAAAATATGTAATAATAAATGAAGTGAATTGCAGGTTCTTATTTGCAGGCAACAGAATACATGTCAATGCTTTAAGCAGACAATCTGAGGAAATTCATATCATTCCTGGGAGGGCCAGACAATTGGGTTCGGATGCTACAAATAGGAACAAAGCAGACAGAAAAAGAAGTGATATGACAGTAGGGACTGGACATCAGAAAACTCTACCACCCACTGTCCCAGAAGAACAAAAAGTCTTTGCCACCTCATTGGCCAGAACACCTGATCTCCTGCACTTAGCAGCCACCAAACATTGCTCACTTCTGCCGGTCAGTCCAGAGCAGGTGTGTGCACTTGTGGGGGGCATCTTATGTGCAAAGGAGTCTGGGAAATGTAGTTTTCCACTGTGTGGCCTCCAAGTACCAAAAGGTTAATTAGGAGGTGTGGCAATGGATACTGAGTTAATTTACAATACCTGCCACAGAGCAGATGACAGGAGTTCAGACCGAGAGTAGATGATAAAGGCTGGACTCAGATCACCTGTCACACTGTTTTGTCTGACTTGGCTCTGACATTTGCTAAAAAATTAGAGGATCTCGATGCCAGGGGATAAGATGCACATGGAAGCCTGTACCCTTCAGACCACTCCTGGACCATACCTGCAAGTCCTGGGTGCCATCTGAAGACAGATGACGGCACATTGTGTCTGTCGCTGGGAGGCAATTAGGAAGAAGTCTTGACCATGATGTATGAAGAACAACCTGGACATCTCCCTCCCCTTCGACGCCTATATCTACTGTTTCCTCCCCTTAAACCTTCCACTTTTCTCCAATTCTTCCCCATCACTCTAGGCCAGGCCACTTTTCTCTTTCACCAGGACCTTACAGTAAACTCCTTTCCCTTCCTTTTGTCTCCATTCTTGTTTTCTACTTACCATTCAAACAGAATAAGATTTCAAAGCACGGGTCTAATCAAGGCCTCCCTTCAGTGGCTTCCACTGCTCTTTGGATCAAAGCCCAAATCCCGTAACATATACCCACTATTACATATAAAATAGCTAAGCAACAGGGACCTGCTCTATAGCACAGGGGGCTATACTCAATATCTTGCAATAACCTATAATGGGAAAGAATCTGAAAAAGAATAAAGTTTTAAAAATATATATGTACATAAAATGGGTAACTGAATCACTTTGCTGTATACCTGAAACTAACACAACACTGTAGATTGTTCACTTCAATTAAAAAAGTAGTAATTACTATTGTTTAAAAAAGCCCCAATCCTTACACGGGCCCCTTCCAATTCCTTCAGTCTAACTGTCCTCACCCTCTCCAAGTCTGGCATGATTTTCTATGTTCCCGTGCGGCTTAAGAAGCGACAGGAGCGGGCTTCCCTGGTGGCGCAGTGGTTGAGAGTCCACCTGCCAATGCAGGGGACACGGGTTCGTGCCCCGGTCCAGGAAGATCCCACATGCCGCGGAGCGGCTGGGCCCGTGAGCCATGGCCGCTGAGCCTGCGTGTCTGGAGCCTGTGCTCCGCAACGGGAGAGGCCACAACAGTGAGAGGCCCGCGTACCGCAAAAAAAAAAAAAAAAAAAAAAGAAGCCACAGGAGCCCTGACGATCAGATTCCTACCACATTATCTACCCGGTCTCATCTCAAGTCCCTTTCTCCTCTGCTCCTCCTCACGTCTCCCAGCCACACACAACCTCAGTGCTGCCAACACTGATGCCCAGAGACATCAGATTCTCCACATGGGTGTAGCTTTGCCCCTATGGCTCCGTCTGCCTGGAATGCCTTTCCCACCTTTCTGCCTGGCAAAGACCTCAACAGCGAACTTGGGAGTCACCTTTTGGGGGAAAGCCCTTTGTAAGAGTCCCAGAGGAAACGACATGTGTCTCTCTTAGCCCTGCTCCCACCATTCCTATGGTCCACTGCCCGCAGGCCGGTCTTTTTCACGTGGATTTTCCCACCTAGCCCAAGACCAACTCGATAAAAGTTGACCGAACAAGACCAAATAAACTTTTTTTTTTTTTGGCTGCATCGGGTCTTCGTTGCTGCACGTGGGCTTTCTCTAGTTGTGGTGGCTTCTCTTGTTGAGGAGCACGGGCTCTAGGCACGCGGGCTTTAGTAGTTGCAGCACATGGGCTCAGTAGTTGTGGTGCACGTGCTTAGTTGTTCCACAGCATGTGGGATCTTCCTGGACCAGGGCTCGAACCCGTGTCCCCTGCATTAGCAGGTGGATTCTTAACCACTGCGCCACCAGGGAAGCCCCAAATCAACTTTAAAAAAAAAAAAAAGTCATCCCTCTACACAGAAAGCAGTAATAAAGAAAATGTGTTCTATTACCACCTTGAGACTTCAATTAATGTGCTTTTCTCCTCGTGAATCCTTGCTTCCAAACAAACAGAACCTGACAGCCCGAATTAAATCATTTATCTTTCTAGGTCTCTGCCTTGGCTCTAACACTAGTGAAGAAGCCTGATATCTCATAAGAAACTGGCAGAAACAAAAGCTGCAGCCCGGTACCCTTGACTTCATCTGGTTTTATAACCCATACATACATACGTGCAGGAGAAATGTTCATCTCCAACTCTTTTACCTAGGCGGAATTAAACGCCAAATTATCGGACTTGATCATTACCAGACTTGTTTCCTCCCATAAACCCTAAAGAGGGGGGTGTGTGTGCGCGCATGCGCGCGTGCGAGCGCCTGCTCACGTGCACGACGACAGACCACTTTATCCGACTCCATCCGTGAATTACACAGTGCAAACAGCCTTGGCAGTGAAGAACACAAGCAGAAATGGAGAAAACTTCTGCTGTTATGTTCCAGTTCCTTCGTATACATTGTAATGGCTTTTGACTTAGAGTGACCTCTGTGTTTCCAACCATGGGCCAGTGAGGAAAGAAAAGACCATTTCCACTCTGCCCTGTATAATTAAATACCTAGATGAAGTTTTTTCCCCCGGTCTGCTTTTAGAGCCAAACAATGCTGGTTTGCATTCCATCATCATATATAAACACCCACAGGCCAGGGTAATTTACCTTTGCTGTTCTAGCCCCTTAAATCAGGGCACCCTGAACTGCATTTAAGCATATCGGAAGGGCCTCTGGTTATGGAGACTGCAGTATTTATCTTTTTTAAATAACAAAAATATCCTCTTTACAATCTACTATTTGGAAAGAGATAACATGGATACAGGCACTCCATAGATAATCCTCAAATCAGGTCTATGGATTCAGACCTCTTTTTTTTCTTCAAACCTTTGTCTTAGAGCTGCTAAGTAGTCACTAAAGAGAGTGGCTTGGAGGTCGCTTCTACCAGCTTCCCCTGCTGAGATCTGGAGAGTGAGATCCCAGCAAGGAGTAAGAAGCATCAGGAATGGTCAGGGGGGCAGGCAGGCTGTGGGGGAGGCCTGAGGGACGCTGCACAGCACGGCGGGTCGACCAAGGTTTCTCAGACTTAACTATGTACATGAACCACCCAGGGACTTTGTCACAGTGCGGATTCCGGTAGGGCTAACTGGGGCCTGAGATTCTGCATTTTTCTCGCAAGCTCCTGAGCGATGCTGATGGTGCTGGCCCAGGACCCACAAGTCAGATGATGAGGCTTTTAGACCTCAGGCTCCCAGTCAGATAGGCCTGGCTGGGAACCACCTCCTCGGTAGCTGGGCGCTCTGGGACAAATTACTTGACCTCTCTGGGCCCTGGATTCCTTATCTGTTTAACAGTGACGATAGCAACCTAACAGGTCTGCCAAGAGGATTAAATTGTGGAATGCATGTGAGGGGCTGAGTGTAATGCCTGGCATGTCCTTAGCGACAGAAATGGAGACCAGGGCCCACCTTGCCCACTCCCCGGGAAGTGTGCCTTGCCCATTCTAGTATTTCATTCTTTTTAGTATTCAATGACTTTTCTTGATTTTATTGTCTCATTACACAAAGTAATACATGTTCGATTGAAGAAAGAAGACGGGAAGGGAGGTAAAGAGGGAGGGAGGGAGGAAAGAACAGAAGAAAATAAGAAAAGACCTATCCCTATACCTCCAGTCATATGTACACACATATCTTAACTAATGGAATTGTATTGTCCATCTCATTTTGCAAGCCTTCATTCTCACTTGTCATATCAGGGTAACAACAGAAACAATAACGGTCATAACGACAGCAAGAGCTCATCTCCATTAGGCTCTTACTATGTGCCAAACACCCGTCTTGCACACTAAGTGCCTGAACTCATTAATTCTCACAACTCTTTGACATGGTCTCTTATCAGCCTCATTTTACAGACAAGGAAACTACGGCACAGAGAGTGTCACTTACCCAAGGTCACACACTTGTCAGTGGGGAATTCAGGTTGGAAACCAGGCAGCCTGGAAGCACAGCCTGGGCCTTTAGTTTCAAATTCTGTACGCTTCATGGGTTCACCCTAACATGCTGTTTTATTGCCTGATTTTTTTTCCCACTTGCCACATCGTGAATATCTGTTCATGTTATTTCATATTTTTGCACAACATCATTTTAGGTGACTGCTAAATGGTAGTATTCCATTGCCCGTTTTACAGATGGGAAAAGCGAGGCCTGGCTGCTCGCTAGAGGGCAAACAGTAAGAGGAAGAACCATGCCCCGCCTGGGGGCCTAGGCCCCGTGCACCTGAGCATGCCCTCTGGACACAGAGATGCTGACTGCGCACCTACCACGTGCAGGGAATGTGCTGGCCTCAGTGGAGAATGGAAGACCGACAGGATTCTTACTCTTGTGGCCCTCGCTGTCCAGTGAACTGAGCCATGCCATAAACTCAGTCATTTTTTATTTGGACGAGATGATGTGAGATAACTACGAGAGAAACAATTCTACCCTGTGATATGGCAAATGGAAGGGCTGGTGATCATTTAGGAAAACTGAGGAGGTAAGATTTGAAGGGATACCCAAGTGACAAGAGGAGGGAATCACACAGTCATCTAGTCAGGTTTATTTAAATCTCTCAACGTAAAACAAAAGCTTAATGGTAACCCTAGGGAAGGGTACTCAGAAGTATCATGTACCTACAAAATTCTCATAACATGTAAGAGTGCACAGTGGGAACAGCAAGGCTAGGGGGCCATCCTGGATCTGTCCTCCATGCAGCCTTAGACAGTCTCAGTCACCCCATCTGCAAAATGGGCTTGGGACACTTACCCGAGGGCAGGGGCGGGGCTGCTGTGAACATGAAATGGAACAACGTGGGAGACATGGGACACTTTAGTTGCTGTTGACCTTGACACTGAGTGGTTGACCTGGCTGTTGAAGGGTCAAATCTGCGCTATTGAGACATCAATATTCATCAATAGTAGAATAAGGAGATTCCTGAGACCTCACAAGCTATACATATCTGGGAGCATGTTGGGCATGGACACGTGTCATGATTAAGATTCAGATAATCCTTCCCACATTGTTTGCTAAGTCTCACCACCAGGGCAGCTTAGGACATTCTGAGTATTGACTTTGGCTTCTCGTTTAATCTGTTTACTCTGGTAAACTGAGGGAGAAGTCTAACCAGGGTCCCCTGAGCACCTTTGACCTCTCTCAACTCCCAGGTGGTGTCATTGCTGAGGTAGAGGCCCGGAGGGAGGTTGCGGTAGGGATTCTTCCTCACACATCTTTGCTCAGGGAAACAAATAACACTAACAACGGCCACTACCGTGCGGGCTAAACACTCTACATCCAGCGTCTAACTTCATCCTCTGACCTCTTGTCCTCTCCATTTTACGGATGCGGGGACTGAGGTTCCAAGAGGCTAAGGAGCTTGGCCAAGGCCACACAGCCAGCCAGGCAGCTCGCACTGTGCCAGGTCCCTTCTGCATCCCCATGCTGGTCCTCACAGCAGGGGCTCAGCCTTCCCTGCACAGGGACCACTCCCCCCCATTTTTCCCTGGTTAACTCCGATCTCGTTTGGATCCCAGCGCTGTCACAGTGAAATGCCCATATCGTGGGCACTCCAAGCCACCTGTCAGAGCTACAACTGCACGCCGTGCACACGATCATGGGCTTCCTGTACAAAGTCGGGGTTGAGCCCAGCTCAGATGTCAGGCATCAGAGCTGGAGCAAGTGCCACCTCTTCCCAGCTGAGCGCTGGGCAAGTTCTCTAGCCGCCCTCCACCTCAGTTTCCCGGGCTGTAACACAAGGAACATAGGAATCACGACCTCATGGGGTGGCGGCAACGATGAAATTAACTGATGCTGCTGCATGGGAAGTACCCCGCAGGTAGCACCCGTAGGAAGGGGGAGAAGGCCGACCCCACCCCCACCCCCGCCCACGAGGCTCCACCAGGGCAGGACTGTGCCCGGCTCAGCAGAGCAGGCCTGCCACCAGCATCTGGAGAACTCAGTGAGATACTACGATCATCATCCCATTTTACGCACCAGCGGTGAGTTCTTGCCCAAGGTCACCCAAGCTGGTGGAGGGGCCGCGCTGAGCCTGGCCCTGAATCCTGTGTGCGTCCCCTCTTGGCCACTCCCCGCTGCCCTTTCGGTCTTTCCTCCCGTCTGTGGGGTAAGAGGCCACAGCCTGGGTGGGAGAGGTGGCAGGGGTGTCGCGGAAGCTCAGAGGGAGGCCCATCCTCACACCCTCTCCCCAGCATTCCCACCGCCCCGCCCCCGAGCCCGCACAGGGACCATGAAGATTTCACCCGGACCCCGTGGTTCCGAGCAGCTGGCAGCAGAGGAGCTGAAGGGCACTCCCGGGAGGGGGACAGAGGGGCCCGAGGCGTCCAGACCTCCCCGCCCCGGGCAGTGGGGTCTCCCGTCAGGCCTGGGGCTCCTGGGCACAGGACGAGGACAGGGGACCTCTCAGCTGTCAACTGCCCTTGTGTTTTTAACTTGTTCCTTCATTTCCCCAGGGCCTCACATGTGGCCTGGGCCTAAAGATCTCCTGTGAAAGCTCCACCGGGGTGTTTTCTGTGTCTTTAGAGGAAGGACTAACCCAGCCAGACCGTCTCCATTCCCCTCCTTTCACCCCCTCAGACCAGACCAGCCCAGCCTTTTTTTTCTCTTGAATTTAAGAGCCTTGCAGACACAAAGATCCTTTTAGCTTTTAACATATTTAATAATTTATTATTTATCTGATATTTTGGTAAATGTATTCCTCAGATCGTGCCTCTGCCTCTCCAGTTTCCAATTTGCACCTACCTGACATGGTTTATATTACAATCCATTGATGCTCTCAAGGCAGGGTTTCCTCTTTTAACACTCCTTTATAGCCCTAATGAACTTCTATGCTCCATTTACTCAAGAAGACAGTTCTTCCCCCTTTTACATTTTCCTGCTCACAGGCATACAAATCATATGTGTCACTAATACAGTGCTGGTTTTCCCTGCGTTGCTTCTTTTTTTAAACATGTTTGCCCTTCAGCCTGCTATTAACCAGTTTCTTCCTACTCTGAAAAACTTGCTCTTTTTAAATTTCATCATTCAGTTTTTTTCCTCGGGGATTTTACCCTTTATTAAGAAGTCAAAACCAATTTTGGAGCGATCATAGATATCAAATAGTCTCATGAATCTTTTGTATCCTCCACTGCTCCTGACACAGGGGTGGGCACACAGCATGGACACTGTAAACACTTGTTGCAACCAGGATGGTCGACAAGCGATTTTTGAAAGGCAGGGCGGTGCGATGGCTAAGTACACAGGAGCGAAATCTGACTGCGTGGATTGGTTTAAATGCTCATTTTTATCCCACATTAGCTGTGTGACCTCAAGCAAGTTACTCAAAGGCTCTGTGCTTTAGTTGCCTCAGCTCTAACATGGGAATGAGAGTCATTCTACCATCTTCCAAGGTTTGTTGCGAGGATTAAATAACTAAAGCGCATAAGATGGTTCCTCACCAAGCAAGCTCTGAATAAACAGTGACTTTTGTTATCACTGCCTGCCGACTATTTGCAACTTTCAGATATTATCGATTACCTTGGATCACAGATAGAATCAGGCAAATCATACTTCTCCCCTCCCCTCAAAATTAAGAACCACACATGATGAAGTACTAAGATCTCGTTCCTCATTTTCTACACGGGATTCAGATGTGTGGAATGCCCCCTCTGTGTGACCTCAAGGCCAGCATGTATAAAATGGGAATGATGCGTCGTCTCTTGCTGGGGAAAACGCCCACAGTCCCCGTTCTCAGATCTATCACCTTCATTTAAATAATTTCTCGACTCGTTCGTCTAAAATGAATTGCCCACATACTAGTTCAGAACAGTTGCTAACAAGCCAACGGAAGCCATCGGTCGTAAGGATGGGTCGACTCAGGTGGCAGAGGCAGAAATGCCCACTAGGGGGCGAGCGCGTTCACTCCTTGTTCCCTGTGGTGGCTCAGTCCCAGAACCGGCTCCAGCCCCTTCTCTGTGTGCACTACCGCCTATAATTCCCCAATGCCCAGCTCAGGAAGCTGTATTAACTCCATATCAGACCTGAGAAATCTCAGGCTAACCTGCCCAGGATCACAGCGCTGAGAGGAGAAACTGCAATGGAACCCAGATTTCTCTTACTCTACCAGGCTGCCCCCAGATCCCAGAAGAAGGCAGCCCTCGGCATTGCCCGGAGGAAGGGAAGGTGTGCAGACACCTGAAATGTAGACATTGACAAAATGGTGGGTCACACGCATCTTCCCCCCAAAACGAGCACAGGATTAGGCCTACATTTCCCAAAGTGTGTCCCATGGAACATAAGTCCTGGGAGGTGCTCTGTAAAAAGGGTCTGGGGCCATACCAAGTCTGTGAAACATGGCATTCACTATTCTGTCTGAAATACAAAGTACACATTAGTTTGTTAAAGGTTCTGATAAGTCCTGCAGTAAAGAAAACTCTTTGCTTGACTTTGTTTAATCATTAGCATTTCCCTGGCCTACCTGACATCTGGGTTTTTATATACATATGACATCTTTTAATGTTCACTTTGACAAATGCTGGTTTTGGCAAATAAGGAGCATAATGAAAGTGAAGAAAAGGAACTTCACACACGTGAATAATGAACTGATACAGATGTCTCAAGGACAGAGGAAAATGTGTCCAAGCAAGATACTCATGGAAAGTCTGAATTATGAAACAAACAGAACCAAAACCATAAAGAAACCTAAAGTCTTTATGATATGGAAAACCATTTCAGCATTCAGGATGACTCCCAAATATAATCCAGAAGACGAAATAAAATGGCAACCAGGTTGCTTCACACCATGGGGTACAAAACCTCTATTTCATTAGTTCATGCTCAGAGCTAAGATCTTCACATGGAATGATGAGATTGCTATGTTCCCCAAAATGATCGGATGTTTGCTAAGACTCTGCAATGAATGGCTTAGAAAAGTACAGTCCATGAAGCATTATTTACACTAACCAAGACATGGAAACAACCTAAGTTGTAATGGCTTGTACATGTTTCCTTCATGAGTCTATAAGCTTCTCTTGCATATACCAAGAGCCTAAGTGCTATGGTTGGGCAGGACAGACAAGCACCACTGCTGGGAAGGATGGATGGATAGATGGATGGATAAAGAAAATGTGGTATATATAATACAATGGAATACCATTTAGCCATAAAAAAGGAAATCCTGTCATTTCCAGCAACATTGATGGACCTTGAGGACAATCTGCTAAGTGAAGTAAGTCAGACAGAGAAATTCAAATATTGCATGATTTCATTTATATGTGGAATCTAAAAAACAAAAAAAGTAAAAAAAAAACCAAAAACAAAACCCTCGAAGAGAAAGAGATCAGATTTGCGGCTACCAAAGGGAGGGAGGGGCATGGGTGGGGAGGAATTGGATGGAGGTGGTCAAAGGGTACAAACTTCCAGTTACAAGATAAATACTGGGGATGTAATAGATAACATGATGACTATAGTTAATGCTGCTGTATGGTATATTTGAAAATTGTAAAAGAGTCCTTCCCCCACAAGGAAAATTAATTTTATAACTATATTAAGTAATGGTTATTATGTAAACTTACTGTGGTAGTCATTTCACAATACACGTATATCAAGTCATTATGTGGTGCACCTTAAACACATACAGCACTATATGTTGATTACAGCTCGTTAAACTGAAAAACAAAAAGAATTTAAAGCAGTATTTAAAGGATCACTCAGTTAAACAAATTCAAGAGAACCTGAAATAAATAACCAAATAAATAAATAAATAAAAGCATCAAAACACACACAAAAAAAGAAAGAGAAAAAAGAAAGAGGAAGGAAAAAAAGGAAGAGGGAGAGAAAGAGAGGAAGGAAGGAAGGAGGGAGGGAGGGAGGGAGGGAAGGAAGGAAGGAAGGAAGGAAGGAAGGAAGGAAGGAAGGAAGGAAGGAAGGAAGGAAGGAAGGAAAGGAAAGGAAAAGAGGGAAGGAGGGTGGGAGGGAGGGAGGGAGGGAAGGAGGAAGAACAGTCCACAGGGACAGATGGTGAGACCCACGGCTGGCTCTGAAACCTGCCTTCTCCAGTTCAGTGAGAGGCCAGCAGAGACAAGTAAGGAACCAGGTGCTGCTCCACAGCTGGAGCTGCTGAAGGACTGACCCTGAGTAGACCCGTGGTCAGCACTGGAGCCCAGCAGCTTGTGCTGACCTCATGCCTCAGCACATACAATAAAAACAACACTTGCTGTTCCTGGTGGGTTAAAGATAGGTGCAAATCCTTTGATACTTCTCCTTTTAGTAGGTGTGGTCTAATTTCCCTTCCCTTGGACTTGAACTGGCCCTAGTGACCTGCCTGACCAAGAAAATGCAGCAGCAAGAATGTTCTGGGACCTCTGAGGCTAGATCACTGCAGCTTCCGTCAGTCTCTTGGGACACATTCTTGGAACCTAGCCCCTCTTCTGTAAGGAAGACCATGCAGCCACGTGGAACTCCAGCTGAGCCCCAGCCATGTGAGCGAGCCATCCTGGAAGTGGATCTGCCGGCCCCAATCATGCCATCTCAGCCATGGACTATCCGACGCCACCCAGCCAAGTCCTTCCCAAATAACCTGACGCTCCATGCATGGAATATATGGTAAGATGGTTGTTTTAAGCCACTAAATTTGAGGTCATTTGTTAAAAGGCAATAGATAACTGGAACACAATTTTATTGAGCTACTACTATATGACAGGTGCCAAAGTAGGTGCTTTGTATGTTATCTCCTGTCATTTTCACTAGAGCCTCCATGAGGTAGATAGTTAATGATAAATATGTGAGAATAAGTTTTGTCCTTGGGTGAATTAAAAAATTCACCCAAAGTCACATAGGAACACTGTGTTGTCTGTCTCCAAAATCTTTAAAGACTAGAAAACTCTTTAGGGGAAGAATCCACGAAATATGCTAGGGATAAAATAGGTGGGTGAGTTTGTGTGGGTGCAAGGGAATACACCTCAGATTCTGGCCTAAAATAAAAATAAAAGTTGTAGGCAATTGGAGAATTTTCGTGAAAACACGCACTCCCTCTGCCTTCAGCTTTATCACTGCTATGCAATGAAATAGGAAAATGGAGGGAGGGAATATTTTCACAATGTTAAAGATTTTTTTTCTTTTAAATTACCAAAGCTAGCACACCGACTGTGCCCTGACGTTTGTCTTTAATAACAGCACCCATGGACGTAGCATCTACTACAGGTAGGCATTGCTTCAGGTGTGTCACCTGTCAGGTAACCTCAGGCACATTTCCTTACATTTTTGTAAGTGCTTTGGAGTTTATAAACCACGTTTACCCACATGCTTATTTCATCATGAGAGCAGATGCTTTTCCTGGGGAGCAAACAGAGCAAAATGAATCAACAATTAATATTTATCAGGTACCACCTATGTGATTGAGAAATACGATCTTCCTTGATTCTCCCTCCCCACTAGCTTATTTCCTTTGCTTTCTTACTTAACAGTTTGCATTGTAATGGCTTGTACATGTTTCCATCATGAGTCTGTAAGCTTCTCTTGCATATACCAAGAGCCTAAGTGCTATGGTTGGGCAGGACAGACAAGCACCACTGCTGGGAAGGATGGATGGAAGGAAGGATGGATGGAAGAACTGTATGCATAATTAAGCGGTTAAGAGTGGTTAAGACCTGTGGAATCACCCAGTCCTTACTACATTATTGACCATGTGATTGTGGGCTAGGGACTTAACCTTTCCGAATGGAAATACTATTACTTACTTCCATAGAGTTACTGGGGATTAAATGAAATAATAGATATCTCTCATAGCGGCTGATACACTATTAACTCTCAAAAGCAGAAGCTGTGAAAGGAGGAGGGGATGCTGCAGAGGGGGAAGAGCTGGAAGGACAGGAGGAAAAAGAAGTCAGCACAGGGAAACACCTGCCTACTATAAGAAACAAGCAGATGTTTCTGGCCCCTTCCCCTATGTATTTACATATAATGTGGTATCTGCTTTCTTGTTTGACCATTTCTTTACTAACTTGCTGGATTGACCGAGGCAGCCCAGTCCCTCTGTAAAGCGTGCTGACGACGCCCACAGCCCATGAAATGCTCAGAGCTGGTTTGCTCCACTTGAGTTCGCCCACATATTCCCACAAACTGAATCAATCTTTTGTTCCCCAAACCTGTGGCTGCCAGTTTAATTCATTTGTACCACAGACATTTGAGCACCTGTGATGTGTGGGTACTGTTCTAAGCTCTGGTGAATAAGACAGAGAAGGCCTGCTCTCAGGGACCTTCTATTCCAGTTATACGTCTTTGATTTCATAGTTTAATCACATATTATGAAACCTGTGGGAAAAAGAAGTCCTTGTTCCTATGAAAACCAAGTGAAATGTTTTGCCATGACTGAGTGAATGCAAGTTGCTAAAAGAAAATTGCTGTTGAATCTGGTGTGGGCCAGATGACCAGACAGTGCTGGGAGCATTGGTAAGAATCCAGGATTCCGCTCTGCAGGTGTATTAAAGTTCTTCCCAGCCTTTAAAGAAGCCGAAAGCAGAGGTTAGAGATGACATATTACTTCAGCGTATGGCTTGTGCAGACAACAAACAAGAAACTCTAATCAGACCTAGATAGCAAAGTAGGAAGCTGGTGAGGCAAGTGAGAACCCAGGGTGCAGAATTTCGGGAGGACTTGCCCCCAGCACCATGCGCATACAGGGTCGGCACCCCACAGTGAGTGCCTCCTTTTATTTTGTGCCCGAAGTGCCTCACTTGCCTTCCCCCTGGGGTCAGCCCGGCCAGGTGGTCTCAGATCTACGTATGTTTTAAGGTAAAACATTGAAGGGGTATAACGTTTTTAAATATCCATCATTTTATCAACCAACCAACTGGTTCCAAGCTTATTGGAAAGGAGAGCTTCTGCGGTATCAAAAATATGCATTCAGCTGTGCAATAATGGCAAACATTTATCGAGTGCTTTCCACGGATCAAGCAATGTTCTAAGTGCACTGTGTGTTAACTCTGTTAATCCTCTGCTTTGTTCTAGATACTACTGTTATCATTCCCATTTTGCAGACAAGGAAACAGGCACTGCGAGCTCAGTTGCCTAGTCGCAGTGTCTGGCTGCAGGGTCTGAGACAGCAGTACTTACTCTCAGAGGCCACATGAGTCATGTAGGGCACGACTACCCCCGCCCCATGCTCTACCACCAGCCCTGTCCAGACAGTCGGCAGGGTTCCATCTCCCTGGCCAGAGTGATTGGCTCAGGAGTGGGTATGGATCCCAGCTGATGCATCCTGAGGCCAGGGCTCCCAAGAAGAGCCACTGTCTTTTCAGTTGAGAGAGCTGCTCATGAAGTGGATGAGTTAGCTGGTGGTGTCCCCAGGAGGAGCCTGAAAAAGCCAACACAGAGAGGAAAGCAGAGGCAAAAGGAGGGGAGAGACTGAGTCCCAAAGCCATTGTCTGAGCTTTGGATCGAGCGCTGCCTAAAGCCAATGTACCCCTCGACTTTTCCACTGTACAAACCAATACGGTCCCAGTTTTACTTAACCCTATTTGAGTTGGGTGTTCTGTCGTCTACAACCAAATATTTTCTAATTGAAAATTTTCTAATCGCAATCCTCTTTTCTGGATACTTTGATCATTGAATGAGTATTTGTTGAGAAATTATTAGGTATCTGGTCCAAAACTATATGCTCAAAGGGCGATTATCCAGTTTAAGACAGTGTCCCCACCTACCAGGAACTTACAGTCTCACTGGGAGAGATATGCCCACCCTACCCACCCCAACTCCATCAAAAGTTGGATAATATTAGAACTGCCTCAAGGCAGTATGTGCCAAATGCAAGGAGGGATACTCACTGCTGAGGAAGGAGTGCACTGGAGTGGTCTGAGAAGGTAAGGATGGGTCTTGGAGGACAGGGAAGATGCAGCTAAAAGATGAGTAGCACTTAGGCAGAAAGGAACAGAAGTGGTAGACCCCAGAAGCAGACGCTGAGACGACAATGCAGTGTGTGTATTTTATTTGGGAGATGAGCTCTGGAAATACGGGTAGGAAAGCGGGGTCAGGGAAGAGAAGGAAGCCAGTAAAAAGGGCACCATCAAGCTCACTACTGCAAGGGCACGGAGCTCTATCCAGTGTGCAACATGCTCGAGAATCATCCCAGCTGAGGAGAGAAGAAGGTATTTATCCGCAAACTTTCTGCCCGATATTGGCTCCAGGCTGCTCCTGGGGCCATTACCTCACTGCTGGAAAATCAGGAACAGCCTGGGCAACCAGGCACAAGTGCTAGTCCCACAGGTCTGCGACAGTCACCATTCTGCCTGACTGCCTTTGCACTGAGCCAGGACAACCAGGATTTTTGTCCCCAACTGTATCATAAAACCTGTCAAGTGTCTTACTGAAGCCTGGGCAGTTTGAGGCCAGCGGGGAGTGGGTGAAGGGATGTTGGGGAATGGGGTACTATTTTTGTAATGTTAGCGCCCAGGGAATGTTTCGGGAGTCAACATGGCAAAGGCAGGGAGTGAATCCAGACCGTCTCCCCAGTTCCCTCCCAACTCTGCTGATCTCTGATGCTGAATTAGGATGAAACAAAGCTGCTCCTCCAGAGAAGCCCCGGTGAGCCATTTGATCAGAGACATTGGAGTCACCTTTGTCCTCTGCCCAGCACAGTGGCCCAAATCCCCACAATTATGGTTTTAAAAAGCTGCTGGCCTTGGACAGGTACTTCTTTCTCATTTGCAAAGTAGAATTAATGCCAATTTCTTGTTGGCAACCCACAGCGTGTTTGAAGCATTCCTTGATTTAAGCAGAGTGCCTGCCTTTTAATGAAAGATTCAAGGAAGAAATCCACAAACTACACTAAGAATACAGGTGAGGGGGGAATGTCATTTAGGAGGCCCTCGAGCGAGAGGATTCATATCACAAGGAAGATCTTTCCTTCTTTCCTTCATTCAACAAATATTTATGGAATCCCTACTTTGTGCCAGGTAAAGTGAACGAAACAAGCTTCTGCTTTCATATATAAATAAAAATATATACGTACATGTACGTATTGTCAGGTAATTTGATGCTATGAAGGAAAATAAAGCAAGGTAAGGGGAGATACAGGGATAGGAGTGTGTTACTTGAAAAAGGCCTCTCTGAGCAGGTGGCATATGAATAGAGAGAGACCAAGGAAGGTGAAGAAGGTGGAGGAACCCAGGCAGGTAACTGGGGGGAAGGGCATTTTAGAAAGAACAAACAAGAAGACATTACCATACTGGTTTATAGCTTTTACATAAAGCATGTGATGCAGGTTGCATTAGCTTCCTATTGCTGCTGTAACAAATTACTACAAAATTAGTAAAATAAAACACATTTATTAGTTTACAATTCTAGAAGTCAGAAGTCCAAAATGGGTCTTGCAGGCTAACATCAAGGTGTCAACAGATCTGTATTCCTTCTGTAGGCTCTAAGGGAGAACCTGTTTCTCTGCCTCCTCTAGTTTCCAGAAGCCACCTGCATTCTTTGGCTTTTGGCTCTTTCCTCAAATCAGTCCAAACTCTCTCTGCCTCAGTCATCAAATCTCCTACTCTGTGAGTCTCCTGCCTCCTTCTTATAAGGACCCTTATGATTATAGTGGACCCACCAAATAATCCAGGATAACGTGCTCTTCTCAAAATCCTTAAATTAATCACATCTGCCAAGTCCCTATTGGGACGTAAGGTAATCTATTCACAGGTTCCAGGGATTAGGACATGAATGACTCGTGGGGGTGGGTCATCATTCAGCCTACTGGTGTACAGCCAACGGTCATAATGCTGGGACCCCTGAAAAGGATGGCAAAATGTTAACTGTTGAGGCAGGGAAATGGATACATGGGAGTTCATTACAAAACATCTATACTTTTGTACAAGTTTGAAAAATCCCATTAAAAAGTCTGAATGGGATTTTAGAGAAGGACCAGCTGAGGTTTAAGGGAAAACCTGGCTTTTGAATTAGAAAATTTAAGATCTATTTGCACATGAAGACATGTTCTAACTCATGAGTAATCAGAGAAACGCAACTTGAAATAATGAGATATGAAGATGGCGAAGATGAGAAAGTGGAATGCCACCAGCTGGCAGAGGCGTGGGGGGAGCGGAGCCTGTGCGGCCATGCTGAGAGCAGCACGGCCCTGCTCTGACCTGGCGCCCAGCACAGAGGTCCGCACACAGGTGCACAGGGCGAGTACAAGGAAGTGTTCCACGCAGCTTCATTTACGGCAGTGCAGAGCTGGGGGCAACTTGTGTGTCTGTCACTGGGAGCATGGGTGGGTAAACCGTGGGGCTTGCAACCCACGGAGCACTATGGCGTAGTCAGAAGCAACAGGTTTGATGTACCCACGGCAATAATGGACCTTAAAGGCATCAAGTCGAAGGAGGAACAAAGTAAGAAACAAATTCTCTGTGAAAAGTCAATTCAAAATACTGTCCCACAAGACAAAAGTCCTCATTTGGAAAGACACATATAAACTAGGAAATGGGACTTCCCTGGTGGTGCAGTGGTTAAGAATCCGCCTGCCAATGCAGGGGACATGGGTTCGAGCCCTGGTCCGGGAAGATCCCACTTGCCGCGGAGCAACTAAGCCCTTGCGCCACAACTGCTGAGCCCGCGCTCTAGAGCCGGTGACCCACAACTACTGAGCCCGCGTGCCACAACTACTGAAGCCCGTGCGCCTAGAGCCTGTGCTCCGCAACAAAAGAAGCCACCGCAATGAGAAGCCCGTGCACCGCAACGAAGAGTAGTCCCTGCTCTCCACAACTAGAGAAAGCCCGCGCTCAGCAACGAAGACCCAACGCAGACATAAATAAATCAGCAAACTATGGCTCTCAGGTCAAATCTGCCCTTTGTTTTTGTAAATAACGTTTTATTGGAACACAGTAACCCATTCGTTTAAGCATTGTCAGGGGAAGCTTATCTGTACAAATGACGGTAACATGCCATACACTAAGGGCCTGATTAACTTAACCCTCTGTGCCAGAGGTTAAAAAAACAAAGAAGGTGGTTAGAAGATCTAGGCTTGAGTCCTCACTAGCTAAGAGAGCCCTGGGAAGTCACTTTTCCTGTTTGCTCCTCAGTTTTGACTGTAAAAATGGGGCAATATTCATCTTAGAGACAATATACCTGCAAGTGCCTTGTGAATTATAAACGGCTCTTCAAATGTGAAGGCTTCTTAGTATCAGGGGTGGGAATGGTATCGCAAACATGTGTCCTCCTATAATCCAATGTTGCCTTCTTCCCAGACTTCCTACTAACAGTGTCTTATCCTTTCTCTTCCTTGCCCACTCTATGGAGACACTAACGATAAGGAAGTAGCCAGAAGGGAAGGCAAAGAGAAGGGAAACTGCAGACCAACAGGATCCACAAATGGGAAGCAAGCTGGGAAAAAAGTTAGAAAAGCTTATCAAGGGGAGATGGGTTGGACCTGACTGTGGCCACTGTCCAACAGGCCTCAGAAGAGAGCCGACTTAGGACGTAGTATCGCCTCATGACATCCGACGTAGAGGGATGAGGGAAATTGGCAATTTCTGGTAACAAGGTCCAACAGCTACCATTGCTTAGATGCTGAGCACAGAGCAGGCGTATGCTGAACACCTCACGTACATAACCTTATTTATCCCAAGTACCTCGTACCATGATCCCATATGACAGATGAGAATACTGAGGGTATCAAAGGTTCAGTAATTATTCCAAGGCCACAGAACTAGGAAGTGGCAGAAGCAGTTCATTCAGCCCTCCCCACAACCCTACGAGGAATCATCACCACCGCATAGATGTGAAGTAACACAGCTCAAAGTGTTTGTGGCAGGACCTCAGAAGAGTGACGCCAAACGTCCCAACTTTCACCACCACTTCAAAACGTCTCCCTGAGACCCAGGGCCCAGACGACCATTTATTAGAAAAGCCCGTTCGCTTTCTCATGCCCTGAGCCATGCCAGCCAAGAGAACATTCTAAGAAGTAAAAGCAGACTTGAGCGCTGCTGGAGACCTACCTGCGAGGGGCTGAGCAGCCTGCTGTGCACATTCCCTTCCTAAAGGCGCCCAGCTCCTTGCTGTCGGTAATTGAAGGGAAGGCTACCTGGTGTAACTAAGAAGCTGAAATTTAAAGGGGAGATGGCATAAAGATAAGAAAATCAGCTTTGGAGGAGGGAACAGGACCCTAGGCCTAGTCGTGAGAACTTGGGCAAGTCGCTTCTCAAACTGTCAAGTTGGGTTTGCTTCTTTGCAAATGGAGACCTTCTTTCCTGCTTGAACCTGACCCAAAGTTCCCAGTCATTTAAAAATTAATCACAGTAATAATCTACTGGGTACTTGATCCTGGGAAGGGACTATGCCCTTTTACATATACTATATAATTTTATACTTAATACAAACGTGTGAAGTAAATACTAAACTATCCTCATTTTATAGATGGCAAAGCTTAAAGTAACGTCCTCTGTCAACTCAGGATTTGAATCCAAGACTGCCTGACCAAGAAGAGCCCATGATTTTAACCCAAGGTATCTAAACCCTAAATTCACATTAGAACCAAATGGGGAGTTTTGGGGGAAAAAAAAAAAAACAAACCTGATGTGTGGGCCCAATCTTAGAGATTTTGATTTCATTGGTCTAAGGTGGGGCTGGGTTGAGAACCACTGGCTTAACCGTATTACAAGGCAGCCCCCTATTAAAAACTGACCAGCTGCTCATGGTGCCCATTCCACGTCCATGCACAGAAATGCACCAAGGTGCCTTAATACAGCTATATAACAAACTAACATAAAAAAGCTTCATAATGTGTGGTACGTGGCAATATTCTCAAGCAATTAAACTTGGCTCTTAGTTATTCATACTACTTTATATAAATACAAATGAATATATTTGGCTTTGCAATTTTTTAAAAATCTGAATTTGAAAGGTATAGCATTCTGATAGCATCATTTTAGGTTGCTGGGTTTTGTTGTTGTTTTTCTTTTTTAAGGAAAGATACAGTAATATAAATGAGGAAAATGAATCAAGCAATAAGAGAGAGCTCTGGTAAAGAGAGTCCAGCCAACATTCCCACCCATACAGGAGTCCCAAATTGCAAGGGTGACCCTTAGGGTTTTGTTATGTAGAAGTTTACATCAGGGTGACTTTTTCCAAGGTCAGTCAGTGAGGAAGGTCAAAGTGCAGTGGAGAGACTTACATTTTCCCTTTTAAATCCAGAATAAGAGTAATTAATCCTTAAGCTCTGCAACTAGACTTCAGCAAGTAGGTACTCCTCGCCAATTTCTAGGTTTACGCTGAGATTGTCACTGTATATTAAAGTTGCATTCTGCGCTCTCAAAAACAATTTTCTCACCTGCTTATTAGCTAGCTGTGTGACCTGGGCCATTTAGTATCTCTCAGCCTTACTTTCTATATTGAGCAGTAGGAATAATACCCAGGGTTCTTCCCGGTGTTGCTGTTAGGACAGAATGTGTTCATCTGCGCAAATCAGTCTAGCACAGCGGCAGGAAGAGAGAGGGGCCTCACCAAATATCAGTTCTCCACCTTTCCCATGAATGCTCATGCTTGGTTATTGGCTCAAACATATCCTTGGAGGATCTTGGAGCTAGCTTTTTCTGTTAAGAGTTCCGCAGTTTGTTTTAAATACAATCACAACTGTACCTTCACCATAAGCCTTGTTGATTGGATTAGGCTTATGCATCAAATAGCACAATCTCACATAAGACCTGTAAGTGTTGTATGTTACCTGAGTCAGGATGAGCTAAATATATTGTAGCAACAAAGAGTCCCCATACCCCAGTGGCTTCTACAAACATGGGTTTATTTCTTGCTCATTTCCATCTGGGGTCAGCTGGGAACTTTGCTTTGTGTGGCCTCACTCTGGGACAGGGCCATGGCAGAGGGAGATCGGTCAATGGGAATCACACACTGACTATGCTCTTAAAGCTTACAGTCTCACTTCTACACTGGCCTAAAGTGAGCGAGTCACGTGGCCATACCTAACTTCAAGGGAGATGAAAAAAACTACCACCTGCCTGGAACCAGAAATATTTGGAGAATCACACTGATGACCACCACAGGGATCTTACAGTTTACAAAGCATTTGTCACAATGATTGCCCAATTCTCAAAATATCCAAAGTAGCAATTAATTAATTATATGTGATAATTCAATTATAAGGAGTCAGCAAACACGAACAAAAACAGAGAAAACCCAATGTAAACAGTTTGGGCAACTCTGCCCACTATTCTGAGTGAAAGTGCCTCCGGCTTACGAAACGTTGAACTTGCTCTTTCCTCAAGACGTGTCTGCCTCTCGAAGTATGTCTTCGGTAATAAGTGGGATTCTCATTTTGATTGATATTCTCTAGTAAATGGCCTCTGAATGAAGGCCAACTATATCAATTCTCAGCTTAAAAACTGTGATCTTTCAATACTGAAGGAAAAACTGGCCATTTTTTTTTTCTTGAAATAGCTCAGCATGCACCTCTAATACAGCACCTTCTTGGGGAGATTTAATTTGGACTATATAATGATTTTTGCCTTAAGGTCTGACTTCAGTGTCTGACCCCTGGGTGAAAGATGAGACTTCACTTTATCCCTCTCCAAAAGAGGAGGGAATGAACAAAGGCTCAGCAGTCAAATAACAAGGACACTGAGGAAGGAAGCGGCTTAAATCCCCATCTCCTCAAGGCAAGTCCCCTGTGAAGGGATAGCTTAAATGCATCTCAAGCATTGTGTGGCCCTCTGGGTCTGGCCCCTGGCTCAGTATTTCACCCACCTCTTGCATCCTCAAGATCAAAGTGTGAGGCAGGAGGCTAAGAATAGCCTCCTCTTTTCTTAGTTAATCCTGGCAAGGAAGTGTTCTGGTTTCAAAGCCTGACCACTGGGTGTCAGGCTTCAGGGGGAAAGAAAATAGAGATGGTTTATCAACCCCACTTAATTATGCCAATAGAACCCAAGTGAGATTTGCTAAAGGATAGAAAATCAGCTGGCCCAAGTATGTCAATATGTCAGGGAATGCTCACTAAACTTTCACTCATCTGATTAAATCAATAAATATTTATCTTTTCTACATCTGTAGGAATAATTCATTAGATAGCACAGTGCTGTGCCCCTAATCCTCTCTTGATTTAAAGATTAAAGCGGGGTACTTCCCTGGTGGTCCAGTGGTAAAGAATCTGCCTTACCATGCAGGCGACGCAGGTTCAACCCCTGGTCAGGGAAGTAAAGTCCCACATGCCACAGGGCAACTAAGCCCGCCCACCACAACTAAGAGAGAGAAAACCTGCACGCCACAACTAGAGAGAAGCCAGTGCGCCGCAAAGATAGATCCCACATGCCGCAACTAAGACCTGACACAGCCAGAAAGAAATTAAATAATAAATCTTTAAAAAAAGATTAAAAGGGAGTGGCCAATTTCTATATCAAGCAATTCTAGAGACAGATCACCTGAAATCTTCCTGCAACAAAACACCTGAGAATGCAGAAGAAATATAACAAGATCTTTTAAAATGCGTAACTGAGCACAGCAGGAAATAGGGGAAATCCCCAAGATGGGGATGGAGGAAGCAACCGACAATTCAAGGAAGGATTAGGTGAGTGGGTACGCTTTGACATTTGCCAAACTTGGCAAGACAAGGACGGGAGGAATGGGACTAAGGGGTGGAGCACAACTGTGATTTCTTCATAAAGCCTTGGCCTTCAAAAAAGCAAGTCTCTAGTGGCACAGATATGACAAGGAAGTTCAGCTTTGCACTGGCTGGGGGTAGGGTAAGGTGTTAAGGGAAATAACAATGCTGTGGAGATAACTGAGCTCTCCCTGCTCAGTTATCTGCTCTCCCCACCCTTTACCTCCACCTTCAAGGTTTGAAACCCATCTCTCACTTAGGCTTGAAATCTTGGGCAGGTTACATAACCTCACAGCACCTCATAATTTTAGTTTATGTTAAGTGCTTAACACAGTACTTGGTACATAAAAGTACTGTTCAAAAATCATAGGGCAAATCAAAATGTGTTTGATACGTGTTTTTCTTCCAGAGTTCAAAATTTTTCCTTAAGAAAAAGTCCAAAAATGATTTATTTCCTTAAGTTAAAAAATAAAGAAGTCAAAATTTTCATTATTTGAAAACTGAATGAAAAAGAAGTACACTCCATCTTTAGTTGTAAAGGACCAAGATTTCACATGCTTATATGATGCTAATCAAATGATTAGAAAAAAACAGTCTGACATCAGCAAAGGTTCGAAACTCCCTCCACAATGAAATTACTAAAATAACACATACACAAAATGTTTTAGTAACTATTATCCAAGTTCCCTTAATGCCACTGGCATAGTTTAACAACAGTTTTTATTTGGGAAAAGAAAGAAATCAAAAGGGATTATAGGGCTTCCCTGGTGGCGCAGTGGTTGAGAGTCCGCCTGCCGATGCAGGGTACACAGGTTCGTGCCCCAGTCTGGGAAGATCCCACATGCCGCAGAGCGGCTGGGCCCGTGAGCCATGGCCGCTGAGCCTGCGCTCCGCAACGGGAGAGGCCACAGCAGTGAGAGGCCCGCATACCGCAAAAAAAAAAAAGGGGGGGATTATAAATATAAAAGCCACCATGTATGTAATTGTACAGGGGGGAAAGCCCTCACTTGGAATGAGGAAACAAAGTAACAAAATGAATGACCTTGAAGCAAACTTGGTTATTTCAGGGCTTTGATTTTTCTTTGAAAATGAGGATTTGAAATCAATGGCTTGAGGTCCCTTCCAGCATTTCCTTTGATTTTGACGGCTGCTGCAATGGCACAGAAGTTATCCATTTGGCCCTCCCATTCCACAAAAACAAAACACATTATCATTTTAAGAGTCAAAGAGTCAAACTGTTGTTTTGAATTTTAAAGCACTACATGACTGCTAAGGTTAAAACTCCCCTCTTTCAAAAATCCGAAAAGGTTGAATCATCAGAGGATAAAACCCATCACCACTGAAAACCAAAGTGCATTTTCAACCTAGTAGAAAATCTGAATTGACAAAGCATGCAAAAATTAGCTCAAATAGCTGCAGCCTTCCTCCATGAGTATCCTGGTAAATGCTTAGTGGTTTAAGTGTTTATTGTTTATGCTGCAGAAAGCAATGAGGCTGGAAGCATGAATGTAATATGCCCAGAAACTAGAATCTTCATTCAACAGGGAAAGAGTTTTCTTCAAATAAAAATAACACAACTAAAAAATTCCAAATTCTTAAAAGGTTTAATTTTTTTCACAGGATTCTTTTTTTTGGGGGGAGGGGTAACACATGGGAGCAAACCACCAACTGTCAATCATGTATTTGCAAAATTCCTGATATTTTACAGTCACTGGATTTACATACATTTGTAAGTGAGGTTTCTCCACATACACATACAGTGAAAGACACTGTCCAAATAACTTCTGATGTAAAGTAGAACTTCGAAAGAGAAATCACTTAAAAAATCAAATCTTATATAATAAAAATACTTTAAGCACAGCATTCACACATTTGACGGTAGATCCCAAATGCTTATCTAAACAGAGGGAATGCAATTAAGCTGCCTTCACTCAAAATGGTGCCAGAGGGCAACTACCCCATTTACTAGCCACTGATAAGTCATGACAACACTATTTCACAGCCCGTCACCATACTTCTGAAGCCCCCCACCCCACCCCAGGATTCAGGATTTCCTCAACACTAGGGACTTATCTCAAAAGCCTTAGTTCAGAACAGTAAAATAAATAAAGATCGCAATGCCACATTCAGAAACTAGGTAATGGCTTGGAAGTAAAAAGGGGGCGGGGGAGAAATGAACTGTCACTTATCTGTTTTTCTAAGTTTTCTATTTTTTAATAAATAGCAAAACTAAACTTAAAACACTAACTTAAAAAATAAATCTAGCAGACTTAGAAATTCTGTGGGAAACCCAATGGCCATGGAAAACTTTTAGACCACTTATTAGTAGGTCTTTGTTCAGATATATGGTTCAGACATAATTTTTTTTTTCAGACATAATTTAATAATACATATGAACATGGTTATAGTATTTATATTTACTAACGAGAAGAACTTGGCAAAAGACACAATATTCCTTTTCACAATAAAAGTTTTGAAAAGATTCTTTAGATATCATATGTATACAAAAGCTATTAGTATTCATTTTTAATACAAAATAAGCTAATTTCCTTACTTATACCATTTAAATATTATTTTTCTCTCTTCCCTTATGGAACTGGGGGGGGGGAATGCTACAGAAGAAAAACAACTGATGTTTCTGCTAAATAGTTCAAAAAGTCTTCCGTAAGTCTAAACACCTGCTCCTGCTTGCCTAGCTGTGTCTAAACCCTGTCAGGAGACTAAAAAGGAAGGTCAAAACAAATAAGGCCTTTCCCTGGAAACCTCTACTGGACCCTTTGAGAGTGCATGACATCCTGAGTTTCCCTTGTAGACAAATACTTCAGACATTTATTTGTAATCAGATACTGACTTCAGTAGATTACAGCACAGGATCTATAAACAATCACAGTCACTACACTATCAATTCATAAATATAATGTGGATTATCCATGAAAAACTTGTGATTCCTTTCAATACATTCTTTCGGGGTACTTCCCGGCAAGCATCCCCTGGCATATAATAAGGAAAAGAAAGCACTCAGGTTACTTAAATCTTCTTGTCATATTCACAGTAGTATCAATGTTTATAACAGGGGAATCTCTTTCCAGGTGACTCTGGCTAAGAATCCTAAGAGTCAGGGACTAATAAACCAGACAGACCTCTGGAAGGCGGTCACAATAAATATTTCAAAGTTCGTGTAAAGAATGGAGCTTTACTCAGGCCCCACGAAATACCCAATCATATTTGTAACAATGGAATAGGAAAAGTTGCTACTTACAGGCATCCACTGGACCAGGTGTTAGTTATATACTATTTCATTTAGTCAACCCAACCCTTTGGCAAAGTATTATAACCAATTTCCCTTAACAAATGAGGACGCGGTTAGGTAAGTCACATCCAGTATTTCAAACCCCATCAATCAGTTTCTAAAGCTCATTACACGATATTCCTACTCCATATTCCTCAGATAATCTGGTTTCTAGCCTGGTGGTTAAAAAAGGAGTAGGCAGTCTAAGAAGTACCCCCATCACCAGTGAGGAAGCAACAATGCAATAAGAAAAGCAAATGTAAGAAAGCAAGCCAGTGGTGAGATTTTTTAAATATCTGCTGAAAAGTTACTGCATACCACACCTAATGTTAGGTACTAGGGACACAGTGACATGTGACACAGCCCCTGCCCTTAAGGAGCTCACAGCCTATCAGAGAAAAACAGCCTTAAATACTCAACACTCCAAGGACAGAAATGGGTAAGACAATCATCATAATGGCTCGAAATCACAGGGAAAAGCAGTTTAGTGTGAATTAAGTAGGAGGGAATATGATTCACTTCGGTTTGGAAATATTTCTCATCCCCAAACTAAACAAGTTAACTTTTGGATTACGTTCACTTCACGCTAGCATATCACTGATCCACTTTAAAAACAAGAAATAGTTGCAGTGAAAATCCATACTATAATAAAGCAAGTTACTGGTTAAAAAAAACATCCCATGAGCCCCTGTAGTACCACTCGAGGAAGAGGAGCACCAGGAATGCAGTAAAGTTCCTTTTCCTATTTCCTTGTGAACATTACACCAGAACGGAAAACTAGATCCACCTCGCTCACACATGTGCCTATGTGGATAATGTTCTAAACTTACGTGAGATCACAATCTGAGAACCATGCAATCAATCAGAGACTCCAACTAGGCTTTATACATCCAAGCTCCCTAGTACACAGCTCAGGGGAAATGCATCAAGCAGTGCAGGGAGCCCTTAGGCCGCGAGAGGAATGCCAGTTCCACTGAGTGGCCACGTGACCTTGGACCTCAGTTCTTCTGGGGAGGAAAAAAAGGGGAGGGGGGGGAATAATGCAGTCTACCCTAGAGGTAGGAGATTGAGTTCTGATCAAGGACTCTTCAGAGTTCCTATGAATTATTTTAAAAGTTGCTATTGATTGCTTTCTCTTTTCCTCCACCATGCTCATCATTTCTACTGCCTTCAGTCTACCTGTTTCTTAGTGAAAACAGGACAATAACTGTCCAAGAGAGCTGTTCATGTGAAAGTCCTCTACACTAAAAGATATCCAATATTACCTTTCTCTATAGTAATTACACAAACTGTGGGAAATTTGGGCTTCAAAGACTTTTCTTAACCCGGATAAACAGAATACCTTGTACCAAAATTGACACGAGCGGATCTTGATCATCACATTACTTTGAGACATCTCTAAAGCAATCAGGACTTTCTGTACAAACTCCTGTTTCTCTGAGGTAATTAAACGTCTCTAATAAAGGCAAGGAAAAAACAGAATCAGGCATTCAAAGTTTAAAAAACACCTTTAAGTCATCGGTCCAGCCTCTCTTAAATGTAAAAAAGGTAAACAATGAGAAAATAAAATGTAAACTATACTTTAAATTACAAAATATTTCATTAATTAATCATGGGAAGTCATGATAGCACAAAGCAGCCAAATATAAAGCTTTTAAGAATTTCTAAGTAAATACTTTACAAAATAGTCTTCAGTACATGTTTTTGTACTAAGGAGAACTGAGGCTGTACAATAAAAAGCAAATATACTAAAGTAATACCATACGCTCACTACTGCAATTCAGAAATGAAATTCTAATCATTTTTTCTACAATTTACTGCACAAATTTATCTATCATTCCTTAAACATTAAAATGTTTCCCTTGTAAAGAAGAATGTTAGCACTGGTAAATTCTCCCTGCGAGTCAAATACTAGGTTCTTTGACAAGGTACTATAATATATAATAGAACTAGTGCCAAAGAGCTGAAGTATTCCCCAGCATCTGACCTTAACAATTCTACTTCTTTATGTGATCTAAAATAAACAACACTCACCTCTGTAAGCATTAAAATAAATTTCCACTAGCATGCCTCTGATTGTGCATCAGATTTGGCTAAGTCAAAATTTCTTTCAACTGCCAACAATTCTACATATGAATAACAAATTAAGCTGAAATTAAGACACCTCAGCAAAAACATGACATCTATTACCGAGTGTAGAATGTGTTCACCAATGCCATTAACCAAAAATCGCAAGAAAACAAGGCATAAGGAAAATTCACTGCTACTTGATGAGTTTACGGGTATAGTTGCCATCCAAATCTAAATACATGGAATGCATTAAACTTTAAGTATAAAGAACATCTGCTTTGCCTAAATTTTTTTTTTTAATGGCAAGATCTTAAAAGACTTTACCACTTTTCTCCATGCCTACTATAACCATCCTCAACCTGGGGCAGCCTTCTCCCTGTTTTCAGTTCCCAGGCTACAACCACAGAAGAGGAACCTGAGCAGAGTGAATTTACTATCAGATTCCTAAGATCTAAACCCGCCCATGAGGAAGGCATCCCTTTGATGATCCTTCGCTTACTCACAATCAAACCACTGACCAACTGTCACGCATTACTCCCTTCCCTCAAGCCTAAACTTGATTTCCAGTGCACACTAAGATCAATACATTCCCCCACCCCCATCAAAACAGAGGCATTTAGGGCTTCCCTGGTGGCGCAGTGGTTGAGAGTCTGCCTGCCGATGTAGGGGACCCGGGTTCGTGCCCCAGTCCGGGAAGATCCCACGTGCCGCGGAGCGGCTGGGCCCGTGAGCCATGGCCGCTGAGCCTGCGCGTCCGGAGCACAGCGCAACAGGAGAGGCCACAACAGTCAGAGGCCCGCGTACCGCCAAAACAAACAAACAAACAAAACAGAAGCACTTGAGTTAGGGTCCCTTAACCCTCCCTTCTATCTTCACCTTAGTCTTTCTAAGGAAGTTTTCTCATTTCCTAGGCTACCACAACCAAGCTTGGCCTCAACCCGTCTCTCTTAAGACACAGGTCCAAGTTTTCCCTAAAAAGGTTCAGCTGGGTCCCCTTCTTTAAAAAAATATCCCTCCCATCTTGATCTCAATCCTAACCATGCAACTTCTTGTAAAAAGTAGCCTTGGCAAGCTTTTCCTAGTTCAAAACCCTCTCTCTCTCATTCAACAATGCCTAACAGAGGGCAGGTTGGCCATGCAAGGGACTCAGGCAAACTGAAGAAAATGTGCCTCCCCTACAGCAGCCAGCCACAAACCCCACTGCGGATTACTGAGTGCCATGCTAAACATCAGGTAGGCTTGTCCTTGCCTGACCTATGAATATTTTGAGAAAACCTTATGTGATCATCTTTCCCTTTCTAAACAACGGCTCTACTTGGTTTGAAACACCCCACGGTCACATAAAACAGATGAGCTGGCTGAAATCTGGCTCTTTGGGCTACCCATTTGCAGCCTCTGCCTTAAACATAAACTAGCTAATCCGATGATTTTGTAGATTCACATTCTCATCGACCCATAAAAGTGCACTATCTAAACTTTTATTTCTTGGTTTTTCACCTCTCCAATTCCCTTATTGTAGGTTCTATACTTGTAACCTCTGCCATTTCTCTCTCTACGTGGCAACTAGGATCACAATAAAATGATCTGAAGCCTAGATTCGCAGTTGGCACACCAAACCATTTCATTCACTTGTACCCTAAACCAGCTATCCTTAATGACTCCTTTGCTTTATGTCACTACTTACTCTTGCCCTTTCACTCTTATTCTTCTGTTTGGGTTCAATCTTCTTACCTGGATTATAATGTTCTAAGTGGCTTCAGTGTCCCTCACTACTTCCAATCTATCCTCTATAGTGAACTCGGATCCATTTTTTTTTTTTCCCCCAGTACGCAGGCCTCTCAACTGTTGTGGCCTCTCCCGTAGTGGAGCACAGGCTCCGGACGCGCAGGCTCAGCGGCCATGGCTCACGGGCCCAGCCGCGCCGCGGCATGTGGGATCCTCCCGGACCGGGGCACGAACCCGTGTCCCCTGCATCAGCAGGCAGACTCTCAAACACTGCACCACCAGGGAAGACCCTCGGATCCACTTTTAATCTAGCCTTTAAAGCCCTCCACAACTCGATCCCTACCTAAATTCACAGCCTCATCTGACCTCACTCTATAGCGTATACTCCAGCCAAAATGGAATACTTGCTGCCCCCTTAACACACCATCAAAACTGGCCCCGAATGCCAAGAGCACAAACCATAAAAGGGGGAAAAAAAAAAAAAAAGGATAAATGGGACTTCATCGGTATTTGAAAGTTCTGCTTTTTGAAAGACACCCTTAAGAAAATAAGTCAACAGGCTGGAAAAACATTTGCAAGACATGTATCTCATCAAGAACTTGGATCCAGAATACATGAAGAACTCAACAATAAAACTAATAATAAAAAGGGCTAAAGATGTGACCAGTCACTTCACCAAGAGATGTGAATGACAAATAGGCATGTGAAAAGATGTTCAACACCGCTAAAGATTGGTCGTGCAAATTTCATCACAGTGAAATGCAAATGGAAACCAAAATGAGGGACTACACACCTACTTAAATGGCTAAAATTTTAAATAAAAATGGGGGACTCCCCTGGTGTTCCAGTGGTTAAGACTCCGAGCTTCCAGTGCAAGGGGCAAGGGTTTGATCCCTGGTTGGGGAACTAAGACCCTCAGTGTGGCAAAAAAATAATAAAGGGGGAGGGTGGTAATTACAAAACACTGGCAAGAATGAAGAGCAATGAAACATGCACTGATGGTGGGACAGCAAAATAGTACAGCACTTTGAAAACTGTTGGGCAGCTTCTCATAAAACTAAACATGCGTTCCTAGGTATTTACACAAGAGAAATAAAAACCGATGTCCACGCAAACACCTGTATGCAAATAGCTTTACTCATAATAGCAAAGGCTGGAAATAACTCAACCTTCCAGCAACAGGTGAATGCATAAACAAATATGGTACATACATAATGGACTACTGAATATACCTATATATGCAACATGGATGACCCTTAAGAGCATTATGCCCAATGAAAGAAACCAGACACAAAAAAACTACAACCAGTCTGATTCCATTTATGACCTTCTGGAAAGGGCTAAACTAAAAGGACAGAAAGTCTGTGCACTTGCAAAGCTCTTGGGAGTCGAGCAAGGGGATTAGTGAACAACGGGACAGGGGGAAACATTTTTGGGGTGATCAAAATGTTGTGTATCTATTTGTCAAACTTCACCAAACTGTAGACCTAAATCAACATGGTAGTTTGCTGTATGTAAATTATACCTCAATTAAAGCAGAACAACTGTCTCTGGACCATGACTCTTGGCCTGATAATGCTGTTAATTGTCTAAGAAATACTTAGTGCCTATTGCAATCCTAATAATTGTTTGATGTGCAACTAAACCACAAAATTTCCTGATTACTTAACCCCAAATTTGCAAATGGCTGCCTAGAATCCAGCTTTAAGAGTTAAGAAAAAAAAAATCTAAAATTTATAATAGGGAGACTTAACATATAAATTCGAATTTCCAGCTTGGTTTAAAATACCATCAGGCAAAAAAAAAAAAAAAAAAAACCATCAGGCATTGTCACATGAGAGCCAGGGATGTGAGCTTACCCCAGCCCTTAACCACTTCCATTGGACTCACACTTAACCATTTGACTTACTTGGCTGCTTATTTATCTCACTTTACTCAATACTTGACTAACTAATCCTTAACCTATCCTTCCTCTCTGATACCTATAGTTCTTTACCACATTCATCATACCTTGCTTTATATTATGGATCTTTGAACACATTTTAAAAATCCCAACCAGACCATAATTCCAGACGGTCTCTGAATTATCAATCTATTTTTATAGACTCACACAATGCCTTCCAGAGTTGGTACTTAATAAAATGAACAGTGATCGGTATTACTAAGCGATGTATACAAAAATTGTATGAAGGAATACCAATAACAATAAAACTTCTATCAGGGAGAAATGTTAAAAACAAGTTATAAATGTAGTTTTCCCATGAGTTCTCAATCAGGTTCCATTTACTACAGTCTATTATTAATTATAAATGAAGACTCTACAAAAAATAGCATCTTTTCAAACAGAATAAAACAGGCCCACATATTAAAAGAATGCAAGAAACTTGCCAAATACAAGTAACTCCCAGGTTTGGGTTAAACTTAGTGTATGACTGATAACAGAGGCTGCTTTTGCTAGGCTAAGTTCAAACACTTTAGAAATGAGCAATTAACACTCCAAGCTAGAGAATTCACAGTAAGCCAAACAGGAAAGTTCCCAAAATCTAGCCGGTGTATATCAACAGAAGTACTTAAAAGTCACTACAGCAGTAAGTTCTCAATAAACACATTTGCCTTGATGATGGCAAGATAACTATCTGACCACTTGTACGATGGTTATCTTTTACCTACGGATAAAACATCCACCTATTTTATCCATAAGTATGGTACGAGGGCACCTCTAAAAATGCCTGGAACCAGACCACAATCCCCTCCTCTACTTTCAGTAATATAGGGTAATGTAATCTTAAGTTGCATTAACAGAAGCAATGGCATGTCTGGTCCCCTGGGAAATACAAGTTCCACGGCACTTTGCCCAGCTTAGACCACAGTATTGACTACAATCCAGAGAACACCCAGCAGAGGTTAAGCAGGAACATTCATGATATCTATAGAAACCGTATCAAAGAGGAAGGCTGAGGAGGAAAACAGGCTGTACAGCCTAAATAAGAATAAAGGAAGATGACAGTTAACTCAAATAACTAAATGGCATCATGCAGAAGAACAGCCAGGCTTATTTAACTTTACTCTAGAAGAATTAAAAACAATTAGTTACAGTGAAAGAGTATGCCCAGCATTTCTAAGAGAACTATTAAGATGTCTTCTAAAGTAATGGTTTTGCTCTGAAGTATCTGAGCAAAGGAGATGGCCATTAAAATTATTTAGAAAAGAATCCCAACTATTTGCAGGTACCTTACAAACCTAAAATTCTAGAACTAAGTCATATACTATATTAAAAATTCAGCATAGAATCCTTTTATTTTTGCAATTCTAGCTAAATGGACTGATTACAGGGTATGTATTTTATCCTGCCCTATACCCCCAAGTTGTGTTCATTTCCTCGGCCTTTACAGACAAGCGTTCTACTTGCTGATTGTCTTCCTTCCTTATGCTACCTATTCTGCACTCTGTATCTAGGGGTTCTGTATCCATGGTTGGTTGAATCCAGGGACCTGTGTTTACAGAGGGCCAATTGTACTATGCCATTTTATATAAGGGACCTGAGCATGCACGGATTTTGGTAACCACAAGGGGTCCTAGAACCAGTTCCCCACAGATACTGAGAATGACTATATTCACAACAAAAAGCAGTTCTACTTATTTTAAACTGAGAGATAAGGAGACCTCTCCAGAAAACCTTCAAAAAAGATTTTCTGAATTACTATGGAGGGAATTTTAATATTTTGGTAGGCATGATAATAGGGAATAAAAACTCGGTTTGCTCTGTTTCCAGGCAGCCACTCCCAATGCACACTCATCACTTGTAAGATACAAACAATACCAGCCATTCCCAGAAACTCTGCCAAATAACTACCTAACATTGTTCTACATATCGCTCTATAACTTGTTTCTCTATAAGAAAACCGAATGGTCGAACTCTAGATTTTAAAAAGCACAAGGTTAAAAAACACATACAACACACTGAGACCTATTTAAAATTGGATAGATGGTCAGATTATAACGATATGCAACTGATTTACCAACTGTATACTGTGGTATAATTTTAACAGATAATATATTACTTTGGCAAGACCTACCATTTTAGTAAACAGTCTTATCAAGTGCCTAGACTTTCTTAACCTAAAAAAAAAAATGCTAGCATATAATATTGCCAATAGTTAACGTAGGACAAATTTTTAAACAATTTAAATGAAACCTAAAATATTACTTCAGCATGTAAATTACTCCATGGGACCAAAATTAAGCACTTAATAGAAGCATATTAACTCTTTCAAACCACTAGGCATCATTTAACAATTAACAGCTACCTACACTGAGAAGTATCCCAGTAACCTGAAATACTCTTAACTTGCCCAATTAACTCCCTTACACCACATACTAGATATATGCCTCAAAGTATATTGAAATCCCAACTATGTATACCTATAAATTTAACATTTAAATATTTTTAAAGAGGGGAAAGGGAGAAGAGGCAAGTCCAGACATTAATGAGTACAGTATTTACTCTTCAAGTAAAAGGAACTGATTTACTAAGAACCCTTTGATGGGTCACACCCTAAAGACGGGTCGCATCTAAAGACCCTTTGATGGGTCATTTGTGGTTAAAAAAAGGGTTTTTAACTTGTCTGTGGCCTGTTACAGGGAATGGAAAGTTCACATTTTAACACACTACACTAATTACTTTGTACATTGCATAAAACACCCAACACTGAGAATTCAGTAAAACTGACCAAGATCTACAATATATCATTTCCTATTGTCTATTTAATACAAACATTTGTTTCAGTGACTAGAGTGCTTAGAATGGTATAAGTAAAACAAAAACATCTGCTAAAAATGTGGTAACAAAATAATAAATAATCAGTCTTATGGAACGAACTTTAAGATGAAGAGAAAACTATCCTTTAATTATTCTGTCTTTGGGGATCCAATTCTGAGTAAAAACTACATACTTTATCTCATTAGATCACATCCTGACCTAACAAAGTGCTAAGCTATGTTCTTTAAAACACTGCTGTAACGACTACTTTAAAGAGCAACCCTGTGGAAAGATGCTGAATATGTAATCATAGTACACTTACAATTCAAGGAGAGAAAAAAAAAGTCCCACACTGGGGAAGAGAAGAAGCCATACTTAAAGAGACTAGAACAAAAATATCAAAGTGCTGTGGCCAAAATTAGTATAAATAGACTTTATTGAAGTCAGTGCCTCTGTACTGAGACAGAAGATTGTGTCTACATAAGCACAAGTTGTAACATTTCACAACTTCTAAAAGGAATGTCAACAATTACAACGATCATGCATACCATGGTCGATAATCACATTTTAGAAGCATTTTCAACCATTTCTAAAGAAATGCTTATAACATTGTTATATATAGAACTACTTTCAATAAACTGCAAAACATTGATCGACTTTTCCAGTATGAGCTACAGTGTCAACACAAAAGGGAGGCATAAATGTTTAATTTATGAAATCAGAATGGAATATTTACTGTAAAGAAAAATTAAAAAGCTTTCAAATAAAGGCCATTATTGAACCAACGTGAAGAGCACAACTTGAACTTTTGAGTTCATTCATCTTTTAAAGCTGTCCTCTGAATAACTTCAGTTCTAAGCATTGAATTCAGTACTGTGAATATTCCTTGGATTGCAGTTTGGCAATGATGCGGTCCAACTGTCTCTTTGCTTCACACTGTGGGAAATTGCTCATGTCATAATATTGAGGGGCAATTTTCACCAACCTGTCCAGAAGGGGGGGAAAAATTACCAAATTAACAATTAAAGTACTGGAATTGCTAACGGGATAGGCATTACTCATTAATATACTGATAAAGAAAGGCAAACCTACAAATCCAAATCAATGTTAAAATTACAAATGCCTAATCCTTATAAACACCACTTTTGATATGTATGCTTCTAATAAGCTGTAAATTTTCTGATGGTGGACTTCCCATAAACTTAAAAAAAAGATAAATTCTTACAAAAAATCCTTTCTTTACATTAATACAAAGATATTAACATAAGGTCATTCATTTCTTCACTCTAGAACACTATTTTGACCAACCTCTCTAAGGTTAGAGTACTGAAGGTTCTATACAAGAAACATCTTGGTATTCAAATGACTGGATCTTCTCATTTTCAAAGTTCTAATAACCATAAATATAACTCTATACCCCAAACAATACACTTGACTGAATCTTTTTTAACGTTTAGCCATACAATTTTTTCTCAACAAAGCATTTAAGATAAAATGATAATGTCCTACACAATTTCAGTGTCAAAAGTCATAAATCAGTGTAGGAAATATTGCAAGTCACATCAACTAAAATAAGCGCTTCAGTCCCACCATTCTTGGCTGACGTTTCCTATCTTAAGTTATAGAATAGATTCTGGCAAAAAAGGAAAAAAAAAGGACACAAGAGGGAGTGAGGTAGTGAGCTAGTGAAGTGGGTGGGTAATTTTGCTTAAAATAAGTCAGTTCTGATTACATTTTGTGAATCAAATATGCAATGATACAAAAAGAGGTATAGTTTTTAATGCCTGCTTAGCTCCTAAAGCACCAACATATAAATAACAGTTGAGAGCTAATTATAGTGGGACAGATAAAATATAAAGACTGCCTGACTTCTGGAACCAGAAGACTTGAGTTAATCACAACAGCAAGAGAAGGGCTCTAAAGACACTCTTGATATCAGTTAACTGTAGCTTTATATTTGGCTCCAAATCCTGCCCATGTCCGTACCAACGATCTCACTGTCCTCTTATCAAACCAAAGATGTTAAGAGGTAACCATACCATCAGGTCAAAGCCCCATAACTATACACTGGACTATATACCTTAGTGATGAAAACACCAAATTCCCCAGAGTGAAACGAAAAACAAGTCTTTCAGATTCCATTCTGAGCAAATGGTAACGAAAACTTTTAGAACGAAAGGCGCTGAGCTTACCATTCGGGCTTGATATCTGTACACGTCCGGATGTAATTCTTTGTTGTAAGAACAAACTCATTATAAAGCACCCATTCAGGCTTGTGGTCAAGAACAGTAGAGGGATGCAACTGAACCACCTGGTTATCTTTCACAGTTAAGTAATGCCCTGTTCGTTCTAAATGTGCCACCTGAAACCAAAACCCAGTAAATTAATACGATACTTCTGATGTGCTAGTTACAAAACAAAAGTGGTGTAAAGCTACCTATATAATTAGGGACAAGCAAGCCTCACCTTTTGCTTTTTATCTGATGGCTGTATTTATCTACCACTGCCTAATAAAAGCAGGCATCAGCCAACTACAGCAGGCCAAATCCAACTCACTGCCTATGTTTGTAAGGCCTGTCAGCTAAGAATACTTTATACATCTTTAAATGATTAGGGGAGAAAATTCGAAAGAGAAACATTTGGTTGACACTGGAGTGGAAATCACGTGAAATTTACATTTCAGTGAAGTTTTATTGGAACACAGGCATTCCCATTTGTCCAAGGCTGCTTTTGTGCTACAAGGGCAGGCAGAGTTGAATAGTTTTAATAGGGACCTAATGGGCCCACAAAGCCTACTATATACTATTTGGCCTTCCTGCCTTAGACCATCTAGAGTAGGTTCTTAATGCCAGGTGACAATTTTGTGGTAGCTGAACAACTACTAAAAGATTAATTATCTACAATCAAACACATCAATTGGTGGCACTCATCTAATATTTAACAAATACCAAAGCAGATGAAGATAGCCCTTTCCAATTCTAGAACTCTAGTAACATAAAGAATATGTGTGAATAATAGAAATGAATAATACATAATAGAAAATAAACTCAATTTTATTCAATAAATATTTACTAAGCACCTACTAGGTGCCAGGTACTACACTGCATGCCCTATTTCTAATAAATTTTAATCTTAAGAGAATTAGAAATCCATAATGCTTGAATAACAGAGCAAGGCATGAAAATCCTAACTCTAGTAAGATCTTATAAGATGCCACAATAAATATTCTGTTGCTTTGATTTCAAATACCGACAATGCGCCAATCTACTTTCATTCTGACTCAGTGCATTTAAGTCCATTCTATTTATTGAGCTCATCTGGCCTTAAGGCAGGCCACATCTTGCTTAAAAGACAGAGCCAAAGGAGACAACGAAAAAAACAAGTGGGATATATAAGAGATAACTAAAACCAATCCCATCCCAAGTAAGGGACTGACTTGTTTTCATCAGAAAAACTTTGCATTTTTAAAAACATAATCTGTTGTAAGTCCCTTAAAATAAATACTCACTAGATCTACCTGACAAGTTTTACTTCAGCCTCCAATATAAAACACAAAGCTAAATGAAATGTTTTAAATTATTTTTCTTTATTACTTAAATCAAAAGACCGCCTGGCTTTCCCAGCACCAAGTGTCTTAAAGACTCCATTAATAAAAAAGTAATTCTAAAATTGATGTCTATATAACTGGATCACTAACTATGCCATTTAGTGAATTAATTTAGACACGTAAAAACTTCTCAGTGTATCAGTTCATTCAAGAATTTGGACATAAAATTTAAGATCAATATTTATAGGCATTCTTCAACTGAATTTTTGTGTTTATGTGGATTCCAAGGGCTGCTATAGAAAACAAACATTATGTAAACATTTAATTATGCACTTCTGTATTATCCACATACCTGCATAAAATACCCAGTAACCAAAGCTTTTCTTATATTAATATAATAGTCCCTGCTTGTAAAGTCAGTACTTCGACGAGGCAAATTAAATCTGTCCATAATTCTCGATAGCTGCTGGCGTACATTGTCTGCTGACATCAGGGACCTGTAGTTAATGAAGTTGTCATAACACCACTGAACCGATTCATGATCTACAAAGTTGGAGGGAGGGAAAATAAGAGGGACATGAATCATCCAAACAGGTATATTATCTAATGAAAAAAGGAAATCACTATAAACAGTAAGCTAAGTAATCCAAAAGGGAATAACCCACATCATTTTTATAAATTAATCACAATGTTATCAACTTTCCTAAAAATCTGGAGTGAAGTTCAAAATTAGAAATAGCACTAAGGTTTCTGGCTATTGAATGACAAAACAATGGTTTTTGGATAAACTATTTTAATTGTTCTGAGTTATTTACCCATAAACATACACCTGGTTGTTTTCGATAGTCTGACAGGGGTGGGTTGAGAGAATTTGGAAAAATGCCATGTCTTTCTCATTTTCAAAGAAAAAACAAGCTTAGATTAAGACTATCAAATACAATTTAAAAGTTATAAAAATGAACTTCAAGTGACTATTGTGTGCTTTGCTTTACTCCTGAGCTAGAGCACCCCAAACTTAGTGTTTAGAAGTTTTACTGTGACCCATGTACCTCTTAGTGGTTTAAAATACAAGTGACATAGGTTACAAGGATGTCTGGAACACTCACTCTTATGTTTAATAAACAAAGCTTATATCAAAGCACTTCAAGTAATTTCACTACATATATTTTATTATCAAAGGGATCTTTCTCCATTGATGAATCCTTCCAACTAACCTAGAGATGCTCATATAAGAGCTCAAACTGTAGCATCATGTAAAACATTACACAGTGCCATCTTTATGTCTCAAAGTCACAATGGAAAACTGCATTATTTACTTCAGAGGCCCTTCGATAAATAAATCTAAGAGGGTTATTTGTGAAATTGGGGGGGTCCTTAAAATATTACAACTATGATGATACTTTTCCAGCTATGTGATATACAGTAATCTTTGGCATAGTCCTTTCTCCTTGGTTCTAGGATTCTACGAATTATAATACACATATTCTTAATAGTTTGTCAGAGGAACAACAGGTATATTAATAAATGTTTATCCATTACAAAATGCAGCCACATTTCAGAAACAGGGTAGGTGGATAGATGGTGTAGTAAATGACCTTTAAATTGAAGACCTGACATGTTAAAATGTCCATTAATTAACCCATCTGGAATGAGAAATAAAAGGTATCCAACTGAACATACTGACATTTAAAGCAAAGCACTGAGTATCTTCAGAGATGAAACAAAGGAAGTATGTGCTTAATGAAAGGTAACGTCGAAACAGACAATAAAAAGGGGGACTTCTTAAAAGGGTTGTTCATTTGCAGACTCTGATCTGGAGTGTAGTGTTTCTGACATGCTAAACTTTTCACAGAATTCATACACTAAAGAGTAACAGAACAGGAATTTTAAGTTGTCAAGATAAACAAATAGTATCTGATGGTTTTACTATGTCTCTAAATTTTTGAGAAATAGTTTGATAAATGGGAGGAATAAAATCTAAACATGGGAACATTTTATTAAAATAATTCTAGCTATTTATTTCTCACAGTGAAACTACTCTTAAGATCTAAAGCCAAACCATTAGCACAGACACACACAAACACACAGAGAAATTAAGGCACTGCAAAATAACTTAAATCTAGTTCTGTTTCCCAAGTGTTAAAACAAATAGTATAAAGACTAATTTATCTTTACTATGTAATCAATCATTGTTTTTAATGAAATAGATCGTCTTGACTAATATCTGAAATATTTGCTAATATCTGCTAGTTTGCAAATACACAATGTTTCAAATACAACACAGCATCACTTAAAAAATAGTTAAAACACCCCAAATTCAATAAATGGATCTGAAATGTCCAAGTATTATGTGGAGATCAAAGTTTGATGTTATTTTTAGACTAGCTCTCCTTATTTGAAAAGGTGGCAGTGATTAAAGGCTAAATGTCCAGTCATTCTGTTTCCTTTGACCTTATTAAGAAAAGCGTATCGAGGAAAAGGTCTAAAACTAACCAACAGCTTACCATCCCTATGGCAGTGAAAAGCATTTAGTAGAAAAGGATCATCTATCTAGTGAGCAGATGTTCCCATTCTACTTCATGACACCCCCTCTGCTCAGAATGGGTAGGAGAAAGCTTTTATAGGTACCTACTGTTCAATATTTTCCTAGAAAGTTCCCAACTACCAAATATGTGTATAAAGCACAAGCATTCTTTAGCAATTTTATCATTTAAATCTTAAAACTCCTCTAAGATACTGTAATGTTACATTTATATGTAAAAATGAAAACACACAGTTCCACTATAAATCTTAAATTTCATTTTCAAACCAAACTATGAAATACAATGCTGTGCTAGTTATCATCAAAAGCTTAAATGACAAAATAATACAACCTAATTTTAAAAGAATTAAAATGTCCTGTGAGAGAAATAGGGTTAAAAAACCATGCTGCTCCTACAGAAATCTTTTCATTTCCACTTAAAACAGTACCTTAATAACGTCAAGGGATTCTGAGAACCAAGATGGATGTGAATCTGCTCCTTCTCAAGGCAGTTATCACAATCTGTTAACAAGTTACGTGTCTGGTGGTCACACAGTTATCAACTAGCATGCAATACAGTTCGCACCACAACAGGAATATAGTGTATTTCTTGAATTGATCTATCCCATCAGGAATAAAGGCTTTAACATTATGCATTACCAATACTTTGGACACAAGAAGGATAAAATAAATTTTCTGACGTAAACTATGTATTGGCCTTCATCCGTTTCTCAATTACTTTTCATTTACCTCCCTTATGTGCCCCAAATTTCTCAGATCCAGGAAGAGAAGGACTCTCTACCTTTTCCTTATCTGATATTCATCAATTCTATCAACTCATATCAGAGTTCGTGTGTAAGACACAGATGTGCAATTTGGCTGCTAAGGTCCTTGTTCCTCATACTGGCCCTCTAGCACTTCTGGACCCTGAATGAATAAATTCACCCCTATCCCCAAAGAGATGTGCCAAAGTCAACAGACTATTTTAAGAGTGTAAATAGGATTTTTTGAGAAATAAAAATGAGATTCAAATAAAACAAGGAGTGCAAAATTTGAATGTCTATATAATAAATTAGGAAACTAAATTCTTATCAGCAGAAACCACAAACTTTCAGAGTGATTGAAGACACCACATTCCTGGAAAAGGGTGATGTAGGGCTATCAGTCTCTGATAACGTATCACCCAACAGGTTAACCTACCGATATGTAGAAATCAAATACTTTCAGAATCTATTGCAATTATTTCCACATTTTTTCCCCTTTACATTTTCCTCTCATTTAATTTTTATAAATAGTGCATTCCAACAAAAGCATCTAGCAATAACTGTATTATTACCACTATGTTTCCTTGTTTTCAAATAACTGGAAAATGTTTTTCATGTTGCTAAATATTCTCTGAAAACAATATAAAGCTAGAACAATATTTCATCACGTTGCTATAGCATAAATCACTGAACCATCTTTCTACTGGTGGGCATTTAGGTAGTTTCCATTTTCCCTTACTATGATAGATAACTGTGGGATAAAAAACTTGAAACATATCTCTGTCCACAGAATACTAAAAGAAAATCTCACAGATTATCTCTGGGTCAAAGGGTTTGAGTTTGTTAAGGTTCTTGGTAACATAAAATCTACTGCTTTTCATAAACATAACATAAATTTACATTCCCAGCTCTGGTGTAAGACTGCTCCACTAAACCCACTCCCACACAACTAAAGACTATTTTTCTTTAACCTTTGCCAATTTTACAGGTGAGAAAATGGCACCTCTCAATAACAATGCATTTATTGAACTACAAGTAGAGGTGAATTTCCTCCTCATGTTTATGGACCACTTATAGCCTGAGAATGGTCATTCACATTTATAGCCTGTATTTCTATTTTGTTAGTTTACTCTTTTGTAAGAGCTATTTATTAGTAAAAATATTAGACAGTAATAATTCTATAATACAAAACCATTCACAAAAAATGCAAAATTAAAACAAAAGTATATCAAAATCTGTATGTTCATGGTAAATTTTATACAAGTATTTTATCTTTATTTCTCTGTGTTTTCCAGGTTTCCAGTGCTTTTTCCCTGATTATAAAAGTAAACAACTCTGGAAAAGATGGGCAATTTCTATTTTAAATGATAGTCATGAGTTTTTTTTCTAAAGGATCTCTGGGTTTCTAATGTAAAGTTGTCACGGATAATAAATGAAAGTGCGATGAAGAAACATCTTATATGCTGCAAGTGACATTTAGACAAAAGAGTGCCTTCAATCTAATTTACACTTACTTTGTTTAAAAGCGTGGTAGACATTCAGCAGTGTCAGATGATCTCCATCTATGTGGGCAAATCTCATCTTGGCCTCATCTGCGGCTTTCTTGGCCTCCGTGGGGCGAACAAAACACTGTGGGACTAAACAAGGTTGGTATGGGCCCAACACAAACGCCCATATCGATGAGTCACGCATTCACAGATAGAGGAACAAGGCCTAGCTAGGTCAGTTCACAGAGCATAGGGCAGGGCAGGATGGCCTCCAACTGCATCTTGGACTGTTTACTACCTTGATTTGGTACATCAACACCTAACCACATCTGTAAGACAAGAGGGTTTCAAAGCTACAGAGTACCTGATTATTTTTAACTAGATCTAAAAGTAGGCATCAAAACAGCTATTCTGAAGGCCATCAAGATACTAGGAAGCTCAACTCATTTCAAAAACCAGTGCCGATAGCTCTACCAATAGCCAGAATTACGGTGTTAATAGCCTTTTAGCTAAATATAATTTTTTAAAAGGCCATCCATTGAATCCACTGAATGGTTATGAAAGTGATGAAGCTATACTTGCCCACTGCAGGGCTAAAAACAACTTTCCAACCAGTGTACTGCCACATTTCTATTGTAATTCTTCCCTAGTGCTGTGGCTATTACCAACTGGTGGGTATCACTATTAGCACTGGTGAGCAGAAGCATATGTAAACATAAAAAATATCATGAAATCTTGGGTTTTGATGATAGCAGTAGTGGTGGAAGGTTAAACCGCCTCTGAATTAAGAAAATTCAAAAAGGCTGGGAATATTCGGCCTAGTTTTCCAGCATTTTAAGAAAGATTAGAAAATAAAGTCCCAAGTTCTTTTTTTAAACTGTATTTGAAGACTTCAATATAAAAGCAGAATCCAATATTTTAAAAGTTGACAATTAGTCTGAAACGGTCATTATTTCAAGGGTCATCAAAATATATAACTACAGTATTTGTTTAGAGCCTCAATATTAATTCACATAAAACTTTAAGTTGTTACATACAAAGCGTGCACTATATTTTTTGAAATACAACTTTCCTTAATTCACTTTAGCAATTCCATAGTCGTAATAGCAGTATGAAAATAAAAAGACTTAACAACTTGGGACTTTGTGAACACATTTTTAAAGCTCTTAAAACTTTGTCAATAAAAAAAAATTATAAATTATCAGTTCAGATAGAAGATAATGGGAATAATCGACAGTGAGATCAAATACAGTATCAATTACTCTTTGCCATACAGTTTCCCCTTTAAAATGATTCCAAAGAAGCCAAATAGAGACAATGACACATAATCACAGTAAATACTAAGTCTTGCTTAATGTAACTGAAGCAAGGTAATAAATAAAAGTACAGAAACCTCTCATAGCTGTGAAAGTTAATGTGAACTAGCTACCAGAGTTAAATATTGGGTATAAGAAGCACTCCATAAGGCCCCTGATTTGTACTATTTATATCAGGACCCAAAAACTTCAGAAACTATTTAAATGGAAAACAAAGCATTACAAGCTCAGCAAACTGTTTCAGTTCCGTGACTTCTTCCTCACACTTTAATAACGTTTTCCCCCACAAATGCCATGCTTAATAACCGCTGCACATAAGTGTTCACTCTCTTGATGTGCTAAAGATGACCAGTAAACCCTACGTTTTGTAGAACTAGTACAAATAAGAGATGTAGTTGGAAGATCTCAACTGCATCATAATGACCAATTTTTTTTAAGGGCTAATTTTCTGAACTCAGACAATGGTAATTGTATAGTATGCCTGATAAGAGAACCTAGAAAAATAAAAACTGGGCAGATAACAAATACACAATCTGTTAAAACTCTTGCCCCACACTTTCTCTAAAAACTAAAATGTTGGGTTAACTACAACTGGGAGAATCTAGCAAAAACAACATATAAGAAAAGGCAGACAACAACCTACCACCACCTCCGCAAGAGACTACAATTTCATTAAAATGATTCGATACTGCCCTGCCCATCTGCTCTGAGTCTGATCAATCATAACTCTGCAAAAAAAACATTTTAGCTAGATCTTAAATTAAAAATTCACACCATTAAAATATACATCTAAACTAAGCCAAAATTTTTATATTTAGAAATTTTAAAAATTTCCTCCTTTAACTACATGTAAGATTTTGAATTATTTGAGGCATTTAATTATAAATAATACCAATAAACCACTCTATGACTGGAAGTCAACTTTCCCCAGTACTGAAACTAGTATTATAGAGTACTTTGATAGTAAAAACTTAATACGTTTTCTATTTTACGCTGCAAGAACCAGTGTATATTTTTATATTAACAGTATTTCTTTTTTTTTGGAAAATCTAATTTCCAAGTTACTATTTATTTATGAATTAAGTGTTACTATTAAAAACAACAGTATTTGTTCAGCTTAATGTTCTAATTTTTAAAATAAGCCATTTTATCTATTAGACATATTTATTTTATCAAGTGTTTTCCTGTCATTGTAAAAGAATTACCATCAGGTTAGATTTTAAACCCAGAATTATATATTACTACTTCTATTTATTTGATATTAAGTTTGAAGTAAATGTTTGATTGCCACTGCAGTATGATTTATACATGTAAAAAAAGCTCACTCTTTAAATGACAGTTTGCTTTGTCTCAGGCTCACTTAATAGTGCCAGCTACTAGAACAAAGTTCTTCTGGTACTTTTAGCAATAAACTGCAAAACTAATGGACCTACCAAAGAACTCAGTTATGATGTCTTCAGACTTACTCTCTTATTGAGATTTTTATCTGCACTCAAGAGAGCCCATGTTTTTACTATACTGTGTGCACAATGACTTAATTTACTTTTGTAAATACTATGTCATTATGAAGCTACTTTACAAGATATTTAGGAAGCAAAATGAGTCCCTTAAAACCACCTATAAAATCCACTATCATACTAAATATTAGAAAACAAAACCAAAAGTGAAGTCCACCCAAACTTTGAAGAGCTGGGCTTTTTTTAGTTCCTTTCCCTCTATTACCTGACAACATAGCAGTAATAGATAGGACCTCATTAGAACAGTTGTAGTCACAACTTGCAATAACCATTTTAGCGAGCTGTGGATCTAGAGGAAACTCAGCCATCATGGATCCCAATTCAGTCAGATCTCCATCATCATTTAAAGCAGCCAGATAATTCAAAAGTTCTAGGGCTCTCATCAGAGTTTCAGGAGCTAGGAGGAAAAGGCAATATATCAGACAAGCAAAAACGTGACAAAGTACAAATTATTACAAGCATTCTCATTTTTCATTCTACAGTGGACAAAACTCGAAACTCAAACTGTCATCAAATTCAATTACAGCGATCTAGCAAACTATGAATCATATAAAATTGCAAAACTTTCCTGTATAATAGTAAAACTGTCATCTTCCTAAGTACATTAAATAACTGTTAACTCAACAATGTGTTTATCAAACTATTTTTCTTCCAAAAAAAAATTGGGAAAATTTTCATTTTCATGCCCTGTCAATAACTCCCAGAATAATTTAGCTATTCTGAAGGGGAAAAAAAAAAAAGAATTTGCTCTTTTGTCACTCTTTTAGTTTTAATGCTAACACACAAAATTTATCTTGACACAGTGTAAGAAACAGGTAAAATGTATTTAATATACATACTGAATAGGATGCAGAGAAAGAGTCAATTTTGGTTAAAAGGTTTGATAAAATATGCTTTGAGAATTCATACCTGGTGGATCCATAAAATCAAAATGCACCAAATCATCAATACCGAGTTTCTTCAATTGTAACACAACTGATCCTAAATTAGAACGCAAAATCTCAGGATAGGTGTTATCCTAGAAAAATACAAAAACATTTGTTCTGTTAAACATTCCTTAATCCTCTTGCTCCAAAAAGCAAAACGTATCTGTTCTCTGCCCCCTCAGCTATTAACTTTTGGCATTTCTTCTAAACCGCTGACTAAAGAGAGGAGAAAAACACTTATGGACTAAAAAGACTAAAAGGGAATCAGACACTTTCTATGAACTATCTTTATAGGGTTCGAAGCGTTACTGCTGCTGCCCACCTAGACTTAGAACTGTAACAAAGATCTGTATTGGTAGACTACACCATAAATCTCAGAAAAACTAAAGAGATTATAGTGCCAAAAGGCAAGATAAAGTAAATGAAGTAATTTTCTCCTGGTAACAAATTCAACTTAACCTTCCAAACACACTAGGAAGGACACAGTAAAACCCTTACCTGCATTTCTGTTTTGTAAGCTTTCTCTGTATAAAGTCTGAAGCACTTCCCAGGTCTGGTTCGTCCAGCTCGACCAGCCCTTTGCTGAGCTGAAGCTTTACTAATGGCTGTCACTAAAAGGGACTCGACTCTGATTCGAGGATTATATACCTATTGGAATGGAAATGACATTAAGAATGATTCTTCCTTCAGTTAAACACAAAACTGTGATCTAACAGAAGTATCCAAAGCCCACAGCTAACCCCAAAATAAACAAAGTAGTACTGATGACCACGATAAACCATGCTGGGACAGAAACAAAATTCATCGTCTTTACTCCTTAACTTTCTTTCAGGTATTCTGTCTCCAACATTTTGAGAGACCCAAACTAACGTGAAAAGTCTCTTATCTAACACACAGATAGCTTATATCATCTTTACTCTTCCTAATTTAAAATAATTTCAGCTTTACCTTACTCTTATATAGTGGATTGTGCTGAAGGTTTTTGCCTGAAAAGAACCTGTCAATTTCAACACCTTGGACATTAAGAAAACTATTTTGAACTTAGTCCAGAAGAAGTCAGTTATATGCTGCCAGTTTAAAGGACAGTTTTCTATCAAAAACATGAATACTATGTACAATGAATTCTCCCAATTATACTTATAAAATGTAATCAAATGCAATCAAAGATCTTTAAATTATAAAACATAGTTTTATTTATTTACTGAGCAGTCACTTCATTTGGTAAAAGTGCTTGGTATTCAGTACTGTTAAACTAGAGGTTAACATAGTACTTTTTATTCAAGTACTGTGCCTGGCACATAGAAACTCTAATTTAGTTGGGGAGTGACTGATATGCAGGTTATGATAATCAATCCTGTATTTATTACTACCACCATACTCCTTACATGAACATACACTCACATACAGAACACTCAACATCACTACAAAGAAACAAAGAAAACAATGCAACCGAAAAGAAGCCTAGGGTTAAACATTAAACATGGGCTTAGTATGTGAAAGCCAGCTAGAACACAAAGAGTTCATATCTCAGAAGTCTGAAAATGAAACACAAACTGGAAAATAATTCTAAAAAGTAAATTTAAGCCATTAAATGAGTAAGCAGTAAGTACTGTTAAACTAATGCTAATTTATAAAGTACTAAAGTAGTACAAAATACGTACCTTTTGTTTCGCAAATCCAGGATCAATCACAAATACCACACCATCTATTGTCAAAGATGTCTCTGCAATGTTAGTTGACACAACAACCTGTTAAGAAATAAAGAGTATTTAACTTATACTACCGGCCAAGTACAATTCAAATAGTAAGATTAGCATTAACTTTCACTAAACAATCAGTTACAACCCACTAAATAAACCAGAAATAAGGTTTGATCTTTAATGACCAATGCTATATAAAGACGAATATTTAAGAATTCAGGGCTTCCCTGGTGGGGCAGTGGTTGAGAGTCCGCCTGCCGATGCAAGGGACACGGGTTCGTGCCCCGGTCTGGGAAGATCCCACATGCCGCGGAGCGGCTGGGCCCATGAGCCATGGCCGCTGAGCCAGTGCGTCCGGAGCCGGTGCTCCGCAACGGGAGAGGCCACAACAGTGAGAGGCCCGCATACCACAAAAAAAAAAAAAAAAAGAATTCAAAGTTTCATTAAGCTCATCATAGTACCTTCCTTTTTCAACAAAAAATCTTCAGGTTATTACTCAATCACATCATGTTTTGATTATTCAAATAGCAGAAGAACATCAAAAGAAAATTATCAATAAATCAATATAAGCTTACCTCACAGAATGTCTCCCTGAGAGAACACTCCTTTGTTAATATCCAAACTCCACACAACATGTAAATCTTTCAATATTTTCAGGCAACATTGACAAAGGAAAACTTTATATCACCAAAACTCAACTCAGTATTTTAAACAAAATGGCACATAGGGATGAAAACCTCAAGTTAGAATCCAAGAATTTGCAGATCATCAGAACAGAACGTGGATGTTTTGTAAAGTGTATAGTCTCAAAGGGGGTGTCACTGCATACAAGGAAACTGTTAATCATTTTAACTTTTTATTGACAGGGAATAATGTTTAAAGCATTTACATACTAACATGATAGCTTGCTTTTTCATGTGGGTGTTTTACTGTATTTTAAACAGGTTTTAGAAGATTAGGGGCTTGAGAATGACATGTTACATAATTTTTCTTTTTAAACAATGGGAAAATGGGATCCTCATTATCATTTTCCCCAAAACATCTCATTTTGGGAACAGATTGCTGCCATTAAGTAGGAGATACGTGTATATGCAAGCAGTTTACACAGAAGATAGATCAGAGTCTGCTCTTAAAGCTTTTACAGTTTGTAAAGAAACATTAGAGGTGGAGAGCAAGTGTAATGACATCAAAAATGGGCTGTAAGGTTTCCCTGGTGGTGCAGTGGTTGAGAGTCTGCCTGCCAATGCAGGGGACACGGGTTCGTGCCCTGGTCCGGGAAGATCCCACATGCCGCTAGGCTAGGTCCGTGAGCCATGTCCACTGAGCCTGCGCGTCTGGAGCCTGTGCTCCGCAACGGGAGAGGCCACAACAGTGAGATGCCCGCGTACAGCAAAAAAAAAAAAAAAAAAAAAAGCGCTCTAAGATTTTTAAAGTGTTTATTTCCAAAGTGAAGACAATGAAAACTTACCGAGAAAATGGCGTTTAGGAGAGTTGTTGAAGGTAAGGTGGGATCTACCCACAAGAGGGAAGGGAAGAGCACTAGAAATAGAAGGTTCGGCTTAAACGAGAGAGCATGTGGACAAGAATGCCCATAGGCACATGTAAGAAAGGACTCACACTGCCAGGAAATCTTGGAGGTTTAAAAGATTACTAGAATGCCGCGGAGCAACTAAGCCTGTGTGCCACAGCTACTGAGCCTGCACTCTAGAGCCTGCGAGCCAAAACTACTGAAGCCCATGTGCCTAGAGCCCGTGCTCTTCAACAAGAGAAGCCACCGCAATGAGAAGCCCAAGCACCATAACTAAGAGTAGCCCCCGCTCGCCGCAACCAGAGAAAGCCCACGCACAGCAACGAAGACCCAACGCAGCCAAAAATAAATAAATAAAATAAATTTTTATATATTAAAAAAAGATTACTAGAACATCACTAACAGGATAATATTTTAGAATCACTTGCATGTCTAAGACAAAAACACTCCCTTTGTGCATTGGTCAGTTGAAAAGACTACTAACTAGCAAATGGACAATAAACCATAAGTGGTTTGATGCTTAATGAAATATATTTTCCAGAACATTTTGAAGACATGCACATTCAATAATTAGAGCTGAAGCAAGCATAAACAAGGTTAACAGGTGAACTTAAATAAATACAACCAGAGTTTATTTAATATTCTTCTACAAAGTCAGTGTGTTGTAGTGGAAGGAGCAGGGGTAGGTGGCAAAGCCAGGAATCAAACCTAAATAGCTAAGTAAGAGTGGAGAGGTTTTAACACCCCCAAGCTTTAATTTCCTTTTATAACTCTTGTATACTAGTCTAGCTGAGACAGAGTTTTAAGATATAAACTTAGATAATGTGGAAAGCCCTTAAAACTATACAGAATCACAAACTACATGCCTGTGATTACATAAGAGGTCTTGTAATTTTCTGTTATTCTGGGGTGAAAATGGTTGCCATTATGGATAGATGTTGTACTTCTAGATAGATGTTTAAAACACATTTTGGGGGAAAAAAAATTTCACATATTTCTAATAGAACAAAATATACTCAATGTAATAAAAATGTATTGATGTGATTAACCCTTTGAGTTATTTAAAAACAATTTTTGTCCACCAAATAATTTCACTTGGTGTTCATGTGTCTTCTCTGGGTGTGTGTGTGACAAATCATACAACACCTTATAAAGTGGTGTGGATGTGTGATTTCACAAGTGTTTAAGAATCAGGTGATTACACCAACTTTGACAAGCTCCGTGTCATTACTGATGATAAAGTCAACTGCCATCCCAAAGTCACACTCTGAAATACAAGCATAAAAACACCTAGAGAAGCATGGTCTTTAGACTTTTTCCAAAGATTAAAAAAGTAAATTGGTTAAAAAGCTTTAAGGTGATAAAAACTTTTTTTTGAGTAGGACCTACCTACCCTATGAGAGGTGGGTTTTGGGACAAAAAAGGGGAACAATCATATAACAAATTGTACAACTCTGAGGGAGGTATTTCTACTGACTCTACCACTAGAGCTGGATAAACAATACTAACTAAGGCTAAATAAAACATACACACCCACAGATTACAAAAGAATAGAGAAATAAATGAGATGATAAAAGTTATCTAGCTGTCTTGGAACCTTAGCAGTGGGGTGAGTGAGGCAAGCCCTAAGTATGTTCTAAATGTGTTAAGTGGCACATGATCTAATTAGGAAGTGGTCATAACACAGTGATACTGAATTTGTCAAGGGACTTACATATTACTGACAGGAATATATACGTTATAAGCTTTCTAGACTGTAGCTTGCAAATAAGTGTTCAAAGTGTCTTAAAGAGTGTTCAAACCTCACTTGCAAAGGAATTATTTCAGGTAAATAACCCCATATATAGAATAAACATTATGACAAAAAGTCTGGCGATGCCAATTCTAATCTTTTTATATTGTATGTGTTAAGAATAAACTCTCAGCTAGATTTATCCCTTTCCTCCTCAATAATCTGCCTTCTAATGGAATCCACGTTGATTTATTTCAGTAATTCCATTTCAAAGTACTTGAGTTGCTCTACTTGAATTCTATTTGGACTCAGTAATGCAGTTAGGTTAAACAAATTTGGATTTTTAGTCCCTAGGGAACTCGGTGGGGGTCTCCAATTCAGTGAGGACATTAGCTTGTTTGTAAATGTCCCAGCAGCACCACACTAAGTTATCTTCAGAGAGTGTATTATTAAGCCTCTCTTTAAAACTATAGAGCCATCACCATAAGGGCCATTTCTCTTTTATATTGAGCAATGTATGCTCTGAGCATACACTGTTAATTAGTAAACTCTAAGATAAGCTACAGAAAAATCAGCTATTTGTATGGACAAAATTAATGAAAACTAAATAAAAACAAAAATAGTTGCTGGATTTTAATAACACCAAATCTACATAAAACAGCAGCTATAAGTCTTAGTCAAAAAATGCATACAAGTGACTTACTGATGAGTAAACTTTCATGCATGTACAAAAGTACTGTAGCTTTAGCTTAAAGTCAAATACTTGAACAAATGTCAAGCATGATCAAAACAGGTAACAGTCTCCACCCTCACATAAATTTATGAATTGCATTCTCAACCTTTCTTTTAAAACAATTTATTTATTTATTTATTTTTGGCTGTGTTGGGTCTTCATTGCTGCACGTGGGCTTTCTCTAGTTGCAGCAAACGGGGGCTACTCTCATTGCGTTGCGCAGGCTTCTCATTGTGGTGGCTTCTCTTGTTGCGGAGCATGGGCTCTAGGCACGCGGGCTTCAGTAGTTGTGGCTCTGGGGCTCTAGAGCGCAGGCTCAGTAGTTGTGGCTCTGGGGCTCTAGAGCACAGACTCAGTAATTGTGGCGCACGGGCTTAGTTGCTCTGCAGCATGTGGGATCTTCCCGGAACAGGGCTTGAACCTGTGTCCCCTGCATTGGCAGGCGGATTCTTAACCACTGCGCCACCAGGGAAGCCGTCAACCTTTCCTGATTAAAAACTTGAAAGTTTACCATTGGTGCTATGTTGCAAGTCCACATAAAAAGAACTCAGTAACTATTTGTAAAAGGAATACTGGTTAAGTACCCAGTGCCCATAAAAGATTACGTTTAATATAGCCTACATTTAAAAACTTGAGTACTAAAAAGCTGTTTTGTTATTAGTTTTACCACAATCCTATTAGGAACCCTATTTTGCATAAATTAATACAATGAGTAAGATAATAAGGTACTACCTTACAAAACGTGCTCGAATATAAAGTAATTTAACAAAAACATGAATCAAATAGTATTTTGTTTCACACTGGAAGCAGACTGTAAACCCCTAAATGTTCCTATGTAATTTTATTTATCTACTTACTTATTTTTGTGCTTTGTCACACTCTTTATATTTTTTTAAATTGGAGTATGGTTGATTTACAACACTGAGTTACTTTCTGCTGTACAGTTTACATATATATATATATATCCACTCTTTTTTAGATTCTTTTCCCATATAGGTCATTACAGAGTATTGAGCTCCCTGTGCTATACAGTAGGTCCTTATTAGTTATCTATTTTATATATAATAGTGTGTATATGTCAATCCCAATGCCCAATTTATCCCTCCCTGTAATTTTAAATGAATTGTATCAGTCAGTGACAGCACTCTTGAATGAAAGTCCCATTCTAGTAACTGGCAGTTATGTTTAATTAATGAATTCATGACAAAAGAATCAAGCCTTGGCCTCTAGTTCTTTGTTTTATAATATAAATAGGATATTACCAAAGTTGTAGCATTTAAAAAAGAGAACAGGAAAATAGCAACTGAATACCAGTTCTTACTGTTCTGGTATCCACCCACATTCCCTCATGTAACCTGTGTGCATCTTAATTCTTACCCTTCTTCTTTTTCCACAATCCCACCAATCCTTTCTTCTATTCTAACTGAACCTGCCAAGCCCTGGGTCTGATGGTCACTTGCTCATCTCGCCTGCCAGTCACTGCTTGGCCTTAGTGCATTTCAACAGTCTCAGGTTTTCAGCTGGCACTCCTACCTTCCCTGACCAGCTTCAAAATACATGATTTGCTGGGTGAATCCTCCTCTATAAACTTCTATAAAAATTGTTCACTTTCCCTTAAACATGCTGGGGTCCAATGTGTCTTTCCTCATAAAGAATAATGCACCAATTGCCAAGGGAAGTCCTCCCTCCCCTGGGATCATCCAGGGAGGCCATGACAGCCCTCTTCTCAACCTCTAAGATGAAGCTGACTCACGCCAGGAGATAACATGATTTCCCAACAAGAGATCCTATAGCTTTAGCTGAATGAAACATCATTAGTGGATGATGAAATAGCACTGTGGCCCTTAGTTTTGATTCTGAATTAAAAGCCTGAGATGGGATCCCAAGGTGAGTCCAAGCCCTGGGAACTCCAATGGCCTCCCCTCAACATCTGTGGCCATCACACATATATCCAACTGCTGCTGAATCACTCTTTTCAGAAAGACAAAATTCTCCTAAATATCCTAGGATTTACAAGAACATGAAAAGCAATAGTTTTAAAAACCAAACAACTCATTCTATTCCATGGGCTTTGGCTGTAGAGTCTACAAAATGTACCATGTACTGGACTGACACCAGACTGAACCTAAATTTCCAATATACTAGTATTAACAGAGCGAAGAGCTCAGATATGAAGTAAGTTTTAATGTGTGGGCCCAATAGTTCTCAAAGTAACTCAAAATGGAATGAAGAGAACTACATGAAAAGACAAACATGGCAAATCTTGCTGTAAGCCAATTTTACTCAAAGATAAATAAAAACACCATTTTAAAATTAAAACGAATGCAGATAACACAAAGTGTACATGATTTCAAGAGAAAATTAAATCACCTGCCTGGAGGATGTACTAACTCTAACTCCTCTTTACTACAGAAAATGTTTACGAAACAGCTATTTTTATATACATCCATTGACAAAGAGTGAAGTTAAAAACTCCACAGAGAATGAGTACTTTTCAGTCAACAAATCAACTTCAAAATTATATACTAAAGTTATCACTTAAAACTGTCCCCCAAAGTTCTGAATGCACATAAACAGAAAATATTTTAAAACATATTCTAGAGACAGCACTGACAAAAATAATTGCAATAATTGAACGTAATGAAGCTATGATCAGACTTTTTTTTTTAAATAATTGCAATGTTGAACATAATGAAGCTATGATCAGATTATTTTTTTAAAAGTCATATTCACTACTCTTGTTGATCTATGAAAAACTCAAAACCTAATATTTTTCCTTATCAACCTCCTGTTAATTTATATACCACTACGCTGGGGGTGCCTGACTTTTCAGTAAGTTCTTTCCATTTGAAAAATGTATCTGGTTCATTTAACTTTTACACAGCCATGTAAAGAGATAATTAACCATGATACATTTAAATATCTTTATAATTTGTAATTTTCCAACAATCATCAAAAATGTTGGGAAAAAAGATCGAAAAAATACAGCAAAAAAAATTGTGAATCTGTTAAGCTAGAATACAGACATAAGAAAGCAATAAATTCCAAATCTGACTGACAAGCAAGTCATAAGTGAGTAATATTTCCTAAGACTTTTCTATATGAATAAACTCAAGAAATGTGTAACAGTTGCCACGAGGGCCTAGACTGTTCTAGATATGTTAGTACCCTGTATACAATAAGCTTAATCCCCGACAATCATCTCCCCAAGGTGATGAAGGTAATCAACTATACCCAGTTTAAAATATGCAAACTTTAAAACCAGATCAAGAATCGTACCAAAATTCACATGCAGCTTATTATATAGCCTAATAAGTGGCTGGGCTTTTTAGAAGCCAAATTGACTCTAGTGGCTTTCCAACCTTTTCAAACAATGCAATCTTATTTTCAAAGGATCTAAGAGAATCTCCATCTCTTAAAAAATAAAGGCATAGCTACCTGTATCAAACTCAGATCTCCTTCCTGTACACGCCCCCCCCACACACAAAGCACCCAGAAACAAGGCTGGAATTCCCCTGGCTCCCTTCCTGTGCCAGGCAGATATCCACACCAAAAGGATCCACAGTTCCTGCCCACAAGAAATCCAAATATTTACGCAGTGTGATTAGTGTTGCTGTTATTAGAGATCTGTGCAGTCACCATTTCATACCTACAGACATGACATTTGGTTAGGTCTTGACAAAAATTCTAGGCAGAAGCCAAGGCACTAAAGAAAAAAGTACTTAGTTTCTGCCAAGTGATTTAATGGGGAGGAAGACATCTGGCTGTCTTCCTCACCCCAATCAACCTTCCATTTGCTAAGGAGGAACTTCTGGGGAGAGAGGGAAGCAGTATCTGCTCTTACTCTAAGGTCAAAAGATATGCAAAACTCTACTCAAATACATTTCTTTCTATTTACTTTGGAAATACAGGTAACACTGTAGCACACAATTCAGATGACAATCACCCATAACTTACTCCTTTATAATTAATTCAATATAGTTTGATATCTCACAGACAAATCTTTCGGCATTAATGCAATGTTTATAGAGAACATTTCAATGCTACCTTTCTTCCAATTGCTCCGTTCTGCTTTTTTGGAGGCGGAGGCTCAAAAATGCGTTGCTGCTGCTGAGGTGGGAGTGTAGAGTACAGTGGAATGATTTTAATGTCACCAACTTCAGGGCCCAAATCATCAACCTCACGCTTTATTCTCTTACAGGCTTCATCAATTTCCTACAAAAGTTTGAGTTTGAAAATAAAATGAATACACACTGAAACATTTTAAGTATTTATCATAATCCTAGTTCTATGCACCTTATTTTCATTTTAGTAATCAAAATTAATTTAGCAAATTTCACTGGGATTTCCATAAATAATCCAAGAAACTGACTTCTGTAGTCAAATAAACACAAAATTGCCTTATTGGCATTCCACACCCTTTTTCTTAGACTCGATATCCTAATTAATTCTCAACAAACTGTACTAAAATTGAAATTTCTCACCCAGGAATATTTAACTGCACTCATAACCTTTTCAATTTTCACAATCTAAAAGAAATTGATGTGCTAGATATTTTAAACAAGCCAATTAGGCTTTAATGTCACGTATCACTAATGCAATTATATGGAAGATTTGCTTCATTGTGCTTAATGAGAACACACACCTCTACAGTATCAACATAGATATTTAAGAACTAGGTTAACCCAAATATCTTAGAGCCTCTTCAAAAATTTCCCTACTACAGAAAACGATTCCAATACATTTGCATTCAAACCCAGTTTTAAAGAGAGGACACACAATGAATACTGAGAGTGTATGAGCGACAGGTGGATGGGAGGCTCTAGGGGATGGCAAAGGGACTTGAAAATGGGAAGGGAGCCAATTTTATATTTTACAGAAGCTTTGATTTAGTTAAACTCAGAAGTATGCTAAATGATTTGGCAGTCTGTCCAATAATCTCTACCAGAAGTTACCCTTACTGACAAATTATCTTTTATTCAAAAGACAGAATGATTTTTAAACATTTATCAGGTTAATTTATTGTATATTATAATCAAGCTAGAATAATTTTCCTTGAAATGATTGTAAATCAAAGTGCAACTCTGTTTCCATGTTAAAGAATACAAAGATTTTGGATACTTAAGAACAACAAAAAAAAGGTTTTTTCCATCAATTTCAAACATACCAGTTTTCTTGAATAACAGATAAAGTCTTGAAAATTGTGACACAGAAAATTACTACTAAGTATTTGATGTAATAGTTTCCTTTGAGATCTAAAGTTTCCAAACGAAAATGAAAGTTTGCTATTCACTGAAAAAAATATAACAAATGAAACAAATATTTTTACCAAAAAAACTGCTTTCAAATGCTGTACCTAATTAGAATGCCCCCTGCTGGTATACAAATACAAAATTAGACCTCTTCCCCACCCCCGCAAAAAAAACTGAATATAAATCCAAAACTAGATTTTATATATTACATATCCTATAGGAAAACTGACACCAGTATTTTCAATTTTGTTAATTCTATAATATATTCGACTGGAAAATAAATGGTCAGAAGCCACCAAATCCCAGATTTTATATAGAAAATTAAAAGTGCCCCAAATCATGCATTTGCAGACTCCAGAAATTTTAACAAGATTATTGTACTTGGAAGTACTAGAAGTATTTGCTAAGCATGTATGGAGCTAAAACAAAACCACTATTGCACGGGATATAAAGACTACTCTAAAGAGCAGAGGGGAAAAAAATGCCACACCATTTATGTTTTTATACAAAGTTCTAAACACTATGCTTTTAAACTCAGCAACAAAATTTTCCCTAAATTTAACCAAACTTCCAGAGTCAACACTGTCAGTTCTGAAGACCACAAAGCTTATTAACATTCATCAGCACAATGCAACCTTCTGCTTAGTCATGAATTGAGAACTGAGACAAAAGTTTAAGAGTTTCTGAATTCAGGAAAGACTTTCAGCTCCAAAAGCATCAATATGTATGTTAGTAAATTAATTCAGACCCTACTAATTTAAAGAATCTCAACTCCTGCATGTGGAAAAGATTCAGTGAAATTAAAGATAAAAGAATATACTGCTTAAAGAATGAAGGTTTCAACATCTTTAAGCATCTACAATTGATATTTCAATTATAATCGTTCTTATCTAATTCAGTAGCACAGCTCCTCTAAGGAGTTCTTCTAGGAACACTTGATTTAATGGATTAACAAAAAAATAATACACATTCTAGAATTCACATGTTTTCCAACCTTTCACCAATTAAAAACTGGTCTCTCCCCTCCCAAATTAACTCAAGGGACTACAGAAAACACAACTGTTTACGTGGTCAAAATGGTAACATGGTCATCATTTTTAAATGTCAAGATAGCTAAATTTTATGGATGCTATTCAAATTTATGGAGACAGGAGTACTGAATTCCCAGAATCTACCATTTAACTGACCAAGTAAAAATAACAGGTTCACAGACATGAGGAATAGTAGTATTGCTACCTTATCCTTAAAGGTCTTTACATTCTTCAAGACTTTATTAGTCTTCTAAAGGAAACTTAAAAATGCAACAGGACACATGTAAACCTAGTTCAATTACAGTAATACTTTACTGAAAGATACACACATTTGAAAACCTTGGGGCTTATTCCCTTCCTTTCCCCAGCTGTGGGGTAGCTGCCAAAATATCAACCACAGAAATTTAACTCATAGAAAAGCATCTCAGGTCGTCTCCATAAGGCCATCTGATATTTTTGATAGAATTCTAATATGCTTGTCTATCTGAACATAATGACTATTTTGAATAGCCGTTAAAAAAACATGCTATGCACTTTGGAGGAAGTGAGAAACTATAGAGACCATACACAAAAGAACAAAATGAATACAACAGCCTCAACATTGCATTATAGGATAAACACTGTTTACATGCATCTAAAAAGCATTTGGTACTCTTGCTTACAAAATATATATATAAATTCTTCCATTCAAAATGCATACAAAGGGAGACTAATACATACAGAGATCTATCTGTAAAACTGAATTTGCAACCCACCTTTTTTCCCAAAAGAACAAATATGATTCTCTACTGTGAATGATTTTGCACCCCCAGGGGACATTTGGCAACGTCTACAGACTGGGGGAGTGTAACTGCATCTAATGCGTAAAGGCCAGAGACACTAAGAAACATCCTACAATGCATGGGGTACCCACAGCAAAGAATTAATCAGCCTACAACATAAATAGTGCTATGGTCGAAAAACCCTGCTCTACAGAAAAGAAACTATGGTCAATGGGACAGAAATAATAAATCATATGGACAATACTGAAAAAATGCAAGGGTAAAAAAGTCACTCAACATTTATAGCTCTTAATGCAACAGCATTTGATCAAATATTATATATCAAGCATCCCTGCAGACTGAACGCAAATAAGAGAGTTCACATTCTAGTGGAGGTGAATGAACAGCACAGATACAGAACATTTCCAGCTATGAAGAAAGTTGTAATGGAAAAGCACTCCTCTAGAACCTTGCTAGGAATAGAATCTCATTCAGGTAGGAATAGGATCCTACCTGACCTATTGAATCAGAATCTTCAAGCTTTCTAAGTGATCAGCACATATATTAGTTTGAGAAGCAAGTTCTAGAAAATTCACAAAGCCTACTACAGCAAATGACAAGCTTTAAGAAAACCTCTAGAAAAGGCTTTCTAAAACTATTTTATCCAGATAGCTTTCATTGAGCTTATTTAGCCATCAAGAATTTTTCAGCACACCTGTAAACATCCTGTTGGATATGAGTTTAGAAAATGCTGCATCTGAGAATAAAATTCCTATCTTAAAATTGATGTAAATTCTAACTAAGGAATTTCAGTGATTCCTTCCAATCCTCAGTAAACACATGCAAGAAGACAAAAACAAAACACACACATTTGTTTTGATGGTAGATGGGCACCTGAATTACCTGAGTTCACTTACAAACTAAATTACTGACTATAATAACCAGATTTCACATCACCTGTGATTCAAATTCATACCTCAGCAAAACTGCAAATTAACACAACACTACTCACCACCCAGGTCTCTCCAAAGTTGAGACTACAATTGCTAAATCTTGAAATTCTAAAAGCATTTAATATTCTTAGGGTAATTAACTAGAACACAAAGACTAATAGTATAAAAGGGTATTCCTAGAGTACACAGATAAAAGGAGTTAAATATTTCATATATATATACAATCAGGTTGAAGAAAAACTTTAAATACTGGGATAAGAAATATATGGTTAATATATGCCAAGTTCTTAAAGTTGTTGCCTAATAGAAACTATAAATAATGAAGCAAATAATGACAATACCTCTTGACCAGTTAAGAAAAGTAGAAGATCTCCTTCCTCTTCTTCACACATATGAATCTGGATCACGGTTCGAATTGCTGCTTCAAGATAATCTCTCTCTGGTTCGGGAGTATAAAAGATCTCAACAGGATGTGTACGCCCAGGAATAGTTAAGAGAGGACAGTTATCAAAGTAAATCTGGAATTTTCCTGCATCTAGAGTAGCGCTCATAACTATAACCTGAAAAGAAAACAGTAAATTAAGTGAAGCTGTCTTCAAAGATCCTTATGTGGTTTTAAAGTAAAAAACAGAAGAGTAATGTTTACTGCTCCAAATATGTCAATATGCCTAAATAAACTGTGATTAAAAAATTCAAATACAGAAAAGCTGTGCTATAGTAAGCTATTTACATTTTTAAAAAGTAGGAATAAACCTGGCATCCAATAAATAAACTAGAATACATGTTCATGAAGCAACACCTTAAAAACCAAAGTTTATATAATTACATGATATGTAAAAGGGCTTGGTAAAAGACAACATAAATATGTAGTATGATTGCAGCTATGTTATTAAAACAAAACATGACAACCTTGCACATAGGGGAAAACAGGAAGAAAGCGCAAAAACAAAACAAAACAAAATATTTCTCTATTCTTCCAAACCATCTTTATTAAGCATATGTTCTTCAGAAAATTTTCTAAAACAGAGGCTTTCTATACTGCTGTAAAAGCCACAGTGAAAAAAGGTTGTTCAGGTGCAGGGTTGCATGACCGTGTAGTCACCCTCCTTTTATTTAAATTATGACGTTATATGACCCATTAAAAACGTACTTAAATAGAAGGCTCCCCCCTTAAACATTCCACTACAGAGTTCTTAATTTCTACTTTGAGTTCCTAACTAAAAATTTCAGTAGCTCATAAGGTTTAATCAATAATGACAGTACTCATATAGTTATTCAAATATATTCTTTAAAAGCATAAATTTAATATTTATAAGCCAAATCATACTCAATATCAATTTTTCTTAAGACCAAGAATCTTTCTGCCTAGTATACAAACCCTCTGTAACACATACACTAACACACGATACTAAGTTCCAATGAATGGTACACACATACACACAGACACAATGCAAAAGGGGAACTTCATAAACTTTGGGAGACAAAAACGTCAGCATATTCAGTCAGTTTTAAGCCCTTATCAACACAGTAACACTGGCCAGGGTCTAAGTGGTGTAATGGACAGAAAAACAAACAAACAAACACAAGACCCTAGGTTAAGGGAAGGCATTTCTAAGGAGTGGTTTATTCTGGGTGTAGATATTCCACTCTCCAGCATTACGGGTTATAATGAGCATGTTTGTGTTGGGACAAGGACAAAGATTTGATCCTTAATGAAGGCGTTCCCTGTACTTAATAAAGTCAGGGTGAACAGAAGGCTTAAAAACACCATTAGATCATTTAAAACAAAACAAAACAAGAAACAAAAAACTGGGTGGGTTAGAAACTGAAAAGATTTGGCTTAAAAATACATTACTAAAATATATTACTAAAAATACATTACTAAAAAATACATTACTAAAAATACATTACCAAAAAAATTTGGCTTAAAAAGGCATTACCAAAAATACATACTTAAAGTCTAAAAGACACAGCAAGGTAAATTAGAAAGAAAGGATAACCACTATAGGTACTCTTATTGGTTGCTTCTTTTACAGGTGATTATTTTTTGTAGTCGATTAGAGTGAGCATCATGTGCTCCCTGTTTTTTATATATACATACATATATAGGTATTTTTTAAGAACAAATAAATTAATTCACCTTTAAATCTGATCTCTGTCTAACAACCTCCTTCAGAACACCCATGAGAATATCTGTAGCCAATGTCCTTTCATGAGCCTCATCAAGAATTATTACACCATAACGCTCCAAGAGAGGATCATTCATAGCTTCACGAAGTAACATCCCATCAGTCATATACCTATATTGACAAAGAACATGTTAGTTAAGGTTCATTTAGGGCATTTTAAAACTAACCTTCATGACATAAATATGAAATGCAAAGACATCAGGTAAGTCAAAATTAAACTCTTATTCAAACCAAGTGTGCTATTGTTTCATAATCAATTGCAAAATTAAGCTTCCAGAAAAACTTTTCAGTGAATATATCAAAGTTATACATTATCAAATCCTGTCAAGTGAGCCTGTAATACTGCAATGCATTGAGAAAACAAGGTAAATCTGATGATGGAATATAACAAACACATGGTTTCACACAAATGCCAAAGCAAAATTAGTCACTTAAAAAATTTCTTAAAAACAAAATAAAATTTTAAACAAATATTCAACCTGCGAATAAAACTAAGAAACCATTTTAAGTTGCTTTATCACATTACAGCACTAAAATGTTTTACTTCTTTAAAATCCTAATAATTCCTCACTTAAGCTAACAGACTCCTGGTTCAAAAGGACTAAGAGAGCACAAGTCTACCATCTTTCTTTCCCCAGCCCCATCCAATTCAATAAAATGATGGTAAAGAATCATAAAAAGGAATATATTCATGGAATGAGTAGCAGCATTACCACTATGGAAATGCTGATAAATACATATGGAAGAGAAAAGGCAAATGGCATTAGCTGTATCAATGAAGCAAAGAGGAAAACTAGGCTTAGGGATGGCTCAAGAGAAGACAGCTAATGTGTGATACAGGCACTCAGAAGAAGGGTGGTTTGCAGAATGGCTGTATGGGTCAGCCATCTCCTGTCCATTCCATTCTGGCTGCTACTGTCACTAACACGAAACGCTATCCTACATTTGGCACCTGGACAAATTGCAAATGCTGAAGTCACAGGTCATTCAGTTAAAATACAAATCCATGGTTTTATTTACAGAATTAAAAGCAGTATAAAAATCTGATGTCATTATTTATGACTTCACTATTCTGGCTCTATTTTTTGTATTGTTTTGTTTTGTTTTGCGGTACGCGGGCCTCTCACTGTGTGGTCTCTCCCGTTGCGGAGCACAGGCTCCGGACGCACAGGCCCAGCGGCCATGGCCCACGGGCCCAGGCACTCCGCGGCACGTGGGATCCTCCCGGACCGGGGCGCGAAACCATGTCCCCTGCATCGGCAGGAGGACTCCCAACCACTGCGCCACCAGGGAAGCCCCCTGGCTCTATTTTTGACAAATTAGTCTAATCTAATCTTTCACGGACCAACTTGATATTTTTAGCTAAGGCCATCTGCTGGAGCACCAAGTTCAGCAAAATGACAGTATACAACCCACAGGAAGCCCTCTCTTTATTTTACCTGAACTTAATTGTAAATTAAGACTTTTGGCAAAGAAATCCATCTTTACTCTTTATATGTTATGTTTCCTTCTTCTTTGGTCCTATTTTAAAAAGGAAGCTACCACATTCCTGGCATCGACACAGCATTACCTGCAAGATTATTTTATATTAAGACCATGAAGCAAAAACAGAGCCAATTAATCTATGACTCAATGCCTTAACCACAGTGCACCACGGTGCATGAATCAGCTACACTATCTTCTAGATGCTCTGAAATATCTTTTATCTCTTTGAGGACATGTGGTGCTTTCTCCTGCCTTCAGATGTTATTACTGACATGAGCTGGGCAGTCCTTTTGCACATTATCTCAGTAGCAAAATATTAATACAGTTTCATCTACTTGTGGATAATTTCCTTAGATTCAACAAAGCTCTTGTCTGTTGCTTTGCAAGGCAAAAAACCCGAACTGGTCACTCTTTGAACAGCAAATATCTGCTTAAATACTATCAAATTTACACTCTACTGCTCAGTTTGCAAGCCAACTCATTTCAACATGGAATCTTAGTGTATTATTTTGAAGATACTTTAATTAACAAATGAACTCAACATATGTAGTTACGGCAATACATATTACTTATTTGAAGTGACAACTTGTACAGCTAGATCAAGTTCAAGCACTGACAACCACCTAACTTCTACCTGCTTAGAAGACCCACATAGACTGTAAAATGCATTCTAATTTCACATATTAAAATTGTGATTAAAAAGCCACTAAAGTATCAAACTTTCACTTGAAAAGTCCTTAAAAAAAAAACAAAACACCCTTTTATTTTGATCTTTTCTCATATTCCTCAAACTTCAGACCACCAAAACACTATGGAGGCATCCAAAAGGAGAGCTAACCCAAATGCTCATTCTTTCATATTTTTCTGAGAAGAGGGGAAAGGTTACAAATGGCAGTTTATATATTAAATTAATGGAACTATTATTTGCCTTCTTTTATTAACAAATTGTATTACCTATTACCAAGTTAAATGGTCAACTAAACCTGAACCCTCTGACTTCCAGATTCTACAGACTCCTAATAGTTCAATATTGATTAGATCATCACCCAGTGATCCAATTCTATGACATGTTACAGTTAATTATCTCCTGCATCACCAGCTAATATGGGAAGCTTGCTGTTTGTACAACAGAGAGCTTCAGGAAAAAAGACATTTGTGAAGTTGGAAAATCTCTCAAAGATACAATCAAATTTGCTGCTTTCCCAGTGAAGAAAACTGAGTACTAGCAGTTAACTTTTCCAGGGTCTCAAAACCAGTTAAACAGCTTACTAAGACTAGGTATCAGTGTACTGATTCCCAATCCCAGGCCCCTCCTACACTAACACACTCTCCTAAAAGTCCCAGATAAATAAATGAAAAAGATACCTGGTGATTTGCTGTACTGCTAGATGTATGAAACCCTTTGCTAAAAAAAACAAAGTAACCTGAAACAGAGCACAAAAAAGGGAGAACCAGGTAGGTACTGGTGGTCCTATTAAAACCCTAACCATTTTCTTTTAGTTAGGTCAAGTTTTACTACCTTTCATAGTAGTGATAAAATACTTAACCCAGACTAAGGGGTGAGCCATAAAAATAGGGGGTCACAATAATAAATTGTAATTACATTATTCTGAAGTTTCAGTAATGGACTAGTAAACAAAAATTGCACAGGACGGCCGAACTCTACATTTTACTGGATACCCTATTCTCCAGTGTTTTTTTAACTGTCTTAGGACAAAGACTAGCTTAAAAAGTCATCAGCATCACCTGGCAACTGGTTAGAAATACAGAACTGGCCTCACCTCAGACCTACTTAATCAAAAATTCTGAAGGTGAGGCATAGCAATCTGTGTTCTAACAAGCTTTCCTATGATTCTGATGCTTGCTAACTTGTGGAAAGCACTAGTCTAAATTAATCAAGTTAAACAAGAGGCAGGGTATTCCCTGGCGGTCCAGTGGTTAGGACTCCAAGCTTCCAATGCAGGGGGGCCAGGTTCAATCCCCGGTTGGGAACTAAGATACCGCAAGCCGTGTGGCATGGCCAAAAAAAAAAAGTCTTTGGCGCTATTAAAATAAAACTTAAAAAAAAAAAAAGAGGCAGATTAAGCAAAGTAGATGGTTAAGGTGGCAAAAACATCCTTGGAGCAAGTCAGAAACAGTCCCTATTTCCAAACAGGACTGTCTATATGATAAAACAAAGCAAAAAAACCCGGTGTGCTAAGTACTATCAATTTAGCTTAAGTATTTTTTGCAGTCAATGCGCACAGGCAGACGGCATGGTACAAGCCAACCGCAAACTCTGATCCCAACCAATGTCACAAATTCTGGTATAAACAAAGCACTTTAAAACATTATGTACTGCAAACGTGTTATTTGTTTATAGTTTTCTTTACATATATTTATAATTTTTGAAACATCTCAAGTAGTCAGATTCAAAGAAAAGCCATAAAGGGAAAAAAGATCCACAGAAAGGTGACAAATGCTTTGCAAAATGAACACCAGAAATTTAAAAAAAAATTTTTTTTTTTTTTGTGGTACACGGGCCTCTCACCGTTGTGGCCTCTCCCGCTGCGGAGCAGAGGCTCCAGACGCGCAGGCTCAGCAGCCATGGCTCACGGGCCCAGCTGCTCCGCGGCATGTGGGATCCTCCCGGACCAGGGTATGAACCCGTGTCCCCTGCATCTGCAGGCAGACTCTCAACCACTGTGCCACCAAGGAAGCCCTAAAAAGTTTTTAATAATAAACTATGTATTATTTATAACTTTAATGAATGTCAACAAGTAATGCTCAAGTTATGAGTGATGAAAAACTGACTAGGGCTTCCCTGGTGGCGCAGTGGTTGAGAGTCTGCCTGCCAATGAGGGGACACGGGTTCAAGCCCCAGTCCGGGAGGATCCCACATGCCGTGGAGCAACTAAGCCCATGCAACACAACTACTGAAGCCCACATGCCCTAGAGCCCGGCTCCACAACAAGCCACCGCAATGAGAAGCCCATGCGCCACAACAAAGAGTAGCCCCAACTCGCCGCAACCAGAGAAAGCCCGCGTGCAGGAATGAAGGAAAAAACCTGACTGTATGGGTAAGCAATCCTCAGTAACAGTGTTCTCGGGGCGGGGGGGGGCCAATAATAAAAGACTCCCTGCCTCAGCGCCACCCCCCCAATTCCAGACTGATCAAAGATGTTTAAGACAAAAACATACTAGAGTACAGAATACATGGAGGCTTATTTAAAACAACCTTGGCCAGGGTGTGATGTAAAATCCACATTAAAAAGTGGTTAAACGCTTGTATAAAATTCGTGTTTCTGCAAGGCATGAAATGTCATAAACAAGGCAAGGAAACAAATGGCAAACTAGGCAAAAACTGCAGCTCATATCCAGAATACCAAACTGCTAAAAGTTCATACAAATCAGTAAGAAAAAGGCCGACCAACCATAGAACAACCATAGGACAAAGAATAGAAAGTTACCAAATTTCATCAATCCTATAATACTGTATATTTTTAAAATTTTCCTTCTCTGTGATTGGCATGCATTTTATTTTTATTTTTCCACTCATGATTTTTTAAATTGAAGTATAGTTAATTTACAATGTTGTGTTAGTTTCTGCTGTACAGCAAGGTGATTCAGTTATACATATACATACTTTTTAAATATATATTCTTTTCCATTATGGTTTATCATAGAACACTGAATATAGTTCTCTGTGTTATACAGTAGGACCTTGTTGTTTAAAGCATACATTTTGAAATAGCACCTGTCAACCAGGTAGCAATACTCCTGGAAAGATGAAAAAAGCATCTCAGATTCCAAAAAAAAATACAAATGGCCCATAAATACATGTAAAGATGCTCAATTTCATACAAAAGAAATGCAAATTAAAACCATAATGAGATTCTATTTTTCACTTACAATACTGACAAAGATAAAAAAAAAAGTTCCACGACAAAGTGTTGGCAAGAGCATGGAAACTGATGCTCATTTTCTCATCCCTTACTGGTCTGAGGAGATAAAATCTCTGTGAAGGGAAATCTGGCCACAGCTAATAAATTCAAACACACCCTTTGATCCAACCAGTTTCATTTTTAAGAAACTCATTTCACAGATATACTCACCTGTACACATGTGTGAAAAAATGTGTGTACAAGATTGTAAGGGAGTACCTAGGGCAGCAACTGATTTTAATAACAAAAACTGTAAATTTGAGTGTCCATCAGAAGAATTAAACTATGCAGCCATTAAAAAGAATGAGGCGGGCTTCCCTGGTGGCGCAGTGGTTCAGAGTCTGCCTGCCGATGCAGGGGACACGGGTTCGTGCCCTGGTCCGGGAAGATCCCACATGCCGCGGAGTGGCTGGGCCCGTAAGCCATGGCTGCTGAGCCTGCGTGTCTGGAGCCTGTGCTCCGCGACGGGAGAGGCCACAACAGTGAGAGGCCCATGTATCGCAAAAAAAAAAAAAAAAAAGAGGCAACTTTGTTTACTGATCTACAACAACCTCCAAGATAAATATAAATGAAATCAGCAGCCATTCGTCTTGAACCAGCCCTACTATAAACTCTGAATTAATCTGTTCTGAAAATCCTAGTTACACGGTGCTTTTCCAATACTGTTAGGGTTTTGGTTACCTTTCGAAGTATAGGCTTTATCCTGGCATGATTAAATATGCATGTAAATCAAAACTATGTTCTTAGAGGATCCAAAATTTGTCTCAGTATGACCCAAAGAAATTCTTGGTATCTGCTTCAAAGAGTATTTAGTATAAATGACAGGCACTGTTCATTCTGAGTAATTAGACTTACTGCTTCACAAATACTTACACATAACTATATGGAGAGATGAAGAATGAGGATGGAGAGGAATAACAACACATACAGTAGTTAAGAACACATCCTTGTTGCAAGACAAACCTTGATCAAGTCCCTGCTTTCTTACTGGTGTTCAACCTTGAACAAGTTCAACTTCTCTAATACTCCATTTGAAAAATGAGAATATGGTAGCTATTGTTTAAATTAAATAAAACAATGTATATAAAACACCTAACTGCACCAACTGCCTGGCACTTGGTAAGTATTCAATACAGTAGAACTCTACACTACACTCTTAACTAACCTCCACCTAATGAATGAATCCTTGGGAAAACCACCCTTACTCTACAAACATACTGTAGTATAACTACACTTTTGTCCCTGCCAGTTGGGACAACATAATCATATGTGACATGATGATCAACTTTTAGAACAGAAAAGAGAGTTGTACGTATGTATCCTAAGTTGTATGCTCCAGAAAAGCTTGAAAAAGATAAATCACACACACAAAAACTATCAAATGTGTGAGATAACTACAGAAGAGTGAAAAGTGTCTGGAATTCCAGAATTCCAAAAGACTGAACTCTCTTAAATTCCAGAAAACAACACCTGTGTACTTTGCAAGTGTTTGAGGTTTAGATCCCACCTTTAGAACTAGACATTTTACTAAGTAATGGAACTCCAAAGGGCCCATATTCAAGGAAATGGGTTGGTCCTACATTAACAGATTGACGAATGAATGTATGGGTTTTAAGCTAAAATAAAATGTTTAACATTTTCATAAATTTTCTATTTACCACTGTTTTTATTTTATTTTAAATTTTGACTGCGTTGGGTCTTTGTTGGTGCACATGGGCTTTCTCTAGTTGCGGCGAGCAGGGGCTACTCTTCATTGCGGTGCACAGGCTTCTCATTGCAGTGGCTTCTCTTGTTGCAGAGCATGGGCTCTAGGCACGCGGGCTTCAGTAGTTGTGGCTCACGGGCTCTAGAGCGCAGGTTCAGTAGTTGTGGCGCACAGGCTTAGTTGCTCCACAGCATGTGGTATCTTTCTGGACCAGGGCTTGAACCCGTGTTCCCTGCATTGGCAGGCGGATTCCTAAGCACTGCACCACCAGGGAAGCCCTACCACTGTTTTTAGATTAACCCACTACAATCCAGTCAAGTGACATATGTGTCTCTATTAAAGAAAAGCTACCCATATTAAAATGCCTACACAAACAGGTTTGTGTCTGGTAATTTCTTCAAAGTTATAATGGATCAAGACTTCTGAAAGAGACAATGACTAAAAGAAGTACTTACACACTTTCCTACCACAAAACCTATTTTTGTTTAACACCCCTATCCGTAGAATAATTTTTTAATGACAATAGTAAGGAACAGAAAAATAACAAAGCTAAAATAGTTTGCATTTATCAGGAATAATATTCAGAAGATAGAACTACATAGAGTACAGTGATTTTATAAAATATTGTTCTTTTCACCAGCAAATATGGTGAGTCTAAACACCCTACCCTTCCTTCACAATGCCAACACTATGAAATGGTTGATTACCCAAAAAAAAGCAAACAATTTTTAAACATGCTTACAGTGAATGCTATTATACTTATTAAAGAGCTACTGATAGTTATCAAATACCTTCATCCATCAAAACAATTTTTTTCCAATATCAGTTAGTACTTCTGTATGCCATGTGCACAAAAAAAGTTGATCATACATTTTAAGTATATAGAAGTCAGTTTAAAAAATGAAGTTTTTTACCTCTTTTAAGTGACCTGGCTATTTCTGGACTCATCACTAACTTAAGAAAGTCTTCTTGTGCATGTCCAAAATAGCTAGCACTGTATGCCTCAGTTCTATGAATTTATTTTAGACAACTTCACAAACCTGATCCACAAGAACACAGCCATTTAAAAAAGCAAGACATTTTGTTGTTCAATATTAAGATCTCCTAAAGGACAGCTCACATACAATCCACTAAAGCACAATCTAATTTTACTGTGTAGAAAAATAAAGGTGGGAGCATCCAATCTGATTCCGCAGACATCACATTAGCAAATAATGGTGGTTAAGAATGAAATAATGACTGAGTTTTTTCTTTCAATGTCCAATATTTGTTTAATAATCTATTAAGTTGTTAGAACATAAATACTTATTAGGTTCTTAGAACCAAACTACTAAATAAACAAGAATTCTGAGTTATTTCTTTAGGCCTAGGGTGTCATGAAAAAACTCCTGACATTAAGCATGCTGCAAATCAAAGCAGCATGGGAACTTCTACTCTACTTAAAATCTAGCTTATTTACCTAGTTAATTTGCCCATTTAAGTCTCTCCATCCTTCTCAGCTCAGATGAAATACCACCTCTTCTGTGAAATCATCTACACAATTCATGTGACATTCAAACTACCTTCTTAATTGCTTCATAGCTTACCTCCCCAACCAAGTCAGAAAAGAGCCAGCAACACTAGCTCGGTTCCTTTATATACATAATGATCCTTTCACTGGTAAAGGGATAAAGATTTATATAGGCTCACGTTCAGTCTGACATATTCTTAGCAAAAGCATTACCCAGTATGAGCAACACTAATCTTACTATAACCACAACACCATATTTAGCATGATATCAGTTACAATGAGAACAAATCACTATTAAATGTAAACAGTCACATGGAAAGGTACTATACAGTACTTGGAATAATTTGCAATCTACAATGTTTTAATGCAATTCTAGTATCAAAAAAATGGACAGGGACTCCCCTGGTGGTCCAGTGGTTAAGAATCCACCTTCCAATGCAGGAGACATGGGTTCAATCCCTGGTCGGGGAACTAAGATCCCACATGCCGCCGCAGGGCAACTAAGCCCGCCCGCCACAACTTCTGAGCCCTCTCGCACTAGAGCCCACACACGAGAAAGCCCACGTGCCAAAACTGAGCCCTCGCACGGCAATCAGAGAGAAGCTTGCACGATGCAACAAAAGATCCCACGTGCCCCAAACTAAGACCCGACGCAGCCAAATTAATTACTTATTTTAAAAACGGACCAAAAAAGCCAAACAGAAAACATCAAATCACACTTATCAAGTATATATAGCCTCATAGTTATTAACTGAAATGCTGAAGATCAGCAGCCAAAGAATACAGCTTTATTTTGGCAAACAGCCAAAATACATTTGGTATGTGTTTCAGAGTTAAGGATCTCATCAAGCAAAAGAAATTAATAGAAAAATAAGGAAACTAAATCATTTTTTTCAAAATATACTGCATGCAAATTTTCATAACTTTTGAAGGAAATGTTCTCCCATCTTCACAACAGAATTTACAAAGCTAGGATCAATGTGTAGGTTCTACTTAGTGTTTTCTTTTAATTTATTTGGCTGCGCCAGGTCTTAGTTGCAGTATGCAGGATCTTCAGTTGCAACATGCAGATCTAGTTCCCTGACCAGGGATTGAACCCGTGCCCCCTACACTGGGAGTACGAAGTCTTAACCACTGGGCCACCAGGGAAACCCCCTACTTGGTGTTTTTAAAGATGTTGGCACTGTAAACAAAAGAGACTTCTATAATCCCTTGTGAGTGCCTAAGTATAAACACAAGCATCAAATGTAATACTATATGCAGACCTTTAGGAAATCAAGTTAGCTTTCTATGAATTAACAAAAGCCAACAGAATTTCAATTCTAAGGTGACAACAGTGATTTTTTTAGTCTCTATGACAGGAACTGCTTAAGTGGTAAATAGCCACATTTACTCTTTATTCCCACCCCTTTCTAAAGATCCACTAAAACCGCCTTTCCCTAACTTCAGTGCTACACTTGAATTAGAACAAAGCCTACCATATAACAGATGTTCAATAAAGTAGTTTATAATTGATGTTTGTATAATTAATGACCTCTAATGACCAGATATCTGTTTCCACATCTTACCTTCAGTCCTAAAAGAATATTTGGATTCATTGATTAATTTCATATTGACAAGTAACGTTTAATTCAAGCTAAAACTCCCAAATTGTAATTCAATTGTTGTATTAAAAGGAACTTTATTAAATTGGTTTTATAAGTCCATTTTAAATTAACCAGGTTAACTGGTTAATAAGATCCAATAATTTCTCAAACTGGAAATCTTCCACCACTATCAGCAGCAGCAAGAGTAGAAATGTTGACTTAGCACTTGCTGGGTAACAGGAATTACTCCATGGGCTACACACAAATTACACATATGATCTGAGAACAACCCTAAGATGTAGTTGTTATTATCAGCTCCATCTTCTGAAAAAAGCAATAAGCTCAGGGGAGATTAATTACGTGGCCAAAATCACACCTAATAAGTGGCAGAGCTAGGACACAACTCAGGCACTGCAATCCTAGAGTCTGTGCTCTACAATCTCTTTCCTTTTGACTCTCTTCTCAAGTCAACTTTTCAGAACAAGACTGTCTTGTTGGAAACCCACTCTGGAATCTCTAAGTAGTCCTTATAAAGCTGGTGCTTCGAACTGTTGTTTCCAGGGGTCCCAAAGAATTTGCTATGGCAATGTCTGATAAATCCTCCCCAAGGGTCAACCTTAGATACTCTATTTTACTGGGTTCTTATATTTGTTAAATATTTTTGGATTCTCTTTCATCTTCTTGCCTAGACTGTCTTTTGGAGATTAAAAAATTCTGCAAGTTTCCGATCCATGTTCCATGGAAAAGCACCTCCTTGGCTGGTTTGCTCAAAACTTCTCTCCCTCAAGTTTTACAAAGGGCTTACCACACCTTAAAACCCAAGGCTTTATTTCTCCCTGTCACTTAATTAAATTTCAGCTATGTCCTGTCTTTTAACTTTCCTTGATTTTCTAGCATCTTGTCCTGAAGTTATATAAAAGATAAACATCTCAGGATAGTGCACAGTCATACAGAGCTAAAAGCATGTGTCCTCCAATAAAGAGCTGCAACACTTTCTGCTTCATCAACATTATCCTGGGTTGAGTTCTTAGTCTTGTGACATCCCAAAATTGAAATGAATCTGATACCCAAAAGCAAAAGATTCAGAATAAAAGGCAAATTATGTACATAAAATCACTATACCTTCTCCACCAAGACAAGTTTAAACAAATCAGGGAAAATGTCTTTCCATGAAAATTCTACCCTTTCCATGATTATATTTAAGATTCACCCTTAGTCTACATTGTAGTGACAAATTTTCACACTCCTCTGCTGCCCCTTCCGTGTCCTCAGAATTTTTTTTTTTTAAAGGATTCATGCACAAGACATGTCTACAGATACAGACACAAACTCTCTTCCCAAAGGGTTTATGTTCCAATTAGGTAAGGAAAAAAACAAAAAAACCCCAATCTCTGATCATCCATACTGTCTACAAACCAGTCCTGAAATATCTCAAAAGCCATCTGCCATGGAAATGCTGATTCACACAAATGAGTTGGATACTTTAAATAATATGCAGACTACAGTGCCTTCAAGCAAAAAGTATGATTTTTTCCCCCTTCAGAAAATAAGTTTTTAAAAATGATGTTCCATGTGCCTAGAAAGATCTGCCTCTCTGTACCCCAATCCCTACTCCTGGCAAACCATTACTTTTAGTTCAGTCCTTGACTTAAAATTCTGCCTTCTCTTTTCTAGTCTCAACTGAATTCTCAAATGATGCTTTCCTATACACTCCAAAATTCTCTTTCAGAGCCTAATCATAATTTTAGATTTTATATTTACTTTTTTATTTGCTTTACGTAGACAGGAACCAGATTTACTACTATACCTAGTACTGCCCAACACACAGAAGGTACTCAATTATTAACTGACTGAATTAATAAGCATTACTGGATTCCCTCAATATCACAATCTCTCAGTAATTTGGCAGTTTGAGGGAAAAAAACAGAAAGGAAGCATACCACCTAAAATAACAGCGAAATTAGCTACTAAATTAATAACTTAAATATTATGATGTTTTCCCGAAAGTTCAAGACTACTAAACTGCTCTATTCCCTTAAAAGTTAACAGCTCCTTCACAAAGAATGAAGAATGGATTTCTTAAAATTTGTTACAAGTCCAACTACGAAGTGTTTAAAATCCTGTGCAAAACTGTTATCAACCTCTTCCTAATATTAAAATGAATTAAGATATTTTTCACTGACTCATCACAAATTTGGCAACTTAATCTTTCTGACTATTCTGGTCTTCTTATTGCTACCTCATGAGGTACCTCTCCCACTAATGTGCATTCCAAGATGGCCAAAGGAACATAAATATACTGCAAAAGAAATACTTTAGGGAGGGAAAAAAAAAAAAAGATGGGAGCAGGCAAACACACAACAAACAAAATATAAAAACATTTAGCAGTGGTGGTTTTGAAAAGTAACTTGTCTACTGGGACTGGATAGCTATTTAAGGCTAGTCTAACATACTGTGCACTAATTTACACTAGAGCCAATCCTCTAAAATAGCATAATATTAGACCTAGAACCTAGACATATATGTGTCCCAAACACTGAAGAAACTATCTTTGGACCATTAATCTGTATAAAGATGATTTAAAGATATAATTAGGCTAAAGTACTCTCAAACTTATTTAATTAGTAAACACGTATTTGTTCAGTATACACAACGAATGAGGAAGGGCATGGTTAAATTCTCAGCTCCTGAGACAGAATCTTTGTAAGTTAGTCCTCTTTACCATCCTTCTATGGGTGAAAATTAAAGGCTTCTTCTGGCTACACAGTAGATACATAAGCATTTTATATCTATATATGAAAATAGTTTATGGAGGGTACTGATAGTTGTCTGATGTATTCACTCTTCCTACCCAATTAACTATGTAACCGATCCTCGTTAAGTTAAAGCTTTAAATGTTTTGAACACTGGGTTCTCAAGAAATGAGTTGATAGATGACTATACAAAATACATACAGGGATTCGTAAGACACTGCACTTAATGAAGCACTTCCATTAGTTAAAACTACCACTAACCCTGTACTACTAGGATTTGATATCACTTAAAGATAATACCAAGTCAGCTTCTAGCTCTTCAGAAGATTCTAGAAGAAATTCCAATAAGCTTACCCTGTCAAGAATTAAAGTTTTTTAAATTTTATTATAGCCTCCAGAAACCATTCCATTAAAAAAATATCACAATGCCAAAGATACTTTCATTTTGAGCTATCATATGTTACTTGTCACTCCCTATTAACTGAACCAAAATCTTTCACAAGCATACACCTTTTAAAAGCCTACCACTTCCTACTACAAACATACACAACACACCTTCTGTCCCAACACTGCATGTAACTTTCTCATCTCCGAATTTCCAAATTCTGTTCCCCTGCTCAACTGTGGCTTTAAAAAAAAAAAATTCAATGCATACTGAATCAAATTTTAGAATATTATTCCTCCTAAAGGTGAGTAAAATCTGCCTTTTATTATCCTCAATTGCTTGACATTATCTAATCTTAAATAAAAAAATCATAAGTTAAGATTTTGCTTATGTAGTTTTTGTCAATTATATTGTAATTACAACCAACCAATAATGTGATTACACTAAACTAAAAAGATTTATTCAATGAAGATTAAGGTTTAAGCCAAAAACATGTCTCATAAAGTCATAAAGACAAGCTGAAGTAAACACCTAAGTTCAATTGCTATTAAAAATGAAACAATCTGAAGTTCTAATAAAACAGTATATCAAAGAAACTAAGAAATTGAAATGAAATTTGAGGGTAACAATGTTCTGATTATGGAAAAATTTTAAGTTGTGATATCACAGTTACATTTCAAGAAATCTTATCTTCGAGAGATGCATTGAAATATTTAGATGAAAGTGTATGATGCCTAGGATTTACTTCAAATTATATGGGACATATAAAAGGTTGAGATATGGATGAAATAAGATTGGCCAAGTTTGAAGATGCAAGACAAATAAACATGAGTTCATTACAGTATTATTCTACTTTTACATACATTTGAAGTTTTCTGTAAAATATATAGTTCCCCCCATAACACAGTATGTACCTCTGCCATCAAAGACTCATGTCACTGTCCATGTAACATTTTATTCCCAATTGTCTTTTAAAAACAACCTGAGGGAGAAGATTGTATCATGACAAGGAAATTGTTTTTAACAAATGATTGAAATGTCATACATACACAGAATAAACAAATTTTAAAAAGGGGAAGATTTTCAAAAGCATTACCATCAGGCAACAAACATCACTACTTACGCAGAATGGAAGTGTTAAGATGAAGATAAAAAACTAGGGAAATTAAAGAAAATGTTAGAAAAAAGATCAGTATGGTTGTCAATCATGTGCACCATGGTATAATGAAGAGGAACGAGGTCTTTGAGGAGACTCCAAGAGTATATCACAAGACAAAAGATTCCTCCTTTTAGCTCATAACATATGCATGGTAATAGCTGTACAGTTAACATTAAAAGCTCTCTCACCCAAATAAATCATACCCCTTCCCACACATCATTTGTTCTAAAAGTAACTGTCCTTTACTAAATATATCATTTTACTTTTCTATCATATTTAAATGATACAACATTTCACCTAAGATATTGCACCAAGTAACTAAAAAATCTGACCTTTGAACTTCAATGACCACTGAATAGCTATACATATATTACTACCAAGAAAAAGAATCCATATTAAAAAGTCATCTAGTAAGCATAAGAAGGTCTAATCTGGATTATTCTAAAGTCAGATGGCTTGAGACTCCACTAGCGAAGTCCCCTATCTAGTGGCAGAAAATAAAAACAGAGGGGAAAAAAGTGTTCATTTTTAAAGATAATACTTACTTAAGAATGGTTTTTGCACTACTGCAGTCTTCAAATCGAATGGAGTAACCAACTTCCTGGCCCAACATCACATCCATTTCATCAGCAACTCTCTGGGCCACACTCATTGCAGCCACTCTCCTGGGTTGGGTACAGGCAACTCCTCTTTTGGGTCCTGGTAATGATCGCATGTACTCCACACACCACTGTGGAATCTATCAAGTAATTTCACATTTAAATTAATTCTACTCTGCCTGTGCATCAGGTATATTTAACATGAAGTGTTTTATCTCATTCTAATAATTTAAAACAAAATTCAATTTAGGCACACCACAAATTATTACTTATGACTTATAATAGCATGAGCTCTCCAAGCCAAGGAAGGGTCATGTATAACACTGATATGTCATAACTGTACTCCTCAGTGAGCTAGGTCCACTGAGGCTTTGCTGAACATGCTCTATGGTGTCAGTGTTCCACCACCAAGCATTTCTCTCTGCACTGGAAAAATTCCAACTTATGAAAATTCTACTTCATAACAAATGTTAGTTCCCAAAAATATTCTAAGAAACTGTAACTTAAATTCCTATACAATTTAAGTTACAAATTCAGCTCATACTTGGTAAGCCAGCAGAATCTAACTCCTATCCTTCTCCCCTCAGAAGTATGCACAATGGAAACACCTTAGGTACATCTTAAAAGTTAATTTTAGTTAACTATCAAACTCAAATTCAATAGGACCTATAGAAGCAGCAACAGCACTTCCCTGAAGGAGGGAAATGAAGGGTAAACAAGGGAAAAAAAAAAAAAAAAAAGACCAACAAGCATAAGTAGTTGGTTGTTGCCATGATGACACTGCATTTCCTAGCTGTTCCATTATCAATAGAAACTAAGATATTTGATAATTTAATGGTTCTTCTCTACTCACTTACCTGTGAAAGAACCATGGGAAAAATCTAAGTGCTTACTACATTAAATTGGAATCCACTCCTACAAGAAGGACATGATGGATCTCCATCAAAGCCTCCAAAAGCCTAACAGATTTTAATGCTACAGGAAAAGTGGCATTTTTTTGGTATAGGATTTGTACAGTGATATTTGAAGAATACTAGTTGTACTATTACTACTTTTTTTTTTTTTTTTTTTGTGGTACACGGGCCTCTCACTGTTGTGGCCTCTCCCGTTGAGAAGCACAGGCTCCGGACGCGCAGGCTCAGCAGCCATGGCTCACGGGCCCAGCTGCTCCGCGGCATGTGGGATCTTCCCAGACCGGGGCACGAACCCGTGTCCCCCGCGTTGGCAGGCGGACTCTCAACCACTGCGCCACCAGGAAAGCCCTATTACTACATTTTAGTTAGGTTCCTTCTGCAATTTTGTTTGGAGAATTTCACTTTCTGATAGGCACAAAAAGATAACCAAAAATGGCTAACTATTCTTAATGGTTTTGAGTCAAAGTTTAATAGGAGTATGTGGAAAAAGCATTTGCATGAAATTCACTATTTACAGTTGTTTCCCTTTGAATACCCCAAATCCCTGCAATCCTAGGTATCCATGTACCTTAAGTATTAAAAAAAAAAAAAAAAAACTAATCCAAAAAATCACAAATCTTGTTTTGCGTTCACCTGCCCTTCTTCTCCACTAACTGCTACTAAATAAACTCATCTCTGAAATAAGGTTAATCATATAAGACCACAGAAGAGCAGTATGAAATAAATATAACTTTGGCTATGAGACAAAGGGACAGAGTTTTAAATACTGAACCCACCTATATCTACAGTGTAACCTAGGGCAACCCACTAAACCTCTCATAAATCAAAGCCTCATTTTGCTCATCTGTAAAATGGTGATTAACAACTTCCTTGCATGGCTGTTGAAAAACTTAAATGAGATAATACAAACTACATAGTGCCTGGCTTTACCCAATTGCTGACTAAATGGGTGCTATTAATACTACACAAACTAGATAAACCAGTTGAAATAATTATTAAAAATATAATATTAATAAGCTTAGAGTTATATCTTTTCATGTATTCTTTAAATTTCCATAAGGTGATAAAAATAAACCAACAGTTTTAGCTTCTAACATCAGCATTACATTTCCTCCGTTTAAAAAGAAAAACCATACTTAGGCTCAGTCTTATATTATATAACAAAAGCCTCCAATCTGGGTTGCTATTGTAGCCTTCAAAATGTCTCCATGAAATACTCAAATTGACAGACTTGTGGCATTGTGTAACTTAAATTATACACATACAGGATAACCTGTACATGTAGTATGCTCAAATCTAAACATGTTCACAGGTACATAAACATGGAAAATCAGGCCCATAGGAAACACAGCAATTATTTCTGCGTGATAAGTAATTATTAAATTCATTTCAACACTTTCCTGAATTTTCCAAATTTTCTACAATAGCCAGGGGCTGCTATTTTTGTAAAATCTAAGAAATTTTCTGATGGATCAGGCTCAAGCATCTGAAAATGAAAATATGGTTACCTCGCTCATAGCAAGAAAATGCAAATTAAAAATTACACTGAAATACCATTTTTCTCCTGTCAGATTTGCAAAAGTTCAAGTTCAGTAGTACACTCTAGTGGTTTCCCACATATGCTCTCATACATACTCACGGAACGGTAAACTGATACGTTCCCTATAGAAGGCTATTTGGCTGTACGTTCCACAACTATAATCCATCTTCTGACCCAATAATTTCTACTTCTGAGAATTTATCCTAAAGATATACTTGCCCATGAAAAACAACCATGAGAAGCAGCCTAAATGTCTATAACATGGGCCTAGTAAATAATGGTTCATCCATGTTTGAAAAATATCCTAAATATATTTCTAATACAACACTAACATGTGTGTTTAGTTCAGGGGTGGGGAGGACGGGGACACTATTGGATGGAGGTCACAAGTAAAAAGACTTTACTTAGCTCTTCTATTTTTTTTTTTAAAGAATAGATAATATTCACATAGTTCAAAACAATTATAAAAACAAAGAAATGAAAATGACAAAAACAAAACCACTCCAATGGTTCAGCTCTCTCCACCCAAGCACTGGAAAACAAACCTTGTGCCTCCAAATATGTACCACCCCAGATTCAAAGTGGGTGGGAGAGTATCACTGCCATAATTTACATAATAAAACTGGAAAAAAACAGCACCGCTGTTTTTCCAAAGAGACTCAGGAAAACAGGTACTCCCTACAGGATTCCAACTCCATAAGTCACTAAAAGTTGCTAAACATAAAAGCAGCTATGCTTCAAAAAGTTCTGACAGACAGCCAATGAGAATAACCACCAGAACCAAATACGCAACATTTAGTAAACATAAACATTAATGAAGTACGTACTGTGGTATTCAATAACTCACCTGTGTTGTTTTACCAGACCCAGTCTCACCAACAAGTACAAAGGATTGATGTCTAACCAGAATATCTGTAAACCTATCCTTGTACTCCCAAACAGGGAGCTGAAGCCGTTTCTTCAGAATATCATAGTATCGAGGCGTATGGGGTAAGTTGGTAAATGGATTAATGCACTGTGGAAGTGATGTGTGTCCTGCATGTCCGGTGTGTGTAGAATGAGCAGAATGTGTTGAATGTGCTGAATGTGCCGAGTGGGTTGAGTGAGCTGAATGGGAAGCTTTTAAAGGTGGTAATCCAGCACTGATAAGCATAGCATTCGTGGAAGCTCGCAATTCTTTCTCCTTTTCTTTCTCCCTCTCCCGCTCTCTATCTCCTCTATCTCGTTCTCGTTCCCGATCTTTAGACCGATCTTCACGATCACGGTCACGATCTCGATCCTTCCTAAAAAAAAAAAAATTTATAACTCAGATTCCAAATTTTATGCAAAATGTTCATAGCGGCGTTATAGTCACAAGAAAGTAAAATGTCCAACAACCAAATAAACTGATATAAAACTCGAAGTATCAGAAACAATGAAAAAGAACTTGTAATCAAGGATCCTCCATGCCTTATCCATAAACATCTTTCCCTTCCTTAATGATGCTTCAAATTCTATTAAGGAACAGTCTCTTTCCACCTTTAGCCATTCTGCATGTAAAATCCTTTCCTTCTTAGAAATTAAAAACTGAGGGCAGTGTGGGAAAAAGGTAGGGACAAATTAGGCAAAAAGAGAATGGCATCAGAGTCTTTCCCAGATTCTCCTTCAGGTTACATGAAAAGGTATTTTCACACTGAAAGTATGTTCAAAATTTAGCAAGAACTAAGTCTTTTATTGCTTCTGGCCTCAAAGACAATTCCACCTCACATTACAGTAATACAAACAAAATTCAGCACAAAATTCCGAGTTAAAGAATTAGCAAGTTTATTTTCCTAAGTTAACGCTTTCCAAATTTTGTTCAAAATGCATATATTGCTCTGTAAGGAAAACTAAAACTTTTTATTCTTGTTTTCATTGTTTACTCTTGCATGTATCCTTAACAGCAATAGTAAAAAACACTGGAAGTACTTTGTAAAACCTATGTATACTTTGATCATCCATAAAGGAAAAGTAGCTCATTTAAAAACAAGCTTCACTGAACACTATTAAGTTGTTTAAAATGTTTAAATTATGCAGATGACCACCATATTAACCTTAGGTCATTTAGCCAATTCCAGCATCTACTTCTAGATACTAGAGATGATCCCTAACCAGTAAGAATTTTAAAATTATCTGTACTTATTCATTTTACTAATCTAGTTTATTTCAGACTAAATCCTATAGCAGACAAATGTGCCACAAGGTGTTTGGACTCATTTGAAATAGTGAGGCAACTTGGAACCATGACACAAGCTGCTAAACATGTCATTGTTCCTTATCCATAACACACACAAGACATACAAATTTCCCATGCCCCAATTATCAGTAGCAGACTAGGGAAGACCATTCATTCTGATGTAATGGCAAATCAGCTGGGCAACAGTTACTCCCCTTCGTAGAATACAGCTAAAATGCTGAGCCCAGCATGAGTTAGGATGGTTCCCCAATTACAAAAATGGTAAGCTGACCAATTATATTTGATATTGTCCCTTCTAAAATAAATAATTCTATTCCACAGGAACTTGCCTAAATAGAGAAAAGCCTTATTATATGTTCACAAATATTCATACACACATATATTTTTTACATATATATACTCTTTTCATGTATGTATATATAAAAAGCTATTCTCCCTTCCCCCAACCCAATGTTCACCTTCTACAGAATTACAGGACATACAAGCTAGGATCGGAGCTTCTCATCCCATGTGGCATAAAGAGAAAGAAATCAAAGGAACCTAAAGGATAACCTACTCAGCATACAAACTGAAGTCCCACAACTCAGAACTTAAGCTTCCTGGCCTATCTTCGCAATATACCATCAACCATCCTTTCTTTGCTTCTCTCATTCTGCTCCAGTTTAACGTGCTTGTAATTAAATAAGTATTTGCACAGCTCCAAAATGTAAATGAGAAAAAGTTTACAACAGGATAGATAGATACGTGTCCAGCAAAGTGAGAAGCACTGTAGTCAGGAATGGATTCAAAGACTAGACATTTTATAGTTCATAGAACATAAAGAATCCTTAAAGAACATCTGGTCTAAATAATACATGTTTTTCAAGGGCCTACTTCACCAGAAACTTTATTACCAAAAATAACTGCAACAGAGGAAGCATAAAATACATTCTGAAGACACAAAGATTAACTGCTGACCATGAATTGGGGTTTAACTCTAATATAAGAGTAAAAGGAGCATGAGCACCTAGATCACAGTTGCATAACCACTGGAAAGGTATAAGCCTCAATTTACTAATCTGCAAAGCAAGAAGTATTAATAAAATAGTCTCTTAGATTAAAATTAGAAAGCAAATTCAATCACCTAGAAATGTTGCCTGTGATTCCAACTACCCACCTTCAACAGGAAAGGGAAGATAAAAATTAGGGTCAGTGGGGGGGGGGGGCCTCAAACCCACTGCTTCATAAATATATGCAGAATATTGTGTATATGCATGTTTTCTTTTTTAAACAGGCACCTTTATTATAAAGGAGTTTGTTACTTAGAAGATTTACTAATCGAGGTATAATGCTTAAAAAACTAATTATCAAAGCAGTGATCACTTAGCCACAATAATGGCAGGGAGAGACACAACAGGACACATTTGTTTAGCACGTGGTTCAGTATTTTATCTCAGCTTAATCCTGGCTCAACACTTAAGCTATATGACCACATTTATTTCTTTCCTCATCTTTAAAAAGCTCTTGTGGGGTACTGCAAGGGTTAAATGAGTTAATATATGTAATGTGCTTAAAGTAGTGCCTGGAACATAATAAATGCCCAATAAACATTGGTTATCATTTATTTTTTAAATTTAAAACACCACGTTAAAATTCTACATGGAGTAACAGAAACTAAAGAAATGCTAATGAAGATGTAAACTGGTTATCAAAATCAGAGTATTTTAAACAAGCATTGATTTTAATCTGGTAATCTCACTTTCAGAGACTTCTAGGGATATAAGTACACATAAGGATGTTCATCACACTTTTCACTTGTAAGACTAGGAAACTACCAAAACGTCAGTGAACAGGAAATTGGTTAAATAAGTTATGATACCCCTTTACAAGTGGAATACTATGCAGCCAATGAAAAGAATAATGGATATCCATTCCACAGTTTATAAAGTATTTCTGGGTGAATTTAAAGAAATCAAAGCACAAATAATACATATTAAAAGATTCTACTGGTATCAAATAGGATACCTGTGAATAAATATGCAGAGATCTAAAAAAATTTTCATCAAGGGATTAAATAAAGATGGGGATGAAGATTTCTGATAATTTTTTTCCCTTTTCTTTATATCTTTACGAATGGACGTTTCTTGTGTTCCCTGGGGCAAGTTACTTAACCTCATCACAGAACTGCAGTGAAAACCTGTTTATAAAGCACCTGAAAGTTTTGGGAACACTGTACGTACGTTATCTTATCTATGTTTCACATTTTTAACCGAGAAAATTCTTATCAGGCAGTAATATCAGAAACTAACATCAAAGTGAAAAATGTCCCTGTTTTCAAAATTTTTTTCCATACTTCAACATTAAGTTGTCTTTTGGTTAATAATTTTACACAGAAAATGTTGTGGGAAAAATGGAAAAAGGAATAAGGTCAATATGTAACAGAAACCTTCAACTTCTTTACCTGTTTCCAAACTTAAAATATAGCAAGAGTAAATAAAGCCATATATAGTTTGGGAGCATGAATTTGAGTAAAATCTCTCACTTAATTACCTTCCCTTCTGAGTAGCGGGGAAAATGGGACATCCATGTTTGGCAGTGGAGTTCACAAGACTGACAGGCCTACCCTCTCATGTAAAACCACCTGCTACTTAGCAGGGCTTTAAAAAAAGAAAAGAAAAATCTGCAAGATTGCATGACAGTCAACAAATTATTTTGTTGACTTTTTAAATTATTAAATATGGAAAAAAAAAACCCTAAGCACTAATAAACACTCCAAGCCCACTGCTAAAGAAAGTTCTATCAGAAATGACATTCAGGTGACACAGAAATGAGTATACAAATGTCCCTCCAAAATATCTCAGAACTTGAGCTTTATTCCAAAGATGAACTCTCGTTCATTTACAGGTAGATGTCATATATAATATCCAAGAGAATCAAAAGGTCACCACCAAAGACTTAAAAAGTCCACATTTTTACTAAGGATGTCGGATTTGCAAGGAAAGGGGAACAAACCCATGTACATATCATGGGCCCACTAATCCCCCAAAAAGCATTTAAATGGTGCACATACACACAAATATTAGTAAGTGAATTCATTCCTTCCCCGTATATTTTTTTCCAATCTGAATTCTGTGAGAGGCATTAGTTGCATCTTAGCCAGATGACAAGCAATTTATTTTTGCTTCACAGGAACAAAGAACCAAGTGTTCCCTACTTTACCAACCCATTGTAAATGTCATTAAAATAGGCTGTAATGACTCTTAACTACAGTCACAGTCTGTGTGCTGTACTGGAAAAAGCAAGAGGCTAAGATTGAAAATTAAAAGATCAAGGTTCTAGATCCACCTGTAAACTGTAAGGTTGCACAAGCCACCTTAACAACTCTGGGTCTCCATTTCTCATCCCTCGAGTGGAGCCGAGTATACGCTCTTTAAAGTCACTTCCAGCTCTAAGGAGCCTGTGACTTGTAGCTCAAATGTGCTCAAGTTCTGCTGTGTGTGTTGGGGTCAGGGAGAGAAAGCTGACACAGAACACTGTAAACTAAAAAATGTACACGATTAAACTGTTATATATTTATGCTTTCCATATTCAATATACGGAAAGCCACCAAAAAGTATACCCTATCCTGGCTTATACTCCTCAGACACAGACACCTCAATCAACCGAAAGGAAGGACTCTGAGTGAACAAAAGTTATACAGACTTGACACAGTGATTCTGCACACGTACACACACACTAAAATGCAAAATTATGCAAAGTATTGAAGATATTCAGACTTTCATGTCTCTGCCTGAATTATCCAAATAAACCTCTGTACTTCAGGAACGAAAAGTACACACTGGACAAGAAATGATTTTGATGCAATTGCTAAGGTTAACTGTTAAATTCCTCTGCACCTTTAAGAAAAGGTAAGTAGAAAGGAATCTGAAACACCACGGGCGTGGTCTACTTCAACTCCCAAGCAACCTCCCGACAGGCGATACTTTGCCGTAAACACTAAAAACTTTTGAAAAGGGTCTTCTCGTTTCAAAAGCTACCTAGGAACGAGGGCCGGGGAGGGACACAGAAAACAAGAATTTATTGGAAAAAAAGAATGCCTTCTAATTGCTATCCCGGGGATGCCCAATAACTACTGTTTTGGCCAAAGCAGGAAATAAAGGAGATGGCGGGAGCGTGGGCAGAGAGCGGAAGTTTGCCTAGTATCTACTTTGAAGTGTTTGAATGGACCGAGGCACGCACTCTCCCGCCAAAGTATAAACTCCGCGTCTCCAAACCACCAGCCCTCCAGCCCATCAGGTATACTCCACATTTTCCTTTCTCCCGGCTGGCCCTCTACTCTCCCCTCCCCCGAGAACTCCGCGTCCGCACGCCTCACTCTACTCTCAGCACCTCCACCCCAGCCTCCACAAGAATCCCCGCGCTTCGCTCACTTTCCGGCCTCCGCTTCTCCCCTTGCTGGGCGCCCAGCCGCCCCCCAAGGTCCTCTCCCCGACCCCGCTGGCTGAGAAGTACCTGGTGCCCTTGGAAACGATTACTCCCGCCGCGCCCTCCCCCACCCTCTCCCCAGGCTCCAGGCCTTACCAGGAGCCCAGGCCACGAGGTCCGCGGTTCCCTCCCGTCCGCTCCCCTCGAAGTGACTCTTGCTCGACTCCGCCCGGGGAGGAGGCACCCTACTGGCCACGACAGGCCTCTCCGCTCTCCCGACTGGGCCGGGCGGCCACCGCGCCACTCAGCTCCCCGCGCCCTTGCTGGGCCGAACGCCTGGGGGTCCGCTCTCCCGCGCCCCGCCGCCAGTGACCCGAGCCCAGAAGAAAACAAAAGAGTCAGGGCCCGTGGCCCGCTCGGCCTAGCCCTCCCTGGCCCGCTCCCGGCCGGGACCCCAACAAAGCCTGAGCCCCTGCCTCGCGCCCCCGGCCTGGCTTACCCATCGGTCCCCGCACGCTTCTTGCCGGAGGGGTAATCCTCCCCCAGGTCCAACCGGTGTCGCTTAGACATCTTCGGACTCTTCGAGCGGGTGGTTACGAAGGAAGAAAAAAAGAGAACCTAGCGGCTCTATCGGTGCGGTCGAAGGCAGCTACAAAACTCTGGAGGACCCCCACCCCTCCCGCTACAACAGCCTACACCGTGCGGCCGGAACCAGGAGCTAAAATGGCGGCGGCGATGAGGGCTGGGCCTGCGCGCGCGCTTCCGCGGTATGCTGTGCGTGCGTGCGTGCGTACGTGCGTGCGTGCGTGCGTACGTGGTGCGCGCGCACGCATAGGAGGCGGGAACTCAAGCCCCGCCCACCGCCTCGTTGACCCGCCCTTATTCCGCCCTCCGCCTGGCCGGCACTTCCCGCCCTCTGGGCGGGTGCTAGGCGGGTTGGGTCCTTGGCCCCTTCACGGCCCTCCGATTTAGGAAATTGAGAGAAGAGGAAGTCTAATGCTAGTTAGGAAATCCTAGCCATCTGTATTACCCTGGCATTAGGGGAATCTGAGACCCACAGAGGTTGAAAAACTAATCGAGATTATACAGCTGATAAGGGACAGAGCCAGGACTGGTACCCAACTAAAACTCCTGATCTAGCACTTGAAGCCACTGACCAGACATTCTCAACTGCAGTGGGAAAACTGAGGTGAGAAAATGTCAAGACTTACCAAAATGCATTTTGCCTTTTTTTTTTATGTTTATTTTATACTATAGTTGATTTAACATTTTGCCTCTTTTTACCAAGCACGGACAGATTGCACTCAACCTATTGATGTTTTTACTGGAATAGGGAAAATTGGCAGTAAGGGCATAACTTTTTCCTGTGTGCATATTATGTGCTTCCACGCTGTTAACCCTACTTCTATTCTCATTCTTACAGTAACCCTGCAAAGTAGGTGTTATTTAATAGATGTGAACACCAAGACTGAGAGAGGTTATGTCACACAGCCATTAGGGCTGTCCCTAAAGCCATAGCAAATTGTTGGGATAGAATGACTTTATGACTTTTGTGACTCTCTCCCCCCAGAACCTATCTGCTTGCTCAGTTGCATTCATTCCCAGAAAAGCACACAAGAAAAAGATCTGTGAACCAGCCCAAGCCGGGTGATCTATGTAGTTTGCGCAGTGGTCATTTGGATGCCCTGGAAGACCATATTAGGGTTCTTATCCAGTCCTCAGAATTGCAATCTCTAAGGTTAAATACAACTCTACAATTACAGCTTATAAAGAGAATTCTTTTATTTTTTTTTGTACAAAATCCACATTCCAAAGTCAGCCCAAAGAAAAGTGAGTATCTTCACTTACAAAATACCCAGTATAACTTTCTACCCTAAAAGTACATTAACAGCATATTGACTTTTGTTGGAGATTATGATGTATAATCACTGAATTGTAAACCTGGAAGGGTTTCCAGCTGATCTTCTCTTTCTGCTTCATTTTCCAAATGAGGAAATCTAAGCCCTGTGATGACCAGGTTCACCAGTTAGTGTCAATGTCAGAATTAAAATCCAGATTTCACTCTCACATTTCCAGGCTCAGGTCTCCAGGTTCCCAGTTTGAGGGATACTATAAAGTGCTCTAAAATTTTGGAGAAACAATGAAGGAAAAGCTTAGAATTCTACCTGCAGAAATGCTCCACCCTAAGAGGCATCAGCCTGTCATAAATGTGCAAGGAAACTTGGTAAAGGAGGAACTGAAATCAAAGTGATAAGACTTCTTCCTTGGGTCTAGTGTATATCTAAAGAAAACTGTAACCTAATCAATTGTGTTGTGACCTGAATGACTGAAGAGAGGCTGTATTTCTCTAAAGATAGTGGCCTTTCTGGAATCTACAACAGGGGAGCAAAGGGCCAGAATCTGCCAGGATGTTTACACTCTCTGTGAGGAGGGATAGAGTTCTGGATCTGAATGACTCACCCTGGATTTTCAGGCAGAATGGTCCCTAGAATAGAGAAGAGCTATCCACCAGCTCCCCTACAGCTTCCCAGAAATGTTGCCAGAGGAGATTTCCTTTACTCTTACTCTACCAGACAACTCTCCAGTCTATTATTTGGTCTATGGCATGACTTTACTCACCTACAGGGAATGTCTTACGCAGCTAACCAGCTCCAGGTGTCAAGCCAGAGGTGTCTCCCAACCTAACTTAATAAATAATATTAGCTAACACATATAACACACACATATACTGGGTCCCACAAACTGTTTCTTATATATATTAACCTATCAGATCCTTACAGAACTTTAAGCTGGGTGCTATGAGTTAGACATGTTTACAGGTGAGGAAACTGGTGCACCAAGAAGCTGAGTATTATGGCCAAGATGACAGTTTTGGATTCATCCCGGTGCTTAAGGGGTACACGGTAGTGCTGCTGATAAATAGGTATTCTTATTCCACATTATTCTCCTAGGGTTTGGTTATTGAGGATAAGTTTCCCCAGTCAGACAGACTCAATGTGAAATGATAAGTTTCTACATTGTCAAAGGGGAGGACGCGTTTACAGAGCTCTCAATGAACGGGTCAGGATTTAAAAGACTTGAACCCACTCTGTCTCCAGAGCCACATGATTAACCACTGCACTTTGTCACTATTATCTATGCCTTAATTACTTCATTTACTTATTCACTCAACAAATATTTATTAAACTCCCATGTCAGGCATTGAGTTAAGTGCTGGGAAAAAGAGAAGAACAAAATAGCCATCGTTCCTGCCTTTATGACACTTATCAGAGGGAGAGAGGCAGGCATTAAACAGATAAATACACAGGTAACTATATCTGGTAAGTGTTTTTAGGCCATGCAAAGGGAACAGACACTGAGAGAGCATATAACAAGTGGCCCTTATCTAGAGTGAAGGTTAGGGAAGACCTCTCTGAGAAAGGGACATTTAAACAAAGACAAGAATAAGCAGTACAAATTGGTCAGTCAAAGAGGTAAGAAAGCATTTCCAAGCAGAGGAAGCAGCCTGTGCAAAGGCCCTGAAACTTTCAAAAGTCAGGTGCAATCCACAGACAGAGAGAACATAAGTGCAATGAGATGAGGAAGACGTGATCCTGCAGATGCAAGAAGGGGCCGTTTCACGCAGAGCGTGAGTTGTCTGCTAAGGATATTAAGACTATCCTTCCCAAGAGTAATAGGAAGACATCAAAAAGACTTAATTGGGAAAATATGATCACTTGTGAGGATTTGCCAGGATCAACCGGCCAATCTCTCTTTTTGAATTCTCTTTAGTTGCAAAATGCTTACAAATTCAAAACAATCTTCAGTAGTGCTTTTAATCACCCTGTCCTCTCTCTACCATTTAATGGAAACTGTAACAAAGTGTACTGGGCACTATGACTTGCCATGGAAATTCTGCTTCAAGAATGAAAGACATCCCTCAGTTTCTAGGAGTGCTACTTGCAGACGGTACTCAACTGTCTGCTCCCTTCAGGAATTTCCTTGGTTAAAGAGAGCTGCCTGGGACTTCCCTGGTGGTCCAGTGGTTAAGAATCTACCTTCCAGTACGGGGGATGCAGGTTCAATCCCTGATCACGGAACTAAGATCCCACATGCCGCGGGGCAACTAAGCCCATGCGCTGCAAGTACTGAGCCCGCACACTCTGGAGCCCACACACCACAGCTAGAGAAGCCCACACACCACAACTACTGAGCCTGCACCCTCTGGAGCCCATGCACCGCAACTAGAGAGAAGCCCATGCGCCAAAGAGCCCAAACACTGCAACAAAGGTCCTGCATGCTGCAACTAAGAAGCAACACAGCTAAATAAATAAATAAATAAATAAATAAATAAATAAATAAATAAATAAAGAGAGCTGCCCAAGGGCAGCCTGAAGACGTTGTGGAGGTATAAACACCTGATCCCTTTACGTAACTAGGAATAACCGTGAGCTTTGGCGCATCAGAGCTCCCTATGGGATCAGCTGAGGCTGTTATTATTTATGATGGTGTCTCTTGTACCACCATGCATTTTGGCCACTAACCACCCAGAGTTAACTCAGATGCCATGATTTAAGGGCACAGTCTCCAGTAAGACTGCCCTTACTCCAGATGCCATCCGCAAGCTCAGGGACCAACAGGCCACCTGTACTTCTGACCAACTGGCTACAAATTTGGGGTTTCCCACAACCTACTCAGGTTCAGTAATTTGCTGGAATAATGATTCACAGAACTCAAGAAAGTGCTATACTTATGATTACAATTTTATTATAAAGTATACAAATCAGAATCAGCCAAATGAAGAGATACATAGGGTAAAGCCTGGGAGGGTCCTAAACACAGAGCTTCTGTGCCCTCTCTCTGTGGAATTAGGACACATCACCCTCCTGACACATCAAGGTGTTGTTCACAAACCAGGAAGTTCCACTGAGCTTCAGTGTCCTGAGTTTTTATTGTGGTTTCATGACACAGCCATAATTGATTGAATCACTGGCCCCATGATGGAACTCAATCTCCAGTCCCCTTCCCCTCCCTAGAGGTCCAGAACCTACGCTGATGTCACATGGCTGAAAGCCTCAACTCTTTTATCACATGGTTGGTCTTTCTGGCATGACCAACCCTCATCCTAAATCATCTCATTAGCGTAAACTCAGGTGTGGTCCGAGGACCCACCATAAATAACAAACTCACTCCTATCCCGTGGGAAATTCCAATGGTTTAGAAGTTGCCTCCCAGGAACCAGGGACAAAACCAGTCACATTCTTTATTATACGACAGCATCACAGCCTAATTTTTCCCTCTGTCTGATCCTACTTTTATGCCTTTCCTTCCACTAGTGTACTCCTTAATAAACTCCCAGAACACTAATCTTTGCTTCAGAGTCTACTTTTCATGGAACCTGACCCAGGAATGGTCCAAGAAAGAAGACACTATGATTGAATTTTGGAGTTGGCCACCAATTTCATTGGCTGGCAATGAATCAGTGGCAGGTGGAACATAGCTACCACAAGAAAACACGGCAATTGTTAAAGCTTTCAACTGTGGTGTACGGGGAAAGATCAGGCACTGTTGCCAAAGTATAGGGGAAATAGTATCTATACTATAAGACCATTGGGATTTGATTGGCTATTGCTAAGTAGACTTGATACTTTGAAGAGAGATAATGAAAGGCTGAGTATGATTAATCTGCAAGTCAAAGCTCAGTATGGAAGCCAGAAGATCTTCTGGAAGCATGTAAAGAGGTTCTCATCTCCTGCCGTGGGAAGACAGAGAAAACTGAGGACAGATCCCAGGACTTAACTGTAACAGTAACAGAAAGCCAAGTGGAAACTTCCAAAGAAGATTAAACTCTCCATTTAGGCAGGCATGATATTTCAAGGGTGGATCCCTGGTTGGGAAAGAGTGGGACCCTGACACATGGGATGAAGACATTTAGGTCGATATACATGAAAAATCTCGAACCCTAAATTCTCTACAACCTACTGAGCCTGCCAAAATGCCCCACTACTTCCTATTAAAAGCTAGTGCTCCTTCCTTGTGAGATAATGAGAGGCCTTCTGTGCAGGATAACATGCACCTCCCTCAGGATGCACCCCCCACATTACCTGCCGATCATTAGGCAATGATTAGAATTAAGTCACAATATATGATATTCCACAGACATTCTAAGGCTGATAATATTGGAAAGCAACCCCAAAGAAGCTGTAGAACCTACGCAACAAGTACCAACAGAAGCCAGGGAAGTATGCATGTGATTGAATTCTGAAGGTTCTGGATAAAAAGAGAAGAGGGAGGCGGAACATAAAGTCCAATGAGGGAGAATTTATCAATTTGGGTGTACTCTCCCAGGATACGGGTTCGCGCAAGAACCCCAGGTGATGGCGTGAACGCACTCAAGATGTCATCTAGAAGCATGGCAAAAACAATGGCCCAAACTACATCAAGTAAGGTAGAAATGCCGGAACTGCTGTGGTTGACAGTGTAAGGGGTGATTAAACAGTTCAGGTAAGTGAACATGCTAGAGCAAAAATACTTACATAAAGCTGGAAAACTCAGCAGATGAATATATTCCACAGAAAAGTTCAGAGGACACACCACTTAGCAAATCGAAAAGGAATTTCTGGTAAGAGGCATCATAATCACTCATAACTTCAGTGGTGGCTGTCATCGTAGTCCAGGGCTGAAGATAGAAGATGACATTTCAGAGCTGGGCTTCCTGAGAGAGGTAGAGATGATAGCACCCTGTAACACAGAGGTCTTATGGTGGCATTTAAACATCCGAAACCAAGTGGATGCTATAAGGTAGGAGTGCAGTCAAGGGGGCCTGACCCACAGAATTATGGAGATGGTAAATAGAACAAGGCATCTAGGGCAAAATGGATGGACAACCATCAAAGGAAGCCCTCAATCTGAACAACCAAAATAAATCAAGGATGCAAGATCAAGAGGTTAAAGAAAGTTGCCCCAGTGAAAATTTGCCCAGTTTCTGGACCTGAACTATGTCAAAAACCAAATTCTTCACACTGAGTAAAACAAAGCAGAAAGATGAGTTTATTGAAAGGCTTTTGACCTGCAAGGTGGGACACTCAGGGCTACCAGAGCAATGAATTCTGAGTTGCTCACAGACTAAAGGGTTTTTGGGAGGGTAAATGCAGAAGTTATTTGGACTTTTCAGCTGATTGGTTGCCTGGTGGTCTTCTTCCTTATTTTGGTCAGGGTAGTGAGTCAGAGGAACAAGGAAATCCAAAGATGGCATGAATAGACTTGGCATTTGGGGACTTACCCGCATCCTCTGCTGATTTCTGAGAAGAGCTGTAAATTCCTGCAACTTATGTTAGGTAACGTTAAGTTTCATTTTTCTTTAATGAACCCAAATTAGCCAACTCCATTTTGTCCCTAACATAAGTGACTCCATTTTAGTTTGGGGTTTACAACCGGTTTTTGGACCTGGAACACGTTAATTAAGGGAGAAATATGTTCCTAGGAGAAAGAACTCTACAACACCGTAACAGTGTATTCAGTAGTCATTCCCCGAGTCCTTTCCTTAAGGGGTCTGTAGCCATTTGCTTATGTAGCCATACACTGGGGAAAAGAGAGTACCCAAACGTTTCAAGGACAATTGGATATACAACCTGAACTGACATTGACGCTAAGAGACTCCAAGTGCCTGTATGGACTCCGTTAGAGTGGGGGCAGATGGGAGCCTGGAATGGAGGTCTGGCCCAGGTCCAGCTTGTAACAGTTTTCCTGGATCCTCAAACACACCCACTTGTCATGTCCCCAGTCCATAAATGTATCAATACACTTAAGAATAGACATCCTTGGTAGTTTGCACAACCCCCCATATTGAATTTTTGGCCTGTAAGGAATAAGAGCTATCATAGTGGCAAATGCCGAGTAGAGGCTTATGAAACCATCCCCCCCATCTCAGCCAAGATACTAAATAAAGAACAACCTGGGGAGGAATTTCCACTTACACCACCAGCATGTAAAGAGCTTAGAAGTTATCACTCCCGTTCTTAGAAGAAAAAGCTGAACAAACTGAAAGCCAATGGCTTTTCTTGAAACCATTAGAAAACTGAGGTTGCAGGGTAAACTGCCACCCTGAACTCTGGAGAGACAGGCAAGTTCAAAGAGTCATAGCAAAGATGTGATTACCTGGAGCAGAAGCCACTGGAGCCATACCTGGTTGGAACGCTCACCTCAATGGTCATTTTGACAAATTGCTAATGGCTGAGTGGGGACTATCTAGACAGTGAAAAACTCTTGTGGGCCTCAGTCTTAGGTGGGCTTTCCCACTCCAGTGGGTTTTACCTCCAGGGATCCCACCAAGTTTTCACAATAAAGAGCCAAGAAAGATACTCTTGTGGCGCCGGAAGAGATGGGGAAGAGCAACCATTGTGAAATACGCCCAGAACATTCTCCATAGCAAGAGCTTACTTTCCAGGAGAGAAAAAGGCTCTTACCAGAGGCTTCCCACCTGGGTGGAGGGCATTTCTCCCACTCCAACCCCTTCTAGCCTTCCTGTTTTATCTAAGGGTGTAAAAAAAAAAGCTAAGGCTTGTGAAGGTCACAGCTCAGGAACACAGGCCCATTAGAAGATAGATTCAGTGATAAGATTAGAGAACACATCGCCTGCCCACTCCTTACCACCACCCCAGCAGGGTTGCAGTGTAACAGTATAACACGATTAGCACTGAAAGAGCTGCAGGATGAGGACTCAAACTGAGGATGATTCCATAGGGAAACCACAGTCAACCTGGAAGACTAAATAAGGACAACAGAGGAATTTGAAACCTCTAGCACCTACAGGTACAGTAAACATTAAACACAGCCCAACTTCTGCCAGACTAACATAAAACCTCACACTAAAGACCTACTGTTTACTTCAGTCCCTGTTACCCAATACATCATGCTGGCTTTCAAGAAAAAAATTACAAGGCTTGCTTAAAAAACAAGAGAAAACATAGTCTGAAGAGACAAAGCAAGTACTGGAACCAGAATCAGATATGACACAGATTTTGGAATTATCAGACAGGGAATTTAAAATAACTCTGATTAGTATGCTAAGGGCTCTAATGGAAAAAATGGATAACATGCACAAGCAGATTAACATAAGCAGGGTAATACAAGTAGAGAAGTGGAAACTCTAACAAAAGAATGAGAAGGAAATGCTAAAAGTAAAAAACATTGTAACAAATGAAGAATGCCTTGCAAAAATTATTAACAGAAGTTCTTCAGGGAAAAGGAAATGATATAGGTCAGAAACTCAGATCTACATAAAGAATGGAAGAGTATTAGAGAAGGAATAAAAGTAAAATAAAATCTTTTATTTTATTTTATTTTATTTATATTTTGTTATAGCAAATGGATAAGTTAAATGAATGACAGCAGTGTTATAAGGGATGTGAGGGAGGAATTGGGATATTCTGAGTTACCTGCAATAACTTAGTATGCATGAAGCAGTGTAATGTGATTTGAAGATGGACTTAGATAAGTTTAAATGTATATTGAAAAGTCTAAGGCTACCACTAAGTTTTTTTGGAAGTATGATTGATATGCTAAGAGAGGAGATAAGATGAAATCATATAAAATGTTCAATTAAAACCTGAGAAGGCAGAAAAAGAGGAGGTGAAAAAAGAAACAAAAAACAATTGCAATGAATAGAAAACAGTTACAAAATCAACTCAGGAAACAACAAGAAACAAACAACCCACTTAAAAAAATGGGTAAAGAACTTGAATAGACATTTCTCAAAAAAAAGATATACAGATGCCCAATAAACACATAAAAAGATGCTCAACATCACTAATCATTAGGGAAATACAAATCAAAATCACAATAAGAAATCACTTCTACACCTGTCAGGATGCCGATTATAAAAACAAAAAAACAGAATATAACAAGTGTGGGACTTCCCTGGTGGTCCAGTGGATAAGACTCGGTGCTCCCAATGCAGGGGGCCTGGGTTCAATCCCTGGTCAGGGAAGATCCCACATGCATGCCACGACTAGGAGTTCACATGCCACAACTAAAGAGCCCACTTGCCACAACTAAGGAGCCCACATACTGCATCTAAGGAGCCCCCCTGCTGCAACTAAGACCTGGTGCAACCAAATAAATATTTTCTTAAAAAAAGAAAGAAGCACATGGTGTCCAGGTGGCTCTTTAAAAAAAAAAAAGAATATAACAAGTGTTGGCAAGAAATTGGAACACTTGTGCATTGCTGTTGGGAATGTAAAATGGTGCAGCCACCATGGGAAACAGTATGACAAGTACTCCAAAAATTAAACATAGAATTACCATATGATTCAGCAGTTCCTCTTCTGGGTATATACTCAAAACAACTGAAAGCAGGGACTTGAACAGACATTTGTACATCCATGTTCATAGCAGCATTATTTCACAATAGCTACAAGGTGGAAATAACCCAAATGTTCATTGATAGATGAATGGACAGAGAAAATTTGGTTTATACATACAATGGAATTTTATTTAACCTTAATAAGGCATGAAAATCAGACCATCTACAGTATAGATGAATCTTGAAGACATTATGCTGAGTGAAATGAGATGTGGCGATTAATGGCGGTGGAGGTTGCACAGCAATTTGAATGTACTAAATGCCTCCGAACTGGACACTCATGAATGGCTGAAACAGTGAATTCCGTGTTACACAGTCATCCCTTGGTATTCGAGGGGGAGTAGTTCCAGGATCTCTGTGGCTACCAAAATCCACAGATGCTCAAATCCCTTATATAAAATGGTGTAATATTTGCATATAACCTACGCACATCCTCCGGAATATTTTATTTAATTAATTAGTTTAAACCAATGCTAATTTTTAAAAATGTATTTATTTATTTTGTTTTTGTCTGTGTTGGGTCTCTGGTCGCTGCGCGTGGGCTTTCTCTAGTTGCGGCGAGCGGGGGCTACTCTTCGTTGTGGTGCATGGGCTTCTCATTGCGGTGGCTTCTCCTGTTGTGGAGCACAGGCTCTAGGCGCACGGGTTGTCACTAGTTGGGATACGCGGGCTCAGTAGTTGTGTCTCGCGGGCTCTAGAGCGCAGGCTCAGTAGTTGTGGCTCACGGGCTTAGTTGCTCCTTGGCATGTGGGATCTTCCCGGACCAGGGCTTGAACCCGTGTCCCCTGCATTGGCAGGTGGATTCCTAACCACTGTGCCACCAGGGAAGCCCCCTCCTGTATATTTTAAATCATCTCTAGATTACTTATAATACCTAATACAGTGTAAATGCTATGTAAATTGTTGTAAATACAATGTAAATGCTATGCAAATAGTTGCCAGAATGTGGCAAATTCAAGTTTTGCTTTTTGAAATTTTTTTCAAATATTTTCCATCCACCATTGGTTGAATTTGTGGATGCAGAACCTATGGATATGGGGGGCCAACTGTATGTATTTTACAACCCACATTTTAAAAAAACTGAGAGAAAAAAGGTAAATATGGTTGCCTCCCTTAAAGACCTAAGAGATGGATGGGTGGTGGTTCCCATCATACCTCTTTTTAATTTACCAGTCTGGCCTCTACAAAATCCAGACAAATCCTGGAGAATGGCGATGGACTATCACACATCTAACCAAATAGTATCCCCAATTGCAGCTGCTGTGCCAAGTATGCTATCTTTGCTAGAGCAGATTAGTAGGGACTCAGGTATATGATATGTGGCCAGTGATCTGGCAAATCGACTCTTTTTCTATCCCCTATCAAAAAAAGAATCAGAAATAACTGACATTCCTTTGGAATGTGTGACAATATCCATTTATGGCCTCGCCCTTAAGCTATGTTAACTCTTTGTCCTCTGTCATAACATAGTCTGAGGAGACATGGACCAGCTGGACATCCTGCAGAGTATCACACTGATCCAGTAAATTGATGACATCATGCTAGTTGGATCAAAAAACAAGCGATTGCTAGGATATTGGAGGCCTTGGTAATTTACATGCATCCTCAAGGGAGATGAACTCGAAAAGACCAGGAGCCTGCCACATTAGTATTTTTTCAGAGTCCAGTGATCTTGAGTATGCTGGGGCATCCCTTCTAAAGTAAAAGAGAAATCACTGCATTTTGTAGCTCCCATCATGAGCAAGGCAGCACAATGCCTGCCAGGTAGACCTCTTCAGGTTCTAGAAGCAATATATTTCCAGAAGTACTGCTCCAACTCACATACCTGGTGACACAGTAGGATGCCATTTTTCAGTCGGGTCCATAGCAGGAAAGGGCTCTGCAACAGGTCTAGGCTGCAGGGCAAGCAGCTATTGGCCTTTTGGACCACACAGCCCAGCAGAGCCTATCAGGGGTATCAGTGGTGGGAAAATATGACATGTAGATTTTATAACAAGCCCCAAAAGGAGAATCACAATGTAAATCCATAGAATTCTGGATCAAAGCCATGCCAACTGCAACAGAGAATTATACACCTTTGAAAACACAGCTCCTGGAATACTACTAGGCCCTGATAGAGATGAATGCCTCACCATGGAACACCAAGTGACCATGACACCAGAACTACCCCTCGTGAGATATTTCTATCACACTTTGCAAGGCATTAGCTGGGGCAGACCCAGGTAGAAGAGGTACATCTAGCATTGAATGTGAACAAGACCTGAGGGCACAAGCAAGATGCAAGAGAAGATAGCATGCAGGTAGCTCATAGCATCATGCAGGTGCTGTTATGCAGCACTTAGTGGTGTGCTGGAGCCAGTCTGCACCAGCTCATGAGAGCTCATTGTTGTTTTCAGGAAGGGTTGCCATCTTGTCGACATCATATTGGTGGTTTGAAATTGACCATAGTGGAAGTATTTACACTATGAAAATTAGCTAATGTTATAAATCAGATATTTTTTTCTCCTTTTCAGAAAGCCAGTTGTTAAATATTTACCAGTATACCACTGCTCAGCTCACATCTCTTACTGCATGGGGGAATTTTTGATGATCAGTTGATGCAGGAAAAAAAGCCTGAGCTTGATTCACGAATGGCTCATCTTAGTTTGTTGGTGAAAGCTAGAAAGGGGTGATGGCTGCACTGCTGCCCCACCCAACGTGGTCTTGAAAGATGACGGTGAGGAGAATGCCTCCCACCTGGTCAGCTACTTTATGTGGAAAGAGAAGTGGCCTGAAATTAGAATACACAGGGACTCATGGACAGTGCTGGATAGCTTGGCCCTCTGATCAGGGGTTTAGAAGCGGAAAGCTTGGAAGACTGGGGAACAGCAAAGACAAGGGTAAAGCCATGTGGTTGAACATATGGAAGTGAGCATAGAGTGTGACGATCCTTATTTCACATGTTAATGACCATCAGAGAACATCCATCATAGGAGACGTACTACAAAAACACATATCCAGTTGATACAAGCCGGCCTCTGTCATCAGCCACTCCAGTGCTTGCATCTTGGGCACATGAATGGAGTTCCCGTGGTAGCAGGGATGGAAGCTATACATGGATGCAATGGCACAGGTCCCTCTTAAGGGTGATCGACCTACTCTCACCACTGAATGTCTGACCTTCTCGCAACAGAAACCAACAGCACAGTCCCTCCAAGAGACCAAGCAACCACCTGATGACAAGTTAACTACTTTGGATACCATCTACCCTTTCCCAAGGATAGATGTATATTCTAGGTGTGGATTTGCCTTTCCTGCCTGCCAGCCCTCATCCAGTACCATTATCCAAGCACATATAGAATGTTTAATCCTCCAGCATAAGATTCCACATACTACTGTGTCACACAAAGGGACTCACTTAACATTAAAGGAAGTGCTGGAACAGGCATAATACCGTGAGATCCACTGTTCACATCACATACCGCCATACCCAGAAGCCACTAGCCTGATAGAAGAGCCAGCTCAGAGCCAATACCTTATGAAGATGGCATGCCGTCCTGTGCAATGCAGGGGACATTCTAAATAAATGACCCTTATAGGGTGCTGTTTCCCCAGGAGGTAGAATACATAGGCCTACGAATCAAGAGGTGCAAGTGGGGGTACTCCCATTTTCCTTCACTCCTACTGATCCATTTGGGGAAATTGTGCTTCCCTTTCCTGAAACTCTAGGTTCTGAACAGTCAAGAGTCTTGGTTGCTAGAAGGCAGTACTTCCACCATGGCTGCCAGCTGGGCTCTTTAAGCTCCTCCTGCCAAGGTGTCGGAGGACAAGAAGAGGAATCACCATCCTGGCAGGAATAATTGGCCCTAGTCACCAGGAAGAGGTAAGACTGCTGTTAGACAATAGGGGCAAAAAAGAATATGTTTTCCACCTGGGTGATCCATTTGAGCATCTCTTGGTACTCTCTTGTTCAGTTTTGGTAATAAATAGACCAGTGTAGCAGCTACAGACTGAGAACAGCATTGTGACCAGGGACTCAGAATCTTAAGAGTTGAGGGTCTGGGTCATACTACCAGGTAAGCCACCAGGAGCACCAGAGGTGCTAGCTGAGGGTGAGGGTAAAATAGCCAGTAGAGGAGGGAAATGATGAGTATTAATTGCAGCACTGAGACCTACTATAGTGGTAGTGTCTAAAGTTGATCCCAATAGTGTACTTCCTCCCCAGGGTAGCCTATGTCTAACGACTGAACATCATGGATGTATAAATCCTGGTCCCAGCTGTCATGATCTGGACCAAATTGGGAGGGCTACCCTAGCTTCGGAATTCCTATTAGGATCAACTTAGACCTTTTAGGGGACTAACACAGCCAAACTTTTCTCTCTGCCAAATTCTACTTTCTTTTCTTTCCACTGGTGTTGATCCCTGAAGCAATCCCTAGTAAACTTCCTACATGCTAATCTCAGGGTCAGAGTCTGCTTCCCAGGAAACCCAATTTAAGATACTAGGTTGGTTTCTTTATTTTCAATATGAAAAACCTCCAAACAAATTCTAGATTAATTATCAGAAAGCTTGAGAGCCTCATATGTACATTGATTAATTCATTCATTCAACAAATATTTATTTAGTACCACCTATATATCAAGAACCATTCTAGAGGCTAAGGCTATAGTGACAAAAACATAAAAAGATTCCTCTCCTTGTGGCACTTGTATTCTAGTGGAGGGTAACCAACAATGAGCATAAAACAAATAAGATAATTTTGATGAGTGCTATGAAGAAAATAACACAGGAGAGTATGATAGGAAGTAACTCGAGATGCTAGAGGTATGATGGGTTCCATCAAGAAGGTGGTTAAGTAAAGCTTCTCTTAGAAGATGGCATTTGAGCCCAGATAAGAGGAACCCAGCCTTTTAAGAACTTGGTAAGAATATTCCAGGCAGAAAAAAGAGCATGTGTAAGGAAGGAAATGAGTGTGAGCATGTAAAAACTAGGACAAAGACCAGAGTGGAAGGAGGTGGTGACCAAGAGGGAGTGGGCTAAGAGGAGGCCATTGAGGTAGGCAGGGGCCACATTGTATAGGACCCATGGGAAATTGAAAGGAGTTTGGATTAATTCTAATCTCAGTGGAAATCCATTAGAGGATTTTAAACAAGGGAGTAGTATCATCCGTTTTATTTTTTCATAAGTCAATTTAGTTGCTGTTGGAGAATCAACTAAGGGGGAGAAAGGCAAAAAGTGAGAACAGGGAAATTGTTGTTGAAGTAGCCCAGGTAAGAAATGATGGTGACTAAACCTGGAATGGTGGCAATAAAGCAGGTAAGAGGTAGTTGGATTTGGGATCTATTTTAGAGGCATAGCCAACAGGACATGCTAATGGATTGTCTCAGTGGAAGTTCAGGATAACAGAAAGGAGAAGAATATAGAATGTCTGATCAACTGGATGGATGGTGGAACTGTTTATTAAGATGGGGAGGATTGTGGTGGGTGGGTTGGAGGGAATGAATCAAGAGTTCTAATTTGGTGATGCTAAGAGACATGACACCGAATGATAGGTAAAGTCATGAGTTCCGGGCCCCAGAGAAAGGCTTCAGGTGGGTAAAAATTAATACTGGTTTCCCCCAGCAAGAAGTCAGGCCACCTCTGGATTTCCAGACAGTTTACTGTGAACATTTAAGTGATCTGGGGCAAGGATATCAGTGAATGCCCCTCGCCCGTGGCATACACACCTTCTCTCTCCTCCCTGTGTGGACACTCCAGCCCAACTGTGATGGCTCTGGTCCAGGTTCCCAGGGGGCACAGACTCCAAACAGCCACATTGCCTTGGCCCTGTAGACACTTGGCCAAGTGGGTGAGTATTGCCTGAGAAGAGCCCCAGGGGCGCCCTCTGTAGCCCAGGGCTCAGGGCAGGAGCCCTGGCTCCCTGGGTCTAAGGGAGATCTTGCTCTAGGCTCTAGTAATGTGTGCCAGTTTCTCCCCTCATCATGATAACTGTATAAATAGAGCAGTAGGAAGCTCAGGGCACCTAGTTATCAAGCCCCATAGAGGTGCTGAATTATTTAAGAGGCAAGTAAGAAAAATGGGAGCCTGTAAAGAAAACAAAAAGGAACAGAAAGTGAGGAAGGCAAGCCTACCAGACTGTGAGAGACTTGAGAACAGTGGCCACGTCATAGCCAAGCTTGGATCCTCAGCACAATGCCTGGAACTTACTAGGAGCATGGGGACAGCTTCTCTTTCCAACCCCAGCTTTACACTCTTTTAAGGCACATCTTCCTCTTGGGGAAAGTACCAGCAAGGAAGATTTCACCATTTTCACCAACTCAGTAGAGCCTGACCTCCATTGGTCCATGTTTCTCAGTTGGGTGAAATAAGTGTCACTGTGCAACCAGCCTTTTGGTTCTTGTTCTCTTGGATCTGCATGCCCACAAAGGGAGTCCATTGTCTTTCTGCACTCCCACTCCTCAGAGGAAGCTTGCAGAGATAAAGCACCCACACTGCTCTCACACACCCCCTCCCCACCAACCTGTTCTCCCAACAAGAGGAGGGAGGCCTGAAGTTCCCCAGGGGTGCTACTTCTGTTCAAAGAGGAAAGAAATATTAGCCCCACTATCAATCTCATGTTTAAGATGGTTCTTGGTCAGTTCTCCAAAAGCCAGTTTTCTAAAAGCCAACTCACCGAAGGCCGATTTACTGAATGGCCCAGTCTCCAAAGCCCAATCACCAGGAGGGAGTCTGATGTGGGTCTTTTCTGTATCTTCCACATCTCTCCTTAACATGCTCATGTTTTCCTCCACCTTCTTGAACATATTTGTTATTACTCCTTTAATGCCATAGTCTACTAATTTTATCATCTGTGTTATTTCTGGATCTGTTTTATTGATTGATTTTTCTCATCTTTATGAGTTATATTATTCTGCTTCTCTGCATGCCTAGTAAATTTTTATTGGATGCAAATAGTTTGAATTTTGTCTTGTTCAATACTGGATATCTTTTGTTCCTTTGAATGGTTTTGGGCTCTGTTTTAGGACACAGTTAAGTTACTTGGAAGGAATTCAGTCCTTTCAAAACTTGTCTTTATACTTCGTTAGTTGGGTTCAGAGCAGCCTTTAGTCTAGGGCTAGTTCTGGGGATTGTTCTGCCTGATCTTTTCTGGTGGTCTTCCCCTAACCTCATGTAGAGTTCTCACACACATTGCTATGGACTGAATGCTTGTGTCCCCCCCAAATTCACATGTTGAAACCCTAACCCCCAATGTGATGGTGTTTAGAGGTGGGGTCTTCAGGAGGTAATTAGGTTTAGATGAGATCATAAGGGTGGGGCCCTTATGATGGGATTAATGCCCTTATAAAAAGAGGAGGAGACCAGGCATCTCAGTCTCTCTGAGACACCAAGGAAGGCCACGTGAGGGTATAAACAGGAAGAGAGCTCTCACCAAGACCCAACCAGACACCCTGATCCCAAACTTCCAGCCTCCGGAATTGTGAGGAATAAATGTGTTTTTTAAAATTTTTAATGGAAATACAGTTAATTTACAATATTAGTTTCAGGTGTAAAACATATCAATTTTTTTTTAGATTATACTCCACTTAAAGTTATTACAAAATAATGGCTATGGAAATAAATGTCTGTTGTTTAAGCCACCTGGTCTATGGCATTTTGTTGCAGTGGCTGAGCTGACTAAGACACCTAGGTACTGATGAGTACTGAGCTGAACTCTCAAGGGGAACTCTCTGTGGATCTCTGAGCTCTCTTCATGTGGCTGTTTACTATCTTCTGGCCTGACCCACAAATTCCAGCTCCCTTGACCTCCTCAGGGGTCAGAGACCACTCTGTTTAGCTGTTTAGGTGCTCCTTCCTGTGCTGCAGCTGAGAAATTCTCTCCAGGGGGTATGCTTGGACAGTCTTAGGGTTCACCTTGTTTGTTTTCCTTCTCCGTGCTGCCTGTTGTCCAATGCCTGAAAACTATTGTTTTACATATTTTTTTCTAGTAATTTCATTGTATAGGAAGGAGGCTAAATCTGGACCCTGTTATTTCATCATGGTCAGGTAAACTCAGTCTATACTATAGACTCAATGCTCCAGTATCTAGTAGGGAAGGTCTTCCCTCATTTTTCTTTTTACTTCAAAACTTTCTTGGCCATTTGGGTCCCTTTCTCTTTCATATGAATTGTATAGCCAGCTTATTAAATTCCCTTAGAAAGTCCTGTTGGGTTTTGGATTGGGATGAATTAAATTTATATAATAATATGAGATATAACTGATATCCTTACATTTGCATATATCTTGCCCTTGGATGGGGAAAGTTAATATCATAAAATACTGCTTCTCAGCTGCTGATGCTTTCGATGGCCTGGAAGGGGAGGATGCATAATACAATTGGATTGGGCATTTGAAGAACCAGTGGAGGACAGGCTGGCCATTTCAAGGTTGATAAGCTGGAAGGGGGTGGGAATTCTATTGGATTAAAACCTTAAAATTCTAAAGGTTAAGGAGGTAAGAGTGATCTCTGAGACAGTTTATTATGAGAAAACAAGATGGAGAGAAGTATATATGGTATATATATTTAAGAAAGGGGAGATACATATACACATATATAGATACTGTGTATGTATACATGTGCATAAATCTATAACTACTGAAATTAAAAACTGTAAAGTTAATTAACTATAAAACCAGTTTTCAATGACTTCCTGTGGGGAAGTAGTGAACAAGCAGAGACAGAAGCTGAGCTTTTCTGAATATTCCCTGCTTTTAGATTTGACTTTAAAACCATATACGTTTTACACAATTATACATCAAACTTAAATTTTTAAAAAGCAATCCCTAAACACTGAAAGTAAAATAAAACAAATGAACCCAACTCAACCAGAATCATGTTTTGGTGGCACAGCTACCCAGAGAGAAGCAATTTAAAGTGACTTTTAAAGCACAGTAATTTGATAGCCCATCCCTAGTGGGATATGCCCTACGGACAAAAAAAGAATTGCAAAAAATATCTTAAGCTGCCCTGAGAAATCCCACATTTTTGGAGGCAGTATTAGGACCGTTATTCTCAGACCGTTATTCTCAGACTATATTCTCAGACTATTCTCAGACTGTATGTAGAGTGCCCTAAAGGAAGCAAGTAATTCTGCTGAGATTGTCAACAACTGAAATTTTTCAGTGTGGTAGGAAGGAGGTCAATGAGTTAAGTAATAACCCTGTAGTCTTTAATTTGAGTTGAAACTATTAGTATAAACTCATGACATGTACTCTTACCAGCAAACACCATTTTCTACTCTGTCCACTGAAAAAAGATTCCAGAAACAGTGACTAAGCCAGTAACATCAAGTGCCCAGATGGTGGTCCCAAATTCAGTTTCACCTAGAAGGCCAAAGGGCCCCTTGGATTACAGCCATGACAGATCTAGGGCAGGAAACACACCACCTGCCCTGAGTAACTGAGCTTCCTGCTCTCTGGTGTGACCTTAAAGGTTCCCAGGGCTGTGTCCAAAGGCCTCACAAGCCAACCTGAAGAGGCTCCCACAGGCCACTGAAACATGAATAATAACTTTAATAGATTAAAATATATCCAATATGATTATGCCCACTAGTTCATAACAAAGCAAACAAACAAAACAAAACAAAAGTTAATGGTCACTTTCAGAAGATTCTAGGAAGTCAGCTCATCTGAAATCAATCTCTTATCTTGTTTTTTTGCATAACATGTACCTCCAGGTACCCAAGTAGTTGTAGTACTTTTGTAGAAGAAACATCTAAAGCTGCTTCCGTTAACAATACAGAAGGAGTGATGGAGTCATAACGTCACCACTGTGCAAGTTCTAACAAATCCATGGATAGAGGAGTGCTGAATAACAAAGAGAATCAGACATCCTGTGCCGTCCTCTGGGAAGAGTATTTGCCAGAAAATTGAACCTGAGTCTGATCAAACTTCTAGATCTAACCACTAATAGGCAGAAACTAAAGGGACAGAGGAATACATTAAATGACACCACAGAGGTGCAGTTATCAAAATGCAGGCTAGGAAATGCTACTGGAAAAAACAGCCCATTCTCTTCAGTAATTGCAAGAAAAAAGTGTGACAGGGGAGGAGTCTATAGATTCAAAAAAGATTTAAAGACCTGTCACAACCAACTGCAATTTATGGCCTTATTTTGATTCTGAGTCTAACAAATAGACTAAATAATCATGCGATAATTGGAGAAATTTAAACAGTGACTAGACATTTAATTATCCAGAAATTGTTCATTTTTAAGATGTGATAATATTTCTCTTTTAAAGAGATAAATACTGAAATTCTTATAGACAAAAAATAACAATGGTCTCCCTAAATAAATATAACACATTCCATTTATTATCCTAACAAGTTTTTTGGGGGGAGTGGAAGGAGTTGATAAAATTGTTTTAAAATCTATATGGAATACATATGGAAATATAAAAGCCTGAAAAGCAAAGAAAACTATAAAGAAGATAAATAATGAGAGACTTGCCTTCAACTGAAAGCCATTGTAATAAAAATCACTGTAATACAACCAGAATGGTATTGGCATAAGAGTAGACAAATCAGTGGAACAGAAGAATGGATCCAAATATAGATCTCAGTATATATCATAATTTAATATGTGACAAAGGTAGTATTTCAATTCTGTGGGAAAGAATGGTTTATTTAATAAATAGTGCTGGCATAACTGGCTATTCATCTAGAACAAAATGAACTTGTATCCCAGTTTCACAACAATACAAAAATAAATTCCAAGTGGATTAAAAACTTAAATGTAAACAGTAAATCTTAGAAGAACATTTAGGCGACTACGTGGAAATCTAGGGGACAGAGAACACCTCTTTAACTAAAACCAGAAATCTGGAAGTATAAAAGATAGACATATTTCATTATCTAAAAATGGAAATCTTTTATATGGCAAAAGATACCATAAACAAAGTCGAGTCAAATATGCATTTAGAAAAGTATGTGTAACGCAGATAACAGATAAAGGGTTAATAATTCTTACATGCAACAAATTCTTACGAAGTGGTAAGAAAAAGATAAACACTTCCATTTTTTAAAAAGGGCAAGTGTATAAACAGGCAATTTACAGAATACCAAATCCAAATGGCTAATAAGCATATTAAAAGGTACGCAAACTCACCAGCAGTCAGGAAACTGCAAATTAAAATAATGAGACATAGGGCTCCCCTGGTGGCGCAGTGGTTGAGAGTCCGCCTGCCGATGCAGGGGACATGGGTTCGTGTCCCGGTCAGGGGAGATCCCACATGCCGCGGAGCGGCTGGGCCCGTGAGCCATGGCCGCTGGGCCTGCGCGTCCAGAGCCTGTGCTCCGCAACGGAAGAGGCCACAACAGTGAGAGGCCCGCGTGCCGCAAAAAAAAAATAAATAAATAATAAAAAATAATGAGACATTACACCCATCCGACTGGCAAAAATTAAAAAGAATAGGACTTCCCTGGTGGCACAGTGGTTAAGAATCTGCCTGCCAATGCAAGGGATATGGGTTCGAGCCCTGGTCCGGGAAGATCCCACATGCCACGGAACAACTAAGCCCGTGCGCCACAACTACTGAGCCTGTGCTCTAGAGCCCACGAGCCACAACTACTGAGGCCCACGCACCTAGAGCCTGTGCTCTGCAACAAGAGAAGCCACCGCAATGAGAGGCCCGCGCACCACAATGAAGAGTAGCCCCCGCTCACCGCAACTAGAGAAAGCCCGTGCACAGCAACAAAGACCCGACGCAGCCAAAATATAAATAAATAAAATAAATAAATAAATAAATTTTAAAAAATTAAAAAGAATAATATTATCTATTGCAGTCTCATGCATTGCTTGTGAAAAGTGTGAATTGTTATTGCCTTTTGGAAAAAAATAATCTAACAGCATCTATTAAAATAAAGAATCCACATACCCAATGATTGCACTGCTGGGAATGTAGCCAGTAGAAATAAAAGAACCAGTACAGAAAGCTATATGTAACTTGTTTATTGCAGAATTATAGTAGCAAAAAACTAAAAACAAAGTGAATATGCATCCATAAGGAAATGGTTGAATAAATTGTGCATTTATCTGCGTCATAAAATACTATGCAGCTACTAAGAAGAAGGAATTAGAACTACTCCCCATGAATTAGAAGGATTTCTTCACAATGTTGAGTGATAAAGACAAGATGCTGAGAATTGTGTATATTATGGTTTCCAGCTATAAATTAGTATATGAGTGTATGTATGTATGTGTGTATATATGTAAATGTATATATTTGTGTGCAAACTTCAGTTTGCTCATGATTACATGACCTTGGGGAAAAAGCATGGAATGCTCTACAGGGCGTTGTTAACAAGGGCTATGCCAGGTTGGGGGTAGGGGGATTAGTTTTGGGTAGATGCTGGAAGAGGGTAGAAGGAAAAAAAATCTAATAGAAATTTTTTAAACTAGCGTAATGACACTATATATATATATATAACACACACATTAGTATGTATATACATTATATATACACATATACATGTATAATGTGTGTGTATATATATATTAAGAGAAAAAGCTAGAGTTGAATCTATATCGACATATTTGCAGGGATATTCATGATATGTTGTTAAATTTTTAAAAGCTAGTAATGTGTATGGTATGATTCTATTTTGTCAAAACAAAGAACATAAAAACAAACCACTATAACTGTGGGCTGCATAAATGCTTGTAATACTGAATGAACCAGGAAAAAGATGTGAAGGGATAAATGCCAGTTGTTAACATTTGTCACCTCAAAGGGGGTTGAGATGGGGATGAAATGATGATTAACTTTTCTTTACACATCACTGTAGTAGTTTCCTTGTTGCAATAAAGCTGTATTGCTTTATAATTGGAGAAACATAAAGCAGAGAAAATAAGAAAAAACTATAGTCTTTCACTTAGAGAACATATTATCTTTCATGATATATTGAAGTCTTTTTTTCCCCTTAAAGTTTCTTGGTATTTGTTGTTTTCTTATTCGGGAATAAGTGTTTATCAAATATTTTGGGGGCACCTATTGAGATGATCATCTGGTTTTTCTCCTCTATTTTCTCTTCAATGTCTATACTCTCCCATGTGGCGATCGTATTCATTCTCAAACATCATACATGTGCCAACAAGCCCCAAATACATATCTCCAGCCCAGACTTCTATTCCAAACTCCAGATCCTGGAGAACTGCCTGTTGACATCTCCCCTTGAATGTCTAATGACATCTCAAACTCGACACAACTCTCCCAAATTCCACCAAACTTATTCTACATGCAGCTGTCTTTATATCAGGTAAGGACAACTTCATCTAGCCAATTCTCAGGCCAGAAAATATGTCATCTGTGACGTTTCTCTTTCACACTTTTACACTCAATGCATCAGGAAATCCCGTTCATTCTATCTTCAAAATGCATTAGAATTGACCACTTTCATTACCACCACTGCTTCCAACCTGGTCAGAGCCACAATCCTCTCTCACCTGCATTACTGGTGGTCCTGTGTCTGTTCTTGACTGTCTACAGTCTATTCTCAACAGGACACCCAGAGTCAAGCCCTTTAAATGTCCATGAAATCACATCACTCCTTTGCTCAAAACCCTGTTCTCTCCTCTCCCCGCCTACACACGTCCCCCTGCCACTGCTCCCAATTCATTTGGATTAAAACCCAAGGTCTGTACAAGGGCTACCCAATCCAGCTCCCTGTGACCTCTCGACCTCATCCCCTTCCACTTCCAGTTTCCTCAAAGTTCCTAGAACATGACAGGCATACCACTCCCGCCCTGGAGTCTTCATACTCACTGTTCCCTCTGCTTTGAATGCCCTTCCACCAGATAGCTGCTTGGCTAACTCCTCTCCTCAGCGCGCCCTACCCTAACCACTTTATTCAATATCCAGCCTCCTACTCCCACAGGACAACTGTCTCTCACCCCCATCTACTTTTTCATCTTCCATGGCATTCATCCTCTTCTCCAGACTGAAATGTTTAAGTTTATCTTTTATTGTCTGTCTCATGCCACTAGAACACACTCTTCAAGAGGACAAGAACCTTGTTTTGTTCACTGATGTGACCCAAATGTCTAGAACAGTGCCTGACACATAATAGATGCTTAACAAATATTTGTTGAATAAAAGAATGAATTAGTGAATTGCATTAGCTCCTCCAAAACCAGTCCTCTCAATGCTATGATTCCTCTCTTGGATGTGTTTTGAGCTGTAATGTTCTACAGGATTTTAAAATTTCTCTTAAGTATGACTCTTACTGCTTTTCCTCTTTTAGGAATCTTTCCAATTTTCTGGCTCATTATTGAAGCTTTTCATTGTTTCCCCCACACTATTATAGATTTATTTTCTTTTAAAGTACCTCTATGATGATTTCATAGGATTTGGTGAGTAAGGAAAGGCAGATGTGTGTGCTCCCTCCTCCCACCCTTGACCTCAGAGAACTGGGAGTCTGTTAGTGTGCATCCGTCTCTCTGAATCTGAGTGAATCTGATGAACTTAAGTTACTGGGCTGTGGGCCCTAGTGACCCCATCAATACGATGTAGCCTTATGAAGCCTGGCTTGGCCAACAGCTGGCCTTCCTCTAAAACCTCTAGCTCTAGCCTTTCAAATTTAACACTGTCCTCATTAACCAAGATATTATAAAGTATTTTTTTTCAATTCAGAGAGGAAATGAATTGCATAAAAGCTAGATAATAAAAATGAGGTTCTAATGCCTGACACCACATTTCCTTCTTACTAATCAACTCAAATCTTAAAATCAAAGATATCCACCCGCATCCTTAGGGAACTCATTGAAAATCTTATGCAGCTGAAAAAATTTCTAATCTCCTTTTACCATAGCTCTACTAGTCAATTAAAGATTTTTCAAAATGTAAAATATGCATTTTTATGTCTAGTCTCAAAGTCACTGAAGACCAGATTTTGACCATTGATTTATATGCTGAATATGCCTACCCTATGAAAAGAAATTTGGTTAATTTGGGAGTTTGGGAGTGTGCTAAACTATTTTTATCTGACTTTCCTACTAGCATAGCATTTATAAACTGCAGAAAAACTTGCTTTTTATTCCCTCATTAAAAAAATATTTATATTCTCAATGCTTTTGGTTTTGTACTTTTATGTAATTTCATGGCTATGTTGGATTTGGAGGAAAAGTGTTCACTGTGAACCCATTTATCCAAGACCAAATGTGAATAAACATAGAGCACGAAATCACAAAACTGTGACTGAATTTATTATTTTTAAAAAAGTATGACTTGGCCTTTGACTACTAATCTCAGCCAATATAGAGGAGAGACCTTGAGCTATCAGCTGAGTCAGCAACCCCCCTGTCAACACCCAACTGTCAACTGGATAAACCAGTCTTTCCAGATCTTTCTGTTGAATCAGTAGACCCACGTCCTTGGCCTCCCGCTAACAGTCTTATCCTTTTCCTCTACCTTCTCTAAGATTCACCAAATAAGAACTCCAGTTTGTAAACAATTGGTATAAATGGTTTCTATTATCTTGGGAAAACCTATGCGAATGGAGGCTTTCATCTTATTTTGGAGTTTATTCTATTGTTCTAGCACCGTGATAGTAAATAAGTTCTTCCCTGTGCTCATCCAAAATGTCGTCCTTTGCTGTAAACTCATTTTCTCTTAATTAAAATTACTGGACATAGAAAATCGTCACTCATCATCCTCTGTATTATCCTTGGAGACAATGCACAAGATCTCTCTTTGGCCTATTCTAATTTTTACTTGTGAAAAAATGGAAACCTACTTTTCATTTCTCATCATTTTTGGATGCTGTTCAGCAATTCCATGTGATTATTGAAATGTGGCCAAAATGGGACCCCATTTACTAGATCTTTGTAGAGATGGTAGCTTTTGAAAGATTGAAACAATAGGAGAAATTAAACAGGAAACGATAGATTTAACTGTCTAAAATTTTTGAATTTATATACCATGAAAATTAATAAAGCTGGCTAGGAAACATTAAAATAGTAAAAAATTCATATCTGTACAATCTAAAGAATTTACTTACTTGTATGAAAATCTGCTTATATATAAGATCAAATTTTTAATGAATAATTATGTTCATTTTTTAATGCCTTGGTTATTTTCATTTAAAACCATCTTTTTGAGTAACATCAAGATGCCAGTAGATACATGAATCCTGAATAGACAATATTCTTATTGGCCAACATTCACTTTTCCTCAAAATCTAGTTGACGTGTCATGTCTTGGAAATCCTCAAGAAACTCCTAGGGAAAGTAAGCTCTTCTTTAAACCTGTGATTTTGTATTCCATAACACACTGTACTGCCCTTGTTTAATAGTCACAACAGTATTCTGCAATTATTTGTATGACTGTCTTCCTACTAGAAATAACCAACCGCATGATAAGATGTCAGAGCAGGGACGACGTCTTTGCTTCATTATCTTTTCATTGTCCAACATGGTGTATGCCATATGCAGTAGGTGCTTCATAATTGCTTATAGAATGAATTAGTTCACATTAAAATAAGTGTAAATAATAATTAGAGAATTATAGAAAAGACCCCCCTTCTCAAGCTCTTAATCAAAAGTCTGCAATATAATGCAATATTATTTTGTTCAAAAAGACTTTAATGTGTTGAAGGACAAGTGTTCATTTTGCCTAGGAATTTTAAAAATATGAATATTATTAAAGATATGAAAAGATAAGAGTTTTCCTGAAATTAATTTATAAATTCAGTTTAATGACAGTTTACAGGGTTCTTAAAACTTAGCACACTCATTCCAAAGTCCATCTAGAGAAACAAACATAAGAGAAGAGCCAGATAGAAAAAAATAACGAAGAGAAATAGCCCTATTAAATATTTAAATGTTTCACTAAATTACAGTAATTAACATGCTGTGGACTGCTGTGGAAACAGAAAGATTCTATTAATAAAGAGAATGAGAAATTCAGAAATGATCAGAAGCATGTATAAACATTATTTTACAATAAAGTTAGCCTCTCAGAAGAAGTGATGAAAGGTTGGCCTGTCCAATAAATTATATTATGAGAAATGGAAAGGCATTTGACAAAGGTCATCTGAATCTCTACATCACTTCTTTCACCAAAAGAAATTCGATGGCTTAAACTCTTAAAGTAATACAATGACAACAACAACAAAACCCCTAGAAGAACATGTCAATAAATAAAAAAAAAAATAAGTTTGAATGAGGAAGACCATACTAAGCATGACATGATATTAACAAACCATGAAAGATTAGATTGACTATTTAAATTTTTAAAAAATCCTGAAATTTCCATGCAGCAAAAAAGAACCCTACAAAACAAACAAAAAACTCTCCATAGACAAAATCAAAAGATAAACAAGAAACAGAAATAATAATGTTTGTAATACATGAAGCACTAATCTCTTTAATATGCAGAGTTCATACCAATCCATACAGAAAAGATTAATGTTCCAATAAAAAGATGAGCAAAGGATATGAACACAAAATTCATAGGAGAGTAGTAAATGGCTAATAAATCTATAAAAAGATAATAAAAGAGTATCGAAGTAAAACAATGAAATTCCATTTTTTACTTAGCAGATTAGTAAATTTTAAAAAATTGATGACATACAGTATTGGCCACAGAGAGAGGAAATTAATACTCCCCCCAAAATTGGTGGATGGGTGAGAAGGTGCATAAAATATTCTAGAGGGGTTTTTGGCAATAGTAATAAAACATTTACATTAAAACAAACAAGAAAAAATGTGTTTAAGGGTGTTTATTGTAGCATTGTTTGAAATAATAAATGCTAGATACAACCTGAATGTCTATCAACAGGGAATTAAATTATTACAGAGCCATACAATGGATCTCTATGCAGCTCACAGAGAACATACTAGAATAGAAGAATATGAAAAGGTGTCTGTTATATCATTAAACAAAAAGAAAAGCAAGTTCAGAACAGTGGTAGAATAGGATCCCATTATTTTTGTGTTGTCATTTTTGTTTTTTTCGACTGCGTTGGGTCTTTGTTGCTGTGCGTGGGCTTTCTCTAGTTGCAGTATGCAGGCTTCTCATTGCAGTGGCTTCTCTTGTTGAGGAGCATGGGCTCTTGGCGCGCAGGCTCCAGTAGTTGCAGCATGCGGGCTCAGTAGTTGTGGCACATGGGCTGTAGAGCATGTGGGCTTCAGTAGCTGTGGCACATGGACTTAGTTGCTCTGCAGCATGTAAGATCTTCCCGGACCAGGGCTTGAACCCATGTCCCCTGCGTTGGCAGGTGGACTCTTAACCACTGCACCACCAGGGAATTCCCCCCCATTTGTTTTTTTAATGAGTATTAACAGCATTTATACTTTGCATGTATTTATATAAAAACTATCTGAAAGGACATACAATTTATTAACAGTGGCAACTTCTGGAAACGGGACTGAGAGGAGAAAGTTATGATAGAATTTTACTTTTTACTTTACACTTTCTTTTACTTTTTTATGAGTATGAGGTACTTTTGTCATTAAAGTTTAAAACGTAAAATAAAACTCACATTTTACATAGCAAACATTAGAGGCAAAACCCTCTGACAAACAATCTGGCAACAGGTGATGACCCACAGGGCTGGGGCTAGGGTGGGGCGAGAGAGGCACTTGCTTTGGGCACAGAATTTAAGAGGACATCAGAAAACCCAGAAATCAAGATGAGTGATATTTTAATACACTATTTAAAAACTTTTTTATTGAAGTATAGTTGATTTACAATATTGTGTTAGTTTCTGGTGTATAGCAAAGTGATTCAGTTATACATATATATATTTTTTCCAATTCTTTTCCGTTATAGATTATTACAAGATATTGAATATAGTTCCCTGTACTATACAGTAAATCCTTGGTTTTTATCTATTTTGTACATCATGGTGTGTATCTGTTGGTCCCATACTCCTAATTTATCCCTCCCCCACCTCTTTCCCCTTTGGTAACTGTAAATTTGTTTTTTACGTCTTTGAGTCTGTTTCTATTTTGAAAATGAGTTCATTTGCATTATGTTTTAGATTTCATACATAAGTGGTATCATATAATATTTGTCTTTCTCTGTCTAGTTTACTTCATTTGGTATGATAATCTCTAGGTCCATCCATGTTGCTGCAAATGGCAATGTTTCATTCTTTTTTATGGCCAAGTAATATTCCACTGTATATATTTATATATACATTTATGTATGTATAATGAAATATATGTATACACCACATCTTCTTTATCCATTCATCTGTTGATGGACACTTAGGTTGTTTCCATGTCTTGGCTATTGTAAATAGCACTGCTATGAACACTGGGGTGTATGAACCTTTTCAAATAGAGTTTTTGTCTTTTCCAGATATATGCCCAGGAGTGGGATTGCTGGATCATATGGTAACTCTATTTTTAGTTTTTTAATTTTGTCATTTTAAGAATGGTATATAAGGCTTCCCTGGTGGCACAGTGGTTCAGAATCTGCCTGCCAATGCAGGGAACCCGGGTTTGAGCCCTGGTCCAGGAAGATCCTACATGCCGTGGAGCAACTAAGCCCGTGTGCCACAACTACTGAGCCTGCACTCTAGGGCCCTGCGCTCTAGGACCCACGAGCCACAGCTATGAGCCCACGCACCGCAACTACTGAAGCCTGTGCGCCTAGAGCCCGTGCTCTGCAACAAGAGAAGCCACTGCAGTGAGAAGCCCGCGCATGGCAACAAAGAGTAGCCCCTGCTCGCCGCAACTAGAGAAAAGCCTGTGCCAGCAGCGAAGACCCAACACAGCCAAAAATAAATAAATAAATAAATTGGGGGAAAAAAAAAAAAAAGGAATGGTATATAAACGGAATCGTACAATATGTGACCTTTTGAGATTAGGTTTTTTTATTCAGCATAACAACCTTTTAAAATTCATCCGTATTGTCGCGTGCATCAGTGGTTTGTTTTCATTGTGGAGTAGCATTCCATGGCATGGATGTTACCATGTCATTTTCAACCATTCACCTATTGAGGGAAATTGTAGTTCCAGTTTTGGGCTGTTTCAAATACTGATGCTATGAGAAATCATGTGTCAGCTTTTGTTCATTTCTTTAAAATAAAAGCCCCAACTATCAAACTCTTAGAGGAAAACATAGGCAGAACACTCTATGACATAAATCACAGCAAGATCCTTTTTGACCCACCTCCTAGAGAAATGGAAATAAAAACAAAAATAAACAAATGGGACCTAATGAAACTTAAAAGCTTTTGCACAGCAAAGGAAACCATAAACAAGACCAAAAGACAACCCTCAGAATGGGAGAAAATATTTGCAAATGAAGCAACTGACAAAGGACTAATCTCCAAAATTTACAAGCAGCTCATGCAGCTCAATAACAAAACAACAAACAACCCAATCCAAAAATGGGCAGACGACCTAAATAGACATTTCTCCAAAGAAGACATACAGACGGTCAACAGGCACATGAAAAGATGCTCATTATTGTTAATTATTAGAGAAATGCAAATCAAAACTACAATGAGGCATCACATCATACTGGTAAGAATGGCCATCATCAAAAAGTCCACAAACAATAAATGCTGGAGAGGGTGTGGAGAAAAGGGAACACTCTTGCACTGCTGGTGGGAATGTGAATTGGTACAGCCACTATGGAGAACAGTATGGAGGTTCCTTAAAAATCTACAAATAGAGCTACCATACGACCCAGCAATCCCACTACTGGGCATATACTCTGAGAAAACCATAATTCCGAAAGAGTCATGTACCAAAAATGTTCATTGCAGCTCTATTTACAATAGCCAGGAGATGGAAGCAACCTAAGTGCCTATCATCGGATGAATGGATAAAGAAGATGTGGCGCATGTATACAATGGACTATTACTCAGCCATAAAAAGAAACGAAATTGAGTTATTTGTAGTGAGGTGGATGGACCTAGAGTCTGTCATACAGAGTGAAGTAAGTCAGAAAGAGAAAAACAAATACTGTATGCTAACACATATATATGGAATCTAAGAAAAAAAAAATGTCATGAAGAACCTAGGGGTAAGACGGGAATAAAGACACAGACCTACTAGAGAATGGACTTGAGGATATGGGGAGGGGGAAGGGTAAGCTGTGACAAAGTGAGAGAGTGGCATGGACATATATACAATACCAAACGTAAAATAGATAGCTAGTGGGAAGCAGCTGCATGGCACAGGGAGATCAGCTCTGTGCTTTGTGACCACCTAGAGGGGTCAGGTAGGGAGGGTGGGAGGGAGGGAGACGCAAGAGGGAAGAGATATGGGAACATATGTATATGTATAACTGATTCACTTTGTTATAAAGCAGAAACTAACACACGATTGTAAAGCAATTATACTCCAATAAAGATGTTAAAAAAAAAAAAAAGCCCCAGAGTGCAATTGCTGTGTTACATTGGCTGTACCATTTTACATCCCCACCAGCAATATAAGAGTGGTCCAGTTTCTCTGCATCCTCTCTAGCATTTGGTGTTTGTTATGGGCTGGATTATGTCTTTCCTAAATTCATATGTTGTAGCCATAACCCTCAGTACATCAGAATATGAGTATATTTGGAGATAGGGTCTTTAAAGAGGTGATTAAGGTTGAATAAGGTCATTGGTGTAGACCCTAATCCAATACAACTGGTGTCCTTAAAAGAAGAGATTAGGACTAAACATATACAGAGAAAAGACCATGTGAAAACACAGGGAGAATATGGCCATCTACAAGTCAAGGAACAAGGCCTCAGAATGAAATCAACCCTGCCAACAGTTTGCTCTTAAACTTCTGGCCTCCAGAATTGTGAGAAATAAATTGCTGTTGTCTTCAGCCACCCAGTCTGTGGTATTTGTTACAGCAGTTTTAGTAAACAAATGCAGTATTGTCATAATTTTTTATTTTAACTGTCTGACAGGTGTGTAGTGACATCTCATTGTACTATTAATTTGCATTTTCCTAATGCCTAATGATGCTGAACATCTGCTCATGTGCTTATTTGCCACTTGTATATCATTTTTGGTAAAATGTCTCTTCATGTCTTTTGCCTGCTTTCTAATTGGATTGCTTGTTTTCATAATGTTGACTTTTAAATGTTCTTTGGATATTCTAGAAATGAGACCTTTGTCTAATATGTGATTTGCAAATATTTTCTCCCCATCTATAGCTTGCCTTTTCACCCTCTTAACAGGGTCTTTCACAGAGCAAAATTTTAATTTTGATGAAGTCCAATTTATCCATTTTTTTCTTTTATGGATTGTGCTTTTGGTGTTATGACTAAGAACTCTTCACTAAGTCCTAGGTCCTGAAGACTTTCTCCTATATTATCTTTTAAAAATTTTATAGCTTTACATTTTTTTTTTTTTTTTTTTTTTTTTTTTTTGCGGTACGCGGGCCTCTCACTGCCGTGGCCTCTCCCGTTGCGGAGCACAGGCTCCGCGGCCATGGCTCACGGGCCCAGCCGCTCCACGGCATGTGGGATCTTCCCGGACCGGGGCACAAACCCATGTCCCCTGCATCGGCAGGCGGACTCTCAACCACTGCGCCACCAGGGAAACCCTATAGCTTTACATTTTACATTTAACTCTATGATCCATTTTGAGTTAATTTTTTTTATAAGGTGTGAGGTTCAGGTCAAGTTTTATTTTTTGTTTTTGAGGAGTTTTTTTGTTTTGTTTTCTTTTGTTTTGTATTGCCTATGGATAGCCAGTTGCTCCAGCACCATTTACTAAAAAGACAGTCCTTCCTCTATTGGATTGCACTTGCCCTTTATCAAAAATTACTTGACTGTACTTGTGTGGGGATATTTCTGGGTTCTCTATATTGTTCCACTGATGTATATGTCGATCCCTCTGCCGAAATCACACAACCTTGATTACTGTAGCTCTACAATAAGTCTTGAAATCAGGTAGAGTGATTCCTTCCATTTTTTTCTTTTTCAGAATGGTTTTAGCTGTTCTACTTTCTTTACCTTTCTATATAAATTTTAGAATTATCTCGCCTATCTACAAAAAATATTGCTAGGAATTGCATAAAAGCTGTATATCAGTTTGAAGAGAATTCACATCTTTAGTATGCTGAGTTTTCCAATCCATGTATATGGAAAGTCTCTATATTTACTTAGATTGTCTTTGATTTCTTTCATCAGAATTTTGTAGTTTTCAGTATACAAGTCTTGTACATGTTTTGCTAAATTACACCTAAATATTTCACTTTTGGGGAGCAATTGTAAGTGATGTTGTATTCTTAATTTTGATTTCTACATATTCATTGTTGGTATGTACACAATTACTGGCATCTCTACTAGTATACAATTTATTTTATTTTTTATAAATTTATTTTATTTATTTATTTTTGGCTGCACTGGGTCTTCGTTGCTGCGCACGGGCTTTCTCTAGGTGCAGCGAGCGGGGACTACTCTTCATTGCGGTGCACAGCCTTCTCATTGCAGTGGCTTCTCTTGCTGTGGAGCACGAGCTCTAGGTGCGTGGGCTTCAGTAGTTGTGGCACGTGGGTTCAGTAGTTGTGGCACACAGGCTTAGTTGCTCCGTGGCATGTGGGATCCTCCCGGACCAGGAATTGAACCTGTGTCCCCTGCACTGGCAGGCAGATTCTTAACCACTGCGCCACCAGGGAAGTCCCCCAAAATATATTTTTAATACATTTATAGTAATGTTTCAATAGTAAACGCATTTAGTTTTTTTACAACTTTAGTAATTATTTTGCCATTGCAAAATATAGCAGGAGGATGACTGGACCTTTGCAGCTTAACTCAAACGTGTAATAAAAAAGACACTTCACCATCCATACCATCCCTGAGGAAATGGCTTCAGTAGCTAAATTCTTATCAACTTCCGGTAACTTTTGCCCATACAAGAAATCAAAATGAATTAAAAAGGGGAATTTTCTCTCCAAAGACTAAATTTCTAGATTCATATACTTTTTCTATTTTATCTCCAGTGGTACATTTCCCCTTCCTGTCTGCTCTGGCCCCGCACACAGAACTCAAGATTATGGTGAGGAATATGGGAATACAACAGGATGAGACCCAGGGGAGTCACTTCCCTCAGCCATTTGTACGTAGAGCCACTTACCTGGTTGAGGCCCTTATCATCTCTCCTGGGGGAATATTGTAACAGCCTCCAATTGGCCCCCCTGCCTCCTCCAGCCTCATTCTCTTCCCATTCATTTTCTGTACAGCTATTGCAGTTTTTTGTTTTTTGTTTTTTTGCTGTACACGGGCCTCTCACTGTTGTGGCCTCTCCCGTTGCGGAGCACAGGCTCCAGGCGCGCAGGCTTAGTGGCCATGGCTCACGGGCCCAGGTGCTCCGCGGCATGTGGGATCTTCCCGGACCGGGGCACGAACCCGTGTCCCCTGCATCGGCAGGCGGACCCTCAACCACTGCGCCACCAGGGAAGCCCTGCGGTTTTTTTTAAACAAATACATTTGCTCATGAGACTTTCCTATTTAAATCTTTTTGTGATCCCCTCGTGTGTACAGGATAGAATAAAACACGAGACCCTTCATAAGGCCCAGCCACTCCAGCCAGTGTACTTCTTTCTGTCTCCATCCTCATAAAGCCTAAACTCTAGCCATTAAACTACTCAGAATTTCCTGAATAAGCCAAATATTTTTGTTCATTAATATAATTTTCCTCTAATTTAAACTCTCATTACTCCTATGACAAAAATGTACCTATCTTTAAAGACAAACTTAAAAAAAAAATCAACATTTCAGAAAGCCAATTACTTTCCTTCATCTCCTGTTTCAAATAAAATTTACCACTCCCTTTGTCATGTCCCATAGTCCTTTACCCTTTTACCTGTGACCTTATCTTCCTAATCAACAAGTGTGACACATTTTCTGATAAATATAATTATACTAATGAGGACAATCAGATAAAATACTTTAAATTAAGACTACATAGCACATTTGACAATATATTATAATCATAAACACATTTGATGGTATAATATCTTGATTTTAAGACACTATTGATTTTAAGATGGCATATTTATTTAGTAATACATTTTTTAAAAGACTATTAATCTACATCAATCTACATTTTTTAAACTGCCAAATTTATCCAGATAATTACATTTTACTTTTTTGTTTAGTATTACAGAGTTTAAGTCTTCAACATAATGAGAATCTAAGGGTCCTTCTGAATCACATCTCATCACCTGCAGTTTGCATGGCATCATGGTTTATATCATGATCATTTTGTAATCTGTGCTGGTGATAGTGACCCCTTTAGCATCCTTAGTTAAGATCATTAAGTATGGAGTATATTAAAGATTATCAAAGTTTGTCATTGTTTCTTATTTGGTTAAACTCAGTCTTGGTTGCCATTTAATTAAATGATGTATTGCTGGAAGCTAAATGGTTTCTCTTTAAGTGAGAGGAAGCTTTGAACAGAGAGACTTCTAAAGCCTGAGTGATAATCCTTCATGGTGTGTGAATTGGTTACATCTGCCTCTCCCAGGTTTGTAAGTTCTATCAGCTATTACTGAGAGACTTGGTCGTTTCTACTGTCTTTAATGGCATTGCTTGTTGAAGAGAGGAATTTGTTCAATTTTGTTTGTTTTAATTCTTCATCATAAAATAATTTTTTGGAAGACACTTAAGCAACAATTAGGAATCCAAAGTTAGTTAAAATTTTATCACCGATGCAAATAAAGGTGAGAAAAGGGTAACATACTCACTGTGCATCACTAAATACTCCTGTGCTCGAGCCTTCTCACTTGTGTTACCCCAGCTGGTGACAATTCACTCTTCTGCCCGGCAGCTTGTAGGAAAGTAAAGATTGGCATTGATTGTAAAGGCACATTTCAATTCCAGAAATATCAAAATTTAACAAACATTTGCATTTATCATCACAAAATTAAGGTATTGTTTATGTGTTTGTGTCCTTCACAAGACTATAAGCTCCTTAGTTCTGCTATTTTTTCAACTTCATCTCTGTGTTCCTAGAGTCCAGTATGGTGCTTGGTATGTATTATGTGCTCAATAAATACTGTGGAATGAATGAGAAAATGCAAACTATACACTAATTGGGTAACTAATTTGATACGTGTTCATGTATCAGTTATTTAGTTGGACTGACATAGGTTTGAAGGGGGTGATTCTCAATTTATTCTTCCTTTTTTTTGTGAATTGTGTTAGACATGTTTTGTTCCTCAATTTGAAGAATGTTTTTCTCCAGTTCAAGAGGAGAAAAGTCACATAAATGGATAGAATTTTCTTGCTTAGATTGCCCATGAATCTTTGGAAGCTGCTTCTACTTCTCTGATAAGCGCCAGTTCACAAACAAGTGAATAAACAAGTAGCAAACAAATATTATCAGGACATTTTAGAAATATCTGATAGTCCGTAAGTCCAGAGATTGATTTTTCAAGGAAGAGTGTGCTGAAAGCTGTGCATTTTTATTACACACACGTACTCATGTCATATCTAGGCTACTAAAATTGTTCTTGGTTCATATGATGGAATTAAGTAAAGCAATATTTCATGGTGCTATTCAAAGAACCTTCTCAACTGTTCAGGGGTTAGGACTAGATGCACTGTTTGCCCAGAGGCTCTTCAAAGAGGGAAGCATGAAAAGCCTGGGAGTGAGTGTGGTGTTCTAGTTATCCATTGCTTATAACGAACTATCCTGAACACATGGCAATCATTTTATTATATCTCATGATTTTGTGTGTGAGGAATTTAGTCAGGGGTCAGCAAAAGTGCTCCATGTGGCATCATGTAAGATCACTCAGCAACACTCGGCTGGAGGCTGGGCTGGCCAGGAGGGTACAAGTCGGCTTTACTCACATGTCTGTTGGCTTGGTGAGTCAGATGAAAGGCTCAGCTCAGCTGGGACTCTCCGCTGGAGAGCCTATGTGTGGTTTTTCTCTCAAGGTGGCCTCAGGATAATTGGTTTTCTTACTAGGCAGCCCAGGGCTGCATGGCTGTTTATGACCCAGTCTCAGAACCATATAGTGGCCCTTCCACCCTGTTCTATTGGTCCAAGCCTACCCAGATTCAAGAGGCAGGGATACAGATCCCACCTCTGGAAGGAAGGAGTGTCAAAGATTTTGCAGCATTGTTTTTTTTTGGTTTGTTTTTTTTTTCGGTTTTTTTTTTTGCAGCATTGTTTTAAAACTGCCATGAGTGTGGATGTGGGGAGACTCCAACAGGAAGCCCCATGTATAGGGGGGAAGACTATATGCCCATCAAGCCTGAAGGGCATGGTGAGGCTGCAAGTGGGAGGATGAAAAGTAAGGTCAGAATCTATCAGCAAGAGTCAGAAACTACATGATAGGAGGAACTGTTGGCATCACGTATTCAGAAGAAAGATCTATGAGCAGCAAGAAATGATGGAGTTTTCCTTTAGAAGTGGCGCAGTGCCTAGTGTGTGATATGCGTGGTATTGCCCATCAGAGGAACTCATGATCGTTGCTACTTTATGCTCGGACATCTGAGCAAGTTTGATAATGTGGTCACCAGAAATCAGCATTTCTTCTTCTCAGCAACTCAGCCCATTTTCTGTTCCACAGATCCCTTCTGTAAACCCTGACCAGGGGTCACTGTGTTCCTGGCCTTTCCTCAAACAGAGGCTTCTGCTCAGTTCCCCAGTACCCCCTAGCTTAACCTCAGGGGCCATGGGGCAGAGGGCCATGGACAGATTTGGGGCTTCTGTGGCTTCTTTAAACACCCAGTGGACCTCCATCTTCCTCAGCAGGTCTCAGATCTGTGCCCTGAATTCTGTCTTCCTTTATTATTTCCTCCACATCCTTCTGTCTCTTTCCTATTCTGCTGTTCCCATCCCCACGTTCCGGTTCACTCAGGGTCTTCTTGAGGCTTTCTCTGAGCTGATACTTTTCACCCCAGATTTCCCCACTAGCAACTCTCAGGATGGTTAACTGTTGAATTGTCAGGTTGATTTCACATGGATAGTTTCAACTTGGCCATGGTAGAGTAGCTATAACCCAGCCCTCCCTACCCCAGAGCCAGTTGTTAAACACTTACCAGCACGTTATTGCCCACTTCTTTATGATTTTATTTTCTGTCTCTTGCTTCAACCCACCTCTGTCTGAATTTACTTCAGAAATCACCATTTCCACTCACTGTGGAGTCACGGAACATTTGCATTTGAAAATATAAAATGGTTAAGAGCAAGTGGCTTCACCTTCTTTAAGCTCTCATCCCCTGTCTGTAAAGTGGTGATAGCAACGTCTTCCTTGGAGGTCGTGATGGAACGAGACCAGGTCATGTAGGTCCGGGCTCAGCAAATACTCACTACTCATTGGCTCTTGTCACTGTGCCGGTCCCCGCCCCACCCAGACTCAGGTTACTCCTTTATCCACTGATAGTTTTTCTGGCACTCTCATGTTCTATGAAAAGCTGGCACTAATGATTCATTAGTGCGGTGTGTTTTAAGCTGACAAAAATCACTTCAATGGTGGAAAAAGCTCACGACAATCAATCCACCCTCGTTTACACTTCTGTGATGAACTGTGAAACCTAGGTCTCGTTCTGCAACGCTAGATCCTGGGCAGTTTGAGGGATCTCAAACTGTGAATTCTCGGATCATTATCTACGTTGTCATTCTTTCACTTGGACAAAGCTGTTCTTCTGGGAATACCCATCTGGCACGTGTCTATATTCAACTGTGCCCTAATTTTGTAAGAACAGCTTCCCTGAGTTCATTGTGCATTGAGGTCAGATAAGAATCATTTGGGCAAAACAAGCTGTCCCCTCTTCTCCGGAGTCTGAAACACACACATCCCATCCTATGCATCATCTGACACGGGTAGCGGCTGTTAACATGTTTTGCCCAATGGAATTCATATCTGATTCTTCCTGCAAGGCTAATTTAATTTGGAAAAGACTTTTTTTTATCCTAAAGTTATTATATTTGATGAGATTAATTGCCCCCTGCTTTCAAAAATGCATATTTCAACGGCTAACAAGGATGTCAAGAAATGCATAAAATAAAAATATAAGGCAGGAAAAAATAGCAGTTATTTGTTTGACGTTGGAAAGTGCCAAGGTCCTTTAATCTGCTGCTTCATGGTCCCAATGGACCATTTAAATGTAAAGTTAGGTTTACTGAGGTGTAATTTACATGCAGGAAAATGTACCTATTCTGATGTAGAGTTCTATGAGTTTTTGGGGTTTTTTTTTTTTTTACATCTTTATTGGAGTATAATTGCTTTACAATGGTGTGTTAGTTTCTACTTTATAACAAAGTGAATCAGTTATACATATACATATGTTCCCATATCTCTTCCCTCTTGCGTCTCCCTCCCTCCCACCCTCCCTATCTGACCCCTCTAGGTGGTCACAAAGCACAGAGCTGATCTCCCTGTGCCATGCAGCTGCTTCCCACTAGCTATCTATTTTACATTTGGTAGTGTAGATATGTCCATGCCACTCTCTCACTATGTCACAGCTTACCCTTCCCCCTCCCCATATCCTCAAGTCCATTCTCTAGTAGGTCTGTGTATTTATTCCCATCTTACCCCTAGGTTCTTCATGACATTTTTTTTTTCTTAGATTCCATATATATGTGTTAGCATACGGTATTTGTCTTTCTCTTTCTGACTTACTTCACTCTGTATGACAGACTCTAGGTCCATCCACCTCACTACAAATAACTCAATTTCGTTTCTTTTTATGGCTGAGTAATAGTCCATTGTATACATGTGCCACATCTTCTTTATCCATTCATCCGTTGATGGGCACTTAGGTTGCTTCCATCTCCTGGCTATTGTAAATAGAGCTGCAATGAACATTTTGGTACATGACTCTTTTGGAATTATGGTTTTCTCAGGCTATATGCCCAGTAGTGGGATTGCTGGGTCGTATGGTAGCTCTATTTGTAGTTTTTTAAGGAACCTCCATACTGTTCTCCATAGTGGCTGTACCAATTCACATTCCCACCAGCAGTGCAAGAGTGTTCCCTTTTCTCCACACCCTCTCCAGCATTTATTGTTTCTAGATTTTTTTTTTTTTTTTTTTTTTTTTTTTGCAGTATGCGGGCCTCTCACTGTTGTGGCCTCTCCCATTGCGGAGCACAGGCTCCGGACGCGCAGGCTCAGCGGCCATGGCTCAAGGGTGCAGCCACTCCACGGCATGTGGGATCTTCCCGGACCGGAGCACGAACCCGTGTCCCCTGCATCGGCAGGCGGACTCCCAACCACTGCGCCACCAGGGAAGCCCTGTTTCTAGATTTTTTGATGATGGCCATTCTGACTGGTGTGAGATGATATCTCATTGTAGTTTTGATTTCCATTTCTCTAATGATTAATGATGTTGAGCATTCTTTCATGTGCTTGTTGGCAATCTGTATATCTTGGAAACACAAAAGACCCCAAATAGCCAAAGCAATCTTGAGAATGAAAAACGGAGCTGGAGGAATCAGGCTCCCTGACTTCAGACTATACTACAAAGCTACAGTAATCAAGACAGTATGGTACTGGCACAAAAACAGAAATATAGATCAATGGAACAGGATAGAAAGCCCAGAGATAAACCCACACACATATGGTCACCTTATCTTTGATAAAGGAGGCAGGAATATACAGTGGAGAAAGGATAGCCTCTTCAATAAGTGGTGCTGGGAAAACTGGACAGGTACATGTAAAAGTATGAGATTAGAACACTCCCTAACACCATACACAAAAATAAGCTCAGAATGGATTAAAGACCTAAATGTAAGGCCAGAAACTATCAAACTCTTAGAGGAAAACATAGGCAGAACACTCTGTGACATAAATCACAGCAAGATCCTTTTTGACCCACCTCCTAGAGAAATGGAAATAAAAACAAAAATAAACAAATGGGACCTAATGAAACTTAAAAGCTTTTGCACAGCAAAGGACACCATAAACAAGACCAAAAGACAACCCTCAGAATGGGAGAAAATATTTGCAAATGAATCAACTGACAAAGGATTAATCTCCAAAATTTACAAGCAGCTCAATAACAAAAAAGCAGACAACCCAATCCAAAAATGGGCAGAAGACCTAAATAGACATTTCTCCAAAGAAGAGTTCTATGAGTTTTGACAAACACATGTGCTGTGTAATCACCACAATCAAGGTATAGAACATTCCCAGTCCTTCTCCAAATTCCCTAAGGCCCTTTGATGCTGACTCCCCTCCCCCATCCCCATGCCCCGGCAATCACTGATCTGTTTTCGGGCTCTATAGTTTTGCCTTTTTCAGAAAGTTGTATTAATGAAACATTACACTATGTAGCCTTTTGAGTCTGCCTCCTTTTACTCAGCTAATGCATTTGCGATGCACCCATGATGTGCCTGTACCGGTGGCTTGTTCTTTGTTATAGCTGAACAGTATTCAATTGTGTGCATGTACCACGGTTTGTTTATCCATTCACAGTTAAAGGACATTTGGGTTGTTTCCAGGTTTGGGTGATTATGAATCAAGGCACTATAAATATCTGCATACAGATTTTCATATGGACATAGGTTTTCATTTCCCTTGGGTCAACCCTATGGGCCATTTTCTCAGCTCCCCCAAACTCCTGTGGCTGCTTCACATCTGCCTGCATTATCCTCAGAGCCCCAGCTTGGTGAGTTGAGCACCGTTCTTACTTCAAGCAGAGATGTGTGAGTTCCAGAGCCAGGGAGCAGTTTTAGAATTTAGGTCTCTAGACAACTGACCTACCCTCTCCTCTGAGGAGACAGGGAAATAAATAAAATGCAGAGAAATAGATGAACGATAGATAGAGGGAGAAGAGGTGGGCAAAATAAGGCGAGTGAGCACAAGACAGATCTCCTACATCAGGTGCTGTAATTAAGGGCTTCTTCTTAATTAGCAGCCCAGCTGCCTATAAAATTGAATTGTGTTTCTCTGCTTATAAACAGGAATTGTGACTCACTAAGTTATGATTTGCTTAAATCCACTCTTGCCATTTGTGCGTAGGAGCTAATGTATTTATTGCAGCTGATATCTGGACTAAAGTGAAATGATTAGGAGGTCTTTTGCCATCAGAGATTTCTATTAATAACTCGATTTGAAGAACAATAGTAGCTAACACTGAGTACTTGCCATGTACCAGATACTGTTCTAAGGACTTTACATATTCAAACTCAATTAATCCTCATGACAACCTTAAGAGCTAGCGGTAATTTCCCCCACTTTACAAATTTTATATAATCTGATGCACAGAGAGGTTGAGGACCCTTAGCAAGTGGCAGTGCTGGAATAAACACAGGCCATCTGGCTCTCCAGCCCAATTGCTTAACCATGAGGCTATCCTGCCCCTAAGCTCCTGCCACAAAGAGCCAGACACTTCGTGTGCCTTCTCTGTTCTTCATACCTACCCAGCAAGGTGACTCTTATTATCCCTATTTTACAGATGAGGGAATTGAGACTCAGAGAAATTAAGTAACTAGGTCAAGGTCCCCGGGCTTGTGGGTCATGGAATTGGGAATGGAATCTGAGTTAGTCCACGTGCTCTCCACCACTTCTCCCTGCCTCTAATAAAATCCTTTGGTTCGCCATGGACTTGACCTAAGTTGAGAGGCTGTCGAGGACATGCAATGAAGATGAATCTGTCTGAGGCTGTGTTAACCTGCTCTCCAGGCTCAGCGTGTGCTCTCTGCGTGTTCCTGCTGGGACTTGGCTCCATGCGGCCTGCTAGCCTCAGAGAGGAGCTCTCTGGGGACCAGGAGTCAAATCGTAAAAATATTCTTATTTTTTCCCAGGACTTTTCTCAAACAATAAACTCCCTTAGAAAGGTTGGGGGAAACACACACACACACACAAGTAAATACTTATTGAGAATATATTTATAATAGATGTCTTTTTGCATTCGACTCAACTTTCCTTAATAGGCTGCTTATTCTGGGCATCATGCTTGCTCTAATTAGTTTTTTCATCATGTGATGGTTGGTCTCTGGAGGAAGACAGAGCTTGAAAGCATGAGCCGCAGCCATATTTAGCTGTAAAACCACCAAATAAGCTCATCATTGCCTTGGCTGTGCTTCTGTGAGGTGGAGGTGAGGGCTGGCCCAGTCCTTACAAATCTCACCTTGCGTAAAAATGCCCTGACGTTGGGGATGCTTGGTTTTCGTTATTTATTTTTTCATCATTGGGCATCTTCTCCGTGCTCAGCTCTGCGTTCAGCACTTGTGGACTTTTGCTACCTCTAGTCCCCACAGCCGACTTTCTGCACACATCTGTCCCCCTACTAAATTATGGGTTCCTGAGTGTAGGGAACTATGTCATCAGGGATGAATTGGATCTGGTTTCCTATCATCCAGGAGCCCCTAGTTTAGTAAGAGAAACCGACATATATATAAATAATCTGAAAACATGGCACACTGTGATGGTGCGATAGTTTTATAACAGTAATAATTAACATTTGAGGAAAGGGTATCATGGTCCTGGCCCTGTGCAAAATCCTGCAGTGTTTACATATATCTTTAATCCTTAGGGAAATCAGTGCTGTATCAGTTATCTGTTACCATAATAAGGCTGTGTAGCAACCATAAAACCTCAGTGGCACGCAACAACATTTATTTTTGCTCACAAGTCTGAGCATTGGCTGGCAGCTTCTGCTTCTGGGGCAGCGGGCTGTTGGCAGAGGCACCTTGGCTGAGTTCTCCCATGCATCTGGGTGGCTGGGGACTGGCTGGTCTGAGAAGGTCTCAGATGAGACACTTTGCTTCCATTTTACTCTGTCTTTCCTCCTCCAGCAGGCTAGCTCTTGCTTATTCTCATGGCAGAGGCAGGATTCCAAGAAGCACGTGGAAGCACACAAACCTCTAGAGGACGAATCTCGAAACTGGCACACAGTCAATTCTGCTTCATCTGCACTTGGCCAAAGCAAATTTACAAGGGTAACCTAGATTCAGGGAATGGGGTAGAGGCTCCACCTCTTAAAGAGAGGAGCTGCAGAGTTATTCTGTGAAGGGCATGGATGCCAGAGCAGTAAAGAATCGTAGTAGACATTTTTGTAATCTACCACAGGAACTAGTATCATCCCCATTTTACAGATGAAGAAACTGATGCATAAAGAGGTACCTAAGCTCACGCAGAAAGTACTGGCATCATAAAGAAAAGGGCTATGGAAGTACAGATGAAGGAAGAGATTGATGTTTTTATGACAGACTTGAAATCTTCTTTGGTGTGGGGATAAATCAGAACTGGGACACTGTAGCAGGTGCTGTTGATGCCTCACCCCAGTTCATACCAGGACCTTGAGCTCACAGCAGCTGTGGGGGACAGCCTGCCAGCTTCTCACCTCAAGGGACTCTCTGCTTCTCTGCTTGAGGCTTTTTCCAGGGTCATCAAAGTTTGCTCTGTCTCCTTGCAGGGGAGCCTGCAAGTGTCAGAGTTAATGCCCCCAGAGGCAACCCTCAGCCACCAAGAGATAGGAGCTGAGGAATCCATACCCCAGCTTCCCCATCCTGGGTGGAATAATTCTGTGGCACATTTTCAAATTCCTCAGATGACCCCCTTGGGAACTGAGCCCCAGGTTACTCTCAGTAGTCAACTGCTCATTAATACACACCTTATCACTCTCCTCTTTCAAGGAAGATACCTGCACCCAAACCCTTGTCTTAGGGTCTGCTTTTGCAAGAAGTCAAAGGAAGACACCTTGAAGGACGGAAAAGATGTTGACAGATAGAAGAAGCCTGGTGCAGTGTTCCAGGTAAAGGATCTCATTTGATAATGTCTTGAAAGTGTTCTACACTCGTCTATTTTGTTTGGTCTGAAGTGCTTTTCAGAACATGGGACTGGTTTTGAAACATGTAGCGCACAAAGCAAACATGAGGGATACCGCTTAGCTTATTCTCATTAGGCACATTGATGTTTTTTTGCTTCTCAAAAACTTAACTTTTCTAGTTATAAAAGAAATGCAGGCACATTGTAGAAAAATTGGAAATGCAAAAGAAAGTACAAAGAAGAAAAACACATAATCCTACCACACAGAGGCAATTCCTCCTAAAATTTTTCTATATTTTCTTCTGATTTTTCTTGTATGTGTATTTTAATATGTTTCAGGTATACTATTTATTCAGTTTTGGACGCTTCTTTTCCACTTGATATCAGAGCAAAAGCATTTTATAACATTATTAATAAATTTCCAGAAATCTAACTTCTAATGGCTGCTTTATATGACAGCATGAGAATGTGGCATAGATTTACCTAACCATTCCCCCAGTTCTGGACGTTGTGTCTAAATTTTCCTTGTGCAAATAATACTATATTCATATCATTGTGCAATCGCATTTTATATTAATTTCAGATTATTCCTTTTAGGAATGATTCCTAGAAATAGAATTAGTAGGTTACAGGGTTTAAACATTTTCAAAGGCTTTTGGCCACCAAAATCTTAACTTTAACATTTAGGTTTTGTCCAGCCCAGTTATCTGTCTTAGTACCTGAAGAGGGTTTTAATTCAGAACCTTATTCGATCAATCAACATATATTTATTGAGCACCTATTATGATCAGGCGTGGTTCTCAGTACTAGAGATACCAATGAACAAAACATACAAAAATCCCTCCCCTGGGAAGTACAAGATGAGCCTCAGACATCTTCTAATAAATACTAGAGTGTAAGGAAGTGCTTAAAAAAATGATGAGTGCATGTAGGGAGGACCCAAGAGCCTGCTTGAAAGGGTTCCCACCAGCAAAATCTGGGATAATGTGAATATCAAATAATTAAGGAAAACAGTGTAATAATAGGTAGATAAACAAACAAACAAGGGAGAAGGGAAGGCTCTTGCTTATAGTAAAATGCCAAATTCTCACCAGTCAATGGACAGGGAGTGCTGAAGTGGGAAATTACCATTTTATTACTATCATAATAAAGATTGGCTTAGGCAAGAATCACCAATAGATTAAATCTAGGAGGTAATTTTCACAAGGAGCAGGAGATCTGCATGGCCTTAAGTGTCTCTCTAGAGACTGGTCACCATTTGCAAAGGAAAGAACAGTAACTATTCAGTGCAGAAATCGCACAACATCTCGACCAGATGATAAAGATTGATATCACCCATGAGGGGCAGAGGGATGGTGTGTGCTTTCAAATGTCATTCATTGAGAAGGACACATCAATGATGTATTCTGGTCGGGAATGCCTAACCTGAATATAACTATGAGGAAATATCAGACCAATCCCAAATGAGGAAAGTTCTATTGAAAGAGAGAGAGGGAGAGAGAGAAGCATTATAGTCTTCAAAAGTGTCAGTGTCATAAAATACAAAGAAAGGCTGAGCTGGGAAAAAAGTGCTATAAAGAACAATATTAGATCAATTGACATCATTGGGTCAATTATCAGTTGGAATACCCTAAACACGTTAGATAAGAGTTAAGTTCACTGAAGTTGATAACTGTGTTATGGTGATTTAGAATATCCCAATTCTTAGGAAATACACACTGAAGTAATTAGGGGTAACAGGCCATGATGTAGGCAACCTACTCTCAAATGTTCAGAAAAGTATTATGTAATTATATAGTATGGTTGTACAATTAAAATAATCACGTAAGTTTTATATATGAGAGGGAGTAAATTATTATGCACATGAATAAAATGCCAGCAGTATGTCAATCTGGGGATAGGGCTCATGGGTGTCCTTTGTCCTGTTCTTATGTTTGCCACTTTTCTGTGAGTAAAATTATTTCCATATCAAAAATTTTGATCTCATAGAGCCCACATTCATTAACATTACAAAAAGATTGGGGGAGAATCACTGAATCCACACACTGGAATGAAAACTGTGTTCAAACACTTCACTAAATGTTTGCTTAAGCATAACCAGCCTTCTTCCAGGGTTACCTTCCAGTACCCTCTCTCTAGGTTGGGATGGGGTCCTTAACCAATGGGGTGTAGGTCCTCGGCCTGTGTTCCACTTCTTCACGGTTATGCCCACAACATCTCATCCCCCTATTGTTCTGCATGATGATATTTCCTATTTCAGGACTATATTGGCCAGGTTCTAACCAGGACAGCGGAAACCTTCTGGATATTTAAAACAGAGGGAGCTTAATGTGGGGAATTGGTTACATGGGTGATGGGAATGTTAAGAAGACAAATGGGAGATCGAGGCGGCCCAGAGATTTGCAACAGCAGAAAACCACTGCTGCCTCTGAGCTGGAGGGACAAAGGGGGAAGGCAGCACTGCTGGAGCCCAGGGGCCGGGGTCACCTGGAGACACAGGAACCGCCACAGGCCTAGCTGGCAGGAGCTGGCAGCTCAGACACAGCCCTTGCTAGAGGAAGTCCCTGCTTCTCCCTCCTCCAGCTCCAGTCTCCCACGACTGCCTCCCCGTGGCTGAGCCCAGGGAGCCTGGGAAATGCAGCTGCAGGGTCAGCCCATCTCTCACCCTCTTAACACAGACACCTTGTGGGATATAGAGCAGAGCAGGAGGAGAATGAAGAATAGATCTTAGGGCAGCCACTCCTGTGCCCTCATTGCTATTTGCAGAAAGTTCTTGGCATTGGCATCCACAATGTTCAAAATCCCCTCTATGTATATTGTCTAGGGAGGCTTGTCCTCTCTCCTGTCCTTTTTGTAAATTTTTGGTCTAGGTTCTTGGGCCTGTGACTCTGTCTCTATTCTGAGCCCTCTCTCTGTTGGCCATGAGTTCTCTCAAGTTGACCTGTGTCAGGCGTGGTTTCTGCAGCCAGGCAGATCCCTTTGAAGTCCTGCATAGTTTTCACATTAGCATTTATATTGTGGCTGCACCTTTGAGGGTGCTAACCATGCACTTCTCTCCCTCTCTGTGGTCTAGTTGCTGTTTCCCAAACACTATCTGTAATCGTGTGAGCAGGATTTTGCACCCCTTTGGTGGGAAGAGTCTCTTTTTACTTGGGACCTGGCCTGAAAGCAGAGTTCCCCATTGGGTGGTGCTGTGGCCCATCCTGTGTCCCATTACTGAGAACAACCCTAGCATCACCACTCAAGGATGCTGCTGCTGTTTTCATCTCAGGCCCAACGGCTTGTTAGCCTGTGCCTTTTCATGGTCTTTTGTCTAAGAGCGGAAACAATGGGACTTGACTTCCCATTTTTCCTGGAAAATTAATTTATTCTTTCCATGTCCATGCTAAAGATGGCCAGAAGATTGAAACAGGCACATATTGGAAATACCACTGGGGGAAGGGCAGGTACCCCTATCTCAGAGTGACTAAATGTCAGCGATCTAGATGTCCCCGATTCTCTCAGCCTGCAATCGCCTTGTCTTTAAAGATTTAAAGATCAACTCAAATTCCTATCTCACTTTTGCCAGAAATCAGCATCCCTCCCAACAAACCATACTATTCTCTGTGACTTTTAAGTTCCTCCCAGTCACCTCTGGCTTCAGTTTCCTGCTTCCGTTTGATTCTCATTCTCCATTCTACGTCCTCTATGCTGTTCCTTTTCCACATTGCGCGATCGGTGTCATTCTTAACATCATGCAGGTCCTTGACCTTGGAGGCCATGTGTTTCAAATGCCGTGTCCTCATTGTGGCCAGGGTGAAAAATGAAGACGTGTTGTGTTCAGGTTCATTTGTTTCGGGCTTTATCTGGGATTGCAGCCAGTACTGCTTACTCAAGCACATGCACTTCCCTAAAATTGCATGTTGACACAGGCATAGCAAACTTTTACTGAAATTTTGAGGGTATGGGGGCTGCTTTTAACTCAGTGTAGCACATGCAAGTGCATATGCATACATACACACCCCAACTTAAAATTAAACATTAAATATCCCTATTGAGTCCATTGGTCTTTCTTGTACCATGAACTTCTTACTGGCCAGTCTTCCATATGAAGACATGCTCTATCCCCATATTCTCCATTTGTTTCTTTTTTACATCTCTTTTTTCTTATTTCCTCCATTTTAGAGGATAGCCTCCAGCCCAGCCACACTCTCTTTATATCTTCCTAAGCCAACCAATTCACTCCCCCCCACCCTGAGTGCTAGCCTTCCATAACCAGAATGGTTTATCAGAATTTTCACTAAATAAAAGACGGCTCTCTCTCTCAGGTACCCCATAGCTAATGTGTTTGTAGAGATGGGATGGGAGTGGGGATCAGAGGGGAGAACACAGGAAGGGGGTTTGACAAATGTCCCTTGTGAAGGGGACAAAATAAACATGTTAAGCTTGAGAGTAATCTGGACAATTTTCTGCTCTCCCAAATATCTACCTCACAGTCTCTAACTCGATGCTTTGTTCTTTCGGACTCTGAAAGTTTTTTGGCCTTCAATAATTCTCTATTAAAATGCAAATACCTACTGGGAGTTGTTAAGCCTTATCAGTTAATAGTTGACTGTTGCATGAGCATAGGATCCTGCTTTAATGGGGCCAGGATGGCAGAGGGATGGGGTGATATTGTGGAAGGGCAAATAGATATAGGAAGAAGGGGAGAGAATATTTATTGAAGGGGTCATTTTGGGGTCTTTCTTATATTTTGACCAGAATGAACTCAGCTCACCATTTTCCATAGCCTTTTCCTTTGCCTTCTCAAGAGGAGACATTTTTAAATGGTTGGTTTATTTCCCTTTGACCTGAGACTAAGTTGAATTAAGGAGGGATGCTGGAGCTTCTCTCCTTTGTCATGCCTAAATTAGAAAGAGTAAAAGTAATCCAAGGAAATAGCTACAACAGAAGCCCCCTCCAGTTTAAATTTAGCTCTGTTTAATGGCATCAGTCCCGTGGCAAACATGTGGCTTTGGTGGCTCAGTGGGTGGCAGCAAAGCCTGGATATGGCCTGGATGATGGTGTGCTTCTTCCGTGGTAGGAGGTAAGCCAAATTCCTACCAGCGCCCATCAGGAAGGACCAAAAGAGAGTGCAGGTGCACACTGCCAATCATCCCAACTCCCAGGAAACCACAGAAAGCTCACAACCTCCAGAAGAAATGAAGGTATTGTCAGCTGAGTCCCATCAGCCTTCCAGCTAGAGCACCTTCTGCATCACCTGTGCGCTCTCTACCTACTGTGCATGTCTTCTCTCCCCTGCTGGACCGTGAATGTCTTCAGCAGGAGCCAAGCCTGCTTCATCTTCAAGTGCAAGTCCAAAATGCTTTCAGAATAAATGCATTCATAAAGAATAAGCAACAATGCGGGATCATTCCAAAGCAGAATGTGGAAATAAATGAAATCTTTGCCACCCTCCCATCCCTTTCCCCCAGGATTCAGTTTTCCCTTTCAGTGTTAATATTAAAATATATAACAACCAGGATGGCACCAGCATCAACCAATCAGAAGAGAAGCAAGCTTGCTCAGAAGCTGAGTCCTGGGCCACATGCTGTGTGGGATTAACCCTTTAGTTCCTGGAGCATCAAGTTTGGGAAAGGTTTGCCCAGTTGGCTCAGGAGAGCATCAATTTACCCACCAATGTGGAAACATTCCAATAGTTTAACAACCTTATGGCTATCCTGATGTGTCCTGCCTGAGTACCAGCCCCTGCCCCTTTCTAGGTACTCTGCTCCCAGCTGCAAACCTGGGGTGAAGCTGGGCCTATGAAAGCTCTACCTTGCACTGGCCTGTGCACTTTGGTTGGGGGGAGCTGTCAGGGGGCTCAGTCCTAGAGCAGGGGTTGGGGTCGTTCTGAAGAGGCCCAGGGCCTGGTGGTTCAAAAGGCAATGTCTGTGTAGCTCTGAGCTGGCAGGACAGGGCACATCTTTTCCTCAGACCCAGCAGGCATATGGTCACTGGCTTTGGTGCCAAATTCCCTGCGGCTTATAACAGCTCCAGAGAAAGGCTTGCTATGACACTAAGACATCAGCTTTCTATTCTATTTTTTGCCTTGCATATTCCCACTATTGAAGAAAAAAAAAAACAAAACTTCCCTTCCCCCACAGCCCTCATCCCCCTAAAAAAATTATCTTTAGGCAAACCCAGTTCTGCTGCTCGCTGCTGAAAGAAAGGAAAAGAAACTGTTTTAGTTTCTTTTGATGCATATTAGATCCAGCTTAGGGTTCACTTTTACTACCTCTGTCCTCATTCATGCATCAAAGCTCTCAGTCTAAGACAGGGTTAGGGGAACCCTGACTCTTGGGGTCTTTGAATGTAATCGTGAACCTGGTGTGGGGGGAGACAGGAGGAAGAGAGCAAGGAAGTGAGCTATTTTCAGTTTGTCAAAAATCCAAATGGAAATTATAGATGAACACAGCACCCTTGTGTGCAACTAGAGAAATTCAACTTGAGCCAGCTTAGGGGGAAAAAAAGTGGAATTAATTAGCTCATGAAATCAATCCACAGGAAGAACTGGGGTGTGCTGAGCCTCAGGGACCACTGGGACCAGTGCCTTAAATGTCACCAGGACATTCTCAAATTTTCCTAGCTCTCACCTGTGCTCTTCTCTGAATACAGGCTTCATTCTCTAGATCGGTTCGACCAATGGTGGAGAGTGACTTTACCCTCCAGGGGACATTTGGCAATATCTGGGGGGAGATGCTACTGGCATCTAGTGGGTAGAGGCCAAGATGCTGCGATACATTCTACAATGCACAGAATAGCCCCCCTAAAACCAAGGATTATCTGACTCAAACTGTCAATAGTTGTTGGGAAACCCTGGTCTAAGACCGGCTTCCTCCGTATGGTTGGAAACTGGCTTCTCCCACACCTACATCCAACAGCTTTGATAGCCCAAGGGGGACTGAGACTTGTCCCTTCTGATCCAAATGTCAACAATCCCAGGAAAGCTCCCTGATTGGCCCAGCTTGGCCAGGAGGCTCACCCTAGACTAGTCAGTAGTTCCAGAGAGGTGGGATTTTAAAAGACCAGAGAAGCCCTTTCTAGAACTTCATGGTTGAAGTTGGGAAGGAGCTTTCTCAGAAGTAAGAAAGTAAAGGGCAGGGGAAACATGACAATAAAGTTACAAATGCTACAGTTGAGTAAGTTCAGTTTATTTGGGAGGCAACATCTTTTAAAACTAGGGATATGGGGGAGCCAGTACAGAGAAGTGAGCTTTGGTGGAGTAAAGGTTGGGAACCATATTAATACCAAACCCTCCACTAAAATACTGCACAGGCCAGTGTCCTCCGATCCAGACCCTTTTTTTCCCATTCCTCCCTTGAAGACAATTCCTGGGGGACCCGTTCGCTCAGAATCTATGGGTGGTAAGTGGCTATTCAGATAACCTAATTATCACTAATGTTTAGCTAGGTAATGAGTTATTCTCTCCAAATGACATAATGCCTAACCCCATTACAATGTGCAAATCCTTTAAAAGATCCTTAAAGGAGGAAATAATGGTAGAAATTTCAGGCAAATAGGAGCTTGGTGGGAAGGTATTTTTGTTTTGGTGTCCTCTAGATTCAGGAGATAGCAGATTACACTATAATTGAATAAGACATGTTCAAGGTCAACATATTCTGAAGTATGCTCTATGGAACACTGAGTCCCTACGGTGGTAGAAGGTATTATTGAAAATAAAGGTTTCATAATCAAGTCAGTTGGGAAATGCTGGTTTAGATGACATTTAGTGGGTTTCTTTACTATAGGACGCAGAGCTTTTAATAGTGTGGGTGTTGTGGTTCTCAAGAAGAAACTATATAGTATGCAGACTTCCCAAAATTTTGAGGTCAAGGAACCCCCTTTGTTGAGACATATTTTACATAGGGTGACCAGTCATATTTTACACCTGCTGTCCTTGCATAAATGCTAAAGGCATCTACTTTAATTCCCCAAAGTGTACCAGTTTGGAGAGTAAATTATATGGTCACCCTATTCTAACAGAAACACACTTTGGAAAATGCTTTTCTATTGTCATCTTTATTTTGAGAGAGCAACATTTTATACCACCTTTGATCAGCCTTAGGAATTCTTCTCGCTGGAATATTTATCACTACTTGGGCATCAAACTTAGAGTGAATTCTTAGTTCTCTCTAGATGAACGCAGCATGAGAATTATCTGGAACAATGGTTTCCCATTGTCCCCCAGAGCACAATTTAGAGCACTAAATTGACCCCTCCAATCAATGTTAATATTGGAATCCCAGAATCAAAGCACAGACTTCTAAAATTAGACAGACCCTAAGGTCATTGCATTATTTTTATTTATTTATTTATTTATGGCTGCATTGGGTCTTCGAGTGGGCTTTTCTCTAGTTGTGGTGAGGGGGGGCTACTCTTCGCTGCGGTGTGCAGGCTTCTCATTGCAGTGGCTTCTCTTGTTGCGGAGTGTGGGCTCTAGGCATTCGGGCTTCAGTAGTTGTGGCTCGCGGGCTTTAGGGTGCAGGCTTAGTAGTTGTGGCACACAGGCTTAGTTGCTCCGCAGCATGTGGGATTTTCGCGGACCAGGGCTTGAACCCATGTCTCCTGCATTGGCAGGTGGATTCTTAACCACTGTGCCACCAGGGAAGCCCAGGTCATTGCATTATTAAGGAATTGTTTGTAAGAGACAGAAACTCAAATTGAACAACCAAAAAAGGGAAGGAAGGAAGGAAGGAAGAGAGGAAGGAAGGAAGGAAGAAATTTAGGGAATAAAATTCTAGAAGCAGAGGACAAAATTCAGGAACTAGAACACCTTTGAGTCCCTTGAGGGCTGGACCCAGTTTCTTGCTGTTTCAGGATTCCATCTCCAATCACGGTTTGTCTCTGCCTTAGCGTCAATCTGTCCCACCTCAGACCATGTTGCCTCTATAGATGCTGGTGATTACAGAAGACAAATTTATGACCTGCAAGTATTCACATAATAAACATCAGACAAAACAAAGACAATCATTTAAAAATTAGAACCATGAGCAAAAACATTAAGCAATGTAGAGTGGTTTCAAAGGAGGACAGGACAAAGGGGTTTTGTTTTAAGGTCAAAGTGTAGGACAAAAACCAATTCCTGTAAATAATGACCCTTGGAAGTCCCTTAAATCACCTATAAAGTACAGTATATATGGTTTTACATCCTCAACTCTTGATATGTACAAATGACAGAGGCATGCGATAATGTGAAGAAAATAAGGAATAATGTACAGAAAAATAATGAGTACATGTGTAAAACATAAACTTCCAGACTTTTTACTTTCTTGAAGAGAGCTGAGAAATGGAAGAATAAAGAAGAAAATAAAGGAAAACTACAGATGGTTTCTTCAGTTGAGCACCAGATCAAGTACTCAGTTTAGAATTAAGGGGTATTTTGTACCAAAAAAAAAATGTGTCTTTAAATACTAGATGATATTTAGGGCAGAGACCATGAAACACTTACAGGGAGAAGAGCTGCATTAAGTTTTCAGTCTCATGCTCACACTGAGCTTGGTTCCCTGATGGGAGGTGGGGAAGAATCATCTGCCCTATTTTGACTCTGTTTACTTTTCCTTTTGGTTTTCTTCCTCTCCTTCCCCTTCCCTTTAGCTCTCCCTCTCTCCCTCCCACCTCTCCCCTTTCCCTTAAGCCAGTGTGGTAGGCAATGTAATATAGTAGTAAAAAACACGGGATATGGTTGCATCAACTTAAATCCCACCACTCTCACTGTGGACCTTGGAAAAGTTACTTAGTCTTTCTATACCTCATGTATAAAATGGGGGCAATGATAGAACATGCCTCCGTGTTTTGTGATGATTCAACAAGATAATTCATGCAAAGCGCTTAGAACAGTGAAGATACTTATCACCACTATTACAGCTATTACTACTGCGACTACTATTAGCACTGTATGATAAAGCCAAGAGGGTCTCAGTTCTCTGGGGACCTTTATTTATTTCCACTTTGTTCATTTCCTCCCAATCCCCAGTGTTTGTTTTGTTTCTTTGTTTTTCTTTTAAACCCATCTTTGACTGGTTTGTGCCTTATGGAGAGAAAGCCTCTTTTGATTCTTTCTTCAGGAGTTACACTCCATTCCTCATTCATTCATTCAACATATGTTTATTAAGTGGCTTGTATGTCCCAGGCATAATTCCAGGTGCTGGAGATATAGCAGAAAACAAATCAACACGAATCCCTGCCCTTGGGAGCTACTATGCCAGTAGGAGAAGGAAGCTGTGAAGGGGAAATTTTCAAGCTCCCTAGTTTATCATTCACATTGTGTTGTCTTTCTCCCCTCTCCTGCTCCAGCTTGCTTGTCTCTAATTTCCTGATGCCACATCTTTGGTTTATGTGTGAATAGGTTGTCCCAGAAAAGATTTCAGGCAGCTTCCTTGGCTTTTAACCTCATTGCTTCCAAATGACTTGTTCCGTCCCCTGCCACGTGCAGTGATGTTTTCCTAGATGCTGTTCACCTTTTCCAAGCTGGATCCATCTCCTACCTGGTCTTTCAGAGTCCTTTCCTTTGGTGGAGGCAACAAATCCCAATTTAGTATCACTTGTGATTATAATTAATGTGCTGTTTACTCCCTCTTCCAGATCATTAATGAAGACGTTAAGTGAGACCAGAATGAAACCGTGTTTCCGTGGCATCCTGCTAGACACCTTCCAACAACTTGACACCCTGCCATTTGCTGTTTCATTACCCTTTGTTTACCTTGTGAGCCCAGGCCCTTGCTTCTCAAAGAGGCAGGAAGCTTGATATTTCTACTGCTGCAGAGATGCCACTTAAAGGTGGAGCTATTAAAACCTGGCAGATTGTCAATACATCCTTTTGAATGTGAATTAAATGTGGATTATGAATAGAGCATTGTCAGTAAATACTTGGTTGCTCTCCCTCCTCTCAGATGCCTTTGTTTTCCCTGGACTTTCTGCAGCTGTTCTGTCTTTCCTAGAGCAGAGAAGAGTAGATGGTTGGATCAGCGTAACTACGAACTGGAAAGTTACTGTTACATGTGAAGACTGTGCTAGATGGATTGCATTCATAGCCCCTGTTTTTCTCCCTTCCCTGTAACCATGCCCTCCCCATGTAACCCTGCAGAGCCCCCTTCCACTCTGATTCTGGCCCAGCCATGTGACTTTCTTTGACAGAGGGATGTTAGCAGACATAATGCAGACATTGGCTTGAAAAAAGTCACTGTATCTCTCTGCTTGCATACTTGCACCTTCCACCACTGTGGTGAAAACAGGCCTGGGAGAGCCTGTTGGGAGATAGGACACACAGAGCAGAGCCCAGTCACCCCAGTTGCCCAGTCAGGACAACTAGCTGACCTCCAGATGCATGAACAATAAGTATATTGCGTATGAGGGCTTGTGGTTTTTTGTTACACAGCAGTAGCCATGGGCTGATACAGTAGCACACATCTGGAGTCTCATGGCCTGGAAATGCACTGATTTCTTTTTTCTTTTTTTTTTAAATGAGGGGCAGATACTATTATTATTATTATTATTATTATTTTTCGGTACACGGGCCTCTCACTGCTGTGGCCTCTTCCGTTGCGGAGCACAGGCTCCGGACGCGCAGGCTCAGCGGCCATGGCTCACAGGCCCAGCCACTCCGCAGCATGTGGGATCTTCCCAGACTGGGGCACGAACCCGTGTCCCCTGCATCGGCAGGCAGACTCTCAACCACTGTGCCACCAGGGAAGCCCTATTATTATTTTTTAATAGATCTTTATTGGAGTATAATTGCTTCACAGTACTGTGTTAGTTTCTGTTGTACAACAAAGTGAATCAGCCATATACATACATATATCCCCATATCCCCTCCCTCCCACCCTCCCTATCCCACCCCTCTAGATGGTCACAAATCACGGAGCTGATCTCCCTGTGCTATGCTGCTGCTTCCCACTAGCTATCTATTTTACATATGGTAGTATATATATGTCCATGCCACTCTCTCACTTCGCCCCAGCTTCCCCCTCCCGCTCCCCATGTCCTCAAGTCCATTCTCTATGTCTGCGTATTTATTCTTGCCCTGCCACTAGGTTCATCAGTACTATTTTTTTTTAGATCCCATATATATGCGTTAGCATACGGTATTTGTTTTTCTCTTTCTGACTTACTTCACTCTGTATGACAGACTCTAGGTCCATCCACCTCACTACAAATAACTCAATTTCGTCTCCTTTTATGGCTGAGTAATATTCCATTGTATATATGTGCCACATCTTCTTTATCCATTCATCTGTCGATGCTTCTATGGTCCTGGCTATTGTAAATAGTGCTTGTTTTCCACATAGTGTATTCTTGACGCAATCCTTTGTAAGAAAGGAGAAGGAAAAGTTTTCTAAGTAGAGATTCGGAAGTACAGAATAGATCCTAGCATCTGGCTTCAGGCTTTAAAAAGCAAAACCAGAATACAACTTCCATTGTTTTCAGCTCAAGATTGTTAAAGCGGGTACGGAGCACAGGTACTGTGTGTGGCGTGTCATAGGAATTCTGACAAGTACAGTCACCTTTATGTGGGGAGGGGCTATGGGAGCTGCAGCATTTGCAGTGCACTGAGAAACTCCTTTTCCCAGTGAAGACAGAAAAGAGAAATGAAGGCTGTCGCAAGAAGAACATGAGTGGGCTTCCCTGGTGGCGCAGTGGTTGAGAGTCCGCCTGCCGAGGCAGGGGACGTGGGTTCGTGCCCCGGTCCGGCAGGATCCCACATGCGTGAGCCATGGCCGCTGAGTCTGCGCGTCCGGAGCCTGTGCTCCTCAGCGGGAGAGGCCGCGGCAGTGAGAGGCCCACGTACTGCAAAAAAAAAAAAAAAAAAGAAGAACACGAGTGCTAAACAATTGTTTGCTGCTTCCCTTTCAAATATTTACCTCCTGAAACTACCCCATCACTCAGCCCGTGGTCGAAAAATGTCCCGTTGGTTTGTGGCAACCTAGTGATACATGGCCTTAGTTGGATGGGCTAAGCCTGGAAAAGCTCTGTTTATGCTGCTGTTCATACTTCCTGAGCAGAAGCCACATGCTCCTGAAGTGTGGAAGAAGCAGCCTCTGGTTGCTCCCTGGGGCCTTTCGCAGCCAGGGCCCCTCTAGGCTTCCTCTTCACGGCTAACACCCAGCCCTAGGACCTTGCTAGCAACAACAGGGTGGGCCTCAGTCTGTTGGACAGGCAGAATCCCAGGTCCCTCCCAGATCCACTGAATCCACATCGACATTTTCACAAGAACCACAGGGGATCCGCGTGCACGTTAAAGTGTGAAAAGCAATGCACTAGGGGAATTCAGAGCTTTTCTAGTGTAGTAAGTTATTTCTCTTGGGGTCAGCTACCTCTTCTAGACGGTGGGCTTCTTGAGGGCAGGATCACGTCTTTTGGATTTTTGTATCCCCAGCATTTCGCGCTGTGTTTGAATATAGTAGGAGCTCAAAACAAACCTGTTGAACTGTAGTGAGTGGATGTTACTGGGCAGCCAGACGCCTCAGGCTACTCCACTACCTACAGACACACCTTTTCTCTCCATGATTCCTGAGCCTCCTGGAGTGGACGCCACCTTGAGTGTGCAGATTTGCCCAAACGAAGCAAACTCTGCACGGGCTCTGGGCAGCTCTGCACACTCCAGAGATTTAGGTTGGAACATTGTGATGTAAAGCACGGCATCAAGTACCTCGGAATAAGCAAGGTTGGGACCAGAGTCCTGCATATATTGGAATGTCAACACTGGACCCAAATTAGGGCCCTAGTGAAAAACTCGCTAGACATTTAAGAGAGGACATAGAAATAGACCAGCGGGCAGGAAGGGAGAGAGAGTGAGGAGGAGGATGGTAAGAAACCAGGGCGGGGCTTCCCTGGTGGCCCAGTGGTTGAGAGTCTGCCTGCCGATGCAGGGAACATGGGTTCGTTCCCCGGTCCGGGAAGATCCCACATGCCGCGGAGCGACTGGGCCCGAGAGCCATGGCCGCGGAGCCTGTGCTCCGCAACGGGAGAGGCCACAGCAGTGAGAGGCCCGTGTACCGCAAAAAAAAAAAAAAAAAAAAAAAAAAAGATAAACCAGGGGGAATGACAGCAGGGGAGGGGAAGGAAAGAAAAAATAGGCCAGAGCTTATGGGACCTAAATTTTACCTTCTTATTTTCTAGTGGAACTTCGAATTTTTTCATCCCCCCCATGGTATCATTGACATTAAATATCCAATCTCCTCAGGCCCACATCAACTTGAGTAATATACTACAGCCAAGGTTGGCTGCATCTGCTCTGTTCCCCCTTACTCAATTCAAGTTAAGAATGCTCCCACCATACATTACTATTGGGATTTAAAAAATGATTTATTTTGCTACACAATTCAGACCTTTGAACCATGCTGGATGCTGGGTGGTTTGTTGACATAGTAGTTAGGGATAAAAGGAGAGTTTGGGGGATTGTGGAATTTTGACTTTCTATAAATCATTAATTTTATTGTAGTAAATAGAGGTCACCTCCTGGAACTTCAATAGCCTGCCTTGAAAAATGGTATGAAACTATCAAAGTCCATCAAAAGGAAAAATAGGACAAATGGAGTAGAGGGGAAATAATATTTTCTCAGTTTCAGCCAAGGCCACAGCAAGAATATGGTCAGTACGGTCAGAGCTACTTTGAAGAGGTCAGCCAAAAACTTTCCCTTGCTTCTTTGAGCATATTGTATATCACCCTGCCCCAGAGGAGAAACTAAAGATGAAGCATGGGGCAAAGTAGCTGAGGAGGGTGGGGCCTTGGATGTTCAGTTCTGCCGTGAGCCTAGAAAGGCTAAGGCCAGAACATACTCCAAAACCTATGCCCTGACTCGGCTGAGAATAACATATATGGCAGGCATTGCAGACACAAATACAGATACGGGGGCCATGGAGGGCAGGTAAATGATAAACCAGACTGGGAAGGGTGTATTCTGAACTGAGATACTCTAGCTTGAGTTCTACAACACATTTTCAACTGCCTTCCTTCTTGATAGTAGAGGCAGTAATGCATGTTCCATTTCCCAGCCACACTTGCAGCAAGGTGTGGCTGATACAACTCACTTCCAACCTTTAAGATGTTAGTGGAAGTCCCTGGAGCGTCTTCCTTTCTCATATGCAAGGACAGCTTTGCCTGAAGAGATTTTGTCCTTTGCCCCTCTCCATCCTCCACCCTCTTTTCTTGTCTGAAACACATATACTCTAGCTGGATGTGCAGCAGCCATCTTGAGATCATGAGGACAAAACACCACATGCTAAAGATGGCAGAGCAGCCAGCCAGAGGAGCCTAGGTTCCTGATGGCATTGCTCAGCCTCAGTGCCAGCCTCAGACTTCTGAATCCTGGACATCTCATCTTGCTGCATGAGAAAAACGAATCCCTTGTTTAAACCCTGGTGGTCAGATTTTCTATTATTTACACAGTGATATACTGCCCCCTAGCTCTATCCATTGTTGCCATGTAGAAATGATGGCCCAGTGTTGCCAGATCCGATTTTTCAAGAGAAGATGTAAGTCCAGATTACTTTTTTACATGTAATTTCCCAGTTGGCAGTTGGGAATTGAGCCCAATAGAGATAATTAATTGAATTATTTGAAAACACACTTCCAACTTTTGTGACCTCTGATTTATGGAATGTTTACTCTGGGCCAGGTATGATGCCAAACACTCTATGTATCAATAGATTATTTCATTTAATCCTTACAACAATGTTGAAAGTAATGCTATTATTTCTTCTGTTTTATAAGTGAGGAAACTGAGGCTCATAGGGCTAGTAGGGAAAGTGCCTGTCTTTGGAGCAGGCATGGCTAATTATTATGGAATCAATCATCTCTTACCACAGTAACGCTGCTTAACAAACAGCCCCACACTCGATGGCTTACAATCAGCATTTATTCTCATGCTTCCAGGTCTGTGGGTTGACTGTGGTTTGGGCCTCAGTGACTAACTCTGCTTCAGGCTGTGGGTTCTGTGGGACTGGCTCCAGGCTGGGACTCAGGTTCGGGTTGACTCTATGTATATTCATCCCAGGGGCCAGGTTAAGGGCAATGGCCACACAGGGGGGACACCAGAGTTAAGAACTAAGCCAAACGGGCTGGCGCATGTAAAGCCTCTAGCCTTGTTGTGGCTAGCGTTCCATTGGCCAAAAACAGTTTTGAAGCCAAGCATAACATTGACAGAGCAGGGACACAGACTGGGCCCACGGTGGGAGGGGGAGTAAGTATTGCTCAGCGACAATTCAAACAATGGCAATTATACTACACAGCCTCAGGAGAAGCTGCCTTCGTTGTCATGAAACAAGGACTCCTTTTGTTCCCGTTGCCTGTTTGCAACGCTGGCACATGGTACACAGACCTGGAAAATGGGGCATGAAGCCATCCGAACTCATCTAAAATCATTTCGTTTTAGAGCTGTCATCACCCTCTGATGATGTTACACCCTGCAAATTGTGATCCAGCTCTAGCTTCCAGGAGGCAACTGGCAGAAGTTGGGGAGGAGTCGGTGGGAAGGTATCCCAGCTCCTTTCTGAGGGAAGAGCTTTTATCCCATTCCAGTTTTGACGTCCCTCCCCAAACATGGGCTTCATGCAGAGAGATGGATGTGCTACCTGAGAGAATCCAACCTTGCCAGTTCTTTAAAGCAGAGGTTCTCAAAGGGGACAGGGGTGATTGTGCCTCCAGGGGGCACTTGGCAACGTCTGGAGGCATTTTTGATGGTCACAGCTTGGGGAGGGGGTGCTACTGGCTTCTAACTTGTACAGGCCAGGGATGCAGCGAAACACCCTGCAATGCATAGGACAGAATTATCCAGCCTGGAATGTCACTAGTGCCAGGTACTCTAGAGACGTGCTTGTTGGCCTCCCAGTCATCTCTGCAAAGGCTTGATTTAATTTCTAGGTATCATTTTGTTTACCTTGAGAAGGGGTAATGTATGCACATCACAAAATTCAGAAAGTGCAGTAGGGTCCATAGGGAAAGTGCGTGCCTCTCCAGCCTCCCGGTGCCCCTTCTCCTCCCCACCACTAACCCTGGTTCCTTATGCTGTTCCCTCCAGACAGCCTCTGGGCATGTTTGGACAGACCCTGTCAGTGCTCCGCTAATGTCCTCCCTCCCCTCCCTTCAACACCCCAAAGGCTGCTCTCTGTGAACCCTGAGATTTCCCTCCTGGGGCTATTTGCTCTGGTCCTGGGAGCAGCTTTGGCAAGCAGGAATGACTCGAGAGAGTGAATGTCTTAGAAGTAGCTCACAACCAAAGACAGATGGAAAGATGACGGATAAACAGCACAGTCCCCTGACCCCGCAGGTGAGGTAGTAGTGAGGTGAAGTTCACGCCCTTTTCCAGACTCCCCCAGCAGATTTGCACTCCTGCCTTCAGTGGTAACTCTTGATAATGCCCTTAACTGACTCTCTTTCCTTCCCTGCCTACCTAGACATCCCTTGCCTTACTTCTCCACTTCCTATTGGAGTTTCCTGTGGTCACAAAAAATGACATACACTTATATTCTTCTCTTAAAGTTTGATTCTGGAGGAATACAAATTCAGACAGCTATAAATATATAAACATATATGTAATATACACATATAATGTAATATGTATGTGTGCAATGTAATATATATATGTAATACATGTATTATTTATTACCTTTGGTGTACATTACATATATGTATATAATATACCACACATGTGTATTACATTACATATTGTATACACATATATTATATATTACATTTATTACATACATGTGCTATATGTGTGTATAGACATATATATGACATGTATATATTACATTATACATACTGAATGTTTGTGTCCCCCTAAAACTCATATGTTGAAACCCAGTCCCCAATGTGATAGTATTAGGAGGTGTGGTCTTTGGGAGGTGATTAGGTCATGAGGGTGGAGCCCACATGAATGGTATTAGTGCCCTTATAAAAGAGACCCTAGAGAGTTCTCTCAGCCTCTTTCTACCACACGAGGATACAAGAAGTCAGCAATCGAGAAGAAGGCCCTCACCAGCACCTGATCCTGCTGGCACCCTGATCTCGGACTTGCAGCCCCTCGAGCTGTGAGAAATAAATTTCTGTTGTTTGTAAGCCACACAGTCTATAGTAATGTTTATTATAGCAGTCTGAATAGACCAAGACTGTATGTATGTATGTACATATGTATACATACACATATACATATATACACACACATATGAATATGTGTATATATCTATTTTTTACATGGATGATAATATTCTTCATCTTGCTTTTTCACTTAATTATACATCTTGTTAATTGTTCCTTATCAGCATAGAGAGTTATCTTTTTCTTTTATTGGCAGCATTTGTATTTCATTGTACAGATATTCCATAATGTATGGACACCTGGATAGTTTTCAATCTTCTGTGTTTATAAATGTTACTGAAGTGACTATCATATATTTGATATAATTTCTTCCAGTGGAACTGCTGGGCCATGTGGCATGTGCATTTAAAAATTTTGATAGACATTGGCAAATTTTTTCCCATAAAACCTATACCAATATATATCTTCTCATCAGCAAAGTGTAAGAGTAGGAACTGAGTGCTGAAAAGATGGAGCCAAATATTTCTGCTCCCCTTGTCCATGCTTTGGTCACTGCTCAAAACATTTTTCTCTCTTCTGTATGTTGGAGGTGGACATGACCATGGAACCCCCAGGCTGTGGAATTACAGATGAATGAATGCAGCCCGGAGGCACACAGACAGTGCACTTGAAGCTGTGCATGCACGTGCACACACACACACACACACACAGCATAACTCCCATGCCCATCCAGTTAGTTAGAATCCTTGTTGGTTAAGTGTCGTTGAGGAAGAAAGTTCTGAACTCCACAAAAGTGAGGTTTCCAAGACAGATTCAATAATGAGATACTGAGAGGATATATGCATTTCATGTGACAGCACCCCCTTGAAATGTAATGAAGACAAATGCGTTTGGAGCACTTACTATGTGCCTGGCAGAGAGCCAAATGTCTTCCTGTGTCCTCTTACCACTTCACAACCTGTGTTGATGATGATGTTCTTATCCTTGTTTTTTTTTTTTTAATGGGGAGACTGAGTCACAGAGATACTGATTGACCACATATCAGTGGAGGGAAGAAGTTCAAAGCATGGTCTCTGTAATCCAGACTGCCCGGATTAAAATCCTGACTCTCCCTCTTTTTAGCCGGGTAACCGTAGGCAAGTTGCCCTTCCTCTCTGTGTCTCAGTTTCTTCCTCTGTGAAATGGAGACATTGTTGTGAGAAGTAGATCAGTTAACAGATAGAAAATGCTCAATAAAGTTTGGATATCACCTTTGTCAATCTGACTCTTCAAGATGGAATTTTCCTCACTGCATTTGACTGTATCCTAGTAGTCCAGTTCATTTTCTTTTAAATAAAAATAAAATGTATATGTCTAAGATTTTAAGAAAATAAGTGAAAGAGATAAAGCAAAAGTTTTATTCCAGAAATTCTCAAACTGCTCTTAAAAGTGTGGCTGGAACCACCCTCATACCTGAGCAGCCTGGATGACTAGGAACAGATCACACCACAGTGAGTGGCCGTGATGGAGGCAAAAGTCAGCACTGACTGCTATGCTTATCTGCAGAAATCCAGGCTCTCTGCCTTCTAGAATAATTTGATCCACACCATCTGGCAGCTTGAAAGAAGAAGAAAGAGCAGAAGAGAAAGAAGAAACAGCAGCCATGGAGCATGAATGTAATTCCCAATCTGAGTTACGCACTCTCATGTAATATGAGCCAAATTTAAATATGTCAACATCTCAACAATTGCTGATTTTTCAAGTGCTATACGATGCATCTGGCAGGCGCTCGTTGAATGCTCTTCAACGATGGTGACGCAAATGTATTTACTAAAATATAGTGTATTGAAAAAATAAATAGTATATTGTGATGTCCTTTAGTTTGCGTTTGCATAAATTGGCACTCTCTGAAATAAGTGGTTGAGATTTAAAAGAACATGATATATCTTTAAATGTTCAAAGAATCATAATTATAGAGCTTACAAATCCTTTCGTTCATTTCCCTCATTTTAAGTGTAAGAAAACTTAGCCCAAGATTAGTTTTTTTTGTTTTGTTTTGTTTTGTTTTTATATTTTGTCTTTATTTCTCTGTGCCAGACACTGTTAAGCCAACTCTTAATATAAAAACTTTTTGGTTGCCAAGATTAGGTTTTGATAATGAGAGAGAGAGAATAGGGTGTGAGCCAAGCACCCTGGGATCCCAGCAGGGAGGAAAATGGGGAAGAAAGGTGAAGGTGAGTGGAAGCTGGACCACCCTGGCTCCTGGAGCATCCTTCCTTCCTCCTCTCCTCTGTGGTGACTTCCTGGAGAGGAAGCAGCAGTGTAAGTGCTAACCAGGTGTAGCTCCTCTGCTTCCTGAGATGGAAGCTCCTCTGAGATGGAGATAGTGTACCTGTGGTTTATTAAGAAGGATTCTTGGGATTGGAACCTGTAAACGGGAAAGGCAGAGGGGGAAGTTGAGCTGTGATGCCTCCACAGAGCCCCCAGACAACTCTATGGGACATTCTGAAGCCAGGGTGTGCCTTCAGATTGTCCCAAACTGAGATAAGGGGACCAGGCCTTTATATCCCCACATTGGCCAGTCATTAGATGTGGGTCACTGCAGGTGAGGGGGCTCCCTTCTGCTCAGGTGGTTCCTGAAATGAGCTGACAGCTGAGGGCTGGATGCCAATAGCACTCTCAGAACCGAAGGAGAGCCCTTCATGCCTAAAGGAGTCGTGGGCATCACATCACAGTCCCCATCACACCAGGACAGTGCCTGGCACAGGCTGAGCCATCAGGAAATGTCTGTTGAATGGATGAACCCACCTAGAGCCTCAGGACAGAACTACAAGGGACAGAATGGGCTGTCACCTTTACAGTGTGATGTAGAGGTACAAGAAGAGATCAGTTCACCTAAGGTAAAATAAAACTCCACTCTACCTGTTTCTCTAGTATCTGGAATTTCTCTAGATTCCTGGGCAATGGAGGCACTCCTGAGCAAGGTCTACCCCTACGACGTGCAGTTGCAAGACAACTCGCAGTACTATGTTGAACGTTGCTCATTAATTTCCTTCTTCATTTTGAGCACTAGAAAACGCAAAGCTAAATTTGCACCTCATCTATAATAATGCATGGAAATTTGGAGCTGCAAAACTATTTTCTTCATCCCCCTACCCCCAAACTTGATATCCCATTCTAACGTATAGTTTCCCTGATTCTTATGTTTTAGCATTTATTTATGTCTTACTATTTTAATTGATGTATTTCTGATAGCCTCTGTAAGCTCCGTGGAACAGGCCAAATATGAACATATGCATACTGTAAGTTTATTATCTTCTCTCGACAGTTAGTAGTTGGGACCCAGTCTCACTCACATTGACTCACATTCTATGACATCAAGGCTAACGGATGAGATCAGCAGGATTATTCTGGGATCTTTAACGGGATGTCTTCATGTTGAAATGCTCTCTTTTGGCTCAACGAAACGATAGTCATCGTATCTTTAGGCGGTAAGAAGCTTTCCTCATAAACCCTACTTTCGTGAACTTTTATATAATGCAACTTTATTTCCTGGATTTAGTTTATATATTAAATATAGGTTTTAAAAGCACTGTTGTGATCTCTAAGGCATAAATAAATATTTTCAACCATAGTTTAGCAGTCTTGCTTTAAAAATGCCAACATCCAGATCCTTCGGTGTGGGCAACAAATGCTTCTTGTCGCCTCGTCTCTGCAGGGTGGCAGCACTGGTCTCTGTAGGGTTTACAGGTGACCCTGGCCTCTGTCCTTGAGGAGACAGCAGCAGTGATATTGTTAAGGCAAAACTGTCCTTGAAAAGCCTGCTCCCCCATCCAGTGTTAATTCAGGCAGCCAAGAAATTGAGGTCTCTTGTCTATTTAAGTCTGGGAAAAACTTGCTTTCATCATGTTTGAGGTGAGTAATAAAAACAAATCAAGAAGTTGTATGACTTTGTTTGGTGGTACTTTGTTTTTTTAATTATTTTTTTAAATAGAGGTATAGTTGATTTATAAAGTTGTGTTAGTTTCAGGTGTACAGCAAAGTGATTTAGTTATACATATATATATTTTTTCAGATTCTTTTCCTTTATAGGTTCTTACAAAATATTGAGTATATTTCCCTGTACTATACAGCAGGTCCTTGTTGGTTATCTAATTTATATACAGTAGTGTGTTTATGTTAACCCCAAATTCCTAATTTATCCCTTCCTTCCCTTTCGCCTTTTATAACCATAAGTTTGTTTCCTATGTCTGCGGGTTTTTTTATTTCTGTTTTGTATATAAGTTCATTTTTATCATTTCTTTTTTTTTTATGGAAGCATGGAAGCAACCTAAATGTCCATTGACAGATGAATGAATAAGAAGATGTGGTATATTTATATGATAGGATATTACTCAGCCATAAAAAAGACTGAAATAATTTGCATCCATGTTGCCATTTGCAGCAACATGGATGGACCTAGAGATTGTCATACTCAGTGAAGTAAGGCAGACAGAGAAAGACACATATCATATGACACCGCTTATATGTGGAATCCAAAAAAGAAGTTGGGGGCTTCCCTGGTGGCTCAGTTGTTAAGAATCTGCCTGCCAATGCAGGGGACACAGGTCCCAGCCCTGGTCTGGGAAGGTCCCACATGCCGCGGAGTGACTAAGTCTGTGCGCCACAACTACTGAGCCTGTACTCCAGAGCCCATGAGCCACATCTACTGAGCCCATGTGCCACAACTACTGAAGCCCATGTGCCTGGAGCCCGTGCTCTGCAACAAGAGAAGCCATTGCAATGAGAAGCCCCCACTTGCCACAACTAGAGAAAGCCCACGTGTGGCAATGAAGACCAAATGCAGCCAAAAATAAATAAATAAAATAAATAAATTTATTTTTAAAAAATAAAATAAAAAAGAAGTTGTACAGCTTTTTTTTTTTTTTTGGTTTTTTTTTTTTTGCAGTACGCAGGCCTCTCACCGCTGTGGCCTCTCCCGTTGCGGAGCACAGGCTCCGGACGTGCAGGCTCAGCAGCCATGGCTCATGGGCCCAGTGGCTCCACGGCATGTGGGATCTTCCCGGACCGGGGCACAAACCCATGTCCCCTGCATCGGCAGGCGGACTCTCAACCACTGCTCCACCAGGGAAGCCCTGTACGGAGTTTTTGATGGGACTTAGACCTGCTGCAGTTGAATGGTATTAAAATTGTAGGATGAAGAGTGAATTCTAACTTACACTGCTATAGGCTGGGCTTTTGGGAATCCACCCCTGACATATGGGTGGTGAGGCTTCCATGGGGTTTTGGATCCACACAGATATATACGTGCCATTGGACTCAGACACTGTATATCTTTCTCAGAGCAGAGCTAAAGTTCTCTCAAGTCCATAACTGGCTACATAGTTTAAAGACCTTTCAATCCTCTGGAACATGGATCTTTACTTTCATCTTTTATTTGTTCATTTCATCTATTCATTCAAACAGTATTTACTGAAACTTTACTATGCCTCAGGCACATAGTGAGATCGGTGAAGAACTAAACAAGAAAATACAATGGAGTGTGAAAAGTATTAGGATGGAGGACATGTGGGGTAATATAGGAGCCCAAAGGAGCAGCAGGGAATATATCAGAGAAGATAATGTCTAAGAGGAATGGAGTTGGGGAGAATGTTCTAGGCAGAGGAACAGTGTGCATGAAAGCCAGGAGAAAGTCTCTCTCGAGAATGAGGTATTTGTGGAGTAAACGAAGTCCAGTTGGCTGGATCCCCAAGTGTGAGAGAAGGGGAGGGATGGAGGCAGGTGAACTGTGGAGTTAGGCAGGTGCAGGGGAGGGATTCTAGGCTTTATTCTGGGGTCCGTGGGGAACCATTTTGAAGGGTCTGAAGCAGTACAATGACACAATTGGATTTTTTTTAACGGATCAATAACCTGGGCAAGAGATTATTGTCACCTGGACTCACATGGTGACAGCAGCAAAAGAAGCGGAGGCACTCCAAAGGTGCTTAGGAAGCAGCATGTCCAGGCTGGGGTGGTCCTCCAGCCAGACCCTAGTACTGGGAAGTTGGGAGTGAGGGGCTGAAATGCCTCCGACACAGCCTCCCTGCCTGGGGTCCTGCTGCCACAGGAGTCTCCATGGAGCTCAATCTCCTACTGGATTGTACCCAATGTAAGACCTGTTTCTCAGGAGTGACTTGAAATGAGAATGAGATCTCCAGGGTAGATTCTTGCTCAGGAAAACTGCAAAACAGAACCTCAAATTGCTCTGCATCTGAATCCCTATGCTTTCTCTAAATTGGCCTGAGGTTGCTCCCACCCTGACCTTGGTTTCTGTTGTAAGCTCTCTTCATTCTGAGCAAGGGAGAATCTCCTCCCAAAGCAGGCCGAATCTTCGGTTTCAGAACCTTCATCAGGCGCTTAAAAAAGAAGCACCTCAGGATTTCCCTGGTAGCGCAGTGGTTAAGAATCTGCCTGCCAATACAGGCGACACGGGTTCGAGCCCTGGTCCGGGAAGATCCCACATGCCGTGGAGCAACTAAGCCCGTGCGCCACAACTACTGAGCCTGCGCTCTAAAGCCTGCGAGCCACAACTACTGAAGCCCGTGTGCCACAACTACTGAAGCCCGCATGCCTAGAGCCCACACACCATGACAAAGAGTAACCCCCCGCTCGCCGCAACTAGAGAAAGCCCATGCACAGTAACGAAGACCCAACGCAGCCAAAAATAAATAAATAAATTTATTAAAAAAAAAAAAAAAGAAGCACCTCAGCTCTAAGAATGTGTGTGAATGAGCTTTGTAAACAGTAAAGGGCTGGACGTTGTAAGGCTGGAGTCTTCTGCCAAGTAGAGCAGGCCTTCCTCACACTATGGGTGTAAGAAAGTGAACTTCAGTATTTAGCCTATTAAAAATATATTACTAGGGTTTCCCTGGTGGTGCAGTGGTTGAGAGTCCGCCTGCTGATCCAGGGGACACCAGTTCGTGCTCCGGTCCGGGAAGATCCCACATGCCGCGAAGTGGCTGGGCCCGTGAGCCATGGCTGCTGAGCCTACGCGTCCAGAGCCTGTGCTCCGCCATGGGAGAGGCCACAACAGTGAGAGGCCCGCGTACTGCAAAAAAAAAAAAAAAAAATATATATATATATATATATATACATACATATATGTATTACTGAGCACCTACTCTATACAGGGCACCATTGGAGGCAGAACCTATATGCTATTTATCTCTTTACGCTTAGTCCCTGGCACAGGCCTCAGAAAGAGAAGGTGGGTATTGCTGTACTCTGAAAAGGGCCTCAGGATCCTCCAGGTGCATCTCCGAGTGCACCAGCTCACCTGCATCTTGCTGAGGCAGGGCAGCTCATGGGCTCTGGAGTCAGGCTTGAATTCAATTCCCGATGGCTCACTTGGGAGCTATGTGGTCCTTGGCAAGTCACTTAACTACTGTAAATCTCAGTGAGCTCATCTATCAATTGGGGGAGCCATTAGGTCAAAAGGCACAAAATTACCACTTTTGTAAGCCCCAAATCCACAGTTTCAGATGATTTGACCACCTACGATAGAGGGTTGTTGTGAGGATTAGATGAGATTATGCAGTAAAATTTTTCATCTAGTCCCTGTCACAAGGTAGGGAGCCGTCTTGATCTTCCTCTTCTTTTTATAATAATAATAATAATAAATTAAAATAAAATTGTAGTTATTATTTATACCTGGGGAGGGCAGTTTGGGCTGCGGGTGTGGAGGGGGATACTTCTCCATCTTTAAAATTCCACTAAGATTTTTCCCTGAGCACTCCTGGCCTTTTGCCACACCCCTCATACCTCCCCTGGAGATGGAGTGAATTACCTGGTTGGTGAATGACAGCCGCTGGCCCATGTTTTCTGATGGGGAGGAACTATTCCGTTGAGAAAACTAAAGGTAAGTATGTATGTGTGTGCCTCTCTCTGCCCTCTTCCCCCTCTGCCATCCTTCCCTAGACCAATGCCAGGCAGCCATCCTGCATAAGGTGTTTGTTCTATGGACTCAACCTTCCCCTGCCCATGGCCAGCTTTAAAATGGGGTGTGTGGGCAGGAGTAGAGGCAGGGAGAAGGAGGAAGCCCACATCTAAGCCCTGCCCTGCCATCCAGATTTTAGTAGCAATAAAGCAGATGTTTTGATCTCCATCTCCTCATTCCTGTTCTCTCAGTTGATTTAGAGCTGGGCACAGAGGAGAGCAGTGTAGTTAATTAGTTCCCTCCGCCCCACAGAAGGGACTGGACCAACCCGCTCCGAGAAGGTGTGGTGGCCAGTATGGAATTCCATTTTTGTATCACTGCTCTCCTGGGGAGGGAATCCCAATTTGGGGGATGGGGGAGGGCAAAAAGTTTCCTTGGCCCTCCTAGCCAGAGAAAATTTCCTCACTGGGAGAATTTTTTTCCTCAGGACTCCACCTTTGACCATCCTCTCTAGCTTTCTGTCCTTCCAGAAGGTTTTTCTTCTCTATCCAAATCCCTGTTACTTTTTCCGCCCTGAGCAGTTTTATCCCTACTTTCCCGCCCTCCACCCACCCTACGCCAAGCCTGTACCTCACCTTAACACTTCTCAATGCTTCCCCTTGCTCTGCTGTACAAAGAAGGCCTGCTCCAGCCTCTCCCGTGTAGCCTAGGGACTCCTAAGCAAGGCAGAGTCAGGCACTGGCAAACCTGGATAAGAAAGAAAATCACATCTTTATTGTCACTAGCCTTTAATGGAAATTCAGAATTTCCTTTAAATATGAAGGTAGGCAACAAATCACAATAATTTCAGCAGAACTTATGAATTTGTCATTAATAGAAATCACAGATATTTCCGAATCACATACATACAGTTGTTACAGACATCTCAAAATATCATTTAGGTTCATCAGAGCTTTGAAATTACAGTACTTACTAGACCTGCTGCTAGAGCTTGCTAGATATTGCTAAATTATCATTTAACTATTTTGGTAACTGTGTTTCTGTATAACTGATTTCCTTTGAAATCCTATGTTTTTATTTTATGCTCTTGGAGACATTACCCTGAGGAGTCCATAGATTTTACCATATTGCCAAAGGGACCCATGGCACAATAAAGATTTAGAATTTGTGCTTTGGGTGGAAAAAGCACTGCAGAAGTCATGCAATTAGTTATTCTTTAACGTGATCAGTTCCCAGCTGGGGCTTCGATCTGCAGTCAGGGCCAGCGACCAGGAGGGCAGGGATGTGACAGTGGGCCCTTGGCCCGTCCAGAGAAGGGGTGGCAAATGGTAGTTTCCAAGCTGGCCTGTCCCACACCCTCCTAATGTGAGGCTGACTCTCCTTCTGGTAGGAGCGGCTGTCTGTTCTTTCTCCTCTTGAAGAGGGGAGGGAGTGTGACGGTCGATGCAAATGCCCAGGCCAGCTTCTGAGAAGCAACAGCTTCCTCCAGGACAGGCCCCAGCTGAGGTCCCAGCCTGATAGCCACATCGGCTGGGATGCTGGAGGAGGGAAGTTGCCTCCAGGCCCAGCGGCCACTGCAAACAACACAGACCCAAGAACCAGCACCCCCGACAGGGATAACAGGGATCGTTGTTGCTTTAAGGCACTAAGTATGACATGACTTGTTCCATAGCAAGAGTCACCAGAATAGAAGGTGCCCTGGATATTTTTTTTTTTAGTAAATTTATTTATTTATTTATGGCTACGTTGGGTCTGCGTTGCTGCACACAGGCTTCCTCTAGTTGCGGCGAGCGGGGGCTACTCTTCATTGCGGTGCACGAGCTCTAGGTGCGTGGGCTTCAGTAGTTGTGGCACGCGGGCTCAGTAGTTGTGGCGCACGGGCTTAGTTGCTCCGCGGCATGTGGGATCTTCCTGGACCAGGGCTCGAACCCATGTCCCCTGCATTGGCAGGTGGATTCTTAACCACTGTGTCACCAGGGAAGTCCTCCCTGGATATATTTTTGTCCTTCTTCTAGTTATGCTATATTTTCTGAACTATAGCTAGTGCACAGAGTGTAAGATCTCTGTAGCCCAAACTTGAAACATGTATCTATATTGTGAGGGAGGTGTTTCACTAGTGGTTTTGTTTTTTGTCTCATATTAGACTCTAGAGGAGGGCTGTCCAATAGAACTTTATCCAATGATGGAAACAACCTCCATCTCTGCTCTCCAATATGGTAGCCACTGCCTACAAGTGGTTTTTGAGCACTTGAAATGTGGTTAGGGCAACTGAGGAACTGAATTTTAAATTTTATTTATTTTATTTCAACTTAAATAGCCACATGGGTTACTGGCTACTTTGTTGAACAGTACAGTTCTAGAGAGTCCATTTTAGATTCCACGTGCTCATAATATCAATTCTTATTTTCATTCAATACATGTTTTATTTAGTGAAGGAAATACCTCACTAAATAGGTGGGTTGCCTACTGGAAAACTACTGAAGGGTTTGCTTTTGACAAACAAAATAAAACAACCCAACCACCTTGCAAAACCAGAAAATCAACAACTCTGTAAAATTGGCATTTTGGTACCGAGTGGTCACAAAAGCTCTGAGGCTGTCTTATTAGAGACTCAAAACAACATTCAGCCCCCATCAGTTGAATGAGGAAGGGTCCCAGCCCCAGGCCTGCTGCCATGACTCCTGGGATGCTGTACTGTGAAAGCAGACGTGGACTGTGTTTCTCCACAGAAACAAGACAGGAGGACCAGGAATCTCCATGTCTGTGCATGGAAAAAAGAGAGTTGGGTGGAGACCTTCACTTTTGCACACTTTCATATTGTTTACATTGTTTTTTACTCAGTGAGTGCAATTAATACTTCCATGTATAGGGACTTCCCTGGTGGCGCAGTGGTTAAGAATCCGCCTGCCAATCCAAGGGACACGGGTTCGAGCCCTGGTCCGGGAAGATCCCACACGCTGTGGAGCAACTAAGCCCATGCGCCACAACTACTGAAGCCCACGCTCTAGAGCCCGTGAGCCACAACTACTGAAGTCCGCGCGCCACAACTACTGAAGCCTGCACGCTTAGAGCCTGTGCTCCACAACGAAGAGTAGCCCCACTCGCCGCAACTAGAGAAAGCCCACGCGCAGCAACGAAGACCCAACACAGCCAAAAAAATTAAAAATAAATAAATAAAAAGTTAAAAAAAGTTAAAAAAAACTTCCATGTATACCCTGAATTCTACAGCTATATTTTTTAGTGAAAGAAAAACTTTTCTATTTTTAAAAGCACAGTTTTATTTTAAAGAGGGATCAACTCAGTTCCAAAACACAGTAAAATCTGAAAATTAGAGGAATACGAAAGACCCACTCAGCTTATTGAACAGGTTCTGAATTAGTGAATATCCACGCTATCTGTAAGGCAAAGTAGATGTGTCACTTTCAATACTGACCAGTAACACAAACCATGAGGAGATGCTGTGCAGCCAGGAGAAGTTCTGCAAAATCGACCCAGTGGATTATAATCATTTGTAATCAGTCCTTCAGTTAACTGGGCCCGAAAGGAGGTCGTAAAGAGTTCAGAAGTGTTTTCCCAAGGAAGTTAAATATACCCCTCCCACCTCGTTTGCTTACATGGGCATTTCACTCAAGGAACACAAATTTTATTCAAAGAAAAAAAGTAAGTTTCAGCCTTTTCTCTTTTCCAAGTTTTTACAAACTAGCATTAAAAAGCGTCCAAATGAATAAGCTTCTGGTGTAAAATAGGAAACAAACAAACAAACAAAACCCAAACCTAAAACAAAAGGAGTAAAGGGAAGAAATCAAATAACCATGAATAGTCACTGAACACCGCAAAGGGACATGGATTAAAGAGGAGAAAAGGACATGTTTTCTGTTTTCAGGAGCTTACATTTTAATCAGCAGCTGACAATGTAATTTAAAAAAGAAACAATGCTGGCCAAATGCCAGTATTTGGCTAAGATTTTTATTTCTCTTTTTAGTAGTAGGTACAAAAGAATAGACGTTCCCAGATTCTGGGTCCTCCAGCAAAATGTTTTAGAAAGCAGCTTTCTAATCATTCTAAAAACTACTCTTAAGAAGAAAAAACTAAAACAAATTAACTGCTCAGGAGATGCCGGCTCATCATAGAAAAGCATTTAAAACTACACAGAAGCAAAAGAAGATAAAAATTACCTATAATCTTACTATTCAGAGATAAAGTGCTACTTTTTTACATTCTTTTTGAATTTTTATATGCATATATTTACTTGTGTATTTATTTGCCCAACTGTATTTTACATATTGTTTGAAACCTGTTTTCCCCCCTCCTCTTAATAATAAATCAGCAACACGTTTCTGTGGCAATAAATAATCACAATATCTATGAGGTCTTCCACTGCATGGGTATCCCGTAATTTAGTTGGCCAATCCCTACTATTGGACATTTAGGTTATTTTTTTCCACCAAAAACAATGTTGTAATCAATGGTCTCCTTGCATCTCTCTGTACATCTTCGATTATTTCCACAGGAAATGATATTAATGGATGAAAGAGCATAGCGTATACATGTATGAGAAAAGATTCCTCAGTTTGAATGAAATTCAAAATATTTAAGTAGTAAAGCTGATGAGGTCTGACAGATGTCTGAGTAGCTGTGTGATCTCAGACAAGTTAGCTGATGAGAGTCACACAGCGGAGAGAATGACCACCCTGTGGCCGTGAGGATGGTTCAATGAAATAACACATGTAGGTGTTGCCAGCAGAGTGCCCGGCACATAGCAGGTGCTTCGTAAATGTCAAGTCCTTTCCTTCCTCATCCCCACCTAATATGAAATTATCATTCACAGAGAGAGAGAGAGGAAGAAGAAGGAGAAGGAAGAGAAGAGGGAGGAAGAAGGAGGGAAGGAGGAAGGAGAGAGGGAGAGAGGGAGAGAGGGGAGACAGGAGGGAAGGAGGGATTAAGAGAACAGGGAAGGGGGCTATAGGAGAAAAGTCTCGTGGTATCTTTCATGCTTTTTTGTTTGTTTTCATGGCTAGAGTTTCCCCAGCCTAGCATGGAAGCTTTACAGTACGTTACTTCAGAATTTCAGTCCGCCCTTTGGGTATTATGAAAGGTTAAAACCCACACAACAGGGCAGAGTAAAGCTTGTTTACTGCAAGATTCATGTCTGGTCTTGAAAGGTATTTTCCTCCCCTGCCCCACAAGCACTGATGAAAAGGAAGATGGATGCTACACTGAGGGCGTGGGTGATGCATGCAAATTGGGTTCTGCATGGGCAGGCTGGGTTGGGGAGGGCTTCTTCCTAATCCACATGCACACCTGGATTCAGGTGCCCAGGTGACAGCCAGACAAGCTCTTTCCCTGCCCCCATCTCCCATCCCACCTTCTCTGGAGACTCTTTCCCAGGCAGGGATCTCCTAGGAGTCCTTTAAACGTCAGAACACATTTCAGTCAACGGCTGTCTTTCCCAGGGGTATCTGCATTTCAGGATGTAGCTCTCTCTGTGGGATGCAAGGGTTGTCAGTGTTAAAATGTTTACTAATCATTCAGGCAGCCTTGCTTCCTTCTCTCTCCTTCCTTCCGGAAGCCATTTTTTGAGCACATGGCATTCTAGGCTGTGTCCCACATTGAATCGCCATGGACAAGATAGACAAGCTCTCTGCCCTCTTGGAGCTCACTTTTGGATGAAAAGAGAGACAAAACCCAAGTACACAAATATACGTCCAAATACGAAGTCACTGGGAGAGTTTACTCCGGGTAGGATGGTCAGGAAAGACCCCTCTCCCCCCAGAGGCAGTGCTGTTTAAGCCCCTTGCAGCTTCTTTGTTATCCAGAAATGAGTATGTCAATCATTGCATCACTGGGGAGTGGATGCTTTGGTGTATTTTAATAATAATAACAACCTTCACTTATTGAAAACCTACTACATGCTAGGCAGGCTAACAGGTCTTTCGTTGTAGCTAGTCTTTATGGCAAACCTTTGACATAGGAGTGACTATCTCCAAAATTCAGAGAGGTTTTCCCCAAATCATACTAGAAATAGTGGTAGAGCAAAAATCGGAACCCAGCTCTACTTGGCTCTATAATCAGTGTCTTTACTCAAACACCGTATCCCCTCCCTTCCTTAGAAGTAAGAGGTTTGTGACAGACAGCAGGTTGCCCTCAAACTCTTGTTCCACAGGTGGTGAAGAGTTTAATTTAGAATTTACCTAGATTAGTTTCCATGCAAACAACAAAGGCTTTTTCTTTTGCCCCATTTGCAAGATTCTACAAACCTTGAATTTCCCCCTGATTCTCTATAACCCTTTCCTTTGGAAGAAATAATCCAGTTGAGTCAACTGATGTTCACTTGCGTTGCTAGAGACACACAACACTGGTTGGCGTGGCACCCTGTCTCCTCCCTTCCTCTCTTCTCCTTCCTCCCCTGTCCCATATTGGTTTAAATTTAACTATCTCAGGTTTGCGCATCTTTCCTTATCCTGGAGTCCACCATCAATACAGATCCAAACAATAGCCCTGTACTCTGGTCCCCCTGGGATGGCATTTATGGAAATTATGAGGCCTCTAGTAGGACACAGGAACATTGAGCGGAAAGCACGGTTTTGCAAGGAAGCATCTGATATTTCACCACTAGAAATCTGTTCAGAGCGTTCTCTTACAATACAGATGCCCTTTTAGGAGAAACGCCTTGAGTGTTTCCAGCTAATAACTTAGCATGGATGAATATCGCTAGCATTTACATTTATATGACATTTCCCAAAGTACTGTACCTTAGCTTATATTAAGCCCGTGGTCTTCCCCCAAACCATGAGTTGGGCCACAAACCATTGTTTCCACTATAGACAAAGCAGCATGTAATATCTATCTGTAATGATAGGTAAACAGCCACTGACCCCAGGTTACCCTGCTGGTAATTGATCCAACTGAGACAGAAATCCAAGGCTTTGGAAGTTGAGTCCAAGTGCTCCTTCCAAATACTGTTTAATGCTACAGATCAATTTATTTGGGTCTTGCTGCGGCAGCTGGCTGGGAGAAAGGGTTCCGGGAAAGCAGGACATAGGATAAATAGAGAAAGTGTGTGAGGATTGACTAACTGAATGAATGAATGACTGATTCACTCATTCAAGCATAAATTTCACAGCCTTTTACTGAACACTGTCACTTACTGTATGATACTATATGAAAGCCTAAACACAGGGGGATAATACTTGTAGATGGCAGAGACCTGCTAGCATTCTCTTCTTTTCCCTGGCTCCACAGGTAGACTACGTTTCCCAGCCTCCATTGTGCCCTGCACCTGCGGTCTAGCTAATTGAATGTGACTAGAAAACCTCTCTCCTCCCTGCTCTTTTCCTTTAATGTAGATGAGCACGGAGAGCTTGGAAGCTCTGACTTATTTTATTTCTGCCAATTTGGAACACCCATTAGACCTACACTTCTATTACATTAAACCACCGAAAGTTTGGAGTTTATCTTTTACAATGATTAGTATTACTAGCGCTTCTTAACCAGGTTGTAGGAAAGAATTAAGACCTAATGGCCTAAGGCATCCATTGTAGGGTATGAATTAAATTCTCTCCTGTGCATCTAAAATGGTACTAGTGATGTATTATCCTTAGGAGAATTGAGAAAATAGTCACCCACACAACTTTCTGTTTCTCTTGTGGAACCCCTGTTGAGAAAGGCTAGATACACTTGAGCAATCTCTGTCCTCAAGGGGTTTTTTATAATCTAGCTGTAAAAATTGGACAGATGTACATATCTCTACAAGGGAAATTCACGTGGCTTCACTTCCTCTTGACAAGCCTGTGAAGGAGACTTTATCCTTGTCATTTACAAACAGAGAGATTGCGAATTAAGAAAATAAATGCTCAGGCGCTCTCAGCTAGGAGGTAGTGGAGCAAAGATGTGAACCTGTGTCTGAACCTTTGCTTTCCTAATCATACCTCCCAAACCCTCAGGGACTCTTGCTTATGCCAGGAAGGACTCTTTATCCAAGCCAGCGCACAAGAAGCAAGTTTAATCTAATCCGCAATTCTCTGTATGGCCCACAAGGACCAGAGGGCCCAAGACTTTTATTTTCAAGGGCAAAGGGAACACTTCCCTTCTGGAGAAGACAGTTTTCTCCCCAGCACCTCTGGTCTTGGTCACCCCTGAGATGATCTCTCTTCATGAGCATTTTCCTACCCTGGGCCTGCTTATGGGAAAGGGATAATAACATCACTAAAAACCATTTATAGATGCGAATCAGTAAAAAGAACAGTCATCCTACATTCTGACTTTAGGAAAAGGGGACTAATTTATGGAAAGTTTGGGAGGTATGATTAGGAAAGCAAAAGGTTGTCAGTTTACGGAGAGAATTAGGTTAACTAACAACCATCTTCCAAAAGCTTAATTAAGTCTCTCAGCCCTCAAGTGAGGCAAGGAAATAATTGATTTCTGCGCTGCTGATGGGGAAAGTGATGGGGGGGAGGCAATCTGCCCATGGCCGACAAGTGAAACAGCATCTGTCCTGGGATTAAAATGTAAGATTTTCTAGCTCTTGGTCCTTTGTTTCTCTTTTGAACCTGGGATGCTCAAGGCCCAGAAGAGAGAAGTGTGTGAGAACCCCAGAGCAGGACCATCAACTGAGACACTCCATGCAAATAAGAGACCAAATAGTTAAGGATTCACTCCTTAGTAATTCTCTGTCCTTCAAAGAAGTAACGCAAACAGTGCACTGCTTCTGAACATCAAGGCCACATGGGTTCATTTTAATAAGTACTGGTACTTCTCATTAGAAGTCCTGCCCATCACATAGTGACGTGTGATGCCAGAAAACATTTGGAAATCTTAAAATTTAAAGCAATGTCCAGAACAAACTAGAGTGGAAGGGAGAGATTAAAGGGGAAAAAAAAGAAAAGAAGAATGAGTAGCAGAGGAGGGGAAAAAAAGCATTCTAGAAGAAGAGTTCTTGAATTCGCCAATTACTAAATGCTCACTCTGCGCAAGGAGATTTCCAAATGTTTCGCACAAGAACTCCATGTGATAGGCATTTAATTACTTTACATGGATGTGAAAACTGAGGCTTAGATGGGAACCTTCTTGTCCGAGTTAAGAAGGAACAGGACCAGTATTGGAATCCAAGTTTGCAAGTCAGCCTGTTACCATAACATGTTTAAAAAACCAAACAAAACCCAAAACCTCCCACAAAACAAAACAACCCAGTCTTGTCCACCTCTTGTGTGTCTTTCTCCTTTACCACTCACCCAAAACGCTTCACTTCTGACACTTCTGGTCACCACACGTGTGTGAGTTTTTCCCCCACCAAGCAATTCTCTGACACCAGCTGGGTGTCCTATAATTTAATTCAGTGCTGACACTGTCTATCTGGAGACAGTGTCAGATCCCACAGGCTCAGGGCTCAGCCCCATGAGACTGACCCCCACTTCAGATGCCAACTGCAAGTAGCAGGTCCCTAGGTTACTTACAACTTCCGTCCTGGTTGGCTACAAATCAGATGTTCCCACGACTTCTTTCCCCTTGGATGTGATTAATTTGCTCGAGTGGCTTACAGGACTCAGGGAAACATTTACTTAGGCTTACCAGTTTATTCCAAAAGGATATGATAAAGGATACAGATGAACAGCCAGGTGGAAGAGATGCGTAGGACAAGGTATGTTGGGAGGGGCGGCAGAGCAGCTTCCATGACCTCTCCGGCGCACTACTCTCCCCGCATCTCCACCTGTTCAACAACATAGAAGCTCTCAGAACCCCATACAACTGGAATTTTATGGAGGATTCATCGCATACACATGACTGATCATTGATTCCATTTTCAGCCCTTTTCTCTTCTCAAGAGAATGGAGGAAGGGGCTGAAAATTCCAAGCTTCTAATCATGCCTTGTTGTTACTGGTGCCCAACCTTCATCCAGGAGCTGACTCAGAGTCACCTCATTCCAACAAAAGACACTCTTATCACCCAGCAGATCACAAGGGTTTAAAGAGCACTGTTGCAGGAACTTCGGTCAAAGACAAATATTAGAACAAAAGATGCTCCTAATGCTGTTATCACTTAGGAAATTACAAGGGTTTCAGGAGCTCTGTGCCAGCAACCAGGGGCAGAGACCAATACACATTTTCTAATATCTCACACTTAACAACTGTGCTGTACTGCCTTCCACCTGCAGATCTGACTAAAAGAGGCCGGGAGGAGGACTGTTGGAACTCCTGTGCTAACATGTCTATTTTTCTCCGCTTGTCTGAAAGCTCCTTGAGAACTGGAATCAAGATTTAGTATCTTTGTCTCCCCAGAGCCTAAAGTAGATTGTGAAAGCAACAAATGTTTGTTGCAATGAATAAATGAACATCTGCAATCAGCCACAGGCTATGAATCAAATATCTCCAATACCTCACCTTCTCATCTAATCCTGAGTCATCTGTGGGCTCTGATGCTCTCAAAATATAGGTAACATTGGCTTGCCTTCCTCCAACCTCCCCACATCCAACTTTATGGGCCGAGGAAGTCCAAACCTCTCTCTGGAGTGTCTGGAAATTTTAGGCAAGTCACATCTGGATTCTGAGGTTCGGTTTCCTCTCCTGTAAGTGAGTGTTTTCATTTAGAGAAGGAGGGCAGACAAACGCCTACGACGGTCAGGCAAGTATGGAGCGCGAGTGATGCAGGTATTTGGTGTAAGACAATCGGCAGTGGTGACAATGATGACCAACAAGAAAGGGTCCCCCAGGCACAGGAAGAAACTACGATTCGTCTTCAGCTGATCGTTGTGTGGGAATGAGGGCTCAGTGTGGCCACATTTCCAGTTTTTTCCAAAAGATGTAGAAAGTCTGGATTTTTATGTGAAAGTTTCCAACTCTTAAATGTTGGCACAAAAATGTTCAGAAACAGAAAGCGAGCCAAACTCAACACATCTGTGTGCCGAAATCAGCCCATGGACCTCCAGGGTGCAGCCTCTGGACCAGATGTCTGAAGTCTTTTCCACTCTGAGAGGAGTTGGCCTGGTGACAGATTGTCCCTTCAATCTGTATGTTTTTTGCTCTCTGGTCTATTTCTGCTCTAGTTTAAGCAGAGTGGACGAGGGCTGAAGTGTAACCGTGTTTATAAACACCCTAAAGAATTCCATATGGTATGCTGAATGTGAAGCTGGCTTAATTTGAAAAGATTAAATGTACTCAGGCAATTGCAGAGTTGTCTGTTTCGTAAATCAATGCAATTTGTCGGTGGCAGGCCGGGAAGGGATGGGCTTTGGGAAACGCAGCTGGTGTGACCAGCAAGCCCAGTAGTGGGAGCGCCGGAGGCAAGTCGTGTGGTTGCAGCTCTCCTGAGCACTCACACCTCTTCCTCTTTGCAACACACGCACACACACGCACACGCACACGCACACGCGCGCGCGCGCTCCTTCTCTCCCCTCCCCCACCCCTGATTTCATTTCCTTCTTCTTAATTTGAACCTTATCCAAATGAAAAAGATTTCCTTTACACACTCAGGGACAATGTGGGAAATGCTTAGCAATCTGGGACCAGGTATCTCAGTGGATAGTGGCACTTAGAGTCATGAAGAAGCCCTCAGTTAGGAACCTGAGTTCCTAAAGCAGGCCTGCCTCTGACATTAACCAACTGTGCGAGCTTGGACAATCATTTCCTCTCTTCACGCCTCATGTCTTTATCTGTAAGATAATGGGAATGAATCTGGATGTCTTAGGTCTCCTGCGGCATTAACAATATTCATTATCTTTGATCCCTCATGAGGCAGGAAAGGGGAATCTCTCCTGTTTTCTCCTTTAACGTTGTTTTTGCTTCAGACGATGGGCAGCAACCTCTTGGCCTCATGTCTAGGTGTGGGAATAAGCTTGGTTCTTCCGTAGAGCCACCTTAAGCAGGTGGGTGGGAAGCCTGGTCCGAGTGTAAGGTGGACCTTGAGGCATCTATGGATCCCATGTAAGCCTGGAACAGAGACCCCCTTGCCTTTTTCTCTGTCATTTCTGGCACAGTTTCAACAGTGGAGAGAGTGTCAAACTCATGTAATCAAGTTCCCTGATCAATACTTCTTAACACTTAAGAACACAAGAAGGCAGGCATGAAAGAGGAAAAGAAGAGGGGAAATCGTATGTGAGTTAGACTTTTGGTCACAAATAAGAGAAAAGCAAATCAAACCAACCTAAACAATAAGAGGATGATTTAACAAATGTGAAGAGAATCCCAGTGTAATACCAGCAGCTTCAGGAATGCATAAATCATCAACTCACTGATGTCATTAAAGACCCACATCTCTTTCATTTTTCCCACTTTGTATCAAGGCAATTCTCCTCATTGTAACAAAATGGCTGCCATGGCTTCAGGTATCATGTCTTTACACATCAATGTTCCTCTTGTGCATACCTTTTATTTTCCAATAAGGACACCTCCTCAAATACTTCCTTTAAAGTCACGTTGGCCAGAAATGAATCACATGCCCATGCTTAAAACCAATCATTAGCAAGGAAATAAAATTATTGTCATTGGCTTAGAACCCAACAATCCAGATTTACCCTGGAGCTGGGGAGAGACCCTGCCTCCCCTGAGGTGCGGAAACCCCATACCTGAAAAAAAATCAGGGTCTGAATTCAAAGAAGAGGGATGGGGACATGACTGTTGGACTACCAATAGCATCTCTTTCCTAACCACCCTCCCACCCCTACCTTGGGGTTGGGAAAGAGGAGGGAAGGAAGAGTAGAAAAAAAGAGGAGGAAAGAGAAAAGCAGGGAGGAGGATAAGGGAGAGGAGCAGCTTTGGAATCAAATAGACTTTGGTTTCAATCCCAGCTTTGTCGTTTCCTAGCTGTGTGTTCCTGGCATGACCCTGGGCCTGTCTAAGCTTGGGTTTCCTGACTTGTAAAATGGAGGTAACGTGGGATTTTCATGAAATTAAATGAGAAGATGGTTGTAAGGTGCCAAGCACAGTTTCTTTCACAAAATAATGTCCAATTAATGTTAGGGAGAAGAGAAATCGAAGTAGGAGAAGAAGACTTTTTATAGAGGGCTTTACAGTGTACAAGATGCTTTCACAAATAGCGGCCCGTTTCATCTGACAACATATCAGTAAGGTCACAACTGGCACCTGTTTATGGCTTCCTTTTATGGAGGTTGAAATTACAGACCAGGGACTGTACGTATTATCTGGCCTAAGGTAGTAAGAGCAGTGTGGAGGTCTTCAAAGTCCAAAGCCCCAGCAATACCCAGAAAAAAAGTAGTAAAAAAATAAAAAAGTGTAGTGAGAAAAAAAGCATATTATAATATTGGGAAAACACATTGTGGGGAGGGAGAAATCCTTACAATGAAAAATCTGCCCACCTCCCAAACCTCCATCTTCCTCTACTTAGGACAATTAGATTCAATTCAACAAGCATATTGAGCACTCACTGCGTACAGGGCAGGTGTCTGTTCCCCAGAAGATACAGAGGACAGTAAAATACACTCCCTGTACTCAAAGAGCTCAGAGTCTTGGAAAAGCGCGGAGTTATTTTACTGATATAAGCTTTTCAAGATGCAAAGTGTTTGAGTTAGTACTCTTTTTCTTCAAATGTGCACCACCTAAGTCTTATGGTGTCTTGCAGCCCAAGGCCCCTCATGGCCAAGGGTGAATTAGATGTTGAGTCTGTAGGGGAGGCTGTTGCAGTGGGGTTGGCTTAGATAGTCTCTGTGGTTCCTTCCAAATCGAATATTCTGTGAGGATAATGGATGCTTTGCCAGAAAGGGGTTCTGGGAGCTCTGGTGCCCTGGAAGATGATGTAATCCCCCTCACTGGGCCAGCCACCTCCTTTCCCCAGCCTTCGCCAGCCTTCCCCAGCCTGAGCCATGGTCAAGCTGCCAGCCCCAACCCAGCAGGACTCCCACTTAGAGTGAGTGGGGCTGTGCTTCAGCCAGGTCTGACCGTGGCTGGTCACCTCTGGGCTGGAGGGCTCCTGGGGAGTGGACCAGAGGTCTCAGTGATTTGGCCACACTCTCCAGACCCTGTTGGGCATCCTCACCTGAAGAGGATTTCCAGTCCTTTCCCAACGGAGGCTCTTAACCTCTCAGACCCAACCCCACTCCCTGTTCTAAGCAGAACTGATCTCCTGGGACGTCTGGTTCAGAGGTAACCTGACTATGGTGTATGTGGTGGTGAAATGCCCAGCCGTTCCAGTGCACAGCAGGAGTGCAGAGCCTGGGCAGCCAGGGGATGTGGATGTGGGTCTGAGCTGGTGGAGGGACAGTCAAGTGCCGGGGAGCAGGCTGGCACCATCAGAGGGGACTGTAGAGGCCCAAGGGACTGGTTTTGAACAGCAGGCCCCCCTCTTTTTTTTTTTTTTTTTTTTGCAGTACGCGGGCCTCTCACTGTTGTGGCCTCTCCTGTTGCGGAGCACAGGCTCCGGACGTGCAGGCTCAGCGGCCAGGGATCACGGGCCCAGCTGCTCCGTGGCATGTGGGATCTTCCTGGACTGGGGCACAAACCCGTGTCCCCTGCACTGGCAGGCAGACTCTCAACAACTGCGCCACCAGGGAAGCCCAGGCTCCCCTCTTTTTAAGGCAGCCCCATATTTTTCTTAAAGAGCCCATACTTTGGAGTTGCCCTCTGACCACTGAGGCTCTATCGATTGCCCAGGCTCCCCAGGTTTACTTGAAGACATGTGCAACTGAGCCACTGCAGAGTTGCCTCTCCGTCTTAGTCTTTTCAGGCTGCTGTAACAAATGACCATGGACTAAGTGGCTTATAAACAACAGAAATTTATTTCTCACAGTTCTAGAAGCAGGGAAGTCCAAAATCAAGGCACCAGCAAATCCAGTGCCTGGTGAGGGCCCGCTTCCTGGTTCTGTCTCTTTTATAAGGGCACTAATCCCATTCATGAGGACTTCCCCCTCTTGACTTAATCACCTCCCAAACATACCACCTCCTAATACCATAGGAACCCAAGTGAGGCCATAGGATTCATTGTAACAAAGTAACACAGACAGACAGCACCTTGTTCTCTTTTACAAATCTCCCCAGGACAGGCATCGATGTTGCCTATTAGTCATTCTTCCTGTTAATACCTGGGCTCTGGAGTCCCACGCCCTTCCCCCCTCCCCACTGTTAGTCCTCAGACAAGGTATGTAGCTTTTCATGTATAAAAGGGAAAAGCTGTGAGTGTTTAAATCCTTCAGAATATAAGCAACTTGAGGACAGGAATTTTTATCCTTTTGTACACGTGGTAAATCCCCAGAGCCTGGAACAGTAAAGGGCATATATTAGGCACTCAGCAAACATTGGTTGGATATTGAATAAAATGAAACAATCCACTCAAAGTGCTTAGCACATTGACTGCATATGCACATAATTAATGCTAACTATTGTTATTATGAGTGGTTTAGAATCTTCCTCAGATGGTGTTTAAGAGAATACGGAAATACTTTACTCATTCAGTCAAGATATAGTTATTGACTGGCTAGTGTGCCAGGCACTCTGTCAGGCTTGAGGGATACAGCAGACACATTTGCAATGAAGTTTATAGTCTACTAGGGGAGATAGACATTGAACAAGCAAGTATAAGTGTGCTGAGGGTTACTCTGAGCTCTGATCACACAGTGTCTGTGTGATAGGATGGGATTGGCTGTACTAGGAAAATTGGGCTATGTTCCAGGCTTCATTTAAACCAGATTCCCTTCTGTAGGTGTATTAGTTAAGGTAATGCTAACGACTGTAACAGATAAACAGATCAGTGATTAACACGAGAGAAGTTTATTTCTTGCTCACATAAATCCCTGAACAGGTATTTCAGATTAGTAGAAAACTCTCTGCCAAACAGCGTTTCAGGGACCCAGGTTCCTCCCACATTGTGGCTCTGCCATCTTCAACATTTGTTTTCCAAGTTCCCTATGTTCCTCTGCATCAACCTGGTGGGGGTGGGAGTGGCGAGAGGGCTTGGCAGGAGGGTTTTAGGGGCCAGGCCTGGAAGTACTGAGCATGACATGTGCTCCCACTCTGTGGGTTAGTGGTTAGTCCACAGCCACACCAAACCACAAGGGAGACTGAGGAATGTCATCTTGCCTAGGATTTGAGGACCTCGGCTGCAATCTGCCCTTCTGATCACCAAATAGCCTTCATACACTTTTTCCCATGCAGAAAATACACTGACCCCCTCCATAAAGGAGACAATTGAAAGTCCAGTCCAGTTACTGTGTCCAGCTCAGTGTTCTGAGTGTCCAGATGATATGTAATATCTCCACAAAGTCCAGATGCAATATTTCATGCCCACTGATCTTTAAACTAAAAAGACAAGTTATCTATCGCCACCCTCCATGTACCCCATGTGCTATGATGGAACAGGGATGGGACAAGGAAACAAGCAGTCCCATTCAGAAAAGCACGGAATGGGAGTCATTGGTCCATAGTCCATAGGTTATACAATCCTGCCAACTTTCTTGATTAGACCAGAATTAAACTCCTTGGGGAAAAATCCCCTCATCTGTTGTTCTCTATGATCTGTTATTGTATTGACATTTTGAGCCATTTGTTGTGGGGTGTATCTTATGAATATAGGATGCTCAGCAATTTTCCTAGCCTCTACCCTTTAGGTACCAGTAGGTAGAGGCATCTTTGCCCCAGTTGTGACAATCAAAAATGTCTCCAGGTCTTCCCTGGTAGCGCAGTGGTTGAGAGTCCGCCTGCCGATTCAGGAGACATGGGTTCGTGCCCCGGTCCGGGAAGATCCCACATGCCGCAGAGCGGCTGGGCCTGTGAGCCATGGCCGCTGGGCCTGCACATCCGGAGCCTGTGCTCCGCGACGGGAGGGGCCACAACAGTGAGAGGCCCGCGAACCGCAAAACACAAACAAACAAACAAAAAGAATGGCCGGGGACCTGCCCTTCTCCAAGTTGATCACCTTCCTAGCTTTGTACCGATCTTTTCAATGAGAATCCCCCCTCCTCAGCATCCTGTCTCTGGAAAGAAGCTGCACACACACACACACAAAAGTTCTTATTTAATAGAGCCAACAAAGCTTTTCAAGCCATCAAATGAGTTAAGATGAACCAGAAGTATATGAATTAAATTTCCCCTCAAGTCTTATAGAAATCCAACAAGTAAATTAAATGCATGTGGATTTAAAAAATCAAAGGCTGAAAAAGCTTGAGGCAAAGTGCATTTGACATTTGAAATAATAGAAACTTGTGAGGAGGCGTGTAGCAAGATGTACGCTTACCTGCTGTAATAGGGGCCTGACTCGCTGTTTATGGAGCATAATGGCATTGCAGGGAAATTCAATACAACTCTCCAGGCACCAGGTGTGACTTGAGTGCCATCATTTAGAAGACAATGTCAGCGGGCTCCAGCTCAGTCCTCAACCCAAGAGGGCCCTGGTTGCTGCAGGTCTTAGTTCCTGCAGAGTTACCCTTTTCTTTTGGAAGGGTTCGCCTACAGCTCCAAAGTAAGCATGTGAAAGGGTCTGGGAATATGTTGAAAGAAGCTGAAAGATGTTCTCCTTGTGGCCTGGTAATTCCACTTTGAAGCATTTAGCCTAAGCAAGGAATTCTGAGATGTGGCCAAAGCAGCATGCACAAGGGTATTCATCACCAGATTATACAACACAGTAAAAATTTTAAAGAATCCTACGTCCAACAATAGGAAATTGGTTAAAAAATGGTGGTAGATGCTGTTTAACATAGTAGTTAAGACAAGAGATGTGAGTTTGAGACCTGGCTTAGCCACTCACTAGCTTTGGCACCGTGGGTCAGTTCTAGCTGTAACCCAGCTGAGCTTCTGCTTCCTCATCTATAAAACGGGGATGATACATTACCCCATGGGTCTTTTGGAAGGATGAAATGAGACAATATGAGTAAAGCCCTTATGTAGTACCTGATCACTATGAGTGCTTAACTAATGGCATCCTAACTATGATTTTATATATGTATATGTCGTATGGGATGTTCGTATATGTATAGTACTATACAATATAGTTTGTAGCTGCTATATAATAACAGTTACAAATTACATTGTTTAAAAAATATTTTTAATGGCATGGAAAATACCCATAATATCATATTAAGTAAAAGAAACAGTACAGAACTAAATGTAAAATATAACTCAATTTTATTAAAATAGATATTAATGGACATAAGAGAAAATACTGGAGGAAACCATCAAAATGTTATTAATGACCTTCATATCTGTTAGGGAGAATATTGGTGATTTAAATTCTGTTCTTTGCACTTTCCTCTATTTTCAAAATTATCAACCTTGATCACATATTACTTAGTGTAATTTCCTTTTAAATAACATCCTATTAGTTTATATTAAATAGAGTTGAATTTAAAGAAAAGAGCAAAAAGAGACCCATACTTTTATCACTCAGAAAACTGTTGGGAAAAAAAGCAACATATAAACATGGTTAGAAAATTGAAAGCATAGAGAAGTACAAAGTTAATAGTGGAGTTTTCCATCTGCTTCCTCCCTCTGTCCATCGCCCACAAAGGTAAATACAGTTGATAGTTCCCTTCAAGGCAGGAAAAAGACACTGTATCTATCAGTGCAAACAGATCCACCTCATTCTTTTTTTTTTTAACATCTTTATTGGGGTATAATTGCTTTACAATGGTGTGTTAGTTTCTGCTTTATAACAAAGTGAATCAGTTATACATATACATATGTTCCCATATCTCTTCCCTCTTGCGTCTCCCTCCCTGCCACCCTCCCTATCCCATCCCTCCAGGCGGTCACAAAACACCAAGTTGATATCCCTGTGCTATGCGGCTGCTTCCCACTAGCTATCTATTTTACGTTTGTTAGTGTATATATGTCCATGCCTCTCTCTCACTTTGTCACAGCTCACCCTTCCCCCTCCCCATATCCTCAAGTCTGTTCTCCAGTAGGTCTGTGTCTTTATTTCTGTCTTACCCCTAGGTTCTTCATGACATTTTTTTTCTTAGATTCCATATATATGTGTTAGCATATGGTATTTGTCTTTCTCTTTCTGACTTACTCCACTCTGTATGACAAACTCTAGGTCTATCCACCTCATTACAAATAGCTCAATTTCGTTTCTTTTTATGGCTGAGTAATATTCCATTGTATATATGTGCCACATCTTCTTTATCCATTCATCCAATGATGGGCACTTAGGTTGTTTCCATCTCTGGGCTATTGTAAATAGAGCTGCAATGAAAATTTTGGTACATGACTCTTTCTGAATTATGGTTTTCTCAGGGTATATGCCCAGTAGCGGGATTGCTGGGTCATATGGTAGTTCTATTTGTAGTTTTTTAAGGAACTTCCATACTATTCTCCATAGTGGCTGTACCAATTCACATTCCCACCAGCAGTGCAGGAGTGTTCCCTTTTCTTCACACCCTCTCCAGCATTTATTGTTTCTAGATTTTTTGATGATGGCCATTCTGACTGGTGTGAGATGATATCTCATTGTAGTTTTGATTTGCATTTCCCTAATGATTAATGATGTTGAGTAAGTGGTGCTGGGAAAACTGGACAGGTACATGTAAAAGTATGAGATTAGATCACTCCCTAACACCATACACAAAAATAAGCTCAAAGTGGATTAAAGACCTAAATGTAAGGCCAGAAACTAACAAACTCGTAGAGGAAAACATAGGCAGAACACTCTATGACATAAATCACAGCAAGATCCTTTTTGACCCACCTCCTAGAGAAATGGAAATAAAAACAAAAATAAACAAATGGGACCTAATGAAACTTCAAAGCTTTTGCACAGCAAAGGACACCATAAACAAGACCAAAAGACAACCCTCAGAATGGGAGAAAATATTTGCAAATGAATCAACTGACAAAGGATTAATCTCCAAAATTTACAAGCAGCTCGTGCAGCTCAATAACAAAAAAGCAAACAACCCAATCCAAAAATGGGCAGAAGACCTAAATAGACATTTCTCCATAGAAGATATACAGATTGCCAACAAACACATGAAAGAATGCTCAACATCTTTTAATTTTTATCAAATGTTATTTATATCCTATTCTAGGAAAGCTGTTGCTTTTAAAGCTCTTTAACCATCACCCCAATCCGTACCATCACCCCTCCCTCCCTCCCCTTCCAGCCCAGCCACAGTTAGCAGTTTGATTCGTGGGTCCTTTCATATTGATTCCTGTACATTTACTTGCGTAACAGCATTCTCAAGCACAGCAATAGTGTGGGGCTTTTCTTTTTGATGTAAATTGTATCACACTGTACACGTTAAGATTAACCATGGCACAGTTTTCTACAGTACAGATGTATCACAGTGTATTGAACATTTCCCCTATGAATGGATATTTAATCTTATTTCAGTTTTATTTATTATTTTTATAATCAGAATGAAATATTAATTATTTTTAATTTGCCTTTTATTAAACCTAAATATATATATAGATTTATATATAAATATAAATCTATATATATAAATTTAAAATGGGCTATTGGAAGCAGTTCAATGTGGTTTCTTGGTGTTCATCTCATTTTGGACCCTTTGAGTGAACCTGGCCTGTGCAATCTCACCCACACGAGACCTCAGAAATCAGCAGTCCATCCCAGGAGCTGTTCCAGGCTCTGTCCATTTGCACATACACCACCTTAAGTTTTCCCTTCCCTGCACACATCCCTTCTTCTCTGCCCTCCGCTTCCCACATCCCAGTTCCTGCTTCTCCTTCTAACCAGGAGGTTAGAAGGCCTGTGCAATGGCTGCCCCCCAGCCATTCTTTAAAACACTCTGCCTAGTCAAGAGGTTACAGAAAGGTACAAGTAATTGGTAAACAATACCCTCTTCCTTGACCTCATCAGATTAATTTGAGAGCCCACCAGTACTACAGGGATGTGTCAGAAAGCTCGGGGGCACCCCAAATTTAAAAATTTTTTAATTAAATTTCAAAATTTAGAAATTTTCTCATTCAGAAAAATTAATTGGTGACATCGGAACTACCCAATTTGTCCTTCTTACTAAGATAAATGAGTTAATTCCAGCCCAAAGTAGCCCAAACTTGATATTTTCTTAAGTCATTTCAATCCGAAGGTGGCTACATGTATTATTTCCATTAGGCTTTGTTCTGTTTTTATTTTATTTTATTTATTTTTTTACTTATTATGGAGATTTTCAAACATTGAGAAAAGATGAAAGAGGTGTGTAGTGAACACCCATATATACAGCACCTTAATCCTACAACCATTAACATTTTGCCCTATTTGCTTTTTCACGTGTCAATCCATCTCTCTACGCACCTGTCATCCCATTTTATTTCTTAGTGGATTTCAAAGTAAGTTGCAGACATCAGTAAACTCTATTCCTAAATACTTCAGCATGCCAGTTATTAACTAGAATTCATTATTTATTTACATTTTTTTCTTTTCCAGGAAAAAATGATGTAAGTGAAATGCACAAATCTTCCTTGTACCATCCAATGGGTTTCGACTAATATGCTCGTTTGAGTAACCAAATCCCACCAAGATATAGAAATTTTCATCCCCACAGACCTTCTTTGTGTCTTTTTGTAATTAACCCCCTCCCACCCCTTACCCCAGATAACAACTGTTCTAATTTCTATCACTATATGTCAGTTTTGCCTACTTAGAATTTCATATAAATAGAGTTATATCATAAACTATTAAGTCAAGTTGCTATGGCTTCCTTTTCTAGCTACAGGCCTCCTAGTTGATACAAGAAGTATTTGAAGCTGACCTTTCTTGCCTTATATTATAAATTGGAATTCCTTAGGAGCACATTGAAAACGGAAGTGAAGGCACTAGTGGAAATAATAACCTAGTTAATGCCTTGCTAGAATGGTATTAAATATGCTACAGAATTATTCTGCTTAATAAAGGAACATTCAGTGGAGAGGCTTCCCAGAAAAAATACAAGCTGTATTTTGGAAAGAATCTGGTCCTACTTGACTTACCATCCTGCCTGTCAGAACCACATGGGCCTGCCCTGTATTCAGTGTGCTATGATTTTGTCCATCCTAGTGTTACTTCAAACCAAGTTAGAAGTCAAAACAAAATTCGACTGTTCTGCTCAGAAGATCCCGGTACACCCTTCTGACCATGAACAGGAAGGTCTAAGCTCAGCTATGGTGATGTTGGAGGTGGAGCAGGTCATCAGTAGGTGGCGCTCTTCCTCTGAATCATTACCCAGACGTGCCACCCACCCTCAGCTAAGACAGAAACCAGCCAGCAGAAAGGCCCAGGCTTCTGAAAGTGACAATAAAAGAAGTCGTTAGGTGCTTTTAGTTTTGAAGACTGCTTGACTGACCTTGACTTGAGTCCTTCGAGAGCTGTGTTTCACCATTTCCAGGGCCTGTTACCTGGAAGCAGAAATCTTAGGTATCCTAAGACCAGAGTTTATGGGATCCTATTGAAAAAGGATGCTTGGTACATACCAGTGTTAATCAGTACTAAAAAGTTTGGGAAAATCTGGGAAGGTGAATTGGAAGACTTGATAGAATCTGAATGTTAACCAGAGATATTAGGATAATTTTACTAGGGAAGAAATATAATTCCACCCTTTATTCTTTTATTCATTTTTTCAGTTGTCAACATTAGGGAGGGAATGGAGTGTATAATTTGTTAAGAAACAGCTGTTGGATGAATTGGGATATTGGGATTGACATATATACACTATTTATACTACATATAAGATAGATAACTAATGAGAACCTACTGTATAGCACAGGGAACTCTACTCAATGCTCTGTGGTGACCTAAATGAGAAGGAAATCAAAAAGAGGGGATATAGGTATACGTATACCTGATTCACCTTGCTGTATGGTATAAACTAACACAATATTGTAAAGCAACTATAATCTAATTAAAAAAACAAAACAAAACAGCTATTGGAGTCAGGCAGACCTGGGTTTCTACTGGAACCATTCCCTGGGTCTCAATTATTTCATTTGTAAAACGAAGACAATATACTTACATCATAGGGCATTTCATTCCTTGATTCAACAAACATTTGTTGAGCACCTGCTGTGTGCCAGGCACTGCTCTAGAACTGTGGGTACCATGTGAACAAAACAAGATCTCTGCTCTCACGGAGCTCTTGGGCAGCCTGTATTTTCGAAGATGGCTGTGCCCATATATTCCATCCCATATTCTCTTCTTTTTTTAAAATTTAACTTTATTTTTATTTTATGTCAAACATCCTTGCAAGCAATGAAAACAAACCAAATCATGAATAAATGTCTATTTTTAAAAAATTACTTTACTGAAGTGTGATTGTCGTAGAAAACGCTATACACATTTAATGTATACAACTCAATCAGTTTGGGGATAAGTATGTACTTGTGAAACCAGCACCACCAGCAGGCCATAGATATATCCATCACTTCCCAAAGTTTCCTCCCGTCCCCTTTATTATTTATCTTTTTATGGTACAAATACGTAACATAGGATCTTAGCAAATTTTAAGTATATAGTACAGTTTTATTAGCTATAGGCATATTTTATATATATATATATATATATATATATATATATATATATATATATATATGCTGTATAGTGGATATCCAGAACTTATTCTCTTGCAGAACTGAAACTTTGTACCCTTTGACCGTCATCCCATTTCCCCTTCCCCTCAGTCCCTGGCAACCACCATTCTGCTCTCTGCTTCTATGAGTTTGACTTTTTTAGATTCCACATATAAGTGAGATTATGCAATATTTGTCTTTCTGTGTCTGGCTCATTTCACTGAGTATGATGTCCTCCAGGTCCATCCGTGTTGTTGAAAACGGCAGGATTTCTTTCTTTTTCTCTTTTAGGGCTGAGTAATATTCCATCATATAGACAGATAGCTAGGTATAGATATATATCAATATCACATTCTCTTCTCAAATTATGACACTGCTGGCATTTCTCTGTCTTCTCGAAACAGGACAGGCCTACGACTGTGGTGGAAGAGGTGCTGTATAACTTTCAAGTATACATCATAGATGGTGAGACAACATTCTCTTGGCCCTCTCTTGGGACATGTGCCTTGGGATCCCTGAGCAGGCATATAGGCAGTCCAGCTACATCACTGCTGCAGTGCTGGGGGGATCATGTGGCGGGATTACATAGAGACATAAAAAGATGCCCAAAGAGCCCCACTCGTTCCAGCCTCCGGCCTTTGAGTCTTTCCGCTGAGGCCCCGAAAGATCAGCCATCTCCACTGTGCCTTATCTGACCTCTTTACCTACATAGTCTGTGAGCTTAATAAATGGTTGTTTTGTGCTGATTTGTTATGCTACCCTAGTGACTAGAACAAGCTATATACTAGTTGGGTAGGCAGAAGATAAGCCAGTGAACAAATAAACAAACAAGGTATTGTCAGACATGGGTATAAAGAACTGAAAATAAGATGATGTGACTGGAGAGTGTGGAGGGAGGGGAAATCCCAGACAGGATAAGGAAATCCTGGCAGAAGAGAGAATGTGTGAGCTGTGGAGACCTGCACATACAAGAAAGGGCCAGAATGATTGTTCTGGGGGTGGGAGGGGACAGAGGTAACAGCAAGTGCAAAGGTCCTGGGGCAGGCTGAAGCTTGACATATTCAAGGAACTAAAAAATGACTGGTGTCTCTGGATTATAATAAGAAGAGGTTAACAGTACAAGCTTTGGTCAGAGTATACAGGGTCACCTCATATGTGGACTGAGCCAGAGCTAAGGCCAGAGCTAAGGGTTTGGATTTTTATCCAAGAATAATGGGAAACCATGGTAAGATTCTTAGTGGTGGAGAGAGATGGTTTTTTTACATAGTAACCATGTCTCTTTGGCTGCTGTGTGGTGACAGAATTGAAGAAGGGAGGCTAATTAAGAGGCAGTAGCTTCCGTTCAAATGAGAGCTGATGGCAGCTTGGACTGGCCTGGAATCAGTGGACATAATAATAATAATAACAACAACAACAGTGGATAATATTGCCTGAGTGGTTTCTATGTTCAGGCATTGTTTCAAGTGCTTTTACCTGGATAATCTGATTTTGTCTTCACAGCAACCCTAGGATGTAAGTTCTATTACTATCCCAAATGAGCGTTCAAGTACTTTGCTCATTATCACATACATAGGAAGTGGTAGACGAAGGCTCCTAACTCAGGCAGGGCCACCGCAGAAGGACGCTTCCCTGGATGGAATCCAGTGAGAGGATTCAGGGTATTCTGGAGGTAGAGCTGACAGGACTCGTTAAATGATTTGGGATTTGGGGGAGAAGAAAGAACTCGAGAATGGAGCCTCGTGTCCTGACATGGGCAATGAGGAGGGAGGCGGTGCCGTCTATGGAGATGGGAACGTCTGGGGAGAAGTCTGGGTGGGGAGAGGCAAGAGTTCTCTCATGGTAGAAATGAACAATCACGGTGATCAAATGAGCATAATCGAGGCTAATGTTTACGGAGTGACCACCATGCGCAAGCACTCCACCTATACGAACTCATTGGATTCGGCAACAACCTTAAGAAATAAGGTACCATGATTTCCTTATTTTACCGAGGATGAAACTAAGAAACAGGGAGACTGAGAAATGTGTCAAAACCAGTAAATTGCCGATTTGGGATTTAGTCTGGTTGGCAGCCTGCTCTAACACACTGCTTGTCATTAAATGAGTAAGTGTTGGCACAAGCACAGTGCCTAGTGCATAGTAAGTGATCAATAAATGGTAGCCATTATTACTGTTGTTTATTATTATTATTCAAATGCAGTTGACCTTATCTGATGTATATGACATTGTGTTACTAGGAAGTAGAACCCAATCGGTGCCCTCAGGAAAGATGCCATGTCTTCGGCAAATCCGGACTCATGGAAGTTTAAATGATTCAAGACAACCACACGATACAAAACAGCAATAGACGAGGCGCCTCAAGGCAGCGTGTGATGAAGTGCCAAAGGAATGGCACATATGTAGCTATACGGAGTTTTTCTAATATCTAGAGGAATATTAAAGCCTTGTGCCAGGATTATTAACACATGTGTTCTCAACCGGGATATTCCTTCTCTATTATTCAGTGTGCCCTGTCAGGACCCAAACCAAATGTCAAAAATTGGAATAGTGACATTTACACTGTTTTAATTACCCAGCAAGATTAGTGTTTGTGGACTTGTTAAGTAGTTCCCAAACAAAACAATGAAATTTAATGGTTCTGCTGTGCAACAAAATTCACCCCCTTTTCTCTTTTTCTTTCCTTCTCTCCCATCCCCTCCCCTTCTCTCTCCCACCCCCGCTCCCCTCCCCTTCTCTCTCTTTCTCTGGAGAGGCAGTGTGGACAAGTTTTTACCAGTATTACCAAGACAAATTCCTTGATGTTTTGATAGAATTAAAATGAAAAACTTGAGCTGCTCCCACATTTCTTGCTTTTTTATAAGACTGTTTTTTCTCTGTGGGTCCCAAAATGACAGAGATTCAAAGCAATAAGTCAAGCTACGTTTTGGGGAGCCTTTTCACATTTCCTTAAATTTTTTCAAAAAGAAAAAATAAACCCAGAAAATTTAGAAATAGGGAACATTAAAAAAAATCCTCACATAATCATATCACTTCAATACAATGACTGATCATATCTTGGTGTGTGTCCTTAGAATTTTTAATTTTCCCATGCTTATTCATGGTTGTAATTCTAGTGTACTTACAATGTTGTCTCCTGCTTATGTAAATGCTTATCAGATATACCTCTCTATGCTATGAAGTAAAATTCAAAATTTTATTGGAATTGTCCATTGAGTGAACCTCCCTTAATTTCTAAACCATGTAACTAAATCACTTTTAGAATAAAGAAATGGATAAATTAAATAAAATACATAAATTAAACAACGTTACCCTTTCCCTTAATGTTGAACTTGGTAAGACCTCATGTATAAGGGTTGAGAATTCTGGCTCTGAGTTCTGCCACTTCCTAGCTGTGTGACCTTGGACAAATTACTTAACCTTTCTGGGCTTCAGTTCCTTCACCCATAAAATGTCGATAATAACAGTGCCTACTTCGTACGAATGGAATAATATGCATTGAAATACCTACTTCAGTACCTGTCACATCATGAGTGCTCAATAAATGTCAGCCGTGATTACTATTATCATCATTATTATTGAAACTTTCAAGCATGATTTTGGTAGAATGAGCATCGGATTGGGAATCAGAAAGTTTGTGCTCTAGACAAGGAGGAGCCATGCACTTGTTGCTGGTTTCCTTACCTGTAAAACAGTGTTAAATACCTGTCACACCACTTTCAAAAAGAACTTAGAATAAGATACAAAGCTCTATAAATGCACATAAGATCACATGCACTCCTTGTGATACGAGTGGCACAGTCCCGTGGCCATGGCTGGGGAGATCCTGGCACCTCTCTGATGAGCAGACCTCATTCTAGAGCCAGGTTTACTACTCAGAACAATTCCAGGGGCACACAATGCCGTGCAGAGGTCAGCAAAGACTTCCTACCCTGCGCTGCGATATCTCCTTCCCTCTTATTTATAGAAGGCACAGAGCCACCCTGTTCTGCTGTGTTAAGGAAACCCATACCTCAGGCTTTTCTCTCTCTTTTTTTCTGTATTCACTTATTTTAGGTATTCTATCAATGCCATGTACACAGTTCACGTTAGAAGTTGTCAGCATTTCCCATTTAGGCTGCTATTTCCAGGGGATGGTAATTTGATTGCAACATTTGTTCTGGGCAGCAACAGGCCAAAAAGAGGTCTCGGTGCAAAAGCATCTTCCCCCCACTTAAAAACAGCAGCCACTGCAACACACTCATGTGACCAAGTTAAAATGATGGAGGTCGACAAAAATCACCGATATTTAGAATTCTGGAAGATGGAGGGGGTTGTTTTGACACCAGAATGAAGTTCACAGCTGCAGGTCAGCCAGAGTTCACTCTCAAGCATCCCAACATGGTCACAGGAGCTGCCAAATTGTCAGAGAGCAACCCTCCGGCAGGTCCTGCCTCTGCGGAAAATGGGTGTGTAAGTGCCACCTCCTCACCCGACCTCTCCATCGGAAAATGGACTAAGTAAGGAAGGGAGATCAGGGCCAGTTCCTCCTTTTTTGGGAGTTTGCAGGCTCAGCAGGGAGCAGGGAGGGGAAGTAGAAGACGCATTACTGTTAAGAGGCTAACTTCCGGCATCTGCATTCCGTGCCTGCATCACCTCCCCTGTCATCAAGAAAAGCTTGGGAGGTGCGTGGAAGAATGACTAAGCTCCTGTTTCAGAGACTTGTTAATACAAGTGCTATTTATTGAGCACCTACTATGTGCCTTGTGCTTTGTGTCGTGCTGGGTGTGTGAAGTTGCACTAACATGCTGCCTCTTCCCAGGGGACCTTGGCTGGTGTGGAGGACAGTCACAATTACACATGCGATCAGGACCCCAGAGGGGAACCAGAGGCCACTTAGAGAGGCACGATTTGGAGCTTAGGTTGGAGAAGCCCTCTCTAACTTTCTAGAGAAAGTGACATTTCACTGGAGAAAGGAGGGCTGTGTCGGAGGTGTGGGGAATACTTTAAGAGGCAGGTTCGAGACCAACACCATCTTTTGAACAATTAGTGTGTCCACATACAAGGGGTCCTGTTGAGTTTTGTTTGTCTGAGCCTGAGTATGGTTGATTGTGAGACTTGGATACCTATTCAAACTGCTTAAATTGAAAAGGAGGAATTTAGTAGAAACCAAGGGTAGGAAGCATAGCCAGACCTTGCAGGGAATGGCTTCTTCCCTCTCTCCCTTATAGGACTACCTGCTGGGGATGAAATCCTGGCTCCCTACTTGGTCTTTTCTGATGTCACCCCAGGAGGGAAGTTGGGGCATCTCACTGCAGCCTGGCAAGAGTGGGAGTCTAGGCTCTGGGCCTTTGCTGGCGGGTGTGGTGGTGGGGCTGCAGTGCTTCCTGTGGTGTTTGGCTGGGGTAGGTGATTATTGTCTCAAATTTTTCTGTCTTGCTTGGTTTCCCTGTCTTGGTCATTTTGACAGAGAGAACAGGCTTCCAGAGGGCCTCTTGGTCTGTATCCATTGGTGCTTCTGGATTTCTATCTTCTTCAAGTACCCAATCTGGGATACGCCAGGCAAAAAGAAAACCCAGGGAACTCATCAGTATGTCATTCCTGGGATCCCAATTTCCCTAACCAGTCAGCCTTCTTTCAGAGACTTCTTACATCTGTCCATATAATGTCTAGTGTTTTTAGTTGTACTTGGTGGAAAGAATGGGAGAAAGAATGTCTACTGCATCTTTCTGAAAGCGCAAGTTAGTCAATATCCTTTTTGTGTTTTCTTTTTGATTTTAATTAATTTTTGTTGATTGAAAGGTTTTTAAATTCTATAGTGCTTTACAATTTTCTAAAGTTTCATACAGATGATTTCATATAATCCCACATTAACCCTTTTTCCCCCTTTACCCTTCTATTGCCCCTCCCCCATCCCTCTCTCTACTGGTAACCACTAGCTTGTTCTCTATATCTGTGAGTCTGCTTCTTTTTTGTTTGTTTGTTTTATTCACTAGCTCGTTGTATTTTTTATATCCCACATATAATCAACTTCTACTTAGTCAGTCAGAGTCAGATTCTATTATTTAAAACTAAGATCTCATCTGACCTAGAGTTCTTAATGTAAATATCAGAAAACCACTTGGGCTAGTTTTGACTCAGCTCGAGTGGCTATCAGAGGTTAGGAGGCAGGCCCTAGAATCTCTCGGAGAGCTAGAGAAAGTTGTGAAACCAGCAACTGGGCCCAAACCACATTTGGGAACAGCTGCAGTGGTGACACCTCTCTGCCACCATCATGGGGCCCAGCCCTGGGCACAGATGCTGAACCTACCTTCCAGGACCACTGCCTCTGGAAACCAGAAGATTCTGTCATCAGCTTTGCCAGGGTGAATTCCATGTGGCACCAGCTTCACTGCATCACCTCTCCTGAGTCAGTTCATTGTGTGGATGTTTGATTGGAGGCCAAGCTAATGTCTGTGTCCTGGCTGCAAGGGACGCTGGGAAAACCAGTTTTTGGCTTCTGTCTTATGAAGGTGAGGACATTTTCCAAATACAGAAAGGGTTCTGGGTGGCCCCAAACATGAAAAATGTCTACTACAGAGTTTACTTTAACAGTGTATGTGAAGGCCCAAACTTAAGAGCAGGGATAGGAGATGAAGAGGAAAAAACATACTTGAAAGATAGGAGGTGGAATTACTAAGAGCTCATAGGAGATTGAGTGTAAAGCTCATAGGAGATTGAGTGTAAGAGGGAAGAATCTAGTTACTAGTCAAATATCTATGATTTTAAGCAAAGGACAGCTAGTTATTGAGTCAGTGGTTGATGAAGGATCCAGTTACCAAGTCCTAATACTCTCGTTGGGAGTAACTTTCCTGAAGAAAAGTGCAGAAAACAGAGTTCACCTGTTTTTCAGCATTACCAACCACTGTTATTGGACCTTTCAACAAGCCCAAATTCAGTTTCATGGGTGCTGCTAGATAAGACCTTCAGAAACAATCTAAGCCGATTTCTAAGACAAACAAACATATCTGAAGTGTGTCTTTCCTCACAGTGTCATGATACAAATTTTTTCTTATATTTATCATTCTCATATCCCATCATCTTCCAAAATGTATTTGGAAAATTTGTCATTAAAACATATCTACACATGTGAAGTAAACAAGCAATAATAAAACAAAACCCCATATCATTGTAAGGATGAAAGAACAAGAGCTGAGTAATGAGGGCAAGAGGTCAAAGCAAACTATAAATGAAAATCTAGATTAAAGAGGCTAATGGAATTGAGTTCAAAACTTTGCTATGATATTCCTGACATTAAGGGAGAAAAAAACTTGGATGGGTTGTGTACATGTGTTGCTATGGACCAATTGTGCCACTCTGCCTATATGTTGAAACCTTAACCCCCAACGTGATGTATTTGTAGTGGGACTTTTACAGGAGTAATTAAGGTTCAATGAGGTCATAAGGGTAGGGCCCTGACCTGATAGAATTAGTGCCCTTATAAGAAAAATACCAGAGAGCTCTCTCTCTGCCATGTGAGGACACAGTGAGAAGGTGGCACCCACAAGCCAGGAAGAGAGGTTTCACCAGACCCCAACCACGGCGGCACCCTGATCTCAGACTTCCAGCCTCCAGGACTGTGAGAAATAAAATTCTGTTGGTTAAGCCACCCAGCCTGTGGTATTCTGTTATGGCAGCCTGGGCTGACTAAGACATATGTACTGTACATGTCTGGTTCTCAAGACAGAAAGCGAACTGTTTTCCCAGTTCTGAGCTCTGAGAGTAACCCAGCCTGCAGGTTACTTAGATAAGACATCCAACAGCATATTAAAATTTGATAGCTATTTCTCAAAAAGATGACCTTAAAGAGTTCCTGGTAAAATAACTAATGCCTGGAAGTTAAATTACAGTTCGTTGAAGAGACTCTGGTGATCAGGTCATATCATCCAAGTTTTGAGCTTCCTGGGATTTGGTAAGAGGTTTGTGCAACAATCAGATGACAGCTGGAGTTCCCATCACCATCCAGGAATTGGCATTATTTCCAGCCCATATTTTCTGTGTGGCAGCCCACAGGTTGGAAAATCCATGAGAGTATGGTGTGTATGTGTGTGAATTTCACACGTGCCAAATGACAGCAAAGCAATGAGCACAGCTTCAGAGAAATGTCTGATCAAGGTCACACACACACACAAAAATACCTTCAAGGACCACACAGGTGGGGCTTGTGTGTGGAGTGGGCCCAGCGGGTACACCCTTGGTCAAAAGGAGGCAACTGACTTTTTCAGAAGCCAAGATATGCACTGCAAGAACATTCTGCATGTCCAAACCATCTACGGGCAGCAACCATCCAGAGGACCCCTAGTCCTTACAAACTACAAGACTCTGACCCTCAGATTTCAATGATCCATCCAAACCATGGCTAAAAATTCCAATGAATAGTTGGTAATGTCCACACAGCAATATTTTAAAACAGTAATGACCATAGCAGGACTTTATCACAAGAGTCTGGAGAATGGAAGTCCTCACCACTGCTGGAGAATACAGTGTTCTTTTTTCTTTTTCATTTGCTGGGGCGTATTTCCAAATCATGTGTCCTTCAGCGGGGTTTCTAAATGGGTTAACGACACCCTCCCTCAAAGTGCTTGGTCAGGATATTTGTCACTTTCTCGCAGCCATGGAAAATGCACACAGGGATTGAAAGGCCCAGTTCATGCAACATTGCTCAAAGGATTTGAGGATTCTGTTACTGCACAAATCCTTTAATTAAAGCCAGTTCCTCCAGGCCCCTGTTGCCCGGGCCCAATCCACAGCGTCCCTGGTGACCTTGGGAGGGTTGATTAATTGACGAGTTGGCAGTGCAACCATTCCTTCAAAGATCCCAAGATATATCTGCTAAAACAAAAGTGCCCCCCGGACACCATATGGGCCTGTGTTTGCAGTGGCTCTTAAAATTTATCTGCAACTTCTCCCCTGTGTGACTAATGCCTCCTGCCTTCTACTCAGTGGCTGTTTCGACCCATCACCCTTCCTCTCTGAGGCAAAGAACTCTTCAGCGAGGAGGTATTTTTGGAAACTCAAGAGGCTGTTTTTGCAATTTGGCAATAAGAAGTAACATTCTCCACTGGGCCCAAGTCACCATTGATATCAAAGGAGCCCGATTTTTGAAAAATCTCTCCGCCTTGTCTTTTCAGGGATTCAGCAATAAGCAGTTATATCTGGAAGCACCAACATCTAGATTCTGCTTATCAGAAGAGTGAATTGAAGGGAAATTGGATAACATAGGAAAGTCAGGAGGGAGCATTTTCGAAGGCAACTCTTAAGGGTGACTCTACATGTTTCTTCTTTATAATTCTGGGTATTCTCCCTTTGTCTTTGTCAGCACTCTATGGATAAGGCTCTAGTAAAACTGAGTTCCGGTTCATCTTTTCAGAACCAAGAAACAAGAGAATTGAACCAAAGGCAAACTTTTAAAATTGTCTAAAGGAGAGTGACTTCTGTAAAATTTGTCCATCTGAGCATAATGATGGATTTGGGCATGTGTATTGGAGAGAAGACCCTAGAGAAAAGTTGTATAATAGAAGGAGAAGAATTTGGAGTTCCCAAGGCAATCCTGAAGCAAAGAGGTAAGAAGGCGAGAGAGGGAAGGAAGAAGGAGGAGGGAGGCTGGCAGGAGGCAGAAGGATGCCCAGGTGTGTTAGGACTCCTCTCTGTGAACCACACCCCTCCATCTGCAGAAGATCCCACCAATCAGATGCTCTTTTTTTTTTTTCAGAACAAGCAACTTTTTATTGGAGTATAGTTGATTTACAATGTTGTATTAGCTTCAGGTGTATGGCAACGTGATTCAGATATATCAATATATATTTATATATATATATTTTATATATATTTATATATTTTATATATATATATATATTTTCAGGTTCTTTTCCATTATATTATAGGTTATTACAAGATATTGACTATAGTTCCCTGTGCCATACAGTAGGTCCTTGTTGTTTAGCTATCTTATGCATAGTAGTGTGTATCTGTTAATCCCAAACTCCTCATTTATCCCTCCCACCAACCCCAGGTGCTCCTTTAAAAGCCAAATACATTCCAGGGCCACACGTGGCCCAGTCTCAAGCTGATGTGACGGACAAAATAATGCAATCTGCTATCCCAAACGAATAGTTAATTCCAAGCTTTACTTGAATGGCTGTAATCTCGTACAAGGAAAGGTAGTTAGTAAACCACATGTGGAGGACTACAGAGCAGGGCTGAAAGCATGGACTCAGGGCCAGTCAGCCTCAGTTTGAATTTTGGTTCTGCCACTTACAAGCCGTGAGATCTTTAGCGAATCACTATCTCTCTGTGCCTTTGTTTCCTCATCTGTAAAATAAGGATATTATAGTACCTATTAGGATGACGTTGAGAATGAAATGAGTTAATACTTGTCAAGCCCTCAAAATGGTACCTGACACGCAGGAATACTTACATCAACATTTGCTAAATAAATAACTACATCTTAGGATCCACTTTCTCTGCTACTCAACCAAAAAGGGTGTTTCTAGTTTTCCTCATCACTTTTCTATTCTTTTATTCCCTCTCTCTGAGAAAAAGCTCTGCATTTTCTGATGCAATCCCCACCTTGGATGCTTCATCTCTCCCCCACCCAAGGAGTACCCAGATCTGTCTGCAAGGGGCCAAGAAGGGCGGTGGAGAGGATAAGACAGAAAGATGCAGAGTAAATTATGTCAGAGTTTGCCCTGTTAACTGAGGATGAGGGGGTGGGAGAAGTGCCACGAATCTGCATTTTCAGATAATATTTTTCTCTTTTTTTATTTTATAAATTTATTATTTTATATTTATTTTTGGCTGCGTTGGGTCTTCGTTGCTGTGTGCGGGCTTTCTCTAGTTGTGGCTAGCGGGGGCAACCCTTCCCTGCAGTGCGCAGGCTTCTCATTACAGTGGCTTCTTTTGTTGTGGAGCACGGGCTCTAGGCACACGGGCTCAGTAGTTGTGGCTCGCGGGCTCTAGAGCGCAGGCTCAGTAGTTGCGGCGCACGGGCTTAGTTGCTCCGTGGCATGTGGGATCTTCCCGGACCAGGGCTCGAACTCGTGTCTCCTGCATTGGCAGGCGGATTCTTAACCACTGCGCCACCAGGGAAGTCCCTTCTCTTATGTTTGATGTGAGTGACCACAGAGAGGGAATCGAGAAGGGTGCTGAGTTTCATTTCACACCAGGCAGCAGATCGGAGGCAGCATGAGAATATATGGAATCTGAAGGTGACCTCAAGAACCTAAGGTCACCTAGGAATTCACAGAATCCTTGGCAACTTTTAACTTGCACAGACCCTGGCAATGCAGGAATTGTGATCCAATTTCTTTAACATCTTGAGAGGTAGGAAACATGAAGTACTATCAGTGTATGGAAAAATGCAGAAATGGGTTTCTTTTTTTTTTTTTTTGGCTATACGCGGGCCTCTCACTGCTGTGGCCTCTCCTGTTGCAGAGCACAGGCTCCAGACACGCGGGCTCAGCGGCCATGGCTCACGGGCCCAGCCACTCCGCGGCATGTGGGATCTTCCCGGACCGGGGCACGAACCCGTATGCCCTGCATCGGCAGGCGGACTCTCAACCCTGCGCCACCAGGGAAGCCCCGAAACGGGTTTCTTTTAAAGGGAGATAAACATTTATCAGAAGTCTTATCACAAGAGGGAGATAGATGGCTAGTATTCAAGATCTTAATCTATTGTACAGGGGGAAGGACATTTATTGGATTAAATAATAAGTATATAAAGCCTATAGATAAGACGGTTCACCTACAAATATTCATTTTTACACATAAAGAACCATATGCTTGTGTATGTGGAAATGAGTATATTCACTAAGTGGAATATGGAAGAATATATTTGATTAGGAAGACATATGAGCAATATGGCGAAAATATATAAGACCACAATCTGACAACAAGAGGAAGTGCGTTTGGGACACAGCTGGAGACTGTCATGTGGGTTAGTGGTCTCAGCTAAGAATGGATGGCACCAGCTTCTTTCCTGGCCACCCTGCTAATCGTGCTCCTCTGCTCATCCTAGTGACATTATAAGGAGCCAAACCACACGCAGCTAAAGTGAATGGAAAGGGTGGGAGAAGACGAGAGGCTGAGTGACTTGCCCAAGACATGGAGCTGTGAGCTTGGACTTTCACGTGGCTATTGGTTCTCCCTCTGGCCTAAACTAAGATAAAGAAACCTAGTATTGGTGCCTTCCACATTGTCTTACCCATCCCATTTGTTGCCACAGCTAAGTTGAAGCATCTAGAGACCAAAGGGTGACAGAACATTTTCTCCTGGTGGGTTTGACGGGCTGATGTGAGTTGCCTACAATTTGAGTCTTTTTTTTTTTTTAATTTTTTTAAAATTTATTTTTGGCTGTGTTGGGTCTTCGTTTCTGTGCGAGGGCTTTCTCTATTTGTGGCGAGCAGGGGCCACTCTTCATCGCGGTGTGCGGGCCTCTCATTATCGCGGCCTCTCTTGCTGCAGAGCACAGGCTCCAGACACGTAGGCTCAGTAGTTGTGGCTCACAGCCCTAGTTGTTCCGTGGCATGTGGTATCTTCCCAGACCGGGGCTCGAACCGGTGTCCCCTGCATTGGCAGGCAGATTCTCAACCATTGCGCCACCAGGGAAGCCCCAAATTTGAGTCTTGACTGCTCTCCCTGCACTGCTGCCTCTAACGAGGGATAAAATACCCAGAGTGGCAGGGGCACTCAGCTTACATCTCACATGCATTTCTATAGGAAACAGATACTGTGAACAAGTCTAGGGGATAGAATTATACACCAGCTTTGCCATTCTCCCACCTTCCCATTAAATATGCTCCCTGGGTAAGAGAAGGGTCCTTCCCCTGCCTGTGGGTGGAAACTCACCAGTCACTCTCAGATAATAAGATATTCTTTGGTCACTTTTAGTCATTAACACAATACCAACTTTAGTCATTTTTAACTGCTCAATCCCCCTGAGGGTAATGATGCTTTTCATTTTTTAAGATAAGGAAATTGAAGTTTGGAGAGAATTGTTGATTGAATAAAGTTTGCAGAAGTAGAAAGCAGGGAAGTTGGGATTCAAACCCATGACCCCCATGTGCATCACTGCAGACTATACTTTCCCCTCTCCACTGGGTGCATCCAAAGAGACCCTCACTCTCTCTCTCAATCCTGATTTATCTACCCCTTGAGCAAGCGGTGAGTGAAGGTTTGAAAACCAGTTGAAAACTAGTTCTTAGAACTCTGAGAGTAGCACTTACTATTCTGTTCCACTAGGAAAAGAAGGGAGTTGTTCGCAAGCAGATTTCCTGACCTGTGGTCCATGAGTGATCTCCTGGTGGGAAGATAAGTCTTTTCTTTTCTTTGGTGTCACTTTGTAGATTATCTTTGTGAGAATAACATATTCATTTTAAATGTAAAAATATTTTTGATGTGTGGTTTCGCTACAAACAAATGTAGCATGGGAAGGATGTTACTTGGTAATAGACACACTAGAGATTACCCTGACTTCCTGTTGGCGAGAGGAGCATCCCTCTGATAGGAATGGACCACAATATTCCCTGTCATTGTGAGTCTGCACTCCTGCCTTTCTTAAGTTGTGTCCAGCTTAAGTTGGAAAATATCAAGGAAAAGAAGTGATGTTGGGCTTCCCTGGTGGCGCAGTGGTTGAGAGTCCGCCTGCCAATGCAAGGGACACGGGATCGTGCCCCGGTCCGGGAAGATCCCACGTGATGCAGAGTGGCTGGGCCCATGAGCCATGGCTGCTGAGCCTGCGCGTCCGGAGCCTGTGCTCTGCAACGGGAGAGGCCACAACAGTGAGAGGCCCAGGTACCGCAAAAAAAAAAAAAAAAAAAAAAGTGATGTCCACACTTACATATATCCTTTATTCAGATTTTTAACAGTGAACATGATAAGGGCTCCCACCATCTACTACCCCCAAAAAGCTGCAGTGCCCATGGTGTGGCAAAATTGTCTGTCCACCCTGAAAATACATTGGACAATGCAGACATTTTTCATGAGAAGGCTTGATCTTAAAAGGCTCAAACTGTGTGGAAACTCGTACTGTCTCAGCACAAAATTCTTCTGTTGAAATTTCTTACACAGTTGCTTATTCACCTTTCAAGTGAAAGAAGCCATATATAGTTAGAGAGATTTGAGGAACTCCTTGCTCTGTGGATTTGACCTAGTTTATTTGGGAGTTGGAGCAGATAAAGAAAATTGAAGCGATACCTCTGTCAAATAGCAACATCCCTCTGGAATTGTTTACATTTCTTTTAATACGATGTCCTATGAAGATGTGCTGTTTGGAGCTGCTGCAGCCATTTTGTGACCACGATGGGGAGGCCAAGAGAATTGTAGAGAAGTTGACCCAGAATTCTGGCATTGTTGAGCTACTAAGCTAACGCTGGAACTCCTTCTTTTCAGATTACCTGGTTAAAAACATACATTCTTAGGATCTAAACCATTTTACCTAGATATTTTGTTACTTGCCCTCCAAAATTAGGATCTGTGATCCAAACCTTGTCTTGGAGCATGCTGTTTTTCCTTGGCACAAGTCTTCCCTCAATTGGCGAAAAGTTTTAGGGGCGCTGATTCTTCTGTGAGTTAGCATTCAATATTTTCCAAAGGAAAAATCAAACTGACTGGATATCAAAGACGACATGCAAAGGCCATTTCAAACTGTATATTACAGTTTCAACTTCTATTTCAAGGCAAACATCAAGTTTTTTAAATTGAAATTTACTTTTGAGAAGATTTAAGGTTGACTTTTGTTTTATTGCACTTATTTTTCTTCCTGGAATGAATCATTAATTTTTGAATAATCAAATAAAAGTGAGAGAAATTTTTTTTTTTAAAGATTGAACATAGATGGAGTAAACAGATTTCTAATGTAATACGTTCATTGCATGTAATTTTTTCCCACTATGTTTCGTGAACATTTTTCCCTGGGGAGGGATCCTATACCATTCATCAGATCCTCACATGAGTCTGGAACAGAAGAAAAAGTTCTCCCGAGTTGGTGTGATAGGGTGGACCATATTCAAAGCCTCAGCTTTTGCCAGACTTCCACCTACTGTTTATTACAGATGGGCATTGGCTTGGTCCAAGTTCCTATACGATGGTCCATTCTTAGACCGCCAGTCCATGCCATGGCAGCATGACGTATCCCTACCCTGTTGATCTCAACTGTGGCTACATAATTTGCTTTAGTTAATGAAACGTGAGTGGAATTAATGTGTATAACTTCCAGGCAGAAACTTTAAGAGCCAGCAAACGACTCATCATATTCTCTTTTTGCCCCTCTGTGTTCTTAGAATCATGTAACAGAATGGCGCATCTTTCAAGTTCTGTCGGGTTATGAGTGGCCCTGGTGAGCAGAGCTCCCTTGTCAACCCATGATGGACGTGGGGTGTGAGTGAGAAATTTGAACTCAATGGTTTTCAGCTGCTGAGGTCTTCACGTTGTTATTGTAGCACAACCTAGCCTATCCTGATGGATCCAGTGTCTCTTTCAATCCTTCCTGCTTTATCCATTCATACCTCTGACTTCAGACACGGGCAACGTGAAACCAGGGAAAGGAAGGAATTTCATTTACAGAGTGCTTTCCAAGTGCCCAGGGTAATTCAGGGTGTTATTCGCAAAGCCACTTTGTTTCAACTGCACAAACATCCCAATGATACGGGGAAGGGGTCCCAGCTTCAGCATAGCATCAAGGGACTATGGCTTGGAGAAGGTTAAACACCCAGTGCTGAGACCCTCAGTCTCCACTCCGAAGCTCTCACTCTTTCCACTGCAGCAACCATCTCTCACTGAAAGGCTGGCTAAGGTCATTCTGGGAGAGATGTTTCTGGATCTTAAAAAAAATAATAACCTTTACTAATGACCTGGTAATTGTTTTTATAGCTTCCCAATGAAGTGTGAAGTGTTCTAAGAGACAACACAGGACAATTTCCTTTGATGGTGAAGCTTTCCAAAGAATGATTGCCTCAGTCATCTGGGCTCCTGAATGATATTGAACGGAAGCTGAGCTGCAGGCCTGGAAAAGACGCCGAGGTTGGGAGGAAGATTGGCTCAGACTTGTCTATATTTTGTCTATATTTTAAAGCAGTAATCCTGTCTTTCCTTTTCAAAAACGGTCACATGGTAAGATATGAACAAAAAATAAATAACTGGCATTTGTCAAGCACTTACGCTGTGCCATGGCTGGGCTCAGCACTCAAAGTCCCCACCCCCTCCAACCCAGCATGGTGCCCGGCACATGGTGAGGGCTCCTTAAATATCTCTGTAGTGAATGAATTACTCACAACAAACATTTGTTAGACCTGTTGCTTCGAGCCCTGCTCAAATGCAATGAAATACTCGCTGCTCAAATGCTTGAGCTCTGCTCAAATGCTATGAAAAGTTACTGAGGCGGGGGAAAGTCAGTGTTCAGACAACTCAGTTGCTGAATTCACTCCCAAAAAGCCATTTGAAATCCCAAGACAGTGAGAAGATTAACTTTAATTGAAAGCATTAATGATGATATCAGCTAATATTATGACCTAGTAGAGTTGCCTTTTATTTACTTTGGTACAGATAACTGGACTCCATATGTCCAGAGCATTACATCCTTGTAGGATAATGCATTACTTAGATTAGGGCTCTTGACGGCTTACTTACAAAGCCCCGCCCAACAGTTGCCTCATTTTACTCTCACAATTGCCCTGTGCAGTAGGCAGGGCAGATGTGTTTATTATGAGTTGCAGCTGAGGAAGTTCAGAGCCATCCAGTGAACTTCCTGAAAGCCACACACTCACCCGGGGCAGAGGGGGCTAGAACTGGCGACGCCAGCTCTGAGCGAGGCCAGCTGTGAGCACGGGGTGCTTTCCATCACACTGGGGCGTCTTCCTCTTTCTTGACTTTTGATAGGTCCTGGGAGGCAGGGGCTAAGCAGGTGATGGGTTGCTGTACCTTTTGTGTTCTTGTTGTGCCTCGATAAATGGTGTGTTAATCTAAGCTTTGTTCCATGCTCGCTGCTTGGTTAGGTATGATGTTCCCTGAAGTAAGAGATAACATACCTGTGATGGTTAATTTGACGTGTCAACTTGGCTAAGCTAGGGTGCCCAGGGGTTTGGTCGAACACCCGTCTACACGTTGCTGTAAAAAAAAATTGTTTAAAGATGTGATTAACATTTAAATCAGTAAGAGTCTGAGTAAAGCAGATTATCCTTCCTAATGTGAATGGACCTCAGCCAATCAGTTAAAGCCCTTAAGAGAAAAAGGCTGAGGTCCCCAAAGATGAAGAAACTCTGCCTCCCGACTATCTTTGGACTCAAGACTGTAACATAACTCCTGCAGGAATTTCCAGCCCGACAGCCAGCCCTGCACATTTTGGACTTGCCAGCCCTCACAACTGCCGGAGCCAATTCCTTAAAATTCACTCTCTTCTCTCTTTCTTTATATATATATGAGTCTATATATATACATATTTACATCCCATTGTTTCTGTTTCTCTGGAGAGCCCTGACTAATACAATATCTCATGCCTTTCTGGCAGATAAGACAGTGAGGTTAGTTCCTACTACCTGCCTTTCTTGAGCATCTCATCTAACCTTCATGACAACTCTGTGTGGTCAGCGTTATTCCCCCATGATACCAATGAAGAGTCAAAGTGAGTGGACATAACTCACCCAAGGTCAGAAATCTAGAAAGTGACAGAGAATGAAGCCGGTTTCCAGTCCCAAGCACTCACACGAATATCTCTGGGTTCATCTGGCAATCCATTTTCTAAGGCAGTCGAAGAATACATCATGGCAAAAATTAGGCACCTGGCTATATTTTTCAGACGTGATATTTTATTTGTTGGGAAATAGGTCATTTGTCAAACAGTGTTTGAGTAGACATAGTATCATACCTTGAACTAAAAGAAGAGGAAACCTTTCTGATGATATACTGTGTTTCCAAATTCATTACAAAGAAGATCTCAAAATCTGTCACATGGCAACCCCCAAAACCAAGTTGCATTCGTGTGACAGAAGACAAAAACCTATGCCTTTCAGCTTGGTTCTGGGTTTGGAGATGCTTGGGACTGGAGGTGGTACAGGACGGGAGATCAGTTGCAAATGATTCTGAAGTCTGTGTTTCCTCTTTGCACATGACAAGACCCCCAGGAGCATAAGTTAATGTTCCAGAGAGATTAAAAAAAGAGTTTGAGACGGCTGCCACCTGTCCCTGTGTAGCATGCGCACCCTCAGTGAAATTTATTTTGCCTGTTACACATACACAAATATGCAAAACCTCGGGAAAATCAGCTCTCCATCTTTCTCTGGGAAACATGATGTGAGCTTTGGAAGTTAAAAGAAAAAAAAAGAAAAGGACGGGGAGGAATCCTCCTTATCATGAGCTTATTTTTAGCTCCAATCTCTTTTGCAGAATGGCTAACGCCAACTCAAACTATTTCTGAAAAGAGTTGCTGGGGACAAAGCGGAGATGTGGGTAGGCCTCCTCAAGCCGGGCTCTCAGAAGCAGGTGAGATGCAAGATAAAGCAATCGCTTTGCAGCCACCTTTGACGTAAGTGCTGGAGATTTCTTCAGGTAGCTTAATCCTTTCCTCCTGACACGCACTTTATAGGAAAGCAAAAGCCATCATTATCCTCCCCCGGCCTCTCTCATCCCTGTCTGCATGGCATGCCGACAGATGCTTTCTGTCTGCCCGCGCTGCCTGCCTCTCTGAGACCGGTGTCACGATGAGGCGGGCTGTGTGTCACAGATTGCTAAATCTGGCCTCCTCCAGGCAGGGGACTCGGCGTTCAAGTGGTACCGGCTGCTCCAGCCTCCCCTCGGGGCTGAGGCAGGCCCAGAAATTTCTGGAGGGCTGCCTTGTGACTCAGGAAATCCCTTGTAGGGAAGGCTAGCCCTCCACTGCTGGCAGAGCCCGCCATAGGTAGCTTGCTTTGTTCAGGATTTAAATATGGGACCCTGCTCAGAAAAAGCCTCTATCCTCCAGGGAAGTGCGTCCAGCCCCAGATGCCATGGCAAGTGCTGGCCATCATTTGATAGCCAGGGCGTATTACCTGGTCCTGCCCTCCTGTCTAAACACAGCCGGGGCCCATCTGTTTGAGCCCATTTATTCATCTATTATTTGAACCCCTCACACATTTCCACTTCTTTTTTTGAGGCCACTGTTTTGGATGTGGAAACTGCTCTTAGTCAGAATTCAGCCCTGCCGCCAGCCACCTGTGTAAATTTTGAGCCAGTTTCTGAGCCTTAGTTTCTTCATCAGTCAATTGGAGAGTAACGCTTTCTTTTTTTTGCGAGATCTTTGGTGAGGATGGAGGAAAATAATGAAAGCACTGCACCTCGTTTACAGTGGGTACTTAATCCATGTGATTTATTAATAGGACTAACTATAACATATTTACGTTACTGTTACTACTACTGGTGTACATTTCTCTAGTGGTTTAGTTCATTAAAAATGTCAAGGTAATTTCGTATAACATTGTTCCAACTGCTATACAGTGGGTATTATATCTCCCAATTTTTCTTTAGATAAGGTTTGATATACTCGAGATCACTGAGAACAGGGGTTGGCAAACTATGGCTAGTGGACCAAATCAGCTTATTGTCTGGTTTTGTCAATAAAGTTTTATTGGGACACGACCATGTCCATTCAGATATGCATGGTCTGTGGCTGTTTTTGGTGCATAAATGTAGAGTTGAGAAGTTCAGGCTTACAAAGCCTAAAATATTTCCTATCTGTCCCTTTACAGGAAAAGTTCACTGACCTCTGACACAGATTGTAAGTGGTGGAAGCAGGATTAAAATAGTGTACCTGTCTGCCAAAGCCTAAATGCTGGGCTATGCTGGGGACATGCTTCTCAAAATGGAAAAAAAAAGGTGTCAGCAAATGGAAAAATAACTGAAAATGTGTTTTGTTTGTGTTTTTAATTAACCTAAGCCATTTCTCTGTATTCCTTATGCAGGACTCACTGTGTACACACCAGTGTCCTAGACCTAGAGCTTAAAGGAGTTTGAGAATTTAGACCCAGGGCAACCCCTGAATTATAGTCAGCTCAGCAAGCTCACGGTGGAGCCAGCGCGGGGTCTGGGGCTTCCAAATCTGGAGGAACTTCTAACACGGACTTGTTCTCACTGTTTTCTCCACGTAAACATTTCTTGTTCCATGTGCTATTATGTGCTCTTTACCTCTGTCATTTCTCTTTCCCATTCCCAGCCCAAACCTATACCAGGTATCACTCTCGGAAGCTTGCAGCATGGATGGGCCGCTTAGAGGTTCTGTGCTATGGTCCCACAGGCAGAAAACCCAGCTCTTGCGGCCCCTCCCTGCTTCCCTCCCCCCCCCCCAGCCCCCCTATATTTCCCAGGAGCCTGCTATATGCCGAGCCCAGTCCTGGGTGCTGGGGAGACACTAGCGCATGATGGATCCTGGTGCTTGCCCTGAAGGAGCAGAGGGGAGGAAGGGGATCAGAAGGTAAAGAGATAATGCTAGAATAGGGTAAATTATCTGCGAAGTGTATGCAAATCATTTAGTAATTCTGGATTGCCAATTTGAGAGGGAAGCCTGGAGACGTGGCAGAAGCTGGAGAAGTATGGAAAGGAGAGACACTTCTGGGCCTTACGTCACATGCTGAGGAGTTTCGATGGCTTCCTGAGGGAAGCAGGTAGTCCTGGAGGGTTCAAAGCAGGGGAGTGCCCTCAGGCCTGCCCTTCCCACCAGCGGGACCCTCTGCCTGCTGCCTGTTCCTCATGTCTTCTCACCCCAGTCTCTGCCCCACTTGGCTCCGTCCACAGTTCACTCCCAGGCAGACCCCTCAGGCCTGGTGGCGTGTACACTGGTCTCAGCTCTGCCTCCAGGAGAACGGACCCAGAGAGGGGTCCTCTGCAGGACCAGAAGGGGCTCAGGGCTGGAGTGTCAGGAATGCAGGGTCCTGGGTGTCTGGACCACAGTCTAGAATTATTTGTGTATTTGGGCTTGGGGTAGGGGTCCACAGGCTTTGGTGAGAACATCACCTTAGCAGGTAGACCCTTTGTTTGTGGGGAGGGGCACAGCTGAGGAGAGCCAGAGCTGGACCCTATGCAGTGCACAGCCCAGGAAAGAAGCCTGAGGGTAAGGACGGTGCTGTGTCTCCTGACCAGGTTAGGCAGGGATGAGATGAAAGGCAGGCCAGTAAAAAGGCTGCTGTTGTAGTTCATGGGATATTAATGGTGATCTGAACCAAGATGGAGGAAACAGGGCTGAAGTGAAAGAACAATTCAGGAAGAGAAATCAACAGATGCAACCCCTTTGCTGGTGCTGTAGTCTCACCCCTGCCCAGGCTGACCAGGTCCCACACTGTGGCTGAAGAGGCTGCCCCTGCATCCCCAGGGCACCTCTGAACATGGAGGATGACCGGACAAGAAGTGCAGCGTTCTAATTAAAGTAGGTGCCTCTCTGAGAAAATGAGATCCGAAGGGTGGCTATGGGTCAGCCAGTGAAAGAGGGTGAGTGGGGAGGTGAAGGAGAGAGGAGAGGGGCAGGGGAACAGTATTCCAAACAGAAGGGCTGCCGAGAGGAAAACACGCTGATGTCTGCCCATGATCTCCCTGGCAGGAGTGACAGAGGAGGGTGGCAAGTGGCAAGAGGTAGGCTGGGCTCAGGCGGTCTGGGGCATTAGTATACAACTCTGTGTGTACGTGTATGTGTGTGTATGTGTGTTACGCACGTGCACGTATGTGCACACATACATTAGGTAGAGGGGAAGGGCATGTAGGAGGTAACCTCTCCAAGTGCTACATATAAGGTTGCACATCTCCCCAGCAAGTCAGGGGACTGTCAACGTCAATACTCACCCCCTCTTTCCTGCGTAGGGATGTAAAGGTACAGAAAAGAATTCAAGCTCGATGAACTGAAGATAAAAAATAACAAACAGGCAACAACACACACACACATGCACAAAGCAAACTGAAAAAGAACTGCAAATATCTTTTCATCCCACGTAGTGAAAATAATTTGGTCTCTGACCCAACGGAGCATCTGAAATACAGGCATAAGCGACATAACTTAGATGTCAATCATGCTGTTTTTAATGAGTTCTTCAGACGTTTATGTTCGAAGCTGAGATAGCCCCAGAGGACTCCTGGGTCAGTTATCTATAGTTGGAACATCGTGTATACTCTCTTTGCACAAAACACGCACCGCTTCCAAAGACATAGTATGTTTTCCCCATCAATAAAGCTTAATCTTTATGGGTGCTTAAAAATCACACTACCAAGACCCACCGGTAGGTGTTGAATGGGCTCCAGGATGGGAGTCTGCCAATGTCCATCATCTTCATGAGCTCAAATGCCCTAAAATATTGCCCTTGGGGTTCTTCCCAGAAAGACCAGCCTTGCCAATTCTTCAACACACTTGAAGTAAGAAAGAATCTTCTGAAGAGTGCAAAGTATTTTGAAAAGAGTGGTATGCGTCCCCCAGGAGGTGCTGCCTGACACTCTTTAATTCTAGGCTGCCTTATTCAATGGGAACTTCTACTTCATCTCCTTGCTACCATTCCTCTTGTTTTCCCCTGTACCTTTAACCCATTTTTTTTTTGCAGTACGCGGGCCTCTCACTGCTGTGGCCTCTCCCGTTGCGGAGCACAGGCTCCGGACGTGCAGGCTCAGCGGCCATGGCTCACGGGCCCAGCCGCTCCGCGGCATGTGGGATCTTCCCGGACCGGGGCACGAACCCGCGTCCCCTGCATCGGCAGGCGGACTCTCAACCACTGCGCCACCAGGGAAGCCCCAGAAGTAGTCTTGAATCTAGATTTTCTGCCTACGGCCGGGTTTTATCTCCATTAGAGCATAGTTTAAAGCCGGGGTCCCTGTTCTTACTACTCAGTGCTAGAGATTAAAGGAAAAAATAGCCCCAATGATTTCATCTCACTCTTTTTCAGTGAAAATTACTTTTCAGAATGACTAAATCTCCTATGAAGGTTGTAATAGAGGACTCAGGTTCAGTTTCACCCATTTATTAAGACATAGGCTACAAAGTCCCAATAGGAAAAATAAACAAACAACTAACAGTTGACCTGGATTTATGCGGTTTGTCTAATCAATCAATCTGTAAACATTATGCAAATGTGTGTAAACCCAAACCTAGCCCAGACTTTACGTATGCGTTGTTATGTAAACGATCCATCTTGTTAATGCAAATATTAATATAAACCTGACATTAAACACGAGTTTACACAGCCTCGCTAGCTGAAGGCGGCTTGATTTACGCTGAAATGTAAATAGCAATAGTGCTCTTTTTGGGGCTTTGGAAAACACTGACTAAAGCTCACTGGGTGGCCTGTCCCCACCAGGTTCCCGAGACGCACTCTGAACCCCTTCATTCAATGTATCTCAGGAGGAACTGGGGGAGAACTTAGACAGCCACTCATCTGTGCCTACTGGTGCCCTTGTTTTTGAGATCCCAGCTCCACAGGACCTTCCCTGGGGCCACCTTTAGGACCAGAGGGCCCTGTCTCTGAACCCACAATGCAGGGAGAGTCATTCACAAAAGCTTCCACTCCCACCTTGGTTGAAGGTTTGCAGGTGAGCTGTTATGGCAAAAGGACTTGCTATAGGTGGCTCGCGGGCAGCTCTGCGAGGGTGTCTTGATGCACTCTGCCCCACCCCGTCCTTCTTTTTATCCTTCAAGTCTGTTTTAAATGTCACCTCTTTGGACAGGTCTTCTCTGACCATCTGTTCTCAGTAGAGTCCCTCCTCCACTGTTCTCTAGCACCTGTACATCACATTCATAATGTTTTTCTCAATTTGTGACGACGTATTTATTTACTTCTGTGTTTACTGTTGTCTATCTTCCCCACCTATGAGCTTCAGAGCGACATCTGTTTTGTTCATCACTTTATACTCAGTGCCAGGCACATGAGATGCGCTTAAAAAGATTTTGTTGGATGGATGGATGGATGGATGGATGGATGGACACACACACACTCTGGAACCTTGTTGCTTAGCACAAAGTTCTGCCTTTCCATAAACAGCCTCAGGAAATTGTTCGTTCTGTCTTTTCTTTAGGACCTGGGCTCTACTCTGTGTACTGATAATCTGCTAGGCCTCCTCCCAAGGCCTTCTGTCAGAGCTGGATTCTATTCTCTGAGCTCCTGCCATGGCATGATAATAATAACAGTAGAAGGAGAAGTAGCTCTCATATATTCAACACTTAGTAGGTCCAGTTATTGTACCAGGAGTTTTACACCCATCATCTCATCTGAACTTTAATATTCAAAGTATATTTTTCAAAAGATCAGTCCTTTAACAAGGAGTCCAGGGCTCGGGTGGGGATAGCACAGTGCACAGTTCAGAGGGCAGATTTGAAGTCAGTGAGATGTGAGTTCTAATCTTGACTTTATTAGCTATGGATCTTGGAAAAGATATTTACTCTGAGCCATAGATCAGGGAACTGAATATTTGTTTCCCAGGGTTGCTGTGACAATTTAATGAGATTGAGAGTATAGCACAAGAATTTAGTCAATATTAGTGTTTATTTACAGCTCTTACACAAAAGTTCAGACTCTGGAGACCAGGAACTGGGTTTATTCTCTTCAGCCTCCTTGTCTTCTTTGTCCTCTTTGAACCCTTGGCTGTTTTTAGCTCTCCTGGATCACCCAGTGTTCCTTGTAGTAGAGGATTTGTATGGAATGTACCTTAAGGTACATCCACAGAGATCAACCACCCCAAGCTGAGATTAAGAAGGTAATAACCTAGGGCCCTGCAGGTGGAAGAAAGAGGCACTAAAAGTGACCTAGAACTCGTATACACACACAGCAGTCCTAACCCCAAAGGCCCGGAAACAAAGGGAGTGGAACTGGACTTCGAAAGTCACAGCTGGTTGGTTACAGCTTCCAACCAGAGCACATCTATTACTGGGCACATCTATTTATGTCTCACTGCCTGAAAAGCAGGGCCTGTGTCTTATTCATCTTTGTAACTCAGCAGCCAATGCAGTGCTGGAACATGGTGGGTGCCCAATCAGTTTGTTGAATGAATATTCCCTTTCCAACTCCTCATACCCAGACTCATTGGAGTTCTACTATTTTGGCGTGTTTTCTTGTAGGGGGTACTTTAAGGTTGACTTTGATCTTCATTTGGGTGCATTGGGAAGAAGACCACACAAATATTTCTCCTGGACTCTCCATGTCTCTAGGTGATGCCTGCTTGAAAATCCCCTGTTTACATGGAGGCTCAGTCTTTGGCCAGAAGGAACTCAACCCGCATGAATCATTAATAGCAATCATTAATAGCAGCTGCAGGCCCCAGGAGTTTCCAGCAAGAGCACGAATGTCAGCAGAATGAGACAATTTCCACTGCTTGAAGCAAAAGCAAGTAAAACTAAAATGGAGTGAAAAGGTGGGGGTGAACTATTATCCTTACACATTATTAATAATAACACCTTTTATTTGAAAAAGGCTTTGGAATTGATCAACTACTCTCTCCTGTATTATTTCATTCATTTCTCACCACCCCCTTTGAGGTATTATTAACAAATTTGCAGATGAAGAAACTGCTCTGAGACAGGCCACAACAGCAGCTGGACCCTTTTGTGATCAGCTACCAACACCCTTTAATGAGAACTTGTGTGTTCCTTGATGTCTTCCTGGGAATATCTCAAAGTAAATAAGGGCTTCGTGACAGTCAGCTAGATGACCCGTAGCTGAGTGACTCTGTTCTGACCATTATTGGCTCACAACCCCTTCTTTAGAGAAAGGAGGCATTCGCCAAGATGGGATTTTCCCAAAAGGATTCTTTAGAAAGAGTGCCAGAACCTTTGCCTTCCACCTTGACAGTCCTCAGAGACAAACTGAAAGGACCTCACTTAATGTCTCATCCGAAGGGTATCTGCCGTGCTGGTTTCATCATTCAAAGCAGGAAAGGCCTTTGTCATGGTCAGATGGCTTTAATGTGTTTTGAATGCTACATAAATTCAAACTTGATGGCTCATTTATTTGTTGGATTGAAGTTTTATACAATAAACGAAGCCTTGGTATTTACTAATAACTTGTGCACTGCCCTGTGTTTGTTTAGAACAGCCAGAAGGCAAAGAAGTTGACCGAGTCTCTCATGGCCAATGTGGTTTTCAGATCCTGGCATTTCCTGGGACAGTTTACGGATCGGTGGAAGGGATGATAAGAGGGTTGTTTGCAGAGGTGTCAGGGGACACAGTTGGGAAAGGAGAAGGGGAAAGATTGCAGGTGGGTGTTTTATTCCAGACGTCTTTGACAAAGCTCTGCCCCAACTGCTTCAACCGCTGAATTCAGTGAGCTGGGAATTGGGAACTTTGAGTGACAGGCTAAGCTTGGCTAGCGACTTGTGGAGTGACCTTGGAAGATTCATTGCCCCCTGCTGTGTCTCACCACCTCACTTTGAAAAAAAAAAAAAGAAAGCTAATAATAAATTCTATTCATCGTTCAAGGTGAGCTTCCTTAAACTACTCTCCTTTCAGGAGATCTTTGCTCTTTACCTCAACCCCACCCAGAAAAACATCTCTCTTTCTCAAACTCCAATAGGTATTATTTGTCCCACGATTTACGGACAAGAACACAGGCTTTGGTGGCAGACAGAACTGAGCGTGAGTCCCAAGTCCTGTCCTTATCTAAACTTGAACAAGTCAGGAAATATTTTTGAGCTTCCGCTTCCGACAATGGAATGGGCCTAACAGTATTTATCTGCTACGTTGTCATGAGAAGTAAACCACAGAACACATGTTAGGTTCTCAGCTCATTGCCCGGCATGTAGGAAGTACTTGTAAATCCGAACAATATTAATTACAGCCTCGTGCTTTGGGGTCCAGAATAGAGTGTAAGCTCCTGGAGGGAAGGGACCGGTGGGTACCATCTTTCACAACATCCGGCACGTGGAGATGCCCTTATTTTCTGCGATAACAGATATTTACAGCCTACCTTTCAGAGACAGATAACGTGACTGCCTTTCAGAGGAGGCACTGAGAACAGCAGCATCTTTGGGTTCATTTGAAGGGTAAGAATGAATTGTGGGAGTGACGCAAGTGGGCAACATCTAGAAATCTTGACATTTCCATGGCCAAGGAAATATCTCCCTGTTTCCGCTGGGTGACAGGACTTGCCTTCGGCACCTCCTCATTTCCCCTCCGGGTCTCACATATGGAGTCCAGAGTTTCATTAGCTGGGGCAGGTTTTGGCCCCAACACGGTACCCAAGACAAGGTCCTGCTGGCCTAGAGCCTCGAGGAGCGTTCACTGGTGTCTCACGGACTCCTGGATTCCGGCACGTGGCTGCCTGGGTCCTGACCTAAGGCTCGCTTGCTTGCCTCCCGACTCCTGCTCTCTGCTGTAGATGACATGACAAGTCTTTCCCCTGCTTCTGTGCTGGAGGAGTCTTCATTTCGTTCCGGTTTGTGTTACCGAATAAATCGGGTCCCACTGCTCACCACTTACACAATCAATACTCACAAATGTCGGTAGGAAGAAAAGGTGCCTTTAATCAGAAAGCCTGCAATCTGGGGAGATGCCAAAGCATCACCTCCAAATATTCTGCTCAGCCAAGAAAATTGTAAAGGGACACAGAAGAGTAATCTCAGTTCGTCGTTGAGATGGGGGGTCAGTTAATAATCAAGATGGGGGTCAGGGTCGTTGCCATCCCCCACTGTGTGCAGGCTGTGTGCAGGCTTTTCAGCTGCCTGTGATCTTCTTTGGCTGTTGTCTTGTTCACCCGGTTTGGTCTCACAGTTTGTTTGGGAGATTACTGAAGAGGAACTTATTCTTCATTTCTACTTCTTTGATCTACTGAAAGAACCGACAAGTTAGGCAAGGTATTGTGCGATTAAAAGATTTGAAAGGTATGCTTGGGCCTCGATGAGTAGAGCATGCGGGTGTCTGGTTTAAAAGTTAGTTACAGGGCTTCCCTGGTGGCGCAGTGGTTGAGAGTTTGCCTGCCGATGCGGGGGACACGGGTTCGTGCCCCGGTCCGGGAGGATCCCACATGCCGCGGAGCGGCTGGGCCCGTGAGCCGTGGCCGCTGAGCCTGCGCGTCCGAAGCCTGTGCTCCGCAATGGGAGAGGCCACAACAGTGAGAGGCCCACGTACCGCAAAAAAAAAAAAAAAAAAAAAGTTAGTTACAGTATAGCTTTGCTAAAGTGACAGGAAACGGGGCTTCCTGCTGAGGGCAGTTTCCTGTAAAGAGCTGCTTACATTTGCACATCTTCCCCAAGTCACTTAGATGAATTCAGATTGGTCTAAGCCAATCATGGCAGTCCCATTCGCCAAATTTGGCCAATGAGAATAGAGCTTCTGAGTAAGGTTTCTTAACTCTTAAAAAAGAAAGAAAGAAAGATAAAACAGATACCAAGAAGAACTGGTCCCCTTTATTACTAGGATTCTCCAGAGAACAAATAGGATATATATACAGACAAAGAGAGAGACAGATTTATTATAAGTACTTGTCTCTGCAATTACGGAGGCTGGTGAGTTCCAAAAGTGACATGGTAAGTCAGCAAGCTGGAGGCCCAGGAGAGCTTACGGTGTAGTTCCGGTCTGAGTCTGAGGGCTGAGAACCAGGAAGCAATGATGTCGTTCTAGTCTGAAAGCCAGTGGGCCCAAGATTCTGGAGCAGCTGATGGTTCCGTTTGAGTCCAAAGGCCAGAAAAAAGTTGATGTCCCAGTTTGAAGGCAGTCAAGCAGAAGGATTCTCTCTTACCTGGGGAGAAGGTCACTCTTTTTGCTCTGTTCAAGCCTTCAACTAATTGGATGAGGCTCACCCACATTAGGGAGGGCAATCTGCCTTAGTCATTTAACCTCATCCCCAAACACCTTCACAGAAACACCCAGAATAATGCTTGACTGAATATCTGGGCAACTGGTGGCCCAGTCAAATTAACACATAAAATTAACCATCACATTCTCTTTCTGCCTTAGTGTATGTTATGGGTTGATCGCGTCCCGTTAAAAAGATATATTGAAGTCCTATCCCATGGTACTTCAGAAGGTGACCTTGTTCGGGAATGGTGTCATTGCAGACGTAAGAGGTTAAGATGAGGTCATACTGGAGTAGGGTGGACCCTGATCCAATATACCTGGTGTCCTTATAAAAAGAGGGAAATATGGACACAGATACAGAGAGAACGCCGTGTGACGATAGAGGCAGAGACTAGAATTATGCAGCTGTGAGCCAAGGAACTCCAGGGATTTTGCAGCACCAGAAGCTAAAGGTGTGGAACAGATTCTTCAACAGGGCTTTCAAAAAGAAACAACCTTGCTGACACCTTGTTTTCTGACTTCTGGCCTCTATAACTGTGAGACAATAAATTTCTGTTGTCTTAAACCACCCAGTTTGAGATACTTAGTTACAACAACCCTAGGGAACTAACATAGTGTGCGAAGGTGTGATGCCTGGGGCTTCTGGACAATCTTGCTACTATGAGGAGACCTGAGAATGACACACTGAGAATGACAGTGCAGAGTTGGAAAAACCTGGGTCTTTTGATAAATTTGTTGAGGTTCTGAAATAACCAGGTCAGAAAGACCCCCGCCTCTATACTTCTTGTAATATGAGATAGTACATACCCTAATTTTTTTCAACCATTTGGGATTGGGTTTTCTGATATTTGCTGACAAGTGCATCTGACTGATGGATGGATCCCATAGCTTCCCAATTCAGACAGATTCTTCCTTCTGTGTTCCTTGTCTTAGTGAATGGCATTACCATCCAACCAGATGCCCAAGTTTCACAAAGGAGAAACTTGGTATTCATCTTTTTTTTTTAAATTTTATTTATGTTGGCTGCTTTGGGTCTTCGTTGCTGTGCGTGGGCTTTCTCTAGTTGTAGTGAGCGGGGGCTACTCTTTGTTGCGGTGCACGGGCTTCTCATTGCGGTGGCTTCTCTTGTTGCAGAGCATGGGATCTAGGGGCGTGAGTTTCAGTAGTTGAAGCACACGGGCTCAGTAGTTATGGCACATGGGCTCTAGGGTGTGCAGACTCAGTAGTTGTGGCTTGCGGGCTCTAGAGCATAGGCTCAGTAGTTGTGGCGCAAGGGGTTATTTGCTTTGCTGCATGTGGGATCTTCCTGGACCAGGGATCGAACCTGTGTCCCCTGCATTGGCAAGCAGATTCTTAACCACTGCGCCACCAGGGAAGTACCAGTAGTCATCTCTGATGCCTTCCTTTTTTTCATCTCCCCAGCTGAATCATTCATCAGGCCCTGACAATATTACCTCTTTATTGGCTTTCAGTCTGCCCAGGCGTCAATACCTTGGTACTGTCCTCCCTTACATGTGTTACCACAGCAGCTTAACTGGACTCTCTGTGTCAAATCCTGATCAACTTAAACCATCCTCCTCACCAGAGCCAGAGTGATATTCTATAATGTATAACTGTCCCAACCTCTGCTTGGCAGAAAGTTGTTCAGTTGTGCTTTAAGCCTGAAATGGATGGAAATTGACCAGACCCACATCCTCTGCACTCCATAGTTCCAGAGTCTCTCATCTCCTGGCAGATTTTAAGGGCAGATCATACCCTTTTGTCTCTCATCTTTTTCCATACTCCAAACCATCAGTAGATATCACTTCCTAATTTCATAAGTTTCATTCTGTTTTACTAATCCTAAATATAAACAGAATTGTTCAAAAGGAGACCATTCTATTATTATTATTTTTTTTTTTGCGGTTCGCGGGCCTCTCACTGTTGTGGCCTCTCACTGTTGTGGCCTTTCCCGTTGAGGAGCACAGGCTCTGGACACACAGGCTCAGCGGCCATGGCTCACGAGCCCAGCCGCTCCGCGGCATGTAGGATCTTCCCGGACCAGGGCACGAACCCGTGTCCCCTGCATCGGCAGGCGGACTCTCAACCACTGCGCCACCAGGGAGGCCCCCATTCTATTTTTAAAGTACTTCGTGATATATGTATGAGCTTTTCATGGTGGAACTAAGGACATGGCCCTTTCTTGTTCTTTCAGAACCTGAACATACATGTAAAAACAGGATCCATTTTTGAGCCATGTGAAACTGCAGTTTATTTGTAATTAACTGCCTTTAAGACAATGTTCAAGCCCAAACTCCTTAGCACGGTGTTCATTTCCATTCATGATCTGGTTTCTGGTTGCTATCTTAGCTTCATCTTTTATCACTCATCCTGTGGTCAGACTTGAAGCTGTTGAAGTTATCACTCTCTCTCTTGCCTCAGGGTCTTTGCACATGCAGCTCCCTCAAGATGAAATGTGTTAACCAAAAATTCCAAGAATGGAGGGGAAAAAAGGGTTTCTCTGGGGTTTGTGAGGACTGCAGCCCAGGAAGCACAAATCCAAGGAAGCATTTGAATTGTGTTCTGCTGGACTACAAAATGGGGGAAGCTTATAAAGGTACCCCGCCGCGTCTGCCAAGATTACATAAATTGTTTGTCAAGAATTAGGGTTGGAGCTGGCAAGAAGTAAGGGTGCTTGTTAAGTCAGGATTAGTTGGGGTTCTAAATGATTATTGCATAGTTTTGAAGGGGGGTGCTTTGAAACTACAAGGTTGTAGCTAGCTGCTGCTAGCAGATACTGTTTTTGAAAACGGCTGATGGTATCCTTGAGTTTGATAACAGTTCAGAAAATTCAAGTTCTCAGTGATGCAGGAATGTGTCTGAAACCACATCCACCATGGCCACCCGCCTCTATTTTGGATGCCTGAACCATGGTTACTCCATTTTGATTTTTGAGTGATCTTCAGTATGTCATCAAATTCTACCCACTTCTCTTGGCCAACTAATTCTTCAAGCCTCAACTCAGACACTCCCTCCTCCTCCAGGAGACCTTTTCTGACATGCTGCTATTTTTCGGTTGGGTATTTTCAGGTTCTAGAAACAATGCTGGTGCTAAGGGGAACATGGCCTGGGACGCTCCTTGCTAGGATGGCAAAAGCACTGGAGAGAGTATGAAGAGAACTAAGTTCCCACCTTGGAGTCTGCCACTAAGGAAGCTGTGGGACCTCAGGGAAGTCCCTTCTCCTCTTGGAGGTGTCAGTCACTCTGCCTATTGAATAAGGGAGAAGGACTATATCAATGGGTTCAAAACTATGTCCTTCAGAGCCCAGGGACTCCAGAGACAGGGCCCAAGTAAGGAGCAAAAGGAGGGCAAGACAACCTCTGGATCCCATCTTCTTATTCCATTCAGATCTTACTTATATCTGCATCATATATTGGGATTTCATCAGAGTTGGGGGGAAAAAGAGGAATTATGCGCTTAAAAGTGTTAGAAAACCATTGATCTTTCTAATTAAAGTCTTGTTCAGCGCAAAGATTCGGCTGTAACACAGGCAGATGAAGAGAGGGAGATGGGTGAGGAAACAAAGGTGATGATGGCAACGTCTGTGAGAGGAAGTGAGGCGAGCCTGGCAACCCAGCCAATCACTTTGGTCCTGTCAAACCTGGTCCAGGTGGTCCAGAAGCAAGAGGTTTTGTGATGAGACTGGACATTAGGGGTTTGGAGTCAAAAGCTTGGGTCTTTGGGATTTCAAACCAGTGTCTCACACCCTTAATGCTCAGTAGAATCACCTGGGAGCTTTTAAGAAACACTGATAGCAGAAGCAGCTCCTCAGACAACCGAACCAGTCTCTAGCAGTAGAGCGGAGGCATCTAGGTGATTCTGAAGCATCTCAAGCCTGGGAGAGGAAGTACTGTGATTGTCTTGCCCACCATCATATTCCTGGTGCCCAGCAAATATGATATGCAGGCAACAGCAAATATTTGTGGAATAAGTGAGTAAATGAGTTTAATATTAGCAACGGATAGCTTATATCTCCTTATTTGGGTTATTGCAACTTGCCGAGGTTTAGTTTTCTCAGATGTAAGATGAGAAAAGGCATTTCTACCTGAAGTGATGCTTTGAGAATTACAAATATGCCAAGTACCTTGCACAGCACATGGTATATTGTAGTTGATTAATAAAGTGGTAATACCATCATTAGTGGCAATGGTATTGCTCAGATTTGGAGCAAAAAATACTGAGTTCCAGTTTGGCTGCATTGTATCGGTCAGGATAGGCTAACTTATGCTGCGGTGACAAACAACCCCTAAATCTCAGGGGTATAACACAGCAAAGGTTTAGTTTTACCCATATGACTTGTCCATCACAGTGTGGCTGGGGGCTGTCACAGTCTCAGTCATAGGGAACATTGCCACTCACCATGAGGGTAAAGAGGAATCTTCTGGGCAAACACCCAGCCAAGGAGTGACCCACTTCCCTTCCACTCACGACTGATTGGCCTACCTAGTCACAAGGTTCTATCAACCACAGGGGCCCAGAAAGTTCAATCATCCCATGTGCCCAGAAGGCAGAGAATGGAAAGTTACATTGATGAGTGACAAGAATGATTAGGAGGGTTCTTCCCAATGGTCCTGCATGACTCCGGACACACCCAACTCTGAACAAGGACAGTGGGTGTCAATGACAGCTTGAGAAACAAGGAACCCTGGGCATCTGCTGTGTTTTGATACCCAACATTGAGTCCTCCTTCTTTTGGAATCAGCACTCAGACATAATTTTCAAACAACCTAAGGAGATCTAATTTACGTATCACAAATCTCACCAGTTTTAAACATACAATCAAGATTTTCAGTAACTTTATAGAGTTGTGGAACCCTCACCACAATCCAGCATTTCCATCACCTCATGCCTGGTTGAAGTCAATCCCCACTCACACGCCCAGCCTCAGGCAAATATCAATCTGTTTTCTGTCTTACATAATGGCCTTTTCTGAACATTTGAAATTGTACAATATATAGTCTATTGTGTCTGGCTTCTTTCATTTCATATGATGTTTTTGAAGTTCATCCATGTTGTAGCATTATAGGGGGTTCAAAGGATTTTGGGGCTGATCAAGGAAAAAGATATGACCAGGAGGGACAGTAACACACAACAAGCTTCATTGAGTGGTGCTTAGAATTACATGAAAGGGGAAGTCCCTTTCAGGATGAGACCATCCAGATGCTTATGGGTCTGGGGCCACCATCTGGAGGGGGAGGGGAGCAAGGGAACTAAGAGAGAGCTGGATCATAAAGGGGGCTTGTGTGTCTAGGTGATGTCACTCAGCAATGCATGGTAGTCTCTGGGTAGAGGGATGGACAGCAGCAGCTTGGGGTCTTTCTGGCCCAGGGCATATCTTTTCAATTGCTAGCAGATATAGGGTGAGGTTTAGTGGAACATGCAAAGCAGGGATGTTTAACTGGCTAAAAATCTGCTTGTTTAGACTATATTTAGAATAATTGGATGTATAAGAAATCGAGTTTCATCAGGATTTTTTGCTAATGGATCTCAGTCTGCAGACATAAACAACCTAGGGGCCAATACACAGAGGCCATATTTGGCTCATTTATACAACAAGCATGTATCAGTATTTCTTTTCTGTTTTTGCTGAATTATATTCCATTGTATAGATATACCACATTTTGTTTATCTATTCATCAGTTGATGAACATGTGATCATTTCCAATATTTGTCTCTTATAAATAATACTGCTATGACCTTTCAAGAACAGGTCTCTTTGTTGAGATATGTTTTCATTTCTCTTGGGTAGATTCCTGGGAGTGGCATAGCTAGGTCCTATGCTAACTTTATATTTACCTTTTTAAGAAACTGCCCAGCTGTTTTCCAAAGCAGCTGGATACATTTTACATTCCCACCAGTGATGTATGAGGGGTCTAATTTCCCCACATCCTTGCTAACTTTTGTTATTGTCTGTCTTTTGATTATAGCCATTCTAGTTGGTACAACGTGGTGTCTCATTGTGGTTTCAATTTGCGTTCCCCAATGACTAATGATGTTGAGCATTTTTCATGTGTTTATCAGTGATTGATATATCTTCCTTGGTGATATGTCTATTCAAATCTTGTGCCCTTTCTTAAATTGAATTGTTGTCTTCTTTGGTTTGTTATTTATTCTGGATACAAGTCTTTTACCAGATATACAATTTGCAAATATTTTCTCTCAGTCCATGATGTATTTCTTCACTTTCTTAATAGTCTCTTTTGAAGGACAAAGATGTTAATTTTGATGAAATCCAATTTATCAATTTTTTTTTCTTTTATGGATCATGCTTTTGGTGTTGAATCTAAGAACTCTTTGTCTAATCCAAGGTCACAAGGATTTGTTCCTATTTTTTCTTTCTAGAAGTTCTATAGTGTTAGCTCTTAAACTAAAGCTTAGTTATGATCCATTTTGCATTAATTTTTTATGTATGGTGTGAAGTAAGGATATCCATTTGTCATGTGGATATTCAATTCTCCCAGCACTGTTTGTTGAAAAGACTATTCTTTGCCCATTGGATTGTCTTGGCATCTTTGTTGAAAATCAATTGACCATAAATATGATGTCTTTATTTCTAGACTCAATTCTTTTTAATTTAAATATATGTATCTCCTTATGGCATTGTCACATTGTCTTGATTACTATAGCTTTATAGTAAGTTATGAAGTGAAAGTTCTCCCACATTTTTCTTCTTTTTCAAAATTGACTTTGCTATTCTGAGACTTTTGCCTTTTCATATATATTTTAGGATCAGCTTGTTAATTTCTGAAAAAAATCCTTCTAGAATTTTAATAGAGATTATGTTGAATCTATAGATTATTAGGGGGATAACTTATTAACAATTTTGTCTTCCAATCCATGAACCTGGATTGTCTCTGAATATATTCAGATCTTCGTTAATTTCTCTCAGTAATTTTCAGTGCACAAGTCTTACACTTTATTGGTTAATCTATTATTAAATATTTTATCGTTTTTGATGCTATTGTGAATGAAATTGCTTTCTTAATTTCATTTTGTGGATTGTTAGTTACTGTTATGTAGAAATACAACTGATTTTTGTATAATGATCTTCTACCCTGGACCTTGATGTACTCATATATTATTTCTAATAGTTTAAAAAGAAAATTGTATGGATTCCCTAGAATTTTCTCCATATGGAATTATGTAATCTGCAAATAGAGACAATTTTACTTCCACCTTTTAATCTGGATAGTTTTAGTTAAAATTTTTTTGCATTGATTCACTAGCTAAAACCTCTAGCAAAATGGTAAATAGAAAGTGATGAGAGAGGACATCCTTGCTTTGTTCCTGATCTTAAGGGGAAGGCATTAAGTCTTTCACCTTTATGTAGGATATTTAGCTGTAAATTGAGGAAGTTGCCTTCTATTCCTAGTTTGTCGAAAAATTTTAGTTGAATGAGTGTTGGATTTGGTTAAATGCTTTTTCTGCACCTATTGAGATAATCATGTGGCTTTATTCTCTTAATATGGTGCTTTACATTAATTAATGTTCAGATGTTAAACCAATCTTGCATTACTGAGATAAATCCTACATGGTCATGGTATATAATTCTTTTTTATATGTTTCTAGATTCATTTAGCTAATATTTTGTTGAGGATTTTTGCATCTATATTCCTGAGGATATTAGTCTGTAGTTTTATTTTCTTGTTATATCTCTGTCTGACTTTGGCATCAGGGTAATACGGACTTCATAGAACGATTTGGGAAGTGTTTCCACTCTGTATTTTCTGGAAGGGTTTCTGAAGGATTGGTATTATTTATTATTTAAATACTTGATAGAATTCACTAATGAAGCCATCTGGGTCTGCAGTATTTTTGCACGTTCAGGAGAAGATTTTTATTTACTGGTTCAATTTTTTGTTGTTGTTATAGGTCTTCATATTTTAAAAATTTCTTCTTGAGTCCATTTTGATTGTATTTTTCTATAAATTTGTCAATTTCATTTAAATTTTCTAGTTAGTTGCTGTAACATTGTTCATACTAATCCTTTATAATTCCTTTACAGTAGAATCCTCTCTTTCATTTCTGATTTTTGTCATTTCTGTCTTCTCTCTCTCTCTTCTTTTATTTTTTGGTCAATGTAGCAAAAAGTTTGTCAATTTTTAAAAATATTTTCAAAGAACCAGATTTTGGTTCTATTACTTTTTCAGTGTTATTTTGTTTTCTATTTTGTTCACTATAATTTTTATTATTTCCTTTCTCTGTTTGCTTTGGGTTTAGTCTGTTCCTTTTTTTTTTTTAGTTTCTTAAGGTGGAAGCTTAGGTTATTGATTTGAGATCTTTCTTCTTTTATAATATAAGCATTAAAACTATATGTTTTCCTATTAGCACTGTTTTAGCTGCATCCCATAAATTTTTGATATGTTGTGTTTTCATTTTCATTCATTTTAAAATATTTTAAAATTCCCTTGTAATTTTTTTTCTTTGACTCATTGGTTATTTTGAAATGTGTTATTTAATTTCCAACTATTTATGGATTTCCTGATTTTATTTCTGTTGCTGGATTTTAATTTAATTCCTTGTTATTTAACTGCCCCCTACCTCCCCCAGCACCTTCAACGTGTCTTTTCACTGCCTTTCGGCTTTCACTGTTTCTAATAAGGAGTAAGCTGTTAACTTTATTGTTGTCTCTCTGTATGTGATGAGTCATTTTTCTCTTGTTTCTTTCAAGCTTGCTTTTAGTTTTCAACAGATGAATTAGAGTTTTCATCTTTTCTGGATATATGCCCAGGAGTGGGATTACTGGATCATATAGCAACTCTATTTTTAGTTTTTTAAGGAGTCTCCATACTGTTCTCCATAGTGGCTGTACCAATTTACATTCCCACCAACAGTGTAGTAGGGTTCCCTTTTCTCCACACCCTCTCCAGCATTTATTGTTTGTGGACTTTTTGATGATGGTCATTCTTACCAGTATGATGTGATGCCTCATTGTAGTTTTGATTTGCATTTCTCTAATAATTAACAATAATGAGCATCTTTTCATGTGCCTGTTGACCATCTGTATGTCTTCTTTGGAGAAATGTCTATTTAGATCTTCTGCCCATTTTTTGATTGGGTTGTTTGTTTTTTTGATATTAAGCTGTATGAGCTCTTTGCATATTTTGAAAATTAAGCCATCATTGGTTGCATCATTTGCAAATATTTTCTACCAGTCTGTATGTTGTCTTTTCATTTTGTTTATGATTTCCTTTGCTGTGCAAAAGCTTATAGGTTTGATTAGGTCCCATTTGTTTATTTTTGCTTTTATTTCTTTTGCCTTGGGAGACTGATCTAAGAGGATATTGCTATGATTTATGTCAGAGAATGTTTTGCCTTTGTTCTCTTCTAGGAGTTATATGATGTCATGTCTTATATTTAAGTCTTTAAGCCATTTTGATTTTATTTTTGTGTATGGTGTGAAGGACTGTTCTAACTTCATTGATTTATATGAGGCTGTCCAACTTTCCCGACACCAATTGCTGAAGAGACTCTTTTCTCCATTGTATATTCTTGCCTCCCTTGTTGAAGATTAATTGACTGTAGGTGTGTGTATATGATGTAGTTAGATGTAGGTCTATTTGTATTTATACTAGTTGGAGTTCATAGAACTTCTTGAATCTGTAGATTCATGTTTCTTATCAAATTTGGGGACTTTTTTTTGCCATTATTTCTTCTAATATTTTTATGGCATTTCTCTCACTTCTCTCCTTCTGAAATTCCCATTATATGCATGTTGGCGTGCTCAATGGAGTCTTACCACTGTTTGAGGCTCTGTTCAATTTTCTTCTTCTTCTTTTCTTCTTCAGATTTTATAATTTTTGTTGATTTATATTCAAGCTCCATTTCACTTACTTTACTTTTCAACCGTAAATTTTCCATTTGGTTCTTTTCAAAACATAATTTCTATCTGTTTGTTGATATTCTCTGTTTGATGAGTCATCATCACCATACTTTCCCTTAATTTTTAAATGTAATTTCTTTTAGTTTTGAACATATTTTTACTAGCTGCTTTGAAGTTTTTTTTCTGCTAAGTCCACTGTCTTATAGGACTTCTCAGAGACAGTTTCTATTGACTGCTTTTTCTCCTGAGATTTTTCCACTTTCCTGTTTCTTCAAATGTCTTATAATCTTTTATTGGAAACTAGACATTTTAGATAATATATTGTAGCAACTCTGGATTCTCATTCCCTCTCTGGGAGTTGTTATCATTGTTTTTTTGTTTGTTTATTGACTTGCTTGGACTTATTTGGTAGAGTCTCTCTTTACTTCAGTGTGTGACAGCTGATGTCTTTACTAAGTTTTCTTTTTTGTTCTTGTTTGTCTTTCTAAGCTTGCCTTCCGACAATTCACCCTTAGTTCAGTACAGGTTACTAACTGATCAGAGGTTGTGCTCAAGCACATTGAGCCAGTAAGCCTTCCACCTTTTGCTGATATATCTCTATATGGATTTGGAAACACATTTAAAGTTCAGGCAGTTTATAAATTTCCTTTGCTTTTACTTTATTCTGACCTTGTTTGTGTCTTCTCTGCATGTACACAAAACTTCACATTTTTTCAGGGATATGTATTTAGCTATGTAGATAGCTAGTCTTCTCCAGTCTCTCCTGAATATGCACTTAGCCTGGAGCATTACAGCCTTTGAGACCTCTAGGAATAATCTGGGCTTATTGAGGCCCACTATGCCTGTCTAGTTCCCTTGATGTCCTCATCAAATTTCTGGCTATGCTTCTAGTCTCCTACCAACGTCCCAACCAATACCCCCACCGATATCACAACCTCAGACTAACAGTGACATTGACCTTCCCCCAATCTTTGCTAATAAAATCAGTACTGTTTCTCATGATGTCTGAAGGCATGGGATTTCTTCCATGTTCCCTCCAAATCATATCAACCTGCTCTGGAAAAAATGCAGTTGGTTTTTAGAGCTTGCCCTGCCCTGGTAGACCTATTATACTGATGGAACTGAAGGGATGGTAAGAACAGTCGAAAGCTAAAACATCATAGAGTCCAGTTGTCCTTAGCCAAGTTTCAGTAGGTTTACTTGAGTAAACACTTCTCAATCTTTTGGTATGCCTTTGGTCAGTTTCCAGTTGTCTCAAAGTTGTTTTTGACAATTCTGTCCAGTTTTACAGTTGTTTGGTGTGGGGAGAGGGAAGAATTTGTTAAGTTTCTCTCCCTGTCATTCTGGTAATCCCACCTTTTCAATATAATTTCATGTCATTATGTCTCTATTGTGTGCTGCTTTGCTGAGACTGTTAACCAGAGGCCCCACCCTTTTCTAGCCAGGAGATACACCTAAGACACAAGCTGAGTCATCACATTCTTTGGACTCAAATTTTAAATCTTGGTGGAAATGATACAAAAATAGAAAATAAAAAGTTGTGCTTCATTAGCACACACTCTGACAAGATTCTCAATTATCTCCTGCTACCTACATTTCTGGGGCTTCCCTGGTTCCCATCATGTACCAAGCCTGGTTGTCTGGCCTGTCATCAGTTGTGGAAGGACACCTATGTTCATCCAAAAAATACCTTTCCTGCTCAGGTGAGCCAGACCCTGTTTCTGTTGCTTGCAAACAAAGAGCCTGACTGATACAGCTTTTCAAAGGATGTGCAGAAGGGAATCTTTTAAAGACTCTGGATAAGAGGCCAGTTATTCACTTGACGGTTTTCGAGATTGATGCAACACACATGTGCCTATGGAAGCTCCTGGGGCGGTGGTGTGCTGTGTGTCTGATGAGATCCCACTGGATGGGCCAAGTCTGCACCTGTCACCAGTCACAAAGAGGATCCAATTTTTATCCATTTCGTCTGGAGAACCATCTGGGCTGGGAATAGCAGTAATAATAACAAATCATTGTCACCAGATTTCCTCGTAGATAGCACTTCATTTTTGTTGCTCTTGTTAAAAATCATGTGTTCAAGTCTGCTGGTGAATAAGCAGCCAGCAATTGTTACAAAGGCTGTCCTGAGCTGTCACGAGACTGAACTGGGACAGGGCCTAGGAACATGGCAAAGAGAGACTTGGCTGCTGGTAGTCTTTTCTGGAGGGGCAGAAGGCTGGGAGGAAAGCCACAGAGGCTATGATAGAAGGAAGTCCTACTGAAATCCATGCAAGGGAACGTTGGGTAGCAATGGCTTACTTATCAACATCATGTATGACAATCTAGGGTTTTGTTTCATGAGGGCCAGCAGCAGGATATGAATGCTTAAGTAAGCAATCTGTGACATTAAGTAGCATTAATAGAGGTATATCATCTTAAACAAGGGAGATGACAATTCTTCTTTATTCCATGCTTCTCAGAGCACTCAAAGTTACGTCTTATTTTGGCATCATATATTTTGCATGCTATAGACTAACAAGAACACATTCAGAGGAGAACAATCAAGATGGCAAACTGTGGAGAAAAGGGAACACTCCTGCACTGCTGGTGGGAATGTGAATTGGTACAGCCACTATGGAGAACAGTATGGACGTTCCTTAAAAAACTACAAATAGAACTACCATATGACCCAGCAATCCCACTACTGGGCATATACCCTGAGAAAACCATAATTCAGAAAGAGTCATGTACCACAATGTTCATTGCAGCTCTATTTACAATAGCCCGGAGATGGAAACAACCTAAGTGCCCATCATCAGATGAATGGATAAAGAAGATGTGGCACATGTATACAATGGAATATTATTCAGCCATAAAAAGAAACGAAATTAAGCTATTTGTAATGAGGTGGATAGACCTAGAGACTGTCATACAGAGTGAAGTAAGTCAGAAGAGGAAGACAAATACCGTATGCTAACGCATATGTATGGAATTTAAGAAAAAAAATGTCATGAAGAACCTAGGGGTAAGACAGGAATAAAGACACAGACCTACTGGAGAATGGACTTGAGGATATGGGGAGGGGGAAGGGTGAGCTGTGACAAAGAGAGAGAGAGGCATGGACATATATACACTAACAAACGTAAGGTACATAGCTAGTGGGAAGCAGCCGCATAGCACAGGGAGATCAGCTCGGGTGTTTTGTGACCGCCTGGAGGGGTGGGATAGGGAGGGTGGGAGGGAGGGAGACCAGGAAGGAAGAGATATGGGAACATATGTATATGTATAGCTGACTCACTTTGTTATAAAGCAGAAACTAACACACAACTGTAAAGCAATTGTACCCCAATAAAGATGTTAAAAAAAAAAAAAAAGATGGCAAACTGACCATGTGAGGAACAATGGGAAGAAGAGAGGGCATTTCGTTTATGGAGGAGGAATTAAGAGGGTGGAATAGAGAAGGGGAGGTATGATAGCTATTTTTAGAGAACTGAATGGCTGACAGGTGGAGGAAGGATAACATTTGTTCTCTCTGTTGCCAGTGACAGATTTAGGATCAATGGGCAGAAGTTACACATAGACACATTTTAATTCCATAACCCTCTAAGTGAAATACTTAAATATATTTTCCCACAGGTCACCTGGAAATGTGTTTGCATCTTAGAATTCCAGCCAATGAATGTATCTTTGTAAAGACTAGGGCTGTTAATTTATAAGTACCTACACTGATAAATGACAGGTAGGTGATGTCTATATGACTTATGTATATATATACATCTAAGGTTTTGTTTACTTACTCTTTAAAAAAATTAAGGTTAGCAATTGTACTACAGGTTGTAACCTGTAATAGCAAATATATGCTTCCTATTTTAAATTAACTCACTGTACACACCCTATTTATAAAAGAACTATGCGTATTTTAGGCATCTGTTTGCTGAAAGATGTTTAAGAGTTTTAAAGGAATTTGCAGAACCATGTGTAAGAGCTCAGAGAAATGGAAGACGATACACTAATAAAACCTTAAAGAAGAGATCAAGTAGCTGACAAGTGACAGACTAACAGTGAGGAAAGAGTGGGAATTAGAAGAAGAGCAAACAGTTCTACAACTGTCAGAAGGAGCAGAGGAGAATAATCCATCAGCTGTAATCAAGGTGGATGGGCGCAGCATAGAACATGTTAAAACTGTCTGCACGGCACCAACCTTAGACTGTGGTACCCTACCGTATAAACCATTAAAATGGTCATCCATGCGCCACAGGAGTAAGACTCAGAACCACAGCTGGCTCATCCAACACTTCTGGGTGAATTAGAAAAAGGACCCCTAGTGGGCACATGCAGCCCTGTAGGTGAATGAATCACTTGCGGTGAAACTTGGCCGGGCTTTACCTTTCTTACGCCCCTTCTTCTGAGCATCTATGTGCAGGGAATAGCTGTCTCCAGACCTGGATGGTCTTGACATGATCTATTCTTATGTTCTGAAACCCATTTATATCTCTGGACTGTTTTAGGATGGGGTCATAAGAATGAGGTTATTCATTGCGTTTGGAATTGAATGAGATACATCATACAACATACAACTGGTAATGAAGAATTTTTAGAGCTATCCAAATCTGAAATGTAAAGTTTTAAGAGAAAGTGCGTTCCCCATGATTAGAGGGGTTCAAGCAAAGGTTTGGTTACAAGAAGTAAGAAAACAGTTTGTTACTACAACCAAGATCTAAAGTTTGAATGTAACTAGGAGCAGAGTGGTAAGGCTGTGTCGGTGGTTTCGAAATGTTAAGGTATATAAGAACCTCCTGGAGGTTACAAGCATATATTGCCTCAAAGTTTCTGATTCAGTAGATGTTCTAATAGGCTCTCAGGTGAGGTTGATGTTGATGCTTCAGGGACCACACTTTGAGACTGGCCTAGACAGTCATTCAGAAATTTTAATGTGGTTTTGAATCACTTGGAGATCTTGTGAAAATGTAGTTTCTGATTCATCAGGTTTGGGGAGGGGAGGCTTGGGGTTCTGGATTTTCTGGGCAAGCTTCCAGGTGCTGGTCCAGGACCCAGGCTTTGAGTATCAAGTGCACAGCACTAGTTCCATGGCAGCTGCTGAGTCATGTAACAAGTTATCTCGGCTGTAGAGACTAGAAGACTGTTGGGCAGGAAGCCAGGTGGCTCATTCATTCATTTCACAGATATGAGTGCCTACTGAGTGTCAGCTGCTGGTAAAGGTGCTGGGGACATAGCAGTGAAGAAGCACAGACCTCGCTTTCATGGAGCTCCCGTTCCAGAGAAGCCAAGTCATGTTTAACAGCTCACTCTCCAAACTCTCAGAGACCTCTTCTTTTGGCTTCAGTATTTTATATCACAGCTTATCCTGAGGAAGGAGAAGAAATACAAAGCACTGCAGAAAAGTAGAATAACTTAAAATACTTTTTTCTTCCCACTTTAAGAAGTATAAAATTTCTTGACTTATAAATAAATTTTTCAGAAAAGATGTTCATATATTTACATAGGCATACTCACTTTTACTTTTTCCCCCAAATTTCTAAACAAAATATACATCAAGATGAATCTTAATGTCACTGTCATGTGGTGAAACAGACATGGTTAAAACATAGACATTGACTTTTAAATTGGGATGGTCCAAAAATGCGGATCAGGAGAGTGTTTGGAGGAAGTAGACAGTTTTGAAGGGAGCAAATGGGAATTTTCCACTGCCCTCTTCCTTCCCTCCAGGAAGTCTGGGTGAATGGGAAGGAATCAATAGAGTGGCAGTTCAGGTGAAGCAGTGGCCAAAAGAATGGGTTCAATTTCTGTCTGTATCACTTACAAATCATGTGATCTGGGTAAGTTACTTAATGACTCTGATCCCTACTCCTTACCTGAAAAAGAGGAATAAAGTCTACCTTGCAAGGTAGTTGAGGGAAGAGTGAAATAACATACATAAGCCTCACAGTGAACTCTCAGTGAATGGTGGCAGGATAGAGGTAGACTAGAAAGTCACCATAGTTCAGTGGTATTTTTGAGAGACATGTAAGCAATGCAGAGGGCTAGATATAGCCCTTCTTCTTGGCCAGCTTTCTAGAAGGAGGCTCAGAATACAATAGAAGAATGTTGTTGGGATAAAAAGGAAAACATCAACCAGATAATAAAGAACTGAGTTAGACTGAGCTGAGGGAGACCTATGGCTACAACTAGGATGGATTCCTTTCTAGGATTAGGGCATTGGAATTTTACAATAGACACACAAGAACAGCTTTTGAATTTGTGGCGCTTTTAAATATACCTAAAATTACAATACCCAAAGCTGTGAAGTTGCAATAAAACTGCTATACCCATAAGTTTTTGGTGGAAAAGGGTCCTATCTTTTAGGAAAGTAATTTGGCAGTGTGGATTAGACATTACGAAAAGGTTCATATGCTTTCACTTCGTTATTTTTCTTTTGGAAATTTATTCTAAAGAAATAATCCAAAAGAGGGAAAATAAGGAAGGTGATTATTTTTATTACCTGTATTTGAGAAGAAAAAATAGGAGGCAGCTGTAGTGATTTACAAAATTTTTAAAAAATTTTTACTGAAATATAATTACATACGACATTGTATAAGTTTAAGGTGTACAACGTGTTGATTTGATATACATATATGGCAATATGATTACCACTGTAGCCTTAACTAACACATCCATCATGTTATATAATTATTATTTCTTTTTTGTGGTGAGAACATTTAAGATCTACTTTCTTAGCAACTTTCAATTATGTAATACAGTATTGTTAACTATAATCACACTGCTGCGATTAGATCCCTAGAACTCATCTTCTAACTGCAAGTTTGTACCTTTTGACCAACATCTCCCCAATTTCCCCCACCCCATTCTCTTCTCTGTTTCTAGGAGTTTGGATTTTTTAGATTCCACAAATAAGTGAGATCATACAACATTTGCATTTATCTGTCTGACTTATCTCACTTAGTGTAATGCTCTCAAGGTCCATCCATGTTGTCAAAAATGGCAGGATTTCCTTCTTTCTCATGGCTGAATAATATTCTATTGTGTGTATATATAGATATATACCACTTTATATATCCATTCTTCTTCCACTCATCTGTTGATGAACACTTAGTCTGCTTCCATATCTTGGCGATTGTGAATAAAATGCTGCAATAAACACAGAATGCAGTTATCTTTTTGATATCTTATTTTCATTTCCTTTGGATAGATACTCAGAAGTGGATTGCTGGATTATATGGTAGTTCTATTTTTTGAGGACCCTTCATACTGTTTTCCAAAGTGCTGAACTAATTTACATTCCCACCAACAGTGCACAAGGGTTCCTCCTTATTTATTTATTTTTCTTAGTTTAATGTAATCCCACTTGTTTTTTGCTTTTGTTGCTTCTGCTTTTTGTGTCATGTCCAAAAAACCATTGCCAAGACTGATGTCAAGGAGGCTTTTCTCTGTTTTCTTCTAGGAATTATATGATTTCAGGTCTTATGTTTAAGTCTTTAATCCATTTTGAGTTAATTTTTGTGAGTGGCGTAAGACAGGGGTCCAATTTCATTTTTTCTGTATGTAGTTATCCAGTTTTCCCACCATTATTTATTGTAGAGACTATCCTTTCCCCACTGAGTATTCTTGACTTCCTGTCAAGTGTTAGTTGACCATATATGTGAGGGGTTATTTCTGGGCTTGCTATTTTGTTCCATTGGTCTGTGTGTCTATTTTTATGCCAGTACCACACTGTTTTGATTATTATAGTTTTTAATATAGGCTGAAATCAGGAAGTGTGAGACCTCCAGCTTTGTTTTTCTTTCTCAGGATTGCTTTGGCTATTTGGAATCTTCTGTGGTTCCATACACATTTTAAGATTTTATTTTTTATTATGTGAAAAATGCCATTGGAATTTTGATAGAGATTGCATTGAATCTATAGGTGGCTTTGGGCAGTCCTTCCTTTTCTATAATAAAGTCTTTGTTTGCAGCTGGATAGCTTTCACATTCTGCTTCTTTCCCACAGAAGGTTGGAGATCCAAAGGCCTTTTTTCAATTTGTGCTACTTCTGTCTTTCAGTTCAAGATGGTATTGCTTCTGCCAATATAATTCTCTTGAAAATTTTGTGGGTCTTTATGAATCTTATTAGAGTTTCCTTCCTAAGGCAAAACCCACAAAGGGTCTTTGAGGCAGACCCTTCTCTATCTTGGACTCTCAGTAAGACTGCTAAGGGCAATATCCTTAAGAGTCTAGAAGCTCTATTATTTAAGAGATAAGGTCTACAAAGCGTGACCTTAAGATCCTTAGACATTTTTAATATGGTTGATGATGTTTATGAGATACCACTTGGATCTTTCTGAAATCTTTAAAAGAATGTTTTTAAGTCACCTTCTCTGGATTCATTTTTACCCTGTGACTACAACTTCCTGAAAATCTTTTTCCTGGGGCTCTTTTTTTACTTTAAAAACCCTTTGCTGGCTAAAAATATTCTCTTGGGCTATTTGTATTTCCTCCAAATTCCACTTGAAAACTGAATAGTTGGTTTATCAGTTTATCTGTTTATATCTCTCTGCCCTCATTTTATTAAAGGCAGCTCAAAGAAGCCATGTGGCATCTTAAACACTCTGCTTAGAAGTTTTCTTAGCTGGAGCATAGAGTTCATTGAGTGTACTTTCTACTTTCCACATCACTGCAGGTGATGGTTTTGCTAAACTTTCCACCACTACATTACAACCATCTCCTTTCATTCAGCTTCTTGTAACATTTTCCTCACATTCCTTTAAGCCCTCACTGACATACGTCTCAGGTCTTTCCAGCCCTTACCCCTTGCCCAGTGTCAAAGTCAATGCCACACATTTTAGGTTTTTGTTAGAGCAGCCGCTCATTTCCAGGTACCAAAATTCATTTTTGTTACTATTGTTGTGTAGAAAACTGCCTCAAAAAACTTAGGGGCTTAAACCAACAGTTTTATTTTGCTCGTGATTTTGTGCATCAGAAATTTGAAAAGAGCTTAGCTGAGCAGTTCTCACTTGAGGTTATTCATGCAGTTGCAATAAGATGTCAGCTGGGGCTACAAACATCTGATGACTTAACTGGGCTGGATTTCCAAGACGGCTCACTCATACGGTTAAGAGTTGATGCTGGCTGTCAGCTGCAAGCTCAGCTGGGCTGTCGATCAGAGTGTCTACATGTGGGATCTCCAGCATGGCAGTCTCAGGATACTTGGCCTTCTTACATGGTGCCAGTTTCCCCTAGAGCTAACATCCCAAAAGAACCAGGCAAAAGACTTTTCTGAACCAGTTTTGCAAGTTATGCAGCATTACTTCTACTGCATTCTATTGGCTACAAGGAGGTCACAAGTCATCCCAGATTAGAGGGGAGGAGACATAGAAACTACCTCTTAAAGAGAGGAGTGGCAAATAATTTGCAGATATGTTTGAAAACTGTCAGACAACATATTAAATTCTCTAGGATTAAGTACAAAAGCCAGAATCTAGAATTGAATGTATACTGTCATTGGAGCAATACACAAGGAACGAGGATATGGAAAACATCAGAAAGAAATGCAAAAATTATTGTAACTGTTTTGTTATTATGGATGACTTTTCTTCATTTATTTTATAATAGGAAGGAAAGGTGGAAGGAAAGAAAACAACATATAGATCTAAGTGATTCCATGTTTTTGCTTTTTAACCTCTGTTCCATTTTTCTTAGAGTTTACAATTAGTATAGCTATAAGAATCACTTTAAGCTGGGTCTGGGGATGAGATGGGGAGCATTGAGAAGATGACTGGTTGGACATGAGGCAGCCCTGGACTGAGCAGTGGTCTGCAGGCTTTTATATGATACTATCTAATTTAGGGCCATGCAGAAACCCACAGGTGTTACCTTTTTTTTTTTCTTTTTTCTTTTTTTGGCTGCACCGCGTGGCTTGTGGGATTTTAGTTCCCTGACCAGGGATCGAACCCAGGCCCTCGGCAATGAGAGCACAGAGTTGTAACCACTGGACCACCAGGGAATTCCCAGTGTTAACTTTTTTTTTTTTTTTTTTTTTGCGGTACACGGGCCTCTCACTGTTGTGGCCTCTCCCGTTGCGGGGCACAGGCTCTGGACGCGCAGGCTCAGTGTCCATGGCTCACGGCCTCAGCCACTCCACAGCATGTGGATCTTCCCGGACTGGGGCACGAACCCGTGTCCCCTGCATCAGCAGGTGGACTCTCAACCACTGTGCCACCAGGGAAGCCTGAGTGTTAACTTCTTAGTTGCAGGCTCAGTACCTCCCAAAGCGGGTTCATACATTCCATTACAATCAAATTCTGTTTCTTCTGTGAAAGAATTAAAAGGAGAAATAGATCAAGTGATGTCACTGAAAAATGGTATAAGCCTGTCCAAACAGAATGTGCTTACATTCAGTCACCCAAGAAATGTGGAGTCAAAAGCCACCCATGTGTTACAGCTGTATATACTCCACCACACCCATCTGCCCCCTCCCCGTCCCATCCCCACTGTGGCATCCAGAGAGCTTCCTTGATCTGCTTTTGCTCACACATTAGAACCTGGATCATGATACAAGTGGAAGAACTCTTACGGACTGAATTGTATACTCTCAAGATCCCTATGTGGAAGCCCTAACCCCCAATGAGACTGTATTTGGAAACAAGGCCTTTAAAGAGGTAATTATGGTTAAATGAGGTCATCAGGGTGACCTAATCTGATAGGATTAATGTCCTTATCAGAAGAGGGGGAGATGCCAGAGATCTCTCTCTCTCTCTCTCAGCACACACACAAAGGAAAGGCCATGTGAGGACACAGAAAAGAGACAGCAATCTGCAAGCCAGGAAGAGAGGCCTCAGGAGTAACTCAACCTGCTAACACCTTGCTCTTAGACTTCTAGCCTCCAGAACTGTGAGAAGCTAAATTTCTGTTGTTTAAGACACCCAGTCTGGGTACTTCATTATGGCGACCAGAGCAGACTAATACAAGGTCCATCAAGCTGGTTCCTGGTGTCCTTTTGACATGTCCCCATTATTTATTGATCACTTCTTTACTTTCTGACAAAATCGAATGCTTTCGCTGCCTGTAATAGACAGAACAATGCCCCCTCCCCCCACCAAAGATGTCCACATCTTAATCCTCCAAGTTTGTGAATAGGTTACCTTGACAGCAATCAGCCCAGCACATCTGCTGCCATATGAAATTTCCCTCAAGAGAACCAAGAAAAGAATTCTGAAAAACACACATTTGTAATGTTTCCTAATGAGAGAAATGTTGAAAATGAACTTAACTGAAATTTAAGAAAATGAGGAGCTGCTCTGAGGATGAGACAGTTCACTTCTTACTGTCTCTGCACAGCAGAGATAAGTGAAGATGGTGCAGAGCTGCCGTGGATGGACCCTAAGTGGGTAGTAAGGGGAAATGGAGGGCTTATGCCATTGGAATGAGGCAAGTACCGGCTCAAAACTACCCTTTGAGGGAACGCATGTAACATATGAACCGATTCTGAACAACTCCAATGTGTCTACAGTGAGGCATGGAACCTGGAACTGAGGGGAAGCCAGAGATGCTTAAGACATGAACCTCGTCCTCAAGGAATTTACAACCTAGGGATAGATTCGTATCTACATGGGCAACCAAAGAGATTGCCTAGACTATACATGGCATGTTTCTGGTGCTGGCATGGAAATCAGATAAGTAGTGTACTGACCCAAGTGAGGGGTGTGGGGAGATGGGTGTGGTGTCGTATATATAGCTGTAACACATGGGTGGCTTTTGACTCCACATTGCTTGGGTGACAGAATGTAAGCACATTCTGTTTGGACAGGTTTATACCATTTTTCAGTGGCATCACTTGATCTATTTCTCCTTTTAATTCTCTCACAGAGGAAACAGAGTTTGATGGTAATGGAATGTATGAACCTACTTTGGGAGGTATTGCTGGGTAGCTGGTAGCAGGGAGGCAAACAGAGGGGCCTGGGTCAGTGTCTCTTTACCAAGGAGTATGAAAATATTACAATGTTTTAACAACCGGAGCAGCTGAGTACGGATACACACCAGTCCTGCCTACACATACCTACACACAACACAGGTGCTCTCACCCTGACGCCATTTCCTCATAGGGTACAGATAGAAGACTGAGGCTCTGGGGCTTCCCTGGTGGTGCAGTGGTTAAGAATCCACCTGCCAATGCAGGGGACACGGGTTCGAGCCCTGGTCCAGGAAGATCCCACATCCCGCAGAGCAACTAAGCCCGTGCGCCACAACTGCTGAGCCTGCACTCTAGAGCCTACGTTGCACAACTGCTGAAGTCCGAATGCCTAGAGCCGGCGCTCCACAACAAGAGAAGCCACCGCAATGAGAAACCCACGCACTGCAACAAAGAGTAGCCCCTGCTCGATGCAGCTAAAGAAAGCCCGTGTGTAGCTCTCTACACCTGTGCTGCGTGTAGGTATGTGTAGGCAGGACGGGTGTGCGTCCGTACTCAGCTGCTCAAACAAACCCCATTCAAGGTCTTCACAAATTCAACCCATACCCTTCTACTACAAATCAATGAAGCTGACTCAGTTTCCTGCTAACTCACAGCAGTCCCGGCTTTATCAGTCAGCTGGTTCCACAGGTTAAAAGTGGCTCCTGGCAGAACCCACCATCTCTGGGAATCAGAGCGTCGCATATGGCCACTGGGAGATACTCGGTGTGGTCCTCAGACTCCCTGTGTTGTCCTCACGGTCTGGATCTTCTCACTGGGCTGAATATTTCCAGTTTGCACTCTGAAATGGGAGAGTGAACAAGAGTGGGTGGTACAAAGCCAGATGGAAGCTACTGGGCCAAAGGCCTCCGATTCCTCACTCAATTCAAAGCCTACTTGAAATCAAAGACCTTGGGATATTCAGGCAACCTGATGGTCAGCTGCTTAGAAAAACTGGATTCTAAACTAAACTAAACTTCCAAACATGGGGAGTTACTACGGAAGAAAGTAAACTCTATTGCTGGTGACAGAGAAAGGCTCTGAAGTCCTTTTAGATCTTCCCAATAAGCCACATATTCCTTTCTGCTGAGACCAATAGAACTCTCAACACTGATCTTTTTAATTCTGGGTTTTGATACTGGGGTTCTTTCAAGAGAGCAGAAGGAATCAGATTTTCTTAAAGGAATATGTTCCTGACTTAAGATCAACGTTTTTATATCCACTCTAGTGAATCTCCTTCCACAATCTCCTTCCACAATTCTCCTTCTAGTGAATCTCCTTCTCCAATCCAAATTCCAACACTCACTCCTGCTGGCAAAAAAAGTTGATAATCTTTTAACAAAAGCATCAATTAATCTTTTAATAAGGCATCAATAATTGGGGGAGCAGCTAAGGAATTTAAATCGAATCTGTTTGTAACCAAACCAGAGAAATATACCTTCAAATAACCGCTGAACTCTTGTCTTTACACCCTAAAGATGAAATTTTTGAGTATCCCCTAACACCTGTTAAATTGTGATAGTTAATTTTATATGTCAACTTGGCTGGGCCGCAGTGTCTAGATATGGGATCAGACATTCTTCTGAATGTTTCTGTGACAGTGTTTTGGGGTGACATTAACATTTACACCAGTGGACCTTGAGCAAAGCAGATAGCTCTTTATATCGTGGGTGGCCCTCATCTGGTCAGTTGAAGGCCTGAATAGAACAGAAGACTCAACCTCCTCAAGCAAGAGAGAATTTAGCAGCAGATGGCCTTTAGACTTGAACTGCAGCATCTTCTCTTCTCTGGTCTCTCGTCTGTGGGCCCATTCTGCAGATTTTGGACTTTCCATCTCCATAGTCACATGAGTCAATTCCTTAGAATAAATCTCTTTCTATGTACATACACACCCCGTTTGTTTTTCTCTGGAGAACCCTGACTAATACAAACGTGTTTCTCTATTTGCCTAATTTGATTCCCTGCTCATATTCTCTTCTCAATCTTGACAGAACAGTGGACTTACCAAGGGAGTTTTAAAAAACACAAGTGCCTGTGTCCCCAACTGCAGAGCCTAATTTGATTTGTCTAGGCTGTGGCCTGGACATTAAGATTTTAAAAGCTTCCCAGAAGATTCTAAAGTGCAATGAGATGGTTGAGAAACACCATCTTCCAGTTCTTTGATCAAATAATCTAAGGAAGAGCTGGGCTGAAACTCTACAACTATCTTATTTCCTAATCCCCTGATTGGCTCCCTCTGCTGCAAATCTCACCCTTATGGACTCCAGAGCAGGGTCACAGTGTCCCAGGAATGGATTTTTTTCTCTTTCTCTTTTTCTCTTTCTTGTGAGAGTGCTTGAGGTCACCAAGGATAAACCATGTTACTTTGTATTTACACAAATTCCAATCTTTAAGAAGAAAAACATGCTTTTCATTTCAAAGTTTTACATTAATTATTTGACCTGGCAAGTGGCTAGTTAATTGACATCTATTTTATTCACAAATAGACTGGGATAAAACAGACAATTTCTTTGTATAGAATTTTTCCTAACAGCCCAAACTGTCCAGTGAAGGAATAAATTGTCTTCTGAGAATTCCTTCCCATAGCGGTTCTTAACAAGTCATGGAACCATGTCCTCTGCTATATTTGCACATGAGCAAATGACATGCATACAAGATTATCCATTAAAGTCTGGATTGTGGAAGTAAAAGACTGGAAACAACCTAAGTGTCTACTATGAAGGACTGGTTAAAAAATTATAGTACATCCTAAAATGACCTGCTATGCAGTCATAAAAGGGAATGAGGCAGCTCTTCATGCTCTGATAGGGAAGGATCCAGTTGTGTGCTGAGGTCGCTTGGACCAATTCATGAGCGCAGATAATTAGCTTCTCTTCCTAACTCTGCAGTCAGTGACCTCACAAAGCTTGAAACTGACCATGGTGGCAGTTATGCCATGGACATCTGTAAATGCTACCAATCAAGGAACTCCCTACCCCACGAGACCTAGTTGTTAAACATTTACTAGCACACCACTGAAAAGATCTCCAAAACCCATTGTCAAATGAATAAAGCAAAGTGTAACACAATATGCTTAGTATGCTAGCAACAGTGTGAAAATCGCATGTTTAAAAACCCCTTATTCCTCAATATTTAAATTCTATTGTATTACTGTATGACCCAGCAATTGTACTCCTAGGTATATACCCCAAAGAAATGAAAACATATGTCTACGTGGAAACTTGTGCACAAATTACTATAGCAGCATTATTCATAATAACCAAATAGGTGAAAACAACCCAAATGTCATTCATCAACAAATAAATGGATAAATAAATTGTGGTATATACATACAACAGAATGTTATTCAGCCATGAAAAGGAAAGAAGTAGTGATACACGCTACAACTTGGATGAACCTTGAATACATTATAAGTGAAAGAAACTAGACAGAAAAGGTCATACATTGCATGATTCCTTTTATAGGAGAGAGCCAGAACAGGCAAATCCATAGGGATGGAAAACAGATTAGTGGTTACGAATAGGGGGAGGGGGAAACAGGGAGTGAGAGCATAATGGTTAATTTTGCTTTTTGTTGTTTCTGGGGGGATGAAAAAGTTTTACAAAGAGGTGATGGTTGCACATTGTAACTACACTAAATGCCACTGAATTGTACACTTTAAAATTGCTATATGTGAATTTTACCTCAAGTTAAAAAAAAAAAAAAAACTCTGGGAAGCTATACATAGAAACTGCATTGTATAAACTAGTTGTCTCTGGGAAGGAGAACTGTATACCTGGGAGACAGGGCATCAGGGTGCCTTTTCATTGTATGCCTTTTAAAAAATAATTTTATTGAATTATATAGTTGATTTATAATGTTGTGTTAATTTCTGCTGTACAGCAAAGTGACTCAGTTATACATACATATACTCTTTTTAATGTTCTTTCCCATTATGGTTTTTCATAGGATATTGAATATAGTTCCCTGTGCTATACAGTAGGACCTTGTTTTTTATGCATCTTATATAGAATAGTTTGCATCTACTAATCCCAAACCCCCATCCTTTCCTCCCCCACCCCCCTCCCCCTTGGCAACCACAAGTCTGTTCTATATGTCTGGGAGTCTGTTTCGTAAATATGTGCATTTGTGTCGTGTATGCCTTTTTTGTACTTCAAAATTTTGAACCATGTGGACAAAAGGGGATACAAAGGTCTAAAAGACGTATGTGTCCCCTCTACAAAGCCTAAGATAAACAGATAAAGAACGAGTTAGTGGCAGATCATATTTAAAGTCTATAAACACAGATTCTAGCTCAGTCCTCCAAATGCTAGCTTTCTAGAGGCTTCCATTGGTTGGGCTAAATTCGCCATATCCCATCAGGTGGGAACAGCTTTTCAGAGGGCAACGGGGCATCTGGATTGACTCTGCCCTGTGAACGGAAGATACAGCAGAACACCTGGGAGACTTGGTGGTAGAGTGGGTGAGGCAGTTTGGGGGAATGGCCATATGTCCTTAGGTTAGGCATGTGACCTCTCTGAGACTTGATTTTCTCTCTGTAAAATGGGGATGATCAGACCTACCTCTCAGGGATGGTATGACAATGCTATAGAGTATTAAGGTAGCATGAGGATGCTCCTGGTACTCTACAGGCACTCAGTGCTAATCTCCTTTCCCAGGAAGGGGCCAGTGCTGCAGGTTTCTTCTGCATGCTCCGGAGACCCTACCTGATGACTCAGCATGAAGGTTTGCTCTCCCTTCATTGTTCAACTAGTCCAGCTACAAGCTTGATCTTTCTCCAATATCTTTCTGAGCCCTCCATTTCTTCCATTTTTACAAATCAAGATTGCATCATTGAAGTGGAGAATGAATAAAAAAGTTAAGAATTAGACTCCTAAGAGCAACTAGAGCTGTGATTTATTGAGTGCTTACCTTGGGTCTTGTATTTTAAATGTATTGTTTCTAACTCTTACAACAGCCTTAGAAGCAATATATTTCAATCCTCATTTTAGAGAGCACAGAGAGTTTAAGTAACTTGCTCACAATAACACAGCCCTAGTAAGAGAGCAGGGGTTGGAACCCAGGATTGCCTGACCTTCTACTCCATCACACTCCATCATGGGACCCAACTTGCAAATTTCCGAAGTCAAGGCTACTGCTCTGTGTGGCCTACAGCAATCACAGAATCTAGATGAAAGTTGGAAGACTCCCCAAAGAGTATCAAGTCTAACCTCCCCTGACAAGGAACCCTCGCTTCAACATCCCTGATTCTTTGACGGGGAGCTCACCACCTCATGTGACAGCCCATTCCATTTTTAGGCAATTCTAATTACTAGGAAGACTCACAATGTGCTATTTGCCAGTCAGATGCACTTTCTATTTTCATTACAACTTCATACACCCTGAGGAGGCCATCATTAAGACATCCTCAGCTGAAATCCTGACTCCATTACCTCCTGGACTTACAATAGTCCCCCAACACCATTGCCAAATAAAGTCCCCCCAGAACATCAGCGATGCAGACAAAGTCATGAAAGGGATGTTGATTGCTGCTTCAGATGAGTCTGGGATAGGTGATTATCTCTTCCTGAGAAAAGGTTTTTCTGGATGGGATGTATTGTCACTCGGGACAGAGGTATAGCATATATTGCAAAAGTTTAAAAATAATCAACACAATTCCTCGGTTAATTAAAGCGCTGCAAAAAGCAATGAAAGCTGATTTTTGTGCTTCTCCTTCTTCCTGGTTTTCAGCTTCTTTGGCAGTTTTCTGTTGAGTTGAAGGACAGTCAGCTCTAAACAATGAAAAATGAGCTACTGTCGCTAGCTTCCTGCACCATGACATTACTGTAAGATCCAACCGCTAATAATGGTGATTAAAAACGGATAATAATTAAGAAGGGGGTAACAAAGGTCTTCTGAGTGTGGGAGCTGTGCTCATCTGATTCTCCACAGGGGAAACAAAATATGTTTATGTGATTGTGCAAACTGCGGGAAACTAAAAGATGCCAGGGTCAGAAGAGCAACGTGGCTCCTCTGGGATTTCAGGTGGCAAATAGGATGGAGAATCTTAACTTTAATGAGGACAACAAAAATCACATAATTAACACACACTGTTAACACCTCATTAGTCTCCCGGGGCTTAAGTTGTGCTAAAAATAATCAACACATTTTACTTAAATAGGGTGCTCCTACAGGTGATTGTGAAGGCTGCCTTGGCCGTAGCAGAATGGGGCCACGGCTCTGCATGTTCTTCAAATGCTTTAAAGCAGGGTTTATCTTCACACCAAGGAAAGGATTATTAAAAACATATGTGGAAATGAGTGTGTTATGAAGAGCTTCTCTGACTCTGAGCCTGACTCCAAAATCTTGCATAACCCTATTTCACAAGCCAGGTCCCTTAAGTCAGTGTTGTCTCATCAACTAATCTGCTGGGGGACATTGGTACTGGCTACAAGTCAAGCTGTAAAAACAGGCCAGTTTTGTTCAGGGCCTTCTCTTCCTTGAGACAGTCTAAGCATGAAAACTCCTAAGCATTAGACATTTGCCTCCACCGAATCTGGTTTGGCCCATGACTGCTCTGACCAATGGAATTTGGGGGCAGTGACGTTACAGGATTCTGAGCCCAGGCATTACAGAGTGAAGTAAGTCAGAAAGAGAAAGACAAATACCGTATGCTAACACATATATATGGAATTTAAGAAAAAAGAAATGTCATGAAGAACCTAAGGGTAAGACAGGAATAAAGACACAGACCTACTAGAGAATGGACTTGAGGATATGCGGAGAGGGAAGGGTAAGCTGTGACAAAGCGAGAGAGTGGCATGCACATATATACACTCCCAAACGTAAGGTAGATAGTTAGTGGGAAGCAGCCACATAGCACAGGGAGATCAGCTTGGTGCTTTGTGACCACCTAGAGGGGTGGGATAGGGAGGGTGGGAGGGAGGGAGACGCAAGAGGGAAGAGATATGGGAACATATGTATATGTATAACTGATTCACTTTGTTATAAAGCAGAAATGAACACACCATTGTAAAGCAATTATACTCCAATAAAGATGTTAAAAAAAAGAAGGCCTGAACCTTTTGCCATGCCTTGAGCTCCCAAGTAAGAAGTTGGAGTACCCCAATCGGAAAACAAGGCCACAGGGAGAGGCCTTAGAGGATGAGTCAACACATGAAGGGCAGTCACATGGAAGAACACCTGAGGCCCAGATACCCAGCCTTGCTGCCCACTGACGGCAGTACGAGAGAGAAGCCAAGCGAGGCCCATAGAGGAACTGCCAGCAGCCAATCCCCAGCCAACCCACTATCAAAACCACCCATGAGACATGATAAAAGGGTTGCTGGGGTGCGTGCTGCAGGGCAATAAATAACCCAAAGGCCGCCTCTCTGCCCCTCCCCTTGACAGTGTCCCTGCTCACCCACTCTTGAGCACCTCTCTGTGCATTTCCAAGGAATCTTCTAACACATTTGGGAAAATCCTCTACGTGTGTTCACGTGTGCTCACGGAAGCAGTTCTCCCTCCGTTTCTTGGCAAAATAATCATAGTCACTGGAATTCTTGGAGATGAGACTGCAGACCTCGTCGTCAGCTAGGAGAGAAATACTAAGTTACTCTTGGTCTTGTTTTCCCACTGTGTAAAATTCAGAGCACTAATATACCCGCGTGGGATTAAATAGCAGAACCCTGGGCTTAAGGGCTGGTGGTGGAGAGGGGTGAGAGTCATTGGTTAATTACGCGGCCCTGGACGTCTCCCTAAGTTTTAGAGTCAGTGATAGCTCTCCAAGGGGACTTTTCAAGTAATCCTCAACTTGAAAGCTCTTCTGTTCCTGTCAAAAGTCAGGGCAGATAGCAAACCTGCTCCTACCCCCTCAGTGAAGATTGGAGCTTGCTCCAAACAGAGAGTGGCAGGGAGGCAGAAAACAACCATACAGCTCTGATAGACAGAAAGCAAAACAAAGAATTTTGTGAGCGTATTGAAGGAACATTTACACAGACCTGTGCAGTAGCCTCATCACTAGCAGAGCTAAAGTTTTAGAAGTATTTTTTTTTCTTTTTTACTTCCTCACGTCCCAACACGCTATTGTAGAGCCAGATGGCAAACAAAATAACATAAACACATAAACAGCAAAGCCAGAGAAAAGAATATCCCTCTAAACTGAATCTAACAGTTGTAGAAGTATTATTGACAAGACTCTGTACTTTGATTTTTAGAAAACTTATATTGAATAAATAAATGGACGGATAGATGGATCGCCAGATGCCCATGATGGGCAGAGAGAGTGCAATGTGCCCACCAGCTCTTCTAGAGGGAAACAACCATATAACATTGTGAGACCCAGAGAAGGTCTGTGAATGGTGCAGAACCAGGATGATGAGGAAGGAAGATCTGGGTGAAACATTTCCTTTAGTTGCACCTGGTTAAGGTTTACATCACCCCCCTCAGGTAAGGAGGGATATACAAGACTTTGTTGCTGTTCCTAGTCTGGGTCTTCTTTATTCATGCTTAAGTTAACTATAAGTAGTTAATTCCATGGAATGAGCTTGGTCCTTCTCAGCTAATCTTCTTGCCGTCTTTGTAAAAATCTCAAATTAAAGAACCTCCTTAGTTTCTTAAAGAACTACAGATAAATATCTGAACTAGTGTTGCAGTCATTGTGAGCCGCCTACCTAATAAACATTCTCTTCCTTCTTAATAAGGAAAATTCAGTTTTGTTAGGGTAGCAGGATGTTAGGCTAAGAACAGTGACTCTGCCAGATTCCCATGAACCTAGGGATGCCCTGTGATACGTTTCTCGCCATGAGACATAAATTGAAGGCAACTGGGAAATCTGCCAGTGCTGTCACTGCCCCCCTTCTCCTGAATCAGACGCACCTCTGGAGGTATAAAAGCCAACTTGCAGCAATGAGGCTACAAGCATGAGGTCAGAAGTCTACGCACTGCTGATGAAGACAGAAAGGAAAGATGTGAACGCCCCGAGCCCAAAGGTAAGGTAAAGCCACCCTACCAGCTGTGAACTTTTTGTTCCATGTGACACACATCTAAATGTTTAAGCAACTTTTTATCATATTTGCAGCCGAAAGCACTCTTGGCAGTTACTCTTGGGTTGATCCGATTGAAAATTACAGTCTGGGTTCTAGTGCCCAGAGTAGGTTAGGGAAGAAGCACTCTTAATTGGACATTGCCTGAATGAAGGGCAATTCCTTACAGGGTATGGTACATTGTATTAGTTTGGGCTACATATAAAAGAAACTCCTGACTTGCACTAACTTATATAACAAATCACAGAGTAGAAAGTCCAGAGGTAAAAAAGACACAGGTGAAGAACCATCACAGCCTTAGGAGTCCAGATTATTCCATCTCTCTGCCTGACTATCCTTGGGGAACCCCATGTGCTCGTTGAAGTAAATTAATCAGGAACTATCCTTGGTGACCCCCTGAACCCTGTTGGGTAGAGTTAGATACTTGGACAAAATGGATGCCTATTAGAAAGGAAAAGCAGGGATTGATAATCATAGCAAACCAAAGGGTCCACGACACACATGCTGGATAAATGCTTTGCAAAATGCGGAAAGTCCCAAAGTACGAAATGATGATGATTCTACCAGCCTAGTGCCAGCATTAGTTTGAATACATTCTTCTGCTGCCACTTGAAAAAAAAGAGGGCTTGTTTTCTTGTCTATTCAGCTAACATTTACGGCTTCCAACTGAATGGTCTGATTCATTCATCCCATTTGACTGGTCTCATAACAGGAAGTAATTAAAATATCCCAAGGGATCAAACAGCCCGCTTGTAAAATTGGAATCTTTGAAAAAAAAAACAATTCCTTCCTTCTCTTCCTCCCAACTAAGCCACCTTCACTGGTAGTATTGAATAAACCCAAACTCTGTTTAAATGGAAAGAGATTCCAAAGTCTGTTTAATAACAAGACATAGTCATGGATGCTTATTAGAAATAGTCTTTTTTTCAGTGTGGAGCTAAGGTTCTTAAGAATTTTAACAACTGGCACCTCACTGGGAATAGATGTGAAAACTGAGTGAAGGATCACATGATGTGTAGGCAGCTTCACAGGAGTTCATTTCTCCTCGGAACACCAACCTGCTTGTGCGTAATCCACCGTGGTACTCAGTGTGGCATCCGTCGGGGAGAACAATTCCTAGTTCCGGGAGCCACCTGCCAGACGTGCAGAATTTTGACAGAGTGGCATCTGTGTTTTCCTTTGGGGAACTATGTCTTTCTCGTTCTCCCCATGTGGTTCTGGTGATGCTGACCCAGCTCCTGGTAGGGGTGGGCCTATCACACAGTGGTGTATTCCATCCTCATCCAGGCAGCAGCTGGTTATTCTGCTAATGTTTACAAATGTCTTTGCTTTTCAAATTTATTGAAGTACAATTTACAAGCAATAAACATGCATGATCTTTGACAAACATGAACCCTCATGTAAGCATCCCATATCAATATATAGAACATCTCGATCACCCCACTTCCATCATCCCAGAAAGATCTCTTACGTCTCTTTGTAGCTAATTCTGACACACATCCATACCCAGTGCCCCTTAACTCCCATCCTAGGAAGCCATTGTTCTGATTTCTATGACAATAGATTAGTTAACCTGTTCTGGAACTTCATGTCAATAGAATCATACAATATGTACTATTTTGTGTCTGGCTTCTTTCATTCCGGGTACTGTTGTTGACATCAATCCATGTTGTTATGTGTACTAGCAGTTTATTCCTTCTTCTTTCTGAATAGCGTCCGATTATGGAAATATAACACAGATGATCTATGCACCTGCTCATGGACATTTGTGACGTTTCCAGTGGAACAATTATGAATAAAGTTCTTATGCATAGTCTTGTATAAGTCTTTGTGTGGACATACATTCTCATTTCTCTTTTTTTTTTTCGGTACGCGGGCCTCTCACTGCTGTGGCCTCTCCCGTTGCGGAGCACAGGCTCCGGACGCGCAGGCTCAGCGGCCATGGCTCACGGGCCCAGCCGCTCCGCGGCATGTGGGATCTTCCCGGACCGGGGCACGAACCCGAGTCCCCTGCATCGGCAGGACTCTCAACCACTGCGCCACCAGGGAAGCCCCTCATTTCTCTTGAGTAAATATCTAGGAAAGAAATTATTGGATCCCATGTTAAGTGAATGTTTAACCCTATAAGAAACTTCTGAAGTCTCTTCCAAAGTGCTTCACCATTTTACACTCTCACCAATAACGTAGGAGAATTCTAGCTACTCTACATCCTCATCAACATTTACATCAGTCTTTTTCTTTATAGCCAAGCATATTGAGGTACAGTGACATTCAATTGTGGTTTTGTTTTGCATTTTCCTGATGACCGATGTAGATGCTTATTGGTCATTTGTACTGAAGCACTGGTGAAATTCTTTGATCCCATTTTAAAAACAGGGTTAGCTTTCTTCTTAGTTTTTCATTGTAAGCATTCTCTACATATTCTGGATACAAGTCCTTTGACAGATATGTGTATTAATAATATTTTCTCCTGGTCTGTGGTTTGCCTTTTCAGTTTTGTAAAGGTGTCATTTGAAGAGCAAAAATTGTTAATTGTGATGAAATGCTATTTGTCCATTTTTTAAATGATTTATGCTTTTTTGTTCTACTAAGCAAACTTTACCTACTTGAAGGTCACAAAGATTATCTTCTTTTGGCTTTTTAAACTTTCTGTAAAGTTTATCTTGCAATTTCATTGATTTCTGTTCTTTATTATTTCTTTCCGTCTTCTTACATTGCTGTGATTTTTCTAGCTTCTTAACATTTAAACCTTTCTATTTTTCTAATATAGTTATATATTTTCCTCTAATAAGTGCTTTGGCTGCATTCCACAAATGTTGATCTGTTGTTTTCATTACGATTCACTTGGAAATATGTTCTAATTTCCCTTATGGTTTCTTCTTTGACTCATGGATTATTTAGTGTGCCTTATTTAATTTCCATATATTTGGGGATTTTCTAGATATCTCATCGCTATTGATTTGTATTTTTCTTTCATTATAATCAGATAACATAGTCTATAAAGCTTTAACCTTTTTAAATATAATGAAACCAGGATAGACTAGGATATGATCTATCTTGGTGAATATTTCATGTAAACTTGAAAAGAACATTTATTCTGCAATCGTTGGGAAAATATAACTTTAGTCATGTTGGTTGATAGTGTTGTTCAGATAATCTATATGCCAACTGCTTTGTCTATTTCTTCTATCAATTAATAAGAGAGTATGTTAAAAAATGTCCAACTATGATTATGTACTTATTTTTCTCTTTAGTCAATTTTTGTTAATGTATTTTAATGCCTTGTTATTGGGTATATAAACATTTAGCATTATTGTCTTCCTAATAAATGTGCCTTTTATCATCATGAAATGTCCAGTTGCTGAGGTTATCTACAGCCATCGTCTTTGTCTTGCCATCTACTTTGTCTGATATTAATATAATCATGCTCATCTTATGCTTACTGTTTGCATGGTAAATCTTTTTTCATCCTTTTACTGCCAATTTATCTGTATCTTGATATTTGATGTATATCTCTTACAGGCAGTAAATAACACTATTGAGCCATCATTTAAAAAACAAGAAATATCACATAGAAATGTGAATCTCTGGCCTCTCTTGAGATCTGGCAATAATAGGTAGCATTCCCATAGGCAACGTCTGGTTGGGCAGCTGCTGCCCCCCTATAGATTCAGAATGTTCTCTCCAGTCCCCACTCTTCTCTAGTGTTTCCCAGACACTGGGGCTGAGTTGCCATGTCTTAATGGGCTGTTGCTGTCTTTCTCATAGAAAAGAAATATTTTTTCAGGCAAATATCTCCACTAGAATATGAACACAAAATGTAGATAGGAAGGTTGTATGTTTAAAGACAAAAAGGAGACAACACGTACCTGGCCCACTTTATTCATGATGCAGCCTGTCTGGCTACCACAAGTGCTGGAGTTTTCAATTCCTGTTGTAGTAAATACTCAAGTCCTCTTTGAGATGATATAACTTTGAGCATTAGAATTCAAAAAAGAGAGGATGGTTTCAGCCTAGACATAGGCATTTTCTTTTACAAATGGCTATTCTCTCCCAGTAATGCATTTTAAAAACAATGTCAAGTCTATACTAGTGTGTGTATAATAAACATATGCTCACAAATAAGCAGATAACTTTATTCTGATCAATAATACCCAACCAGAACAATGCTCTGACTATTAAAACACGTCTCCATAAGTAAAATAAAGTAGTTGAGCCAATAGTTAGATCCCAGCTCTTCTGCATTGGCTTTGAGGGAAATTGGCCAACGAGAGATAAACTCCTGCTTCTGATGTCAAAGTTTTGTGAAGAAAGACCAGTGTGAAAAGCTTCTGATGCTAAGATGGACAAAAGCTGGAGAAACATTCAAAAAGTTCCATGCTTTGGTCCCCAGCTGGGGCTGCCAACAGTTCCTATTACATCACCACCGTAAGGAGGATGTCCTAAGACCCAACCCTACTCCTTCTGTTCTCTCCAAGAAGGGCAAGATGGATCCTGCACAGCTGGGCCTGGGCCCAGAAGAACTGTCAGGAGGTTGACTGCTTTATAAGATTGCTCCAAAATTCCGTGAAATGAAAGTCAAAGTATACTATTAGGGCCCTAACGCAGGACCATCTAATCTTCCAGATGCTGCTGCCCCCCTGGATTTATCTCTGGGTGGCCTTGGTGGGTGATGGTGGTTTGGAGGCTGTGATGGGAGTTGCTACCCACTCCATTTGAGACCGTCACTTAAGAAGGGCCAGAACCCTACTGGATTCATTTTCTAAGTGAGACACATGGCTGCTTCTCTATTTTCCTCCCTGGGCTTCAGATCTGAGGCTTTTTGAATTCTGTCAGCATTTAGACTTCCTAATTCCTTTTCTAAAGTAGAGGCTGAGTCAGAGGACCTCTCCTGTACAGTTTCTTCCAGCATCAATTTTCTATAATCCTGGGAGTAAAGAATGTTATATCATTTCTGCCCCTAGATTCTATTCTCTACATGTTGCAAGTTTGTGTATTTTGTACAAGCTCCCTGGGGGTTTTCTGTCCATCTTCTTTCGTTAGTCTGGTTGTTCTGAAGGTGTGGAGAAAAGGAACAGCGCCAGGCTGGCCATCTGAGTGCAGAGAGTTTTTCTTCTTTCCTGAATATATTCACCAGAACCTGGTGAGGTTTCAGGGTGTGTGTCTGAAGAGGTCAGCAGGGCAAAGGTGAAGAGATGGTCTATGAAGCCTCAGAACTGGTGAGATAGAATGTCACCAATCTGAAGGTTCAGTGAACTGGGCTCAAGTTCTTCCTCTGCACCTAATAGGTGTGACACTGGACAAGTCAATTAAGCACCGTGGGTCTCAGTGTCGTTATTTGTAAAATATGGGAGTGACACTGGGGAGGATCTATGGTCCTTCATATATATGTCTCTTCAAATGGATTATAAGCCACCTGAACTAAGGCTATGATTTCTACATCTTCACAGTCACGATGCCCAGTGCAGAATGTGGCACATAATTGTATCAGTTAGGCATGAATTTGGCTGCTAGGAACGGAAACCCACTAATAGTGGAACACATCAAGGTTATATTCTCCTATTACGAGAAAACTACAACTGTACTGGTGTTGGTTAAGGTGCTCAGTGAGACACTTTCCCTCCCTTTAGCTTTTAATTTTTTAATTTATTTTTTCAGTGAAGTTTTTGAGGACCTAGGTTCTCTCCTTCTTTTCCCCTCCATCCTGTGCATGTTGGCTTTTGTTCTCATTCTCACCGACTATAGTCCCAAGGGAGCTGCCACATTGCTAGGCATCAAAAACATGTTCAAGACAAGAGGAAGGAGAAAGAGGCAGCACCAACCATTTCTGTCTCTTTTATAATGAAAGTAAGAGCCTTCCCCAGAGCCACATCAGGTTATGTCTCATTGGCTATATCTGGGTGACATGACCACCGCTAGCTGAAAGGGATGCTGGGAAAGCTAGTGCCTGGTTTTCCAGCTTCTATAGTGGGAGGCAGCAAGAAGAGGGGTCAATATGGCCATTGGGTCAACAAATATTTTAAAATAAATACGACTAGAAAGTAAGCTGAAAAAATGCTTCTCTTTTCCCAAGTGGAATGTACCATGCAATTATTTTGAGGAAAGAAGAGCTTCATTGGGTATGCTTTTAAATTATTCATACTGCTATTTTTTTTTTTTATGTGGCAAAACAGGAATGACCTATGTGTTCCCTCGCAGGTATGGGCAGGAAGTGGAACTAGAGGCAGGGTCAGAGTTCATGAAGGACTTAGCTTGGAGGGATTTCACTTTGATATTTTCCTGAGAGAATACTTTGCACACACTCACCTTCTGATCAGAAAGGCATTGCTTTCGTGTGCTACAATTGGTCTTCTCCTCACATGGCCAGCCAAGTGTAACTAGTTGAGAAGTTCCTGGTTCTGACTGGTTTCCATTACCTTGTGATTCACGCACATTTGAACAGAAGGGTGACACATTCACGGTGAAAAGGAAATTTCCCAGAATGTGGCATGGACACAGAATGCAATCTCTCTTCTTCACTGAAAAGCAGTGTTATTAATGCAACGAAAAGGCGCATGAAAATCATTTAACAAGTGCCCAGCATGCAAGAGGCACTGAATACATGTGAGATGGTATGATTTTATGACTGTTAATAAGAAAGATGTTTCTTTTCTCCCTGCCCACCTTGCCAATAGCATCTCCTTTTTTCCATATTACCCTGACGTGTTTGGACAAAATGACAGGATCCAAGATTGAACCACACAGGTCACTGGTCCCACTCGTACTCTCTGGGGGGCTTCTGAGAGAACCTCAGGCAGGCAAGACACGCTTGAAGTTTTCTCAGGTATGTCTGAATTACTCTGGTTGGATAAACTGTCATCACACAGAACCTGGCCTTCTAGGGATGCAACCTGCAACCGTAATTGTTGCTTTCAAAGCTTTCTCCTCATGGTAACCACTTTATTTCCTGGTAGAATTTAATCCTATCAGTTTTTTGAACACAGTGAAAAGGAAGTTATATACAATTGATATCCCTGCATAAAAGAACTACCAAGTTCTCTAGCAGAGATCTCTTCTATACAGATAGAAGTGCTTTTGAATGCATCTCCTAATAATGGCTGATTTACAACGTTTGCTTGATTTTCTGTTGTATTACACATTAACACTGGGGAAAGAACAGAGGTCAGTGTAGGTGTCTTGTTTGCAAGGCAGTCACTGATGTTACAGAGATAACTGTGAGGTGTAGACTCATTTGTTGTTTCTAACTTTTCTTTCATCTCCCCTTTGGACTGGAAGGTAATAAAGTGTAATGATTAAGGGGTCAGGATTAGGAATTGGAGAATCTTAATTTAAATTTTGACTTTGCCATTTTATAGCTCTGAAACTTTGGACCTATTACTTCTTTTTTTTTTCTTAATTGAAATATAACTGACCTATTATTCAGAAAGCATAATTATTCTTTCTGAACCTCCTTTCCTTATCTACAAAGTAGGCAAATTAACACCCATCCCACAAAATTATTGCAAGCATTAAATAAAGTGTTCACTTCCAAGTGCAGAAAATGCAACCCAAACAACTTAAGCAAAAAGAGAATATATTTGACTCACATAAAGAAAACAGAGTTTCAGGTACAGCTGGATCCAGGGGCTCAAACACTGCAATTAGGTCCAAATTTCACTCTACTTTTATTCCACTTCCCTCCATTGGCCCTATCCTCAGACAGATTCTCCCTTAGGGGCTGAAATAACTCCACTCTTTCTCCTCCAGTTTCAAGTCCACTGGGAAAGAGAAGATACCTCTCTTACAACAGTCCCAGCAAAAATGTCATTGAATCTCACTGGCTCTGAATGGATTATCCCAGAACCAAGGCAATGTTATGACTGGTCAGGAGCCCACCTCTGGAGCAAGGGGTTAATCAACACCACTTGCATGGACTGAAAACGCAGTGGTTTCCAAGCAGGAAACTGGCGTGCAGTTGCCAAAGGAAAGGGCCATGAATGTTGGTGGGGTCGGGTGGGAGAAAAAGCAAATTTCCCCTAGAATGCCATAGAAAGGAAAGTGAATATGGACTTTAATATCAATCCTAGAATACCATAATGGAGGAAATCTTTCTTGGCCCTTAAAAGAAATAAAATTAGGTTAAGTGAAGAAAGTGCCACCGGATACAGTAGTTACAAACTGATATAATTATTACTTCAAGAACTGAATGAAATACAGATTATTTTTAGTCGGATGAAAGAGTCACAAAGAGAAACCAGATGTTTCAGGGTGGGGCAGAGTGGCGGGCAGCATCTGGAACTTGGAAAAGTCATTAGTCAAAGGCACCTATGCCCATCAACAGAACGCAGAGAGGCATGGATTGAGCTGATGGTGCCCGAGTTCCCAGTGAGCCTGATGTTGGGGACAGAGGGCTGGAGGCTCTGAGTTCTCAGAAGTCTCCACCTTATCTTGCGAAATGTCTGTCCCGGGACAAAGATCTTTAGTTTTTCTTCCTGCCAAGTAGAGGTTCCCAAACATGGTTGTACCCCAGAATAACCAGCTTTTAAAAAGATGATTCCAGAAAGCCCTTGCTGGTAATCGATTCACTCAGCCTGCGATGGTGCCTGGAAGTCTAGATTTTGAACACGCTGTCCTGCGGCCAGGACTAATGTTTGGGTCTTTAGGGACCCTGTCCATCCCTCCCCAGCTACAGTCCCCACTCTGTACTGGATGGATCTATTGACACTGCTGTTCCCTCCCCAGAGTATGAACCCCAAAGGGCAGGGACTCTCCCAGGTTTGGGTACCAGCACACAATGGAGCGAGCACCCACTAAGCATTTATTGAAGGAAGGTTGGCAGGCAGACAAGCAGACAGGCAGGCTGCCTTTTCCCATGTGGACTTTTCTGGGGAAAAAAGCTCCTTTTGGAAAGAGCTGCTGTGATTGAGAAAAGATCATGGCCGCAAAGGAAGAAAGATTCATGGGTGCCTCAGACCACACTCTTTTAAAAGACTCTTCCATAACTTTAATAAGGAAGCGAGAACAGGATGAGAGTGATAACGTTTGGGGCATCGGGTTAGCCTTGCCTCCCCATTTTACAGATGATGAAACAGAGGCACAGGGAGTTGGTCCAGGAGCACATCCTTAGGAAGTGACACAGCTGACACTCTGCAGCCTGAGTCCCCGCCTGCGTCTCACCTCTCACAGGTGTGGCCGCACAGTTCTGGAGGAAACATCACGCATATTTGTGGGCGTTTCCATCTTAGATGCATCCAGCAAAAATAAATCAATAGCTGAGGAAATCAGGGGAGAGCAAAGGGCCTCTCAAGAAAGAGACCATTGTACACGTCTCCAAACAGGCTATTTTCGGTCTACTTTTTATTCCGCTGCTACACCCTGAAGGTCACTTGCTACGTCTGCACAAACCAGTGAAGTCACGAAAAGGAATACTTGGCTAGGGAACGCGGGGCTGGGGGGGAGGTGACAGCGCTGGAGGAGGTGAGGCAATTCCACAACAAGGACTGCCTAGCCGCCTTCCCTCCCTAAACCGGCCCAATGACTTTCTTTCCTCGCGGTGACCACTCCCCCCGAGGCTGCCCTGCACGGCCACAAACAGCCCAGGAGCCCGCTCCGAGTTCCTGTGACCGGCTGGCGGCTGGCGGGGTACTGCTCCCCAGGTCTCAGGAGGGAAAGCTCTCTTGGAAGAGCTGGGAAGGTGAGTGCGAAGTCGAGGTTCATTTCGTTCTTCTCGGAGTGTGCTTACTGAGTTTGAAACTGGGGCGGGGCATCCAGCCTCTCCCAGGAGAAGGATATGATCATTTTCGTGGGAGAGAAACACGCTTCTTCTTCTTTTTATTTCTTAACATCTTTATTGGAGTATAACTGCTTTACAATGGTGTGTTAGTTTCTGCTTTATAACAAAGTGCATCAGTTATACATATACATATGTTCCCATATCTCCTCCCTCTTGCGTCTCCCTCCCACTCTCCCTATCCCACCCCTCCAGGTGGTCACAAAGCACCGAGCTGATCTCCCTGTGCTAGGTGGCTGCTTCCCACTGGCTATCTAAACACGCTTCTTGACAGAGCCCAGCTGCTGTAAAGCAGAGGAGTGGGGAGGTGGGGAGAGGGGTGAGGAGGGCAACCGGGGAGGAGAAACTGACTGTTCTCGGATCCGCTAATGCCAGACCAAGAGGACCTCAGCGTCCTCCGGGTTAGAGAAAAAAGAAATCTGGAGTGAGGAAGGCGGATGTTTCTGGATGTTGCCTGCATGGGTGGTGAGGAAAAGCCACCTGCTTAGGGGAGGCACAAAGGGAGGGCCTGGCTGCCTCAGGCGCACAGCTGGGACCCCTTCTCGGAGGGCGCCCAGGCATTAGAACACACCGCAGTCTTCGCGGGGGCCGCAGTCTTCCCAGACCCAGACCCAGGAAGGAGGCACCGGCCCGGAGGCTTGCTTTGTCCCCTGTCTCTGATAACTATGTTCTCCCTTCTGGACCAAGTGGGCCCTCCAAAAACCACTCGGTCGTCCACAGCTCAAACTGAGTGAGAGACTGAGCCAGTAGGGTGAGCCTTATGCAGGCGGGCCTTGAGGGCTAGAGTGAAAAGCTTAATAAGACCCAAGGAGTCAGGGGTTACCTGGGATTTAAGAAGAATTCTCTTTTTAAGAGAAAAACATCTCCTTCAAGTGTTCATTATGACCCAAGCATTCTTGGAAAAGAAAGCTTTGTGGACACACCCAAAACAATCTGTCTTTGCTGTATGTTTTCAAGGAAGTACCTTCCGATCCGATCGGCAGAGCCCACCTGAGGGCCACGACCGGTTCAGAAGGAGAGGGGTGGTGGGTGATGATGGAGACCTTGAAGCCAAGGTCTGGCCTCAGGGACGCTCCTCCACTCCCACCCCCACTCCCTGGGGCTTCAGCGTAGTAACCAGGCCACATCAGAGGGGGTTCCCTTGATGTCACTTTCTGGACTTCTCCTCCTACTTGTCACTCCTTCTTGGCGCCTTTCCTGGCCACCTCCTCCTCGCAGGGCTGCAATAGCATCTTTCAGCTGATGGTCCTGAAATCCCTATCTGCAGTTTCTCTCTGATAGCTAAGAGCTGCCATTTACTGGGAATTTTCTATGTAGCAGGCTCTGGGCTAAGTGCCTTGATGAGAGCTGTTCAGTGTGGTGCCTAAACCTTGGGCTTGGAGCAGACCACACCTTTTCAAATCCTGCCTCAGCTATTATTGTATGTGTAACCACAGGCAGGACACCTGCCTTTCTGTGCCTCAGTTTCCTGCACTTTAGAATGGGCATAACAATGGGCAAAAACCCCAGAGGGTTTTTGTGAGACTTAAATGAATTAACACATGCCAAGTGCTTTTAACAGTGCCTTCAAGCGTGTTCAGTAAATGCTGGCAATTCTAATTGTGTCTTTTAAACCTCACAGCAAGACTCCAAGGTAAGTATTATTATCTCTATTTGCGGATAAGAAAACTGAGGCTCAGAGAGGAGGGGGAGCCCAACTAGAGTTTGCAGTCCAGCATTTTCTCTGCTACGCTGTAACCAAAATAACAATTATGCTAACTCTTAAAGAGTAAGTGAAGTGGCAGAGTCAGGCTTCAGGTCCAGTGAGTTCCAGAATCCATTCTTTTAATCACCACACTAGACTGCATTCCTGTAATGGTTACGGAAAGAATAAACACTCAACCCCAGAATTTAATTTTAAAATGGCACCTGCTTGGGGGTCGGAGAAGGCCTTTGAAAGTGCAGTTGACCCTCAAACCAGCTCTTTGGAGGCAGCATTGATCCCTGTGGGCAGACTGAAAAATGTGAAAATAGCCTGGCATCTCATATCTCGTTTACACCTCCTGGTGGCCCTTGGTGGTCTTACCAGCCTTGTTTTACAGCTAAGAGAGAGTCAGTAACTTCCCCCATGATATTGCGGTTATGCAATATGGTATATGCGTCTCACCATAACATTCCTGGTTGGGTCCCCGAATCTCTGATGGAGCTTTAAACAAAACAAAGCAACTCATGCCCACTGAATCAGAATCCCTTAGGGTGGTGCCTGGGCGTCTGAACTTTAAGAACCAGAATCTGATGTGCAGCCGACACTGAGAACCCCTCCCTGTTACACTGCCTCTTACAAAGGCCAGCAGCCCCATTTACAACCATCTGCTGAACATCCCACCTGGGATCTCGCATCTCAGCAGGCTCGGGTTGAACTTGTCCTCTCTCCCTTCTTCTCGGGGCCTGGTACCACCATCCATCACCCAGTCTCCCCTGCTGGGAACTCAGTCATCCTCAACTCCTCTTCCGCAAATGTCTCCTGTATCCATGCTGCCTCCACCTTGGTAAAAGCCTTCACCTTTTCTGGTCTGGATCGCTGCTGCTGCCTCCTAACTCATCACCCTCTGACTACCTCTATTTCTCCACTGTGTCTCCATTTCTTCTTGTCCTTCTCCCCTGTCCTCTCTATTCCCCAAATCCAGCCCACATCCTTTCTCCTGCCAGACTTAATGAACTAAAAACTATCTCAACACTCACTTTTCTGCTTAAAAACTTCCACCAGCACTAGCCTCCTGGCTAATAACCACACACCTTAGTACAGAAAAGCCAGCCCTTCCATCCCTGGCTCAGCGTTCCCTCTTCAGCCTCGACTCCTCTCCGGTGGCACAGGCCCAGTTCCAGCCACACTGAATTACCCCATCCCCAAAACGAACTGTGTCCCTTCACAGCCTGTGAACACATCATGTTGTGCCTCCTGCCTGAAATGGACTTCTGACCTGGCTTGGCTGAAAAACTCCTCCTTGTCTTGTGAGACCCTTAAAAGTCACCTCCTCTGGGAAGCCCTCCTGGAGTCTCCCAGGGAGATGGGCACTCCTTACTCTGTCCTTCCCCAGAACAAGGCTCCATCTTCAGTTACAGGATGGCATTGGAATGATCTGATGACACATCTGTCTGTCAGTGAACTCCTCATTCAACCTTCACATATTAAACATGTCCTACTGCCAAGTGCAGGCCCAGATGCTACGGACACTGATGAATAAAACTGAGTTTCTAGCTTTAGTCTACTGAGCATGGCAGAGAAGAAGGGATAGGGCACTTCAGAGAGAAGGCACCACAAGTGCAAGGAGCACGGCAGCGAGCCTTACGCTGCCTGTGTAAGAGAGGATGCAGAAAGAGAGCAGCAGAAGATGAGGGGCAGAGATAAGGAGAGGGAGGACATCTGAAAGGGCCATGAGAGCCTCGCTCGCGTATCCTGAGACAGCCCCCCACCCCGGGCCAATTGTCCTGGACTCCCCACGCAATGGAGATGGGACTTGGGAGGACCGTGATCAGATCTGTGGCTCAGAAAGACCCTCCTGAGTTTCTTGAGATTATGTCCCATCCATCTTTACAACCACAGCACCTAACACAGTTCCTGGAACGCAGCAGGCCCTGAAGAGACAGGGGCCGAAAGAACAAAAAGCACGCTAGGCAAGGAAGCCCCTTGGCAGGCAGCGTTTGGATTCAAGGGCACCGGGTCCCTGGGATTCCAGGTTTCCAGTGACTAAATCTCGCTCTGCCCCCACCCCCTGGGGGTGCCCGCAGGTGCCCGACTCCGGCCATGCTGGCGCTGCTCTGTGCCTACCTGCTCCTGACATCCCGCGCCTCGGAAGTCTCCGCCGACCCGGACATGGAGCAGCCCGGCTCCCGCATTCAGGAGCAGATCCGCGACATGCACGCCAAAGTGACGGAGATCTGGCGGCAGCTGACGCAGTGGTGGGCGGCGGGCGGAAGCCAGGACGCCGCCCTCCACGCCACCTGCCCGGTGCTGCCGTCGGCCACGCTGGACGCGGCGCAGCCCCGGGTGAGCGGCGTCGTGCTCTTCCGGCAGCTGCGGCCCGGCGCCTTGCTCGAGGCCTTCTTCCACCTGGAGGGGTTCCCGGCCGAGCCCAACGGCACCAGCCGCGCCATCCACGTGCACCAGTTCGGGGACCTGAGCCAGGGCTGCGACTCCACCGGCGCGCACTACAACCCGCTGGGCGTGCCGCACCCGCAGCACCCGGGCGACTTCGGCAACTTCGTGGTGCGCGACGGCCAAATCTGGAAGTACCGCTCCGGCCTGGCCGCCTCGCTCTTCGGCCCGCACTCGATCGCGGGCCGCGCCGTAGTGATCCACGAGGGCGAGGATGACCTGGGCCGCGGTGGCAACCAGGCCAGCCTGGAGAACGGCAACGCGGGCCGCCGGCTCGCCTGCTGCGTGGTGGGCCTGTGCGGGCCGGGGCCCTGGGCGCGCCAGGCACAGGAGCACGCGGAGCGCAAGAAGCGGCGGCGAGAGAGCGAGTGCAAGGCCAGCTGAGCCCCCCACCCGGACGCCCCGAGAGCTCCCTGCACGCTCCAGACCCATTCCATGTGCCCTGGGAGCCCCTCCACGCCCTGACACCCCTACAAGTGCCTGAGATCCCTTCCGAGTACCCCAAGACCCCTCTACGCCTGACACCTCTCCAAACTCCTGAGATTCCCTCCATGTGGCCCAGGGCCCCCTCTACTTGGATCTGTCTGTTCTGTGACACCTCTTCCAAGCACCCTGAGACCCCTTCTACACCCTGACACCCCTCCAAGTGCCCCAGGATCTCCTCGACACCCTGACTCTCCTCCAAGTGCCCAAGATGCCCTCCATGTGACCCAGGACCCCGTCTACACATCCCAGGATCCCTCCATGCCTGACACCACTCCAAGAACCCTGGGACACCGCTACACCCTGACACCTCTCCAAGTGCCCAGGATCCCCTCCGTGTGACCCAAGTCCCCACCTTCTCATCCTGATTTTTCTCCTTTTGCTCCCAGAGACACTCCCTACTCTGAGGTACCACTTTTGCCATGGCTAGGATCTCCCCGAAAATCCCCTCCACCCTGAGGTCTCAAACCATGTATACTGAGACACCCCCTTTCATCCAGAGGGCACCCTGAGCTCTGAGGACCCCCAGAGATACTGAAATATCCTCATTTACCCTGAGGGTCTTCCAGACTCCCCCCCTTCCACCCTGGCAACCCTGCCCTCACCCTGTGAGCCCTGAGATCCCTCAATGCCCTAAGAACCTACCTACCCCCACCCCCTTTAGGTTCCTCCTAGGCAGTCTGAGACCCCTCCTGAGGTTGCCTCTCCCCCTCCCCCTCCCCAGCATGTGCAGTGCAGCCTGGCGCCCCTGCCCGGTGTCTCCAGCTATTCCCCCAACCCCACACCCCAGAGAGCTGCTCCTTTGTGGGCTGTTTGGCAGTCTTCGTGTTGCACATTAAAAACTTAGCAATTCAGTACTGCATGGGGGCCTTGGTTACTGTTTTGGTTTATTTGAGGCTTCTCTCCCCACTCAGCTATTTTTTGGGGAATGGCAAAGATGTTTCCCAAACCTCTTAGGACTTCTCCTTCTCCCCTGCCCAGCTCTGTTGGCTGCAAGGCTCAGTCACTGATCATCATGCCTTTGGGGTGTGCCTCGCAAGAGGGAGGAAACCAGGATCACTTAGGGAAATGGGGAAAAAAATACAGCTTCCTGGGCCACATGCCAGAGCTGTAGAATCCAAAGGGAGAGGAGAAAATCTATTTGCAACAAGCTTCCCAGTGATTCTGATGCTGGAGCCACTGGCCTGGCATGAGCGGTACACCAACTCACTGGGCCCAGTGGCCTCTCACATCTGCCTCTGTGGGAAGCCTGAGGTCCATTTCCCGGAGGGCGGAGACAGGGCCAGTGAGGCAGTGTCCCTGGGCAAGTTATAGGGAGGTTGGTGTTGGTAGCTAAGGTTGTCAGCTTTCTCCACAGCCAGGACGATGCCCTTCTTGACTTCTTGATACAAAAGCAGTTGGAAGCAGTGGGGTCCACAGGCAGGTTGGTCTTAATTAAGGCTTGATGGAGGTTCTGCCTCTCTCTGTGAAAATTATAATCTATACACAGACTAGATCAGTCTTGTGTATTCACTTTCATTTACTGAAGTATCCATCCTGGGGTAGACCCGCTTCCTAGCTGTGGCTTTCCCACCCTGGTTCCTCAGAGGCAGCTTCTGTTTCTCCCAGACTCTTAAGGCAGTGAGTCAAACTGAACCTTAGCCAGAAAGCCATCCCCAGTGGTTATTTTTACCTCTTACTAGGACTACCTTGTTATTTAAAACCCTTTCCTTGAGCCCAAGCGACAAGTGGGAAGAAAGGCTATTGCCTGGTGAATTTGCTCCACCAACCGGTTCTCACTGGTTTTGAAACGGAGCAGGACTCTGCGAGGCCTTCCCAGGGACAGACCCCTTGTGTCCCCCCCCCACCCCACCCCCACACCAGTTTGTATAAAAGCTCTAGCCTCCTAGGCCTTCCCCAGGTTCCAGAGAGCAAATTTAATCAGAGAAGTGAGAAAATGCAGAAACAAAGGAAAACAGTCAAGCAAGACAATAATAGTCTAGTTATAAAACAAAGTCAAGGACCTTTAGTTCCTCCTCAAGTGCTATAGAGAACATCCTGAGCCATATCCTTGAGCTGTTTTGCAGATACTGAAACCCTCACCAGGTGGAAGAAGTTAACAGCATGCTGACCACCAGCACGTAGACCCCCAGACCGGCTGGAACCAGAAGGTTGATGACTGAGATTCCTGAAACATCACCCCGTCCTCATCACCAACCAACCAGAAGGATGTCCATGAGCTGATTGTGCACCCTGTGACCCTCTCCCTCACCTTGCCTTTAACCCTTCCCTGAAAGCTATCAGGGCCTTTGGGTCTTCTGAGCATGAGCTGCCCGTGCTCCTTGCTTGGTCCCACGTTGGGTGCCTTGCAATAAACACTGTACTTTCCCTCACCACGAGGCAGTGTCCGTAGATTGGCTTTACCGCATGTCAGACGAGTGGTACCAAGTTTGGTTCAGTAATGGTTTGAAATATTAACTTGAAATGTACGGGTCAGCACGGAAAAGGGAATTAGCAAACTGAGTCTTTAAATATCCTGATTTCACATAGAGGCATTTGCCTACCCCCGCAATTAAAAGTTGTGAAAACAAGGCAGCAATTACATAGGAACACACGATGGACAGGAATAAAAACCAACACCCCATCTTCGACTCTGCCGCCCAGATTATAGGTTAATTCAGGATCATCAAGGGAAGTTTGCACTTAGTTTTCAGAAGGGGGCTGGTGCGTCTCATCGCTTGTCTTCCGTCTTGGTCTGTTCAGGCTGCTGTCACAAAATACTGGAGACTGGGTAGCTTATAAACAATAGAAATTTATCTCACAGTTCTGGAGACTGGGAGTCCAAGATCAGGGCACCAGCATCGTCAGTGAGAGCCCTCTTTGGGACTCATAGCCCGTACCTCTTTGCAGTGTTATCACGTGGTAGAAGGGATGAGGGATCTCTTTCAAGCCTTTTTTAAGGCAGCAACCTCATTCACGAGGGCTCCCCCTTCATGACTTTGGGACCCCCTACCAAAGGTCTCACCTTCTAATACCATCATATTTGGGGGTTAGGATTTCAACATATGAATTTTGGGGGGAACACAAACATTCAGACCACAGCACCTTCTGTTTTTAGTTTCTCTCTTCACTACCCTTGACACCCCCCAGACTGAAGAAATACCCTCGCAGATCTGCTTCATTTCTGTCGTGTCCATTCATGGGAATGGGATTGATACACTATTCTATGGGCCTCCAGAGCCAAGAAACAAAGAGAGGAAATAATAAAGGGGCAAGTTACCGTTCACTGTAAGGGCCAGGAATGTATACAGCACAGGGGCTGAAAGTTTAGGCTGAGGTAGAAAGGCCTGTTTGGAACCTCAGCTCAGCCACACTTATAAGCTGTGTGACCTGGGCAAGTCACTTCACCTCTCTGGGCCTGAGCTCTCTCATCTGTAAAATAAGACTATCGCATTGGACTGTTGTGAAGATTAAATCAAGAGTTACTCATGAGAGGTGTATAGCATAGCGTGAAGGCCTAAGGAGCTAATGAATGGCTAAGGTCAAAAATAGCTACCTAGTCATGGATTGGATGACCTTGAAAGGTAGTGAGTGTCGTGTCACTAGAAGGATTCAAGTAAAGGCAAGGCTGCTACCTCTTCGGTTTGGAAGAAGGATTTCCGCATCCATTAAGAGGCCAGCTGAGATGAATTCTGTGATCCCAACTCTTGGGGGGAGGGGCCAAGATGAAGGAAAGACTGGTGCCCATAAGGGCAGGCATCTGGTTCCTGCACAGAACCGGATGTGTGCCACCAGACCCGCCCACAGGACCCCATTTGGCCCCTGGAGGCTATTTTTACTCCTCTCCTCTTACAGATCTATTTTGTTAATCTTCTTATATTTGCTGTTTTGACTTCCCAGCCAGCTTGCTAATCAGTTTGCCTATTTGACTCACAGGGTTTGCGTTTGTCACTGAGACTTAAACACACACTTGTTTTGATTTCTTTTTGTAAAATTAGAAGCGTTTGATGTAATGACTCTACCTAGACGCAGCTGGTAAAGTGAGAATAATGCTCCAGTTTGCACAGTTTAAACACAATGTCGACAATAATTAGAAACGCTATCTTTAGATGTTTAGGATAAGCTTTTTCTCCGAATTGCAGTGAATTTTTCTTCCAAGTGGGGCTTTTCAGTGCGTGTATATACAGAAATACTAAAAACGTAAGAAAATAGAGCAAATCAGTGAGTGCTTTGGTCAACTTGAAAGATGGCAGGAAATTAACTAACTGATTTTAGATCTGGCGTTTTTGACTGAATGCATAAAATCTTTACATTCTCCATATTTTTCACGACTAGCATATGATCTAAAAATTTTAGGGACGGATTGCAAGTGATAAGTTGCTGCAATATGCTAAAAGCTATGCTCAGTCCAGCCTCGGCTTTCGGCGAGGGCGGGAGGAGGATAATGTAAATAATACCGATGATTAATCGCCTACATCAGGTTAATTACATTTTAATTTCAGGTAACAAAAAAGATACAGTTATGACACATGATGATCATAGATCCACTAAATCAAGGTCTACAACTGAATAGAAGTTACTTTGTTTAAATCAAATTACAAAACAGCACCTGCTTTTTTTTTTTTTTTTTTAAGTCCGTTGTTTTAAATTTAATAGGCTATCACTGGCCTTTGCCAAGATCCCCAAATATATTCCTGGGCTCATATAGATTCCAGAAAATCATACTTGTCAGTATTATGCAAACTTGCCCTAAGAATCCGAAAAAAAAATCCTCATTTGGTAAAGAGGTGTTATGAAATGTAAGGCGACACATCTGTATCTATCGTTTTAAATTACCTTCAGGCTGTATCAGCTTGTTTTGTTTTGTTTTGTTTTTGTGAACAACTGTAATATCGAGAGATGGGTCCTTCTTATTTTTCTGCTTATTTCTAATTAGATTCACTGCCTCGCTCTCTATTGCATCTGTAGAATGTACAACTTTTTCTCTGTTCAGAAAGACATCTGGAAAACAAGGAATATATTAATGTAGTGGGTTGAGGGGAATCCTTTGGCTTTTTGACATCCTAACTGAGCCATATGAAGGTACCCTCAGTATTATTAAGGAGGAAGATTGCTCCAAATGGAGGCTTCCAAAATGAAAGCAGAGGGCAGAGATGGAAGGGACTCAAATAGAGACCTTCTTCAAAGAGAAATAAGGTATCAAGTCACAGGGCTACAGGAAATAAACCAGCCAGGAGAGAGCCACAGGTTTTAGAGGAAACCAAGAGCGGCAAAGGCATGCTGTGATTTGAAAGAGACAGAAAAGGTAACCCCAATGAGCAAGTAGCTGGTCTTCGAAATTCTTTAGAGAGAAGATTGGACATGCATTTGGAACAATTCAGATGGTGAGCTGGGGTGCAAATGCTCCCAGAAGGAATAACACATCCCCAAATTCACTCCAACACATGAATGACTGATACTAGAACTCTTTTTTTAGAGCTTCAAGTCATGATGGTGGTGTGTGTCTGGGAGTGAGGGCACAGAAAGAGGAAAAATGATGGGAAAATGAATTTCGCTTCCTTAAGACTGCCAACTGGGAGCAGGTTCCAGCAGGGATTGAGCTGAATGCCATCGGGGGCCTCCTAACGACAGAGGCTGTTCCAGGAGAAGGAGAAAGGGGGAGGGGGAGAGGAAGGTGCAGAGGAGGCATGGAAAGAGGAGTTAGGGATGAGAAATGTCTGGTTTACAAAAACCAATCCATTTCCACAGGCCTTAATTAAAAGAATGACAAACACTCATATGTAAAAATCCACACCTAAAGGCTCCCAGGTACAGAGCGATCACAAGAAATGCAGAGTGTGCAAACAAGCTTTCATTAAGAGACCTGTCAGCTCGGTTTCATTTATCCAGACTGTTCAGCATTCTGCTGGCAACTGAGCTGGAAAAATAATGGAAGGACAGATACACTTGAAGAGGTAAACAAAGGTGGGAACGTTTCAGCTGCAAAATAGGACAGGTAATAAAGAAGTCAGGGAATGGGAGAGATGAGATGGCATTTTTCTTAACAAACAAACAAGTAACAACCACCCCTCCCTCAACTCCACACTCATCAGTAATGCAATATTCTGGTTTTTAAAAGAAAAAATAAAACAAGAACAGACATGTGGGGTTCAGAGACAATGCTATTGGTGGCCTACTCAAATCTACTCAAATCTATCCCCCACTCTGCTACACTTCCCAAGATCTGATTTTGTTTTAGTGTTCACCCTTTTAGAGTCTGCATGTCCAGGGACAAGGCTCCTCCCCAATTCAGAGGATAATCTTGATGAATCTAAGCCCATCAGAGTAATTTCATCTAAGGACTGTTTTAGACATAGACATGTGACATGGTCATATAGACATGTGACAATTTTGACCAATGAAATGTGACAAGAACTGGGTTACCTGCTCTTAAAACACACACACACACACACACACACACACACACACACACACACACACAGAAACTTCCTTCTGCCTTTGGACACAGATGTGAGAACAGGTGATGGCTGGAGCTGTTGCAGCCATCTTGTTATCATGAGGGAGTAGATGACACCAAGGCAGGCAAAGCAGGAAGACAGAAACTCAGATCCTTGATAACTTTCTTGAATGAACCAGCCCTGCCTGGCGTTCCCTACTTCTTAAGTTCTTGTTATGAAATATAATTCCTTATTGTTTAAGTTTCTTAAAGTGTGAACTGTAGCTGAGAGTACCCCAACTGATGCAGGGTTATCTGGTGGAGTAGGGCACAGAATGCAATACATTTTCACAATGACTCTTAAAAAGACAAAAGACAACCATAAGTAATTGCTGAAACTCTTTTTAATGTCTGTGGAACAGAAGAACCATGTTGAGTTGGGATAGCAGAGGTGGGACAGTGTCACATGTATGTACAGGGCAATGTCAAGATTACAAATATGACAGGATCATCTCATTGGCTCCAATTCCATCTAATAACACAAGACCCACCCCCGCCACAGGCTGATTGGATACACAGAGCTTATGTTATCGCTCCCTATGACCCCCTGCCCTGAACCCCATACTCTGGGACTCATGGCAGTTTTCTTGCCCATGATGGAATGTGTAGGAGTTTATTATAAGCCCTGCTTTCCAGAAGGTGATGAATGGGCCCTAAAAACAGGCACCTGGCCAATCGTGTGTCAAAACCAAGGCTTCCGTGGGGAGAGATTTTTCTTGTTATTATCATTGTATTAAATCTGGCTGTGTTTTCCTTTGGTGGCTTTGGCGTCCTATGCAGTAGTGTTAAACATTTGCAGAGAGTTTAGGCCTGGTGCAGCAGGAAAGTGATTTCTGTGGCTGCTGGCCTGGGCAAGCTTTGCAGCTGCAGAAGCAACCTCTGTGGAGGGAAAGGTAAGGGGATGAGTCTGGGAAGGGGGAGAGGCTGGAGCATAGGGGGATGAATGGGGCATTGGGGCCTGACGGGCAGGGGTAGATGTCATGTCCTGCTCACCGGGAGCCACAGTGCTCTGACTCAGGCGTGCCTGCATCCCTCTAGGTGATGAGGGCGAACTCAGGTGAGTGGGAAGAAAGCAGCTGGAGGTCCACCCAGGGTGCATTTGGCAGAGGATGGGACCCTCTGGTCCGCACCTTGCCCTCCTTCAGAGCAAGACATGCAAAGTCTGATGGATCCCACCCAGCGGGCAGAGTGATGTCAGGAGATAAATGTGGCAGGGAAGTTTTGGGGGCGGGGGGGGGGGGGCGGGTGGCTGGTCACCCACATGCATGCAGGATTCACACCTGGGATCCCAAGCCTGGTCTAAACCTCTGATTTCTAGGATGAATTGATGAATTTTCTACCTCTCCCACCTTGGGAACTTCTCTTTTCCCTGCAGGAGAGTCTCTCAAAGGAGTCATTCTGGTTCTCAGGGACGTTCTGAGCTTTGCGATCTAGTTTTAGGTCTTCCTGGAGAAATGAACTGCGTTCAGCACAAAGAAAGGTCTGTCATTTGATGAGGCTTCAAGTGCTGCAGCGCCAGATGCCACCTAGAAAAGTTAATTTTATCCCTAAGGAAAGAAGCAGGTGGGGGTGACCACTCTCTGCTTTCCCACTCTTGGAGCTTGAACTTGGTTCCCTAGTCCCCTCCCCTCCCCATCATCACAAAGGCTGTAATGAGTTACTTTGTTTTTCCCTTTCTTTCCACTCTAGGGCCACGAGCTCTGTCTTTAAAACCCCAGTAGCCGGCAGCACAGGGGGAAGCAGCCGCAGCATTCTGTTGGAGGAGTGATGCTAGAGGTTTCAGGTGGTGGGGGGATTGTGGGTTGGCCCCTAAGCAGCTATATCTTGCCCCAACCCTACAGAACCATAAAACCATAAAACCCTATATGTAGCCTGGGATGAAGGGAGAGAACCAGCATTCCCAGGTTCTGGCTCTCATCTCATCTCAGAAACAAAACATCAAAACACCACTGGAGTCCCCCCCATCCTCCCTGTGTATCCACAGCCCGCCCCACTCCCCCCTGTCCTGCCCTCCCCAGTCACTCCAGGTCGATTAATCCTCTAGAATTACAGGCTGGAAAATTCAGCTCTAGTAGTCAGCAGACAGGTCTCAACAGGGGCTGTGGATTTCAGACCGGAAGCCTAACCTTCTGAGCCCACTTAAGCCCCTTTCCGCCTGCCAGTCGGTGCCGCTACAGACAGCGCTGCGGGCAGGATGCCAAGAACACCCACGCTGGGAGGTCCTACTGGGCCCTGACGTGATGGAGAGGAGCCGGGGGCCCTCTGGACCCATTGTGCTTAATTACACCTTACTCTACAGCCTCCTAATCATTACAAAGACCGGGATCTGATTAAAAACCCCATCCATTTCAAGCCCTTCCCATAATTCTGATCGACAACTTTAACCGCAAATAGAAAAACATCTTATCTCTAATAAAACAAGTGCTGACAGAAAGATGGATGTCGAAAACCAGCCATATGGCTGACACGATTCCGCGCCTGGCCATGTTCACAGCGTGCAGCTTCCGCAGAGAGAGATGACACTGAGAAGCTTGAGGACCCGCATTTAATAAATCGAACTGTGCTGGCATCATCAGGATATTCACAGTTTACAGCAGGAGCTGTGTGTCCTTTTTCACTTGCAGACTTGGAGGTGTTTTAGGAGAAAGTGACTTCGGTGAGCTGATGCTTAATTCTTTACCGACCCGGGTGCCTTCAATGTGTCATCATGCCTGACCTCGTTCCCCTTCAAGTTTTCATGGTGTTCCTTCTACCTCCACTCTCGGGGGTCTCTCCTTGCCGTCTTCCAGGGTGGGAGCTTCTGCTGCAGGCTGGCTGGACTCAGCAGAGTCCGGGCGAGGTTTGGGGCACGACCCCTTGGCGGCCAGGCCCGGCGGGGATGGCCCCATCTCGTCCCTCCGACTCTCCACGGGACTCTCTCTTGTGACCCCTTCTGGTTTGGCAGCTGCCTGCTCCTCTGCCAGTTTCACGATTTCCCTTCCAAGCCTGTTTACTTCTTCCTCAGAAGGTAGCTGGGGTAATGAGGGATGAAAGTGCTTGCGTTGGTTCCTGTGACTCTGATTTGCTGGGGAGCTAACGGCGGGAATCCCAGCATCCTCCCGCACTGTCAACGCCTCGGCAGCGGCACGACTTTCATCTCGTTCTTGCTTCTGAGCCTCCCCTGAAACAGACCAGGGACAGCATCAAACCTCTGGCTGGAAGTCAGCCCTTACTTCCCCTCTCCTCCCAACCTCAGGCCCACTGCTGCCAGGCCTCCGACATAGAAAATCCTGCTGAAGGGAACACAGGACCCACAAAAAAGAAAACAGCCACTCTGGTGATTCCTGTGTCATTAATGGAGGGAAAGGGATCACGTGGGCCATGTCTGTAACCCCTCCTTTCCAGGCGCCTGGTTATCGCCTGCTTCGCTCTCTGATGGTGGTTCCTTGTGCCCATGAAATATTTAACCTGAGGACAAAGGGTTTGTAGGTTCTGTAGCTCCGGGAAGATCTGGGGCTCTTTCGTAATGAAAAGAGGTTCTCGCTGCTCTCTGTGTGGGAAACAGAAGGAGAGTTAGGGAGGGATTGAGCACCTCCACCCCCATCTCCATCAGCACCTCATTCTTCGATGCAGACCACTTGTGCTTTCTCACTTTCAATAAAGTGCTGTATGCAAAAGCAACTTCAAGCTCCCTACCCCGCCTCTCTAAACTGTTCTTTCTAAACCTGTACAACAGAAATTCTCTAACTGCAACTGGAGGGGGATGGGAGAGAGCATGGGGCCCTGAGAGCCAGCATCCAGACCCCATTTTCCTATTTGCTTGCTTTGTGGTCAGGATGACCTGTTTGGTCTTCTTTTTTTTTTTTTTTTTAACATCTTTATTGCAGTATACTTGCTTTACATTGTTGTGTTAGTTTCTGCTGTATAACAAAGTGAATCAGCTATACGTGTACATACATCCCCATATCCCCTCCCTCTTGCCTCTCCCGCCCACCCTCCCTATCCCACCACTCTAGGTGGTTGCAAAGCACTGAGCTGATCTCCCTGTGCTATGCAGCTGCCTCCCACAAGCTATCTATTTTACATCTGGTAGTGTATATATGTCAGTGCCATTCTCTCATTTTGTCCCAGCTTACCCTTCCCTCTCCCCGTGTCCTCAAGTCCATTCTCTACGTCTGTGTCTTTATTCCTGTCCTGCCCTTAGGTTCATCAGAACCCTTTGATTTTTTTTTAGATTCCATATATATGTGTTAGCATACAGTATTTGTTTTTCTCTTTCTGACTTACTTCACTCTGTATGACAGACTCTAGGTCCATCCACCTCACAACAAATAACTCAGTCTTGTTTCTTTTTATGGCTGAGTAATATTCCATTGTATGTATGTGACACATCTTCTTTATCCATTCATCTGTCGATGGACACTTAGGTTGCTTCCATGTCCTGGCTATTGTAAACAGAGCTTCAGTGAACACTGTGGTACAGGACTCTTTTTGAATTATGGTTTTCTCAGGGTATATGCCCAGTAGTGGGATTGCTGGGTCGTATGGTAGTTCTATTTGTAGTCTTTTAAGGAACCTCCATACTGTTCTCCATAGTGGCTATATCAATTTACATTCCCACCAACAGTGCAAGAGGGTTCCCTTTTCTCCACACCCTCTCCAGCATTTATTGTTTGTAGATTTTTTGATGATGGCCATTCTGACTGGTGTGAGGTGATACTCATTGTAGTTTTGATTTGCATTTCTCTAGTGATTAGTGATGTTGAGCATCTTTTCATGTGTTTATTGGCAATCTGGATATCTTCTTTGGAGAAATGTCTATTTAGGTCTTCTGCCCATTTTTGGATTGGGTTGTTTGTTTTTTTGATATTGAGCTGCATGAGCTGCTTGTATATCTTGAAGATTAATCCTTTGTCAGTTGCTTCGTTTGCAAATATTTTCTCCCATTCTGAGGGTTGTCTTTTCATCTTGTTTATGGTTTCCTTTGCTGTGCAAAAGATTTTAAGTTTCATTAGGTCCCATTTGTTTATTTTTGTTTTTATTTCCATTTCTCTAGGTGGTGGGTCAAAAAGGATCTTGCTGTGATTTATGTCATAGAGTGTTCTGCCTATATTTTCCTCTAAGAGTTTTATATGTCTGGCCTTACATTTAGGTCTTTAATCCATTTTGAGTTTATTTTTGTGTATGGTGTTAGGGAGTGTTCTAATTTCATTCTTTTACATGTAGCTGTCCAGTTTTCCCAGCATCACTTATTGAAGAGGCTGTCATTTCTCCATTGTATTCTCTTGCCTCCTTTGTCAAAGATAAGGTAACCATATGTGTGTGGGTTTATCTCTGGGCTTTCTATCCTGTTCCATTGATCTGTATTTCTGTTTTTGTGCCAGTACCATACTGTCTTGATTACTGTAGCTTTGCAGTATAGTCCGAAGTCTGGGAGCCTGATTCCTCCCGCTCCATTTTTCTTTCTCAAGATTGCTTTGGCTATTTGGGGTCTTTTGTGTTTCCATACAAATTATGAAATTTTTTGTTCTAGTTCTGTGAAAAATGCCATTGGTAGTTTGATAGAGATTGCAGTGAATACGTAGATTGCTTTGGGTAGTAGAGTCATTTTTACAATGTTGAGTCTTCCAATCCAAGAACATAGTATATCTCTCCATCTGTTTGTGTCATCTTTAATTTCTTTCATCAGTGTCTTATAGGTTTCTGCATACAGGTCTTTTGTCTCTGTAGGTAGGTTTATTCCTAGGTATTTTATTCTTTTTGTTGCAGTGGCAAATGAGAGTGTTGCCTTAATTTCTCTTTCAGATTTTTCATCATTAGTGTATAGGAATGCAAGAGATTTCTGTGCACTAATTTTGTATCCTGGTACTCTACCAAATTCACTGATTAGCTCTAGTAGTTTTCTGGCAGCATGGCCTTCTTTTTTTCAGATACAAAATGAGGGGCAGGACTCTCTGATGGCCCTTCCGGACCTAACAAGCAAAAGAGGCTCTGCATGCCTGGGAAGCACTTGGGGAGTGAACTCTTGGCACCCAGACATGTGTGTTCAACACTAGACCCTGTGGTTCTCAGAAGTCAAGGCAGACCTTGACTGCTGTCCCCACACCCCAAGCCTCTAGTTCTGATACAGATTTGCTTCTCACATTCAAAAGAAGCCATTTTCCTTCTTAAGTCCTTTTAATGACCATAGAAATTTCCCAGGGACAGACATTCGACCAAATCTTGTATATACTCTAAAGCCTGTATTTAGTCATGGACCACTACATATTACTTTCCTAAGAGCTCATTGACTTCAGTAAGTATTGTACCTGAAAATGAGACCATTACTTGTGCTTAAATGAAATTCATGAATATATAAATGAGTGACGAAAGCAAGCCTTGATTTTTAAAAAAGTAACTCTTCAGATCTGTTCAGCCAGGATAACGTACGTTAGTTCCTAATAGGTTCCTGTGCTCCCCAGCTCCTCCTGCTGTACTCCAACTATCAGGAGAGGAACCTTCCCTAAGGCTTTGCTACTAAAAGTGGGGTCCGTGGACCAGCAGCAGTGGCATCACCTGGCAGTTTGTTAGACATGCAGTATCCTACCCCAGACCTACTGGTTCAGAATCTGCATTTTAGTAAGATCGCAGGCGATGTGGCTGCACGTGACAGTGTGAGACACACTAGAGCTGAAACACAAATATGACTATGCCTTTCCCCAGCTCTCAAACCTCCAAAGGCCGCCACCACCCCGAGAACAAAGCCCTAGCTTCTCCTGACATTCAAGACCTTCAGTGACCCAACATCCATTTACCTGCCATGCCAACTCTTCTCCTCGTGTCCTTATACTCCAGCCACACCGAACCCTTCACGGCACCCAGCCCTGCCCTCTGCGTCTTTGCTTACATGGTTGATGCCTCCGTGACCATCATTCCTTGATGCGTCAAGATGACCAGCTTCAAGAGTGAGCCCCACCTCCACCTCCGCCGTGAAGGCTGTTTGATTAAATCCTTCCACTGTCCTAATCCCCACAAGGTTGTGTCTGAACCTCCAAGGGAACTTCATACTTCTTACTTTTTTAACCCTTAAATTGTTACTTATGTATAATTAGCTTATAAAACGCACCTGAAGTATAAAATCTTACCTGATTAATTTTTTACCTTTGCCAGTAAAGGGGGGGCTCAGTAAATAGCTTATTAAATGTTTGAATCTATAGACATATACATGAATGCATGAATAAATGAATATGTTTGTACATATATTTCAATACCATCCATAAATAAATGAAAGCAGTCCTTGGATTTATTTGTTCCAGGTTCAGGTTACTAAAAGTTCTTAAAATGGCACTTTGAGAAAAAAAGATTTCTAACTCACACAATCATTTAGCTACATCTGTGGTAGCTCAGGGAAGCAATCACATAATTTTCATACTAACAAATGAAAGAATGTTATAGTGGTTATACAGGAGACACGGGGAAACACGGAGTCAAAATGAGCCAGTTTCCAGCATAGTGCAAGAAGCTTTATTCAAAAGGAGTAAATTATGGTCCTTTCTGCGGCTAAATTTTTCACCAACGTGAGATGAATAAACTCCTTCTGGAAATTACTCTTATGAAATTACTTCTTCCAGGACACTTAATAGTATATTCTGGTGCCCCTGAAAAATTAATTAACCTTATCCATAACAACCTAACCCCTAAACCATTTGCGCTGTTTTTACTGTAGGTCAGGTTAATCTTCTCTACCTTAATTTACATCTAAGGGAGGGTGGTCTAAATTACACTGGGGCCTTTTGGTTCACCGGTCCTTTGCCTTGTGCCATTTTTTTAGATGACATTCCGCTCACATCCAAATGTATGAATCTTTTTTAAAATGGCAAACCTCTGAGATTACCAGGTAGAACTTTTCAACTTTTGGGTGGTGAGGGGAACAGGGGCCACACTGCTGTCATCATTATAGATCAAGGCACAGTCGCAATAAGGGGATGGACATGGCTGTAATTCTCTTGTCTGGTCCTATTGTGGATTTTTTTTTTTTTTCCAAGAAAGCCTAGATTTTCAGAGTCTCAGGACCGTAAACATATAGAGACCAGGCTCTGAGACTGGCTTATGGTTCAACAGCAGGATTTGCCAATCCTCTTCTCGCTTTTGTTTATCCAAAAGATATCTAAAAAGTACACTCAAGTAGTGATCAGAAGACAAAGAAAAGTTACTGAAAATACCACAACTCTTGAGCTAATAAGGAGGACCTCTGGTTATTTGCTGTGGGAGCAGAATCTTCCTTTAACTCTGTGATTCTGGAATGTTGATGCTTAAGCTGTGGGAGTTTTATTTCTCCTTTGAGAACAGACACATAGCATTGCCATTTCTTTTTTTTTTTTTTTTTTTTCGGTACGCGGGCCTCTCACTGTTGTGGCCTCTCCTGTTGCGGAGCACAGGCTCCGGATGCACAGGCTCAGCGGCCATGGCTCACGGGCCCAGCCGCTCCGCAGCATGTGGGATCTTCCCGGACCGGGGCACGAACCCGTGTCCCCTGCATCGGCAGGCGGACCCTCAACCACTGCGCCACCAGGGAAGCCCTTGCCATTTCCATAAAAGAAAGATTTCTGAATTGGCTCAGAATTGGAAAATATTATTACCCCCCAAATAGTAATTATTCCGTGCTGCTTTAGCAAACAGAATTAGTATCATTAATACTTATTAATAACAATATACATATCAATAATGATGAGGCAATCAACTGATACAAATGCATTAGGACACAAATAGTGCAGAAAGAAAAAATATTTTCTCTAAAAGAAAAAAACAGTAGCTCTTTGTAGACAGGATTGCTGGTCTTCTAAAAATGTGTTCCCTCCCCCCTAACATTGGCCCGAAGGGCACATTCATCTTCTTTTGTTAACGGGTCTCTGATGGGCTTTGTCTTCCTGAGTGTGAGCTGCTTTCAGTTGGAATTAATCAGAGATGCAGCCGTGATGAGGGCATCCCAGACACTGACAGCAGTTACATAAATGCTTCCTTGTTGCCACCCGTGCTGGCGAAGGACAGGGTTGGAACAATGAGAGCTAATGATGGAATTCTGAAAGCTATCATTTTGAATCAGGCCATTACTTACGCTACCCTTCTGAAAATCAAGCCAGGCTCAGACTCCATGTCAGGTTAGCAGGCTTGGGCCTGCCCGGGGGCTCAGCAGGCCACAGCAGACAGAGGGCTTTGGATCTCCATGGGGACACTGGATGCTGGCATGGGATGACCTCCAGCCAAGACATGTTCCAGACTGCACAGTGGGCTACGGTGTGTCACAGGCCAGCCTTGCAAACAGCCACATGCTGCTGGCTAGAAAGTCCCCGCCTCGTCTTCTGGCCAGTGTGGGAACCCCACAAGTCAGGAGCTCTCTCCAGGAATTCTTCCCGTGTGTGCTTGGGGAACCTCTCTGTTGAAATCCTAGACCCGTCCAGGCTTCTCTTCTTACCATTCCATGCACTAGTATGAGTGATCTGGTTAGGCTTCAAAACACACCTGTACAGAAGCAGGAGTGAGCCTTGCTGAACCCAGCTCGGATTAGCAGAACCACCCATCGGATCCAAAGACTCAGGATAAATAATACATAGCTGTTGCTTGAAGTTCTAAGCTTTGGGGTGTTTTATTATACAACAGCTAACAAGAGACAGTTGGGAGCCACTTGAGATTTTTGAGCAGAGTACAACCCTGATGGAAAGCAGTGCTCCAGAAGTTTCATCCCACAGCAGCAGGATGAGGACGGGAAGGGAGGAAGGAGATTCTGGGAGGCAGGAACACCAGGATGGAAGCCTTGCCAAGAAGGTCAAGAGGGCCCAAGCCAAGCCAGAGGTGGGAGAAATGGAGATACAAGAAGCTCTGAAGAAAGAGTAGCAGCAGACTAGATGTGGATGGAGAAGGAACGTGGACGGCGGTTGACGATGACTCTGTTGGATAGCTAAGTGACAAAAAGAGGAAGCAGGAAGAGTTGTGATGTCATACTTGAGAAGTCCACAGAATATGCAGGTGGGAAAATTTGTGCTTTGGGAAATATGGGACTGTAACTCTGCAGAGGGGACCCACTGGGAAAAAATGTCAAAAATATTTTCATAGAGGTGTGGTTGCAGGCATGACTCTGAGCAAGAGAAGATGGAGAGGAAATGTAGAAATCCAGGAAAGAAGCGTGACACCCGTGTGCTGGGTATATTAGTTATCTAATGCTGTCTAACAAATTGTCTCAAAACTTAGCGGCTTAAGACTCAGGAGCCGGGGAGCAGTTTATCCGGGTGGTTCTTGTGAATGGTCTCCAATGGGGTTGTCATCAAAATGTTAAACAGGGCTGTTGTCATCTGAAGGCTTGTCTGCGGCTGGAGAATCTGCTTCCAAGATGGCGCACTCATGTGGCTGATGGCTGGAAGCCTCAGTTCCAGGCCACGTGAGATCATGTAGGGCTGCTCAAGAATCCTCAGGACATGGCAGCCAGCTTCCTCCAGAGTGAATGATCCCAGGTAGAGACAGTAAGGCAGATTCCACAAGTCTTTCGTAACTCGGCCTCAGAACTCACATACCATCACTTCTGCTGTAATCCATCAGTCACACAGACCAACGCTGATACAGTGTGGGAGAGGACTACACAGGGCACAACTGCCAGGAAGTGGAGATCAATTGGGGCCATCTTGGAAGCTGGTAACCACACTGGGGGCGGAGGGAGCAGATGAGCAAAACTCAGAAAGATGTGAAAGATAGTTTAGTCAGGGAAATGAGACTGCCACCTGGGAAGAGATCTGGTTCTCGACCCTGTTGCTTCATCTGGCACCTTAAATGGGCCCTTGATCCCCTTCAAAACACACTGCCTCCAGAAAGTGTGCCTGGTAAAGAAATTGTTTTCTCCATCCAACTGATTCCTAGACCACTTACCACATTGCCAGGCAATGTGCCAAGATTTCCCTGACGTTGGTACCACATCTCACCGTCTTATAGGTAGGGAAACTGAGGTTGAGGTTACCAGTCCAAGTTCTCACAGCCAGTGTGACGTGGGGCTGGAATATGAACCCAGGTTGCTCAAATCCTGACCCTCGCTCTTAACCTCTATGCCACCATGTTGAGAGTGCAGGGACGCTTGTTCTTCTGCAGGAAGCTCCAAAGGAGACAAACCCACACAGGCAACAAGAAGAAACATGAGGGATGACCCAACGGTGCCACAGAAGCTGCAGGAAGGCGAGGGACTGATGTCCTCCAAGCCCCTGGAGGGCTTGGCCAGGCAAAGAAAGAGCAAGAAATCAAGGGCCGCTTACCATCCTTGGGACTTGCTTTGTTCTCAGTGAGCTGCTCGACGAACTTGAGCAGTGGGGATCTCGACCTCTGCGTGGTGGGAAGAGCGGGGTCACCAAACAGTATGGTGTCTTTGCCTCCTGTCATGGAAAAGAGGAAAATGGACATATTATGTCACCACTGGAGTCACGGTCACACTCATCCCACACAAGGGGCTGGCTGTTTGGGTGAACAAGGCACCTTCTTCAGTTGTAGGGAGTGCTGTGGGAGGGAAAGGGCCAGCATTGCCCTCTCTGCAGTGCGAGGACCCGGCAGAAAGGTCCAGGGCCAGCCGTCTATGAGTCCTAGAGTCTGCTCAGGACATGGCTGCCCACAAATGCCACCGTTAAGGGGTAGCCTGCTATGTCTGCCAAAAACTGAGTGGCTTTGATCTGGGTGAGACAATAACAATAATAACGACAGCAGTAGAGTGCTTTGAGCGCAGGCTCTGGAGCCATGCTGTAGCGCTTGTGTCCTGGACCCCATCGCTTGCTAGCTGGGCGGCCTTGGGCAAGTCACTGAACCTCTCTGAGCCTCAGAGCCCTCATCTGTAAAGTAAGGAAGAATAACAGCACCCACCTCATGGGGTGGTAGTGATAAAATGAACTGATTCATGTAAAGCACGTAGGCATTTCGTCAGCGCTCAATAAATTTCACACATTGAATTATCACTTTATGGTGGAGACAGAACTGCCCTCCACGTATCTCTGATTTAATTAGCTTTGGTCATTTAGATCGAATCATCAGTATGTCACAAGGCAGGTAGCATCAGGTTCCCTAAATGATCACAGCTAAACTCTACTTAGGACATAGAGACCTGCACCAGCCAAAGCCTTTTATGGATTCACATGAACTCCCTGAGTGGATAGAGAAAGCCTGAGGCAAAGAGAAGGAGGAAAGGAAAACCACTACAACTCTACTTTTGAGGCCATGGCAAGGTATGGGGGTGAGGATGAGGGAAGCGTGGCTTTGAAACATGAGCTGATGAGCACAGACACATGGACACAAGACACGTACACAGGAAGTGATGCTGCCCCAGTGATGAGGAGAGCCCTGCAGGTAGGATTGGATCCCAAACTCCTGCCCATGAGCCCTGAAGATTCTCTCGGTGGGAACCACCATGCCAACAGCAAAGACCCTGGGGGCCATGGCCCAGCCCATGCTCCAGCCTCAACGGTCTGACTTTGGATGAGACCTTATCTGAAGCCAAGTCACTTGAACGTCTCTGGGGCTCAGATCAGAGGCTCTAAAGTTTTATGGCTCTACTCTGTACTCTGTGCAGAGCACAGAATGGTATTTGGGTCAAGATGTCCACTCCCTTGGATAGCCAGGTGAACCTTGGTCTGTACCTCGGAGCCCTCAACTTGTTTATAATACTACCCTCCCTGTAGGCCACGCACGTCTTATTAACTTGATTTCCAAGACTGTAGTAGAGAGTTTGGCACATGGCAGGTGCTTCATACACAGCTGATAACTGTGCATAAAATGGCTGATGCATTCTGGGAAATCCTGATGTCTTGGTGGGCATGGGGGCTTGCAGCTGCCACAGGCAGATGGAGTATGTTACTAGCAGCCATTGGTCTCTGGTTTCCGCTATATGAGGGTCATCCCAGAAGAGAAATCTGTTAGGAGCTGACCCTGAAGTTCTCCACCAGCACAGCTATTGTCTCAAGTGGAAAAAGTCCCGAAATCTTCAGGACCACAGTCTGGAGAGGTTTCCCAAGGAGAATCATTTGAGTTATACCTTGGGATATTTTAAAAGGCTCTCAGAATGAAGTCAACCCAGTCAGGACTCTTTTGTGCTGCAAAGATAAAATCTAGAAACACCATGAGGAACTAATGGTCGTTATGAAGCCATAGCAGATGCCACAGGTGGGCTTCTTTTGTTTCTCTCCACCAAGGCAACAGTTACTGTTCTCAAGTCAGGGTCGGGACTGCAATTCCTGAACCATCTTTCTCTAGAAGGTAGGCTGGAAGCTCTCTAACTGTAAGGGGACTCAGGAAGAGGCACACTCTGCACTCTGTGTCCCAACAAACCTTCCAAGTCCCCTCTGCCCTGTGGCCAAGGAATCAGAATTATGGGCAGAGTTGGGAGCTGGCTGTAGCCGAGTGATGAAGGCACCAGGTGGATGGTGCGGGGAGCCTCGGCCCTTCCTATTGTGAGGAATTCTCCAGGGCAGGATGTCTCCGTGGCTGTTTCCAACCACAGGGATTACCCACTCCGCAATGGCTCCTCAAAAACACTGGTACCAGCACATAGAACTTCTCCAAGGATCTGAGCAACAGGCATGCAGACAAGGGAAACAGAAGCCGCCATTCATCCATTTCCAGTCAAAGCAGGGGCTGGGGAGAAGTTAAAAACCTCCCTAAATCCCTGCCTGCAGAGATCATTTCCTTATCTGATGGTAAGATGCCAAGATTTGGTTTTTGCAAAATATTTGAAGAATTCAAAGACCTTCCTTAGAAGGCTCTCAGTTCTACTGTTTCCAACTAAGCCCGGATTCTATCTGTGTTGACTAAATTGAGCTCTAAACTGATGGTCTGCTATCTCCTAGTTGCACTTTGGTTCTTGGGACTGGGGAGTGGGGTGAGGGAGATCCACGAACTAGATGTGAACCACAACCAATGTAGGTCACACAGGCCCTTCCATTCAACTGGTGTGTGAGTTTCTGGAAGCCCTCCTCATTCCCTGTAATACAACGTCCCTCGTCCCCTTTTCCAAAATGTGCCAGTTACTTTCAAAATGCACATTTTCCTCCTCAGGCTGATGTTGAGAGTGGAGAACAGAGAATTCAAATAAAAAGCTCAAAGAGCCAGGCTCTGCTCTTGCCAGGTTTTTTTCTGGCTTTCAGTATTTCTTTCCAGAGCATGAGCACATCCAGGAAATCTCCCCAGTCCCCCCCTCCCCCCAAGCATGATTCTCACCTGCAGACTCTAGCATAAGGCTGGGAGAATGAGGCTGACAGGTAGGGGCTGAGGAAGGTGGAGGGTCATTCCTCCCTGAAGGGCATGGCCAACCAGCCCACCCCCTGGCTTCCTCAAAATAGCCCCGTGCCTTTCCCACTTCTCAGGGACCCATTAAACAGTCTGGAGTACACTCTGCTTTCCAGATGATTTTTCCATGTGGGCTGTGACATCTGTTAGACTTGTCTACTTCCCAGCAAGATCACACATTTGCCCCAACTTTATCAGACACCATCAAGAGCTATATATTGTTGGCTGAGAGAGCGAGGAGGGAGGGAGAAGAGAGTCAAAGGAAAATCATAGCATGCTCCAAGTCCAAGAGGAATTCTGCCTTATAGTAATGAGTGATGGGCTCCTTCACAATGGTCCTTTAAAGTCTCAGGATAGATGGTTCCAGCTTCTGAACTTTTCTTCTCCAATTCAGCTTGCTTTGAGAACCAATCCCCAGCTGATCTAATCTACACTCTACAACCCCCAGCCCCTGTGTATGTCTCTCTTCTCTGAATTGTACTTCCCCAGTGCAGGTGGAGCACTGAAATGAAGATCTGAACACCTGAGTTCAGCCTCTGTGGTCTTAGGTATGACCTAATTTCCTGAGCTTCTGTTTCCTTATCTAAAATGAGGGGATCAGACTAGATCAGGAAAGGGAAATATGTTTTCTCTCACATATCTACTCTGACCAAGAGGTGGCTTCTTGGAAAGCAAAAATGCAAGACTGTTTTTAGGGCCACATGTGAGATCGGCAAGGAGTGATGTGATTGATTAGCAATGCCTGCCACTGGCATGAGAATGGTGTTTATATACACCAAGCATTTGCCATCCTTGAACTTTTTGCTCTCATCTGTCCTTCTAAGTCCAGCATTCGATGACTTGGCACATTATTCCCTCACACACTAACATCTTTATCACTTAATTGATACTTAATTATGTAATATTTTGTGCTTTCTTTTCACTGTTTGATGCATATTCATCTTACTTCCCTAGTGGGACTGTAGATTCTTGGAGGGGGAGAGGGGCATGTCTAGAATGCCTGGTACAGGACTGAATTCACAAAGCCGATGCTCAAAAAGGTATCAGTATATTATAGGTTGATTTATTAGAGGAGCCACTGATCCTTTCAAGTTGCTGGTAAATAAGAGAGAGTTAGCAATTCTCTGAAACCACTGGGACTCAATCCCCTCCAGTTGGCTGAAATCCTGTGATTTGGCTCTTACTTGGGGAAAGAGGAAGAGGAAGAAGAGAAGAGAAAAGTGGAATAAGAAGAGGAAAAGGAGGTGGAAGAGGAAGAAGAGAAGAGAAAAGTGGAATAAGAAGAGGAAAAGGAGGTGGAAGAGGAAGAAGAGAAGGAAAAAAGAACATACTTCCTCTTGCCCCACTATTCAGAAGGTTAAATGGAGACCACAGAACAATGAGCAGACAGGAGAGACTGGTCTGATTTGCATTAAAAGAGGCCACTCCCCACACCCCAATCTCACCATGGTTTGAAAATGATCATAAGGTGACACCTCATTACAACCCCCTTCATCACTGCACCAGGGTAATGCTATCACCATTACATAAACTGTGTCAGATCAGGGGGAATTGCCGCTCTTTATTTCTGTCTTCCCACTTTGTATCTATGTGGAGGCCAGAGATTAGAACAAACATAGCTAGGGCGTAAAATCCATTCAGTTACTGCTGTCCAAACTAATTTTACCATTTAATATTTGCTTTGTGCTAATTGAATTCTCTATTTCAATTGGCTGTTCTAATCAGAAAAGTGCAAGGATACATAGAGAATGCATTTCTATTTATTTACATGCAGGGATGATATTAATGCACTGCTATTAGCCACAAACAAAGATATTTCAAATAGAACATACTCCCAAATCCTACGGAAACATTGTAGCTCAGGCCTTCAGGCAGCAAAAAAAAAAAAAAAAAAAAAGGAAAGAAACAACTGTTATTGCATAATAGCCATTCTAACCTAGACCAAACAACAGCAGAGATAGGAAATTCTCAGCATTCTTTCATTTATTCAACTTCCATCTTTTTACATAAGTTGTAGAAATAAAACATTGTGAAATCTCACTAAGTCATTTGGAGAGAGAAAAAAAAAAAATCCAAACTCCAGTACATGAACAGAAATAGCAATCTGACTGCACAAATAAACGAAAAATTTGCCTGACTGTGTTGAAATTCAATGCAATAAAAGAAAAGCCTTCAAAGGAGATAAGGTTTTAACTGCATCAAAATGTTCTTGTGCAAAATGGATCATTCAAATCCCCAGGATGGCACCCGCCACTAATTAGGTCTGTTAGGTCTTTTGACATCAAGTTCAAGGAATCTCTACTAAAAACTCCAATTTATGAAACACACTTCCAGGCAACCTAAGGTGGCTATTCAGATTTATGTTAAGAAAGCATGTGGTTTTGTCCATGTCCCCGTGGCAATGTTAATTTCTCATCCATTACAAGGAAGCAACCAATATGATTCAAGGGTAGAAAAGGGTTTGTGCGGAAAGGTTAAGTAACTAAAAATATTCGTACAAAGTTGTTTCCAGGGAAAGAGGAGGTGGTGGAAATGATAAATATAACTTTCTGGAGAATGTGAAGAGAAAGAATAGCTGACAGGGGTCTCATGGAGGGGGTAGTTTACCAGGACAAATGGGTAAATATAACTAATTAAAGTGAAACATCACTTTCTTCACACCCTGTACAACTGCAAAAAGTAATCTCCAGAGGAAGTTTTGATTTTCGATCTATGTAACAAATGGGATGGGGGGCGGGGAAGAGAGAAGGAGGTTATAAAGTGCATTTGGGATAGACAATTGTTGGTTCTTATATTCATTTTTAGAACTGATGATTAACTAGAATAAATTTTTGTGAGTTCCTATATTCATTTTTAGGGGTGATGATTAAATTGAATACATCTCTATAAGACACCTACAGGGAAAAAAATGAAGCAATTTACCATACTCATAAAAGTTAAAAATAAAATATATACAGACATATACAATGACAATTTCAGAATTTAGATTAGCAAAACTTCATAGTTCACCTTGCATATTTATTATTTTTTTCTGATTTCCTCCAAAATGATGGCTTCTAAGTTTAAAACACTTGTAGATTTCTCAGCAACGATCATCAAATAAAAGAACATTAAAAAGGTAAAGTCTGCTCTGCAAATTTTCAAAACAAGAAACTTTTTTTTCAAAAAAAGAAAATTTTCATGAAGTTCTACTTACCTGGAAGACTCCACAAACCAGAAACTTCCAGAGTTCTTAATTTTTTCTCCAGTTCAGCCACCCGATTCCCTAGGATTCTGGAAAAGGGGAGAGAATGACAATAGACACCAATGAACATGGATCTCATCAGCTCTCAGGGAAGCCCCCTAGTGCCCTAATAGAGAGAACATGTTTTGAGACTTAAGATATATGCTAAAAACTGTGTGTGTGTGTTTGCTACACACACACACTCTATTGGAAGTACATATGAAAATATAAAGTGAATAATTAAAAATGATTTTAAAATTACTGAAATGTTGCCATTCAAGTGAATCTTCTCACACAAAGGTAGCTGCACAGCCAAACAATGATTCTACCATTGCCCAGACATCTTACATCATTTCTATTTGCTCAATGCTAAAGATGACACTTAATTTTGAATACTCTTACAAGTATCACGCCCTGATTCTTTGAGGGTGGATCTGAGTTTCAGAAACAACCAAGTCTAACAAATAATATGAAAGAACATGCTTGGTAATGTTACTTAGAGGTAATAAAATAATAAGATCTGCCTTCTTAGACCTAAACTATGGCTTACAGATGTCCATATCCTTGATATCTAGCATAATGTCCGGTAGATGGTAGGTGCTCAATAAATATATTTGATTAAATAAATGCTTTCCTTTTTTTCATGGCTTGTAACGATCTCCGGAGAGAATTAAAAAATAGGCATATCAAAACTTTTCAGAAATTACAGAATCACTAGAATAATTACATTGCCTTCCAAGGTGCCCATTGTGACTCACTGTGATGTATAAGATCTAGAATGTGTATTTGAACAGATTACTCTGTTTACTTGGAAGCCAAACTTTGTCTATATGCATGGAAAGACATAAATGTGGGCATATATTTTCCCTCCTTCACTCTACACAGAATTAAATATAGTTGGGAAATGATTTGATAGTCATCTAAAACTTCAATCATTTTCCATTGGCCCGGAAATTGAAAAACCAGTCTTTATCTTTGGCGGATTTTCTTGGCATTGCTGTGCTAAAATGATGTAGAAATCACCTTAATAGCCAAGTTTCAAATCCTTTCAGCAGGAGAAACCAGAACACCAGAATTGTTCTCCTACCTCTCTTTATATTCCAGACATAGCTGCACACACCCACATACATACCGAGACATGAATATGTATATATCTGCACATATATATGTGGCTTTGAATTCATCCTTATTTTACCTGAATTCACTTGCGGCGTCTTAATTAATATTCCCTTTGAGTTCACAGAAAACTCTCTGACATGACTCTATGTGGTTTTGTTCATCTAGGTACTTAGAGTTTTCTTTTCTTCTTTTCCTTAAGTCTTAAATTCTCCATAGTCGTTATCAATTACTTTCAATTTTCACTCTATGTGTTGGGTCTATTCTGCTTTCATGTCTCTGACCCCTCAATAAACACCTCTTTTCGTAATCTCACTTTCAATATTTTGCTCAGACCCTCTGATCCGAGCTCCCTTTTCACCAGCTGATGGGTCTGAGATGCAATCACAGCAGTGTTCAAGTTGATGCCTGCTTCTTAGCGAGATCAGATCATCTGTATGTGGCTGCCTCTTGGAAACAAAAGATAAGGCTTAACTCTTCTGTGGACAATGAAGGATGCCGTCAGGGCAATGTTCAAAGGCGTGGTGCAGAGACATTTGGCTGCATTTTTTCTGATGGTCCTGGATAACGCAGCCATGTCTCCCAGAAATGCACTGAGGTGAATTTGCTGGGGTCCCTAACAACCTACTCTCAGGGACTCTGCCTAAGTTTGTCAGGGCTGACTGCTTTCTTCTTTAGCCTGACATAAGCATCTGATGCAGGGCTGGAGGTGATAAAATGGACCCAGCAGAAGTTGTGGTAGTAGTAATAGTAACAATAATACCATCAATAACAATAACAACCACACTACAGTTAACACAAATAGCAACTAATCTTTCCTGAGTCCCAGGTCTGAGTCAGAGCCTATGCCAAACACCTACTAAATATGCATTTTTTAATCTGACCTGGCAAAAACTCTGCAGCGTTGACTGTATTTTTATCCTCCTTTTACACGTGTGAACTCTAACAAACAGAGAGGGTAAGCAACTTGTCCAAGGACACACAGTTCATCTCAAAGCTGTGTCTTTTCCCAACCCCCAGTGTTCTCACCCACCACACTTGACCCCTCCCATTAGAAAACAGAGGCAGGGAAGTTAGTTAACTTAACCAAAACCTCATGTAGGACTCAGCTGGTGATGAGTCTGGATTTTTAACCTATACCTCAGTTTACCTCCCAAGTGCATGCTCTTAACCAATAACCCCCTAATGGCACTAGAAAACCAGCATTCTCACACCTAAAGCAAGGTCTCTTTAAAACCGTTCATAACTGATATACGGATGCAGCCATAGCTGGTCTTGCAAAATATAACCCAAGATACTTCAAATGACAGAGAGTCTTCTAACTGGCCTCACACTGAACAGATATGGCAGGTGGTCCACTGAACGTGGTGTGATGCAGCCCACAGAGAGAAGGGGGTTATCTGAGTCTCAATAGCTGGCAGTATTCATAGATGGCGACAGTAGAAGTACAAACAGGGTCTGTTCAATGAAGTTCAACCAATCCAACAATTACTGAGGCTGTAGGGGACACTGAAGAGAAGCAGACCCTGTGTCTGCATTTAGGGACTAAAATTCTGGTGGGAGACAGACAGATGCACACAGACAGACACACACCAGTACAGTACAGTGGAAGGCTTCAACAACAGCTGATAGTTATTAATCACTTGTTCTGTACCAGGTATTACTCTAAGCCTTGCACAAATATTATCTCCCTTAGCCCCTTGTGACAATAGATGAGGTAGCTCTTATTACGTTTATTAGAGGCCAACTAACTTGCCCTGGGTGACACAGCTGGTAAGTGGAGGGTCCGGAATCAAAACCTGAGCCTGGAAATACACAAGTCCTTCAGTAGAACTGTGGAGAGGACTGTGAAGATTAAATGAAAGATGAATCCAGAGCGGCTTGTAGGGACCGAGATCATGAATGATCTTCTCCATATGGAGAATGGCGAGACATTTTTTCATTGGCCACAAGGAGATATTGAAGGGTTGTAAGCAGAGAAGCAGCATAAGGAAGTTTAGGAAAACTGGTTTTGATGTGGCGTTGAGAATGAACTGGAAGGAGGATGAGTAGAAGCAGAAAGACCAGTTAGGAGAGTGCTGTACTGGGCAGTGATGACGATGGCTCAAAGGAGGCAGAGGGGATGCAGGGAAGCCAAAGGGATGGAGTAATAATACGGAGGAAGATGAGAAGTTGGAGATGCCTACAGGATATTGGGGTAGACAGCTGCAGAACTGGGAGACAGGAGGAACTGGGAGAGCGAAGATGAGAGTGTACGCTGGGGGTGGGTCTGCTCCCCAGCAGAATGTGAGATGTCAGAAGAAGGGAGGGCCAGAGCACCACCCGCGGAAGGTGAGAAAGGACCAGAGAGGCACAGGTGGAGAGGGGAGAGGAGCGCCAGGGGCATGTGGGGAAGGGAGAGAAGGTTCCCGGTGGGGCAGCATGGTCAGTATCGTCTTATTCTAGAAGGTGGTCACACAGGATGAAAAAGGCCACTAAGAAGACATGCCCCACCCTGAGAGAGCTGTTACAAGACAGAGGAAGGGGTGAAATCCAGAATCCAAGTGACAGGGGTGGGAAAAGCTGCCTATGAGAAGGTTGAAGCAGTGAATATAGATGACTCTTCAAGTAGTTTAGCAGGGAATCCAAGGAGACAGCCAGGGCAGTAGCCTGAGGCATAAACAGGCTTGAGAGAGTTTTTTTTTTTTTTTTTTTTTTTTTGTAGGACGGGAGAGATTTTAAAATAAAGTTTTTATTTAGCGATGGCTTGTTTTAGGATAGGGGAGATTTCAGCATATGTCTACCCAGTAGTCTAGAAAAATCCTCCAGATGCCAGGCTTCTAGAGAGATTTTCAGTAGTAGTTTCTGATGATAGCAACATCACAGGAAATCTGCAAAGACAGAACGAACCCAGGAGCCGGCCACCACTGTGCCGCTGTCCTTGCTCTCTGGACAACACAGCAAGCAAGGATCTCTGAGTGAGGGCCCTGGGGGGAGCCCGATCCCAAAGAGGAAGAGGTGGCCGTGGCCCCCCGCAGACTGCAGAGAACCGTGCCCCCCTACCTCCATCCCACGGGACCTTCTTTTGAATCTCTGCTCTGATCCCCGACAGCTCCCGCTGCTTCCAAGACCTTGAACTTCCAAGGTCTTGAACTACCACTGGCCACCACTACCACTACCTTGAACTACCACTGGCCAGGGAGTGGGGAGAGCAGTGAAGAGTTTTAGGCAAAGCACAGAGGGTAGCGAAAGGCCAGCGTATCCTCACATACTAACCACCACGGCTATCACCCCAGCACTGGCAGAGTGATGGCTTGCTGGGAAGGGCTGGAGGACCAAAGGTGGTGTGCTGTGAGATATAACTCTTAACGTCTGTCTCTTCATTAATGCTTTGCCACCTGTTTCTAAGACACGTGAACCCCGCCCCTTCTTTAACCGTAGCTAGACAACTGCAAACTCACAAGAAGTCCCTCAAGTAAAATGCTTATTAATTGAACTTCCTCTCAAAATATAAAGTCCTAGGTTTATTCATCAGTTCTCCAAGATGGCTTCCACTGGGCCTTCTCAGCGTCGGGGGGTGGGGGGGTGGTGGGGGTAGAGGGGGGGTGTGCCAGGCAGTGAAGAAGCAGTAGGGGGAGCACACTCTTACAGAACAGAGCACCTGTATCCCTACTTCTAATGCTCCAGACAAACAAAGCTATTTTTAAATCTTAGGTACAAAAGGCTAAATCATGGGGGACAACAGCAAGCAGACCAAATGCACATTTTATTCTTAGCCCTCACTCCATCTGTTGTATAATTCGTTTCTTTCCATGCCCCCAAATAAAACATTTATTGAAAGTGTGAAACTTAAGACCCTCAAAGGATTAAAAATGGCACATTAGGTACTTTATGTACTGATATGAGGCAATCTTCAAGATCTATTGTTATGAGAGAAGAAAGCAAGGTGGAAGACAGTGAAAAAAACTTTTTTGATGAATACTAGATGCCATTTGTAAAAAAAAAAAACTAAAAAAAAAAAGAAAATCTATGTCTATATAAATATATATGAGCATTTATGTGTGTCTATATAAATGTACTATGCATTTGCTTATATATGCATCCTTGGAGAGGATACATAAAAAAGGAGGAATGGTGGTTTCTTCCAGGCAGGGGAATCGCGTGGCTGAGAGATAAAAGTAGTTTGGAGATATATTGTTGCTCAACCTTTTAAAACATAAATCAACAGATGGTTCAAAATTATTAAATAGTAGTTAAAAATGGAAAGGTACATTAAAAAAAATAAAGCCAGCAAAATGAAAATGTCTGTCTCTCTCAACAGAGGGCGAGAGCCCATGGCACCTGGGGATGTGTGTGGTTGCAGTGGAGTATGGGAGGAACGTATAAGGAAATCAATCTGTCACAAGAGGCGGGAGTGTCAGGCCAGCAGCTTGGGGATACTGAGTTTGGCAGGCGGTGGGACCCAGCTGGGCTTTTCGGTGGAGGCTTGTGTCGTGATCGACACTGTAGCTGGCAGGTGGGTCTGAGTGTGGCCGGGCAAGCAGTGGAGGAGGTGAGCTGGGGTCTGAGGATGGAGGGTTGATGGGAGGATCTTCCCAAGGACAAGGTAATGGTCTGGTGGGAAGGAAGAAGAAGGGGCAGGTAGGAGATGTACACTGAAGGACCTTGGCAAGCACTCAGGAAATATATACTGAATAAGTGAATGAATGCATGAAAACCATAAAACTTAATGCCTGTTTGCATGTGAGTATTAAGGGAACAGGAACAAAGGGTTAGAGGACATTCAATCATCCATTCATCAGGTAATCACGAGCCCCCACTGGGCCCAGCACTATCCGACATACTGGGAGAGAACAGTGACCAAAGTGGACAAACATACTGGCCCTGGGACAGCTTCAACCTGAGTGAAGTGGAAGTTGGACAAACCTAGGTATTAGGATGGTGAGCAGAGCACGTTAAATATTCTTCAAATCACGCTTTAAATGGCTGCATGGTACTGTGCCTTACGGATTTACGGTAATCTTAACCATTCTCCAATTTAAAAATACTTGGGTTGTTTCCATTTTTTTCACCCTTATAAATGAATCCACAGTGAACCACCTTATGTATAAATCTAGGGCATCATTCTGATTCTTTTCTTTAGGATAAATTCCTAGAAGCGGACCCTCTGGGTCAAAGGGCACAAGCATTTCACAGTATTTAAAATGTACTAAGGGATGGATACTCCAGACTCCAGACTCATTGAATCTGAGTGATTCAATGAGGGTGAGAAAGTGGGGTTTGGGGGTACTGGTGACCTCCAAAGGAAGACTGCTATGGAAAATTCACAAGAGGGCTTGGGAGGTGTTGAAGCGAGGTGATCTTTTGTTCCTGCCCAGTGGCATCACTGGGGGCTCGCTAAAATCCAGAATCCTGATATTCCCTCCAGAAACCCCCCTAAATCTGCATTTCTAAACAAGCACCCCCTCCAGGTAATTCTAACACAGGTGCCCCCCAGAACACACTTTGAGGGGGTGGCTATTGAAGAAGTAGAGGTGGCCTCTTGTTCACAAAGATTGGAGGTGAGTGGAGCTCACGGGAACACTTTGGGGGGTTCAGGAAGACCTGGGAGGTTTCTGGGTGAGGATGCAGAAGCAGGATGAGGGGCAGAAGTTGAAGAGGTTGAAAGAGGAGGTCACAGGAGAGCTGGGCCCCAAAGGAGGGAGGACGGTGTGGACCCACAGGACAGTGTGTTGGTGTGCTTCCCTGAGACTGGAGGGATAGGATGGAAGACACTGCTTTGGCGGGAGCAGTAAGCCTTGTGGCTCAGGACAGGCAGGCTTGGTTTTCTCAGTAAAAGAGGAGCTGAAGTCACCTGCTGGGAACAGACTAGGGTTTAGAAGACCTGAGGAGGTTTGAAAGAGCCCCAGTGGGTGCCTCATAGGGAGCTGGTGAGGACAGAGAAGGCTCCTGGGGACACTGCCGGGGGCAGGGGATTCTACCTGAATAAAACAGACCTGGTACCTATTCTGGGGAGACTCCCGTTTCTTCGTCCTCCCCCAGAGGCATATCTCCATTTTGGCATCTGGCTGTTTCAGTCCTTGATTAAGATTTCTTTCAAAGGAATTTTTAGAACTTCTTCTGTCAATAAATTACCCCTGTCATCCCTTTGAGATTGCCCAGACTCCCTCCACTGCTCTCTGCCTTCTTTTATATATATCTTAATCTCCTGCTCAATCTTCCCTTTACTCCCGGCCTCTCTTTTTGTTATTTTGTTTTTACAATACTCTCCATCATTTTCCAGTTGCCTCTCTCCTTGCACCCCGCCTTGCCGGGCCCCCGATTCCCTGACCCCTCCCTGTTCGTGCTGGAAGCCCAGCCTTGGGCACTTGCTCCTGTATTCCACGCTTACATTTTGCTTCCACATGTAGGTCTTATAAGCAGGACCAGCTACGTAATTGGCAGAGCTCAGCGCAAAATGAAAACTCAGGGCCCCCTTATTCAAAAAAGATTAAGATTTTCGAAATGGTGACGCAAAGCATTGATTAGACCAAGTGCAGGGACCTTCTGGGCACTGGGCCATGTGTGACTGCATGAGTCTCTGGTCCTCAAAGCTGGCCCTGTTTGCAATGTGTTTTGCTTTAATTTATTGTTTATTCACCGTTTTCTGAACTCTTCCAATTTTGCTTCTGTTGTCCTGACCTGCTACTTTAACTTGCTTGATTTTGCCCAACATAGTCAACATATTTATAGTAACCAAATAAGACATTCTGTTTTAATTATTGTTTTTTGCTGATCTGGAAAAGTGGCACAAGACTCCATTCTAGGCCCAGCTGCCTGAAAGTTGATGCTTGGGTGTTCCTGCTATTCAGAGCCCAAGAAAGCTGTGCTGTGAGGTTAGAATGGCACGAGGAGGTGCCTCCCCTAGAGAAGATGTGGAGGAGAGTAGATTAAGATCCCCCGGGCAAGCATACCATCAAAATCAGCCAGGTAATATGCATTACTCTGTGAGTGGCTCAGAGGAAGCATTCAATAAGCAAGAACCAGTATTATTTCCATGTTGGTTCCAGCTGAGAGCCAAGATGCTGTCATAATGCAGAAGCACAGTTCTAGCTCAGTAAGTTTCCCTCCAGATTTAAGGGCTCTTCTTCCCTTAAGGCCGGCAGGCCCACCACCTGGTTGCCACCCACTGCTGAGAGTCATTGTATCACATATCTCCCGCCCGCCCTGCACCCCAGGGTCCAGCCACCTACTTGTTGGTCTGCCTCTGGTGCTGGATCACCATGTTTTTCTCATGGATTGTCTCCAACAGGGCTGTTGCCAGAGATTTCAGATCAGAAATGGACTGTGGAGTGGCTGGGAGGCTGCACCCGTGATCCTCAGATAACAGATCCTGAACTGGGTGGGATATAAAATTTACAACTCAGTTTTAAATCCTTCTGGAACGTTGGAATGCAAACCAATGTCAGTTCTTCCTGGATAATGAAGCTGGGATCAGTTCCCGGCTTCCACACGCTACTGTGTTGTAATTGAAGGGTCCACTTCAAGTGTCAAAAGTGAAAAAAAATAAAATTTAGTGTGAGGGTTAAACAGAAAGGAGGAAGTACTCATGGACTTTTAGCAACACCTTTTATTTAAAGGATAATAATTTTTTGCATTTGTCCAGTATTTTATGCTTTTGAAACACTCATGCTGACTAACTCATTTGAGGCTTCAAATTTTAAAAAGAACAAGGAAAATGTTATTTATTCCCATTTCATGGACAGAAAAGCAAGGTGCTGATGGATTAAAAACATTCGCTGAAGGTCACACAGCAATGCAAATGCAAATGGCTCTAGTCCTGAGCTCCTGGCTTTATATCACAGCTTCCCACAGTACCCTTGGTGGGAGGTAAGATAATGTAGGAGATCATTTAGAACACAAAATATATTTTGTATATGCATGTTTTTAGAAACTAAGAGATAACCCCAAAAGACCACAACCACTTATATTCCTATGAGACAGAAAAAAGAAGAAATAATATAAATCTCTCATTATATATCTTTGAACACCATTTCCTATATGCCTATATGTAGACACACAAATTCACACATTTCTCTCCAAAAATGGGAAAAAGCTCTGCTTTTTTCACTTAACCTTATGTCTCATCATGAATATCTACTAAAATATAAAATGTAACGGCTGCTTAGTAGTCCATGCATAGATCTACAGTAATTTATTTAATTACTCCTGGACAATTATGTTGTTTCCAATGTTTTTTATTATAACTAACGTAGGAAGAACTTTCTTGAAGCAAAATGCTTGCACATGTCTGTAATCATTTCTTGTTGGCTCAGAGGGGATCAGTTTAAGGCTTTTTATAACAGAGAACCAAATGGTTCTCTAGAAAGGTTGTGCCTGGTTGACGGCTCTGCCAGCGTGTTTGAGTGTGGCTAGCATTCCCCAGGTCAGTGACAGGACTGGGTCTCAACATTCAAACATCCAACATTCAAAGGCTATCAAGGATATCCAGAGCTATACTTAGATGGGCTACTTCACGTTTGTATAGAGGGTGTTCTTTTCTAGTTGAGTGAAAAAAGAAAAAAAAAAAAAAAGAAGTTGCTTGGAAAAGTGCCTTGATTATTAGGTAGTCTGGAGATTCACCATTATTTTTTAATCCCCCGTAGCTCTGATGAGGACTGCCACATGATCCTTGTTGGTCTGCACTGCCAACAAGCCCAAAACAGGCCAGTCCAGCACGGTCCACTTGAGGGTCATGTTTAGAACTGAATTCCCAAATACTAAGTGTCAGAAGCAAGCTGTCTGCTATTTATTTCCCCTGACTGTTCCTGGAAGATCATTATTTTTCATTGGAATCGACAAGAAGGAGGAACAAAATTGCAATCAATAAAAGCTTCTTTAGGGCTTCCCTGGTGGCGCAGTGGTTGGGAGTCCGCCTGCCGATGCAGGGGACACGGGTTCGTGCCCCGGTCCGGGAAGATCCCACATGCCGCGGAGCGGCTGGGCCCGTGAGCCATGGCCGCTGAGCCTGCGTGTCCGGAGCCTGTGCTCCGCAACGGGAGAGGCCACAGCAGTGAGAGGCCTGCGTACCGCAAAAAAAGTAAAAAATAAAAGCTTCTTTGAAAAAGGCACATGTGCCATGGTAAAATGACTTCAGCAGCTGTGAGACTTTTCTAGTCTGATCACAGAGGCCAGGAAAAGGAGACACTCAATGAGGATGGAACGGACACTTGGAGATGCTAACCTGGTGATTACAGAAGGGAAAACATTCTGGAAAGAGGAGCATAGTTAGGGGAATAGATGCAAATGGGGTCCAGTCATTAGAGAGACCTCTAAGGCAGCGGCTCTCAAAGCAGGGTCCCCGAACCAGCATCAGCATCACCTGGGAACTTTTTAGAAACGTGTATTCTCCGGGCTCACCCTAGACCTAGTAAATCAGAAACTCTTGAGGTGGGACCCAGTAATCTGTGTGTTAATAAGCCCTCCAGGCAATCCTGATGCAGGTGGAAGTTTGGGGGTGACTGCTCTAAGGATCACTTCCATTCCCAATTCAAAAAACGAGATGTGGACCCACAGTGCTCGCATTCTGTGATCATAGGTGGTCCCTCCCAGAAAATGACCCCTACCTTGCTTTGCAGACAGGACTCCAGTCAGAGCACTGCTGCTGGATTTACCCTGGCCTTTTGAGTTTTTCCGTCTCTCAAGAGCATTCTAAAGCAGCATTGGGAGAAAACAAAAACCTCTGTCAGAAAAGCCAATAATGGAAAAATACCTAATTCCAGTAGATGCATCCTCCCATCCAGCACACAAGAACTCTTTACAAACTCCAAATGCTAGCCCAACTTTTAAAATTCAGAGTCCCTGCCAGAGAGTTATGATTTTTATGGACCTGGTAAAGAGTTTTGTTTTTTTCTTTTTAAGTTGGTGCCCAGCAGAATTACAGCAATTATATCCTCCTATATATAGAAGGTACTCAATGCATATTCGTTAAATTAAATCAAATCTGAAGCAAGAACTCAGTCTAATGTGTGAAGTCACTAGTTATGGAAACCCCTTCCAAACAGACATGAGATGGAGACTAGGTTTACTTTCATGGCGCAATGCCAAAAGATCATTAGTGGTGTCTGGAAGGTTTCTGTGGCTGGACTGGAAGAAAAGCCATGATTGATTAATGAAATCTGCCATGGACTCAAGGTTAAGGAAGTGCATGTGTGTCATTCCTAGAACAGAACGTTACATTAAAATTGATATGTGCTACACAGCCAGTGCTTGGCACATAGAAGAACTGAATAAATGTTGTTAAGTGAATGCATATACACATTTTTTAAATCATGTATTAATTATACAACTTTAAGAGCTGTATTCTTCTTTGGCTGTGTGTGTATATATAGATGGGTGTAAACTCAAGGGGGGCCCCCCCGCCCCAGATTGGAAAAGGAGGAACAGCATGGAGACTTCTGAGAAAAAAGTGAACGTCAAAAGCCAGGAATATGAGATGGCTGCCCCAGCACAGAGACGGCTGTAAAACTTCACCCTCAGGAAGAGAAATCAATCTATTTTCAAAGCAGAGAAACCCAGGAGATTTTGCTAATTATAACACTTACAACTAACATCTGCAGAAACATATTATCTAACGAATGGCACTGGAATTAGACTAAATAACAGTGGGGAGAATTTAAACATTCTGTCCTTTTAGTGTGACGTGAACATTATCGTTTAGATTGTGATTTCCCAATCTTTGTTTCTTCATTGCTCAGAAATCATTTTCTTATGGATGATTAGGGGACAAAGAACATCTGATGACAGAACACTTTATAGAAAAGCTGGATAGGAAACCTAATTTAATATAGACCGAGGCTGTATAGTGGTCACATCCAGATTCTGGTGGTCTCAGTGTGCCCTGTCTAGATAACAGAAGCAGCTCTTGCAAAACCTGTTTTTGTTGTGTTTGCCGTTTGGGGTTTAATTCTCACTGGTTCCTCAGTTAAAGCTCTTATTGAACTATCTGGGAGGGCAGGCAAGCACTAGAGTATCTTTGGCACATAAAAGGGAATTAAAATAGAATGACACTTAGATGTACAATAGTGAATCATCACCGTCACCGTCATGATTTTCTACCTTATATTTGGCAATGTTAGATTTCAAGAGGTTGACCTCTTCATGAAGTTGCTTTAATCTCTCTTGAAGGTACCTGAAAAAGAATATATACAACTAGGAAGAGTTTGGAGGCAAAATAAAAAACATACACTCAAGTAGGAGAGGATAAAAAGAAAACCACACACCCAAAGGGCCACCTTTGACCTACAGTGCCTTCCCACCACCGAAAGCAGAAAAAGTGCACCTTGGTGACCTCTTCTTAAATGGATGTGATCAAGGTCAAGTATGCCCAAATCACTGAAACCTCACTTTAGGACAGCCCTCTGCAGAGATCCCCTAAGGGATATCAACACAGTTTTCACATAATTCTCATTAAGATGATTCCACTGGGAAGCAAGGCAGCAAGAGGCAATACCAGACACAGCATTAAGTTAGTCACATACACACACTGAAATTTGCCTCTGGGAACAGAGACAGCTAAGGGAATTTCTCAATTTATTTTCTTATTCTTTTCTGTCTTCTTGATAGCAATAATAAGCAGCTTTCACTGGTTCCCTACCCTTCTCACCCAACCGGGGAGGGCAGGGGGAAAGAGGGTATGGATGTAGGCATGTAAGCATGTGGTTCTTCTTTTCTTACTGCTACAACTAACGTGTGACATTAATATCATTGTTTTAGGGTTGAGACTTTCCTTTCACTGTAAGGCTATTTTCTTAAATGTAAACAGGGCTGCAAATAACTCCCAGCCTGCAGGCAAGTGGAGAGCCAGCATCCTACCCCAGTACGAGCCTGGGACTGGTCACTTACCTGTTCTCCATACACAGGGCATCCACGTCAATAATTCGGTTCTCGTGGCCGCTCAGGATGTGGTTTAGCTCCTGGTTGAGCCTCTCGACTTTGTCCTGGTAGGAAGACCGCTCTTCTTTAACATCCTGAAGCTCGTCCATAGAGGCCTGCAGGTCATGCTCCAGAGACTCAATCTGAAACCAGAGAAGTGCCCTTACTCAAGGTATTCTGCAGGCATCAGCCTTATGGTTAGAGACGAGCCTTCCACTTGGTTGACTGACTTTTAGAGAGCTTATCAATACCAGCGTCTGCTATAAAACCGTAAGCGCCACACATCGGAATATGATAAAAGCTGAAAGCAAGGAACAACTTCTGGCCAGACACTTACTATATCCAAGATGAGATGGATTGCAGCAGCTTGGAAACACAGAACTGATCACTTACCAACTGCAGCCTGCCCTAAAGCCAGGGGCTTGGAGAGGGCAAATCCAGATATTGGGAACAACAGCCGGTGTCTTACAAATACATACTTTTTCAAACCACTCTAGACCCAGAAATCATGTTCTGCTCTTCAAAACCAATTAGTGAGAGGAGAGAAACGAAGCCTAGGCTCTCTAAGCTGTTCCCTAACTAGGGCTTGGTACCCGTTGAGATTTTGCCTAAAAAGCATCCACTCAGCATTTCAGCGGAAACTTGCAAATTAAGGCCAGTCTGTCATGTTTGTTCTCTCCCTGTCTATCCTGGTTATGGGGGAGGTTTCTTGTTGTGTTCAGAACAATGGCACCCAAAGTAAGAGAGCAGACCTGCTGGAAGACAGAAATGCAAAAGGCTGCCTGGGAACCTAGCAGAGAACAGAGGGAGTAAATGCATTCAAACTGCATCTTCCTTCCTCCTCTAACCGCGTTCCAAGCACCCCACAGTCTCTGAGAAACTGGGGCACAGTCTACTCTTCTCTGTGTCACGCTCAGCTGTGCAAACATATCCCCCACTCATAACAGATGTTGGCGATAACCTGTTCCCTTGCTCTCTCCAGCTGCTGAACCAAATCTTCACGCTCATGGGCTGCAAAGTGCCGCACGCCGATTTCTTCGTCTCCCAGCCTCTGTTTGGCAATTGTCATTCTCAAGAGCTGCATTTTCCATTGGTAGAAAAAGAAGAGAGAGAGGGAGAGAGAGTTAAAATGAAGAGATCCAAACGAAACCCCAAGCATACTAGGCAGAAAGTGCTGGAAGTTAAGATTTTCCAAGAAATACTGGAGAAAGGCACAAGACAAAGAAATTCCTTGCCAATATCATTAATTAAAAAAAATTTTTTAAATCCATATTGTATGTACAGATACATGTGTGCACACACACACCTATAAGGCTAACGGGAACACAGGCCTGGGCATCTGAAGGGGGATAGCCTGTTTAGCCCTGCCATAGTGAGGGAAAAAACTCTGTGTCTCTTTTAAACTTAGCAAAGATTAAAAAATGATAATACAATGTTGTAAAGTATCTGCTAAGATGGGCATGCTCCCACATTCTTAACAATTAGGCTATGTTATCGAGAGCCTTAAAGATGTCCCTATCTGACTCTTGCATCTGAGTGCTAATTCAGATTTAAGCCTAAGTAACCTCATCGCCTCTCACCCCATGAATGTTGACAATGGATGAAATACCTTACTGTAGTTCTGGACTAAAACGCTGGGGAAGAAACTTAATTTTCTTTTTTGCACAACTAAGGAAAACAGCTGCTGTGCAGAGTTTCCTTTCTGACCTAGGCAGATGAACTGGACTGACAGTGTTAATTCAGATTTAAGAAATTATCTGAATCTTGGTTTGAGTAGATTCGGGATCTACATGCAATATTAACTAGATCGGATACCTTTTATATTTTCACATGTATACATAGGCTCTCCTCACTCTCATCAACATCCATTAGTTACTGAACTCTGTGAACTGACACTGAAACATTCCAATGTTTTTGTTGCTCCAGTTCTGTAAAGTTTTACAGTGCAATACCTGTTACTTTTCAGAGACAAACCAAAGGTTAATTTCTCTAGGTTCTTGCTGTTTGCTTTAGCAGCATTTGATGGAGGATCTTTTTAAATATATATACATTTGTAACAGATGAAAAATAAACCAGATTGCAAACCCCATTTTTTTTTTTTTTGAAGCAAACCATGTACCAGGTTTTTGGTCCAAATTGTGTAGTATAAGTTAAATTGCATTCTATTAACCCATATGAGTGTATTTCTGTACCCATAGTTATGTTGAAATAAAGTTTTAAAAAGAAAAAAAAAATGTCCCTATCCAATGATCCAGTAACTCTACTTCTGATAATCTGGGCTAAGAATAATCCCAGACATGGACTAGCTTTAGGAAAAAAGAAAAAAGTAGACTGTGCTGTTATTTATAGAAAGAGTAAAAAAACAATAGAAACAATGTCCAACAATAGTGGAATGGCTAGCAAATGATAATGCAATCAATCAACTGATTGATTGTTTGATCAATCAATCAAACAGCAAATTTCCAGCTGTTTAAAATGAGGTTGATGTGAACTATGTAGTACCATGGACATGCGGATGCTGCCACACTAAGTGGGAAAAAAAGCAGAAAACTAACTTGAATACGCAGTTTGGGGACTTCTCTGCCAGTCCAGTGGTTAAGACTCCATGCTTCCACAGCTGGGGGCCTGGGTTCAATCCCTGGTCAGGGAACTAAGATCCCACAAGCCACACAGTGCGACCAGAAAATAAATAAATAAATATTTTTAAAAAATGTTTAAATAAAGGCACTTTCCTGGCAGTCCAGTGGTTAAGACTCCGAGTTTCCAATACAGGGGGTGCAGGGGGCACGGGTTTGATCACTGGTCGGGGAACTAAGATCCCACATGACGTGCGGCACAGCCGAAAACAAAATATGCAGTATGATTGAAATTATACTAAGAACCCACATACAAAAGAAAAAAATTACCAAATACATTAAAACCCTTAAATGTGTGTGTGTAAGTTTAGGTGATGCAAGACTGTGTATGCTATCTGTTCTTTGTTTTCTAACTTTTAAAATAAGTATACATGACTTTCATAACGTACTTTTTAAATGTTTTAAAATCCCTAGGAACTAAATTCTAGTCCTAAAAGTGTAATTTTCCAAAGCATCCCTGCAGAACCCTTGGCTTTCCCAGTCTCTGGGGCCGAGCTCCATGTGCAGCTCCAAACTTTCCAGTAGGGCCATGATGGAAACTATGTTAGAGACTCCAGGAAGGTCCAGTGGTCCCAGAGCATCCCCTACATGCCGTTCAGTGCCAAGCAGGTGGCCATTAAAAAGTGCTTTTTTGACTTTACAGCACTGCTTGCTGATGCTTCTTCGAGAGAGGTCACAAGACTGATTCTTCCACCTCCCTGTAGGGTGTGTGCAGATGGGCTTCATATATGGATGAAATCCTGGGGACAGTTTTTTGCTGCCACATAGATCCAACCCATCCAGGAATACCTGCTGGGGTATGCTCTCCCTCGTTCCTGCGTGGATCCTAAGGGATTTGTTGCCAATAGAGAGAATGGCTTTATTTTTCAAGTCCCTAAGGATTTAGGGGCAGGTGAGAAAGTTAAAATCCAAGGTAGAATATTAACTATATAGGAATAATAAATAACAGCAATGAACTGTGCAGGAACTGATGACTACTGAAAAGTAAAGAGCATTTTCAAATGACACATATATATATTTTACATCTTTATTGGAGTATAATTGCTTTACAATGGTGTGTTAGTTTCTGCTTTATAACGAAGTGAATCAGTTATACATATACATGTGTTCCCATGTCTCTTCCCTCTTGTGTCTCCCTCCCTCCCACCCTCCCTATCCCTCCCCTCCAGGCGGTCACAAAGCACCGAGCTGATCTCCCTGTGCTATGCGGCTGCTTCCCACTAGCTATCTACCTTTTCGTTTGGTAGTGTATATATGTCCATGCCTCTCTCTCGCTTTGTCACAGCTTTCCCTTCCCCCTCCCCATATCCTCAAGTCCATTCTCTAGTAGGTCTGTGTCTTTATTCCTGCAAATGACATATATTTGGGGTCCTTATTTGAAAACTAGTCAGATGAACTGGACGTGTATTTATTGTGCATCTACTATGAGCAAATGCATCATTAGGATCAGCACACAATGTTCCAGGCAGGTGGAACAGCTTGTACAAAGGCCTAGCAGGGGACATACGGCACTTAGGTACACAGATGGCCGTGCTTAATGGAATCCCCATTCCAAAGCGCAAGGATTCTGAATTTGTATACTTGCCTAATGCAAATTTATCTGTAGTCTCGAAATCAGCATTCATGGTGCTTTTGCATCATGAGGGGACATGTGCAGATAAACACAGAGTTGCAAAAACTGGGAAGCATCCCACAGGAACGTTCCCAGCTAAAGTGGAACAAGGCAATGTTCTGCTTTCTTGTTTTAGCTCATACTGTAAACAAGTGTCCTTTTCATGGTTTCTTTCGTGCCACTTTTTTTCACATTTTTGTGCTTTCTGTTGGTGTTTTGCCATTTAGAATGGCCCTCCTGTGCAGTGCTGGAGTGTTGTCTCGTGTTCCTGAGCACGAGAGGCCATGATGCGCCTTACAGAGAATATACGTGTGTTAGATGAGCTTCCTTCAGGCACGAGTTACAGTGCTATTGGCTGTGAGTTCAATGTTAAAGAAACAACAATATAAATTAAATAAGGTGACTTTAAAGAGAAACACATATAAAACAGTTCTATATTGATCAGGTGACAAAAATATTGTGACCAGAGGCTCAGAGGAACCTAATCTCCTATTTCCCCTAGGAACAATGGTTCAATATTCCCTAATTCAGTGTTTGCAGTGATTTTAGAGAATGTAACTATAGCAAATGTCAAGAATCGGCTGTACTGTGAGAGGAACGGAGTTTATGTCAGAACTGGTTAATTTACCTGAAAGCCGATATGTGAAAACATCTTTCACATCACAGTCTTGGCTCAGGACTTTCAGAACCCCAGGTGAGTACACAGAAAGACAAACAGCTAACCAAGCAAGAAACATTTCTCAGATGAAAGGGTCTAGGAACAAGAAGGCCTGTGCCACTTTTGGCATGAGGCAACAGGAGGTCTGCAACACGGCTTTGAAAGCGGGACGCTTTTCCTCGTATGTGAAAAGCCAGACTGACAGCCTGAACTTTAAGTAATAAAACACCACTGAGGTTTTCCATTCACAGTACGCTTCGCCGAACACTTAATTTAGAATCACACAATTATGTTTGCTTAATGCCAATTAATTATTAAACATGTTTATTGAGGTCTGACAGCCATATAAGAGAGTCATCTTTTATATACTGGATGCCTGTTAAGCTTCAATAAACATGTTAACAATCATTTGGTGTTCAATGTGCATACAATATCGGCTATTAAATCTCAGGGCTGGACTAGATGAAACACTTATTTTTAAAAGTGAGGCCCAAGTTGGTAAAAGCTGGATCACTGGTTGGGTCTGACACTCAAGTTCAATCAGCTGAAGGGGCCCAAGGAGGCCATCGCAATAGGGATGGCAGCCCCAGGGAGAGTTCTCTTGCCTTCCCAGCTGACAGCTGATGGGCTCTGGAGTCCATCTGCCAGGGGGCGGGGGAGGTGGGGTGTTCTGGGGCCAAGTTCGAGAGCTGTGCAATCTCAGAAATATGCCTGAACTTCTCTGAGTGTTAGTATCCTTCACTGTAAGAATACGACAGTAACAGTACAGCTTTTTCCTGGCCAAGGTTGCTGTAACTGTTGGGGCCCAGAGTAGGCTGCCCCCAAATGTGCCTCAATGGCATATTTATTGTTTTGAATTAAAGTTACTTAAGAAATGCCCAACACACGAGGGACACTCTGACCCTCCTTTCTGTCACTCTGAAAGCAGGAAAAAAAAAACTCTCATGTGAAGGGTGCCCTCCTGCATCTGGAGGTAGAAGGATGCCCTTATCGCCAGAGATGGGGATTTGGGCGAGAAACCAGTATAAACAAACCCTGTTACTGCTTTAATTTACTACCCCAAGCCCAAACTCGGTTTAGATTCGTCACTAATTGGGCACCCCGAACCTAAGTTTCTTTGTCCTGTCAACTCCTCCCAAATTTATTATTTCTTTGTCTAAAAAGTATAAAAGTTATCTGCTTTGGGCACTTCTTAGGTCCCATGTCTATGGGACCAGCATGAATTTAAAATGTGTTTCTTTTTCTCCTGTTAATCTGTCTCATGTCCAGCCACAAGAAATCAAGAAGCGGGGGATTCCCTATTGGTCCAGTGGTTAGGACTCTGCTCTTCCACTTCAGGGTTCAATCCCTGGTTGGGGAACTAAGATCCTGCGTGTCGTGTGGGACTCCAAAAAAAAAAAAAAAACAGAGAAATCAAGAGGAGTAGAGGGGGCAATTTCCCCTACCCAACATTAAACACGAAGTAAGAGAGTGACGTTGTATTAAATGAGCATTTAATTCAGGAGAATTCAAATGTGTGTGTTTGGCAAAAAGATGACGGAGAGAACCAAGTGGAGGAAGAGAGAGATGGAGAAGAGGGGATGGGAGAGAAATAAAAATGTTTTAAATTGGCGGCTCTACCCCCCCTGCTTTCAATGTCCCAGACTGAGAGCAAGGTGGGAGAGGGACTGATAATACATTTAGACAAAATCATACCGTTCATATTTATACATAAGACTCCTATTCAGGAGACACATGGCCACCTGCCCTGACCTGCATGGACAATTTAAGAGACCGTCAAGGTGAATTTCTGCTAGACACAAGGTTTTGCCTCTTACCCGCTGACTTTAGAACCTAGTCCCAAGTAAAAGAAGATGAGATTTCTCTACCATACTTAGCACAGCCCCTGGAACATACAAAGTGCTTGATCAATGTCAGCTGCTATTACGATTATTGCTGTGCTCATTGGTGTCCTCCTCCACGTGAGTTTCCCCACACATATGCCCACTGGGGAAGTCGATCTTTCTTCTAAGCTGGAGGAAGCCGAGCTGCTGAGCCAACCTTATCTGTAGACTGCAGGCAGTGAGGCTGATTTCCCACCTTGGAAGCTCTATGAAGCAACTGCTTGGAGTGCTTGATTTCCTACAATGGGGCCATCAACACTGCACGGCTAGCCTCCCTGTGCCAACGCTTGAAGTGGATCAGTGCCCTGAGAGGCACGCACGCGGCCACCAGGAGATGCATCCATTTGCTGATTTAGATGGAAATAAACATTTATGAATGAATTATGGGTGTGAATCGTCCACTTATGGATGAGGTGCAGCTGCAGCTGGGATGTGGCTGAGGGACAGGGCTGCAAAACGATGTGACAAAGGGCTCTTGGGCGCTCTCCCCCCACCCTGCCGATGGAGTCCAACTCCTCTGCCAAAGCCCTGCTCTAACTCTGGTCCCGCCAAGGCCCCCCAGTCGGAATGACTCGCTTCTTCCTTGATCTCTTCTTGGGCTTCATCCCTCATAGCCCTCAACAGTCTCCCCCTCCTCTTGTTTTCATTTGCCTGAATCCATTTTCCCCAACAGACAGTGGGAGGAAGACAGCTGGCAGCAGGAGCAGCTATTATTCTCCAGGTGTAATCTGTGTTCAGATCCTGTATCTGTGGATCCTAGTCACATGTCTTTGGCTGTCATCTAGCCTCACTGAGCCCCAAGTGACTTTAGTGTTTTTTGAAAGTGGAGATTGCCTTAGTCTATTCAGGCTGCTATAACAGACTACCATCGACTGCATAGCTTATAAACAACAAACATTTATTTCTCATAGTTCTAGACGCTGGGAAGTCTAAGATCAAGTCGCTAGCAGGTTGGGTGTCTGGTGAGAGCCTGCTTCCTAATTCATAGATGGCTGTCTTTTTTCTGTGTCCTCACATGGAGGAAGGGGTGAGAGAGCTCTCTAGGGTTCCTTTTATAAGGGCACTAATCCCATTCATGAGAGCTCCACCTTCATGATCTAATCACCTCCCAAAGGCTCCCACCTCCAAATACCATCACACTGGGGAGGAGGTTTCAACATATGAATTTTTGGGAGGTGACACAGTCTATAGCATTCCACCCTTGACTGCCCCCAAATTCATGTTCTTCTTACACGTGAAATACATTTACTCTATCCCAATAACCCCCAAAGAATTAACTGGTTCCAGCATCAACTCTTAAGTCTAAAGTCCAAAACCTCATCTAAATATCATCTAAATCAGGTATGGGTGAAACTCAAGGTGAGATGCATCGTGAGGCAAACTCCTCTCCTCCTGTGAAATTGTGAAACCCAGCAAGTTATGTGCTTCCAAAATACAAAGGTGGGACACACACAGGAGCGACATTCCCATTCCAAATAGGCAGAAATGGGAAAGAAGGAAGGGGTGACAGGTCTCAAGTAAGTCCAAAACCTAACAGATCAAACAACGTTAAATGTTAAGGCTTAGGACTAATCCTCTGGCTCGATGCTCTGCCTTCCAGGCCCACTGGCAACATCACCGCCAAGGCTTGGCAGGACAGCCCTGCAGTGGCTCTGCTCTGGTGCCCTGCAGCTCTACTGGGCTGCGGTCTCAGCCCTGGGGCTCCGGGAGGCCCCCTCCATTCTAACCCAGGTGAAGGCAATCTGTCCCCCAGAGCCATGTACTCTAGGCCTGTGGCGGGAGTGGCAGATTTACTGGGCTCTAAATTAGCTTCCGTGTCATTCTTCTCTTGCCCTGAAAAATAGCGGCCGGCCTCTAATCCATACTAATCTCTTTACCACATGGTTGTTTGGCCAACACCCTTAGCGTTCTCATTTTTTGCAATATGGACAGGCTGAGAATTTTCCAAACCTTTAAATTCTGGTTCCTTTTTGCTGAACAATTCCATCTTCAAATCATCTCTCTCGTCTCACATTTTATAAGCAGTAGGGAGAAACCAGCCTGCTCCTTCAACACATTTTTTAGAAATTTCCTCAGCTAAATATCCAGTTTCATTGCTCACAAGTTCTACCTTCCATAAAACAATAGAACTCAATCACAGTTCAGCCAGATTGTTGCCACTTTATAACAAGGATGGCCTTGTCCCCAGCATCCAGTAACGTGTTCCTCATTTCCATCTGAGGCCTCATCAGAATGGCCTTTACTGTCCATATTTCTACCAACATTCTGTTCAGGATGACTTAAGTATTCTCCAAGAAGGTGGATGCTTTCTCCACAGCTCTCTTTTTTCTTTTTTTTTTCTGAGTCCTCACCAGAATTGCCCTTAATGGTCCATTCACAGCAATGCTGTGAAGGACAACAGGCTTTTTCAAGCAGGAACCTCAAAACTCTTCCAGCCTCTACCCACTACCCAGTTCCAAAGCTGCTTCCACATTCTAGGTATTTGTTATAGCAGCACCCCACATCTTAGTACCAACTCCTGTCTTAGTCTGTTTAGGTTGCTATAACAGAATACCATAGACTGAGTAGCTTATAAACAACAAACATTTAACTTCTCACAGTTGGAGTCTAGGATGTCCAAGATCAAGACACTGGTAGGTTCGTGGTCTAGTGAGGGCCCACTTCCCGGTTCATAGTCAGCTATCTTCTCACTGTGTCCTCACATGGCAGAGGGGGCAAAATTGCTCACTGGGGTCTCTTTTATGAGGGCACTAATGCCATTCATGAGAGCTCTGCTGTCATGACCTAATCACTTCCCAAAGCCCCCACCTCCTAATACCATCACATTTCGGATCAGGTTTCAACATATGAATTTGGGGTGGGGGCACATTCAGTCTACAGTAATAATAAAAGCTATCTTGTAGACAGAACAGCTATGTACGGCTGCCCGGCCTGTGCACTGCACAACTCCAGCTCTCAGGGTTTCCATCCTTGCAATGTGAAGATACAATGCAATAATCACTCTCTGAAGAGCTTTAAAAGTACAATCCCCAGTTATGGCTGGTATGGTTATAATTCTTATACAGTGACTCTCTATCTGTCAGAGTTACTGGGAAGATGAGATGCAAGAATTAATAGGAGTGGATGTTAGCCCTTCCTCACCCCCGGTCCTTGTGTACTGCTGCAAATAGCACGCCTAGGGAGAGGTCAACACCAAAAGCCATTGATCAAACATTCATCTGCCAGTGTTGTGCTGGGCAACTTAATAAACAAGGTCCTGCCTATCTTTCCTTTACTTTTCCTGTTGGTTTTTTCCACATCCTCTCCAACTGCCCCCTGACCTTTTGAAATACCCTTGATAAAATTAGACAGGAGAGCTTTAAAAGGCTGCAAGTAGGCAACTCTATTGTGTATACCAAAGTTCAAATTCCTAAACCTATATGGCAAATCTAGTTCTAGCTTTAAACAAAAGAATTTGTCACTTAAAAAAGAAACCCAGCAGTTTTCATATTCTTCCTCCCAGACTCTGGAGATTATCATGCACACACTCATTAACGTGTGTCAATATTTCCCAGTTAACGAGCACCCAACTTGGGCCAAACAACATGCTATACGCTTTCCTTACACACGATACCTCCAGTGGCTTTTCACTGCAATGGAATAAATTTGGAATAAATTGCAAAGCCCTTATGAGAGCTGCTGATGCATGAGCTGCCCCTGCCCACCTCCCAACCCAACCTCCAACCACCTCCCTTGTTTGCTGGCCACACTGGCTCTCCTTCAGTGCCTCAAGCACAACCTGCTCCTGCCTGCCTCTGGGCCTTTGCACTTGCTCTGCCCTTTAGCAGCCTGCCCACAGGTCTATCCAGAACCCACTTCTTTTGTCTCTTTCAGGTCACAGATCAAATGTCACCTCCTCTGAGAGGTCTTCCCTGGACACTGTCGCTGAAGCCGTTCACCTTCAAGGGCCCCACTACCTTCATCATACTGCTAGAAATCACCTGGCTCATCTGCTTGTCCCTCCCCCTGTCAGCTCCACTGCAGGAACCTGGCTGTTCATACGCACTGAAATAGCCGGCACCCATAGCAGTGTCTGGCTAACCGCAGGGAGTCCTCAGATACATCTTAAATACAGGAAGTCTCTCATGTGCTGCTTCCCAACCCCGGGAGGCAGACACTGCCCCGTCCTCCTCATAGGGGAGAAGCTCATAGGGGCTGCTGCAGGGCTCTGAAACCAGGGCTCCTTGCCTGGGGCCCATGCTCAGATCAGGAGGCTGCAGTGTCCCCTCACCCTTAACACAACAAGCCCTGTCCTAGGTGCTTACGCACATTGCCCCAGTAAGTCCAACAGACACTCTGTGATGCACTGTTACAATCCCCGTTGTCAGAAGAGAAGCAGAGACACAGAGAGGTGGAGTAAGTTGCCCACGTCACAGACCTTAGAAATGGCAGGGCCGGGAGCTGACCCCAGGCAGGCGAGGGCTCTGGAGTGGATGCTCTGCGGCCTCTCTCCACACCGACGATAGCACTCACTGCCTGGCGCTCCCCCTGTGGAGGGTGTTCTGCATTAAGTGCCCTGTATAACTTCCTGTATTTAATCCTCACAGGAGGCACGCTGGCCCCCTATGTCGTGCCTGTGTCACCCAAGCTCGCTCACTCAGGGTCTCTGCACCTCATCCCCTGGTTATCTGACCACCTCCCACCTCACTTCCTTCAGGCCTCTGAGCAAAGGGTGTGTCAACAGAAATGCCTTCCTGACCACCCAGTATAAGTAGTTGCCCCCCTCCCCTATCCCCGGCAGCCCAGGCTGCACTGTACAGCCCCCTAGCCTGCAGTAACCTGTTGAGCACTTAGCACCTTCTGACATATTATACTGTATTTCATCAAATATAAGACTCTATCAACTCTAAGACCCACCACTATGCATGACCAAAAAGACTGAAAAATACCAGTCATCACTACATGATACCAATAACTACATCAGAGATGTTCAAATTGAAAGCCTGTGCCTCTCAGAATCTGTGCAATGTCATATATTAATTTGTTTATTTGCTTACTGCCCATCTGTCCCCACTAGAATAGAAGCTCCATGAAGGCAGGAACTCATTGGTTTTTGTTTACTACCCTATTCCCAGGCCATAGAGTTGAGTCTTCAGTAAAGATGTATTGAAATGAATTGAACTGAACTACCCTCCATAGGCAAGTTATCTCCATTGTATAGATGAGAACTGAAGACACAGAGAAGTCAAGCAACTGGCCCAAGGTTACACAGCTAGGAAGCCCCTGAATTACCTTCAGATAGTTCAGAACACATTGCTCCCAGAGCGACAATCTTTAGAGAGTTGCACCAATCGCTTCTCGGCCTTTTGGCTAAGATCAAGTGTAGAGAGTTGCACCAAGCAGTTTTTTTTTTTTTTTTTTTTTTTTTTTGCAGTATGCGGGCCTCTCACTGTTGTGGCCTCTCCCATTGCGGAGCACAGGCTCCGGATGCGCAGGCTCAGTGGCCATGGCTCACGGGCCCAGCCGCTCCACGGCGTGTGGGATCTTCCCGGACTGGGGCACGAACCCGTGTCCCCTGCAACGGCAGGTGGACTCTCAACCACTGTGCCACCAGGGAAGCCCGCACCAAGCAGTTTAAAGGTGCTTCAATTTGTTTTCATTTTAGTGTAATTTGGGTATGGTATACTATAAAATAAGTCTTAGGCAGAGATATCTTTCAGAATCAGTTCTCTACAAAGTGTAATTACAGTGCATTGTCTAGGGGACGAATGTCCAAAACCACACTGTTTTGGTCGCTTGGTCTACCCGGACCGTGTGCTCATATAAGCCAGAACAAGCTCAAATATGGTGTCTGAGACCAAATTCATTTGTCTAATTCATCTGACAATAAAACATGAGGAAATGGTGCACTAGTCTGGCTGCTTGCTGAACTGAGCATTGCCTGTGTTTCACCATCAAGATCCCAGTTAGAATAAGATATGATGGGGCTGGAGCAGGTAAAGGGCCCTTATCACTCACTTTAATTCTTTGTAATTAATTTTTATAATGCCCCAAGGTGAGAGCTTTTCATTAGAGTGCCCTCTTCATGTGGGTTTCCCACAAGCTAGGGCACCTCCGTGCTCCTCTGAAGCATAAAGAGGAAATGTTTACAAAGAGCTCTCTGATCCCTCATCCTGGACTGTTACCAACATCCAAGCTGAACACTTTTTTTTTTAACAGAGTATACTTCAGTTAGTCACCTGCATGCTCATTGGTCTGCCTGAATTAGCTGGTGGCTTTGACTTAATTGGTTTGCTTGCTGAATCCTTCCAGAAGTCCCACATCAATAGAGGTACGTTCACAGAAGGGGTCTATCATTTTATGGGGCAACACCAGATAAAACAGAGGTACTTAAAGACCTTCAGCTGGTGTAACATAAAGCTCATTATTAAGGGCAAAACCCCGTGTTTATGCGCCACTGCAAACAGTTACATTTAAATTGGCCAGCAGGGGCCCAGGAAGTGTGACTGCCTGACACTGTCCACCTGAAGTTCCTTGCTTTTGAGTACTTCGCATTGCATTATTGTTCTTCTGCACTTACAGTGCCATAGTCTGTAAAATGAAGGAAAAATAAAAGCAAGCAGACAAGGAAACCCAGCAGGAACATGAGATGCTGCTCCCGGCCTGTTCTATTAGGTGCTTATTCCACAAGGGTACACAAAATGCAAGGAAGCTTCTGGGAGCGTGACACCAAAGCAATGACGTTTGGGGTGGTGATAAATAATAAAGTCGGGTGGTGATAAGGAGGGCTGAGTTTTGGGGATCCAGATGCCAGATGCCAGGCTTCTTACCCCCAATCTCTGTCTCTGTTGGGAGGCACATACCCCCGGGGTTCACTGGAAACAGTTGATCAACAGAAAGGAAGACCTTGAGATTCCTGGTGGAACTCTGATACAAGAGGACACTAGGCCAATCTGGGCCCAGGTTGTGCTAAAGATACCAGCAATGTTTACCCTTTACGAGTGCTTACTGGATGCTTACTATGCTACACCCTTTATAAACATAATATTGCATGCACACACACACTCCCAACCATTAAATCTCCTGCTTTCTTTTCTTCCCAGCACTAACCACTGTCTGATGATCTTACATAAGTATTTTATTTTCTTATTCTCTGTCTCCCCAACTAGACTGTAAGCTCTGTGAGAACAGGCACCTTGTCTTTCTTATTCCTGACGTAGTCACAGCTCCTAGAACATTAATCAGCACACAGTGAGTCCCCAATTATGTACTGATGAATAATGATGAAACCTGACAGCAATTCTATGTGAGGTATCATTACTCCCATTCTACAGATGAGGAAACTGGGGTCTAGAGAGACAACTGACTTGCTCAAGGCCACACGGATAATAACTGGCAGAGTGAGAATATAAACCTGGGTCTAGCAGTTTCTAAAGATGGACCTCTTGGACTATTCTAGATTATACCACTTGGCACTGGGAGGCTGGAGCTAGCTCTTTCTGGAGTCCCAAGCTTTCTAACTCCCAGTTCAGTAACTTCACTTTGCTAGCCTGATGCTTAAATGCCATGGCATCAGTATTTACACCACGGAAACTGGTAAAGTGCTACCAGCCAGGCTTCCTCTTCAGAAGAGCTGGTTCACCAGCTCACCTCTGGATATCTGTGATTCAAGTGTGCTCTGCTAGTTTTGTGGATTGCCTCTTACTGATCCTTAAGTTCTCAGAGGCCTCCTTTCCCCCCCGGTCCCCTTTCCCTAAATCCACTCTTTTCTTAATGCCCAGAAGAGGAAGCAGGCATACCTCTGGAGCAAGAAGGGGAGCTGTAATTCTCTGGGTGGGTTGCTCTCCACACTTGAGGCCCTAGCATTGCCTGGGTTTTCCACGTAATTGGTCCTTATTCCTCACAGACTGCCACACAAAGAACCCTGGGCAATCCACCCTCATGAAAAGCTTTCTCCAGGGTGATTTGTGGAGGTGTGAGTTCTCCCTTCCCCACTTAACCTTTCAGAGTTATTATTAGCAAGGAAGGGGAGGGTGTCTACTAGGCTTCCCTTTTCCCACCCCTCCTCTGGTTTGAACTGGGCCTTTGTGTCTGTCCAGAAGCCTCAAGAAATTCTTGGGGTGCTTCTCAGAGAGATAATAGGTTTGTTGATCATGGAATCCCACCCTCCACCTCCAACCCTGTGTGAGTGCTAAGCTGCTTGTAAGACAGGGTGGTAACACATCTTTCAAGAGGCTGTTTGAAAATGCTTTATGGCACGTAGGGTTACAAGGCTCTAGCTGAACAAATGGAAAAATTAGTCTACCTTAAAATAGCCAAGGCAAGTAATTTCCTATCACCTTGTTTCTTAAATGTTCTTAACATCTAGAATCTGGGCTTCCCAAAATATGGCTAAGGGTCATCAGTTAAAATGACAACTTGGAGATAAAAAACTTCCACTTCAATAGTTGCTCATAAAGTGATGCCACAAGCCCTTCTGTTCGGAATGGGGGGAGTTAGGAATCCCACAACATCCATTATTAAGTATTATTGAATTTAACAGGCTTGCGCCAGCCTAGGAGCAGGACCCTTACCCCACATCCACTAAGGCTCGACATCAGACCCCCTGACCTTCCCAGGGGCTTCCTAAGGTCTCACACCTTAGGTTTGGCTTTCTTCTGCTTTTTCTTGGATGGAATAGTTTGCTTTTCTAACTCCTTTCTCCAGGTTTCTAAACTACTCCTTACCCCACAAGGAGAGTTAGTGATGACAACCACAGGGGCAGTCAGTCTGCTATTTTCTTGTGCTCTTCCTTTTTCTTTTCCTCTTCCTCTTTCTTGAAGCTTTTTGCATTCCCTTTATTCATTCACTCATTCATTCACTTATCCTATTCCATTCCTTCAATAAAGATCTATTAAATAATGTCTGTGCATCGCGAACTAAGATGCAAATTCCTAGGGATACAGGAATTTGGCCTGCAAAGAGTTTACCTTTGGGGGAGGGGTGCCAAACAAGTACAAGCAGAGGGAAAAGAGCAGGGCACTGTGGGTGTGTGCAGGACCTGCCCCTGAGAGTCGGAGAAGGCTACATTTGACCTATGACCTGAAAGGTGAGCGGGAGTTTACGGAAGTAAAGGGGAAGAGTGTTCCAGAGAGCAGACAGCAGGTGCAAAAGGCCCTGAGGCACAACTGCAGTATGGCTCAGCTGAGGGGCTGAAATTAGTCCTGCAGGAATGAAGTGTGAGGCGACTAATGGCAACAGATGTGGCTGGAAAAATCAGGAGGGGCCAGATAATGGAGGGCCAAGCACACCATGGTAAGGAGGTGGGACTAGATTCCAAAGGCGATGGAAAGGTTGGAGCTGTGACGCGATGAATAAAAGAGCAAAGGAAGGGTTAACCCATTCTCCACCACACAGTCATGGCCACCCTTCAAGAGAGGCCTCTGTGTTTCTCAAGATGGCTGGTGTCATTACTGAATGAGTCATCCGGCCTTAGTGTTGATGACTGGGGGTTGGTGGGGGGGAGGATGACCGTGACTCACAGGGGGATGAAAATAAACCAGCCCTATAACTTTAGATGCAAATGAGAATAAACAGAGTCTCTGGGGCTCACTGCAGTTGGTCTTTTTTGAGGAGGAGAGGACTGGAGACTGAGATACAGGGTCTACTGAACGTTTTACCATCTTGCCTGCATCTGCTGGCAGGAAAATTACTTCACAGGCCCTGAATATGAGTCACTAAATTCTAAACCTTGAGTGAGAAAACCAAGTTTGATAAATGTGTCCAGCTACTGGAATAAAGACCTAGAATGCAGGCAAATCATGACACTCAGATGGTGCCGATGCAAAAGCAGCCCCAGACCTGCGCTCAGTGTCACACTCACGCACACACGCACGCACACATACCCTCCTTTTCTTTCCCTGAAATATCAGTCGCAAATGTCAATTCCTAAAATATCTCAGGCCTACAAGGCGATACAATTAAAAGTGACCAAAAGATGAGGCAGAGGTGTGTCTAGGACAGTTGGAGGTGGGGGGGCGGGTACCTCAGAAAATAAAAAAGGGGCTTCCCTGGTGGCGCAGTGGTTGAGAGTCCGCCTGCCGATGCAGGGGACGTGGGTTCGTGCCCCGGTCTGGGAGGATCCCACATGCCGCGGAGCGGCTGGGCCCGTGAGCCATGGCCGCTGAGCCGGCGCATCTGGAGCCTGTGCTCCACAACAGGAGAGGTCACAGCAGTGAGAGGCCCGCGTAACGCAAAAAAAAAAAAAAAAAAAAAAAAAAAGAAAAGAAAAAAGAAAAGAAAAGAAAAGAAGAAGAAGAAGAAAAAAAATCAGTCAAGAAGAATCATGACTCCAAAAATCACATCTCAAAATGTTTCAGTATTTTCTGGATTTATAACTTCTCCAAAATTCCTGCAGTATTTTTATGGGTTTAAAAGGAAATGATTGCACATACTTGATTTTACTCTCTAGAAAACCTTGCCCTGGTGCTATCATTTGATAACACCTAAGAAGGCCTGGCCTTTAATTATTGACCAAATACCTAGGTTACAGAGCTGAAATCCTTTTGAGAGGCCCGATTAGCTTGTCCAGGGTTAATTAGCACCCTTCTTAGCATTCTCGCCCACTCCCTATTTCATGACAGAGAATAGTCATGAAATATTTTTCAAATATAGTATGTTAAATCCAAGAGGTTTAAAAAAAATTTTTTAAAGGCAGACTAAGTGGACAAGAGGCTATGTAAAGAAGACTTCCCAGTATGCCCTTATTATTTTTTTTTTTTACTTTTTGACCACACCTCGTGGGATGCGGGATCCTAGTTTCCCCACCAGGGATTGAACCCGTGCCCCCTGCAGTGGAAGTGTGGAGTTTCAACTGCTGGACCACCAGGGAAGTCCCACCAGTACGCCCTTAGATTGAGCCCCTTAAGCCAGCAGTAAGCACACAATCCTCTCTGCTCTTTGTCATGGAAGAGTTCTCGAGATAATCCAGACACTTCCATACATTTTTTTTTTTTTTTAAAAGAATGAGCATCTTTCAAAATGGCGCCTTCCAAAACCAGTGATTCCCAGGAACAACAAACATCCCCATCATTTGTCAGGGAATTTGGTACCGTTCAAAAGACATTGCCCAAGAAAGCACCTCCTCCCCGCCATGTAGTTTGCTTGAGTGAAACTCCAAAGGCCATCCCTGTTGGGAAAGCTGGCTCTGGCAAGAAGTTGAAATTGAATCTATTGGCAAAATGGGAAATTATTTGGGGGCAATGGAATTGAACTTCGGTAGTTTTTCTTCCTTTTCTCAATTGTACTTTTGTTCACAGCTTCAGCTGGGAGAGACAGTGCTCACATTTAGCTTGGAGTTTATGAGTTCATATTTTATAATTAACGTTGCCAACAGGGGAGTTTGATTAATACCAAGCAGTGGATTTTGAGCAATGTTCCATACAAATTGCCAAATTTAGCAATAAAATAAATTGGTTATGTGAACATAATTAGTAGGATGACTACTTAAAATTCAAAACCGAATGTGAATAATTCCAAATCATATGAGCCACAAATCCATTATCTGTATAGAAGGAGAAAGTATAGCATTTGGGTTTTATTTTGCCCTCAACCACAATGTTATTCAGCACCAAGCTGAACATGATGAAACTTCTACAATGGGTTGTGACAACATTTTAGAGCAACCCAGAAACACACACAGACGCGTGTGCATGCACACACGCGAAGGGAAGGTAATAAAGATAAGAAATGCTAAACTGTGAATTTTCATTGCAAATGTAAAAATCTATAACAAATTTTTCCGCAAATGCTGCATTACATTCTTCTGATGCACCATACATAAACCTCTGGCACAAAATTGCTCAAGAGAGGTTTTTGCCTTTAAATATTCACGGTACCTTATTGTCGCCCTGGACTTCTCCAAGCCTTTGCTGAAGTTCTTTAATTTCTTCTCCCAGACGTTTATTTCGGTCCTGAGAATCTCTCAATAGTTGTGCAAGATTAGCCTGCAAACTGACAAAGGATTAATCTCCAAAACTGACAAGCAGCTCATGCAGCTCAATATCAATAAAACAAAAAACCAAATCCAAAAATGGGCAGAAGACCTAAATTGACATTTCTCAAAAGAAGATATACAGATTGCCAACAAACACATGAAAGGATGCTCAACATCACTAATCATTAGAGAAATGTAAATCAAAACCACACCAGTCAGAATGGCCATCATCAAAAAATCTACAAACAATAAACGCTGGAGAGGGTGTGGAGAAAAGGGAACACTCTTGCATTGCTGGTGGGAATGTGAATTGGTACAGCCACTATGGAGAACAGTATGGAGGTTCCTTAAAAAACTACAAATAGAACCACCATATGACCCAGCAATCCCACTACTGGGCATATACCCTGAGAAAACCATAATTCAAAAAGAGTCATGTTCCAAAATGTTCATTGCAGCTCTATTTACAATAGCCCGGAGATGGAAACAATCTAAGTGTCCATCATCGGATGAATAAATAAAGAAGATGTGGCACATATATACAATGGAATATTACTCAGCCATAAAAAGAAACGAAATTGAGTTATTTGTAGTGAGGTGGATGGACCTAGAGTCTGTCATACAGAGTAAAGTAAGTCCGAAAGAGAAAAACGTATGCTAACACATATATGTGGAATCTAAAAAAAAAAAAAAAAGGGTTCTGAAGAACCTAGGGGCAGGACAGGAATAAAGACGAAGACATAGAGAATGGACTTGAGGACACGGGGAGGGGGAAGGGTAAGCTGGGACAGAGTGAGAGAGTGGCATTGACATATATGCACTACCAAATGTAAAATAGATAGCTAGTGGGAAGCAGCCGCATAGCACAGGGAGATCAGCTCAGTGCTTCGTGACCACCTAGAGGGGTGGGATAGGGAGGGTGGGAGGGAGGGAGACGCAAGAGGGAGGGGATATGGGGATATATGTATATGTATAGCTGATTCACTTTGTTATACAGCAGAAACTAACACACCATTGTAAAGCAAGTATACTCCAATAAAGATGTTAAAAATAAATAAATAAAAATAAAAGTTAGATTTCAAAAAAAAAGATTAGCCTGCAAATATTAACACATTATGAAATATAATCAGAAACGGAGGAGTGGAGAAATGCGGGGCTTTCTTAGGCTTACTGCAGCCATCATCCAAGCCCAGCTGAACCATTAGAATAAACACATGTATGAATGCAGCAAGTGTGCAAATCACACCACTACAACTGCATGGAGAGAAATAAGTTGGCCGTGAACCTCAATTTGGGGATGTTCTTTGTTTCCAGAATGGCTCACAGACAAGTGATGGAGGAGTTGGGTTTTTTTTGTTTTTTTTTTTTAATTTAAGAGCTCCTCACAAAAACTCTTCCAAGTAGTCTTAGTTCAATTCTAACTTTGGATCCACAATATAGGAAAAATTTCATTTCCTTGTTTGGATAATTTCATTTCCTTGTTTGGATAGTTTTTTTTTTCTTCAAATAGATCGTGTTTAATGAACTTTTCTTTGCCACCTTAATGCCCAGAATTTTGATCAAAATTGTCAGCCAGAGAAGAGACCAGTGAGGTGTCACGATTTCAGACATCAGAATCCAGAGGTAATTCAACAGTCTCCTGGGCTGTTTTTCTCACCTCCTTATTCCCCTATTCTAGTTCCTGAGTACCAAACAGCCAGGGTGAGTGCCTTCCAGTCCATCTTCATGATGTCAGCCCTTCCTTCAGATTTCCTCCTGCTCAGAGCAGATCCCTCTGGCCCCCGTGCGCAGTTCTCCACCACACCCCCTCCCCTTCTCAGTCCAGCTTCATCGACACATCTCGGCCCCTTTCCCGGGAGCACGCAAGCACCCTTTACCATGCTCTCACCCTTCTCAGGTTCCCTGAACCTGAACCTGCATATGCTCCCAAACTATCTACGTGCTTTTTCCACTCAAGCCTTTAACTCACTATTCCACTTTACCTCCACGGCTGCTTCTTCTATACTATTTGAATTTTGCTAATTTGCTCTAATTCTCACCTTGCTTATTGTATTCTTATCTAACCTCAGCAAGAAGAAATGAGCTATTGAAAGGCAGAGATTCTCGTTTTCTCCCTTCTCAGCCTCCACGCACATTGCTCCAAGAAGTGCTCTTGTCCCAGCAAATGTTTTAAAGACCCACGATGAATAAATGGAGGAAAGAAGGAGGGAGGGAAGCAAGCCAGCGATCGGAATGTGACTCCTAAAAAGGAATCTTTCAGAAACAGTCACACAAGGGATTTGAAAGTTATCTTTTAGATTCCTTCCATGTGATAGCTGAAGAAACCCAAATCCAGAGACATTGCAGATGAGTACAACTATAGTGGCTAAATCTCCAGACTTTGATGCTAATGCTTTCGGGAATACTGAGTTATGTTAGGTAATCAAAAGGGAATCAAGTGAAAGAATATAGAGATTAAACCTTGGCTTATCCTGGACTCCTCACTTTGCCTTCTCTCCCATATTCCATCCATCGGGATATCCAGTGTCTCCACCGTCAGGGTAGAAATCTACCCAAATAAACTCAAGCATTTCTACAGTAGCTGCAAAGCAATGGTTAATTAAAATCACATCGCCTCCAAGAGGATTCACTGTAAATCCACCCCAGATTTCAAAGTGACCCCCTGGGGGAGGGCAGGGGGAGGGAGACCCCCCCTTTTAAAGCAGGTGACTGTAATTTTCTTTCACATTTCACAGGCTGGCTTACTTGTCAACACACAATTCTTTTCTCTTCAGTCCTTCCACCTCCTCAACTCCCAAACAATAACTTTGAAAACTAGAAAATGAGTATTCTGATACGGTGCCTAGTTCCTTGACATACACCTTAAAGAACAAAAAAAAAAAAAAAAAAAAAAAAGAAAGAAAGAAAGAAAAGAAAAGGAAGAAAAGTAGTACATTTCAAAGCACTCAAAATAGAGGAGAAAAATTCACGTAAATCTTTTGACCAAAAAAAACCCCCATGACTCACACACATTCACTATAACCACCCATCAAGCTAACACACGGCGCCTGCTTATAATTTATCAGCTATGTAGACCGTTTTGTCTCTGTGTTATTGAGAAGGACTCTGTGACCATCAGTTTAGAATAGCAGCACTATGTAAAGAAAATGTCAGGGAAAAAGTGGCAGACCGTCTAACACTCGAAAGGATTTCACAGGGAAGGAAAACAAAACCTAGAGATTATTTCCTCTAAATCTCTGGGGCAGGGTGGGTAGCATAAATAGCAAAACATGAAAAGGTTTCAAAAGAAGCCTCTTTTAAATATTCAGATATAGCCAGGGCTGACGTTAAAAGGTTGACATCTTCTCTCAGATAATAGTGGGATGTTGAATATCCTGGAGTATATTGTAGAATCTATATACTTAAGTCACTCTTTCTAGCTCAGAGTTTATCTATTAAAACTGTGATGGGGAAGGGAGAGAAGACAGATTTGATGAAAACATAGCTGGGAGGCTCAAGGCCAAAAGGACGTTACAGCTGTCCATTCCAACACATGTTCCTTTGTCAAGAATCAAGTCAACCCCCAATCACAACGGATGTCTGCAGAAGTATGCCGCCAAGGCCATCCCCTGGCGTGGGGACTTTGAGGCTCGGGGAAATTCTCTCTGCACACAGATGAAGACTACACGTCCTGACAGTTGTTGCAAAGGCAGAGATCTGGGAGTTGAGAGAACTGTGTGCATCTCGCCCCAACCTCTCTGCCTTTTTGTGGAAATTCTCACTGAGGTAGATTAGTAACGGGGACAAGGGGATCTCCCTTTCTTCAGGTCCTGCTGCATCCTAAACTCTAGATCTTGCCTCTACCACTGTATTTGAATTCCCTTATGAATGAATGTCACAAAATACATCCAAATTTATACTATAGATGCAATACATTTTTGAAACTTAAGAGAAGTGGGAGGAGATTTTTTTTTTTTTTTTTTTTTTTTTTTTGCGGTACGCGGGCCTCTCACTGTTGTGGCCTCTCCCGTTGCGGAGCACAGGCTCTGGACACGCAGGCTCAGCGGCCATGGCTCACGGGCCCAGCCGCATGTGGGATCTTCCCGGACCGGGGCACGAACCCGTGTCCCCTGCATCGGCAGGCGGACTCTCAACCACTGCGCCACCAGGGAAGCCCAGGAGATTTTTTTTAATGGTACATCACATTTGGCAATGACAGTCTCTGTGAAGGAACTCCGTTTTCAATGATCAAGTAACGAAGACTGGTTTACAAGGAAGGGGGAGTTCAGGATACCAGTTGTAAGAAACAGCCCTAAATCTTTTAGATGGGGAGAAAAGGATCCACTATATACCATTTTCCTCCCTGATGTAAGAAATGAAAAGTTGGATATGATAAGATCAGAATATGCCACCCCAAAATATGCTCCTTTACCATGAGGATTATTTTGATCTGAAGGCAACTGAGAATCAGAAGATACAGAGAATATTCTTCCCTCCCCTTTTCAGCCTAAAAATAAGGGCATACATTTCCCTTTGTGAGTTGTCCCATCCCCTCCGTACCAGGAAGAGAATAGCAACTCTAATCACTGGACACAGAGCATTGGTACCATGATGAGTCTGCATAAACAAACCTAACTAAAATAAAACCCTATCTTCCATTAGTTTCCCATATATCTCCTAGTCACTTTCCCAAAATTTATCATCTCTTAAGGCCCAAACCCCCTCTCTTTTATTAAAATGCTATATAAGCCCCCAAGTCTTAACACTTCTTTGAATTTCACTTCTCCTCTCTGGACTCCTGTGCATGTAAAATATTCATGAAATTGTTTGCTTTTTTCTCCTTTTAATCTGTCTTTTGTCAGTTAAATTTGCAGGCCTCCATGCACTGAACCTAAGAGGGTAGAGGAAAAGCTTTTCCTCTCCAACAGATAAAAATAAAATGAAAGAAAGTGATGAAAAGTTTAAGATTAACCTTCAAACCTTGCACTAGCCAGACACTGGGAAGGGCAGTAAAACGGGAAGGCCGTGTGTTTTCTCCTAAGTCCTTAAATAATTCAGCCCAGACACCAGGAGGGGAAAGGGGCAACATTCCAGTTACTATCCCTCAAGTCACCCTGAAATCTTTGTAATTTATTAGATATACACCACTTCAGTAATCTAGCCATGGAAAAGTCATTTTCCATCATAATGTAAAAATGATGTATACCGGAAAATCCTATAACTTCCTTCTCAACTTGCTGACATATTAAAACTCAATGCAAAAATGAGAGGGGAAAAAAATGAGAGAGACAGGTAAAACCTTGGCCTAGGCACTTCCTCAAGGAGAGTTTTTTGCTTGTTGTTTGTTTTGTTTTGTTTTGAAAAAAAAAAAAAAAGAGTGTCAGAGAGAAAAGGAGACCAGATTTATAAAATGCTCCTCAACAACATGGTGTTGACCCCTGAATCCTTTAAACTCACACCTTCAATAGGGTAAAGTACTCGATTAAGCAAGAATATGTGAAAAAAAAATGTCTGATAAAACATGGAGTGTACTTGAGCAGTGTGATTGATAGCAAATTTAATTGCAATTTCTACCCCGCTGCTTTGGTCTACGGCGACTTCTGTGTTAATAGTAATAGAGTGAAACTTGCTTTGCTGAGCAAGCGCCCCCTATTCATAGCAACTGCCCAAGCGATGACCTCCGCTACAGTGACAGCTTTCTTATTTACAAGAAACAACCACCCAAGAACTCATTCCACACACAGTTTTTGGCTGTGCAAGGAGCCCTCGGCAGCCTACTCTCACCCCACAGTCTCCAAGCACACACTTGCCAATGCAGGCATTTCCAGGCCCACAGGCAAATGCTCTTCGGTAGGTTTAGAAGGTTGCTATTTAAATAAATGTTTGCTTAATCTTGGCCATTATGGCTCCGCATCTGCCACTTAGTGGCTCCCTTAATAGTTCCCGAGTTCTTTAGATGCACTGAGCCTAAATCCCTCCGTGTTTAAGTTGGGGGATGCTCTCACCTTCCTGACAAAAATCACTGCAAGGATCCGAAGGGCTTCTGAGCAGGAGGTGTGAATGCTCAGAATGAAATTACTGTTATTATGATTTGGGAGGACTCCCGCAGGCTGAACCCTGGATTTCTTCCCAGCTTCCCTGGTGTAACAGTGAAGTTGTACTGTTCGAAGTGGTATAAAAAGAAACATCCCAAAGCACTTGAGATCTTTGAAGGAAGTTTTAGGTTCTGAGCATCAAACTGAGATGCATATGCAAAGTGGCTCTGATTTGTGGTCACGGGGGACTAAAATAAGACTGACCAAGAAGACTTTTCTATTGAAGTAAAAGGTTCCCTCCCATCCCACAAAGGGCCACTCTGTGTTCTGATTTCTCCAGGGTTGTCATCCTGGTGCATGTCACCATCTAAATAAGTCATCACTTTTTAAGGGAAGAAAGCCAAGGCTCCCTCCTGGACCGGGAGGAATACCTCCCGTGGTACCTCGGCTTGAAATCAAAACAGGGAAAGACAGAGATGTGTTTGATTGTTTATTCAAGGAGGAGTTTGCATGGGGAAAAATGTGTTGCTGTGACCCCAAAGAATCCCAACTTATAAGAAGATTAACCCAGGATAATTTAAATTCCCCTTTATCTCCTTTGGAGGAATTGCTTGTTTTGCAAAAGAAAAATACTGAAAGGGTCGTTTGAGATCTTTTGGTGATCTCTCACTGCAGTGCAGAGAGGTGCTCTATGTACAGTTCTGCCTGGAGTATCAAGAAGAAATTTTCATTTCAATATCCCACGAGAAGCTATTAGTGAAATCACTGTTGTCACGATTTCTTCACAGCTTCTTCAACGGATGATTTGCCATTGGAAATTGAGTTGTTTTAAAAAGGATTCTAAATTCTAAAAGGGAGCCTCGATCGACAACCATATTTCTAGAACTACAACCATGAAAGTTCTGGCTGTCCTGTAAGGAGGAGACAAAAAAGCAGGAAGACATTATGGCCAGACATTGGCTGCCACAGGAAAGAACACTGGCCTAATGGGTAAAGACTCCTAGCTCAGTTTCTGCTTCTCAACCCCTCCTAAGCAGAGGGCTTCAGATACAGCACTTCACCTTTGAACTTCCAAAATGGGTGGATTAAATGTCGATTATGCTTCTTCCCCATTCAAACAGCCTAAGAGTTAAATATGGAACAAAACCCTGAACTAAAACACTGAACAACAAGTGAGCAGATTTGGATTTTTAGGCCTGCTCTATTAACCTGCTGTGTGACCTTGGACAAGTCACAGGAAAAAAAAAATAGCCAACACCCATTGAGCGCTCACTAAGTAGAAGGCAATGGGCATGATAAGCATTATCACACCGACTCTTAATAAAAACTTTATGAATATATCTCATGCTTTTGTTCATTTTGGAGAGGAGGAAATTGAGTCTCAGAAAGGTAACACAGCTTGCCCCAGATCACCCAGCCAGCAAGTGGAAGTGTTATATTTGAATCACAAAATTGGATGCCAGAACCCAAGCTTTTATCTACTGCCATCCATGACGCTGCCTTGAGATTTTATGCAAGACCTAACTTGCAGTGTGGCCGCAGAAGACAGCTGGGAGATGACACACATACATAGATATATACGTGCATACACACATGCATACGCGGTCTCGGAAACGCACAAAGCACTGCCAAGCCTGAGGATGGGGTATTGTTTCTACTTATATTTGAGAAGAACCCTCAATACATTTACAGTCAGCTTGAGCATGACAACAAAACACCATAGACGGGGTGGCTTACAAACAACAGAAGTTTATTTCTCATAGTTCTAGAGGCTGCAACTCTGAGATCAGGCTGCCAGCACAGCTAGGTTCTGGGAAGGGCCCTCTTTCAGGTTGCAGATTTCTTGTTTTGTCCTCACACAGCAGAGGGCAGAGCAGAGAAAGCAAGTTCTCTTGTGACTCTTATAAGGACACTGAACCCTCGTGAGGACTCCACCCTCATGACCTCATCTAATCCTAACTCCCTCCCAGAGGCCCCACTTCCTGATACCATCACACTGAGGACCAGAGTTTCAGCATATGAATTTGGGGGGATGTAAACAGAGTGATGATTGTAATCTCTCCTGAGTTGAGAAATGAACAGGGGAGGAGTCCATAGAAATTCCTCCTTCAGGTCAAGAACAGGAAGCCACGGTTTCAAGGCTGATGGGCAACAAGATGCTCAATGTGGCATCTTTTCCTTTTCCAATATGTGGATCTTTTGACCCCCAGGCCCCACCTGTTACCCCAGCAGCTGGTTCTTGTTCCAGTGCCTTCCGCTTACACAAGATACATCTGTTTTGCAGCTGGAGGGGTAAATACTTCACCTACTGTTTTGCCTTTGGGATAAACATGTGATATAAGACAGGAGACACCAGGTCAGGGTGCAAGCTTCTACCCCTGTTCCTGCCGATGAAAAAGTTAAGAAGGTAACTGTGCCTCTCCTTTCCGGTACCGGATACATGGATGCCAAAGCTGTCTGCTTCAGGCTAAATGGAAAGTTTCATTGTAACCAGTGCCTGCAGATTCAATGGTGCATTTTCTTCCCCCCACTGAGCTAATGAAGAGGACATCTTAACACTTCCCCTCACTCATCCAAAAACCAACCCCATGCTTTTATAAATAAACTAACTATATGTAAATAAAATTTGAAAACATATATTTTAAACAGGTAAGATTATTTTTCCAAATACTGGAACTATTTTCCTCCACTGCTAATCGAGATGTTTCTTCCATTACTAAGCCAGAATTCCCTCCCTGGCTTTGGGCTATATTTTTCTCTCCATTGCACTGCTTACCATTTAACATCCTATATATTTCAATCATTTTGTTGACTGTCTGCTCATAGCATCCCTACTAGAATAAGGTGACTATATTATTTATCATCCAAACCAAGACACTTTGGAGAGTACAGGGAGCACTAATACAGATTATGCCAGGACAAGAGGTAAAAATGGCAACGATCCTGAGTAAATGGAAGGTCTGGTCGCCCGAGCTACAAGGCGAGTTCTAAGCATGAGCTCTGAGTGGACTGCACGACTTTGAACTCTGGCTCCACCAATTACTTACGTTATTTCCCTTGGGTAATTTACTTGACCATCATAGGCCTAAATTTCCTCATTTGTCTGATGGCAATCATAATAACCGCCGACTCCCATGGTTGTGGGGGAATCAAATGGGATCATCCTCATTGCAATGCTGGGCACAGGGTCTGACAGACTGCAAGAGTGAGCACTCAGAAACACTGGCTGCCATCGTTATTACCTATCATTCCAAGACTCTCTCAAGAAGGCATGTACAGCAGATGGTTAACACATGGTCTACCCAGCACCCCGTCAACATGACAACAGTAGAAGCAGCCTTGTATCTACAGGATGCCTGGCCATGCCCAGCTGACTCGAATGGACCCCTGGCCTGAGCCTGGCCTAGGCGAGCTCTCCCCTGGGATTCAGGGAGCAGCTTTTTCCTACAGGTCAAAGACGTGGGGTCTGTAGCCCTCATGTGACCAGCAGCCACGTTTCCTGTTCTACAGAGAAAGCAGGTCCAGAAAAAGAAATGACAGCTGACACAGAGAATGCTGAGGGCAGAGGAGAGAGCTGGGGGCACCCGAGTCCAGGTGGTAGCTGGCCCTGAGGCCGGGCTGCATTTCTGCTTACCCAACCCTTTTGAGGTCCTATGAGCCAGGAACTTCTTCTTTGGCCCAAGCTATTTCAAGCTGCCAAGGGTAGCCAAAAGGGTCCTGACAACAGCACGTTAACATATGATTGATTAAAAAAGAAACAGATGATAAGGAAGAGAAGATGATAAATATTTATTGACGCTCACCCGGTGCCAGGCACCGTGCTAGGGACTCTACTTGCGTACGTTATCTCATTTGTTGCTCACAGCCACCCTATGTAGTGGGTACCATATTTATTCCCACTTTGTAGATGTGAAAGCTGAGTCTCAGACACCCAAAGGAATCTTCCCAAGGCCACACCATTAGTTTGGCGGGTGTCATTGCTGGCTCCCTAAGCCCTTCTATCCCAGGTGATTAATCTAAGCCAATTAATGTATAGTACCCTCCCAGTGCATGTTAGTAGACCAGGAATGGGAGTATGTCCTACAATGGCCCAATGAAACTGGAGGGAAGGACTCACATTCCATGGCTGGGTTTCCTGCCTTTCCTGCTCCGAGGAAAGCTGATGTTAAGTTCAAGAGGAAGCTGACGTTAAAATCGGCATAACGGTAGAGTGGTCAGATAAAATATAGGATGCCCAGCTCAATGTGAATTTCAGATAAATAATCAATAATGTTCTAGCATAAGTATGTCGCAAATATTGCATGGTACATACTCTTATACTAAAAAAGTATTCATTGTCTATCTGAAATTCAGATTCACCTGGGTATCCTGTATTTCTCTTTGCTAAGTGTGGTAGAGAGGAAAGAATGAGTACATGATGACAGTACAGCATCTGAGACCTCCACTACCTCTCAACTTGTGGTTATGCAAGGGCATCGATTCCTTTATTGATTCAGCAGTTTAGAATTTCTGTCACTTGCACCCCAGCCCGTCCTATGTCATCCACCCCAGGCAGGAAGAATGCAGACCAAGCTTACACCACCACACTAAATCCTAAAGGGACAGAAACCAAATGCCATATTAAAAGCTACAAAGCCAGCACTTAGGACATCGAACTTGTTTTGTTTGTTTGTTTTTTAGAGCTGTAAGAATGCAGCTTGACAGACTTACTGGAATTCATCAGATTCTCTTCAGTCAATGTAAATTTTTTATTATAAAGTCACGGAACGTGAATCCACTTACACTGTAAAACTCCTTCATGAATACTAACAAACTCTAAAATCGCAGCAAAGATGACGGCTCGTAGCCACCAAAAACACAGAAACAAAAACATTAGCAATTCCACATTAAGGATCCCAATTTTTAAATATTTATGCTAACTTTCCGTGTCATTTTGTTTAGGAAAAAAAAAAACAAAACATCAATTAGCTCCATAGAAAATTGTGACTTTAAATCAAACCTGGAGCATTACAAAATAATCAAATAAAATAGGAAAGGAGTGCGGGAGTGAGCAGAACTGAATGACTGAAAGGATAGCCATAGGACTGAGTTGTTATTTAAGGGTGAACGTTGTGTGTGTGTGTGTGTGTGTGTGTGTGTGTGTGTGTGTGTGCGCGCGCGCGCGCGCGCGCATATGTGTGCATGCGCGTCTACTGTTTATTCAGCATCAAAAATCACAAGGTAATGAATCCAAGGAGTTTATATGCCGTGCCAGGTATATGATTGATGAACAAAAATAGGATGTTGTCTTAGCCTTTACAGCTATGAAGACAGCAAACAATTCCTGCGTCCTTATTTTCATCCACCAGTTTTGAAGTCCTGTTCTGATGCAGAGCATTTCCCATAACATGGTACACACAGCACTAACATCACCATCATCCAGGCTCCCCTCAAGCCCATAAAAGGCTGTAAGTCAGGGCATGTCAGTACAGAACAATTGTAAAGTTGAGGAAAGTGTTAAAACGCAATATATCTATATATATGCATGCAACAGGATTAAAAAATTTGATGTACGATATTCCTGGACATAATGCTATAAAAGTATTAACTGTCCCTATATTGATCTATACATTTAACAAAACCCCAATCAAAATACCAATAGGGATGGGTTTGGGGGGGGGGGGAATCAGAGGAGGACTTGATAAAATATTTGTCAGTTATATCTAAAAAAAGAAACATCTGAAAAGAAAGAGCAAAGGGAAGGAGAATAGCCCAAACAGGTATTATTACAAGTATTATAAACAAAAAACAGAATAATGTGGTACAAACAGGACAATACAGGAAGCTCAATGGAACAGAACAGAAAGTCCAGAAAGACACACAGACACACACACACACACGGATTTGTCCATTGCTAAAAGTGGGCCTCCAAAATCCGTGGGGACAATGGATACTCAATAAACGATGTTGGTTACCATTTAGGAGAAAAGAACATAAATGGCTTATGAGTTTTAGTGAGATGGCTTTTAAAAGTCTGAAGCGGCAGGAGCTGAATAGCAGAACGGCATCCATCCACAGAACAGTAAGCTAAAGTCCTCTAGCAGTGTGCTCTCAACTTGTGGTTTTCTAAAAGGAGTCCCAACAAGAAAGGGAGCACAGTCAACTGGTGTGCCCTCTTCCACTCTGTTAGACTTCACTGCGTTTCCTTCGCCCAGTCCTTAGGCCCTCTCTGTAGGCAGTATTTCTCTAGCACCCACTCCCCCCAGTAATACAGAATGATTCTGGGAAGGTAGAAGATTTCTCTATACATTTTGGGATTCCCTAATCCCCCAGTTGTTGAAAGGCACCAATACGAACATTCTGAGAGTTGTCAAAGATCAGGAATAAGTCTTACCTGTTTCCTCTTTTCAGGGGGGAGTGATGGATCTCCATCCTACAAAGAAACCAGTGTTACATTTTATTTTTTAAAAATTAGATGCGTGTAGATTCAAGAAATTGAACCGAACTATGAACTAAATTCAGACCCTCCCCTCTCCCGCCCCCTGCAACCAACAATGTGCTGAACCAAACTCAAATATACTTAAAAAATTTTAAACTATAAACTGAACCAGAGTCATTTTGGGAAAACCTCTAAGGAATCACTTCCAATTAGGACCAATCTGTATATTTTCTAAACCTATGTGAGCCAAATAAATAAACTGGATTTATCAAAATTACTTTTGAGCAGAGCCTAAACAGAAATAGTATTTCATTTGGTTTGAGTTGAGCTCCTCTTTTAAATAGATCCAGAGGAACAGTAATGGACACATACTTGAGTTTTCTCTGTGGGCAGAACAATTTGGGGGGTGGGGATAGGATATGCTCAAAATAAAAGAAAATTAACTGAGAACTTCTAGTCCTATCAGACTTTTTGTCTTAAAAGGATTCAATTCCTCTCCCTCGTGTGCCATCTGGGAATACATAAATATGTCAGGTGAATGATAAATGCTCAGGAAATAGTACTTCTCTATCTGATGCTGTCCACATACAAGTCAACATTATTTTAACCTCAGGAATCTTTCTACTGTACTTCTGTGTTCCAGGACAGTTCAATGACCCCAGCACAGACGGTTAAACGTAAGCAATAGTGTCAGCACTTAAAAAAAGAGATGGCATCCGTGAGAAAGAACTAAGTGAGAATGCAAAATAGCGCTATGCAGTTGGTATCCTCCATTTCAGTAACATTTGCATCCTGAAAAATCCTGCCATATGAAAACTAGAGAAAATCTAATTGCCCAGGAAAGGGAAAGGTTTAAAAATTATGGAAATATTACTATGCACTGTTTTAAAAAGTGAGTTAAATCTGTATATATGGCCTAGAGAGATGTCCAAAATAAAGTGCTGAGCGAAAAGAGCAAGTTTTAGAACAACATTTATATAAAGCTGTCCAATAGAACTCTCTGCAATGAGGGACATGTCCTACAGCTAACTGTCCAATATAGCAGCCACCATGGAAATGTTCTATATCAACACAGTCCCATACGGTAGCCACCAGCCCCCCATGGCGATTGAGGGCATGAGATGTGATAAGTGAGACCGTGTTCAATTTTATTTAATTCTAATTAATTCAAAATGAAATTTAAATAACCACATGCAGCTAGTGGCTTCTGTATTAGTGCAGATTTATAACACAAATCCTCTTTAAAAAAAAAAACACCTCCATACAGTTTTAAGTAAATAGGCACACACAGACACATTCAGATATGCGTGTAAGATCACGGGCGCCGGAGCAATTATCCGGAAGCATGTACTTATCAACTAGCAAGTGGGACTGGATCGTGGAATAAGTAGGGTGAAGACTTTCAAGTCTTAATTTTTCCACTTTGGAACTCTTCGTGACGTAATACGTACAATCAGCTCACGGTGCTTCTTCTTTAGGGACTGGTGGCGCTCTCGAAGCTGATTGGCCATGAGTTTGTACTGGTCCCTTTCCTGCTGGCATGTGTCCAGCTCCTTGGAAAGGATCAGCAGGGCTTCCTTCTTACTCTCCAGCTTTCTTTTACACACCAGGTACTGCAGAACAAACACAGGCAGGCGACTGCTCAGAACCGTCAACAGGCCTCCCTCCTCTCACCTGCGCTGGGGTTCACACACCCTGCAGAGTCGGTTTTGTTGCCTTTTTTGTTTTAAGAGATTGTATACCCAGAATCATTTGTCAGTCAATGACATGTGAGCCTAAAGGCTGCTACTGCACCCGACATAGTCCCCTCATGACAGAACCAAAACCTTGGACATTCATGAACTTTGGCCAACTGAGACCGGAAAAATAATTGATAAATAAGTTAAAAAGCAGAATCCTTTTTGACAATTACACAGATAGCTAAATAAATGGATAGATGGACCCAAAATTTTATTTTAAAAAAAGGATTTAGATATCCAGGTAAGATGATGTAAAGTTCTATTAAAATTTTACCAAATGATATAACACGGAAAGATTTAATAAAAATTGTATATACTACGAAGAATTATCTCTTGGGAGCAAAATTATTTGCATTTTTTTTATCCTTTATACTTTTCTGTGTTTTCTAAATGTTATAGAACACACCTATATGGCTTCTATAATAAAAAAAAGTACCAAAAATGTAATGAAAGATAATTTAATTGAACCATAAATTACTGCAATAGATTGTACCTGCCCATGCAACCCAGCAGACATTTTCTCACCTGAGAATTTTTGTTCAATAAATTCGGTCAGAGGTGTGCACCTTCTCCTATGATTCCAATACAGACACCCACCACCCAGAGACCAAGTTTATGAGCTAAGTATTTTAGTCACACTTTGAATTATCCCCCCAAAGTTGGGTGTATCTTGCTGGAATTCTTCCTCAGAGTTGTGGGATATCTTCGTTCCTCCATCTCCCCACTCCCCACACTGCGACCGACCCTCACCTGACAATCACCCACCACCTGGACCAGTGTGAGCCCGACTGGGATTCTGTCCTTTTATTGGATCTATAGTACCATCTGGTGTTATTCACATATGTGAAATGTGGAACTTAAATACCTTTTGAATTTGCCCCGTAAAAGACCAAATTCAGAGCATTCACGAAAACAATTTATAGTTTCATTATACACTCTGACACGAGCACTTTGTCATTACGGATGCTCACACAAAGCAGAGACAGGATCAGTACTCCCATACCATTTGAGTCAACGCTCTTTCATGGACAAAAAGCATTACTCATATATAGTGCTTGCTTGGAACTGACTTTGTTAAGTTCAATTTCAAATAAATGAAAGGGGAAAAAGAGAGTTTTGTGCATTAGCACATTTTTTTTCCTTAAAAAAAAAAAAAGTAATTGCTTAGCTTCAAAAACAAAGGGGAAAGAAAAGCCATTCTGAGACGGATTTGAGTTCTAAGAGAGGACACTTCCACCTTGGATGAATCTTATTCCTGGCAGTAATGAGGCTGGAATCCTGCCTTAAAACATCCTGGATTTTAACACTTTGACATCGTCTTCGTGGAGGCAAACGGTTCTGTTGCCACAGCGATTTCTCAAGAGTAAAATCCCCAACGAGTAAATATCAGAGGAGAGTAGCCCAAAAACCTGAACTGCAATGTCCTAAGGGAGGTATTGAGATTTCACAGGAAAAAATACCATTTACACACAGTTTAACAGAGCTGCCCTTGTGCCTTCAGTTCTCTGCCTGTGATCAGCGGCCTCGGCTGGCAGTGCTATTGGCATTGGTGGCACAAAAACAGTCACCTTTGTCCCTTCAATGTATCAGATCCAAATCTAAGGCCTCAAAAATATTCCGTGTCTTCCAACTTCAGGGAAGAAAATCGCAATAGTGCGGAGGCATTGTACAGGACAGCAGGCAAGATTAGAATCACATCCAGTCTACTGAAGGGGACCAGGGAAGGGTCACCACTTATGGGCAAAGTAGAATTCGGGTTCCCTGACCTTGAACTGCAATCTCTTACGGTCCAAGAGAGAAGCCGTTTCTCTCCCAAGGCATGGTCCAAACAGGGCCTTGGAAGCTGCTTAAAGGGCAGTAATAGGCCTCCCTTCCCTCTGGGTCTAAGACACCTGGCAGATGAACAGGCACAGAGTCCTCTGCTAAGACCCAGTGACCTGGGATTTGAGGAGTGGCATCACTGCTCTTCGGGTCTCCTTAGGGCATGAAAACAGGACAATTATAAGCTCCATCAAAGGGTAAGAAACTGATTCTGTATAGAAGATGAAGCCACACCAAGAACAGGGCGGTCTTTAGAAAGCCACTGCTGGACTGTTCTTTCTTTTGCTTAGTGTGGTCTAGAACAGCGAATTTCAAAAATGTTATTCTGCGTCATTTATTTTGATCAGCAGAACAAACCTTAGACTGAAGCCGCATTTATAAACAGCTCAAAGGGGCGCTGCTCTGGCTGAAGACGGGACACCTCCCCTGTAGTCCTGCCACCCTCGCGTGGCAGCATCCACAAGGAGCCCTGCTCTACGTCACCCTGGGATGCTTGTGAAAATGCAGATTCCTGGGCCCCAGCTCAGACTACTCACCCTCAGCTCACCCCCATACTGCCTGAATCATGAATCTCTGGTGGCTGGCTCAGAAATCTGCAGTTAGCACATGGCACAGGTGATTCTTACTCCATCTATACTTTGAAAACCCAAGCCCTGGAGGCATCCAGCTTCATGGTGTCTCGAAAGTTAGAAACAATTAAAATAGTCTGGAGGGACCGATAGGCCCGCGGCAGCTCAGGAGCTCAGGGCAAGGCTCCGTCTCAGAGCCATTCCAGGGTTGTCGGAGCACAGAGGGGTCTGAACAAGTACAGCACAGACTACATTTTACCATCTGGCCAAAGAGTCTAAACATGCAGAGTCTCATTAAAATATCAATAGAAACTCTGGGATGTGTATGGGGGGTGGGCAGTGGGAGTGTTAGCAGAGAATGGGATGGAATTTCTTGTTATTATTCTAAAATGGTGACAGTTTAGTCCCTGTGGTGGCAACTGCTAAATTGTCCCATTTTCTATCCCTCCAATTGGAAACAAACAAGCAAAAGCCTGGAAAGAGAGAAAAAGGTGTTGAAGATCCTTTTCCGTTGGCAGCTCTGGACAACCAGCAAATGCATGGACTCGGCCTCTGCCTTAGAAGGGACCGGAAATAGAAGAGGAAGCGAGACAAGCCAAGTCACTGCGCTTGGGACGTGTCCGCTTCTAAAGGAGGATGAGTAAGTGTAGACGATGGAGGGGGTGCACAGCAGAAAATCATCAGGCAGAGTCCGGAGGCCTCTGTCCAGATATAAGTCTACCAATGGGCTAATCATGAACCGTTGGGACCCTGGGAAAGCCACAGAACGCAAGGAACAAAACAAAGTCACACTGCCTGGGCCTCAGTTTCCACACTTGGAAAATGAATGGGGTTCCCAGAGTGCCCTCCAACTTGAGGAACCCATGATTTTAACATCCCATCCAATATCACTGGGGTGCTGGGGAGAACACTGCGGGGAGGGGCTCCAGGCCAGGAGGTATGACTCACTTCAAGCACCTAGAAGTTGCTTCCTCTGCCTTGTCTAGGACAGAGCCAGCTCAATGATTTCCAAATATCACCTGCAGCAGTGGCAGTTCCAGAATCTCCAGACAGCTGCGGCTTCAGGGCAGCCACCTGGTTGGAAAGGGTGCTGGGGCTGAAGCTGTGTTTGCAATAACAATTTACAATAGAGTGAGAAAAGGCTAAATGTCTGAGGGGTCAACATTAGTGCCCCTCTCCAGTATTTCTAGTTCTCCTTTCCTTGCAGGTGCTCGGAAGGACTATTCTTCCCCATTGCTTTGCAGTAAGGCAGAGCCATGTATCTTGCTTTATCCAATAGAGAGGGACTGGAAGGAACATGAGTCACTTCCAGGGTAGAAGCTCTCAAGAGTCAAGGTATGAACTACCAGCAGAACCTGGATCATGGAACCGGCACAGCAGACAACTGCCCTGAAGAGTCATTTGGGTCCACAGAGAAATTTGTGTGATCCAGAAATAAACTTTTGTACTTTTAAGGTACAAAGATTTTGGGGGTGTTTGTTATCAGAGCATAACTTAGCCCATCCTGACTAACACAGTCCATAGCAAAGTGTAAGGGTAGGAAGGCTGATAGAGATCATAGCTGCCCCTGCTCTGTGCTTCTATTGAGTTACCACAATGATGAAGAGGAATAACATTAGCACTATTATTATTACTATTAATAACAAAAATGAAAGTTGTACGGCAAATGCTTTCCATGTATTATCTCCTTAATCCTCACAAAACCATAATGGGGTTACTGTGTTATTATCATGTACATTTTCTAAATGAGAAGGTGAGACTGAAAGAGTTTACGTAATATGCCAAGGGTTTGGCAGAGCTAGAATTCCAGCCCAGGTTTTTGTACAGCCAAGCCTGTGGAACCCCAATTCCTGACCAACCAAGCACTCAGTGAAAAGACAACCAGAGTATTCAGGGAATTGGTTACTACATCTAGTTTGGTATTTTCAGCATAGGGAAGCTAAGAAAAGGGAATTTTAAATTTGGCTACTTTTTATACCTAGAATCTCTTGACCCACCCCCTTCCAAAACTAGATGCAAGGCCTGAAGAAAGAAGGAAAAAATAAACAAAGAATCCACGAGCATCTCTCCCCTCTGCTCCTCCTGAGGGAGCCAAGTAGAGGCAACAAGGTTTCCATCCACTTAAATGACATGGGATAAAACTAGAGGCTGTTTTCTCAAAAGTGGCTTGGTCCTAACAATTTTCTATAAGCTGTAGTTGCTCTCAATCATTCATTCAACAAATATTTTCTGGGTGCCTTCTATGTGTTAGGCACTGAGCCAAGCATTTGGTCTCCTAAAGGGATAAATGGTCCTGGGGATTTTGAAATGGAAAAACATGATACTTGGATAACAAAATATAACTTCCACAATTCCCTATGGGTTTTTCTGAAACCCCCAAAGTTTTGAAAACTGAAAATGTGTTCGCATCCCGTAAGTGACCTCAGCCTATGTGAGGGTTTTTACTGTATTTATGCCACTGATTGTGAATATTCATACATTTGCTGAAGACAAATCAATGTGTTTGATTTCCAGTTGCTGCCCAGAACTCTACTGGGGTTGATACACGATATACAGTACACTTATTACATTTCCTTTCAGACACCAAAACTCCTGCCTCTAAAACATATCTGGGGCCCAAGGATTTCAGATATGGAACCTGCCTATTATTTGAAAGTCACCCTTGCAAATCTCTGTATAGTCTCAAAGACATACTGGTGACTAAAATCAAATCTTTCTCAAGCAGCAATTGTCCAAAACCTAAGAATTTATTAGATTTTGACTTCCTCATGTAGGCCAGGAAAAACCAAAAGTGTGTTATATGCAGTAAATGTTCAAGCTGCCACAGTGCTTACGTGCCTATTCCCATCACCTCACAATGCCTTTATTCTTGAGAATTAGCATGAATGCTGGAGTGGAAAAGAAACCTCCCAGATAACCCAAGTGACTTGCCCAATTGCAAAGAACAAGGTTCCCAGCTGCCAGCATCTTCCATAATAGTGTCTTCCAAATTGTGGGTCACAATACATTAGTCTGGGTGGTGAAATCAATTCAGTTGCAACCCTCATTTTCTTTAAAAAATAAAGAACAGAAAATAGCGTGAATCCCATGCAGTAAAGGTAAGCATTGCTTCCTGAAACTTTTCTTTTTGCATACGTGTATACGAATAAACATACATATATGTATGTTTTCACACATTTATGGTGGACTGCCATTTTAAAAGTTTGGAAATGACTCTTCTATAATAAGCCACTTTGCACATTTATTCATTCATTCATTCAACAAATAGTTAGTAAAAGGCACCACGAGAGGCAAGAGGGGGGCTGGGGGGTAGGTATTGGGCAGGAAAGAAAAGCTACACAGAGGAGATGATGCTTGAAATGAGTTTTGAGAGATGAGTAGGTATAAAAGGCACCCGAATAAAAGCCATTATGTAATAGAAATAATTAACCAGTTCTTTGGGATTGAAGCCCAATTCTGATTAATTAATACCTGCTCTGCCCACCTTACTGAGATTACCATGAGCTTGAAATCCAACGTACTATGCTAAAGTCTGGCTTTGGAAATGTTCTCAAAATTAAAGGCATTATTTTTACAGCAGTTAAAACTTACAAAACATTTTCCCAAAGACTCTCTCGTTCGATGGCCAACACTATATGACAAGTGTGACAAAAACTGCTTTTCCCATTTTACAGACAAGATAGCTGAGATTGTCTTTCCCAGAGTCAAAAAGCTAACAACTGTCAGCTCAAACTAGGGCTCTTAACTACAAATTCCAGGCTGTTTTTAGTATTCTATATTGGTACCAATTAAATTATTAGCAATTCCACAAATTACCTCTCTTGGGTCAAACTATATTTTTAACAAGACACTCTAGGAGATAATTGTGTAACTGAAAGCAATGCATTTTAATTCACAGTATTTTGAGACCCTGTTTGGAAGACAGGCAGCCCTCCTGGGGCCTTTTCAATCATATTCCATGGGGAGCGGCTGAGGAGATACAGGCCACCTAGAGTCCTGCTCAGTGGTCAGCCAACTCCATGTCCCAAGTGCTCTGGCCAGCCGAGTGTCGGCTGATGGGCAGTTCACCACACTGGGGTCTTCATCAGCTGAATCACGGGCATGAGACACTTTATTTTTCAAAGAGCACTTGAACCCATAATTGTCTAAGTTGTGACTCAGGCCCTAGCCCTCTTGGCTAACTCGAATTCTACCCCTGCCCAGCCCTGCAACAATGTGATCTCATACAGTCCAATGACTTACACTCTCATCTCTGTGCTGATTTCACCCAAACTGATATCACAGCCCAGACCTCTCATCTGTACCTCTTGCTCTGCTATGAATGTGTAACTCTATCTGAACATCTCAGAGGCATCTTAAACTGAACCCTTGATATTCCCTCGGACCTGCCCCGCCCCGAAACTTCCCTCTTGGTAAATAAGTGGTACACACCATATTTGGTTTTCCATGAAAACCTTGGAAGCATCCTTGCCTCTTCTCTTTCTTTGCCAGCCCTCATTTAATTCATCAGCAAATCCTATGGGCACTACCTTCATAAGACATATTGAATTCGAATACTTCTCACCCACTTCTACCACTGTCACCCTCCTTCAAGCCACCATTATCTCCTGACTGGACTGTGGCCTTAGCCTCCTATTTCTACCTCCTGCTTCTACCCACCTACAGTCTATTTTCCAAGTAGTGACGAGAAAGATGCTTTTCAAATGATGGCAACATGTGGTAGCTCAAAATCCCCCATGGCCTCCCACCACCTTTAAAGCAAAATCCAAAGTCCTTCCACTCTCCCTTGCTCACTGCTCTCCACCCTCACTAGCCTCCTTGCTAGCTTTGACCACATCAAGCCAATTCCAACCTCAGGACCTTTGCACTTCCCTCTGCTTAGGTTGTGTGGCTTCCTCCCTGGATTCGTTCAAATCTCTGTTGTAATGTCTCCTTCTCAGGAAGCTCTGCCACCACGCAGACTCTCAATCCCCTTATACTGTGTTACCTTCCTTCACAGCACTTATTACTTGACCTTGAGTTACACATAACTAATTATTGATTTACTTTCAACATGTCCCACTCCATGGCAGCAAGAATTGTGCTGTTTCATCCCAGATCCCCAGTGCTGAAAACAGCACATAGTGCATAGCTGGTGAATGACAAAATTCAATCTTACTACATCGTCAACATACCTGTGACACACGTGGTATGGTACCCATTTTACAGATTCTCAAACTCACAGCTAGTGAAGACCTCAGGAATGATCTAAGTCAGGCCCCTCATTCTACAGATGAGGAAACTGGGACTCAGAATGGTGAACTGACTTATCCAAGGCTGGCTAGTAGGCCCCAGAGTTAAAACCTAAACTGAGGACTCTTCTCATTCCAAGTTCAGCACAATTTTCACATTACCAAGTTGAGGTACACATTCCTGGCTGGGGAGACATAATGTCTATAAACTTACAAGGGTACCTGGTACTTTTTTATAGTCATAATAATTATTACAATAAAATAGATAATAATAGATGATAGTAAGGGGCCAAATGATCATTCATGAATACTTACTAACTATAGTATGTTAAGTTCTATAAAGAGATGAAAACAAAGCTCCCAGAACACAGAGAAAAGGAGTTTAGCGTAATGGTTGGGAGCATGGCAGAAAGAGCTGGAATGCCTGAGTTCAAATCTTGGCTTTGCCACTCACTAGCTATCAATTACTTAGCCTCTCCATGCCTCAGTTTCCCCATTTATTAAATGGGTATAATTATAGTATCTTCACAGGGCAGATGTGAGAATTAAAAGAATTTGCATATGTAAAACATTTAAAATAGTAAGTGCTGTATCCACATTCATTGTTATTACTACTATTTCTATCACGAGGCAAGTGATCATAGCTTGGCAAAGAAGGTACTCAAAGAGTTGGAGCAAGATGTGAACATTTGAAATGGATTCCAAAGAATAGGTAGAAGGATGTGTTTTGTTTGGGGATAGACGGAGTTGTGACAGGTAGTGGTGATGAGAAAACAATACTGCTGGCAGGGAAAGAGCCACAGCAAAGCACAAAGGTGAGAAGTAGGAAGACAGATTGTCAGAACAGCAAGCAACGAGCAACGCGCTGGGCTGGCTTCGGTGGAGGGGTGGGAATAAAAGCTGTGTGAGATAAAGCTAGAAGGAGAGATAGATGGTGGCTGGGTCAGAAAGGGCCTGGAAGTGTTGCTGAGCAGTACAGATTTTATTCTGTCAGCAAGCAGGAGCCCCGAGGGTTTCTGAAGAAGGGAGTGACACTAAGAATCCTTTTAGGAAGACAGTTTCATCCTGACATCATGTGGTGGAAATTATCTTGGACTATACAGCTTGGGTAGAATTGGTTGCCAAGCTCACAAGCGGAGGGAAAGGATTTGAGGTTCAGGGTCCCCTGTGTAGACACAACTCTGGATCCTGCGTTTTGATCCAAACTCTCGGGCCTACAAAGAATGCACCGGCTTTGCTGTTTCTTAATGCGGGGCCTGCTATCACCTTGTCTAATGCAATATGGACAGGCAGGGTGCTACCCGGGCAACCAGATGCACTCATGGGTTTAGCCTCAGCCTCAGCAGCTGGCATCAGAATCACATCAGTGGGCGAGTGGGTGCCCAACCACACTCCAAAGGGCTCAGCTGAACAGGCAAATGCAGCACTTTGTGGTCACTCGGGTGGGACCAAGGGATACACACTGGGTTCTCCTTAGGTCTCCATTTTTGCTCTACAGTTAAGGTGTAATTCAGCTTGTCAAGTTCATGTGTAGTGTACAGACCAGGGATACTTGCACTCTTCTCTCCCCTGGAAAAGGAGGGTTTGTTTTCAGGAGAGGGGAGGGAGAAAACAAATTAGTATCTTTTTGAATGTCTTCTATGTGCTAGACACTGTTAGGAGTAATAATAATGAGAAGACGACCTTTATTTGATGATAAGAGTAAGTGGGGCAGCCGCTATTTAGTGAACATTACTATTTTCCAAATTGTGCCAGACGCTCTATTTGAAACATCCTATTTAACCCTGTGAAATAGGTTGTTTGATTAGCCCCATTTTGAGCTGAGGACACTGAGGCTCTCAAAGAGGTCAATTTATCCTTCATCACAAAGGTAATCAGTAGCCGAGCAGACCGTTCTCTGCATGTATCTGTTAGGATCCTTCGGTTGTAGGCAACAGTAACTCACACTCTCTCATGGGAACATGTGGGAAGGATACTGGAACTCACAGAATTGGCAGGAAGACAGAGAAGTAGACCTAGAAACAGGTAGGCACTGAGGTGATTCTGGAGGCAGGACCAGGAACCACCAGGTCTCAGTGCAAGAAAGCTTGGGTTAGAGGCTACTGAATGGGGTAGAGATGAACTCCGTTATGTTTCAGATTCCTTGTCTCTCTGCTCAAGTGTTTCTCCAACTGGCCTAATGCTGATCACGTGCCATCCTTTGCCTGGGGGACAGGACACCCAGACTGTATCCCTCCAACCTGTCCCTCCAGATTATACCCAGTGGTAATACCATCCAAACTGGGGTGCTGTTGAGAAAGACAAATGAATGCTGGGAAGTGAGAAAACAGCAAATGTTCACCACGATAACCTAGTGTTGGGCTGCTCCCCGCAGGCCCATAAGACCAAAGAAAGAACCCGGAGTCAGCAACAGAGACATCAGTGGTTTAATGGATGCAGGAGCTCACACATCTGAAGCAAGGTCCTGGAGCAACACCCTGTGCGCAGCAGCTGGCAGGCAGGACTTGGCGGCAGGCTTCGCTCCGAGGGGGAAGGGGGAGATTGCCAGTTACAGGGGGAACTGATGTCAGGTTGGCTCATCGGTTACCAGGGAAACCAGCAGAGGAGCACATCCCTCACCACTCCTTTGATAAGAACAATCGCTGGCTGGGACCTGGGGCAAGTGTGTAGGAAGGTCAGTCCTATGAGGAGGGTGTAGGTGAAGCAGGCACTGGCTGGGCAGGGGATGCACAGGGAGCAAGAGAACAGCCATCTTGAGTGGCCTGACCATACACCTAGGTAGATCCATCCTATTGACCTTATTTCTCAACCTTGCTAAGGTTCCCCTTCCAGTGCTTCATGAATAAAGGGTGGAAAAGAAATGGTGGGCTTTTAGGGAAGTCCTTGGTGGCCCAGTGGTTAGGACTCGGCACTCTGACTGCTGAGGGCCCGGGTTCAATTCCTGCTCAGGGAACTAAGATCCTACAAGCCTCGTGGTGAGCAAAAAAAAAAAAAAAAAAAAAAAAATGGTGAGCATTTAATAGCAAGTTTTAGTTGAACTAACCTCTGAGGCTCTACTCATCATACACAGAAACACAGATACAGTGGTGAAGTTTACATGGCTCCAGTGGGTATATAAACCTACTAACTGGAGAAAGGAAAAAAAAGAAGACACCACCAAGTACAATGGGTAATCAGTGAAACATGAATGGAATAAACTTGGTAAAATAATGCCCAGTTTTGGGCATGTATACTAGATATCATGAAATGTTTTCATTATCCTCTCAAAAACAGATCTCTTTTGAATTGCATTTCAATTATATTTTTAAAGCAGAGCTTATAGCTCATTTGTCGATGTTAATTCATGCCCACGTGCAGACACCTGAAGGTAGCCTTGTGCTTCTCAAGAACCCAAACCCACTGTTTTCACCACTGAGTGGCTTTTATCTACCCATTTACTGTTATCTGCAATAAAGCAAGTCATAATTGCTACAAGGAAGATCATAATAATTAAAGGACTATCTGACATACTACATTACTATTTGGATGGCTTTACAACCAGATAACGGCTGAGAGAGATGAAGGTAGCCTGGGCGTCAGGGAGGGGACCTCTCCGCCAAGTGACCCTCTCTGTCAAACAATGACTCATGGTCCTTGGCGGCTTTTACTGATGGGATCAGGCTAGCTCTCATTACCTGCTGCAAGAACATGGCTTGCTAATCCAGAAAGGCTTCTCCGCGTGACGATAAACACATGTGGCTGAAGGGTTCATGTTCAGGAATAATTTAGAAACTTCTCAACAGCACACTCACTCTTAGTCTGAGAGGTATTTCCTCCCCTGGTCCCCCTCTGCTTTCTACTGTTACTTTCCTCTTCCTACCCTACCCTCTCTCCCCCATTCAGGGATACCTCCTCCCCCATCCACTAAGTAGCGCTAGGTAAACAGTATTCAACAATCAACAGACCTGCTCCAACCTCAAAAAGCTACTCCCTCCATTCCTGGAACCCCTACTCTGTGCTGCTCAGTGATCGCTAGCTGGGACCATCATTTGTCTGCCTACCTGTCTAGTCCAGGTACCAGTCCCTTTGAAAACCATAACTGGGACCTGCCACTCTTCTTTAAAAATATCTCCATTAAGGAGAGTGGCAAACAAAAGCCCTTCAATGTCTGGCTGAAATCCAATTCCCTGACTTTTCCCGCCCACTATGTTTCTATCAAGGCCCACTTACTGCTACCCCAAACTCGCTCTCCCTAACCTCTCTCTTTTCTTGTCAGCTCCTGGACCCAGCTCACAAGCCCCTGACTGGGAAGCCCTCTGCCATCCCCAGGCAGAGTAAGAGCTGGCGGCCACACGGCATTCTGGGTACACCTTGATTAGAGTATCACACGCTGCATCACTGTCACCTGCCCACCCACCTGCCTCCCCACAGACTGAGGTCTCTTTGCAGCCAACTCATTCACCTTTGCATCTCCAAAGCCAAGCACAGCTCCTGACCCAGAGTGAATACCCACACAATATCTGAGAAATAAATGAATTTCAGTTTCCATGAAGCTGAAAAATATTTATATACATATTATCTATAAATTTATTTATAGATATTTATAATATATATTTTTAGCAAGATAGCCATCAATTTTTATTAAGCTTAAATCTCTAAATTCCATTTTAGCACCATGTTTGGGGGAAAAACGTCCAGTTTTATATAAACTCGATGTGTATGGAAAGGGCACAGGATAGCTCCTATAGAATTAGCAAAATGGTGTTTGTATTTAACCTCATTTTTATCACTTCAAATGAGCACTTCCCTACATCATCTGGGCATATACTCCATTCACCACCTTTATTGTTTGAAGTCTTGCAGAATCACTGCTCTAGATAGAATATAGGACTGTGACCTGCAGATACACGTGTGTATACTTAGAACTCCACCAGACCAAGTTTGGGCATCTACAGCGTACATGCCATTTGGGGCCTACCATACGCTGATGTCCACTTGGCTGAAGTCCTCCAGCTGCGGCGATCCCAGCCACGCACCACTAACCCGCTGGTGCCTTCGTGTGAGTCTTTCCTGTCCATGCCTATCTCCTGTCTCCAATTGTACAGCTCCCTGAGTAGTCCACAGCCTTCTTCTAAATCTGCATTCGCTTCTGTGATTTTTAGATAACATTTCAGCAATTTCAAGTTTGTAACCTAATGATGATTCTAATGCTCTTCTCTAAGAAGACTTTTTTTCTTTTTTTTCTTTTTTTTATGATTTACCTTTCTCAGAGTCACCATAGCAGTTTCCTCTCTCTGGTATTACTCTCCACAGGCAAACTTTGATTATTTGAATGCCCCAGGGGATGTGCTGAAATTTAAGTTAAGTGAGATTTCAGGTAATTGGAAGAGTTTATAATGTGAACCACTGTAGCTGGGGGGTATGTGAAATTCACTGACAGTCTTGGTTAACTGCAGTTTTGAGTAAGAAGGTTTGCCTGAATATCTATTTCAATCCTTTCACTCCCGTTATTTCTCCTTTCCTCCCTCTACCCATCTTCTCTCCAAAGAGTGTATTCTTATTCTTTTCAGGCCAATAAAGATGAGAAAAAAGCAAGGGAAGAAGATTGGGTTTCCTTATAGTTGGCTGTACATGGGCTAGGAAACCCCCTCGCATTTGCTGAAGAGAGCATATGTTTTTAAAAATCATCCCTTGCCTGGAGTGAATTTGGTCTCTCCCCTGTGCTAGGCTGATCCGACCTTGCCTTGGGCCGAGATGCTGAGGGTGGAGCGTGCAACTCTGGTTCGTTTCAGAGACTGGGTGTTCAGGATGGAGCACAAAAACTACCTGTGCATCTGAGGCTCTCCCTTTTCCATCCAGGTTGCCAAGAGCCTGGGATATGCTGCATGAAGGTGACAGCCCACGTCACCAACCCCCACATATGCAATGACCCATTATAACATATAACAGTCACATATGGAATGTAATGATAGATTCGCTGGTTACGTCATTATATGATAATAATTCGATTCAGTTGCAGAGGGCTCCCCCTGTGGGCTGGGTGGCAGCAAAAAGCCAGCAAAGCATGGACAACACTTCGGTCAAACTGCCTGTCAAAACTGTAAAAATGCTGTGGCTCTACTTCCCCTTGTCTCAAAAAAGAAATCATAAAAAACCCTAACGTTCCCCAATAAAGCGCCGCCTTGTATATCTATCAGCTCTTAACCTCTCAGCTCTGCCCCGAAACACCAGGAGCAGAGGGACCTGTGGCCATGTCTTCACTTTATATATGAGGTGCTGAGAGGACTAACTGGCGGCATTTGCAGAACAAGAATTGATTCCTGGACCATCCTTTAACAAGAGGGAATTCGGGAGATACAGAGACAAAGGAGCCATTAATAGAAACAACGTGGCACGTGGGATTTAGAACTGAAATGTGGGTTTCACTGCCATCACCTACCACTGGGCCATGGGAAGCCCCGCACCCACTCTGCGCTTCAGTTTCCTCTTTTATAAATGATGATATCAATAACCACCATCATTTATGGAAGCTACTCAGTGCCCAAAGATGAGTCATCATTTCACATATATAAATCATTAATCCTTATCACAACTCCAAAAGGGAGATGTCATTACCCCCTTTTACACATACAGCATCTGAGGCTCTAAGAGGTTAAAAAACAGGCGTGCAGCCTGTAAGTGACAAAGGTGGGATTTGAACACAAGTCTGCCCCATGTCCTTTCTGTTGCAGTGCACTGCCTCTCTTACAGAAGTGTCTAAGGATTTTATAAGGCAATGCACGTTAAAAAGAAAAAAAAGCACTCAATAAAGTCTAAAGGCATCAATCTTATTATCACAGTATCAAAAGAATCAAGAGAACTGTGTCTGCCCTATTCAAAGAAAGAAAACAATCTCCATTCCTAAGTTTGTCAGCAGACCTCGCCTCTCTGAAAAATATTAGCTCCCTGCTGGGATGAATAGTTCCATAAGAGGGCCAGAGTACTCAAGATGAAGAGTCAGCTCAAGATGGTGCGTTCTGTGGGACTATTCCCTGGCTCCCTTCTCTCTGATCCTTGCGTCAGGTGCAGATGCTCTAAAGCAAGGAGGTGTCCCCTCCCCGTCTGCCCCAGAAGGCAGTCATCTGCAGACTAGAGATCTTGAAATCAGCCATGCAAATCCGTCACCATTTTAATTATCCAAGTAAATAGAGCTCTTACCACCATCTGCCAGGATTTCAACCAGTCGTGTTCATTAAGCTCCCCCAGCAGTTCTTTCTGGATGAGAACCGTGGAGTCATTGCTAAAGGGCCACTTGGGCCCAAATTTCCGCCTACAGGATGAAGGTGTCCCCAGCTGAAGCATGTGTCTCGGAGCTGTTTTCTCCCCTCTCTACACCTTGCTCACATTTTTCTGAAAGCCGTTAATTTGCTCCTTCAAAGTAACTTCATCTTTGTTGTTCTTACTTCCTTTCCACCAACTCCAGGCAGTACTGATTAGTGAGAAATTTTCCTCCCCAAGAACTGTCAGCTCAGAACTCAGCCCCACAGCAAAAAGTGAGGTGGAGCTTCACTCTGGAACACGGATGGGTGTGCAATCCTGGTGGTTCAAATCACCAGAGATCTCAGAGACCAGACTAAATTGTAAATGCTTCTTAAGGCGGGGACTCTGTCCAGGTCTGTTTCTCTGGCTGATAACTGTGCAAATGAGTTGATTATGTTAGTGAAAGGCTCCCGTGGGCGACCTGAGTTAATTATGGCTTTCAGGGAAGATGGCAAAATCCTCACTAGCTACAAATCACCAATGGACCACAAGGCAGTATTGGGTATAATTGTACTTGCTTTCCTTGACAGTCAGTTGGTCCACCAACACCACTACCTCCGTCATCGTCGTTCCTCAGGATAGCATTTAAATGACAATAAAGTGATTACTCTTCTCCTAGTACAGAATTAAGACCTGACACTCAAGATATTCCTTGGAGAAGGACGCACAGACATCACGATGCAGGTAATATCCAGGTTTGGGCATTTCTCTTTCACTAAAGAAAATTCAGTGATAATCACAGCATCACCACAGACAGCAGCAACAAATTGCTAATTGCTAAATATATGATCGGGCTGACCGCTCCAAAAGGCGATGACATTTCAGAGGCAGAGAGACCTAAAAGTATATGGAGGACAGCGGATATGCTGAGGAAGACCCTGATCTTGAGACCCAGATATGACCATGGAAGCGTCAGTCAAACACAGAGGGCAGACCCTCCTCTATCAGTGACGGTGCACCAGGCACTTTACACACATTACCTCATTCGTCCTCACCATGAGACCCTACAAGGTAGGTACTACTATGATCCCCTATATACACATAAAGTGCTGGTCAGTAAGATGGAAGCAGAAGTGTCCTTTGGGACTTCTGGGAAGTTTCCTTAAGGGAGGGGTCCCCAACCCCTGTACCAGTCCGCACCTGTTAGGAACCGGACTGCAGAGCAGGAGGTGAGTGGTGGGCGAGCAAGCGAAGCTTCGTCTGCTGCTACCCATCCTCCCCCCAACCCTGTCCGTGGAAAAACTGTCTTGCACGAAACCAGTCCCTGGTGCCAAAAACGTTGGGGACTGCTGCCTTAAGGGGAGAGGTACACTCTTGCATGTCTTCCTCATCCTGAAATATATGGTCCACAAGATAGAAAACCTCACTCTTGGAATGGAGCAGTAGAGCAGAGAAATGGAAGGTGCCTGGATCCCTGACAAACAGTGAGCTGCCATATCAGCCCAAACTGTCTACCTCCAAATTTATTGTACATGTGTGTGTATGGCTGTTAGCATAACTGAGGCAATCTTGGGCCCTTAAAGTTTCTCCTGTCCTTTTGCTGACCCTACCCAGGACTGTACTGTGCAGTAAGTCACTTCTTTGTCATCAAGGGCTTTGTATTGATAGTTAATAGATATTGTTTAATAATCATTAGGACCAGGTGGCCTCTATGCTCTGTTAGTCCCCAAACAATGATGAAAACCTTCACTGACATATTCCTTGTGCCCACGAGACTCGTTAGTTACTCATTCATGAATCTTGACTTAGAAATGCACGTTCTGTTTCCCAGCACCTAACCCAATACCCCTTTAACTATAAAACTGTCCCCATGGCCCCTACGCAGTGCAGGTGCAGCTGTGAATGCTTCCAGATCATTGTCCCCTAACTCATCCCACCCTGTGAGTAAATTACCCTATAATAAACTGATCCATTGACTGTATGGAGCTGTTTGCCTCATTTTTTTTTTTTTTTTTTCGGTCTCCAGATGCCTTCTCAATTCAGTGGGCATTTTTTGTTCCCTCTGACCTTCAACAATGTGAGTGAGAAATACAGATAATTCTATCTTATTTAAACCACTGTTATTTCTATTACATTAAAATTAATCCTAAATAATATACTGATATGCCAAACAACTGATATTGAGGAAATTTCAGAAGGAAATTAATAAAGCAATCCCATTTGCAATCTCATCAAAACTAATAAAATAGCTGGGAATAAATCTAAATAAGGAGGTAAAAAAAACCTGTACTTGGAAACCTGTAAGACACTGATGAAAGAAATTGAAGACAACACAAATGAATGGAAAGATAGACTATGTTCATGGATTGGAAGAATTAACACTGTTAAAATGACTATACTACCCAAAGCAATCTACAGATTCAATGTAAGACCTACCAAAATACTAATGGCATTTTTCACAGAACTAGGACAGTTCTAAAATTTGTATGGAAACACAAAAGACCCTGAATAGCCAAAACAATCTTGAGAAAGAACAAAGCTGATTTCAAACTATAGTACAAAGCTACATCATCAAAACTATATGGTACTGGCACAAAAACAGACACATAGGTCAATGGAACAGAACAGACAGCTCAGAAATGAACCCACACTTATATGGGCAGTTAATCTATAATAAAGGAGGCAAGAATTTACAATGGAGAAAAGACAGCCTGTTCAATAAATGGTGTTGGGGAAACTGGACAACTACATGCAAAAGAATCAAACTGGACTACTTCCTCTCACCATATGCAAAATAAATTCGCAATGGATTAAAGACTTAAGTATAAGATCTGAAACCACAACACTTCTAGAAGAAAACATAGGCAGTACTCACTCTTGGAATGGAGTGATAGAGTAGAGAGACAGAAGGTGCCTGGATCCCTGACAAATGGTTAGCCCCCATATCACATATCTATATTTTCCAAATTTGGCGTGGAGGGGTGCAGTGAACTCAAGATTACTTGGATATTTAAAGTTACATCCACCACGACTCAAGGTTTTATCATCTCTAGGCATCAATAATACCTTCAGCCACTCAGTTTTCTTCCCCAACCTTTCCTCGTTCACAGATTCAGGCCATCAAGGGCAGGGACTCGCTGCTGCGATGATGACACTCTGTGATGGGGGTGAACAGGCAGGGGTGGAAGGCTGGAGTCCCTCACTTCCACAGAGCCAGTGCTTGGACAGGGCTGGGTCACCTGGCACACCTGCCTTCCACCCACAGCACAGAGGTGGTGTCCTGCCCGTCCTTCGGGATGTGGTTACGACTGCAGGTCTCCTGACACCACTTTTGCTCAACTTCCAACTGAAATTGAAGTCATGGCAGGAGTCTGGAACCAGACCTAAAAAGCCTCTTTTTCAGCTCAGGTTTTTAGGTTTAGAGCTAGGTCAGCTGACGTGAGTGTACAGAGGGTCTGAACCCAAGGCTCCCAGAGGGAAAACCTTCTAACCTTCAAGTTTAAAAGCCTAGCTCCACACACTTGCTTCTTTTTGAGTGACCATAAAAAAGGACTCAATTTCTGAATATTTCATAAACACTCTGAATTTCCATCTCTTCATCTATAAAGACCCTACCCCCTGCTCATGCTAACTGGTAAAGTAGTTATAAGACATTGATTAAGGAATACAGAGGAGGGTGACAACATCGTGTTGCATTTTGTACCCCAACTTTTAGCAAAGTGCCTGGGACATAGTTAATCCTCTTAAATATCAGTGGAGGGAAGGCAAGTGTAAGGAATTATTTTTATTTGTTACAGCTCATGATGAGAAGATGGCCACAGGGACCAAAAAAAAAAATAATCGCACACTTTCTTTGCATGAGAGTCAACCGTGGGTGGCAAATAATCTTGGAACAAACTTAAATTCTAGTCCAGAGCAGAGTTAAAGGCTGGCATCTGTTCAGACACACTATAGTACAGGTCAGAGTCCAATACAGAAAGTAGCTCTTTATAACCAAATGATTTCCCACCCGCAGCTTCTGCCTGACTCTTTTCAAGCAATATATCTGATAGAATAAAATTCCAGTTTGAAAGAAAGGAAGGAAAAGAAGGGAAGGTGGGAGGGAGAGTGGGAGGGACTTGACTTCTAGTAAATTCATAAATCCCTTAGAGCTTATTAAAAGGAGATTTGACTTAACTACCTTTAAAAGACCACAATCTATATTTTGAGAGTCAGAAGGCCTGTAAGATCAAATGGAGATAAGGGGACTTGGGGGAGAAAAAGAGATATGAATATTGTTCTGACCAAAAAAAAAAAAAAAAAGATGTCCTTGTTTTAATTCAGCAGTTTTTCAATTCAAGTATTAGCTGAGAATCCAGTGGGGTTGTCATCTCTTTTACGTTTGTTCATTATATGCAGCACATTGTTCTGGGCACAGTGGGAAATTAAAAAAATGAATGTACCCATCCTGCGTTGAGTAACTCCAGGCTGGAGGCAAGACATACATAAATAATTCCATTGTGAGGCAACCCGGCAGACGCTGGTCACAGAGGTGTGTCTAGACGCTTGGGATTGCAGAAGGCAAGAGACCTTTCCGTTGGGGGTCAAGGTGGTCATGACAAAACCTTGAAAGAAGGGTGAGGAGAAGTGAGAGAACAAGAGTTCCTGGCAGAGGGCACAGCCTGAGCAAAGGCCAGGTGCATGGAAACACAGGCTTCCAGCAAAGACCCCCAAAGTGGTTCTGTTTGCCAGGAATATGGAGAAACGCAAAATAAGGCTGGAATGTTTGGTTTGGATGAAAGTAAGAAAGGCCTTAAATGACAGTGGAGTCCGAGCCAAAGGCAGAGCCAATAGGACCGTGGAGGGCTTTGAGCGAGGAAGGTCAGGATCACGGTCCTGCTTCCAGACCCTTGACCAGGCAGGGATGGACTGGAAGGAAAGGCAGAAAGAGATGCAGGAGGCAGGGAGGTTGATGAGGAGGCACCTGCAAGAATCCAGGGTGGGGAGCTGACTGCTGGTTCTTTGTGAGCAAGTGCTGGGTCTCGGGCACCGAAATCGGCTGAATACGAGGCTTATTCAAAACTCCAACAAATGAGGAAGGTAAAGTGGTCAGCAGGAGACTGGACTGAGGGAGAGTGAGAAGGGTGCAAAGTCACAAGGTGAACAAGGTGAGCGCAGAAGAGGCCATGGGATGGAAGTTGCCCAGGAATTGATCGAGCAGTCTGCAAACACATTAGAAGGTCTGGCAAAGCTGGAGACTGTTGGGAAAGCAGAAAAGGTTACAGATTGACCCTGACAGCATTCACCAGTCTGGAGCAAATTAAAAAGCAAATTGGAACTGGCTTAAATAAAAGGGAGTCCCATCGCTGCCATCTCCAATATCTCCTTGGTCGTGGGGTCTACAGACGGCAGAGCAAGCAGGTACGTCAATCTGCACTTCATCAATATGAATTTTCAATGGCATCATGTTGACAGCGGCAGCTGACACATCACCTCCCTCGGCTGAACCATCCCTGAAGCCCTGGGAAGCCTCTTCCTAAAGCCTAGGCAAGGACAGGACCACCCCCTCAGCTGTAGAGGGTGGGGGGACTTTAAAACACACTTTCACGTACATCATCTCACTTTATCCTCATCTTAGATGAGAGACACAAGGCAGGTATTGTTATCTTCATTGTACAAAGTCCAGAGAAACTGAGGTCTGGACAAGTAAGGTGATTTGCCCAAGACCGTGTAGCTACGTAGTGGTGGAGCTTGATGACTTACATAACCCACTGCTGCCTGAGAAAGGAAGCTGCCCGGGACACCCGGAAGCTGCCCAGGACACCAGGCATCTGCCAGGCCATGTGGACACTCATGCTCCTTCACAGCCATGGTCAGCCCGGGGAGACGTTGGACGTGGGGCACACTGGCAGGTGAGTAGGGCTGGCTTCAAAGAGAATGTTGAAAATGACGAGGTGAACCGTTTTTCCTTCCTTGTTTCCTTCTCTTCATTCCTCCCCTCCTTCCCTTCCTTTCGTCCACAAGTGCCTGCCAAGGATCATGTGCCAGGCACTGTGCTAGACATTGGTGACCTCCCATCCCTCTGAAGGTCCCCCATCCTCAGGAACCCCAGTTGCCATACCTGCTCACAAGGCCCCACACGGGCTTCCCAACTGAAATATACCATCCACTTCCCGATCTCTTGAGACCCACAAGAGGTAGGAAACCCAAGGGGAGGCTATGACATCTGAGCTGGGCTGTAAAGTGTGAGTGGGAGATCATCTTTGGACATAAGCAAAGGCTTAGAGATGTCTCAGGGTACGGAATGATCTGGTAACAGGAATTCTATAGAGCGTGAGGGAGGCGGTAGCATAAGGGGTACAGAGGAGTTACTGAAGATGAGGAGAGAGCAGGCCCTTGGAGGCCACCTGAGGAATGGCTTTCACTCTGCGGGCCCTGGAAAGCCATCGGGGGCTTTAGGCAAAGGAGTGGTAACTCATTTCAGCGCTTGGAATGACAACTCAAGTAACTGCAGGGAATAAAGAAGATCTTAGAGGGTCTTAATGCAGATATTCTGGGAAGAGTGGATGAGAACCTGGGCCATGGTGGGATAGTAGGAAAGGTGACACAGAGCCCTTATTAAGGACTTGTACCAAAGCAGAAAATATGGGTCTTTGTAGATAATTAGATGGGTGTGGGGTCAGTTGGGAAGAAGAATCAAGGCAGATTCCACAGTGATGTCATTCACTATGGGATAGAAGAAGGGAAGAGAGATGGGAAGGGCTGAAGACAGAGGGAGGGTATATTCAGTTCAGGGCACGCCGAGTGCGAGGTGCCTGGGGGACACGTCCAGTAGCCCTGTGGAGGGATGCAAAGCCCAGCGTGTAGGGGGAGAACAGCGGAGCGTCAGAGGCTGCACAGCCAGGTGTCAAGTAGGTAGAGGACTGAAGAAAGACTGCCGTATGTGGCAAGTAGGAGGCTGGTCTTGGGCGGCCTTGGCAAGAGCATTTTCAGGAGTAAACGTGGGGTGGAAGGCAGGCTCAGGCGGGTTGAGAGTGGAGGAGGACAAGGGCACAGAGGGACAGGTGCAGGTACAGGGGGCCTCCTGGGTCCTGCTCAGCCCTCATCCCCAGGCAGCTTCTCCCTGTTCAAAGCGTACAGTCATGCCCTTTGAGTTGCCTCTAGAATGAAGGCCACTCAGGACCCCAGCACTCTCTAGACAGCTAACCGGGCATTCAAGGTCAGCCTAACAATCATCAGCTGATGCCCCACTGTGTGTCTCCAATCACAGAAACACATCTGGGATTTCCCAAACAAGCCCTGTATTTTGCCATCTATGCACTTTTGCTATCTCCATTCCTTCTGCCTAGAACACCTTTCCTTTACATTTCCACTTGCAGAAGTCCTGCCTAACCTTCCTGGCCCAAGTGCTACCGTCATCAAGAACCTTCCTCAATCCCCCAATCCAAATGAACTTCCTTGCAAAGCACAAGGCTATGCATACAACATAGTTGTGTGCAACACAACACAACACAACACAACATAGTTGACCTTCTTCTTTGCTATCCACCTGTCCCACTGAAATACCTCTGGGCTGTGTCTCTTTCTTCTTTTACGCCAACCGACCAACCTATCACAGTGATGGATCCATCCTGACATCACTGACTCCCCACCTGTGTGTCTGTCACTAATAAACTATAGGTGGGCAGGCACGTCCAAGATTCTCTTCCCATAAATGAGAATGTGAAGTCAAAGTCGAGGCCCTGCAAATGGGCCAGAACTAGGTCATTTGGGGGATGTTCTCTCAGTATCCTCACTCAGGTCCTGCACCTCTTGAGTCATAGCACGAAGCCTCATCATTCTAGAACTCCTGTCTCCTATGCCAACACAGGTGGTCATGGTCCCTCCTCTTAGGAGCTCACTAATTTGTGTAGGAGTTAAGATCCACACAAAGAGAAGGTCCTTTCCTTTCTCAGGGAGCATGTAAATTCTACATGAGTGGTCTGTAAGCTACACTACATAAGGCAACAGGATGAAGAGCTCACTTCAAGCTTGGGTGGTCATGGATGATTTTATGAAGGATGTTGGTGTCTATTCCATCTGGAAGGACTGGTAAAGGCTGTGGTCAGGGAAGAAGTGGAAGGCCCACCCAGATGAGGTCAGGATAATAAAGTAGAAGCCAGAATGCGGAACAGATCAGTTTGGCTGGAACAACCAATTTATGAGGGAAAACGAGGCGTAAGGCTAGAAAGATAGGCCAGCTTGGGGCAGGCCTTGAATACCCAGTAATGGGGAGCCACTGAAGGCTTCTGAGTAAGAGGTCCTGGTGAAGTATCTTTTTTAAGGTAGTTTAATAGGCTAGTCGTATAGAAGGTATATTGGCTTGAAGAAGATATGATATTTTGAACAAACGTAAGATGTTCATTACAATAAATATACCATAAAATACCATAAGGTAATGGAAACAGAGTAGCCTAGAAGAAGTGAAATGAAAATGAGAAGACTTCAAAATAAAAAATCTGCCAAAGGTTCGTGTTCCTTGGGGACCAGGTGTCCCCTACCACCTGTGCCCTTTTACCTGAAGGACCAGAAAGAGATGCAGACTCTCAACTAAGCAAAGTCCTCTGCCAGGAGGCACCCAAAGCCCCGCTATGGTTTTATTGGTGGAAAACCAGGCAGTGGGTAAGAAACGTTGCTCACTCTGGTCATTTTCATTCAGGGACTAGCCAAAGTCCTCTTCTTATCTTCAGCCAATGTATTTTATTCAATGTGAAAGTCACTAAATTAATTTTTTTAACATGATAAGAGTAGCAATTGTCAATTTTAGAAGCACATATGCGAATTTCCCTGCACAGGAGAGAACATGAATCCCATTACTTAAAAATAGCAGTTGTGCTCACTTTCCCCCACATGCTAATTTTAATAAACTTACTCTAAAATTAGCCTGCCACTATGAGGATAGCTGCTCATCAAAAATGTTCCCAGGAAGCACTAAGCTTGCCTCGCAAGAGTTCAAGCGCTCCTAGGAAACTCTGAACAATGCGGAGCTCTAAGCAGAACTTGTCCTCTTCTCACCAGACTCAGTCACTCCCAACTCTCTGTCAGACCCATCACCACCACTCTCCAGCCACACTTCGAGGGTCATCTTGGACTCATGCTATTGCATCTTCCCAATCCAATTGGCTATGAAATCCTGTATGGGTCTTCCTTTAAAATCTGTCTCATAGCCATGCCTTTTTCTCTCTCTCCACTGATGCCATAACTCCTTATCACTTCATTTATTCAAATATTCAAGCATTCACATATTCTATACTCACTGAGTACCTACAAAGGGCAAGGTACAGTGTGAAGCGTTAAGGTCACAAATTAATACCATATGGTCCCTACCCTCAAGGAGTTCAAGATCTTTTGGGCCCAGTGGAGAGAGAGACAAGTCAAGGGTTTATCAGAGAACCATATGATAAGTGGTATGACCTAGGTGCAATAGAGGTAATTGGGAATATTGATGGTGACAGAGAAGAGACTAGATTACTGGTAGCTCATCTTCACTTGTCTTTCCCTGACTCCTGGGAGAGCTACCAAATTTGTCTTTATATTCCCGCTGCCTGGCACAGTGCCTTGTGAATGACAAAGGCTCGGTGATTACTGAGTTCAGTGGAAATGAATCTTTCCCAAGTACTTTCATCAACTTACACTCTAGCTAAAAAAACTTTCAGAGGCTATTACCAGCTACATTAGAGTACACCCTTCCGTCTTGCTTTTGAAGTTGTTCACCATCTGGTCTACCCTGGCTATCCAACCTCCATTTCTGCTATACCTCAACCCACTAGTTTCAGGCTTTATCTGGAGCATTTCCTCAAAGGCCAACCACCAGTCCAGTGCTCAGGCCTGCTTCCTGTCACCACCACCATGCTCTCTTCAGCCAAAGCGGAGGGACCCAGTTCTACTTCTTCTAAGAAGCTTTTCCCCACTTCTTCAGCTTCACCAACTGCCTATATATGTATCTAAGATACATTGTTCATTATTTTGCACTGTTTTTTCATTTAATATTATGAATGTGAATAATGCTTTGAAATATTAAATGGTACTCTATTTACCTTGCCTCAAATTCCTATAACTCCTACCCTGTTACTCTCCACATATCCCTCTCCCTTTTATTTTTTATTTATTTATTTATTTTTAAAATATATTTATTTATTTTATTTTTGGCTGCATTGGGCCTTCGTTGCTGCGCGCAGGCTTTCTCTAGTTGCAGAGAGCGGGGGCTACCCTTCATTGCGGTGTGCAGACTTCTCATTGCAGTGGCTTCTCTTGTTGCAGAGCATGGGCTCTAGGCACACGGGCTTCAGTAGTTGTGGCACGCAGACTCAGCAGTTGTGGCTTGCGGGCTCTAGAGAACAGGCTCAGTAGTTGTGGTGCACAGGCTTAGTTGCTCCATGGCATGTGGGATCTTCCCGGACCAGGGCTCGAACCTGTGTCCCCTGCATTGGCGGGTGGATTCTTAACCACTGTTCCACCAGGGAAGCCCCTCTCTCTCCCTTTTAAAAGCCAGACATTTTGCCTTCTCCAAGGAAGAGAGTGCTCAGCGGAACACTGGTAGCAAAGTGACTGGCTTTTCAGTTTTGAAGGCCTTGTCCTTCACCAGAAGATACCAGAGCAAAGAAGCGTCTCCCCATAACTCCCTCCCCCATGACTCTCCAAAAGACTAGAAAAGATCTCCAAATTTGAGGAAAAGGCAGACAGGGTGCAAGGAAAGAGAGCCTGGTTATCACTGAATGTCTAAGAATGAACACTTATCAGCCTGGTGTCAGGAGAGTGGAGTAAGGACAGTGGGACTGAGTTGTAGGGGCCGTGGCTAGTTTTGACGGAAACCTGATGAGTTGGGGAATCAGAGAGGTAAAGAGTAAAGCTCTCTATAGTGATGACTGTCTTCAATATCCATTCCGCCCCTTTTTAAAGACTTAAGTTTACTGAGGTATAATTTACGTAGAGAAAAAAAATCACCCTTTTGAGGTGTACAGATCTATGGATTTTAACAAACTTATACAATCATGTAGCCATCAACTCAATCAAGGCATAGACTATGTCCATCACTCTAAAAAGCTCCCTCGTGTTCCCCTGCAGTCAATCTGTTCACTCACTCCAGGCTCTGGCAACCACTGATTGGTTTTTCTGTCCTTTCCGTTGTGCCTTTTCAAGAATTTCATATAAGTGGAATCTTACAGTCAGTGCATTTGAGTCTCTGCCTTCTTTCACTTGACATGTTTCTGCATGCATCAGTAGTCTGTTGCATCTTAATGCTAAGCAGGATTCTATGATGTGGATGTAGCAATTTATCCACGTGCCAGTTAGTGGACACTGTTGTGTTTCCAGTTTTCAGCAATTATAAATAAAACTGCTATAAACATTCACATACAGGATTTTGTGTGGACACGTGTCTTCATTTCTCTTGGGTCAACACCTATGAGTAGGATTGCTGGGCTGTTGGGTTTAGTGTAGGTTTGACTTTATGAGAACTTGTAAAACTGTTTTCAAAAGTGGTTGTACCATTTTTTATTCCTCTAGCAACGTAGGAGACTTCCAGTCACTCTGCATCCTTATCAGCACTTGGTTTTCCCATTTTTTCTTTCTGTGTCTGTTCTTCCATTCTAACAGATTCGTTGTGGCATCTTATTGTGGCTTTAACTTACATTTTCCTTATGGCTGATGACGCTGCGTATCTGTTCATGTGCTTATTTACCATCTGAATCTCTTCTTTAGTGCAGTGTCTATTTAACTCTTTTGCCCATTTTAAAAATTAGATTGTTTTCTTACTATTGTGTTATGAGAGTTCTTTGTATGTTCTGGATATAAGATATGTGTTCTGCACAAAATTTCTCATCTGTGGCTTGTCTTTTCATTTTTTTTTAACAGAGTATTTCAAAGAGCAGACATTTTTTATTTTGATAAAGTCCAATTTATCCTTTTTTTCCCTTTATAAGTTTGTGTTTTTCCTGTCCTGTATACCTTTCTAACTTTTTAATAGAACCCTCCCAAATTTAAGTTGGGCATACCCAGCTTAAGATGACATTTCCTAGCCTCCCTTGCAGCTACATGTGGCCATGTGACTACACTCAGACAAATGGGATGCGAGAAGTGATACGTATAGCTTTCTAGTCATCCCTAATTAAAGAAAAGCCCTTTGCCCTGGACTTCCCCTTTCTCTCCTTCCCCTTTCCAAGGACTGGGACAAAACACGGCAACAACCTAGCTTTAACTATACAGTTGAGGACCATCCCCTAAGAAACAGTAGAGAAACAAGATGGGAGAAACCTGGGTTCTTAAATGACTCATGGAGCAGGGCTGCTCTCCCAGCCTGGACCACCACACTATGACACGAAAGAGACCTAAATATCTACCTCACTGAAACCACTATATTTTGGGAGTAGGTATCTTTGTTAAGCGGCTTAGACTTTACCCTAAAAAATATACCCTTCTTTCTTAGGAAGTAAAAAATAATCCCCAATTCCCCGGACCCAGCCTTGTGTGGTGTGGTGTGTCTATGTGGAAAATTGCACCATGGTTTCTCAAAGTTTCCCTCAGCTCAGGAGTGATTCAGAGACAGCAGAACACGACTGAATTCCCCCACCTTGGGCAAGGAACAAAGCCCCCCATGCCCAGAGTAGTGAAGTAGCAGTAGGTCACCTTGTTCTTCATTCACCCAAAGTAGCATGGGTCTGGTACAGACACCAAAGGGCCAGAAGAGGGGAACAAGGGCAGACACAACAGTGACTGACAGTGACCAATGACGAGATGCTAGACTGAAATAAGGAGAGTGTGGCTAAACAAAACTAGCCCAGACCAGTTGTGTGCCCCCTACCCCATCACCCCTGCCAGTGGCTGAGTACTACTTCCCACCCCTAGAACTCAAATACAAGTTCAGGCAGAGGTGTGATTCCAATCCAGATTACGTTCCCCCCCACCGCCTTACAAGGGGAGTTTGTAATCATAATTAAGGTGTTATAGCAAAATAAAGTTTTCAGTTTGTGAACACCTGAGTTTGTGCCCTGAGCTCCACCCTCACTGTACTAATGTTTGCTGAACATTTACTGCTTGCCAGGAAGACAGCAAAACACGAACGAGCATGATTTCACTGGATCCTCAAATTAGAGCACCTACGAGTAGGTGCTTTACGATCCTGTTTAAAGATGAGAAAAATGAGGCTCGGAGGAGTTGCATGGCACGGTGATTCTCTCAACAGCCATTCCCCTTCTTCTGGCAATTGTTCCCACCCCCCTGACCCACTCTCAGTCCATGTGGCCTGGGCAGGGCCCCGTGCACAACTGCAGGCCTGAGACAGGTCACCGGGCTCCTGAGTAACTTCTTCCAGGGCAGGTGGGGGATCTAAGTGGGTGCAAAGGGAGTGATTCCTGGGGTTCTATGGGGTCTCCTGCAAAAGAGTTTCTGTCTTCCCCTCTGGACTTGAGCTTGAGAGGGTGGGAGGCTGAGACTGAAGTCAGGCCCCAAGCAGAGCCTAAGATGGAGAGAAAGCATCTGTTTGAGCACTGAATCCAGCTGTGCCCCACACCACCCCTATCTTGGAATGATTAGTCACGGCAGCTGTGTTAGTTTGCTGGAGGCTGCTGCAACAAACTGCGTAAGCTGGGTGGCTTGAAACAATAGACATTAATTTCTGATAGTCCTGGAGGTCAGAGGCTCAAAATCAAAGTGTCGATAGGGCCAGGATCCCTAATAAGACTCTAGGGGAAGACCCTTCCTTGCCTCCTCCTAGCTTCTGGTAGCTGCCAGCCATCTTTGGCTTTCCTTGGCTTGTGGTAGCATAACTCCAATCTCTGCCTCTGTCATCACCCGGCCTTCCTTCCTCTGTGTCTTCACATCGTCTTCCCTTTGTGCAGCCAAACTTCCCTCTTCTTATAAGGACACTGGTCATTGGATTAGGAACCCACTCAAATGACCTCATCTTGAGAACATCTGCAAGATTGTTTCCAAATAGGGTCATATTCACAGGTATTGGGGGGAGGACGTTAGGACTTGAATATATCTTTTTGGGGACACAATTCAACCCACAATATCAGCTGATAAATTCCCTTTGAGCTGAACCCGCTTGGGTTGGGTTTTGCACCGAGAAAGAAGTACCGCCAAGACTTACTCTCAGTTCTCAGTCAACAAACAAGACCCAAAGCTGCGCCCTTATCCACAGGCTCAGACTGCAAGCCTGTTCAGCTTCCCTCCCCAAATGTCAGCGGCTCTACTTCGGGCAGAGGCCCAGGCTTAACCATCTTCTATATCTGCCTCCTAGTCACTCACTGCATACAGCATGCTCACGGAATACAGGACCGATTGCTATCTAATTAATTCACCAAAATTCAAATAGTGAAACCGAATTAGTCATGGTTTATCACAGGGCAGTAGGCTGAGAGATGACCAGGATTTTTACCTTAGAAATAAAGTTACGGATTGTCTGCACGATTGCATTTCAAGATTTCCCCCTGATTTGAAAGATCACCTCAGGTGGTGATGAGAGGAATGCTTCCCCCTCCCCAGACATTTAATTTCCAGAATAGAACAGAAGCCACACCCCTTTTACACGCATGGCCGTGTTTACTTCACGACCTGAGAGAAGGCTGTAATTTCAGCTTGTTATGCTAAAAATGTGAAAATAAAACTGATCTCTATAGGATCATTTAAATGAAAACTGCTTCCTAGAGGCAAGCCGAGGAAGCAAACTGATTGAAAGAGAGCACAGGGCTCTGGGCAGGAAGGGCCATGGAGTGTGGACCCAGGGTGGGAGGTAGAACCGGGGACTTCTGTAGAAACAGACTGGAGCCCATTTGACCCAGGTCACATGGGTGGTGATGCCTTCCCCAGTTCCTTCCACTGGCTTCCAAAGTCACTTTCAAACGCCACTAGCCACGGACCATTCTCTTCCTTGAATCCTACTTGCCTAGGGCCAACACGATTTCTCCACGCCCACGGAAGCCCAGGCAACTGAACTTGAGCGTGCAGGGGAATCCCCTGGTGAGCTCCCTTTGCAACAAAAGCAGATTTGGGGCTACACCCCCAGGCACTTTCATGAAGTAAGGGAATTCGTTTCCTGTGGTTGCCACAGCAAATCACTACAAACTGGGCAGCTTGTAACACAGAAATGTATTCTCTCACAGTTGTGGAGGCCAGAAGTCCAAAATCAAGGTGTCAGCAGGATTGGTTCCTTCCGGAGGCTCTGAGGGAGAATCTATTCCAAGCCTCTCCCAGCTTCTGGTGGCTGCTGGCAGCCCTTGGCATCCCTTGGCTGTCGCTGCCCATCTCCAGTTTCTGCCTCTTCGCATGGACTTCCTCTCTGTGTGTCTCTGCTTCCCCATAGGCTTCTCCCTTGTATCTCTGTGTCTCAAATCTATCTCTACTTTCTCATAAGAACACTAATCATTAGATTTAGGGCCCATCCTAAATCCAGGATGATCTCATTTTGAGTTCCTTAGCTTGATTATATCTGCAAAGACCCTGTTTCCAAATAAGGGCTTATTATAGCTACTGGGACGTTAGGACTTAGATGTAGCCATGGGGGGAAGAACACAATTCAGTGCACTACTGTGGATTTGAGGAGAGACCCAGAAACTTGTATTTTTTCCCCCAAATGCCAAGTGACTCTTTTTACTCTTTGCTCCCAAAATGACTCTGATGATCTGTAAATCGTCCTCTGAGCAACAATGATCCAGTTGCTGAGGATTCAAAGATGAATAAGACATAGACCCCTCCTTTGAGAATCTGCTGTCTAGGGGAAGATACACACAGATGAACTGGTGATTAAGATAACAAAGTGTGGGGCTTCCCTGGTGGCGCAGTGGTTGAGAGTCCGCCTGCCGATGCAGGGGACACGGGTTCATGCCCCGGTCCGGGAAGATCCCACATGCTGCAGAGCGGCTGGGCCCGTGAGCCATGGCCGCTGAGCCTGCGCGTCCGGAGCATGTGCTCTGCAACGGGAGAGGCCACAACAGTGAGAGGCCCGCGTACCGCAAAAAAAAAAAAAAAAAAAAGATACAAAGTGTGGCCTAATGATGCCAAGCTCTGGAGTCAGGCACCAGGGTTCAACTTCTGCCCCCTCCAGATGTGAGGCTCTGAGCGAGTTCCTTAGCATGTTTGGGCCACAGTTTCCTTATCTGTAAGATAAGAAATAATTCCTACCTTATACCATTGTGAGTATGAGGCTGTGTAAATGTTAAATATGAAGGATGGACTTGGGGAATGGCCGTTAGCTCTTATGAAGGTGGGAAGCGCCTTGCATTCATTTTCACATCCCACAGCCCTGAGCTGTGTGCCCTCTGCGTCCTAAGCTTTAACGAATGTCTGAAGGCAAGACAGCATTACTCTGGAGATACAGAGCTGGGATAGGCAGGACAACTACGGAAAGACCCATATCCGGATCTTGACTTATTCTACAAGCATTTTTTGAGCACCTGCTGTGTATGGAGCTCAGCGTGTAGGCACCTGGGACAAAGCCAAATAAAATACACAGCCTAGTGGGGAGACCATTAGACTGCAATACTGTGTGGTCAGGGCAAGACAGAGGCACCCTCGGTCCAGGGACAGCCATGCCAATAAGAACTTCCTTCTTTGGTTTCCCATCCTTCCCAGTCCACCCTTTAGGATTCTCTTAGTGTTTATGGTGTGACTCTCCTTCCACACTATACCATATGCTTCAGGAGTTCTTTGAGGGCAGAAGGGGTCATCTGTCTTCCTGGCCATTGTATCCCAAATACCGAGCAATGTACCTGACTCCTAACAGGCATTCGACAAGTATCTGCTGGAGTAGTGAACATTCTGCTATTTCAGAGCCCAGCACTGGACTTCCATGAAGAACCACCTCCAGCCTCCTTGACCACTGGGTATGATTCTTGACGAGCCAAGAGAAAAGATCCCCAGAGGATCTGTCCCTTAACATAAAGCCTGACAGAGGAGATGGGGACAGGCTGCATGACAACATATCATAATACTGTCCAGTTATTACATACAGATCAAGAGGGAACAAACTGAACTTGGGGAGAAGCTATGACAGTCCATTCCTCTTCAGAAATACAACAATTTGCATACACTGGACATTAAGTACTGTTATCAGACTGACCTGGAGGCCCAGGAAATGGTGAAAGGAGAAAGACGGTACAACGTTTCCCTTCCAGCACCCAACGTGGGAAGGAAGCCAGCAAACCATTACACCCTGCATTGTGCGTATAGAAGTAAGAAAACGGAGGCCCAAGCTGGCCTTGGGGACGGGGATGGTTCTCAGGAGGGAGAGAATGGAGAATTTCCGGGGCGTGGTCGGCACAGCTGGGTAAGTGGCTAACGCCATCACAAATGGTGGTAAGTCAGGACGAACAATTTACCTGTGAGAGGGAGACACCAGCACTCTCTCTCACCTGGAGAAGTCAGGCAGCCTCTCCCAGGCCAAACCATTCTTAGGGTGGGCTGAAGAGGGAAGAGCATAGGAGTCCAAAAGCCGACCCCAGGGGTGTTTCTGACAAAATCGCTGGGCCGGGGGGCGGGGGTGGGGGGGAAGGCACGGTATTCTCTGCTTCCACAAATCGAATGACTTCTGCACCAGTGTTTCACTCCTTTGATAAACGGCGCGCCACCTTACACACAGAAGGCCCACGGTAAACGTGTTGACTTAATTGAATAACTGAATGAACGAAGGCTACGGAGGACCCTATGGAACTCCCCTCCCCCACAAAGCTCCGCTGCAGGTGATTCCACCTGGCCCGGCCGTGGCCCCAGAACCCGGATTTCCCCCTGGCACCACCTTTCCGCTTCAGCACTGGGCGTCCAATCGCTTGGCTCCAAAACAGCGGCAACCGAGAAGGCAGGTGGGGCTTGGCTCCCACTCCCGGATCCCCGCGCTCCTCTCGCCAATCCAGTGCCCAGCCCTGCCCGGAGGGAAGGCCCCTCCCCAAAGGCTGGCACCAGCTGGCCTGGAAGAAAGTGGCTCCCGGGCAGACCGCAAAGGGCGGGAGGAACGGCGCACCTGGCGGGGCGCGTGAGAGCAGCCAGCCGAGGCCGCGGGGTGCCCGTCCCCCGCGAGTCCCCGCCCGGCTCGGCCACCCGGGGGGCGCGGGCTCGGGGCTGGGGACCGCTCGGCCCGGCCCATCCCGCCCGGCCGGCGCCTCGGCCTCACCTCGCTCACCAGCCCCTGCCAGTCGCTCTCGGTCCGGTCGCCGTTCATGGCCTCCTCCTCCAGGCACGGGCCGGCCTCATGGACGCCACCCTCCTCCTCTGCGCCCTCCTCCTCCCGCCGCGCCGCCGCCGTCGCCTCCTCCGCCCGGGCCCCGCGCGGCCCCGAGAGGGCCCGGCGCCTCCGAGCCGCCGCGCCGCCGCCGCCTCCTGCGGCCGCCCGCGCTGTTGACTCAACGTCAGCCTCCGCGGGAGGAAGGGGAGGAGGAGCCGCGGTCGGTGCCGGGCCGCAGCCGCCGCCGAGCCGGCCTAGGACCGCGCCACGAAGCCCCCGGGCCCCGCGCAGCCCCCGGACCCTGCGCTCGTGGCGGCCGAGGTCCTGACCGCAGGAATACTGCTCTCCCGGCGGGAGGCGGCTCGGCGTCCCCCACTAGAAGTAAATCCCCAAATCCAGCCATTCCCTGACCACTATCACGGCTCTCACCATTAGAATGTAAGCCCCACCTGGGCAGAGGGTTGCTTCCCTCTCGGATGAATGTTGGGTACAGGGCCTGGCACACAGTAGGTGCCCTACAAATATTTGCTGAACCTATGGATGAATGAACCACATGTTCTTACATATTTAACATGGTTTTTTAAGCTACTAATGTTTATTTCTATTTCTTAAATTATCAGCTGTCATAAATAAAAACATTGAAAATAAAACGATAATGAATTCTAAATAGGACCGAAAGCTCTGAGTGTGATGCTTAACATGGGTCAAGAGATGTGTTGAAGACATATTAGCATCAAACTGAGACTTCCTCCTAAGAGGAAGGGCTAAAAGGGAATTACATTACAGAGGACAGGGGAATCTTCACACGAGTCAATATTATTCAAGGTGGTTTTCCCCAGCCACCTAAAATCCTGTCCTGAACCACTACCAGTAGTGAGCTTTCCATACTTGCAGAAGCGCTGCCTGTAGAGATGAGCATGTAGGTTGAGAAGTTGTGAACCCATTTTAGTTGTGGACACATCGCAACCAACATCTATTTGTTTTAGTCCCTGTTGATCCTGAATCGATCCTGCAGGATGGATGTTACCTCCATTTATGAGAAAAGGTGGAGAAACAGAGACTCAACTAGGACTCCTAGCTCCTAGAGACACTTCCCAGCCTCTTGGAAACCTGAAAATGAAGTATTACCCCTGGGAGTTGGAAATATTGCATTCTATTGTTGGCCTTGTTTTATTGGCTGTTTGCAAAATGGTGTCCATAATTCCCATGTCGCACCCACTGTCTTTGACTCTAGGCTCAGCCATGTGACTTGCTCTGGCTAACGTGATGTTTGCAAGTGTGCTACACAAAGAGGCTTGTAAAATACCTGTGCAGTAGGGCTTATTCTTCCTTACGCTCTTAGGAACCTCTGATCACCACCATAGAAACAAGCCCAGAAGAGCTTGCTGGATGATGAAGGACTCATGGCCAACAACCAGCCAACTACCACATGTGAGTGAGGCCACTGACCCCCAGCGGCCACAGATGCCTGCATTAGTCCAGCTGAGGTCAGCAGAAGAACTACCCAGCTGAGCCTTGCCCAATTTGCTGACCTACAGAGCACGTGCTAAATAAGCTGTTGTCGTTTTAAGCCTCTAAGTTTTGGGGTGGTTTACTATATAGCAACAGATAACTGATATAAGTGGTGACACCACTAAGGAGGAGCCTGGATGGCCTGAACTCTCTGGAAGCCCTGGCATCATGACCTGTTGGGTCCTCATCTAAAGAAGATTCTACAGCAGATTCTGGCAGACCAGGGGCTACAGGAAGGAGCCAGTCTAGTAGGTAGCACTTTTATTCAGTGCCTGTTGTGTACAAATCCTGTACTCATCCTGAACACATTCAATAGCATTGCAGACCACGGTCCCTGTCCTAGAGGATTTGCAAGGCTTACCATTAAAGTTTTGCAAACAAGTGCTCTAGGGAACAAGAGAAAAAGAAGGGGCTAGAATACAGCTAATGCTTCTGGTATTCTGACCAGCTGGGCCACCTAATCCATTCTTTGTAATCCAAGAGGGTGGAAAGAAGGTCATCCCTGAGTTGAATGTCTAGGGTTAACTCAGCACCAAACACTTGTTCCTAACAGCCTGATCGATGTCTCATGCTAAGAAGAAAGGTACTGTCTGCCAATATATTGCCCTCTGGCAAACCATCTGGTTTCATTCCAACCTGTCAATGAGATAGACTTTAGGAAGAGTGGGCATAACTTGGTCCATCTGCCTTCCGCTGCCTCGAGGTCCGCGCCTTGCTCTCGGCTGGCATTCAGGTGGGAAAGCAGCCCGCCCCTTCTAGTTACTATGTTTAGCTGAGGCTTTCAGTACTGCTGTGGCTTTGGAGCCTTCACTGGTATTTCAGGCAGCAGGACAATCAGCAAGCTGTTGGGAGCCAAGGGACCTTCACGAGAGGGATCATGTACCTTTGCGACAACTCTCTGGACGACTTTTTGCGCCTACTTGCTTTCCTTCTCTGAAGTAAGTCAGCCAGTTATTAAGGTGTTTAAAAATAAAACTGGGGAGGAAAATCAAAGAGCGGCAAGGCTCTACCCTCCCCAGTGTGTGGAGAAACTTTCAACTCAAGTTGAAACGGCACCTCCAGTTGCCTGGGTTTCCCTTAGAGGTTTCATGCCCCAAGTGCCAGGTCGAACCTGCTTAGCTTGTGAGATGTGATGAAATCACAAACCACGGCAATGTAGCTGTGAACGATTCTTTTTTATCTCTTTTCATTTATGTAGCCTGACATTGAGTAATAATAATAATTAAACGCAGTTTAAGCTTTCAGGCACCTATACCAGAAGGCCTCTAGACACCTCATCAACAGCAGCCCAGGCTGACAGAAACGAAGCTAATACTATTGTGGTTTACATTTTTCAGAGGAAAAAATAAAACTGCTCATCAACTGTCCTCACCTCTGATAAAAGCAGTACATTAAATGTTCCATCCCACAGTCCATTTGCGTGGGACCAGTTTAAAACCAGGGGCCCTGGTCTTAAATTTGCTACCCTGACACTAACTGTTGAAACATTGTTTTCAGCCTCTATTTTCACATCCCCTTAACTCTCTGACAAATCTCTAGGGACCCAATTTTTCTTATATATATATTCAGAGCCCCAGGGCCAATTCTATCAATATTTATTTGCACGTGTAGTTAGAAGAAAGTGCTTAGGTGCTTTTGAGCGATGCTTTAAACTTTCAAAAGTTTGGGAGGGTTTTAGATATGGAAACTCCAAAATAGCTTAATCTAAGAAATTGAACTAGCAGATACTGATACTGATGAAAACAAAACAAAACAAATCTCTGGAGAGACTGGGAAAGAAAGGATGGCTTGAAGTTATTGTTAGAAACGTAGCCTCTCCTTACGGGTTCTCTATCGACTTGCAAGATAACTTTGGCTAAGTTTCAGCAGCCTCAGACACACGGGAAAGCCCTAAAGCTTTTGATACAACTTCTCCAGACAGCATTTTCAGTTCAAATTCTGGCCGCCCAAGCCAGGATGTCAGCATTCTCATTAAAGGAAACTGAGCAAATCTCCAGTAGAGATTTTTGGCTCAGCTTTTCTCTGAAATGTACAATTGGGTCAATATTTATGGCCATTCATTTCTCCAGTCACTTTTCTCCTGCCTGAATTAGGAAACCCAGTCTGATGAGCCTGGGAAGAAAATGATTCTTAATGACTGTGGTTTATAGTGGTATGTGTGTGTGTGTGTGTGTGTGTGTGTGTGTGTGTGTGTATGTTTAATGTATATATTAATTAGCTCTATATGAGCCAAGATCCTCAATTCTTTCTCTTGTCAAGGGAGGGCCGTTTTGACAGGTCCTGCCAGGAGTCCCTATGACCGGGTTGCTAAATGGCTTCCTTTGTTCGTGACTTTAACCCAGGGCAGGGAACTGCAGGTCCCAGTGTGCACTGCAGTCAGGCCTCCTGCAGAGCCCTGAGACCTGAGGTCCTCTGGGCCACTGGCCTCAATTCTGTAAAAGGTAAGCCTCTTCCCTTCCTTTCTTTTCCCCTACCTGGGGATACTCTGCAAAGGGCCTCATCCATCATTTCCCTACCAGGGCCCGCAGCCACACACCAGACAGACAGACAGACAGGGGATTCTGGCTGGGTTCCTGACTCAGAGCATTCTCTGTCTCTTAGCCCCCTGAACTCCTGGCCCGTCTCTGTGCTGTCACCAAGCCCTCCCTGCCCAGCAGCAAACAATCAGTTGCATGCTACTCCTCCCCACCCTGCCCCCCAGCCCAGCCAGCTGCCAATCAGCCGGGCAGCAGCAGGTGGCAGGAAGTTCCACTCCCCGCTGAATCTCTTCCGAGGTGCTCAAAATGACTGAGTGGGGCTGATGATGGCCTGTGGACCCACAATTGCCATCCCCGGAAGGGGCGGAGCGTGATTGACTGGAGCGTTGAGGGCAGGAGGCTGGGGACCGGCGGAGGCAGACTGGCAGCTTTTTTCTCTACCTGTGGAAGGGTCCCGACAAGGGGGAGGAAGATGTCAGGAGGAAAGGGCCCTGAGCTGGAGAAGAAAAGGAAGAAAAGGAGAGACAGAGGTAGATGCAGGGCTTGCGCTCCGGATAAGAGGCCAAGAAATCAACTAGAGAAATCAATTAGAGATGATCATACTAAGTGAAGTCAGTCAGAAAGAGAAAGACAAATACCATATGATATCACTTTTATGTGGAATCTGAAATATGGCACAAAGGAACCTACCTACCAAGCAGAAAGAGACTCACAGACACAGAGAACAGATTTGTGGTTGCCAAGGGGGGTGGCGGAGGGATGGACTGGAGTTTGGGGTTAGTAGATGCAAACTATTGCATATAGAATGGATAGACAACAAGGTCCTGCTGTATAGCACAGGGAACTATATTCAATGTCCTGGGATGAGCCATAATGGAAAAGAATATAAAAAAGAATGTATATATGTATTAAAAAAAAAACAACCCACAAGAGAAGAGTGGAAAACATTGGACACAGCAGTGGATGGGGGTAAATCCAACCCTGGCCCATGGGGGGAGTGGAGTGAGCTGTAGCCCAAGGAAGCAGTTAAATGGAAAAGAGACAGGGAAAGTGAGTCTGCTCTCAGATTATTCAAATTTGTTGTACTTATTGATAATGTATTTCATTTCTTCTGCATGGGGGGCTATGATTCAGCACAAATTTGATGTAAATTTATGGAAATGGAAATGCAGAGAGCGGCTACAGGCCCTGCTGCTGGCGGGTTAGCAGCTCGGCCTTCACCCAGGTGGAGGTTACCACTCTCTGGACTTGGGGAGCTGAAAATAGAAACGTCTGACTTGGGGGCCACTGGCCTCTCCTACAGGCCAAGAGAGGGACTGACCCTGTCGCTCTGCAAGGCTTAGTTAAAAAAAAAAAAAAAAAAAAAAAAGGCTAATGACTGTCTAAAATAGTATCACCTACACTGTCTTCTTATCTGATTTTTGTCTCAGGGTGGGGGGAAGAATTTTTACCCAGTAGAGATGAGCAGGCTTATTCCAATGAAAGGGAGGAAAACAAAGAAGAGAATTAACATTATCTAGGACCAACTGTGTGCACAGAGCTCGCTAGTGAAGTGACACAAGTGTTTTTCCTCCTGTACTGTGGAAGAATCAGGGGCCTGGGGTTAAAAAAAGAAAAAGAAAAAGAAAAAAAAGAAAGAAAGAAAACAATTTGCTAGAGAGGGTGAAAAGGTGGCATTCCATACAAATGGATGGAGCTGGTCAAATATTTATTGTCCATTAGGCTGTCCTTCGGAACGCTGGATGTTGATTTCTATCTTTCCCCCTCATACCAGGTCATGGCATTTGTCTAATGATGTGCCTCTCCCAGTGGGTAGCAGCCTCTCTGGCTTGGCCGTGACCCTGACAGCCAAGAGAACTTTTCACAGCTTAGGAATAGCTTCTCTGAGCCAGACCTTACTCTGCAACTTGCAGTTGCAATGAGACAAGAAATTCAAGAGACCAAGATACAAAGCCAGGCCAAATGGTTTTAGAGCCCCTTCATTCCTGTTAGAGATAAAGTTTACTGGCACTGGTTCTCGCTTTCCACCAAAGCAGGGATTCCTTTCAATATCCAAACAGTTGTGAGGTCCCGAGCTGCCGTGCTCAGCTGGTCTGGGGGCAGACAGAGGCGTTTGCCTACAGCCCACAGCCATGGTTTGTGGGTGTATTTGAGCAAATGTTTCCAAGGATGGCAGTGATCTGCTCACTTGTATTACATCCACGGGGTAGAAACTGTCAGCTCTTGGTGACACTGTTTATAATGCTTTGACCTCATTCAGTCACCAAAGGGCAAATTTCTCTTTGTTCTCTAACAGGAACACAACATGGCAAGTAAACATGATGTCTAAAGAGAGACTGTCAACAAGGGCATTTACGAGCTTATCATGCCCCTGCTGTTTCACTGAGCAGTTTACCTCTGGGGAGAGAGGCACATATATGCCCCTTATATGCCCATATGTGACACAAATGCCCACAAATGATTGCCGTTTATTAACGCTCTTTGTTCCCACGAGACAGGAAAAATAATCTTAAGGTGATACAAGTGAGCCTGAGGAGGGTCTCCTTTAACATGCAGGGTTGTTTATTCGCGTGACAAACATTTCTTGAGCTTGTCCTAAATGCTGAGCTAGTCAGTGGGGATGACGAGGAGGCTAAGACCCACTCCAGCCTCGAGGCTCCTAGTCTAGTAGCTGAGTTCCCCAAGCAGCTGAACACTGCAGAACATGGAGAAGTATTCCAGAATTGGACCCTTCAACTATGATACATCATATAGTCAGCATCTTCAGGGACTGGGAATGAACCATGAAACCAGGTTCATTTGGTATGCTTATAATGGTTAAAATGGCAAGTTTTATATTATATATATTTTACCATAATAAAAAAAAGTTTAAAAAATACTTGAAAAAATAAAAAAAACACAAAAAAGAAAAACCAGGTCCATTTGGCAAGCTGGGAGAGGGCAAGATCAAAGGTGACACAGACCCAGAAAGCATGAGTTGGTGAGTTTACTCATCAAGTCCCAGAACATTTGAAAAAGAAGAAGCAGTGACCCCTTTCCTAGGTTAAGGGAAGTTTTAATTGGACAAAAAATACTTTCAAAAGGGAGCAGTAGGTTGGAGCAGTGACCCTGGGAGCTGGGGTATCTTCATCTCTCTGTGACTTAACTGTACAATGAGCAGATCAGGCCAGATGACCTTGAAGGTCTATGACTCCACGAAATTAAGCCTAATTTTACATTTGGGTAGAACTCTGTACAAAAGGGTAGTGAAGGTACTGTTAATATCATCAAAGAAAGATTACAGCACCATAAAGTGTTACAAAGACAAGGAATCTTAGATAGCTGGACCCCTTACTATACAAGAGAAGACGTAGAGGCCCAGAGTGATAAAACACTGTGCCCAAGGTCACAGAGCTTGTTAGGGACAGAGCTGTGGCCAGAGTCCAGAACTTCCAATTCCCATGCCCTGGCTGCTTCACGATGCCCTGAAGCTTGAGGTTCCTGAAGAGCAGGATTCTGGTTATCTATTACTATGCAACAAACCATAACAGGTGCTTAATAAGTGTGTTTTGAGCTCTATTTAAATACCATTCTTCTCAGTAATAACGTAAACTAGCATTTATTGAGCAATTACCATATTCCAGGCACTTTGCTAAATACTTGACATGTGTCACCTCGTCTGATCTTCACAAAACTGTATAATTATCTGTAATTATCCCAGGCCTGATATTCAGTAGGTAAAAGCCAGGAAGGCCTTATTAGTTGTCGAAATTGTAAAATACTTCCATATGAGTTGGTAAATAACAGCTGCTCTGTGCCCCTGAAATAAACCACTGACCTTTATACCTCCCCACTGAACACCCCAGACCAAGAGGGACCCAGGTGGGCACAGCCAAGGGGGAACCCCCATCATGTCTGAAGCCCTGTATGCCTCCCCCACCTTGGCTCCCATCCCCGCGTGTCTCCCTGTTCTAAGCTGACCGCATGCTGAAGGGGTAGACAGAGCTTGGTGGTTGTGTTGGTGCCTCAGCAGGTAAGTGCTTGGTGCCCATCCAACCAAGAATCTTCAAGAGTGAATGGATGGATGGATGGATCTTCAAGAACTAATGTGCTGGAGGCCCTGCGGCCACTTATGGGATTGGCAGCCTCTATAGAGTGCTTTATGGGCCGTTAGGTATTTTGAATATCACTCTTGATTACCTGCATTTGATAGAAAAAGAAGCTGAGAATTCTAAAGAGTTTTTAAATGACGTGACCAAAGTCACATAGCTAGTGAGAGGTGGATCCAGGACTAAACTGCCTTCTAGCACCACGTGCTCTGCTATTGTACTAAGCTACTATCTTAGTATTTTAGGGCTGCTCTAACAAAGGACCACAGACTGGGTGGCTTTAACAACAGAGCTTTATTGTCTAGCAGACCTGGAGGCTGGAAGTGTGAAATCAAAATCAGCTGTGTTGGTTCCTTCCGAGGACTGTTAGGGAAAGATCTGTTCCAGGCCTCCCTCCTTGGTTTTAGAGGCCATTCCCTCCCCGTGTCTCTTCACATCGTCTTCCTTCCACGCCTGTCTGTCTCTGTGTCCAAAATTTTCCTTTCCACAAGGACACCAGTCATATTGGATTAGGAGCCCACCCTACTCCAGTATGACCCTATCTTAACTAATTACAGTTGCAATGACCCTATTTCCAAATAAGGTCACATTCTGAGGTACTGCAGATTAGGACTTCAAACATAGGAATTTGGGGGGAGGAACAGAATTTTTTTGTAATGCAACTTCCTCATCTTTGTGTAACAAAGTTAATTAGGTGTCTACATAAATTATCTGGAGAAAGTCCATGATGGATAGGTCAGCTAGCTCCCCAATTCATGCTTCACCATTGCCAAGGCCCCCTTTACTTCAATCAGAAGTAGTGTGAATTGATACTGACTCAGCGACTTTTGCCCTTCTCCCCATGCAGTCCATATCTTTCCATTATGCCAACCCCTTCTGATGTCCAGTTGAAGGCTCTGAGATGAGGTGTTCTTTGCTCATTTTTATTCTTCTTCACGCGATTTCAATGTCCTTGGGCTCGTGGCTGTTTCTGCAGTCACTGCCGGATGCATGAGGTTAGTACTTGTCCCTTCAGCCATTCAGTGAACTCTGCAGCTCGAGAGACCCTGGAACTGCAGTTCATGTACAATGAGCCCCTTCTTAGTCTCAATGAGTTACTGCAAAGGCCTTTCCCAGGAAGTGCTATCTGAAACTCTTTTGTCACTGAGAGCTTTAGTTCTACTCTCTGTATGTGAGAGGGTGGTCTGGTCTGCTTTCGTACATGCCTTTGAAACAGACAGTAACCTTGGTTTCAGATGCAGTGTCCTCGGACTGGGAAACTCATTGGACCAAAAATGTCTACAACTTATTTTTCCCCTTAGATTTTCTTTTTTGTATTGATTTTCCATTTTTAGCACAAGATTGATCACCAGCAAAATACCAATTTACATACAGATTCTGCTAAACTCAGCATCCTATATACTTGGGACTTTTTCATCCATAAACCAATTTTTTAAAGAGAGAGATTCTATTATCAGAAGTATCCCTGACGACAGTCAAGATGGCCCTTAGAGAGCAAACTCGGGAGGCCCATAGCCTGGTAGGAGTGAGCTCAGCTGATTTGTGAGTGTAATTAACCATGAAGCCAAGGTCTTAACTTGATACCCATATGGGCAGTTTCATCTTTTGCTTACTTCTCTGACCACAAGCCTAAACTGCAAAACTTGATCAGCTATCTTACAAGTTCGTTCAATAAAATTCAACAAATACTCTTTGAGTACCTACTATGTGCCAGGCACAGTTTAGAAACTGGGAATAGAGCAAGAAACAAGAAGGACATGAGCCTTGTCCCTATGATGTCTACAATGTCATGGTGAAGCAAATATCAAACAGAGGATTATTTAAGTAGCAAGGTGATAAGTGCTGTGAAAGAAAAATACAGGAATGCTTTGAGAGAACATGATAGGGAATCTAAGTTGAGTGTCATTTAAAGCAAGACCTTGGGGGTGTGTAAAAGTTAGCTAGGCAAGAGGATGTGCCAACCACGCAGAGACAACAACATGAGAACAAAAGAACTTCATGCCGTTGGCTTAACCAAAGAGCAGGGAAGTGAGTGACAGGAGATCTGGCTGGAGGGAGGACCAGAGCCTTAGCCATGTTAAGGAAGTTGGAATTTGTCCCACAAGCACTGGGAGTCCTTGAAGGGTATATTAGGATTAAAGTGAAGCTTCAGTCACAGAGACCCAAATATATGGTGGGTTGAATAAGAAAGAATTTAATTTCTCCTGCACATGACAGGCTGGCAGGCAGCCCTGCTCCCAAAGCCATTCAGGGTCCTGGGTTCCTTACATGTTATGGTTCTTCCTTCACCTAGGACACCATCCTCAAGTGCAGGTTTGAAGCTGAGTTGCTGGCCTAACTGTGCTCCAGCTTGTGGGAAGGGAAAAAAGTCCAGGGCCTGTGATTTTTTTCTAAGCAAGTGAGAGGGAAGTGGTAGATATCCATTCTACTCATGTTCCCTCAATGAGAACTTAGAATCGTGGTCACATACCACTGTAAAGGAGCCTGGGAAATAACAGAGGGGTCTTGTGACCATAAAGAAGAAAACAGATTTGGGGTGAGGGGAACAGCCAGCAAGCAACCTGACCCAAAGGCTTTTAAGTGATAAGATCAGATTTTCAAGTTCTTGTAACTGAAAAAGGATCTTGCAAGTCATGTAGACCAAATTCTTCAAATTACAGATGTGAAAACAAAACGAGGTCAGGGCTCTCTTGCAGCAGTCAGTGTTGCTGCAAGACAAACCATCCCAAACTTAGTGATGTAAAACATGTCACTATGTTCACGGATTCCGTGTTCAGGGATTCAGAAAGGGCACAGCAGGGCCAGCTTGTTCTCCTCTGTGATGCCTGGGGTCTCAGCTGGAGAGATTCAAAGGCAGAGTGACTCAACAGTGGGTCAGGAATCATCTGAAGGCTCATTCTTTTGCATGCCTGAGTTTTAGTCCTCTAAGACTAAGTCCTCTAGTCTTAGAGTTTTACAGGACTAAGACTGTTGACCAGAGTGCCTACATGTGATCTCTCTGTGTAGATTTTCTTTATCACAGCACGGCAGCCTCAGGGTGGAGATTTCTCACGTGGGGCTGTGGAGTTGCAAGGATGACTATTCCAGCAAACTTGGTGGAAATACAGTGACCACACCCACTGGCCGCAATGCCCATTGCACATGCAAAATGAATCACCTCTCTCCCAAGATGCACAAAGTCGTATCCCATTATTGCATCAGTTTTTAAGTCCAGAATCTCATCTTAAAAGTCATGAAAAGTCATGTCCAAGTGTGGATGATGCTCCTCAGGTACAGTTTTTAAGTTGATCTCCTTAAGTACCAATCCTCTTAAACTGTACATCTATGAACTAAAGAGATGAGTTGTCTCTCCCACATACAAGCAGCAGACAAGAGTAGGACAGGTGTTGTATAACTGCTGTCAACATTCCCATTCAAAAGTAGGGAAAACAGAAGGGATCAGTGGTCACTGGTCCATAACAATTCTGAAATCTGGGCTCATATCAGGACTTAGCTCTACTCTCTGGGTTTTTCTTCATGGCTCTTGGTTCTGCCCTCTGAGTTATCTCTCCTTTTCCATAAGGAATGACTTGTGCATGAATTTGAATAGCCTTTCAGCCTGCTTCTTGTCCTTAAAAGATTGGGAGTCAAAAAAACCTCTCTTCATTTTATACTGTCTCTATTCCTTTCAGTCAAAGCTGCGTAGTTTAAAAAAAACTTCATGGGTTTTTTTGTATCAAATATATAATTTGTATGTGTGTATCAATATGTAATGTACTGCATTAGACAAAACCACATTTACAAATCTCTTTTAGTCAGGCCCTTCTCTCTCGGGCCCTTGTGTGGCTATTGTGAGACAATACCCTCAAGATTCTTAGAAGTTATTTTTTAATGAAGAAGTTCTACAAGATACACAGTAAGATCCTTAGAAGGACTTTTATCTTCCTGGAAGAATCTCTGAGGTAGCACCTTAGATCTTTCTGAGATTTAAACAAAGGATCTTACAGCCACATCTTGAATCTGTATTGTCCCAGAAGCCACTTCTTACTTTGAGATACTTTCTAGCTGAAGAGACTGTTCTGGGACCTCTATATAGTCTCCAAATTACACTTGAAAACTTAAGAATTTATTGTTTAGCCTATCTCACTCCTCTCTCATTTTGTTATCATCAACTAGAAGAAGTCAGGCAGCACCCTCAGTACGCTGCCTGGAAGTCAATTTACTAGATATACTTTTTACTTTATACATTATCACAGGGAAGAGTTTTGCTGAAATTCTTCCACTACATAACAAGGATCTCCTTTCCTTCAGTTTCTGATAACATGTCCCTCATTTTCCTTTAAACCCTCATCAGTGCTCTCCTTGAGGCCCTTCCAGCTTGCGCTAACTGCCTTCGCAAGGGGCTCCTGGGACCCATCTGCCACTGGGTCCCAAAGCTAATGCCACAGATTTTAGGTTTTTGTTACAGTAGCCCCCATTTCCAGATTCCAAATTTTCTGTTTCTATTGATGCCAATTCTATTCCTATTACTTCCAAATTTAGTGGCATAAAATACTGTGCCAACAGATAATTTGAGTCAGGAACTCAGAAAGGGCATGGCAGGGATAGCTTGTCTCCTGCATGTCTGGAGCCCTAACTGGAAATACTTGAAGGTTGGGAGTTACTCCATGACTGGGAGTTTGTATCATCTGCAGACTTCTTCAATCATATGTCTGTCACCTGGGCTGGAAGAACTCAAAGACCAGGACTTTTTTTTTTTTTTTTTTTTTTGCGGTACACAGGCCTCTCACTGTTGTGGCTTCTCCCGTTGCGGAGCACAGGCTCCGGATGCGCAGGCTCAGCGGCCGTGGCTCATGGACCCAGCCGCTCCATGGCATGTGGGATCTTCCTGGACTGGGGCACGAACCCGTGTCCCCTGCATCGGCAGGTGGACTCTCAACCACTGAGCCACCAGGGAAGCCCAAAGACCAGGACTTTTAACTGGAGGGCCCACGTGTGGCTACTGCACACTGCTTAGCTCCCTCACAGCATGGCAGCCTCAGGATAGTCAACTTCTTACATGGCAGCCTGGCTCCAGGTACAAATTCTCTGGTGAACAGGCAGGAGCTGCACTGCCTTTTATGACACAGTTTCACAAGTCATGTATGGGCACTTCTGCCACATTCCATTGGTTATAAGGAAGTCACAGCCCATTTGGTTTCTAAAGGAAGGGACATAGACTCTTCCTCTTGATGGGAGAGTGTCAAGGACACATTGTAAAAGAGTACATGGGATGTGAGATTTTTGAGGCCATCTTTTGAAAATGTAATCTGCCATCCAGAAAGGTCATTCCTGATGCAGCAGAACTGAAACTCGGTTTTTAAGCCCAGAGCCCCGTTCTTTTGCTGTACCGTGCTGATGAGTCAATAGCATTATTTGCATGAATGAAGGTCCTTATGTTATTTAAAAGAAAAGTTGAAACATAAGGCAAGACGCCAAATTCAGTTTCAATTGAACATTCTCTATATCACAAATGCAGCATAAATATATGTTTTCCACAGCTCTCACAGAGCAAACAGCTGCATTTATTTGGGTCCAAAAACATGGAAAAATTCCAAACTATAAGCAAAGGGAAGGAACTCGAGAAAACTACTCAAACTTCTATAAGTGTAAATCATCATAAAAGTAGTAGTAAGGTTGATTAAAGCAGGTGCTGAAACCTCCTAGTCTGAAGTGTTCCACTTATAAACAATCCCCTTCCCGTATAATGACGTCATTCTCTAGGTACCGCTTCTATATTTGGCTAAGCAGTCAAATGCCTGTTAAACTTTCTTGACCCAACCTCCCTGCCCGCCTCCCCCAACCTCATCCGTCCCCTGATCTCCAACACACAAGAACTCAGTCTCTCCTCTCTCCACATGCACACACTCACATACACGAACTTTCCTATATCCCCTTGGAGCCCTTTAGGATCCCTTAGATCCTTTATAGAAAAGGTACATTTTCCATAGCTAAGACTTGGCTTGGACAAAAGTCAGGACACATACACCTGTGGACATCCATGAGGTCTATTTTACTCTATGTGAATTTCTTCCTTTTGCCCCATGAATACAGATTTCATCTGGAAGAAGAATGGAACCAAAGATCCTCATAGAACCGCTCACCCCTTTCCCCCCCTTGATCATATTCTATCTCTGGTCTGAGAAGCTGAACATGTCAGGAATGCATTCTTGCCTACGACTTATCATTAGCAAGAGAGCTCTTTGTAAGGATGCTGTTACATCTTTATGTCTTTGCACATAAACTTCTCTGCACAGAAGACCTTCTCTGAAAACTCAGTTCCAATTCGATTTGCAGTGAAAATCCCTACAGCTGTGGTAAGAAGGGAAACACCATTCAGTGCTTAATGTGTCTCTAGCAACATGCTAGGTGCTTTTCTAGACATATGTGCCTTGGATGGTTTGGTATAAAAGAGATCAAGAGGTGTCCTGTGTGTAGATGGGGCAGATGCCCAGCAAGGAGGAGGTGATGGAAGAGAAGTGGGGAGGGGGCAGAATCAGGGGAGGTGGGCACAGACTGGTTTGGAAGGATGCCTAGGAATTCCAACAGAGTGGATGCTATGTGTAAAGAAAGGAGGCTTTGCCTTGACGTCCTGAATTTCTCTCCCTTTCTTAATGAACTCCTTGACTCCTTATCACTGCCCGTGTGGGAACCTGACCAGTACTGAGCAACGCAGAACTCTCACCTCAGCTCTCACTGCTCTTATTCTCTTTCTCTGCTCCAATCACCCTGGCCAGGCACGCTCCCACCTCAGCGCCTTGGCATTTTTGTTCCTCCTGCTTTGAATGCTCTTCCAAAACTGTGAGAGAATAAATTGCTGTGGTTTTCAGTCCCCCAGTTAGTGGTACTTTGTTGTGGCAGCCCCAGAAAACTCATACAGATGCGCCATGGTCTTCACAGAATAGAGATGTTTTCCTGTCATTCCCTAATGTGTCTGGGAGCTGAACTGAGTCTAGAAGGCAAGGAAGGCAAAGAACAAGAGGAATAGGTTGCTCTACACATAGCAGCCTGGGCAGCAAACACCCTTTTTTAAAATTGGAATATAGTTGACTTACGATGTTGTGTTAGTTTCGGGTGTACAGCAAAGTGAATCAGTTATACATACACCTATATCCACTTTTTTTTAGATTCTTTTCCCATACAGGCCATTACAGAGTATTGAGTGGAGTTCCCTGTGCTATACAGTAGGTCCTTATTAGTTATCTATTTTATATATAGTAGTGTATATATGTCAATCCCAATCTCCCAATTTATCCCTCCCCCCCCTTCCCCCCTGGTAACCATAGGTTTGTCTTCTACATCTGTAACTCTATTTCAGCAGACACCCTTTTGTTAGGTGACATGTGTGGTCAACGGAAATGATCTTGAATTATTGCTAAGCTTCATCTTCCAGGTAGCTACAGTGTCATGCACTTAGCTGGTCTGCCTGCCTCATTTAAATGAATAAGCACCCTTATTAGCATAGCGCTCTTTGGTGCTTTTTTGAAAGGCTGATGGTGGAGGAAACCAGTCTCAACAGCAGTGGTTTTCAGTCCCATCAGACGTGAAGATGTTTGGTCCCATTCAGACCTGACCTGAGTGTGCCATTTTGTGACCTCTGTGTTCTCCAGATGGATTGCCAAGCAGCCCTGCTCTGCTGATGCTCAAAAGCAGTCCAGAATCTGCTGCACTTTTTCTCACGTGGGCTCCCAGGGAGCGGAAATCGGCCCACGGCAGTTCATGAATGATGATCTCAAGGATTCTTCTTAGAGTGAGACGGAAAGATTTCTGGATAGATTAGGAAATTTTACAGAATCTCTTCTCCCTCCTAATCATTAGCCCCACCACTACTATCATTTCCATAATCATCTTTATAATTATTTGAAGTGGAAAGGAAGCAGGGTACCTGCTTAATGAAAAATAAATGGGGAAAAAATAGAAACTGTGAAGATAGGTGACTGAGTAGCCTCTCTCAGAAATGCACGTGATCGTATGTGATCAGTGAGAATTAGAGGGCATTCTTGGACCCCAAGAAACTTTTCCAACTGAAACTTGCTCTCTCGTCTTCTTATACCCTTCAGCGCAGTCAAACTGAATCTCTGACTTCCTACCATAAAGACTCCCTGATCACCTACCTCTGTGACCCTGCTTCTGCTTCGCCTGTAGTATTCCACTCCCATCACAGACTCCTCTTCTGAATGCCCAAAAAGCCCTATCTGAACCTCTCTTGGAGCTTTTGTCATTGTATGCCATAGATATTGATAGATAGATAGATGGATACATAGATAGATAGGCAGATAGACAGATAGAGCTAGCTAGCTAGCTAGCTAGCTAGATAGATAGAAGATAGATAGAGATATAGTTTTTTCCTTCTACTAGATTATTGACTCCTTGAAAGACATTCGTTGCATCCTTCTCTGCAAAGATTATTGACTCCTTGAAAGACATTCTTTGCATTCTTCTCCCTTGCCCGAGCCATCAAGCGTGTGCTTTGAACAGAGTAGGTGTTCCATAAATGTCTGTTGAAAGAATGAGAAACCAGAAGTTTACTAACTCATTCTTTTAATGGACATAAGTCAAGAGGAAAGGGCTTGGGGGGAGCAATGCCAGCTGTAGCAGAGCCTGCTGTTATTCCCCAGACATCTTTCCTCTCCTTCCTGGACACACAGGTCAATGACATTTACCTGCCTATTTTGCAGTTAGAAGAAACCCGATTACTAAGTTCTGGTCAGTGTAACGTGAGCAGAAATGCTCTGTACCACTTCAAGGCGTGGCCCACTAAACCTCCACGTACGACCCTCCGTTCTCTTTCCCCTTCTGCCAGCTTGATACAGATGAGCACAGTGACCTCGGAAACCAGCTTGTTTATCACAAAGCCACAATTTAGAAGGAGCCTGGGTTCTTGAATCATTACGTGGAGAGAAGTCCCCCTACCAGTCAGGAACACCGCTTTGGGATTTTGTGTAAGAAATAAATGTCTACCATATTTGAGCCATTACTCAGTTTGGGGTTTATTTGTTATAGTAGCTAGGATTACCTTAACCAATATAATAGGTTTTAGTGTTTCTAGAAAAAAACCCATGATTCTTGGTGGTACTTAAGCAACTTGGTTTCCCACTTTGGGCACAAATATGTCCCCTTTTAAGTTTGGTTGTGGAGGGAGGTATTTAAAGACCACTCCATTTCCAGACACGTGCTCACTCAGCAATGCTCCTACCCAATGAAGCGAAGCATGACAGTTTGGGGTCACTCTTCCTAGAAGCTGTCATACTGAGATGTTGTCCCAGTTTGGATAGCAAACGCAAAGAGGGTTCCTTCTACTGTGGACAGGGAGAGTTTATGGAGATGGGTGAGGAATCATGATAAAAAATTTCTGTCTTAGGGCTTCCCTGGTGGTGCAGTGGCTGAGAGTCCGCCTGCCAATGCAGGGGACACGGGTTCATGCCCTGGTCCGGGAAGATCCCACATGCCATGGAGCGGCTGGGCCCGTGAGCCATGGCCACTGAGCCTGCACGGCCGGAGCCTGTGCTCTGCAACGGGAGAGGCCACAACAGTGAGAGGCCCGCGTACCGCAAAAAAAAAAAAAAAAAAAATCCATCTTTGAGATCATAAAACCCAATTCTTTTTGGTATTGACTTACAGAACAAATGTCTAGTATTTGGGAAAGGGAGGAACCTCTGGCCCAAGCAGGTACCACCTGAAACTATTGGACTTCATGAAAGCCTCTTGCTCTTCAAAGAGCTCTCTCTGCTACTATCTGCCCAATGTAATTATCCCAGGAAACAGACTTCATTGTTCCCTGTTGCCTTATGGATTAAAGTCTGAACTCTTTAGCCTGGAATTTAAGGCCCTCCATGATCTGACCCCAGTTTTTCTTTCCAGTCAAGCAAATATTTGTCCAATAAGCTGGACTTTGCCCTGTTTCCATTCTTTTTCTTGGGCTCAGCGCCATCATATATGTATGACGTTATGTGTATAAGGTTATATGCATAAGGTTAATAAACATTTATATCTATTACATAAGGATATATATATGTATATCTAAAACCTTAGTCAAGACAGATTAGGTTGCACTAGAGTGACAAGCTAAGCACCAAGTCCCAATGGCTTAGCACATAAAAGGTTTTTATTTTGCTCGTGCTGCACGTCCATTACGGGGGCTGAGTATGAGTGTTTGGGTTGGGGGAGGCATCCCTACTCCCCACCAGCCCTCAGGCACCAGGCAGATGGCCTTTCCACCATTTATAGCTGCAGCGTCTGGGATGGGTGGCCTTCTCTTTCACTGCAGCAGGAGAGGAGGGACCAAATAAGCCCAGCATTTTCACACATATCTCGACTTCTCATGTGACCCTGACCAAAGAGCAGGAAAGTAGGTAAAGCAAATGTAATACTGAGTGAACATTAATGTCTTTGCCATTCTTCCAGGAAGCCTCCCTGGTTCCCTCCATCTGCAAACAACGTCTCCTGCCTCTGAATTCTGAGAGCACTGTACGTGTCCCTTTCTTGTAATAAGTATTTACTAGTTGTATGGATACTCACACACATACCCACCTCCATATCTATATCTATATAAAATAGAAATCACTGACTACATGTCAGACACTCTCCTCTTGACATTTCTTAACTCATTTAAATCCACATAATAACCCTATGAGGTAGCTACTCTTACTCTCTCTGATTTACAAGTAAGGAAACTAAAGCACAGAAAGACTAAGTATTCTAACAGAATTCTAGCCCAGCCAGTTTACTTCAACACGTCTACTTTTAGTAGTTCCACTTTCTGCATTGCTGGATTGCTTCTAAGGTTATCAGGAAGCATCTTAGGAGATGCAGTTGTTTCTCCTTAAACAGCTACAGGTTTTCAAGAAGATAGAAGGGGGTCTTTGGGGACATCTAGGGGACAGCAAGACAGAAGGCAGAAGAAGTTAAGGTAAGACACTCAGGAAAGACTCGAGCCACTTTATTTATGTTGTGTTTGATTTTGTGCTTAAGAGATTGTTACAGAGCTGCAGGGAGGGTGGCTCCTCAGTCTATGTGGTCCTCATTTGAGCCCCCAAACCCCGTAAATAAATCTGCATCCCCAGAGGGGACTTTCCTTTGCTCAACTGTGGATTCCCAGTAAACTGTAATCCCCTTCCACTGGCCGTGAACCTTCTACAAACTAAATTTAGAAAAATTAAATTACAGCCAAGCAATGTGGCTCCCCAAATGAAATGTACGGGGCAGAGTACCTGAAAACACGGGGTAAAATGTTCATCAGAGGGAAGTGGCAGGGACCCTCGATCAATCTCACACGTCTACAATCAGAAAGGCAAAGATCTTGTTCATTTAGAAAGAAATAGGGTTGTGCGAACCAATTTAGAAGCATCAGAGCAATGAGCTGGGAGAAGAGCCTCATTCTAATTATGACTCTGTGTTCCAACCAGGCATGAAAGAAATCACAGTAAAACCTATTCCAGAGGAAGGCATTCCCCAATGAGACAGCGTCCGATGTCATGCACGGTGAGGGCCGGTGAGTCAGGGAGGAAAATCGCTAGAAAAGGATCTCCAGTGACTAACAGAGAGGGACTGTTCTCATGTTTTGATGGAAAAATTGGTGGGATCTCAGGAATTAGTAAGGAGCTATCAGCCCCTGCTCGGATATTTTATCCTGTAAGTGGGGACTTGTATGTATTTAAATGGGAGGGGTTGGTGGCACCAGAAGTCTATCCTGGGAAAATAGGGGACTAAGTGGTACTTTGTCATTAAACCACCCACAGGTTTCTTCTGCACTATCCAGTGAATGGTATTAATGTCCAAGTCATCTTAAAATGCACTGCAGACTATTTAATGTCTTTTCTGGACTAAAAAAAATTCCTGATATTTTAATAGTAACCTGATAGAGATCTCTGGTTTAAAAGGCAAATGTCATTGGCTGTAGGGATTTAAAAGAAAATGTTTCCATAAGATGGATATAAATTTTGGGGAAAAGGAAGGCTGATGTATCAGCGTTCTGTGTCCATCTCAGGCTGTCAATAACCAGTGTTGTGGTTGGACCAGCCCTTGTGGTTCTTATTATAATTGCAAGATGCTCTTCAGCAATAACCATCAGGAAACTGAAAAAATAAAGATTTATTACTTACAGGACCTAGAAAGTATACAGTACAGCTGGGGCCACACAGTGAGGTCTGGGGTAAAGAGAGAAAGAGAGAGAGAGAGAAACCGAGCATTGGCCTGGGGTTCTGACTCTTTACTGGGGTCAACGGTGGTGGCCTAGGGTTTTGAAGACTCACTCTTTATTGGTGAATCTAAAATATAAGCATGGGAATTTAGAGCATGGGAAGAGAAGAAAAACAAGCGGCCCAAATGGTCAGTTATGAAAACCAGTCAAGATCTCTAAAGCAAAGGAACCTCAGTGGGGGGAGGTGGCCTACCTCTCTATCAAGTCCATGGCTGGCAATGTGTTATTGGAGGTCACGTCTTAGAAGTGGTCACCTCTTTGAAGTGGATGCCTCGGCAATCAAAGCTTAAGTCAGGCAGTCGCAATACAAAAAAGAAAAAATAAACCACCAGCTGTCAGGGTTATCACTACAGTCAGGTTCTTGGTATATTCATTTATTCAACAAATATTTGTTGAGTCCTGAAATAGACCAGGGATTGTTCCAAGCACCGGGAATGCTGTGGTGAACAAAAAAAAAACAAAGCCCTTTTCCTCAAAGAGTTTATATTCTGAGGGAGAGCCTGATAATAAACAACAGACAGATAAAGTAATAATTGTGTAATTTCTTACTGAAATAATTGCTATGAAGAAGACAAGCAGTGCAGTGTCTCAGTCTGTTCAGGCTACTATAACAAAATACATAAACATATGGTATAACAAAATACTGTAGACTGTGCAGCTTATAAATAACACAGTTTATTTCTCATAGTTCTGGAGGTTGGGAAGTCCAAGATCAAGGTGCTGGCAGATTTAGTGTCTGGTGAGAGCCCAATTCCTGGTCCATAGATGGCCATCTTCTCCCTGTGTCCTTATAAGGTGGAAAGGGAACAAAAGAACTCTCTGGGGTCTCTTTTATAAGAGCTCTAATCCCATTCATGAGAACTCTGCCCTCATGACCTAATCACCTTCCAAAAGCCCCACCTCCTAATACCATCACACTGGGGAAGAGGTTTCAACATATGAATTTGGGGAGGACAAACTCAATCTATCACAGAGTGAGGAATTAGAAAGTGTTTCAGTTATCTATCGCTTTGTAACAAAATATCCCAACATTTACTGGCTTTAAACAATGACTTATTATGTTTCATGATTCTGTGGGTCAGAAATTTGGGAAGGGCTCAGGTGGCTGGTTTTTTTGCTCCATGTAGCATCAGCTGGAGTCAATCACTTGGTCGTATTCAGCTGGCAGTGGACTAGGCTGAAAGGTCCAAGAATGTATTCCTACATTTGTTGCCTAGATGCTCCTCTATGTGTGCTGTCTCTCTACACGGTATTCAGGAGGCCAATTTGATCTTCTTTACAGCATAGCAGCTTGTTTTTTCCTCTGAGAAAACAAAAGTGGAAGCTTCCAGATCTCTTAAAGGCTAGTCCTGGAACGGGCACTCTGCCACCTTTTCTGTGTTTCATTGGTCAAAGCAAGTCACAAGACCAGCCCAGACTCAAGGGTAGACTTTACCTTCTGATGGGCAGAGTCTATGGCAGCCATCGCTGGAAAATGCCTAGTACCGAAATTGACTGGAGTTGGGGGACCAGGCTGTTTTAGTTAAAATGATCTTAGGAAACGACATTTGAACAAAGACCTGAATGAAGAGAGAGGCTGAGCCATGGCAAAGAAGGGGGCGGGGTGGTGTGCTCTAGACAGAGGGAACCATGAGGACAAAGGCCTTTGGATGGGATACACTCAATGTGTTTGGGAACTAATAAAAAGGTCAAAGAGGTCAAAGATGCAGGGAAAGTAGCTAAAGAAGACTGAGCAATAGGTTAAGTAGGCAATTGAAGGAGACAGAGATGCAGTCAGATTACCAGGGGCTTTGAAGGTCATGGCTAGGTCTTTATATTTTGTTCCAAATATAATGAGAAGTTCTCATAGAAGAGTAACATGAAATGGTGTATGTATTAGAAGGATCACACCGGCTGCTGTGTGGAAAATGGGCTAGAGGAAAGGAGTAGAGGTGGAAGGAGGGAGACCAGCAGGGAGCCTTCCTCAGTCATCCAGGAGAGATGATGGTGGTTGAGAGTATAGTAGAAGTGATGGAGGTGTCAGATTCTGGGCATATTTTCAAGTTAGGCCCAGCAAGGCTTGTGACAGATTGGATATAGAACTGAGACAAAGGGCAGAATTAAGGTTGATTTCAAAATTTTTGACCTGAATAGCTGTGTTAATCATGGTGCCATTTACTGGAATAGAAAAGACATAAGAGGAGCAGGTTTGGGGTAAGGGGTAGTAAGCATAAAGAGTTCTGTTTTAGACATTTTAAGATCAAGGTGATTATTAGAAATCAAAATATAGATTTTAGTTAAGTAGTGGACACACGAGTCTAGAATTCAGAGGACAGGGGGAACTGAAGACATAGATCTGGGAGTCATCAATGTACACCTGGCACTTAAAGACATGAATTGAATGGGACCTGGGATTCTCAACTTTCAGAGGTCAGGAAACGGGGGAGGGGAGGGCCATCAAAGAAACAGAAAAGAGGTGACCAGTGAAGGAGAAGGAACATGAAAGAGAGTGATGCCCAGGGGCCAGGGAAAGAGGGTGTTTCGAGAATAAGGCAGTGCTCACCCAAGTTGCTGATGATGGTCAAGTAAGATGAGAACTGAGATTTGCTTATTGGCTTTGGCCAGTGCAGAAGTCTTGAGTAACCTTGACAAGAGCAAGTTCAGTGGAGTAGTGGGGAATGAACTGACGAGAAAGTAGAGGCAGCTAATATAGACAACTTTTTCAAAGACTTTTGCTTAAAAGGGCAGGAGAGAAATGGGTCAGTAGGGGGTGTGGATAAGCAAGGTTTTAATTTTTTTTAAGATGGGCAACATTAGAGCATGTTTTTACACTGATGGGAATGTACATCATTGATGGGGAGAAATTTATATTGCAGGGAAAGGAGAAGATACTTGCAGAAACCAAATCTTTGAATAGGTAAGAGGTATGGGATCCAGTGCCCAAGAGGAAGGTTTGGCTAGAAACAGAAGAGTAGGCAGATGCAGACGCAGATGCAAATGGCTTGGTTGAGATAGTGGTTAAATTACAAGACAGTTCTTCTCTAGCTGATTTGGTTTCTCAGTGAAAGGAGAAAGAAGGCCATCAACTAAGGGTTAGGTAGAGATGTTACAGATTCATGGAGAGAGGAAAATGCCTTAAAAGTAGAGTGAAAGAATTTATTGATTGGAGAATGGGATAGGATTCTGGGCCCATAGGAGGTATGTGGTCATAAATTAAAAAAATACGGTTGTGTATTTTTCTCTAGCTACCTGTACCTGCTAAGGTGTATATATGAAGTAAATGGAGAATTGGGTTAATTCAGGGGGTTGCTTTTTGCCACATGAGTAAAAGGGAGGGAATAAGATGCTTTTTTTTTTTCCCAAAAATGACTGAGGAGTTTAAAAAATTTATTCAACATGCACGTATATAGTAACTCCTATGTGCCAGACACTATTCTAAGTGCTAAACTGTAACCCATTTGATCTTTATAACAACCCTATGACAAAGATACTATTATTTCTCCCCATTTTATAGATGATGAACTGAGGCACAGAGGATTAAGGAACTTGTCTAAGGGCATACAGCTGGTAAGTGACAGGGCCAGGATTTGAACTTGGCAGTCTGCCCCTGAGCCTGTGCTGCTCACCACTGTGATGTTTCTCTAGAGGAATTGTGCAAGAGAGGGGCAATAGGGACGGGTCAGGAAGGAAGCAGAGACACAAGGCAAGAGATGGGCACTGAAGAGTTTGTAGGGCCAATGGAAATGAAGGTTTTGGTTGGAGTGAGGATGATAGAGGGTGAGCTGGAAAGATGGAAGGAGGTAATCAGAGAGTGGGCATTGGAGATTTAGAGATAGAGATTCTTGAAATAGAGATTTTGGAGGTAGAGTTATTGATCATGTCAAGATCTGCAACATGATTCTGGGAATGGGTAGCTGAGATGGGATGAGAAAAAAGACAACTGGAAGATAGAACTGAGAGGCCAGAGTGTTGGATGAGCTATCTACATTAGTACCAAAGCCTCTGAGAATGCTGACAAGTAGTGGTAGAGAGAAAATACAAGGAACCAAGCTAGTTGAACTCTTCACTGCATGAGAAGGTATGCCTTGGAGGCTGGTAGAAAGTGCAATAGCAAAGTAGTGGGTAGATGTGCTTCCAGTGAGTAAAAAGCTTTTCAGGAGAGGGAGGCAAGGTAGGATGGGAAGTAGTAGTCTAGAAGGAGAAGTGAGGAGATACCCCATGCCTCCAGAAGAAAGCCAGTGGTTACGGCAGAGGGCTTCAGGGAAACCACATTCTCTGGGAAAGGCAGCCTTTCATAAGGGAAGAGGCTAAGGATAGTGGGGTTTTGCTGCTGATCACGCGTGAGTTTGAGAGGCATGCTGGGAGAACCTGGAGGTTGGGAAAGGTTGGCAGCTTGAGTCACATCAGGAAATACCCAGAGCTGTATGGGAATTAGATCATTGAGGGATGGCCTGGGAGGCTGGAACTCTTTTGCGGTGTCTGAGGTAATGAGATGGGTCCTGGTGGTCTCCTGGGGGGTAAAGGATAATCAGTTTTAATTTCAGGCTCTTTCTGGGGCTTGGTCTCTGAGGTCATTTTTGGTGTGGGGTGGGCAGTGCTCATAGCAGAGGAGTGCTGAGTCTCAACAAGGGCACAGGTGGACTCTTTTCAGTCCCATTATCAGTGGTGCCAAAGCCAAGGGGAGGAGCCTTAGAAGGCCAGAAGAAACAGACCTTGACTAAATAAAGCAAAGGCGAACTTACTGGAGGGATATCAAGAGACCCTCAGAATTGACAAAAATCTAGAGAGCCTGGCTGGGAGATGGGCAGGAATAACTAGAAGCCTGGATTGATGGACATGGGGTGCTGTGGTATCAGTTTTGTAGCAGGAACACTCTAATGGACACATCATGGCTGCCATGAATGTTCTCTCCGCATCATTCATGTATAAAGGCACTCAAGACTCAAAGCTCTGGGAGAGTAACCTATTGATCAAATTTAGATCAGAGGCTCTATTGGTCAGGATCGACTAGGCCATGCTACGATAACATATCAAAACCCCATATCTCAGGGGCTTAACCAACAATGACTTATTTCTTTTTCAGTCTTTGGAAGTAAGCGGGAGGCTCTGCTCTATTTGGTCATCAGAGATTCAGGCTGATAGAGGTTGTACTGGTCACACTGCCTCAATATATGACTTCAGAGCTTGCTGCAGAAAAGGAAGGAAAAAGCTGGAGGGGCACACGCTGGCTTCTCAACGCTCTGGCCTGGAAATGACACACATCCCTTCTGCTCACACCTTTTGGCCAGAATTAGTCATGTGACTCTGCTTAACTGGAAGCGGGCAGGGACATCTGGAGGCACACCTGGCATTCAGCGCGTAGTAAATGTCCCTGCCGACAGGCTGTTCCGGAGCAGGAAGGAGGAGGTTAGCACTACAGCCAAGGTCTTCAAACCCCAAATTCACACTCTTTCCTAAATACTACACTGCCTCCTTAAGGATTATAGGTCTGTGTGCGGGTGGGGTTAGGGGACGTGATGTGTAAAGGGCGGTATTTTACATTTTTGTATGTACCTTCTTATTCCTTTCCAAAAATGCTTAACACAGTGTTGGAGCACAGAGAATATGCTTGAAATTTCTTTTTGACTGATAGATTGACTGATAAGTAGCATAAAAGTTTAATCACAGGGAAATAGCCAAGACCTCCACATCACATAAATTCAATTCAGCCAACCCCTGAGAATGAGTCTATACCACACATCAATTACTGGCATTAAAGAGAAACGACAGAGAGCCCTAATCAGAGGAATAAGAGTTCAGAAATCTTAAGAGAGAATATTATTTCTTTTTCTTTTGGTTATTAAGAAAAGCCTTCATTTCTTTGGAAGAAAGAAGCAACATTAAGGACTAAAAATATAGTTTCAACAAATGAAATCGGTTGCCAAGGTCAAAGGACCATCCTTTGACTTTAATAAACAAATTTTGAGAGCTTTTATGTGATGACTTTCGTTTTCTGCCATATATGACTTGAGTGGATGATGATAATGATGGCTATGAAGGCGGTTATTTTTGGTAAGTATAAATACACAGTAGCTTACAACCATTGGCAATGTTGTCAGAGTTCAAGTGCAGGTCTACTCGTGACTCAAAGTCAAGCCCCACATTCCTACTCCCCTGCTACCCTACTACCTCATTCTCCTTCCCATCAGACACTCCCTTCTCCTTAAAATGATAACTTTCCATATGTTTTCTGTGTGGATGAATGCTGAATTTGGGAGATGCATGTGCAGCTCCTTCCAGGACAATGGTCCTTACACTTTTAGAGGGCTCTTCTAATCCCCTGGAGGTCTTGTTTAAACACAGATTCCTGGGCTCCACTCAGAAAGTTGATGACTCAGTAGGTCTAGAGTGGGGCCTGAGAATTTGCACTTCCCAGACCTTCAGAGTTGAAGAGTGTGTCCCACCACTGCCCCCACTCCCAACTCATAGCCACCCAGAATTTCAGAAAGTGACCTTATTTGGAAGTAGGGTCTTTGCAAGTGTAATAATTAGTTATAATGATGTCCTACTAGATTAGGCTGGGACCTAAATCCAATATGACTGGTGTCCTTGTAAAAGGAGAAGGGACACAGAGACACACAGGGAGAAAGCCATGTGATGGTGAAGGCAGAGATCGAAGTGATATCTGCAAGCCAAGGAACACCAAGGACAGCCAGCAGCCACCAGAAACTAGGAAGAGACAAGGAAGGATTTTTTTCCTTAGGGGCTTCAGAGGGGACATGGTTCTGCCGAAACCTTGATTTCAGACTTGAGCTTCCAGAACCGTAAGAGAATAACCCTCTGCTCTTTAAGCCACCTCAGTTTGTGGTAATTTGTTACAGCAGCCCTGGGAAACTGACACACCAAGTAGTGCTGATGCTGTTGGTCTGGGGATCACAACTTGAGAATTATTGTTCTAGGCAAAAACGAAGGAAAGCCAAGTCCCTTTCCAAAGGAAAGTATAGAAGAATTTGAATGATAAAATATTTTTGAGAAAAGGGAAGTTCTAACCTGTTTTCTTTTGGGTTCTGTAGTGGACCTGTGCTGTTTTGGGGTTGCCCCAAAGCACCTTACATTTCTTTTGCGGAATTGTCACTGAAAAGGTCATTCTAGGAGGCTTTACTCTGAAGCTGGGTCCTTTTTGTCCCTGACCTAATACAGTTAGAGCTTGGCACGTGATCTGTGTTTGGCCAATCATACTCTTTTCTTGGACTTTGGATTGTAAACAAGAGATGCAGGCACAATCATACAGCATTAGTTCCCAGCCCAGTGACCAGGCAGCTCTATGAGATGGTGTCATGGTTTTGTTGCCTGGTTCTCCAGATGAATCCTGCCCATTTTTAGGCTAGTTCTCCAGCCTCCTGGAGATTCTGTGAGTCCCCAGTATCCTTCCAGTAAATCCCTTTCAGTTAAATTACCAAGTCAGTTTCTGTTGCTTGCAACCAAAGAACCTAAACTAATACAGAGTATCTGTGGTCTTCATATGTGCCCTTGAAGGTTCTACATTAGCTGAGTTGAAGAGAAATGAGGACTTGATTTTTTACTTCAAATTTCCTATCATTCAAACGTAACACTTTTTCAATTAAAAAATCTTGGGTTTGGGGCTTCCCTGGTGGTGCAGTGGTTGAGAGTCCGCCTGCCTATGCAGGGGACACGGGTTCGTGCCCCAGTCCGTGAAGATCCCACATGCTGTGGAGCGGCTGGGCCCGTGAGCCATGGCCGCTGAGCCTGCGCGTCCGGAGCCTGTGCTCTGCAACGGGAGAGGCCGCGTACCGCAAAAAAAAAAAAAAAAAAAAAAAAAAAAATCTTGGGGTTTTCCCCCCTAATTATAAAAGTAATGCAAATGTTGCAACATTTCTGAAGTTTTTTCTTTTCTTTTTCTTTTAAGTCTTTTTGCTTGACTTTCCATTGGTTAAAATGCCATTGTATATTTCATTATATAGATAATGAAAGGATAAAATCTCAGTTAACTAAAACGATTTCCCTTAAGGAAGGAAAATGTATATCAAACGGCTGTCTAAAAAGACCACAGTCCTGGTGAACATGTGGCCACTTTATCCTGGTAACGGGTTAGAGTTTTCTCTCTGCCACCTTTTTGGGCAAGTTAATAGTAACTCCAACTTCATTATCAGCCTTAAGATTTGCCTTTAAAATCTTATTTATGTTAACTCCAGATACATTCTCAGAGTCTGACTTGATTTTTAACAGACAATTATTTGTAGTGCCTATGTATTTATTCCACGTACTCACAGCTTTTCCTCCCTGAACTGTGAATCATTTCTTCTTTGTGATGCCACCTGCTTCCTCCACCTAAGCTACTTTGTCAATAGCTTCCTCTCTGACCTGGAATTCAGGTTCCTGAGAAGGATGATAATATATATATTCACAAGCATTGGATACATTATGCCAACTTCCCCCCTATATCAATGCACTAATGCATTAAAATAATCCCAGCTGTGTTTCCGTATCTGCTCTTTGCTTCCCAAATGCCTCCCTCCTGCCCTGCACTACATCACAGGCGTTCAAATCAAACTGGACACCAATGAGCCCTCCCCAGGTCTGTCCTTTCCTCCCAAGAAATACAAGCCAAGCTTTCCTGAATCTCCCCAGCAACTTTTCTACATCATAGGAAATCTTCAAAATTTGCCACCATCCGTCTCACGGGTTTCATATAAAAATACAAAATGCTACCTTTTAAAAATTAAAAAGCCAGTAAAGTGCCTCCCAAGGTTCAATTCTGAGTTTAGAAATTTCATTATAATGAAAAGAGAAGGCGCGGCGGATGGCTTTTTTTTTCTTTATTGCTGGTAGTTAGTGGCATTGATAGATCATGGCAGAATCATCTGCAATATGGCCAAATCATTTCACCGGAGAGGATTTTATGTAGCTATAGCTAAAATTCAATGAACTGATTCAGAAGACTCAGTATAAAATATAACAGTGACTTCCAGTGCCAAATCAATTTGGGGGTTTGAGGGGACGGGAGAGCTGTTAGTTCCCTGCCCCTTCATGGATGTGACTTTAACTGGAACTGTGAATTCAGAGGCATCAGAGTGGCCAGGCAGTGAGTTACAGCTGGTGATTTAAGAGACCTATCGCGAAAAATCAGCAAGTGGTTGCGAACACCAATGCTTAGAGGAGCACGTGACTCTGAAGTATGTCCCCAAGTAAAAGCTAGAAGGATATTCTTTTTTTTTTTTTTTTGCGGTACGCGGGCCTCTCACTGCTGCGGCCTCTCCCGCTGCGGAGCACAGGCTCCGGACGCGCAGGCTCAGCGGCCGTGGATCACGGGCCCAGTCGCTCCGCAGCACGCGGGACCCTCCCGGACCGGGGCACGAACCCGCACCCCCCGCATCGGCAGGCGGACCCCCAACCACTGCGCCACCAGGGAAGCCCTAGAAGGATATTTTGAAGACAAATTAGGAATTTGCAATCAGGTGGCGAGGGTTCTAGGTTTGCAATGTGGATCAATTCAAGACCTGATTTTCTACCTCAGTTTCCTTACTTGTGAAATAGGGGGAAGGATCAGAGTAAGGGATTTCAAAGTTTTGTTTTGCCTTTTTAATAGTAGGAGGCTTTTTATCAATGAATTCACCTTACGGGGCTGAATGTTTGATTTGCTTCTCCAGATCCATACTCCAGCTGCTATAAACTGAACATTTGTGATCCCCCAAGATTTACGTGTTGAGATCCAATCCCCAATGTGATGGTGTTTGGAGGTGGGGTCTTTGTGAGCTGATTAGGTCATTAGGAACCTTCATGAATGGGATTAGTGTCCTTATAAAAAGAGGGGGAGACACAGGATTTCTGTCTCTGTTCTCCACCACCTTGGGGACATAAGGAGAGGTAGCCATCTGCAAGCCAGGAAGAGGGCTCTCACCAGACACCGACGTAATCAAAATCTGCTGAGCTCCTATATTCATTTATTCACGTATTCAGCTATCGTCAATAGGACACCTCAGTGAGGCAGATTTTGTGCTAGGTTCTGAGGTTAAGAGATAAACAGGGCGTGATGCCTGGTCTCAAGGGCTCACACACATTCTGGAAACACACGAGGCGAATATTGAAGATTCAGATTCTCATCCCTGTCTACACTGAGGTTGAGAAAGTCCCCCGAGGTCAAAGGGAGGCCCCACCTCCAAGCAAGAAGAGTCAATCCTGCTGTTAGGACCCAAATCCTTCTGAGAGAAGAGGGCAGAGGCAGAAGGATGAGACAGATGAGCTTTTCTCCTCGAGAAGCTATCAGAGATTCAAGCACGGACTCCCCGGGGCTCTTGGCTTAGATGGAAGTTTGCTTTAGAAACCTGCAGGACCCCAGAGGGAGTGGCAGAGGTGATCGTGAACAGAATGATGGGCTGCAGAGTCCGTGGGCTGTGCCGAGGACCAGAGAACCAGGTTCATGCGAGTGGTGCGTGGCTGAAGGCACCGTGTGTATGTCAGGGCCATTCCTCTGCCGTGGTTCCTCCTCACCTGGCAAAGTGAAGAGGGAGAGCGTTCATCTTGCTGGGAAGGGGCAGGACTGGTCCTCACCTCCCTCCGTCGCACGAGGGGGTGGAGGGAAGATGCAGGAGCGCCTCCCTCCATTACATCCAACAGCACAGTTGGTGAGCACGAGGTCCAGAGCTAAACTGCCCGGCTCCCAAGCCAGTCTTTGCCTCTTGCGGACAAGCCATTTATTGTCTTCAGTCTCCTCACATGTAAAGGTGAATTCTAGCCATCCCTCAGAAGCGGGCTGTGAAGATTTAATTAATTAATATACACAAGCACTCAGTGCCCACACCGTGTAAGCGCTATACAAATATTAATTATTGTTACTCCACGCCACTTGACTATTTTCATTTATTGATTGCCAAGTCCTAAAACTGCTTCAAGATGGTCCCCGAGTCAAGTGGACTTGGAGGTGGAAATTTGGCCCATAAGCTTGAGCACAGGGTTGGAAGGGAAAGTGGAGCTTCCCAGCCTAAGACAAAGATTGGAATCTCAGCTCTGCCGCAAGCCAGCTCTGTGATCTTGGCAAGAGCTCACCCTCTCAGGTCCTTAGTTTTCTCATCTATAAAATGGGCATACTGACAGTGTTCCCCTCTGAGGGTTGTGGTGAGGCTTAATGCAAATCGTTCCTTTATTTTTCATTTGCTCATTCATTTATTCAATAAACAGATTTTTTTTCCCCCACCAAACTAGATGTGTTTATTAAGGTAACAAACTTGTTTCTCAATTTGGGGTGGGTCTAAGGCACACATAATGATCCTTCAGAGCCTCTGAAGAGCAGGGCCAGATGAAAGTTGCCACAAGGAGTTGACAGAATTCTCACTTCTTAGTTAGATGCTCCCTGTGTTTCTCACATCCAGCCTTCAAGGACTCAGATTCCCTGGACACCTCACCTCAGCAGCATCTGTGTTCCCTCAGAAACCCCTTCTGGAGAAAAAGCAGCTGTTCCCATGCTGGGGAGGAGGGGGAGAGATGGGCAGGAATGTGCAGGAAATTGTTGCCCACAGTGGATGATTTCCCCACGTGTGGGTACCACTTGTGCCTGGGCGGTGACCAGGACGGCAGACAGCGAGTGACAGATGAGACTCATGCTTCGTCATTTACATAGGACCCCTACTCCAGATCTGCCTGTCCCCAAGGAGGTCTCAGGGCAAGTTGCCCCCAACGTTTCCATTCAGAATGATGCATCCCCACTCATTTGGGGAAGCTTTTAAACTTCAGGGTGGACAGCGTGGCCCTTGGGAATGTGCTTTCGTGCATTAAGGGTTGATCTTAAACAGCAAATATGCCGCAGTCATAGAGTGAAATAATAATACAACTTCAAAAGTGCAGAGCCCAAGAGAAAGGGTATTATTAATAGGAAAAAAAAATGTTAAGTCATCTTAAAGAGCCTCAAGTCTGGTGGAAAAAGCCAGGAAATGGGAACAAAATTAGCATCATTATAGATTTTCATGGTAACTTACTCTGGGTTTTTATGGTGGCTTAAAAAGGGATAAAAGGGGCTTCCCCGGTGGCGCAGTGGTTGAGACTCCGCCTGCCGGTGCAGGGGACACGGGTTCGTGCCCCTGTCCGGGAGGATCCCGCATGCTGCGGAGTGACTAGGCCCTTGAGCCATGGCCGCTGAGCCTGCGCGCCCGAAGCCTGTGCTCCGCAACGGGAGAGGCCACAACAGTGAGAGGCCCGTGTACCGCAAAAAAAAAAAAAAAAAGGGAGAAAAGAAGGGAAAACCTAGCTGATAACAATTTATACGACCAAATACATGTCCCATCCCAAATGCACATGCGATAGTGACTGTATTTAAAATGTTTTCCTTTAATATTTGTTTGTGGCCGTTTATACCTCACAGTGTTATTAGACAAAGCAGCATTTTGTGTGGATCAGTAAATAGGAAAGTTCTTTGAGGCCTTTCAGGAAGAGGTGCCATTTAAGGGCCAGGCATTATGATCATTAATTTGCATCTTAATAATCCAAGTCTTCACAAAAGCTCACACTGCAGATGCATCCTCCGGATCTCTGCCGAGGGTCCGCGCTGTAAATAAAACGCGGCATAGCACAGGGAGATCAGCGTGTTTAGATAGCTAGTGGGAAGCAGCCGCATAGTACAGGGAGGTCAGCTCGGTGCTTTGTGACCACCTAGAGGGGTGGGAGAGGGAGGGTGGGAGGGAGGGAGACGCAAGAGGGAAGAGATATGGGAACATATGTATATATATAACTGATTCATTTTGTTGTAGAGCAGAAGCTAACACACCATTGTAAAGCAATTATACTCCAATAAAGATGTTAAAGAAAAAAATGTGGCTCCTCAGATCCTAGAGGACGAAGAGGTTCCGCGACGGGCAAGGCCCTTCCTTTCTCTCTCTGCCATCCTCTTCTAGGGGGTCCCACCTCCCTCTACTCCAGCCCCTGAGCTCAGCTAGACCGCCGCGCTCTCATGGCTCCCAACACAGGAGCACTGATTCCCAGTCTCCCAAACAATTTTCCTCCATCTGGCTTTGGGCCGCTCACAACTCCACTCTCCTGAAAGTATTATGGGACATCTGTGTGTACATCCATATGGAGTGTGTGCAGATGGACGTGCCTTGAACATACAGCTTTGTCCATACATATCGCTCTGCATATGTATATTAACTGGAACCACCTGGGTTTGGAAGTATGTGAAGTTTAAACGACTTAAAAAAATTTTTTTTATTGTGATAAAAACACATAACATAAAATCTACTATCAGAAACATTTTTAAGTATGTAGTAATGTTAAGTGTATTCACATTCTTGTAAAACTGATCTCCAGAACTTTGTGGGCAGGGGGGAGGATTTTTTAAAATTAAGACAGTTTTCTAGAGCCAGCTTTAGGTTGGCAGTAAAATTCAGGGGAAGATACAGATACTCCCATAGACCCCTGCCCCCAGACCTACATAGCCTCCCTCGTCAACATCCCTCACCAAAGTGGAACATTTGTTACAATCAATGAACCTATACTGACACACCATGATCACCTAGAGTCTGCAGTTTACATCACTGTTCACTCTTGGTGTTGTACATTCTATGGGTTTGGACGAACGTATGATGACATGTGTCAGTCAGTAGGGTATCATGCAGAGTATTTTCACTACCCCCCAAATCCTCTGCCTATTCATCCCTCCCCAACCTCCCCAGAATTTTTTCATCTCGTAAAACTGAAGCTCTGTACCCATTAAACAATAACTTCTCATTTCTTCTCCCCCCAGGCCCTGGTAACCACTACTCTACTTTCTGTTGCTATGAATCTGACTACTTTAGGTAACTCATACAGGTGGATTCATAGAGTATTTGTCTTTTGGTAAATGCCTTTTATAAGAAGGTTGGATTTGAGAATTTCTATTAGGAGACGGTCATGATGTCACTGGAGACATAGCTGATACTTCTGTGTGGCTCCATGAGGTCCAGCAGACCCTCCAGTAAAGCGCTCACCTCCCAGGGACAAAGCTTGCTCCTCTTCCTGTTGTCACCCACTGGCTCTTTGCTCTGGAGAGGATGACAAGTGGGTGACAGCTGGGAAAGGAATGACGACCACTTCTGTCGCATCTGGTGGGGACTCCATCGGAGCTGAGGCTGACAGGCATCCCTCGCTGCAACTTCCTGTCCACTGCCTGGATTAGCAAGGAGCTGCCCCAGGTTTTCGTCTGCCCTGGAAACCCCATGTGGACCAGGATAACTCCTTCCAGCCTGAGAGACAATAAGACCAACTTCCCCTGGTGGAAAGAAAAGGAGGAGAGTGCCATTCCTAGGTTACATTTGAAGGAGGCTTTTTGAAGAAACAAAGATAAAATTCTTCTAGGGACTTTGGTTGAATGACACCTGCCCTCCTCCCCAAAAGAGAGGAAAACAACCTTTGCTTTAATCTTCACCCGAGAAGGTGGAAGGAAGCTTAACGTATATATTAGACTCTAGAGGTGGTTCTGAAAAAAAATGGACACCATCGTTAGAATAGTAAGAGGCCAAACTATAAATCTCAAGGTTTTCATGTATCTTCTACCAAATTAATTGTATCTGTGCTGAGTCATTTCTCCTGGTGCTGAGGTAGAAGCAAAAGTGGTTCTTGGGAGATGACGCAAAACCTAGTTAACCCAACCTGACCCCATAACAAGGATTTCTCTGAACTTGCCCTGGGCCAGATGACCCCAACACACCCTCTTGGTGACCTTCTATTAACATATGTAAAGACTTTCAAAGTGACTTGGAAAGCTGTCCTGTTTTGTTTGAAGGCTGCTGACAGGCTTCTGACTCCATCCTCCAGCCTGAACTTGTGAATTTGCTATATGACCATCCTGTGAGGACTGAACCAGATCTAGGCGACTTCATGCTCTCAGTGCAAATTATTTTAGTGATCAGTTACCTCAATTCTCCCCAGCACACACCCCACTCTCACACCTTCCCCTGCTACTCCAGACCTTCACCGCCTCCTTCCGGCTCACAGAACATGGTGCTGGATGGGCAGCCAACAAGGGTAACTGTTTAAAATGGAAAATCAAGAGCTTGAAGTTGGGTGAGAAGACTGAGGTCAGCCACCTCTGTAGAAAGTCATGGCCCTCTGCCGGTTTCCAGACCTGAGCCACTTCTCAGACCCAGAACCCGCTGCCTGGAGGAAAAGTCTTGTAAGGATGGATCCTGCAGCAGCTGACCCTTCCTCAAGGGTCAATGTCCATCAATTCAGGTAACCGGGGGGAGGGGGATACCCAGAGATTCCAAGGGCTTTTGGTAAGGTCACTCTTAACACTGAAACTCAGAGGTGAAAAGCAGCACTGTTAGTATACACATACGGGGTCAGGGGATAAATGGAGTCCTGGGGCAAGTCTGTTTCACAGTGAGACTTTGGGTCCATGAAACTACCCACTGGTAGTTTCTCTGGTTTCCAAATGTATAATGTGAATAGGCACACTCAGCAACTGACAGAACCGTCACCTTGGTTTCTTGTCTGTAAACACCAAGTGGAAGCTCCTAAAATTTCAGCATCTTCCCAGCCCTGCCAAGACATGATAGTACACATATTTTATACGGATTTTTATAAATATGAATCTCTCTCTGTATCTATCTGGTCCTTTGAGGAAGGGGTATGGAGAGATCAGTGCCATCTTCAAAGACTTAAAAGGATGCAGGGGTCCTGGTCCCCCATCAGATTCCCATTTAATTTACCAGTCTGGCCCCTGCAAAAATCAGATGGATCATGGTGGATGGAAAGACACTAGCACAAATTTAATCAAGTAATAGCCCCAGTTTCAGCTAATGTGCCATATATGATATCTTTACTAGAGCAAATTAATACAGCCTTGGCATCATGGTATGTGGCTATTAAGATGGTGAATGTGTTTTTCCCCACACCCATCAAGAAGGAGGATCAGGGCTTCCCTGGTGGCGCAGTGGTTGAGAGTCTGCCTGCCGATGCAGGGGACATGGGTTCGTGCCCCGGTCTGGGAGGATCCCACATGCCGCGGAGCGGCTGGGCCCCTGAGCCGTGGCCGCTGCGTCTGCGCGTCCGGAGCCTGTGCTCTGCAACGGGAGAGGCCACAACAGTGAGAGGCCCGCGTACCGCAAAAAACAACAACAACAACAAAAATTAGCAAAGAAAAGAAGCTCTCATTTGGTTCAACTTGGAGCAAAGGATGTAAGCCTGAGGCTACTGGCGGCCACCTTGACATTATGAGGAGTAAACCTGTTTGAGAATGAAGCCAACCCAGAGGAAAATAGAACTTGAAAGAAGAAGGCCAGAAAAAGACCAGATTCTGGTGATCCATAGAGCACCTGGATCCAGCTGTGCCTGAAACCATCCCTGACATTTTCCTTTATTGAGACAACACTTGTGTGTGTGTGTGTGTATGTGGAACTCAGTCTGAGTTGAGTTTTCTCTGCTGCAGCTGAAGAGTTCCATATAACACTGTCCACAGTCAGACACAGACTGAGAGGCCCTTCTTAAGGCACGTTAGGCACCTGTCTTAGGGAAGGATTCACTTTGGGATTATGGGAGTGACTGGTGCTGCCTGTCTTCAGGCAGGAAGGCCGTGCCCTGCTCCCGGTGGTCCCTGAGTGCAGAGGCGCGAGGGGGAGGCTTCAGTGCTTGCACTCTGGGCTGTCTCACAGAGAGTCACAGTCAGTTGTGCATCTGCTTTGGAGGAGTATTTTTAGCAGCAAGTAGGGTGGTCTGCAGATAAACAAACACCTGGAACAAATCCTGAAAAGGAGAGCATCTGTGTGCGGCCACTGGGAAACTAGGTCAGCCTCGGGAACAACTGCTTTTTTTTTTTTTTTTGAACTCCAGCATTCATTTATTTAAAAAATATATTTACATTTTCTGCCTGTATTACTTCTTGTGGGGTAACTTGAGGTGGATAAATTTGCTTTTCACTGTTGGCTGAAGAATTCCTTTAAGTTGCTCTAAACTACCTCTCTCGAACTTTAACGGGGTGCTTATCATATTCTGGGATTTGGTGTTCACTTTTCCTACGTGAGTCACAGTGTTTTGTTTTTTTTTTAACATCTTTATTGGAGTATAATTGCTTTACAATGGTGTGTTAGTTTCTGCTTCATAACAAAGTGAATCAGTTATACATATACATATGTTCCCATATCTCTTCCCTCTTGCGTCTCCCTCCCTCCCACCCTCCCTATCCCACCCCTCTAGGTGGACACAAAGCACCAAGCTGATCTCCCTGTGCTATGCGGCTGCTTCCTACTAGCTCTCTGTTTTACGTTTGGTAGTGTAAGCTGTGACAAAGTGAGAGAGTGGCATGGACATATGTACACAACTGCTATTGACAGTTTGCTCCCGGAGGTGACCCGCAGGTACCGGCTGCCTTTCCCACCAATCGGCCGTCTGCGGTTTGAGACGCCCGGGCCTGGGAGAAACCCGGGATGTCATTGGCTCCATGCTCCCCACTTCCACGAGGGTGTAACCCCACCCCAATCAAGAACCCAGAGGCCTGAAAATCCCCTGAGTTCCACAAAGGGAAGCCCCACTGCTTTGTCTCGCAGCAATTCCAGGAGACGTGGTCTTGTCGAGTTGCAAACGTGTGATCACCTTGGAGCCAGGCAGACCTGACATCTACTCCCAGCTCCTCTGTGGCAACGGAAACTGCTGGAATTTCTGTGTCTTCCGGGCTGACTTATGCCAAGGATTTAATGATATATATCCCCAGCTCTTAGAAGGGCTCCCGCAGTGGGACTTCCCTTTTTCCTCCTTGCTGGCTTCTGAGCTTCTTAAGTATCCATATGGTGAGGGTAGGTGGGCGAGCGTGTCCCAGTCACCTCTCCACCTCCACACCAATGCCCGCACACAGTAGGTGCTCAGTAAACGTCTGCTGAACAAGAGTAGGACTGAATCGCGTCTTCCCGTATGCACTGCCTGGCCTCAGCTGGGGCAGTTCTGTGGGGCTCCAGGCACCCTGATTCTGAGGGTCTCTATTTCAACCGTCCACTCAAAGTCGGCATGAAGCATCTCTGAATCTCCATTTGTGTTTGCTTCACTGAGGCCTGCATGGGGTCAAGGTTGAGGCCTCAGAACAGACATATCAAGAACCTCAGTCTGCAGGGCCTATGGATGTGACTCTGATCATACCACTTCCCTGTTTGGAACCTTCTGGTCGCTTTCCCTGGCATTCAGAAAAAGCCCAAACTCCTCACATGATCACCAGAGCCATCGTGAACTTGCCTCATCTTGCAAACAGTGTGGTCCCCACGCTCCAGCAGCGCTGTTCCTCAAACACACACAGAGTTTGCTCTGCTCCCGCCATTTCCTCAGTCTGGAATATTCCCTCCCTGGCTTTGTGTGAGGCTGGCTCCTTCCCTCATTCAGGGCTCAGCTCAGCTGCCGTCAGAGACGCCCCCTCATCCTCCCTGCCCAAGGGGACCCTCCTTCCATCTCTGTCTCACCTGCCTCAACAGTGCAACCTCTGGAATGATCTTGTTCCCTTGAGTGTGCTCCTTGTTTGTCTCTCTTTCCCAAATGCGAATGTTTGTCCATTTTGTTCAAATCCTATGCCCAGTGCTTAGAATAGTGCTGGCATCCAATCAAGCTTAGTCATAGCTGCTGAATGAATGAATGAACCAACAGGAAGGTGACAGGAGGAAGCCCTTCAGACTTGGCACCGGTGTGGGCAGCCCGCTGGAAGGGCCCTGGCTTCCAGGGCTGGGGTGGGGACAGCGGGACCCAGCAGCAGGGGTCGGGTCTGACAGGGCTCCTGACGGATGACTGCACACAGCTTCGGAGCGGAGCCTCCACAGCTGGGGAGAGAAGAGTCTGCGACGTAGGCATAGGAAGGACGTGGCTGGTTTTGCCCGCCCAGCCTCCATCCTCTCACTTTCCAGCAAATGATTCCTCGAGGAGCCAGCTCTCCTTCACTCCCAATCTATGTGGCCTCGAGAACCTTCCTCCTCCCCTCCCCCGCTCCATCCGGGTGACCATCGGACCCAGGACTGGCCATTCGGCTCATTCCACTCCCTGGCCACAGCGACTGGTTCAAGGACGGCCAAGCAAAGCCCACTCTGGGGCTTTTTCTGCAGCAACTGAGTAAGAGGCAAGCAGAGGAGAGCAGAACCAGGAGAGGCCGAGTGGGGAGGGAAGGGATGTGGCAGCAGTCACTTGAGTCCTCTCTGTTTAGCTGTGTCTACCTTGGATTTTTCAGTTGCATGAGTCAATAAATTACCTTTTTCCTTAAGTCAGTTTAGTTCTTTTGAAGAGTACCTTGTACTCAAAGGAATCCTGCTCATATATCTGGGCCCCACAGAGTCATCCCAGGGCCCACTTGGCAAGAAAAGCAATGCGGGAGCAATGCAGTCCTGGCTGAGGCAGCCTGCAGTTGCCCCCTGTGCTTGGGCACGGTTTAGCCCTGGAAGCGCATCTGTGTGGGTAGAGGTGACTGGCTGGAGGGTAGAAGTGTAATCTAATAGGCGGCAGGGGAAGGTGGACATGAGAGGAGAGGTATCACCAGGACAGTTACCCACACGGAGCCATCCTCTAGCCCATGCTGGTTCCATGCCCTGGTCCAAAGGACGTCACCAGAAGCATCGTCAAGCGCTCTGTGCAGTTCATGCCGGCTGGGAGCCAAGGGGGGATCTGGAAGTGATGCTTGACTGAGGGGGACATCTGGCAGTGTCCATGGAGCACCCCAGAGCACAGTCACTGTTTCTCCTTTCCAGGCTTGAGTTAACCCAGAGCACTGGTTAGAAAAGGCTCATCCCTAATGAGGCAAACCCTAGGCCAGACACTCAAGATCTGTGGGGGAAACAACAGTGGTTCCTGCTTGCCTGGTACCCATTATTCCCTTCTCCTTTAGGGACCCGCCCCCGACTCTGTCTTGCTTTCATGGCGCCAGAGGTGGACATTTGACTTAATCCTGGGATATAGTTATTGGGTCAGGGATGGGAACGGGCCCATGCCAGACCAATGAGATCCCTCTGCAGGCCTTTGCTGAAACTGTTGGGAAAGAGGCTTCCTTTTTTTTTTTTTTTTTGCCATTGAGGATACCAAGCTGGCAGGATGGTGATCTTTGCTATCTTGTGGGGAGAGCCTGCCTGAGAATGAGCATGATACTAAGCATAGACAAAAGCAGAGTTTTCCTTTATAGGCAACATATTGATTCCTAACTTGTTTCTTTCTTAACTTTGTTCCCACAACTGAGAAGACTCCCTGTGGTTTCAAAATCAGGGTTGACGGGTAAGTCACGCCATTATTTCCTTCCTGAAACCAGAGTGCAATGGTAAGTGAATGAGGAGCTGCAGGAGGTGGGGGCCGAGTTCTTCTTGTGACCCAGCAGCCCTTCCAGTGAAGAGGACCTCACTGGGGAACCCACCCAGCTCTCTCTAAACACAGTCAGCTCCATGTTCCAAACTGAATCCCTTGTCCAATGCATTAGTGTTTCTTCCAGAAAACTGAATTCACATCAAAAATCTTGCTTCTGAGCACAAAGGCTTAAAAGGTTTCTTTGATGCTTCAGGGATTCTTACAGAACAATAAATGGAAAATAACTAAGGAGTTATTTGTATACAATATAAAATACTTATTTCTACAAATAATTTATGAAAAATAACTAAGGAAGAAGTTAGAAAAAGAAATTTCTCTTGAAATTCACATCATTTCACAAAGATTCACAAAGATTCAGGAGGACATCTGGGCTCTAGGAAGATTTAGCATAACATCTGAGACTCCCAGAAAGCCTGCCTCTCCAGTTTCCAATCCTGGATCCACCAACTTGGGGCAATTCCTCTTCTCAGTTTTGCTTTTGGGGGATGAGTGGGGAGGTGGGAAAAGAGATACAGTTCCATTCCTGATATGGCCACAAGAGGGAGCTCCCAATGATTGGCTGTACCTGAAAGGAAATGATAGTCCAGTCCATGGAAACTGACAAAGAAAACTTGATTTAAAAGGTGTCTTCTGATAAACCTCAGCGTCTTCTTGCTAACATGCCAAGAACAATCGTTGAACACTTTTAGTCTGTTCAATGCATCCTCCTGGGATCTGAGAAGCACTGTCCTATTAAATCTAGGTCATTTGATTTTGGGCATCAGTTTATCTTGGGAGCTGCCCCTACATTTTACAAGGTGAATTCTGGAGCAACAAGATTAAATATTCAGAAAGGGTAAAGTTACCACTGAGCCCTTGGCCTGGTAAATTGACAATCGTGCCGGAATAACTATTTACCATTCTAAACCTCTGATCCTCATTTCACAATTGTTTATGAAGAATGCCACCATCACCTCCCTTCCCCACACTTGCCTGGGTCTTGTCAACTCATATTCGAATTGATTTTCTCTCTCTCTCTCTCTTTATTATTATTATCATTTTGCCAGGGACTTTGGATCATTATAAGATTGCTGGTAATGACAGACTATAATTAAGCTTAAGACAGATTTTTCTTTTAGGAAAGAGGAGAATCAGCTCTAGCTGAGACTCCAGACGGCTGGGGCTATAATTTGCGGTGCTGTCACAAAGGGGTCCTTCTCGGCAACGGTGCACACAATGATGAGCAAGGAGCTGCGGTTGGGGGGTGCGTGCCTCTCCCCCCACTCTCTCTGGAGCGAGCAGAATGGACGCCTAAATAGCTGAGTATCGTTTGAGACTGATTACAGGCCAGAGCCTGCTATTGTGCCTCATCAGTTGTCATTGTCGGGGCTGCAATTGCGCTGGGATATTTCTCTGTTGCCTGCTCCAAGCTCGTTTCTAGGACAGTAGAGAAACTGTGTGGTGAGCCTGAGGCCAGGGTGAGGAGGACTGTTCTGGTTGTCGCCCAAGGAAGGGCCTGGCAGATCATTGGAAATGAAAGATGGACTGACTTCAGCCATGATGCCTGTAGCCTTAGTCTTGGTATGGCTCCCAGGTGTACGGATTATCTCTCACAAAGACAGTTGAAGTCGTGGCTTTGCCCTCATCAGCTTAAGAAAGCAACTTGACTTCCCTGGCCTTAGTTTTCTCATCTGTACAATGGGATAAACAATACTTACTCTCCTATTCCCAAAGCAGATTTGAGGACCAAGGGAAAGAAATTTGAAGAACCTACAGATAGCTAGATGTAGACAGATAGAGATGGAGATAGATAGATACACACACGTATAATTTGTACAGTAAATATAGCAACTACCCATATATATTATTATGAGTATTGTGTGTGCATGTGTGTGTAGTTTCTAGGTAATAGGGATCAGATTATAGAGGGTTTTATATGCCGGGAGATGAAGTCCAGACTTGACTACCTAATAATAATAATGATAATGATAAACTTGCATTGAGTGCTTACTCTGAGTCAGGCACTGCTCTGAGCACTTTTCATGCATCAATTAATTAATCCATCCATGCAGTGGGTCTCAGTAGAAGAACTCTCAGCACTTGGGCAGGACAATTCTTCATCCTCTTTGGGACCGTCCTCGGCATTGTGTGAATGTCAAGATTCTTGCAGGACCCTCAGTTTCTCTGCCCACCCAGCGCAGCGAGTGCATTTTCAGTCATATGACATTCCAACCCCCTGCACTTCTTAAAATATCCAGCTGAGTACCTGTCTGCTACAGTGTAGGCATGTACTGTCCAGTATGGAAGCTCCCAGCCACATGTGACTATGGGGCTGTTGAAATGAAGCTAGTTTGAATTGAGATGTGCTGTGAGTATAAAATAATACACACTGGATTTTGAAGACTTGGCACGGAAAAAACCCTGAAGCATCTCATAAATGTTTTGTAATATTGATTACATGATGAAATAATAATACCTTGGAAATATTGTATTAAATAAGATACATGAATTCAATTTCACCGGATTCTTTTTTACTTTTAAAAATGTGGCTATGAGATAATGTTAAAGTAGCCCATAACTTGCATTTGCGGTTTGTGTTATATTTTTACTGGCCATTGCCAATATGGACTGGGATGCTGTAGAGGGTTTTGGAGCCATAATGGTGCCCAGAGCTGCTGAGGCACACTGCTGGGCCAGCCCAGAAAATATCTGTATTCTGTTTCCTCTGTGCTAACAATATCCTAATTGAGTTTGGAATGGCCTTGTGTTAAAAATACTCTTTTCCTTAGCTTCCCATGTAACCTAGTTCTTGCCCAAAAGGTACAAATGGAAATCTACTGGATGGGGCATCTGGGAAAGCTATCATTAACCTGAGAAAAGGGGGATTTGGCTGACACGTGACTTTTGACCGTTGCTCTTCACCCCTTTTCCAGCCTGGAATGCAGACACAATGTCTAGAGGTAAGGCAGCCTTCTTGGAACCATGAGGTTCACAGTCACACTCTAAGAATGGTGGGAGGAGGAAAGAGACTGGTTCCCTGTGCAGCATCACCAGCCCAGCACTCACCACCCCTGGACTCTTCGTGATGTAAGCAGAACAGACACCTCTTTTGGTTAGGCCCCTGAAGCTGGGTTTCTGTTCCACGAGCTGAACGTGAGACTCACCAATTATCATCTTTACCTTTTGGAGTCAATACAGTGGATATTTATCCCACTTTCAGTTTTTCCCAAACATTGGAGCATCCTCGGTATGTCTGGGGAAATTCTGACATTAAGACTTGGGCTTCCCCACAGCAGAACTCAGAAAACAAAAATGCTCAGGCCCCTCCCAGCATGAGACTCTGGCAATCAAACTGATGCAAGGGCGACTTCAATTCAGAGAAACTGGAGAAGGGGATCTATGGGTTATGCCCCAGTAGCCTTTTAGTAAGCTCCTTTTTGACTTAGTCATCCCAAGTCAGCACCTACGACCTGCGACCTAGAGGCCCAATATACGCAGCTGTGACTTGGTGAAAGCGCTGCTCCTCCAAAGTCTCTATTAAACTCCAATTCCTCAAGAAAGGACACAAGAGCCCTGGACTCCTCAGCAGGAATGGCCGATCTGAGATCAGGCACTTCCTTTGGACTTCTGTGACACAGACAAAATGCAAGACAGTTCTTAGTGTCTCCACCCATCTCATTCCCAGAGGCTACCACGGTGCTGGGCTTTTTGAGTTGAAGTTACTGATGTGGAAACTAAGGCAAAAACCAGACCTTTGTAGGGAAACCTAACAAGTGAGGAGTTGCTCAAACCTCAGCCTTCTGACTCCAAATGAAGTGTACTTTTCAGCTCAGCCCTCTGCCTTCAACCTAAGGAAATGTATATAGAGTTAGATAGCATGGATTCAAATTGTTGCAGCAACACTTAAACCGCTGTGTGACTGTAGGCAGGACACGTAACCTCTCTGAGCTTTGGTTTCCTCTTCTATAGAACCATCTTCTGGATCGTGCAAGCTGTGGTCACACAGGGCCCACTCTGCTTAGAAGGGTCCCCACTTTGTTTCCTGCTCTGTTATCACCATCTTGAAATTCTTAATTTTTGAACAAGGAGCCCAGCCTTTTCATTTTGCACTGGGCCTTGCAAATGATGTAGGTAGTCCTGCTACTTTATAAAATGTGAATGATATGTACCTCAAAAGTTTGCCATGAGAATTAAATGAGAAAACAGCTCTTATGTGCTTAGCCTGGTGCCTGGAAATAGCATCATCTCAGCAAATGATAACTGCCCCATGTTGGCACAGGTTAATTTTCATGTGGCATCTTCCCTGGCAGGATAAGTCCCCACTCGCTTGCTAACCTCCGTATAGTCAGGGCCCATCCGGGGACAACTATGACCAAACTCTACTAGAAGACCAGATGAGCAGGCTGAATACCAGCACCTTCTTGTGGAGTCACCTTGAACGTGACCTGGTGGGAAGAACCTGGAAGGAGGATCGGAGACCTGGCTTTAGGAGTCAGCTCTGCCGTTAACCTCCTGTGTCATTCGAGTCCTTTTCTCCGGGCATCCGTCTCCTCGAGGATAAAGTGTGGCATTGAACTGTGTGCTCATTAAGGACCAGTTCTGCTCTATTTCTATATGGTTTTCTGATCTTCTGACCTTTTCTGAACACTTGTTTACTTGCCTGGCCTTCCTCCAGCTGTTAGATCAGCCACTGAGAGTTGAAATAATAAAGTTTGCACTGAGCATACATACCTCCCAGGCTTTGACAGATGAGACAAAGTTTGCCATTATGAAATTTACATTTTGGGAGGATCTAGGGGTGGGGGTGGGTGAATAGACAGCAAGAAAACACCTAAACATCGAGTGTGCCAGATAGTAAAGGGTTAAGGAATGTGGAGGTTAGGAGGCAAGGGAGGTTTGCCAAATAAATAAATTCCTTATAATACTCATCCCAGAATCGTCTATGAGGGGCAGGTCCTCATTTGGAATGCCTGCTGTTCTAGTCACTAGTGCTACATAGAGAAAGGCCCCAAATTGTAGTGGCTTAAAACAATAATTATTTCATCATCTTGCATTGTTTCTGTTGTCTAGGAATTTGGGAAGTGCACAGCCAGGTGGTTTGGGCTTGGAGTCTCTCCTGCAGTGCAGTCAGATGGGGGCTGGAGCAGCTGGGAGCCTCCTGGACATCTGTCTCTCTTCATGGAAGCTTCGAGTTTCTCCAGAAGGTCTGTCTACGTGAGGTAGTTTGAGCTTCCTCACATCATGGAGGCCGCAGTGCAATCAGACCCCTCATATGATGGCACAGAGTTCCAGGTGAGCATCCCAGCAAACCAGACGGACATTGTAACACCTTTTAGGGTGCACATGGTGGACATCCCCTAGGGAGGCCCCCATGATTGTTGTGCCCTAATGTCTACACCCTGTGTAATCCCCATGCCTTGAAGTAGCAGGAATTGTGCCCTGATTCTAAGAATGTGGCCAAGGCAACAGACTGTCGCCCCCATGATTAGGTTATGTTATATGAGAAAAGTGTAAGGATTCTTCAGATGCAATTAAGGTTACTAATCAGTTGACTTTGAGTTAATAAAAAAGGAGAGGATCCTGAATGGGCCTGACCTAATCACATGTACCCTCTAAAAGAAGGCCTAGATCTTTCCAGAAGTGAGGGACTCCAAGAAGCAGAGACTGTCTCTGTCCATTGCTTGCTGTTATGGGCTGAACTGTGTTCTCTCTAAATTCATATGTTGAAGTCCTAACCCACCCCACCATATCTCTGAATGTGACTGTTTGTTTGGAGATAGGGCCTTTAAAGAGGTGATTAAGTTAAAATGAGACCATGAGAGCGGTCCCTCATCCAACCCAACGGGTGTCTTTATAAGAAAAGGAAGTTAGGACACACAAAGAGACACCCAGGATGCACACACACAGAGGAAGGACCATGTGAGGACCCAGCGAGAAGGCAACAACCCGCGAGCCAAAGAGAGGGAAACCTCAGAAGAATCCAAACTTGCCAACACCTTGATCTCAGACTTCCGGCCTCCAGAACTGGGAGGAAATAAATTTGCTTTCTTTAAGCCACCTGATGCTGTGGTGTTTCGTTATGGCAGCCCCAGCAAGCTAGGACCTTGCCTTGAACAAGTCAGCTGCCACGAATGGGACAGTCCCAAGGAAATGAATTCTGCCAGAATGCCAAGGGAGCTGGAAAGGGGCTCCTTCCCTAGTTGAGCTTCCAGACAAGAACACAGTCCAGCCAAATGCCTTGATTTCATCCTTGGGAGACCCTGAGCAGAGAATCCAGCTAAGCTGTGCCTGGACTTTTGACCCACAGGGAGTGTGCAATCATAATGAGCGTTGCGGTTAGCTGCTGTATTTGTGGTAATTGACTACACAGCATAGACACTGAACCCATCTTTTCTGATCCAGCCTTGGAAGTCACAGCATCATTTCTGCTGCACCTCACTGGGGACAAGTGAGCCATAAGCCCACCCAGATTCAAACACTGAAATGGGAGTTATTGCTGGGACCGAATTTGGAAACTACAGCCTGTAGCACCTGTATAATTAAACTTTAATTGGTGGCTCATGGTTGAAACGGTAGCCTGTTCTTTATCTACATCATCTTAGTTTACACTGCATGCTTTCTCCAAGTGGTCTTCACATGGGCCTCTACTGAGGGCTGTTTGAGCCCCTCTGGAGGATGTTTGTCTGTTCCTTTGAGGACACCCCCCAACTTACATAATACCAGCATGGCTTGTAAAACAGGCTTTTCCAAACATATCACCCACATTTTATGACTCTTCAGTCAGACATTTTCTCATGGTGCCTTGATAGAAACATTGATTTATTTTCATAGATTTTTCTTCATCCCACCTTTGCTGTTTCCAGTGGCTGATCCCATCTGTCAAGGCTGGGAAAGCATGAGTGTGGTGAGTGATGGGAAGCGTGTGTCTCAACACCCTGTCAAGTGGCCCCTGACATAGGTTCTCGGGGGGTGGGAGGCGGTATCTGCTGTGAGAAGCCCCCAGTCTGGGCTTGCACGGTACCTGAGGGCGTAACAAAAAGCCTGGCTCAGGTGCCCCCAGCTAGGAAGGCCCCTGGAGACCTCTAGGCCAACCAGACATCTGGGCTCTGTTCCCTTCTACAACATCCCCATCTAGTGGGTCTGCTGGAGTGCTTCTCCAGTGGGGATAATAATAAACCCCAGTTGTCCCAGGGAAGGAAAAGAACAGGTTCTATCTGGAAGAAAGAGGCCATTCATCAGCTTGAGTCTCTAAGCTCCCTTCCTTGACCTCCTTGGCAAGTCAACAGTCTTCACGGCCAGGCACTGTCAAAAGGCACTGTCTGAATTCCTCTAGTTTGATTACATGTTAGAGCTTGGCTGACTAGAACAGAGAGTTTTACCTTAAGACAGAGGAGAAAGAAGCCATGGTATGAGGCAGAGAAAATGGGCAGTCCATGTCTTCTACTTTGGGAGATTATGGAAAAGGGGAAAGATGCAGGGGAAGCCAAGGACCAGTCAAGGTCCTGGCTGTGCAGGATGTGTTGCAAAGGTCAAGGTGAGGGCCAACAACTCAGCAGAGCCAGTGACCCACTTCTCTACACGTCCCAGTGGTGGCTGCAGGGTCTAAGAGAAGCTCACCTAGTGGCTTCTTCCAATATGGCGCGAGGGGAGGGATGGTGACCCTGACGGAGAAACTTCTGGCCCCGTGGGCTCTCAACGTCTATGCACCTTGGGGAGCAGAGTTGCAGAGGCTGAGAGGGCTGGCAGGGAGGCCTGCGAGGGGGACAAAGAAGCCACTGATCTTTTATTATGATCACAATTTTGTAGATGAGGGAATCTGTGCAAGGTCACTCAGAGAGAAGAGATGGGATCAGTCAGACCTTAGTGGTCCCAGGGCCAGGGACCAGACCAGGGCAGGGCAGAGGCCAGAAAATTCTACATGTACGTGAGGACCACTCCCTACCCCAATCCCACTGCCATGAGGACCTTGAAAGCTCTCCTGAAGGAGAAGCCGAGAGGGTGGAAATCTGTAAAACTGTGTGTTTGACTCACCACTGCCTGAATGATCTAATGAGACTATTTAAATTGTTGGGTTAGACTGAGTTTACTAGATTGGCCTGCACTTAGTTTACTCATTACCCCTGGGGTGGAATCCATTAAAAATATATTAAGTCAATTAGAGGAAAAATACAGAAGCTTAATTTTTTGCATGTTTAACTGGAGTGCAAGTCAACTTACGACTTAACATCAATGCTAGCCTGGCTTATCAAAGGCACTATTTGGTCTAAACTTGAGATTCAGACAGTTCTGGATTGGAATTGCAGCTGAGCTACTACTCACTAGCTATTTGACTTTGAACAACTTATTTAACCCTCGAGGGCTTCAGTTTCTTCACATGTAAAATGATGATCATGAGTGTATGTTCTTTAGATCAGAGGCCAGAAAACATTTTCTATAAAGGTCCAGAGAGTAAATATTTTAGGCTTTGCTGGTCATGGAATCTGTCGCAACTATTCAGCTCTGTGGTTGAAGCACAAAAGCAGCCACAGGTGATACATAAATGGTGAGCCTGGCTGTGTTCTAATAAAACTTTATTTACAAAATCAGACAGAGCTGATCAGGGGAGTCCTTGCCATGGTGAGGACTGGGGACAAGGATGACGTCTCCAGCTTTTCATGTTCCCCACGCAGCACTCTTTGTGTTCCTCGATCCAATACTACACACACAGGCTTTACTTAGAATGGAGTCAAACACATGTGGACCAGCAGTCGGCACTTACAAAGCTACAGCCCTTTTTTTGTATTTGTGAATTAAAGCGTGAATGTAGCACAGTGGATGAGAGTATACTCTTTGATGCCAGATTTTCCTGGGTTCAAAGCCAGGCTCTTCCACCTGCTGGCTGTGTGACTCCAGACAAGTTCCTTAACCTCTCTGTGATGCTATTGCTCCATCTATGAAAAGGGTATAATGATCGGAACTGTCTTGCAGGACTTGTGAGGACTAAGTGAGAAAATAGGTATAAAGCTCTTAAAAGAGCACCAGCACTGGGCAAGTGCCATGTAAGGGATAGATGTAATTAGCATTTTCTGTGTGATTTTAAGGCAAAAGACATGAGCTCTTTGGGCCTCAGATTCCTCTTAGTATTGACCCTGCACATTGGTTATGAAGATGAGATGCAAAAATTTACATATGACGTAAACTATCCAGACATACAAACTAAAATGACGGGGGGATCCTTCTCCCCAGCTGCAGTGAAGCTGAGCATCTTGAAGACAGTGCAGTGCAGTGGTTAAAAGTGTGGGTTCTGGATTAGGATTGCCAGATTTAGCAAATAAAAGTACAGGACAGGGCTTCCCTGGTGGCGCAGTTGTTGGGAGTCCACCTGCACGTTCGTGCCCCGGTCCGGGAAGATCCCACATGCCGCGGAGTGGCTGGGCCCGTGAGCCATGGCCGCTGAGCCTGCGCGTCCGGAGCCTGTGCTCCGCAATGGGAGAGGCCACAGCAGTGAGAGGCCCGCATAACGCAAAAAAAAAAAAAAAAAAAAAAAAAAAGTACAGGACACTGTTCCCTTGAAATTTGAATTTCAGAAAAACAAAGAATAATTTTTTAGCATAAGTATACCCCATGCAATATTTGGGATATCCTTATGCTTAAAAACACTGTTGCTCTCTGAAAGTCAAATCTAACTGGGCATCCTGAATTTTTAACCCTAGTCTGGAGGTGAACTATGTAATTGTGTTCTCAACCCAGGTCTTAATCGCTGAACAAATGTGAACAAGTCACCTGACTTTGCCACTCTCTAACAGTGTGACCCAGAGAAGCCCTCAAACTCTTTGTGACTCCATTCTCTTGTCTGTGAAGTGGGGATACGAGAGTGTCTGCTTCACAGGCTCGTGACATACTGGGTGCTGGGGAAACAGTGGTGACCCACAGACACAGCCCGTGGAATGAGAGCTCCCTCCTGCCATGGCCTCCTTCTCCACCCACGACTTTAATGGTTATAGAAGTTCCACGCCTTTCATTTCCTAACAGCCATTGAGCTTTTGTTTGAATTCACTTATTTTTCCTTTACAAATGGCCACTTATCCCTTCCTCTGCGCCATCACGACTATAAATCATTGTCTGTGATTCCATGCTTAGAAAGAGCCAGGGCTAGAACCTACTCATTGGAGGGTTTTACTGGGTTATTTATTGTGACAGAAAATGCAAATGCATTGGCAGTAAACATCAGGGCAAAAAGCTACCTCAGCAGTACGCACAGAACGTAAATGCAGATGGAAACGGTGGGGAGAGATTGTCATTTTTAGTAAGTAGAGCAGATACTCCACTTTGCTGAAAATATGGAATGCCAGAAAATTCTCCTGAATTTCTATGTTACTGAAAGACAATTAAAGTTGACCTGCTTCTTCTTTCAGGACCCTGGAATGACATTATACTTCACTATATTTGGTGCTATGCAATGTGAAAAGCTGATAAAATAGCAAATAAAAATGAGAAAGGGATTATGGGGAGAGCAGAGCTTTACTGAGTCATATCTACTCCCATCACCTGCAGGGAGGATCCTCCCTCAGTGCTGGCAAATTTCCCTTTTCTTCTGGTCTATCTTATACCAAAAGATCTTTTCCAAATGGTTAAGAATATGTTCCCCGGGTCTCTGTGGACGACTTGCAAACAGAGTTAAGGAACAGGGAGCTGAGCTCCCCAGATCCACTCAAGGATCAAGAAACATTGCCTTATCCTGAGCTGTTGATGGTGGCAGAGAAAAGGCTGCTTTCCTTCTCCTGAGGTTGCCCTCCACGTGGAGGAAGCCCAGGAGCATTTATTCCTGGCACCAGCGTGTTGGCTTTCTCTCTCCACCCTGGAAAGCGGGGTGAGATGTCTGAATGCAATTGGTGACTTGGGATGAGAAATTGGACGTGCTAAACCCAGTCACACCCTCTCCCTCCTGGTCTGCCTGCAGAGAGCAAGCGTGTCCCTTGCTCCTCCAAACTGTAAGTCTGTGACAGTCTGTTTTGGGGGTCAGTGTTAAGAAGCCCACTTGCCCGCAGATAAGTCACAGTCTCTGAAGTGACCCTTATCAGTTATAGAGGTGCTATTCTGGCATTTTCCTATTTCTCAATGGGAACAGCTTTCAGACAGAGAACAGGGGCTTGTGTCTTAGTCTGTTCAGGCTGCTAGGACAGAATACCATAGACCGGGTGGCTTAAACCACATTTATTTCTTGCAGTTCTGGAGGCGGGAAGTCTATGATCAAGGTGCTGACAGATTTGTGTCTGGTGAGGACCTGCTTCCTGGCTTGCAGACGGCTGTCTTCTTGTTATATCCTCATGTGGCAGAGGGAGAGATCCCGTGTCTCCTCCTCTTTTATAAGGGCACTAATGACATTTTTGTTGTTGTTGTTGTTGTTTTGTTGGTTTTCTTTTTGTGGTACATGGGCCTCTCACTATTGTGGCCTATCCTGTTGCTGAGCACAGGCTCCGGACGCGCAGGCCCAGCGGCCATGGCTCACGGGCCCAGCTGCTCCGCGGCACGTGGGATCTTCCCGGAACGGGGCACGAACCCGTGTCCCCTGCTTTGGCAGGCGGACTCTCAGCCACTGTGCCACCAGGGAAGCCCACTAATGCCATTCTTAAGGGCTCCACCTTCATGAGCTAATCACCCCCCAAAAGCCCCACCTCCAAATATCATCCCATTGGGGATTAGGCTTCAACATATGAATTTTAGTGGGAAACATTCAGTCCATAGCAGCTAGTGACAGGTTTACCTCAAAGCCCAAGAGTTGACAAAGATGTCTCTGAGGTATCCTGGATGGTCTTCAGAGCATCGCTACCTTTCTCTAGGTCAACCACAACCCACAAGCCTCCCTGTCACTAAGAATTCTTCTTGGGAGTGGTTAAGGAAGTTAAGGCAATTGCATTCCTCTTCCACACTCAATTCACAGTCAAGATTCTGATCATATGTCTTCAGGTAACCTCTCCTGATTTTTTTAGGTAAACTGAATATTTTCTCCTTTTAATTTTAATAAAGCTGTTTACTCAGGAGGCATATACCAACCTAGGAATGAACTATTTGTGGAAATGGCACCTGTCCCTTAAACAATGTGTGTGTGTGTGTGTGTGTGTGTGTGTGTGTGTGTGTGTGTGTGTCTGATGTGGCATGGTGTGTGGTGGAGTGTGGTATAGTGTGGTGTGTGTGCATGTAGTGTGTGTGTGATGTGGTATGTATGTGTGGGGCTGTGTGGCATGTGTATATGTTGGCTATTAAACTTCCTCAAATTAATGGACTCACTTGGCAACAATCTCATTCCTATAAGCCAATAAAAACATTATATAGTTATTCATTACTGCACAACAAATTACTCTCAAACTCAGCAGCTTAAAATAATAACACTTATTATCTCAGTTTCTGTGAGTCAGAAATGCAGGAGTGGCTCAGTGGCACAGGGCCTCTCATGAGGCTGGAGTCAAGATGTTGGCCAGGTCTGCAGTCATCTGAAGTCTTGACTGAGGTCGACAGATCCACCTCCAAGGTGGTTCACTCACATGGTGCTGGTGTTGGCAGGAAGCCGCAGTTCCTCCCCCATGGGCCTCTCAACAGGCTCCTTAAGTGTCCTCACAACATGGCAGCTGGCTTCCCAGAGTGAGCAGTCCAAGAGAGAACAAGAAGGAAGCCACAGTGCCTTTTAAGACCTATTCTCAGAAGTTACACACTGACACTTCCACTACATTCTGTTCCTTAGAAGCGAGTCACTAACTACAACTTGCACCCAGAGAGTGAAATCAGGCTCCAGCTCCTGGGAGGGGGGAGGGAAATCTAAGAATTTGTACACATATTTTAAAACCACCGTGAGTAACATGGTGCAGAAAGAGAGTAGCAAAGTAAGAATCTTAAAATTTTCTGAATTTACTACAGCAGCAATAAAATATATGAATGTTTGAGCGTTAGTGATTCTTTCCCTCTACTGTTGTCCCAGAAGAACTGAGGTGAAGAAATGGGAAAGAGGACCAGGCAGTGGATGACAAGGTGATGGAGGGGAGGTTTTTGGAACAGTGGAGACTCAGGACTGGGGCTGCTGCTGGGGGTAAGCTGTTGGAGAGTGAAGGGCTTGAGGGAGACTGGATTTAGGAAGCAGTGTGTAGAAGGTTATGAACAGGCTTTCCACTCCTTTCAGGGACACAAGTAGAGATCAGAATCACTCGTGTTAACTCTTTGGTTTGGGGCTGTTTCATTTAGTGCTACACTGTGGTGAGACTGGATCACATGGGCCTCATTATTTACTCGGGTTACATTCACACTTCCAGAGAATTTTCACCATGAACGTGAAATGGCAAGGAAATACTATTTTTAAAGCTTCTTAAATGCTTCTGCCTCTTACTAAAGACTTTTGTATTCTTGGTATCTAGCACAGCACTGTTCACATAGTGGGTACTCAATATGATCGGAAAAGAATCAAGTGAAAAAGTTCATTTGGATTTTCACATAATTTATGAACCAAGATGCTATAATCCAAAGGAACAGAGGAACAAGGTAAACTTGAAATGAAAATATTTTGGAGTTGCAACGTGTCCAGAATTCTTAGGTGGGTCAGCAAAAACAAAGGCAGGAGATCAGGAGCGAATCACCCCAGGGGTGAGCAGAGTTGCGCTTGGGGCCAGGCAAAATGTCAAGACTGCTATTTTTTCCCGAGGCCACAACCTTACTTTCAGATGCTCTTCAGGCCTACTGCCCTTGAGAGCAAATAGGGAGATGACAGAGCTAACTGGGCTGCCGACACAACCTGGAATCTCCCAGCCCTACTGCTGGAGATGTTGACTGGGGCTCTGGGTCATTTCTGGGGATGCTGGATGGGGGGAGGTGGGGTCTGGAGGGCACGGCCGGTTTCTAGTAGACTTTCTGGAGCAGAACCTGGAGATGTATGTAGGAGAATGTTCTCCAGGGCTCACATATAATTTCAGAAAGGCCTGGGGATTCTGGCGTGGTTCCTCCATTACTGTGGACCTCTTTGCCTGTGTTGCTTTGGTTTGTTGTCTGGGTGAAGGAGAATCTCAGGTTTACCAACAGGCTGCCTGGAGCAGAGGCCAAGAGGTGGGGTTCGCCAAAGGCCTTCAGTCTCAGCTCTGCTACCAGTTTGTTGGAAGAAGTCATTTGTGCCAATTAGACACGGTTAGTAAAGGGCTGTAGTGTCTGGGAGATAGGTAGAGAAGCCAATTGCAAGAATAGGTGATCAATGCAAGTAACACATTACTTATGCCTCCAGTTCTTTTTAGAGAATTAGTCCCCCTCAGTCAGCTCTCTGAGAAACAGAGAAAATAAGCGTGCTTGCCTTGCTAATGGGCACATGGTCAGAAAATAAGCACGCTTGCCTTGCTAATGGGCACATGGTCAGGACCGGGCAACTTGCACAGAGCATTTTAGTTCCAAGATGAAATGCGCTGAGAGACTGGGATGAATGAGCTTCTGACTTGCAGGTGTGGAAAAATTCAGTCCTTTCCTCCACGTCTCCACTAACACAAAACAATCATGAAAAGGAACGAGGCCCTTCTCCCCTCTATCCTGGTCAAGAGTTCTTGCCCTGGCATGAAGTGACCTTTTCTCCTACAAATTTGTTATCTGTATTTATAGCTCATGTTCCACTGGAATGCACTGGTCAAGGTTGTTCATGACTAGTGTCTACTCTGATCAGCAGGGCATCCATTCTATTTGGCTGGTGCCTGTTTTGGACACAGTCTAAGGTGATCTGTCTCCAGGAGTCATGCTCTTTATAATTCCCTCCCTATGAGTGAGGGTGGGACCTGTTTCAAATCAATAACAGGGCAAAGGTGATGGAATGTCATGCCCAAGATTCCTGATGACCATGAAGAAACCAACAGTTCATGTTGTGAAGACAGCTATGGTGAAGGTCAGTGGCCTGGAGCCATGAGGGGCCTCGAGGAGCTGGAAGTGTCCCCCCAACCACAGCCAGCAAGAAATGGGCCCTCAGTCCCATAATCACAAGGAAATGAATTCTACCAACCATCAGAATGAGCTTGAAATCAGATCTTTTCCTAGCTGAGCCTCCAAATGAGAATGTGGTCTGGCTGACACCTGATTGTAGCCTTGTGATGCCCTGAGCAGAGGACCTGGTGAGACAGGCCAGGACTCCTGACCCACGGGAACTGGAAGCTGATGAATGTGCTTCTGTTTTAGCCACCACATGTGTGGTCATTTATTAAACTAATTCAGGGCACACGCCATACCAATAGTTAAATATTTGGTTGTCACCCTTACTTGTCCCATTCATTGCACAGTTAGTCACACACTGTTTTGCAGAATATTCCTTAAACCTCATATTGTAACTATAGCTTCGTGCAATTATGACTTTTCCTCTTCACTGGATTGTAAATCCAATGAGGGCAAGAACTCTGGTCTTGTATTTTTTAAAAAGCCCCACAGCATATCAAAGTACCTGACACACAGTGGGGACACAGTCATACGTGATTTGAGGTTTTGACCCTTCATTTGTTCAACTAAACCAAAGGGGTCTTAGATTAAAGGCAGGTGGCCGACTTTGACTGCATGACTACTGGGTACCCGGTTAGACCTCAGACATGCAGAGAACAAATCAGAAGTCCTGACCTGAAGTTGATCATGGCTCAACACAGCCAATGGGATCTTATAATCTCATCTCCTTCTCACCAGCAGAATCAGAAAATACCCAAAGATCCCTAGAGTTCTTTGTCAATCTGTCAAGATTACGATTCTGCTGATCCAGCCAAGGTATAACCGTAAAAGTTCTTCAGTGACTTTTTAGTTTGCAAGTAGAAGAGGCACCTGCCATGCCCATCTTCCACGTAAACGGGGCGGAAGCCACCACGAGAAATGGGCATGTGCTGCCCTTCCTCAGTAGCCCATTGTGGGCAGCCCTTCAACTCCACGACTCAAGGGGCTCTATCCAGATTCAAGCAGACCAGAAATCAAAGCCATATTAGGCACAGGTTACTTTTTATTCACAGGCTTACAGAATATATTGAATTAAGAGGCAAGTCATTCGTTAAGTCTATTTACCAACAAGAGCTAAATATATATTCAGCCTTAAAATTCATCCATGGTAGCTTGCATTGTATTGTAGATTGCAAAATCTGCTTTCATATACATATCAACTATTCTTATTTGGCCTAAGTTATGCATTTAAAATACATAGAAATGGTACCAAATGGCATATTGGCCAGTTTGTCCCAGGTCTTATACATTCCTGATAGTCAAAGAGATTGATAGGGAATGCATAGTTTCCTACTAGAAAAAAGGCGGATTCTGATACAAGCAATGGAATGATGTCAGGATAGGAGTGCCTCCGTGTAGATCTCAGTAGCTTTACAATATAATTCTTATTTTAAATTGCATTACGCTTGGTTCTCTTCATTAACGATTGGGATGCTGTTAAATTTGCCTGGTCTTTCCACACTCTACTAGCTCGGTTGAGGCAAAGGAAACCATTAATACTTTTTCTTTACTTCCACTTTATTTCTACTTTCCCAAGAGAGTTTCCTCCACAGCCATCTGCCCCGCTTTTCTGCCCATTCCATTATCCCCCAAGTCTGGGCCACCTTGCTCACTGCATCAACTTCTAGATTATAGCATTCCACTCCAGAATGCTGTTTAACAGATTCTTTGACTACGGCCTAATTAAAGAATTCTCTTCCAAAACCACGAGCGAAGGCCTGATACCTCTGCAGAAGAATCAGGAAGCTGCCTAAGGACATTTTCTTTAGATGACATGCAAATAGACTCCCCTCCTGCAGACCTTCATCTCTCTTTCATTATACCCAGGTCGGAGAAATTTCCATCGTGAGTGTTCCTGGCAGCCAAACCTCCAGCATCCCACGCTGATTTCTTGCCTAAAAATACACAGCCTCTCACTCCATGGGGAAGAAAACTGCAACACTGCCATTTCCAGCACGCTCCCCAAAGGCTGATTACGGCCCGGGAGCAATTCATCATCACTCGTGCATTGGAGGTTTTAGTTTTTCCCTCATGGAACTCTTCTTGTTTATCTTGTGGACATTGTGACAAGAACCAGATGTGTCTCAACTTTAACATCCCTCCCATAGCTATCTGGGGAAGGGGTTGGGGAGAAACTATCATGCTAGCTAAAAACCCTCCTTAGAACTGAAAATTATCTATAACTTCTGGCAGACTTTTAAGAGGGTCTTGCTTGTAAGAGCAGTTCTGTACTGTTTAATTGTTAAATGGACCGGTTGATGGAATGGTGTCTGTTCAGCACGATTTTCCCTCTATCTATGCACATTTTGTTGCATTTTTTAGTTTATCTCAAAGTGCTGCTATATTCAAAATTGGGATAAAAAGTCTTTACTGGGAGGGCATGGCAGTGTCACAGAAAGAAAATACAAAGCCTGCTGTTCAGAGGGAAAGCTCTAGCTCTGCCACTCACAACTGGATAACCTTGAGCGATTGACTTAAGGTTTTCTGTGTCTATTTCCTTCTCTCTGAAATTAGAATAACGTATGCCCTCCAATATGCCTTCAAAAACTGAAGAACTATTTATGAACAACTGAGATGAACACAAATGTACATCGAAAAATATAAAGTTTTGCCAAAATGCAGGGTGGTCTTATTATCCATTGCCTGAGAACACAGTGATACTCACACCTAAGGCTTGTTTTTAGAGTGTTCGTGAGAGATGTATTCCTGACCCCGTGGAGTTTGGGGACAAGTCCTCAATTTAAGGCTGTGTGGCTTGGCCACATGGCCATGTGGAGGGACTCGATCTGGGAGCCTAGACGCTGAGATTATAAAGAAGAAACAAACTGAGAAGATGTGGGTAATGGGAAGGAATGGAGATGCAAAGGCAGACTCTCTAAGGCCAGCTCCACAGGGGATGGGCCCACGTGTCTCTCTGCTTTGGGTTTCTGTTGCTGCTCTTTGGGGTTTTTTTGTTTGTTTGTCTTCCATTATTACTGGAAGAAAGCTTCTTGCAGAAATTCTTTCTTGGGGTTCTTGGGATGGAGCAGTAAAATTAACGAAGCAAAGCTTCCGCAGCCTCCCGTCAAGAACATCTCTGCTGTTTCGGTAAGTTGGCCAGAACAAATACCTCCTCCCTTAGCACCGGGACTGTACATTGCAGCCTCCGATGTTGTCTGCAACTTTTAAAAAAGAAAAACTGATTGTAGCCGAGTGGGTTTCCCACCCTCTCATCCCCACACCCCTCCCCATCCCCAGTTGCTTTAGCTCTTCCTTTCACTCTCCAGTATCTCATCTGGACTTAGCAAGTCCCCCCACTCCCAGTCCCGCCCCCTTTGCTCCCTGGTTTTCCAGATTCCAGGCCACGGTTCCCAGCATGATGAGTGCAGAGGGCGGCCCCTAACTCCGCCCTCAGAGGTAAAGGCTGGGAAGGTGGTCACTGCTGCATGGAGGCAGCACTGAGAAAAGATGCTCCTGCTGTCTCCTCTACGTTTCAACCCGGCACGAGTGCTAGGACAATCTAAATGTCTCTTACACTCCTTGCCAAGTGCGCATTTTTCCACCCAGGCTTGTTGCCTGAGGGGCTCCGTGCGCCAGAAAGCATAGCTTGCCCGTCTTGACAGTCAGAGGAAAGGCAGATCAGCCTCCGATGTGAGGATCTGGGTATTTCTAGTCAATGCAAATAAACCAGGAAGGCAAAAGAACATGGAAGAAAGAGTGATTTGTGCTTAAAAATGAAAACAAACCACTTTTTTCTTGTTTGCTCCATGGTTAGTAGGAAAGTTTCAAGCAGCAGCGTTACTATGTGTGGGTGAATTAGTTCGGCTGGAAGCCCTGAGCCTGCAGTCCCACAATGTTCCCAAGAGCGCTGCTGTGACATGGCCACATCGTTCTCTAAGTGCTGTTTATTGCCTCCATCTGCACTGCTCAAAGTCTGGAAACAACAAACACATCCATATTTGTGACAAAACATCTACCTACTCATGACTTGGCAAACAATCATTAAAAAACAGCAATACAGGGCTTCCCTCGTGGCGCAGTGGATAAGAATCTGCCTGCCAATGCAGGGGACACGGGTTCAAGCCCTGGTCCGGGAAGATCCCACATGCCATGGAGCAACTAAGCCCGTGCGCCACAACTACTGAGCCTGCGCTCTAGAGTCCACGAGCTACAACTACTGCAGCCCGTGCACCTAGAGCCCGTGCTCCACAACAAGAGAAGCCACCGCAGTGAGAAGCCCGTGCACCACAACGAAGAGTAGCCCCCGCTCGCCGCAACTAGAGAAAGCCTGTGCGCAGCAACGAAGACCCAACACAGCCAAAGATAAATAAACAAAACAAAACAAACAAACAAACAAAAAGAGCAATACAATACAAGGTGACTGTGCTACTTTCACAGCCACAAGAGAACTTGTTGGGTTTCTCTTTGAGAACCACTCTTGAAAGCACTCATTTCATATTCTCTGAAGAGAACCAGCTAACCAGGCAGACTATCTACCTGGAAACTTCCACAAAACCAGACCCCATGAGCTTCCTAAATGGGCCACACCAGAGAGGCCATCTTGTCCCCTGCGTGTGGACCGGGGTTCAGTATGTCTGGCTCCAAATCTGGTCCCTCTGGATCAACCTGAGACCCTTCCCACCCCCAGCCCCAGCCTGTACCGGATGAGCCCCTGCCAGCACGTCACCCTGTGTAAGGGCATGGGTTTCCTCTGCAAACGTGCTGGGAGAGGAAGGGGCATCGCCATCACGAATACCCGGGGTTCTGCAATTTGGTGCCACAGCACCTTCAGAAGGACTGGAGTGGCAGCAGCAATATAAGCAAGTCGACAAAGCAGGACTGTGACTTGAGTAGGCGGGTAGGCAGATGGGCAGGTAGGTAGGCTGGTATTCAGTTACTTGAAATATTAAGTTGCCCAGAGGACAAAGACATGCATCCATCACAGAATCATCCTCTAGGCAAGAAACACAAGAGAAGGAAAAGACCTACAATAACGAACCCAAAACAATTAAGAAAATGGGAATAGGAACATACATATTGATAATTACCTTAAATGTAAACGGACTAAATGCTCCCACCGAAAGACACAGACTGGCTGAATAGATACAAAAACAAGACCCATATACTTGCTGTCTACAAGAGGCCCACTTCAGACCTAGAGACACATACAGACTGAAAGTGAGGGGATGGTAAAATATATTCCATGCAAATGGAAACCAAAAGAAAGCTGGAGTAGCAATTCTCATATCAGACAAAATAGACTTTAAAATAAAGACTATTAGAAGAGACAAAGAAGGACACTACATAATGATCAAGGGATCGATCCAAGAAGATGTAACAATTGTAAATATTTATGCACCCAACATAGGAGCACCTCAATACATAAGGCAAATGCTAACAGCCATAAAAGGGGAAATCGACAGCAACACAATCATAGTAGGGGACTTTCACACCCCACTTTCACCAATGGACAGATCATCCAAAATGAAAATAAATAAGGAGACATAAGCTTTAAATGATACATTAAAAAAGATGAACTTAATTGATATTTATAGGACATTCCATCCATCACAGAATCATCTCTAGGTTTCAAAGAACATCAAGACTTGTATAAAAAAGCCCTCTCTGACTCCACAAAGCCTTACTTCAAAAATTCTACCAAATGCTCAATAGATGAAAATACCTGTTCTATTGCTCTAAAGGACAGAATAAAAAGCACCATTCAGTCTTTGGCCTGTCTGCTGGTTACCCACAAACTCGAAGGATGGGTCCAGAGAAGCAGATGAGTCATGGAGAGCATCAAACAAGCACAATTGCTCTGGCCACCATGCGGGTCATCTCTGAACCCCAAGAAGAGGGGGAAACTTCTTTGTCTCACTCCTGGGTCCACAGCCTGTGATGGACCAATACACGTGTCAGCAGAATATTTTTTCTGTAGCAGAGGAAGCAATGCTAAACGTTATTTTGTTAACACACCCGTGATGAACATCCATCTATATGAGCCAATGAAACAGTCAAGGCTCTGCTATTAGGGGGGATTCAGGAAACAGGGAAGGCTCAAAATAGCATTGCTGAGTGTTATCAGATTTTTAAACTAATCATCAGCAAATCTTTTCAGCTGACTTTGGCTTTAAGAGTTCTTACCCACTAGATTGCTAAAATGGAATGAGAAGGGCCCATAGTGTGTTTGGTCTTTTTTTGTTTTTATTTCATTGTAAGAGCTGTCCCATCTTATCCGATTTTCTCCTTCCTCATTAAAAAGAAAAAAAGGCGCATTGTTTCCTTAGATGGTAAGACTTAACGTTGTACCGTTTTCTCAGTAATTACAGGCTTTCAGATGTGTTTTTAAGTGGGAGAATGGACATGTCATGCAGTTAGCCAATAAATGCAATCCCTGATTAAAATATGACTTCTAAAAGTTTGAAAACTTCTAACTACTTCCCCAGTGCATTTGTAATTTCAGACCTGTGAACCTGGATTCTTTTTTCCCCTTGGTCCTCTCCCGTGACAGCTAAAGCTACACGTCTTTTAAATTCACCAATCACACCTTCACAAACTTAAGTCAACAACTATGTGTTCAAAAATCTTTGTCTTCCCTTTGAAACTGGATGCAAAAAAGAAATCTCTCCTGTCAGTGGAGACGGCTGTGAAGGAACGAGGCGCCTGCACATATATCTCCTTAAATTTTTTGAAGAGCTGCTTCTCTTTATCCCACTGGTATATCTGGGAGAACGTATAGTCACTCCCCAGGGCCAGGTAGTGATTCTCTTTAAAAGAAAAGGGCTGCAGGGTCATGGCCCCCCGGGATGGGAGAGCCTGGACCTCCACAAACTGCTTACTATTCCACCTCATGACCCTTGAGTCCCCGATGAAGCGGGTGAGGGAAAGGTAGAGGGCGTTCTGCATCCGGAAGCTCTTCACGGCCAGCACATCCTCCATGTTGGGGATGTCGCTGTGGGGGACAAACTTCTTAGAGCTTTTATTCCACTGGAGGATGATGGGGACCTGGGAGCGGCTGGAGAGGATCAGGTGTGATTTGCCGTCTATTTCAACAAACTCGGCGTCCGTGTCCCTGAACCACTCGTGCAGAGACTGGTACGAGTAGAATCCTTTGCTGTTCCATTTATACACGGTCGACAGACCGGCTTTGGAGCTGTCTGCAATGACAAAGAACGTCTCGTCCTCGATCTGAAACAGCTCGATGTCGTTGGGCTTGGAAATGCGAGAGACTTCTATGTCCTGGAATTTGACAAACTTGGTCCAGCTCTCGTCGTATCTGTAAATGTGGGAGCCGCCGAAGAGCTGGGCCACCACCACAAAGACCTGGTCGTCGATGAGGATGGCCTTACAGCCCACGATGGACTGACCTGCGCTCCAGAAGAGGGGAGATGGGGTTAGGGCAGCCACCGTGAGAAACACTCGTCCAGAGTCAGAGAAAGACAAATATTATATGATACCACTTATATGTGGAATCTAAAAATAAAACAAGTGAACTTATTTATAAAACAGAAACAGACTCACAGACATAGAAAGTACACTTATGGTTACCAAAGGGGAAAGGGGGTGGATAAATCAGGAGTATGGGGTTAACAGATACACCCTACTATATATAAAACAGGTAAACAACAAGGACCTACTGCATGGCACAGGGAACTATATCCAATACCCTGTAATAATCTATAATGGAAAATAATCTGAAATATATATATACACACACACACACACACACATATATAAAACGGAATCACTTTGCTGTACATCTGAAACTAACACAATATTGTAAATCAACTATAGTTCATTTTTTTAAAAAAAAAAAATAACAAAGAACAATGAACAGAGTAAATATTTATTTATGTAAATCTAAACTATATATAGCAAAAATTTCTTTAGGTAAATTAACTGTATTGAATAATAATATATTAAACAATCAGAATATTTTTGCGTTTAATCAAGAGAATGAAAAGGATAAATCTTTATGTAAATCTAATTGGTACAAAACAATAATAAAATCTTTAGGTAAATAAAAAAAAATGCCCGTCCACAGTGAAACTGGAACCCTTATGAACTGCTGGTGAGAAATATAACATGTTCAGCCACTGTGGAAAACAGTATGGCGATTCATCAGAAAATTTAACAAAGAATTCCATATGATCCAGCAATTCCACTTCTGGGTCTGTACCCAAAGAACTGAAAGCAGGGTTTTGAAGAGATATGTGTACGCCGTGTTCATAGCAGCATTATTCACAATAGCCAAAAGGTGGAAACAACCCAAGTGTCTACTGATGGATGAATGGATAAACAAAATGTGGTATATACACACAATGGATTATTGTTACACCTTAAAAAGGAAGGAAATTCCGACACATGCTGTGTCATGGATGAATGTTGAAGACATTATGCTAAGTGATATAAACAGTCACAAAAAGACACATAGTGTATGATTCCACTCACATGAGGTACCTAGAGGTGTCAGATTCATAGAGATAGAAAGCAGAAGGGTGGTTGCCAGGGTCTGAGAGGAGGGGAGAATGGGGAATTACAGTTTAATGGGTACCGAGTTTCAGTTTTTCAAGATGAAGAGCTCTGGGGATTGATGCATTTATTGAACCACCCACAAACACAGTTAAGACGGTAAATGTTATGTTATGTATATTTCCCCACAATTAAAACAAATAGTTTTAAAAGTACCTCCATCGAAATAGGTAAGTGTTGGTCACCTGGGCCTCTGGCATCTTTGGAGGCAGGTGTATAATTCAGGAAATTCACTAAGACACCAAGCGAATTGTCTGCATGCTATTCCCGACTCCATAGGGGAGAATGAGGCATTTAAACGGGTTTCTTCTCTTGGGGGGTAAAAAGCTAGGAGTCAGGACTTAGAGGCAGGAAAAAAAAAAAATGTAATGAGAGCTCTTGAGGACGTTTGACCTTTTCTGATTTCTGAAGCTGAGCGGAGGCAGAACAGACCAGTGTTAAACCTTGTGACTCTAGACCACACGGCCCAGCACCTCATAAGCTTTCTGACCCTGTGGCAGTTCCCTCAACTCCCTGTGCTCAGGCTCCTCCCCTACCAGATGCGACTAAGGATGCTGCCAGCCCTGACCTTACACACCCGCTGTAAAGACTACCTGAGAAATTTCACGGTCAGGGTTTTTAGCACAGAGCTTGCACACACAGGAAGTGATCAATAACTAGTTGCTCTCATTATTGGATCATTGAGGCAATTGAGATCACGAGCCATGATCTGAATGATCTAGCTCAGGCGGCACCAAACCAGAACTTTGCAGGAAAAGGGGAACATTTTCAGTCGTGACTGCCCTGTCTGGGTCACCTCCCATCACCTTCTCCCTATCTGCACCCAGACCCCCCACCCGCACCGTTCCAGCCAGACAGCAGTAAGACCACCCACATCTCAAAGAGTATTATTGGCCCGTCATCTAGGTCATTCAATTAAAAGTTATTTCTTTCTCCTAATTTTCTAGGCAGTTTGGACCAAAGTGAATTTGGTCTGTAAATTACAAGGATAATTACCCAATTTCTGTCCTCAGTATTAACATTGGGGGCAGACGGTTGGTGGATTTTCCGGTGGTATTTACTTTTCTCTTCCACTGCTTTGGCTTTCCTGCAAGAATCTGGTCCCTTTCCTTTGTTTAAAACTAATTATGGCATCTTTTCTGAGTATAAAGGTTTTTAATGTTCATCAGAGCAAATTCTGAAAATAATAATAGGTAAGACATAAAGGCACTATACTAAGCACTTTACATGCTTATTATATACTTAGCATACACTTAATTTTGTACCCTGTTTTATAAAGGCACAGAGAAGTTAAGTAACTTATACAAGGTCACACAGCTACAATGTGATGGAGCCTGGGATCCAAATCCAGGTAGTCTGGCTCCAGTCTACACTCCACCACCAATGTACCAAAAAGTACAAAGAAGAAAATCAAAATCACTTGAACTGCAAATGCTGAAATAACACTTAATATCTTGATATATTTAATTGCCAATCTCTGCACATATCCAAATGTGCCTTTTAAAAATAGATCTGGGCTTTTAGTGTACATGGATTTTTTATAACCTGCTTTTTTCCCTTGGCCACTATGTTGTGAACATTTTCCCATGTTATTGCGTCTTCTACAACTTGAGTTTTTAACACTACATGGTAATCCATTGCATGGAGGCACCATATTTTATTTAATCCCCTACTGCTGGACATTGCACTTATTTCCAGTTTTTCATTATTGTAAGTAATAGGCTTCCCTGTAGAGAAATCTGTGTTTGAAAACCACCTGGCAGTGCCCTTAAATGGAGAGATTGCGGGGTAGACATTGTGCACATTGTTAAGGCTTCTGGGTTTCAACTACCAAACTGCTCCTCAGAAACTGCACTGACTCCCCCCTGACAGCACTAACTGAGGTGCATGCTCCTCCTGAGTCCCTGGCTACGGAGGTCCCTTCTATCTAGAAGCATCCTGCAGCTATCCTGGTCTCAGCCGAGGGGCCGTGTGAGAAAGAATTCCTTTCTTGGAGATGCTCCCTAAAGCGTCCTCTTTCCAGGTGTAGCCTGTGGAGTTGTAGCTTATGGAGTTGTCAGCAGCAGCAGAAATCCTCGTGTGTGTGTGTGTGTGTGTGTGAATATGTGTTTTAATCTAGGAGGAGAGATGCTGCAACATACTTCGTGGGCAGAAATCAAAAGGCAAACAAAATGAACCAAAAGCAGGAGAGCTGAGAAGAGATGTAGAGAGAAAAAGGAGCAAAACCTGGCAGTGGCGGAGGGCGGCTCATGACCCTGGGTCTCCCTCTCTCACTAGAGGATGGATGTCCCTTTTGCACAATGCCCAGCAGGGCCACAGAGGGGGAAGCACGTGTCCCGCCCATTCCTCGGAGCCCCAGACTTGCCGGCCATGGATGGAGAAAATCCTGCCCAGCTCTTGCTGACTCTGGGATCACCCTGTGATCAAACGAGATGATAAATGAGGCATGCACAGCCCCATGAGGAGAGAACGGTCCACGTTTACCTTGGTCTTGTTCGAGGCAAGTGGTTCTGGGGCTGTGCCCTTGCTCATCCATTTGTCATCTGCCCAGCTCGTGTGAGCTGCAGGGCCTTCCTTCACACCAGGCTGAATTCCAGCAAGCCACACTCTTTCCTCCACAGAGCGAGCAAGGCCCCTACTTCTGTAACCACCCTCTTTCCCAGCCTCCCTCAGGCCATGCTCTGCTGGCCCTGGCACTCCTATGCTTTTGAAAGTTGTGGAGACAATTTTATTGAAGTCAAAGAATTAGGGTCTATGGGAGAAGGAGGGCTGTTCCTATTTTTTTTTTTCACTATAAAACAGAGACAATAAGTACACATTATGAGGTTGTGTAGCTGACGAAAGAAACAGCTTATAAATCACTGAGTATGTAAATGTGAGTTGCCTTCCTCTAAGTGAAAAATTATGTGATGAGATTTGTGTTTAATGGAAATTCATGCAATAAGGGAGCAGAGAAGGCAGACTTCATTCCAATCCGGTCATCAAGAAATGCTTCCTGTAGGAGGCTGCATTTGAGCCTGGAAACCCAGGTGAAGGGAGAAACAAAAGAGAGGTGGTTGAATTGTAAGATGTGATCAGAAATCAATGTGACAGGAATTTGGCAATATGTATTCGGAAATGTGTGTTGGGACCCTGATGTATGAAATCTGTGTGCTTTCATGAATTAAGAAGAGTAAGAGATCCAAACCTGGTGGATTTGCCTAGCGGTGGTAGCAAGGAATAATAATCAAATATCTATTTTTTATCCGCAACTGATATCCCAACACTTGTTGAGAACTTACTATACGCCAGGCCCCATGCTAAGTGTTATATAAGCTACCCAGTTAAATTCCCATGGGCCCAATACTATGATGATACCATTTTACAGATGGAATTCCCACTTTACAGATGAAAGGGGCTCATGGAAATTAAAACTTGCCCAAGGTCACCAGCTAGAAAGATCTAGAGACAGATTTATGAAAAACCAGTGTGATGTTGGAGTTCATAAACTTAACGAACACAATTTTGTAGCTCACTTCTTGGGCTTGGCTGTGAAGAGGATCCCAGTGGGCTGCATGTCCAGCTGCCCACCTCTCAGAAGATTCAGACTTCAACACTCAGAGGCCAAGGGATCCCTGGAAACCAGTAAGCTCCAGCCCTGGCTCTGGCCACACCCACTCTGCTCTCACTGACCACTTCCTACCCGCAGCTCTGCGGCCTCTGCTGGGTCCAGGCCATTAGCACTTGCCTGAATCCTTGCAATAGCCTCTCAACTACTTGCTCTGATTCCACTCTGGTCCCCTCCCCACACACGGACTACTCTCAGCCCAGCAGCTGGACACAACCCAGCATTCTGTAGCAGGCACCTGCATCTTCTATGCAGCCTGGCTGACCTCTGCACAAAGGCAAAAGTCCAAGTCCTTCGTAGGACCTGCAAGGCCCCCCGATCAGCCCTCTTACCTCTCTGACTTCGTCTCCTACAGCTGCCCCTGGATCATTCTGTCTAAGCCAAACCAGCCACCTGCCTGTTCATCCAACAGGAAAAATACCCTCCTGCCTCTGGACTGCTGCACTCACTCTTCCCTGTCTGGAATGTTCTCCCCGCTGTTCCCACCCTCCATGTGCATCAAGCCCTCATGTCCCGCAAGTTTTATTCAAACACCTTCTTAATGAGGCCTCTACCAGACAGTCTATCTAAAATTTCAGTCCTCTCATGCCAACACTTCAAATCTTTCCTCCCTGCCACCTCTTCCCTTCTTAGCATGCTGCCATCTAAGGTGTTGTACGTATTACAATTATTTGTCTTATTTTAGTGTCTCTCTCTCTCCCATTATAACACAGACTCCTTGAGGGTGGAGGTTTTCTTGTGACTTGTTCACTGCTACGGCCCCAGCACCTAGACTGGGCCTGGCTCAGAGGAAGCACTCAAGAAATCTTTGGGAACAAGTGAAAAAAATGAATGAATGACTTGATGAACCTAGGGGTGTGACCAGCTGCTGTACGTAGGAAGGGCAGGTGGAGGGCAATGCTGTCCCCTCCTACCAAGGTCAACCTGGGAGAAGGAAAGGGTGGGATGCAGCAGTGACAGGTCCCGGGCTCTGCCTTGGAAGTAACAGTGGAGTGGTTCAACATGCCTGAGCCTACATCTCTTCTTTCGGAAAGGTAAGGAGGAAGCCAGCATTAAGAACTGCCTGCTTGGGACTTCCCTGGTGGTGCAGTGGTTAAGAATCTGCTTGCCAATGCAGGAGACATGGGTTCGAGCCCTGGTCTGGGAAGATCCCACATGCCACAGAGCAATTAAACCCATGTGCCAAAACTACTGAGCCTGTTCTCTAGAGCCCGTGCTCCGCAACAAGAGAAGCCACCGCAATGAGAAGCCCACGCACAGCAACGAAGAGTAGCCCCAGCTCTCTGCAACTAGAGAAAGCCCACGCGCAGCAATGAAGACTGAACGCAGCCTAAAATAAATAAATTTAAAAAAAAAAAAAAAGAGAAAGAGGAAACACTTAAAAAAAAAAAAAAGAACTGCCTTCTCTGTGTCTGGCACTCACCCAATTCTCACAACATCCATGGGAGGTACATCTCCTGCCCATTTCACCGATGAGAAAACAGAGGCTCAAAGGCCACAGCTACTTCCTAGCACATGGCAGAGTCAGGAGTAGAATCCATGTTCGTAGGTTTTCATAGCTCTTTATAGTTCATATGCCTCCTCTCTCTTGAAGAGAGGTCACTTGTCCTCTACCTACGGGCAGGGAACCTGCAATAACACCTCAAACAGCTGTTATGAGCCCCAACGAGACTAACCCGAACCTGGCTCTCTGCAAGCCCACAACCAGCACCGGCAACAAGCGCTGGCCTCAGAACTCCCTGCACGAGAGCACGGCTTCACTCTGCTCCCACCTCCTCGTGTGAGAGGGAGGAAAGAAGGCAGAGGGGCCTGCTCATTCAGCCCTCACCGACCTTCCAGGTCAGAGAAAAGATGGAAGCAGAAAACCATGCGGGTGGTGAGTTCCTCTCTCACCTCGTTTCCTCTAACACGGACCGGCTTTAGGGTCCTGAGGCCTGGGCTCCCCTCCATAGGTTCACCTGCACCGCTCTGTGCTGAGTCTGCGCTTGGAGCGAGCGGGGCTGCTCCCAGGAATGTGGGCTCAGCACTGGGAGGCCAGATGGCATGTCGGAGCGTCAGGATCTACGTCTCATAGACCTCTCCGGGCTGCCAGATCAGCCTCATTAGCAGCTCTGCTCCCTGAGGGTGAACGATGCTCTCCCTGCATCCCTGCACCTGCTGCAAGGCCAGAACCTCCGTATCTGGAAATGCTACCTGGATACGCTTCTCTCCGCCCCAGCAAGACGCCGCTCGAACCAGAGAAGGAATCACTGAAGGAAACCCTCACATGGGGCAAGAGTTAGGCCACGTGGTGCTGTCTGTAAAGTCAGTATTAGTATCAGATTGCACTTTGATAAATGAGAAGTCTTTGAAAGATTATTTTGACTTTATCCACTGATTTAAAAAGCAAGTAGACAGTCCATTTTTAGTAGCGCTAAGACACTGGGATTCAATCATGGCCCCAAATGAAGCTCTAAGTCTTATCCCAAAGGCTTGAGTTAGGAAGCCATTTATGCTTATTTTGTATGTACTTATTAAAAGGAAGTCGTGATCACCAGAACTTCGCAAGGGGGCGATAGAAACAGCTACAGTGTGTGTGTGTTCGTGAGTGTGTGCATATGTGTACGTGAGCACGTGTGTGTGTGTGTGCATTAGCATATTCGTTAAGAGCTTACAAAAGTCAAAAGATTCATTTAGCTGCTAAAACGCTCCTGCAGTCTGAGGCTGGCATAACTGCTCAAATCAAGGGATTCTGGGAGTGACTTCTCACCATTTCAGGAAAATGCTTCCCACCACAGGCCCCCATCACCCTCTCCCTTTACAAAAGGATCACCAACAATAAACAGAATCACCACCTAAGGTTTCTGCTCTCGCCAATAACTGACCACGTCCAGACAAAGGTGGAGGGAAGAGGGTGGGCTGGAATGTGTTCCCAAATCAAACCAAGCCCGAGAGCCATGCTCCCTCTCGGGATAACAGAGAACATTTCTCCTCTCCCGGGCCTTAGGCCACGCTGAAACGAGGGCAGTACATCCAGTCAAAGCCATAACACACCTGTAATATTGTCATAGCTCCGGAAATTCATTTCGATGTGGTCCCACTCCAGCACCATGCAGTTCTCCATGCTGGGCTGAGCGATGGCCACGTACACATCATTCTTGGAGTTGAACGTATCCACTGAAACCGACTGGTAGGGCAGAGTCTGATGAACAACAAAATCTGGGAAGGGGTGTTTAAAAAAAAGTCTCCGTGAGCTCTCCTGTGGGCATTATGGACCGCCATTCCCCTTCTATCCTTTCTCTCATCAGTTCCAAAGAGGACTGGGGAGGGGGGAGGGCGGGAGAGAAGCGACACACATCATGGCATGTTTCACTCTGGATGAGTCCAGAGAGTTCTGGCTTGTGCAGAAATAGCAGACTGAACGCACAGCTTCTAATACAGCTTCCTTGAGATAAATAGCTCACAAGTCTGGCTAGAGGATCTCAAAGTTTTAAACAAATTTGGTGAGACCTGGCTTTCAGAAAGACAGGACAGAAAGGATACTGCAGGACAACATTCCTGAAACTATGGTGAAATTTACTCTATGAAGAAGGGCTGCTGTGGTCAAATTCCTTTGGGGAATGCTGTTCTTTTTAGCTCTCTCAGAATAGTCCAGGTAGTAAAGAAAACTAAAAGTAAATTCCCCAAAGGGCACGCTGCAGTTTTGGAAATCAAACCAAACTCTTTGACGAGGTCTTGGAGGTTGATAAAGCCCACTGTGCGGGGAAGTTAACCTAGGTGTGTTTACTGGTTACTGGATTGGTAGCAGTGCTAAGTACGGCTGTGCCTGGGATCTGGGTACTGCTCTGCAGCTCAGGGAGCAGTTACAGGAGATCTATTAGATTTTCCAGCAATATAGACGCCATCCTATTTAAGCACGCATTCTGCTCTTACACTTAGTGGCAAGTCAATACCCATCATCTGTGTCGCTCCCTGAGCTACAATGACTCACTCTGTGAAATCTAGGTACGGAATGTACAGTCTTACCAAGAAACAGGGTTAGCATGCCCTCGGATGCAAGAACGGTTAGTGTGTGCAGTAGCTAGGGAAACAATGGAGAAAGAAGTTTTTTTAAAAAAACAAAATACTAATAAAGTTTAAGTTATTTCTTTGGCCAGAGATCTTTCAGGGTGCACTGCTTCTTAGCAGGCTAAAAGTACCCAGGGTAAATTGAGGGTGGACGTCTGGCTTAGGAAAGTAGTTCCTATGAGAAAATCCTGGCTTCGCCCACCTCTTCCCCCACCCAATCCTTATCCATGCCCACTGAAGTCCCATCTCCTCTTGCAAAGCTGCCCTGACCAGTCCAATCAGGGACCCTTCCTAACTTGCTGGACTCATAACCAGGCAATGTTGTTTACATATTATTATTTACTAGGGTTTAGTCTCCAACATAGAGACATCAGGGTCTGATCTGAAGAAATGGGAGAGATCTTAGAGCCAGAAGCTGAAGCTCAGAGAGGGTGTATGCCCGGCCACGGACACACAGCCAGCGTGGTGTGTCTCCTGAACCAAGGGCTTCCTAAGGAAGGTCCTACACTTCTCAGAGCTCCAACGACACAAGCCCACAGCAGCCACTCAAGAAATGATTGACTCAGAAGCCTCATGAAAGATGTCAACTGAGGGCTTCCCTGGTGGCGCAGTGGTTGAGAGTCCGCCTGCCGATGCAGAGGACACGGGTTCGTGCCCCGGTCCGGGAAGATCCCACATGCCGTGGAGCGGCTGGGCCCGTGAGCCATGGCCGCTGAGCCTGCGCGTCCGGAGCCTGTGCTCCGCAACGGGAGAGGCCACAACAGCGAGAGGCCCGCGTACCGCAAAAAAAAAAAAGAGAAAAAAGTCAACTGAGAAAGGCATTAAAAGGGCAGGTACCAGGTAGTGAGTACGGAAGGCCCGTGCAAAAGGACTAGAGGCAGGTAAGGGGGCAGAGCAGCTGAGCGAGTGTTAAGGTGGGAAGCGTGGAGCTGGGGCCGGAAGAGCAGGTGCCCGTCAGTGGGCAGAAGGTAAAGCTGAGGAGTAAGGGCGGCGTGAGGCACTGGAAAGAGCGCTGTGCCTGGAGTCAGACCACCTGAAACCACTCCCTGTGTTTGAATCCCTGGGCTGCGTGCGCACCTCCCCTTACAAGGCCTCGGTTTACTCATCTGCAGTATGGGGGCAATGATCCAGGCTCGATGGCAGGAACAGACTAGGTAATGTGGTGGACATGCCAACCTCAGGCTCAGCACACGGTAGGCGACTGATAAATATGGAATTGAGATCCAAGCAAGGACAGTCCCCCTCCACTGTCCTGGTCACCACTGGGCCATCTCTTGGGGACAGTGTTCATTTTAACGGCATCTAGGATAAAATGCCGGAGCGCTGACTCTGCCTTTTTGCTGAGTGACCTTAGGGAAGTTACCCAACCTCTCTCTGCCTCAGTTTCTTCATCGTCTGTTGAATCCATACTCACGTAGAACAGTGCTTTGCACAAGGTGCGTGCTCAATACATGCTACCTTTTGGAGGGGCCCCTCTCGTTCTCAGTGGACAGGAGCTGCTGAGTAAATGCTTGCTGGCTTGGCGAGTGTGGGAGGGCCGGCCTCGCCCCTGACCGTGGTGGGAGAGGACGGGGCTGAATGAAGGATGCTTGCAGGTACAGGGAGAAGAGGGAGAAGCAAAGAGGAGGCTGCCTCTGCACCCGACAGCAAGAGGTGGCCGAGGGATAGTGGGGACAGTCGGCAAGAGTGGAGGAGGTACCCCCCGTTCTGGAACATTTGGAAGAGCTGGGGCAGGTGAGATAGACTGGTTTCTACCCCGCCTGCACTTGCAGCTCCAGGAGCTCGGGCAAGAGCCTCAGGTTCCCCAGGAGTAAAATGAGGGCAACGGCTATTTCACAAGGTTGCTGTAGAGGCCGAATAGGAGAGTGAGGATTAAGCGTTAGCGCCCAGCCTCGGCTGCGGTGATCCCTCAGGAGTTCTACACGCGTAACAGTGACAGTGAAGCTGCCTGCGTGAAGACTTAGGGGAGAGTCACCATGCATCCTAGTTCCCCCTCCTCTACCAAGTCCCCCAAAACACCAGCGTTGCTTGGTCAAAGACTAAAACCTGAAAAACCCCTGGTTCATTCCTGTGGGCCCTGGTGGCCCCAGTGTAGAAGTCGGAAAACGCTGCAAAAGGCTTCCGTGTTCACAGGCTGGTAAATGGAAAAAGGGAAATGGAAGCAGTCACCGTCTGCTTTCTTTCCTGGAGGTAGAAGAGGACTCAGAGAATACAGCTGCGTTCTTCTAATTACCACCAAGATGTCTATAACCTCCCCCAGCATCTCCAGTTGCCTTGCCTCATCCCAGTCTGCCCAAGGTTCCCAACACTCCTGATGCTTTATAACCCCCTCTGCTTGCGTTCAGAGCTTCCTGACTGCACTCTGAATTCTCAGAAACACGAGCACTTGTGAGCTTAGAAATGCAGGCCGTTTAAAGTGCAGACCCAAAAGTTTCAGTTTTTTATTTTAAAAAAATTCCAGAATTTTAATTTTATTTTTTAAAAAATATAGAGAGCATTTTACAAATCTAGCCTTTCATGGTTCTATTTTCATTGATTTCCCCCAAACATTGGTTTCATAATATTTTCTATAGACTGGCTATCTGGCACAGCACAGACTGTTAAATCATTCGAGATATAAATCTAATTCTTAATAGGACACTCCTTCTCCCCCTTTGCCGCTCCTGTCCAAAAAAAAGGAGGAGAAGAGAAAGAAGGAAGAAGGGAAAAAAACGGTGAAACAATATGATTGATGAATGTGTGTTTGTGTGAATGGGGGAGAGGACTCGGGGAATTTAAACATCTTCCCCATCACCATCGTAAGTTATTTCTCACAAACGGCAAAAGCACATTCATTGTGGAAAGATCTCAAACAATCCACATGCTGATATGACATCAATTTACTGGTGTTAAAGTATTAATGGCCTTCTCTGCAAAAAGCACTTCCACTTCCATTCACATTGGATTAAGTTCATGATGTCAGTGGGACTCTTACAATTTAGGCCTTGCTCCCACTGGAATCAACAGATTTTTACATACCTATTTATAGCACTTGCAGAAAATAAATTATACATGATGCTGATCCTATTGGGAGAGAAACTGCACATTAATGCATTATTTCTCTCTGCATTTTCATCAGCCCTGAAATAGGGAAACTAACGGGACAATTAGGATGCAAAATTCACACCCTCTGAGGAATTTAGTGAATTATCCACCTAACATGGGGAATTATGAGTAGGAAACAGGAATTTTTGAGGTGGTTAAAAATAGACTTGAAGCAGAGGGTTATGGAGGGACTGATGAAGCTGCAGAGCTGAAACTGGCCAGGGGTGGCTTTGTAGTGTTAATTACACCCCTGTGCTGAGGAACAGGATGGTAATGTACCCTCCTCCCCCTGGGAAGAACAAGGTGAGACATCTACCGGAAGAATTTACTCCTTTGCTAAAACCCCGAGCTAAGAGGAAAACAGTGCACTCAGAAAATGTGCTTCTTCCCCAAACTCGAGTGAGGATGTGGTAATGGTACCATGAGTCTTAGACTTGGCTTTCCAACTTCCATCCATCCTCACCTATCTCCTCCCTGGCCTTAAATAGAGCACCAGCGTGTGAGGCTTGATCCGAGCCAGAAGATAGGAACCCCCAAAACTCATACTTTATCGACCTAGTTCTTACAAGGCAGGGACTATATTTGGGGGGAGGGGGTCACAACTTGGTGGCACGATTTTTTCGTGATGGAAGACACCGTGGGTGAGAGCTCATCTGTTCATGAGCCTTAAAGGGATAAAACAAGAGCAAAGACAGAATCATCTTCTCCCTGTTTCCAGGCCGGGGGTGGGGGGGGCGGACTTCCTAAATTTTAGCAAAAAGCTTGTTAGCAAAGATAAATATGTATAAGAGAATGCCCCCAAATGTGTTAAGGGGCTCATGCTGCCCCATAGACTCTGGGTTTAGGACAGATTCCTAGTTCCCAAGGCCCTCTATAGTCCAAGCCATTTCTCTCTGAGATTGGCAACGTTGTCACACACTAGGGCCGGGAGTGAAGAGAACAATGGAAAAGCTGCTCACTTCAGCATGGGGTTTAGAGAACTCTCCAGAAAAATGAGAAAAGGCAGAGAGGCACCCCAGCGAGCTGGGGTTTCACATTTCATACGACATGGCCTTGAATGCCACCTTTTGGTGCAAACGTCACTGACCGTGACCTCTGATAGACTGCACTGCTCTACAATACAATAAATAACCCCCCAGTGGCCTCAGCTGGCTAAAGGGCACCTGCCAATTACACAGCTGAATAAGTCCCTGTTCAGTGATGAAAGACAAGGGCATTTCCATAAGACTTCAGGTTTCCTCTCAGCAAAGAACAGAACTTGTCAGGTCCCTTATTTACAAAGATATCTAGAAATAATTTTTACTTTTGAGTTTGTTTATTAGATCGGGGGATAGCAGTAGGACTAGCCTAAATGTGATATTTTGTTCTTAGAGTTTTTTTGTCTTTTGAGTTTCCATAACTATTTTCTGAGTTCTCTTTTCTGCTGCTCCTACTGACATGACTTGAGGCTTTGTAGATACCAACTCTCAGCCTAAGTGTTTATTTTTATAAGTATTTTATAAGGTAAGCAGGTTTCATACTGTGGATTGATCCACTCTCCTTTAAAATCTGGCTTTTAGAAGCTATAGAAACTCCATCTAAGCCTTTCATATGGAGATATTCTTGGGCTCTCTACAAGATATGACAGTTGAGGCAGTTAGTATTTTAGTTTTATCTTATAACCTGAAAACATATAAACTGAAACCCTGAGGCAGACTCTGGAAAACAAAATCAAACTTTCTTGACATTTTTTTCCTCAATGTGAATTTTTCCTTTTGATAACTACTTGTTAACTTATATTCCTACTTTGCCATTGATTAAGATGCCTAGCTATCTCATTTTACATGGAACTACAAAAGCAATTTATAAATTTTAAAGTCTGGTATTTATTAGTTAAATGTCCTATAAATTTCATAGTATTCAATCAAGAGAACAGTGACTTAGGTCTCTCTGTACTGTCTTTATATGAAACCTAGACTGCTTTGAAAATGTTCTCATGCCAAACTCACCTTTGAGCTTAAAAAAAAAATCTTTAGACAAATTTGAATTTTGTAAAGAATCAAAAAGAATCAAAAGTAAAGCCAGTGCAGTTAACAAAAATCCTTCCAAACTGTTGAGATATTTTCCTTGCCACATCAAATCATTTCTTTGAGAATGCTTAAATTTCCCCTAAAATAATTTTGATAGAAAACTTTTACCCCCATGTTTCCCCACTCCCTGCTGACAGTCTAAAAGAAAAACAAAGGGTTATTCTAAATATCAGACTTGGATGATAGAGGTTCTGAATACCTGTAGTTGTGCATTCGTAGTCAAAGCTGGTCACGTCATTCAGCTTCTTTTCCTGATATTCTGGTGGACCGATACACAGGACATCAGAAACAGTGGAATTTGTCATCTTCAACCACAGATACAACCACTTGGCTTTGCAGTCACATTCAAACTTATTGCCCCTTAAATCTCTAAAAAACAAAACAAACACAGACACAGAGAAACAGACATGTTGGAAATATTTTGGCCCTAACATGAAACTCCAGAAATCCTGATATCCTGACATATTTAATAACTCCCCCAAATGGAATTTTTTTTAAATTTTGTATTTAATACATCCGATGTCTTTTACGTACCACTGACTTTATTTAACACTCTTCAGTGCCCATGATTTTAACCGTATAGCACGCAGAGAGTACTCAGAGTTGACACAGCACCATTTTTCCAGATCCTCTTGAAACTGTCACCACGCCATGGTGGAAATGGGGAAGAGGTGACAGAAGAACACCACCCGGCATAGGTTCTCACAAGCAAAAACAGGACATTACAGGAAGATAGTTTTGACAAACACGATTGAAACTTTAAGATCTTGTTAAACTTTGCCCAGCAAGGAGTGACAAGCACTAGGAGACAACGCAGATGGATACGCTACTGCTCTCTGGGAGAAAGGAAGCCCCCAGACCCAGCACGCCAAATTACCATTGGCCTAATGCTACTAAGTATACGACAAAGCTAACACAATACAAACTATATGCCGTTTTCCAGTATTTGCTACTTTGTCATAGATTTTTAGGTACAACATTAAAAAAATGCAGTATAGGGGGAGAGGGGATTTCAAGACAAGCAACATCAACTTAATTTTCATTACTTACAGTTCAATCAGAGAGTCTAAATCACTGAAGACATCCCTTGGGAGTGCTTTTATGTGATTATTGGCCAAAGAACTAGAACAAAAAAGTCACATTTTAATGTGGTTATTATCTTCATGTCCTATCCCTCTGAAGTCCCTTAAATAAAGCAAGTGATTTAAAACAGAGTTCTAAACCTCTTTAGCAAAAGGTAGTTCAATTTCTGGCTTTGGTCATTGATACTGAGATAAAGAAATGAGTTTAGTTATACAAAGATAACATTATAGATGCTGGAGCATACAATGTCCGTTTTTTGTTTTGTTTTTAAAACAAGCATTGATTAAGCTCTTGATACACGTTAATCATCCTCAGATGGCATCTCACGTTTCGCAGAATAAAAGTCAAAGTCCCTTGGATGGCACCCAAGGCCCTCCATTGTCTAGTTACCTCCGTTCCCACTTACCTGTGGGACTGAATCTCTGATGACTCAGATCACCCACTCCGGTGCCTTGGCTATTGCTCACACAGGCTATGTCACACTCCCAGCTCAAGTTCTCTGAACTCGGTGTTCATCTGCCTGACGCTCTCACCTCCTTTAGGTCTGTCCTCCACTTTCACCACCTTCCCTGATCTCTACACAACTCCCTTCCATGCCCTGTTGATCTCCACTGCACTACTGTCACTTAGCATACAATATATATTAATTATCCATCTATTTGTTTACTGACTCTGCATTCTCCCTATACATAAGCAACATGAGGACAGAGATTTTTGTCTGTCCACATCTGTATCCCTCGCATCTAGAACAGTGCCTGGCACATAGTGGGTACTCGGTAAAGTCTTTCTGAATGGATGACTTAAGCACTAAAATGAGAATGATAAAAAGAGAGATGTACAGTCTTATCCTAAGAAGTTCCCTCATGGGGCATCTAAGTGAATTTTATTACTTGTGACTATTAAAAAATAGTATCTACTTTATGTAAATACTCTTTTACATAAAGAATCTCAACTGTAACACTAACGATAATAGAAAATCTCAGTGAACCACAATGTTTAGGGAATGACTGTGATCAATTTCATTTTCTCATTAATTAAGGTTGACCAGAAACCATATTTTGTATTTTTGCTCTTAGTGTTGGAGATCTTTCTAAAATGTCCTAATCTACCCCCCATCTCCAGGAAGCAGACTTGAACAAACATCATCAATGCTTTCTCTGATGATTCAGGATTATGCAGTGCCCTGTCATCATCCTGCTGAAGATGAACGTACATGGTGCTGGGTTGCTGACGTAGAAAGATGAGAGGTGTTGAAATGACGTACATCAAGTCTGATTTCTCCCAGGCATCACGCCCTAATGTGAGTCAGCCAAAAAACTGATGCTGACTTTTGTTTTCTTTTATACATTTGAGTATACAAACAGCAAAACATATAAATGATAATCCCCATGTAGGCAATTCAGCACCAACCTCTTTAAAAATATATAGGAAATTCATCTTTTGTAGCATCATAATGACCCATCCCAGAAGTAGGAATGAAAGGGTGCTCCTCCTTAGAGTCAACTAGGGTAGAAAGTTTGTGCCCATTTTAAATCCAAACATTCTTGCTGAGTGACAGCAATGGAATACAGGGAGACCTATAGTTTCTAAATTATGTCTTTTCCCATCCAGTTAACCACGAATGGATTAACATACAATTTCATGTATTATTTTACCTTCCTTTCCTAAATGATTTATTGGTACAATTTTAAACATGTTGGAAAACAGGCCGAACAGATTGAAATCGTAACTACAGACTGTAGATTATAGACTACAGACTGTAATCAGACTGAACGTTCTCTAGAAGTAGTTTCTTGAAATTTAAAAAGGAGACAGTTTTGATTTTTTTTTTCTGGCTGCTAGTCACTTTTTCTGGAAAGTAAAGTACAATATTTTTAGCTAATTAAAGGTTACTAGTTTAGCTAAACATTTTTAGTGAATTGAAACGCATTGGATTGAAGTGCTAAGCATATACGGAATGGTCAAGGCCAAAAGAAAAAAAGCTGAATGTTTAGTAACTGTTCCAAGTGTTCAATTTAGATTTCGGAAAGCTGAATGATTTAGATGGACTGCCCGCCCCTACCCCGCCCAGTCTCCGCGCATAACATCTCACTTTCCACTTCATTTTGTGTACAAGTTCATGGTACTTCATTTCTAAAACTACTTAACAGCAACTGGTCCCTTGGGCTTTGTGGGACCGCTGGAAAACAAATGTCCTAGATTTTAGTTACAGATTGGCACTGCTCCTTCAATGCTTTGAAACCTGATCTATGTTTCTTTACCTATGGATGTGAGTCTGCAGGTGTTGGAAAAGTTCATAAAGGTAAAAAAGCAGATACTTAAAACAAGCAACTTCCAGATAGTCACTTCCTTAAGCACAGGAGTGAACTTTAGAGAGCTGATGTGTTCTCCTTGCTTAGAAGTTTACAGAAAGAAGGGGATGGGGTGGGCTGGGAGGATCAGTTCATTCTTTCAACAGTGTATTAAATGTTTTTATTACTACGTACATCTCCAGCCCAGAGGAGTCAACTTTAAAAGTCATAAGACTTGCCCTGCAGTAGAGCACATATGGAAAACCCAGCTTAGTAACTCATTGGTCAGTCAGTGAATCAGAAAGAATGTCCTGCTGGCTTAGCCCTGTGTGAGATCCTGGGGGAAGAGCAGAGCTAATGGAAGATCAGCAGGGGCCCTGCCCTCAGGGAGCTTTCAACACAGCTGGGGAGATGAAACTAACATCCGTGAAACGGCACCAACCAATATGGCCAGTGTCTACAGCAAAGTGCAGGTTGTGTGGAATCAGCTAGGAGGGCTGCAAGAGGTGTGGAGGGGAGATCAGGAATGGCTCCAAGGAAAAGACAGAACTTAATCTGGGCTGTGAAAGAAAAGGTGGATTCCAGGAGATCATGGGCAGAAGAAACCGTATCCTGGGCAAGGGAAAGGATGTAAGGGAAAGGCCCAGTAATGGGGTGAATTGGGTGTGCACAGGGGCGCCCTGAGAGCCCAGTGTTGTGGGCACATTCAGGGAAATGAGCTGGAGAGCTGGGGGGAGGCGGGCCCCACAGGCTTGACTGTGGGATGGGAACACACGCTGGATGGGCTTACATCTCCTCTAATGCATCAGATGCGCTCTGGACCCAAACAAAGGACTCCTTTGTTCCCTCTGTGTGTGCCCCCTGCATGTCACACAGACAAGGAGGTGCCTCTTGCACACATATGGGTGATACACAGCATATGGTTGTATGTGCAGATGTGCAAGCATATACACACAGTTATGTGCACACATGAATAGAAGTCCATGTGCCCAAGGGCCCACATGCACAAAGATATGCAAATACATATGCACAATACCTGCATATTTACATCTGTTTTCAGACCAAGGCCCCAGAGCCAACTGGTCCGATGAAAGTTGACATCTGGGCGAACTCAACCAGTCACACGGGCTTTACTTCAGGCATATAATCTGCACAGAGCCTTTGCTCAAAAACAAATCCCTTCATTCCTGACTTCTGGGAACTGCATTTGTCTTGCCACAGCTGTTCTTCTCCAGACCCCCACAGTTGTCTTCCTAGCAGACCCTGTCTAGCCACCCAAACTGCCAAGGCTACTCAGCAGCCCCTGGAAGAAACTGAGGCTTCTTCATTAGTGGAGGGAGGGAATGATGCTATTGTTGTGAACGATGAAGATGATGAGGGTAACAACGCCAACCAGACCCTGAACATTTACCGTGGATAATGGGCCGGATGATTTGCAAGCAAGCACTAACCCACTACGTGCGGCAATCTTATGAGGTCTGTATAATCATCCCCATCTTTAAGGATGAGAAAAGTGAGGCTCGGAAAAGGCTAAGTAATACTAACAAATGGTGGCCTTGAGATTTGCACTCGAGTCTATCGTGACTCAAAGCCCATTGTCTTCGCCCCTACAAGAACGTGGGGATTTGGCATCTAGGTTGAATCTGAAAACACAATCAAGACTTTTATAGCAAGGAAAGAAAACATGGAGGAATGATGCCAATAAGAGTCTGATGTTGTCCAGGATCGGCTGTGCTGCTCCAGATGTTTAGAGACTCCCATTTCCACTCCCTCATCTCCTTACTCTACCAACTGTAACTTAGGCAGGACTTCTGAGCAGTAGCATTCCAGAATCAAGTGCTTACTGAGCCTACTGACAGACACCTTTGCCTCTATCAGGGTCTGATGTGAATGATGATCTCCTTAGATGTTGTATCGGTTTCGGTTACACACCCTGGAGGTATTGCCACCCTGCCTAATACCCCTACTCAAAGCCCTCTAACTTCCCCAATTGTCTTTTTACCACAGATAAGCTGACTATGGGATATGTTATCCTATGTTATCCTACCCAAACACAAAGTTTCTAGCGTGCAAATGGTTAATAAATTGCTCCTGCCAAGACAATGACGATGTTCACATTTTCATAAGCACAGGCACTATTCTTCCAGTTTTCTAAATTTGCTAAGTGTGTGTGCTTGCTTTATTTGATATGCCAATTCAAATCAATTTAATTTTTTCCTCCAGAAAGCTATTAAAGAACCCAGAGAGCTTAGCTTAAACCACAGATTAATCCAACATAAAAAAAAGAAAAGCTATTTGCATCCAAATTAAAGGAACCACAAAAATGTCTCTATTCTACTTCATCTTAATGTCGATCGTCCATTCAACAAACATTCTTCAATGAGTCAGGTAAGCCTCAGTTCCCAAATCTGTACAATGGGGACTCACAGATTATGGTGAAATATAAAGAAGAGAAGGCTTAGTGAGCACTCAGCCCAGGGCCTGGCACAGAGTAGGTATTTGATACATGTTCCATTCCTTCCCACCTCGTTCATCACTCCCAGCTCAGAGCGCTCCTGTCACATGCAGTCATATGGACCATAACGGCAATTCGGAAGGATGGAGAAGATAAGAAAGCCGAGTGTGTGAGTGATCACAATGGGCTGGTGTCTGATCGACAATACAGAAACTGCTCGGGCAATCTGGCAATGAGTTTCCTTCAGAAGCTATCACAATATGTAGAAAACAGTCAAGAAAGAGAGAGGCACTGGGAAGTGACCCTCACTCCACACATTAAATAGGGCTTACAACACTTTTCACAGGACTTACAGGTGAGTCAGGTCACGAAGGCCACGGAAGGCGTTTCTTGAAATGGTTTCTATTTTGTTCCCTTCAATGAACCTAAGGAGAACAGCCATATAATTAAACTGAATTTTCTCTGCTTAATATCTCGAAAAAACGATACTGGGATGCTTTCAGAATGAAATCTAAAAGCATTTATAAATTTCAGAAATTCATCTCCAAAGGCTCGGTCAGCTATACCAGATTCCAAGTGGGAGCTGGGTGTGTGTGCAAGAGTGCCTCCACACAAGCGTGCTTTTTGCATTCCTTCCAGAAGCAGCCTGGAAGTCTTCAAAGTCAGGATTGGCAGCATGGGTAAAAACATCTTGGGGGGAAAAGGAGAAGAAAGCCCTACACAAAGGCAAGATATTCTCAAATTCCGCAAGACTGGAACACTTCCAGACATCTTCCCCCCTCCAACCTTCTTACATTTCACAGTGCCTGGCTATAATACTTCTGTTAACATCATTGCCCCTTGAGGGGAGCCCATTGTTTTACCTCTTCATATTAAAGTCCTTGCCCAGGGAGAATTCCATTAAGCTTGGCTTCTGGCAAGCTTGAGTTCATCATGTCCTACACAGTGTCATCTCTGAACAAGTGGGTGACAAGGCAAGGATATTCTCAAGATCTCTAGGCTACTTGGAAATAGAAAGTATAAGGAAGTTGAGCATGGGCCACACTTCTTTCTCTGTGCTAAGATGTCTTAGGGCTTGCACACAGGACCTTGCAGTAATAACTCCAGCCATGCTTTAAAATGGGAAATACATGAAGTGAATGCACTAGGACTATTCCCTAGAGCCACAGAGAACTAAATTTTCGTTTACGGCATCACATTTCTTCAAATGTAAGAAAGTCTCTGATGAGATGGTCCAAGGGAGACTTTGCAACATGATGTTTTTCGTTAGTGAAACAGTTCTTGATTCGTAGACTGAGAATGATCCGGTGCCTGTTTTTTTTTTTTTTTTTTAAATCGGGGTCTATTCAGTAATAGACTTCAGTATAAGCTGAGAAGCGAACTTCCTCCTCACAGTAACCTTGACAGGAAGATGTACTGCTTGAAAGAGAGAATGGATGGTTCTTTGTTCACCGCCTCCATCGGCTGTTGATGTGCTCTGATAGAACCTAGTTGGCCTAGCACTTCAGCTGACCACTCTTCCCAGGTTACATAGACTATCAAGTATTATGAGAGTACCCGTATTATGTATCCTCTGAAGAAAGAATTTCTCCAGAGACATCTTTCCTGAGGACAGGAAATCAGCAGAGAGCTTTCTTAGACCCAGGATGTATTTAGAATTCCAACATCTACCTGTTAACCTCAGATAAGAAAGCAGAGACACGGATTTTAAAAATGCCCCTGAATGCTAGGTAAGGAAATCCCATCTGATAGCAGGATTAATATTATTACAAAGTGACAGAAGACAAGGGTGGAAGAACTTAAGGGGAAAAGAGATGACCTGAAAGTGTGAAGAGGCAGAAATCAGAGCCAGGCATTGCTGGGGGGGAAAAATGCACAACTGAAAAGGGAAAAATAACCTTTATTTTAAAGGAGAAAAAACAAAATTCGACCCTCAGCTGCAGCTCACAGGAGACACTGCAAACGGGATATAGGACAGGTAAACTAAAAACGTGAAGCTGTCTCCCCAAACAGGGAGACTTTCTTAAAAGTATGTAACCCTCGGAATCCTTCAGCTTCATTTCTGGCTGATCAGCAAATCCATGTCTAGCTTTGAGAGGTAAAAATATCCAATATAATTTCCAATTGTGCTTATGACATGACAAATTAAATGTCAGCAGAGAATGAATGAATATCTTTCCTTCTTTGTTTCCTTTCCCCCTCTTTGGCTCCAACCTCCTCCTGTCTCAGCATGTTTATACACAAGTAAACTATAAAAGGTCAGCGCTGAAAACAGAATGGGGTTTTCTGAATCTTCTCCACCCTTAAGCTCTCTAAGAGATGCTGTCCCAGCTTGGAAAGCAATACAGCCATTTCACTGACATACCAAACGCTCAGCAAATAGACAAAGCACAAAACTTACAGGTATTCAAGATGAAACAGTCCAGCAAAAGCATCATCCCGGATGACTGTGAATGAGTTAGAATTCAGCAATCTGAAAAGAAGAGACATTAGGTTTCAATGCAGAAGTGTAAAATTTGAGTCACAGAGTGAAGCCATTTCTGTTTCTTTTGTTATGTTCTGATCTGTGGGCAAACACGGGCTCTTCTCAGTGTAAAACTTGCCCATTCGGTGTGCAACCTGACTCAGACACAGATGGACAATGGCAAGCGGATTCTCTTTGGCCAGATTTTCTGGTCACCCCCATTATTTCACCTTTCTTCCCTACGGGTCTCAGTAAATATGACCTGAGAGCTCCTATTTCCATAATAACATTTAGAGGTTAAAAATGGAGGTTCTCTTTTAAAGTGAGGTGTTTGGGAAATGGTACGTTTAGGTGAAATTCAGGTCATAATTCAATGTAATCATGTCCCCAGTTGCTGGATATGGGCGATGGCATCTACAGTAAAGTCGTTGACAGGAATAAAGATGCAGATGTAGAGAATGGACTTGAGGACATGGGGAGGAGAAAGGGTAAGCTGGGAAGAAGTGAGAGAGTGGCATTGACATATATACACTACCAAATGTAAAATAGATCGCTAGTGGGAAACAGCGAATAGCACAGGGAGATCAGCTTGGTGCTTTGTGTCCACCTAGAGGGGTGAGATAGGGAGGGTAGGAGGGAGACGCAAGAGGGAGGGGATATGGGGATATATGTATACATAGAGCTGATTCATTTTGTTATAAAGCAGAAACTAACACAACAATGTAAAGCAATTATACGCCAATAAAGATGTTAAAATAAATAAATAAAGTCCTTGAGGAAAACGTGCTGAAAGAAGGAAAGGACACTGCGCACTGGGGACTTAGCTCAGTGGGGACAAAACAGGGCAAGTAAACACTAAGAGCCAGCCACAGTTTACTTGTGGAGCTTGGGTATCTTGGGAAGGACTGATACCCAAGAGACAGAGACGGCTCTTCCCAGGACCGCACCTCCAGGACCGCCATTTCCAGAGAGGACTTCCCATACTCACAGCAGCTGCAGGGAAGGCAGATGAGAAAACATTCGGTCCTTGATTTCCGAGAACGTTCCATTTACCAGGCTCCTACGGGCAAGAGAGGAACAAAACAAGGACTAGGTTGCTTTGAGGAAGTGCTGGGCAAGATGGACGAGAAGCCTTATCCTCTACCTGTGCTTTAAACTCCTCCACTCAGGAATGAGGCTTCAAATGGTTGGCCAGGGTCTTTTCAGGAGTAAGAACAAGATGAGTCCAGCCATTTTCCAATGAACTGGATCAATAGGAAAACTGGATTGAATAACAGAAACCGTTACTATCAGTCTAGCTCCTTGCATAGACATCATCTCAGCCGGTTTATATCAATAACCCCTCACTTCCTTTTCTTAACTACAGGAGGCCCTAGCTGAAGACGGATAATTCCTTCCCCTCTGCCCATGATTCTGTTTGTGTAGACACAGCATTAGTGTTGGCCGACGAAACTCAAGGGTAGGATTAAGTGTTCCCCTTGGGAGCACATCTCTGAAAGTCGCTCAGAGCACTTCTGATTAAATGCACCGTGAGAGCCTTGGGAAACAACCCAGAGACACCTGAACTTGAATGTGTGGTGGGAGGCCACGCCATCTGCCAGAGTTAACGGCCAGTCAGAACAAGGAACCTGACTATTTTAGCCACCAGGGCCCCTATCCTTTCTGGCCGCAGTAGGACCTCAATACATCATTTCAGAATTATTTCAGTTAATATGCAGATCCGTTAAGCAGCTGCTGGTCTAAGGGATTTAACCAGGGGAATTCTCATTTCTGGAATGCTCCATGTCACCCGACTTAGCAATATTAGGCGTCAAACAGGCCCTCTGTTTCTGCTCAGCCAGACTCTCCTGACTGCCTATAAATGCAAACAGGAAGCCCTTCACTCCTGGGTCCAGGCCCCAGCGCCTTACCTGGGGTGGAGACACGGAAGTGGAGCACAAGAGCAAGTGAGAGCAACCCCCTGCTGCCCCATGGGAATCCCTGCCTCTACGATGGAGTGGGCATCACCCAGCACCTTGGCCTGGATGTGGGAGTCATTTCAGCAGGAAACATTTCCCGGCAGTGAAGATATTGCCCAGTAGCCCCTTCCCCAGCCATTATGAGAGCTGGCCATGTGGTTTGAGTGGCTGTGTGAGGCCAGGCTGAAAGCCCCTGAGCAGGTGGACCAATAATGGGAAGCCCTTTCCTGTCCGTTCCTCCAGCACTGAATAAGCAGCCAGCACAACACGCGGTGAGGAGGGGGGCAAGAAGCCCTTATGAGCTCAGGGCAAGGAGTCCGGCTGAGTCCTAGCACTTGCCCTCTGGGCTGGATGCCCACATTCCCCAATGCTCCGCCAGGTCCTCTGTGCTTCCCTCTTCCGGGCCATATGCGGCGGCATCTCCACTTCTAGAGGTGACATGCCTTCTCCCAGGTACTGCCCCACCTGCAGTGTGGACAGGTCCAGAGGAGGGCACCGTGTAAACCACAGCCCCAGACCTCAGGAGGGACGGTGAGGCCTCATTCCTCTGCAAGCGCTCCAGTCATGCTCGGCTGCATACACAAGCCCCCCACACAACCTTCCCACCCCCCGACACACATGCTCTCAAACTTTAATGCACCCCAGAATCACCTGGGGAGGCCAAACGCCGACTCCAAGGCTCCGCTCTCGGACCCTGCATCATTCGGTGCGGGCCCCGGAATCTGCATTGGCACAAGCCCCCCCAGGTGGATCTGATGCAGGTGGCCCGCGGGCCAGACTTTGAGAAACACTGCCCCAGGGACTTGTCTGGCTTCCCAGACTCTGGATCTCGGGTTCCCCTCATACTCCCCGGGGCCCGAGACTCCAACCCACGTCCCACCGCGCGCCCCAACCCAAACGCAAAGGAAGGGGCCGGGAAGTGGGGTCAGGGTCGCGCTGTCCCGGCGCCAGAGGCAACTCCCGGGCGACGGCGGGCGCCGGGTGGGGCAGGACGGGGCAGGGGCTGCCGGGGTCCCACTCACTCACAGGGAGCTGATGTCGCCCGGCACGATCTTGGGCACCCAGGAGGAGCCCACGCAGATGATGGACTCCTTGGTACAGCTGCAAGTGGCGGGGCAGCGCGCCAGCCGCCTCACCTGCGCGCTCGGCGGGATCAGGCACGCGGCTCCCAGCAGCAAGAGCAGCCGTCCCGGCGCCCCGCCGCCGCCCCGCCGCAGCGCCATGCCGCGTCCCCGGTCCCCGCCCCGGCCGCGAACCCCGCTGCCGCGCCGCGCGCTCGGACTCCGCGCCGCTGCAGACGCGGGCGCCGCTCGCTGCTTCGCCGCCGCCGCCGCCGCCGCTGCCGCTGCTGGCTAGGACTAGGGCGCCGCGGGTGTGGGAGGCCGAGCCGCAGCCGAGCAGCATGCTGGCCGTCACCCCCACTCTGCGCCCCCCCACCAGCGCCCGGGCCTCGCCCGCGCCCGCCTGACATCAGCACCCGAGCCCGCAGCCAGCTCTGGCCAATGAATAATGCGGGGCGGGCGCCCGCCCGCGGGGGAGGGGGCCTCGCGCCGCCCCCCGCCGCGCCCCGCCGGCCCCTCCCGGCCCCTTCCCAGGAGCTGCGGAGAGAGGAGAAAGTTGGGTGACCTTAGGGGAGGAGCCGGCCTGGACGGAGACCCTCTGTGGACCTGGCCGAGCGGTTGGGGATCAGAAGCCCGCAGTCCCTCCACCGGCTCGAAATAATTTGGGGGAGACACTGGGCTCCTTTTAGCCGGGCCAAAACGTGAGAGGCTGGCGGCGGAAAGAGTAGAGCCTGGGGAACTGGCTTGATGACTGGGAAGGGAGACTTTGTCCCGGGTCTTTGAAGAGTACGGAATTTTGAGCAGCCTTTATTAATGTTTAAAAGACGTGAATGCTGCCATTGAGTTCAGCGGGCATGGCTTTGCTTGTCTTTTGGGGTGCGCGATGGGGCTGGCTCCCTGCCCACAGCGCCCTGGGCTCACTGAAGCCGGCCCCCTTTCCCTCCTGAAGGCATGTAGGCAAGCAAAGCTGCTACGGCAGTGCGCGCCCGGCTGCTCTGGGGCCTGCCGCCTGCTTGCCGCAGAGCTCAAACGCCCGTACCAGTTCTCCCTCCCTCGGCGGCTCACTAGGCTCCGCACTCACCCCAGTTAAAGGACAGGGGGCAATTGTTAATAGAGATCAATGGTGTGATACGTTCTAGGCTCTGTACATTTAATCTTCTAACCCTTTGAGGCAGGTCCTAATCTACGAATTAGGAAACTGAGGCACCGAAAGCATCAGTAACTGGCCGGTGATCAAGGAGGAAATGGCTGGGGAGAGATGGGGATGAGAGCCTGGGCTGGGGATGGGTAACCAGGCCCAACTGGGCCCCTCTTCTCTCCGCACCTTTGGTACAGGGAGCTTGAATCTTACCACAAGGTAGTGTGAACTGGAGAAATCAAAGAAAATGGCCAAAGCAGAATCAAAATGGCTAAAAACCAGGGCTGCTCAGAGTGGGGAATCAAGGGCCCATCATCAGGCTACTAACCAAGGAAAACCATTTCATATGTTAAGCTATACCCTGAAAAGGCAGTGACTGATGCAAAAGGTTATTATTACTGTAGGAATCACCAATACTAGACTCCTTCAGCAGTCATTTGGAGCACGTATGGCTGGCCACTGGTTGGAGGGGGCAGGGGAACAAAGGGACAGGTCCTATCCTCAGGGAGCTTGAAGTCTAGCTGGGCATATAGCCCTGAAGAAGTAACCCCACGTGGCTACATGGGGGGGGGTCACACATTGACCAAAAGGGGTTCAGGAATCGAAAGTCAGTTTGTTGCAGGTAACTTCATGGAGGGAGTTGACATTCGTTGCAGGTCACCATTTAGCCAGCACCTAGTATCCATGGGAACCAGTGTACATTTATCATCACACAATTCACATCTGCCCTGAGAAATGGGTCTTCCCATCTTATAGATGGGAAAACTCAGCTCAGAGATGTTTTTTCTCTTGCCCAGGGTCACACAGGACACAGCCAGGAGAATCCTGCTCCAGAGCTGGCTGCTATGCATAGCCTTCACTGCTGTGTGGACATGCGTTGCCCACATGCCTTACTCAGCAAGGCCGTGCTGGCACTGAGGACGCAAACCACGGTCTGGAGAGGGTGATAGGCACATGAACCCACAATCATGGGTGTGTGTCCTGCACATCCTGAAAGATGTTTGCCTTAAGTGAGATGGGCTACTGCTTTATGGAGAGGAGGGTGCGGGGATTCTCAAACACAGTGCCTTCCTGCTGACCCAGGCAAAGGTTCTCAGCTGTGTTGAAGAGGAGCAAGGAGAAAAGGGTGGGTAAGGTAAACTCTCTGTCCCCAGAGCTAGACAGCTGTGGGTTTGCAGCCCAGACTGCCACTTACTAACTGTATAATTGTGGGCAAGTTATGACCTCTCAATGCCTCAGTCTCCTCACCTGTAAAATGGGATAGTTGTATGCACCTTTGGGAGCTAAATGTGATCAAGACTATAAAGGATCCAATGCCACACAAGAGGTACTAGGTATTTGTTCAGAGATCTGTGTGATATTGTGGGCAGGGCAAATCTCAGATAAACCCTGGGACTGGAGGGAACGGGTGGGGTGTGGGGTGTGAGAGGCAGTGAAAGGGGATGAATTTTCCTAACCTTTGTGCCTCCATTTTAATCAAGGACAAGGGCACAGTCTAGCACAGTGGTTCTCAAGCAGGGGTGACACTTGACAATGTCTGGGGAAAGTTTTGGTTGTCACAGTGGGGTGGGTGATACTGACGTCTAATAAGGAGAGGCCAGAGATGCTGTTGAACATCCTGCAATGCACAACAAAGCATGATCCAGCCCAAAATACCACCAGTGCCAAAGTGGGGAGATCCTAATCTAGTATCCTAGAAAGACCCTTGGCATGAAGAATTCCAGAAGTGCAGATTCTAGGCCTGGCTCCATCACTCATAAGCAAACCTTCTTGGTCATGTCACTCCTATCTCCAGCCTATATTTTATCATCTATAAAATGGGTATAATGAGACCTTCCTCTTTCTTCCCTAAATAAATGTGACATATCATTATTACTTCTATCCTTACCCTCCCCAAGCTAGGTCTAGCTCCAACCCATTCCCTCCAACCTGAAAAACTAGAAAGTTCCTGATAGGAAGGGTGCAGAGAGAAGACTTGGGTGGTATAGTTGGCACGGTTGGTATTTGTTTCATCTCTGTTAGAGACACTAAGTGAATGCTTGTAAATTATAAGGTGCAGTTTATAAATTAAGATATAAAAATGGAAATGCAGATTACTTTGGTTTGATTCCAAGATCTTCAGTGGTTAAAAAAAAAAAACTTAATAGACAATCAGAGAGACACAATCTGTTTCCAGGAAATAGCAAGTTTTTCAAAATGTAAAAATCCTTGTTCATATGTGCGGTTACTCAAGCTGCATCTCCATGGCAGGAGCACACATTCCTATGGGAGATGAAATGGCACAGGCTGGAGGAGCATGTGTAGGCAGCTCAAAGCGTTGTTCATTCATTCACTCTCATTCAACCACCTGTCATTAAGTCAGTATTGATTCAGAGCCTACTAGGTGCTGGGTTGGATTTAGGCATGAAGTTGAAGGAAAAGTCAAAAATGCCTCCTCCCAGGTTTTGACTGGAGCCAGTGGGTAGATGGAGACACCATCCCTTTAGATGAGAAAGCCTAGGAGAGGAGAAGGTTTGGCTGGGAGACAGGTATCAACGGTTTGGTATTGGAAGTGTTGACTCCGAAATGCCCATGAGCCATCCACATGCCGATGCTGAGTTGGCAGCTAGAGGACCAGTGGAAATGGTAAGGAAGAGATGGGGGGTGGTGGGTAGGACATCTTCAAGATGAAACCTTGATTCTCCCTCAGTGAGCCCTCAATGTAATGTTGGTTGATTGAATGAATGAATGAGGGGATGAATGAATGACATTTTGTACATAAGAACATTAAAGACATTCAAGAGAAAATATCTCTCAGGTGCAATCAGCAAGGAATCACAGAAATCTTGCAGAAAACTGCAAATCTAAGAATACTGCAGTTTGGGGATCTATTTTTAAACCAAGCATAATCTTCAAATTCTAAACCAAACTGTAAATCTTGTAAGAATCTCAGAGACTTCTTCATGCTTCTTAGCCCCCTCCCCCATTTTCCAAATAACCCCCTCTCCCACCTTGCTGGTGTTCTCACCGGAGCTCTAAGCTTTGGAAAGCGTTCACTAACATCTAACTGGCTCTGATGCTTGCTGTAACAACCGAAGAAAACGTATTCATCCAAACCTCAAAGGCACTTGGTTTGAATGGCTACAAATTGGATTCTCTGGGGAAAAAACCCCAAATAACACAAAACAGAGTCTTGTCTCTCTCTTGTTTTTTAATCAAAGAGTTTGCCAATCCCTCTTTGACCACATCACCCTAATAAGCCACTCTTGTGGTTGGCTGCTGGTCAAATGTAGATGCCGTTTCTGGCTTCCCATCATTTCCTTGCTTCATAAACTCAGTGGGTGTCACAAGTCTGGAATTCGTTCTGAATCCGCCCCAGGCTGGCCTCTTGAATTCAGTCATGTTCTTGAAGAGCCGCCTGTGGATATTTCATGCAGTTTCCCGAATCAGCTGAAAGGCCCTCAAGACACTGGCCATACCACCAGCGGGACGGACACCTGTGGGAAACTTATAGCCCAGCGTGAGCCACCCCTTCTCATGACAACAGGACACAATTTTGCTTTGGAGGAATCATTCCTTCCCAACATTCAATCCATGTGGCTCACTTGATGAATACTTCCATTTCCCATGGCACATGGCTCTAGACTAGAGCATTCTGGAACATTCCACTCTCCCAGCCACAGTGACTGTTTCTGTGGTGAATACCTTATCCAACTGGAGCAATCAGGGCTAAAAAAACTGCTTGACAGGACCTATGCTTGACATATTGGAAAGCAGTCTCACTCTTCCACTGGCCGAGGAGTTGTGGTGGTGTGAGGCTGGAAACCCACACAGGTTCCTGAGAAGATGTCCCCTCCCACACCCAGGAGAGGAATCCTGATGGTATCATTTGGGTCTCAGATCAAGTCACCCATTAAATTCTGCAGTTTTCTGAGATAATAACTTCCCTTTTTTGTTTAACTAGCCGGAGTATGGGTTTTGGTTTATTGCAACAAGATGAATCCTGCCTCGTCCATCCAGACATCACTAGTTCATTCAGACATCATTAGTGCATGCAGACATCAGAGACAATACACAGCACCTTCAAGATGAAACTGAGAAGCAGGTGAAACTCAGTAAGTGTCCCCAGCTTTGCCTCTCAAAGCTCTTTCTCCTCTTTCCCCAATTTTGTGATGTCCTTTCCCTCCCCTTTGTCAGGGAAATTTTGAAATTCTATACTGTTTTTGTCATTTTTCTTCTTCTCTTGGTCAATACTGCCAGAATTTCATCTATTTTATTAGTTTTCTCAAGGAATCAAGTTATGCCTTTGTTGATCTTTTTCTATTTGATCTTTGTTCTCTATGTCATTACTATATTTTAATCTTTATCATCTGTTTTCTACTATATTCTGAAATTTCGCACCTTTTTAAAAAAAGTTAATCAGAGTAACGTTAGTTTACAAGTCACTTTATTTTACAAGAGTCACTTTAATTTTATGTGTCAACTTGGCTGGACCATGGGTTGCCCAGCTAGCTGGTAAAACATGATTTCTGGGTGTGTCTCTGAGGGGATTTCAGGAAGAAGTAAGCTTTTGAATTGGTAGACTGAGCAAAGAAGATCACCCTCACCAGCCTCACCCGTGCAAGTAGACGTCATCCAATCCACTGAGGGCCTGAAGAGGACAAAAAGGTGGATCAACGGTGCATTTGCTATCGCTGCTTGAGCTAAGACATCTGTCTTCTCCTGCCCTCAGACATTGGTGCTCCTGTTTCTCAGGTTAGAACAGTCAAACCAGGACTTACAGCATCACGTCCACGCCCTACCCATCCACCCCTCCCCAGTTCTCAGGCTTTTGGATTAAACTAAAGTACACTGTCAGTGTTTCTGGGTCTCCAGTCTACAGACAGCAGACCATGGAACTTCTCAGCCTCCCTAACTGCAACCAGCCAGTTCCTATAATAAATCCCCTCATCTATATCTTATTGGTTCTGTTTTTCTGGAGAACCTTGATGAATACATCACTTTATTTATATTTATATCAGAAGGCCTTTAACGATGTTCCTAGTTCTAGGAGAACGTCCCCGATCTTCGAGTTGGGTTGAGTTGATTAGAAGTACATCTGTGAGTCCCAGACAGTGGGTCTGTGAGTAAAGTCAGTCTCCTAAGACAAGGACGGTTTTCTGTATAACCAACTTTCACAGTCTCAAATTTACAAGTCAATATAATAATTTTATGGGAAATCGCTTCACTCTTCTTGGCAAACAGACTTAGAAATTCTACTTTAGGGGAACAAGTTACAAAATGAGTACAGATTTAACTTCAATGTATAATAATGGGTCTTTAAATATCGTCTAAGCTCTTCTCTAATCCATAAACCATGGCTAATTCAAAGCTTTGCATTCTCTAAGGATATATAGCCTCTTAAGTTTCTTGCTGTTGAAGCCTGTGGCCTCTGGTCTCAACTTAATTTTAAATAAGACTAAATTAAAGACATTTGGGGCTTATTTTTTCTTTCATTCAATAGCATCTGAGTTATTCTGTGATCTTATGCCCTCTGCTCAAACCGCCCCAGCCCACGTCAAAATATATTCTGAGGGAAGCATCTGAAATGCATCCACATTTAATCCCAACGGCTGTTAATTCACTGGACTGCCCTTCCCAGGGATGTTTGTGTTCGAACATAGCTTTCAGGAGTAAGCTCAACACCAAGAGAAGAATTTCAGACAGACTCCCTGAAATCAGAAAACGGACTAAGTCTTCCACTGCTACCTGCAGACCTGGCTATGAGTCTCCCCTCTTCAACCCACCCATGTCTTATAGGAAGAGCTTATCTTCAGAGTCCTCCCTCGACACTTCCTGCCTGAGCTCTTCAGAATCTAGTACTAGGACCCACGGGTGGAGTGGGAGGCATCATGGAATGTGTTGTCAGGGGTCCCGATACGGATCCCAGTTTCACCATTTATCATCACTGCAACCTGGGCAGCTCTCATCTTCAAAGGGCCTTGATTTCCTCTTCAGCAAATGGGAGAGGATGTTGCACATCACCCTGGATTGCTTGAAGGATGAAATCAGTTGAAGAATATGAAAATTCTTCATATTAGTTCATTACGTGATTAATTACATGGTTAGCTAGCTGGGCTCTACCTGTTCATTCAGAGCCACAAATCACAATGGATAAAGATATAGCTTTAGATATGAATAAAAATTGATATAGATATGTATAGATATAGATATAAATATAAATAGATTCTCCTCAGGGAGCTTAAAATATACCCAAGGAGGGTTTCCCTGGTGGCGCAGTGGTTGAGAGTCCGCCTGCCGATGCAGGGGACACGGGTTCGTGCTCCGGTCGGGGAAGATCCCACATGCCGTGGAGCGGCTGGGCCCGTGAGTCATGGCCGCTGAGCCTGCGCGTCCGGAGCCTGTGCTCCGCAACGGGAGAGGCCACAATAGTGAGAGGCCCGCGCACTGTAAAAAAAAAAAAAAAAAAGTACCCAAGGAAATAAGACTTTTCTATGTCAAAAAAGCCTGCTGGTACTCAGAGGGTCTTAGTTCTTCCCCACCACTTTCTTTCCACATCCCAAGAGACAGAATCTGTGCGTTTATCTGAAAGCTGGAAAAATGAGTTTAATTGGCCAATAAATATTTATTGAGAAGAAACTGTGCTAGACTCTGGGAATACAGTGGTGGACAAGACAGATGTGGTCCAGCTGTGGATTCCCACTGCCCTCCGCCAGCCCTGCACATGCAGTAAATCGGGGAGGATGTCCTGCGTGCCTGGGTTAGCAGCCCCCAGGCAACTGGGCAGAATCTCAGGAGCCTGGCCAAAGGGCAAGATGGCGGTGACTCCAGCACGCTGTTCCCCTCCCCAACACACACACACTCACATTACACTAGGGCGAGACCAGGGCAAGACCAGACCTGCCACTGCACTGAATAAATTCACATCCCTTAAACAAACCTCATGACTCCTTGTTCTCGATCGTTAGGATGACATTGGAGCTTAGAATTTATGTGGCTCCTGAAGACTGCTAATTCGGTGGGAGAGCAGGGGATCCATCATTTAAGGAGGGCAAGGGGGTGTATCCACTGGCACGAGTGCTGACCCACAGGGGCCGTCATTTCGGGAAGAGGGCAGTAGTAAATCCCAAGTTTGTCCTCAGCAGGCCATCTTAGCTCATGTCAGACAAAGGCTTGCCCTCTGTTGAAAAAAAGACCTGCAAGTGTTTCTAACTCAAGCATCTCTGTGTAGGGATATTTACCTTCCCAGGCAGGAGAAGTAAAGTATCTCTTAAGGGTGCAGTGATAGGGGACTTCTCTGGCCGTCCAGCGGTTAAGACTTCGCCTTCCAATGCAAGGGGTGCAGGTTGGATCCTTGATTGGGGAGCTAAGATCCCACAGGCCTCCCCGCCAAAACACCAAAGCATAAAACGAAAGCAATATCGTAACAAATTCAATAAAAGACTTTAAAAAAAAAGAGGGTGCAGTGATGGGATCTGACATTCACACAGCAGTTTCATAGCTTACAAAGCCTTTTCACACTCCATGATCTCAATTGCAGCCTCATGAACAGAAGGCATTTTCAGAGGAAGAAACTGAGGCGTGGACAGGTTAAGTGTCCTGACCAAGATCAGGCAGCCAACGTCAGGGTGTCAAAGAGTGCAGTGGACAGAGTTGTCCTATCCCATCGCAATACTGCTGGAGGGTATTGGGGAGAGTGTTAGGGACAGCTTGGGAAAAAAATACATATCGGGCTTCCCTGGTGGCGCAGTGGTTGAGAGTCCGCCTGCCGATGCAGGGGACACGGGTTCGTGCCCCGGTCCGGGAAGATCCCACATGCCGCGGAGCGGCTAGGCCCGTGAGCCATGGCCGCTGAGCCTGCGCGTCCGGAGCCTGTGCTCCGCAACGGGAGAGGCCACAACACTGAGAGGCCCGTGCACCGCAAAAAAAAAAAAAAAAAAAAAAAAAAAATCAATGCTTTTCACGGTATTCTAGAAAACAGTAACCCTGGCATTCCTTTCTCCATCTTGTCCCCCCGTTACGTTATTTGAAAGCATATCTTCTCCACCCCGCCCCGCCGCCCCATGTACTGTTGATGGGAATATAAATTGGTGCAGTCATTATGGAAAATGGTGTGGAGGTTCCTTGAAAACTTAAAATAGAGCTACCATATGATCCAGCAGTCCCTCTATTGGGTATATACCCAAAGGAAAATGAACTCAGGATCTTGAAGGGATATCTGCAATCCCATGTTCACTGCAGCATTATTCATAATAGCCAAGATACGCAAACCATCTAAGCATCCGATGAGGAAGGCATACCTCCATGTTGGACTATTGTCCAAAAGCAATGTTAAATATTACCGTTCCTCAAGCCCTCAGAGGGTGGGTCTTGATGATTTTTAGGCATACGTGACCTACAAGAATGAAGGCCCTCTACAAATTTCCCCTTGATGCACATGAGGCCTGGCTTAAGGCAAAAATCCCCAGGAACCAAGAGAGAGTCGCTGAAGGGTGACAAGGGCAGACAGAGAAAAAGGCATAGTCAACCTTGTAGATCATGAATAATCCTGGAGCCTCCGGACCAAAAAAGGGCCAGCTGAGAAAACTACCCCCAGCAACCCTCCACACTCTTCTCCATCCCAGTACCAGCTGAGGCAGTTCCCTGGAGTGTACAGTCCAGGCAGTGCTCTTTATTTTTATCTTTTGTCCTCTGAGAGGAATAATAGAATTCATCAATAATGTCTTATTTTTAGACTCGTTTGGGAAATCAGAAAATGTGCCATGAGGATGCATTCTTTCTGATCGATTTCACTATAATATTTTGGACAATGTAATTTTATAGTTGGATTTCCCCATAAAAACCAAAGATCCCTTGGCGTCCTTTGTGGTATCTGGGCAGGCCACTGGAAAAGGCTTCCAATGGTCAGAGCATGGCCAAAGTGGGTGCTGTCAGATCAGCTCAATATTCTGTATTTCCTCACCTGCCGTAAGTGTGCATCTCTCCTGGAAGATGAGGTCAGTCTTCCTTCCGGCTCTTTCTAGGCTCTTTGGGGACACTGGTCTACAGTGGTGTGCTATTTGGGATCTGGAGGAAGCAGAGGCTGAGCTGAAGTTGAAATTGCAAAAGCTCTATTAGGGAGGAATGCCTATAAAAGAAACCAGGGAGAAGCAGGTCGGGGCGGGGGAGCCATCAGACTGCAACGCAGACCCCACCAAGCTCAGCCGACCTTGCTGCCTGGTAAAGGGGTCCAACTTCCAGCAGAAATGGCCAGCCCTTGTACCACCGCTTTGCTCAGTCATAGTGCAGAGTTTCCCTGAGAGAAGAGTGAGCTCGGCTTGCAAGCTGAGAAGGATCTAGAAGGAGCTGGCAGCTGGAGACTGTCAGCTAAGCCCACTCCTGGCCGCTGGAGAGCCAGGCCTTTCACAACGAGACATCTGAGTTGTGATTCTCTGGGTCTGCTATAAATGGTGAAAAAGACATTTGGACTTTGCCAGTTGACATGAACTGAGAGGAACTTGGTAAAAGCTGTTACAGAAGATCTCTAGGCCTTTCTGAACCCAAGAGAAAATTAGCAGTGATTTCTTCTGAGAAATGTACTGCTTAAGAAGAGCTGATAACTGTTGTTCATTGAATTCCACCCTTTCATATTTCACTGGTTGATTCAATAAGCATCTATTGAGCGCTTTCAATATTTATCTATTGAGGTCCTTGAATATGGCAACTGGAGTGAAGGACTGAGGCTACAAAGATTCCTGAGGCTTAAGCCCTGTGCTCAAAGACCTGGCACTTAAGCAGCAGATAAATAACTAAAGAAATGCAAGGGATCATACAATCTCTATTGAAAAGAAATCTTCTGGGGCTTGATCAGTTGACAAAAACTGAGAGGAACTCGATAAAAGTTGTTACAGGAGATCTTCAGGTCTTTCTGGACCCAAGAGACTATTAGCAGTGATTTCTTCTTCTAAATTCACTGCTTAACAGGAGTTAATAACACAGAGTGCCATAAATGTACAGAAAAGGGAGTGATTTCTTCTTATTTGTAAGCCTTCCCAGGCCTGCTCTCATTGGGCCCTGACGGATGGGTAGGATCTGAGAAGACAGATACAGAGAGGGACATTCTGCATGGAGGGAATAAAAGGAGCAAAGCCACGGATTAATAACGACAGCAAGGATAGTAGCTAACACTTTTCTAATGCCTATTTGTGTTAGGCACTTTATATACGTTTATTTTACTTAGGACTTGAAACATCTCTGCCAAGGAGGTGCTTATATCCCCAACATACAGGAGAAGAGCCTGAGTCTCAGGAAGGTTAAGTCATTTGTCCAAGGTTGCGTAGGCAGTAGCTGATTCAGGAGTCTAAGTCGGGTCATCTGACCTGCAAGTCAATTCCCAACCCTACGCTGGCCCCTAACATGGGTAAATTGGAGGCCAATGACACCAGTGGCCACCAGGGAGGGCACATAGCCGGATGAGGAGGGGAACGAGGGAGGATTCTAGGGAAGAATAGTGGGTCCAGCCCTGGGTTGTCTGTGGAACGTCCAGATGGACATGCCGAAGAGCCAGGTGGAAATTTGCATCTGAAATGCAGACAAGAGACTGGCGTTGGGAAAGGGTCTGGGAGAGACATGGGGAGAGGATATTGCTGTGTTAGGAGGTGGAGACCTGTTTATTTACCAAGGGAAGCAGTGTGTCTGAGGTTGGCTAAGTGCCTTGTTTGCAGAGAAAGAGGAGCAGGGTATGTTTTGCTGGGGGTGAGAGTGGGCTAGAGAGACAGGGAGAGAGCAGGAAGGACAGACACAGAGACAGGAGGAAGGCTCTGCTAGCTATGAGCCCTTCCTCGCCACTGCCCAGTCTTTGGGAAAACTGCCGAAAGCACACATGCTCACAATGAGTGATTTTGTGTGTGTGCGTGTGCGTGTGTGTGTGTGTGTGTGTGTGTAAGCCAGCAAACGAGCCTTTCATCTCAGACCCACACTGAGCCCAGCAGAGTCTGTCTGCCTGCAGCAGAGGCCCAAGGAGGAGGGACCCTGACAACCCAGGAATTCGTAGAAACCATGGGTGGGGCTCCGGCCTTTCACAGGCTGGAGATTCAAGTCAAATCTGTCAAGTTCTCCACAGAGCAAGGGGGCCATGGCCAAGAGAAAACACGCTGAGGATGGAACTTCAGCCATTGAAGAAGCTGCAGCGGAGATCAAATCCAGTGAAGGGGAAGTCAAAGGGCAGACTAGAGAAAGGCTGGCGTGACATTGAGCGGACAGGGCATGGGGTCTGGCTCTGCCCTGAGGCAACTGTTGGGCGCTGGATAAATCAGCAGAGCACCCCTGGGTCTCCTGTCCTCATATGCGAGCACCAGACCCCAGGACCCCAGAGCTTTTCAACTGATGATGCCTGTGGGCTTTCAGGAAGGTTGGCAGAAGGTAGGAACACCACAAAGAGCTGCATGTCCTGTGTGCAAAGAGGGGAGTTACAGGGAGGCAACTGCCTGTGCCGTCAGGTGTGGAGACGGAGAAGGTTGTGGACTTAGAGTTGCTGTGGGTGCGGTGAGGGGCAGTGCCTCTGGGGAGGGTAAGTGCCCTCCTTCTGTCTGGGAGATTGTGTCCACAATTCCGTTTTGTAAAAGGAGCTGAGCCTAAGTGTGTTCCATTGGGAAAGTGTCCCTGTACCGAAGCTGTGTCCTGATGTGCGTGTTGGCAAGGCTGCCCACTTGGTGAGGGTGGCACAGTCTGTCCTGGCTGCTGACCCATTTCCCAAAGCCAGGTGACAAAAACCCCACTGCTCAAACTCATGGCTCCAGGGATAATTAGGTTCTGATCAAGCAGTTCTGGGAAATGATGCCTTCCCCTCTCCTGAGCGGATGAAAAATTCCCAGGAGGCAGGAGGCATGCGATTTCGTGCGGTGTGTCTCCTTTGTGCCCCTCTGACTTTGACTATCCCAGCTGACTCTCCACAGTCCCCTGGCTTCGCTGTCATTGGGCAACTTCAGACACAAATTCATGAGCCCGGTGTGGGTGGGGCAGACCAAGGGACGCTGGGAAGACCCCCTCCCCCGCTCAGAGGCCACAGAGACTGAGCCCACATGGGCTCCCTTCATTGTCGGTTATGCCGTGGGAAGAATAATAACCCATCACTCATCTCCACTCGGCAGAGGCTCACCCCTCACTTCATTCGGATCTTTTCTCAGGTGTCTCGTCTTCAGCAAGGCCACCCCTGCCCCCAGCCCGCCGAAAACGGACCCTCCATCACCCTCCGTCAGTTCATGTAGCTTTTTCTTTGTAAGCAGTTCCCATTGCCTGACACAGTGTATATTCACTGGCTGGTTTATTTGTTTAATACTGTTTTTCTCATTAGAATGTGGCCTCCATGAAGGCAGAGGCCTTGCCTGGCCTGTTCTCTGCTGTCTCTGGAAGGCCTAGAAGAGCCCCCCGCAGTGAATAGTCTCTTGATAAATACTGGAGAATGGGTGGATGAGGGGACGGCATTGAGGCGATACGTTTCTGGGGGAGCCCGAGGGCAGGGAGCATCTCGTTTGGTTTACCTTTCTAATCGCATTGCCTAGTGCAATCTCTGACACATCATAGACTTGCAAATATTTGTTGGATGAGTAAGTGAAAGAAGGAAGGAAGGACCAATGTCCATCCCAGCATCCCCGTAGGGTAACTGAGGAAGTGTCTTGAACGGCATTGGAATTTGGAACACCTGGAGTGGAACTAATGAACAGGAAACACTGTACGAAGGGAAGTCAGGCACCAAAGGTGCTCTAGACCCCTGGAGTCATTTGGACGTCTGGTGTAAGATGGGGAGGTTCCTGTCATATAGTGTGAAGGCTGGCTTCTCAAATTCTATGCTCGTGAGAGGAGTGACGCTTCAGCCAAAAGTGACAGGTTCTGTCACTGACTGGCTCTGTGACTTTCATTGCCTAACTCCTCTGGGCTCCATAAATGGTTATTTGAATGAATGAATGAATGAATGGTAACATGATGCTGTAGGAACTTTCAGTGGAGCATGGAGGTGGAAGGGGATCAGATCGCGTGCAAAATCAGATTGCCTCAAAGATGTGCTTCGAGTACTCACCATCTACATTCCCATTTTTCAAAGTGTAAAGGAAATTTCTTCACAAGTTAAGAAATAGATATGTTTAAAGGCAGCGGGGCTTGGCCTGGAAATCAATATGTGAATCTGCTTCTCTCTCCCCTTCCTTTCTTTCTGTCATCTTCTTGGGTAAAGTTCTCACCTCATCCGTGTTCTCAGCTCAGGGTGTTGGGTTCACCTCATCTGACTGGATGGAGGACAGACACCACTTCCGGGCACAGAGATTAGAACCTAGTGGGTCTTGCTTGGCTTCTACTCAAAGAAATCCGTGTGGAGTTGTTGCGATTGTTATCTCTGATAACCCACTAAAAACTGGTCCCATTGCCTGCTGTGAAGAGTGTCAAGGGGTACAGTGGAGCTGTTTCATTTGAGTGGTGACTAGGGAAAGTTTTAGTAACTTGAAATCATTAAATCTGGTAACAGGCTCATCTCACCTTCCAAGTGTGCCTGAATTGTTTACGTCCGTGTTTATTAGACGAATTATTTATTCTATGCTTTCATTGGTAGGCAGTGTTCCCCCCTAAACTGTTGACTTTTTTTTGATTCTTCTTTACTATTCCATGTCCATCATTTTGTTCGACATCGCCCATCAATCCCTGGGATTGCAGGGAGTAATTTACCCCATAGGAGTTGAAAGACTTTCACCAGAAGAGTGTTTCATTTGGACAACTTCTGGCATATTGTGACTGCGGAGGGTTCACGCAAGAGCTGTGCTTTTTTCTGCCTGAATGTCTGCAAAAACTATCCCCTCTGCCTGGAGCTCTCTGCCCTTCCACCTCCCACTCGCCCACTCCCTCACTTAATTAAGCCCTAATGATCCTCTATTTTGTAGCCCAAACATGGCTTCTTCAGGGAGGATTTTCCTGAACTCCCTCAGTAGGTCAGGACTCACCCCACCCCCGTCTTATATGCTTATAACACCTGTAATTTTCTTCTAGGAAGAGCTGCCCAATAGAAAGATTATGCAAATTACTGATGTAATTTTTAACTTTCTAGTAACCACATTTTTAAAAACTAAAAAACAGGGCTTCCCTGGTGGCGCAGTGGTTAAGAGTCCGCCTGCCGATGCAGGGGACACGGGTTCGTGCCCCAGTCCGGGAGGATCCCACATGCCGCGGAGCAGCTGGGCCCGTGAGCCATGGCCACTGAGCCTGCGCGTCCGGGGCCTGTGCTCTGCAACGGGAGGGGCCACAACAGTGAGAGGCCCGCGTACCACAAAAAAAAAAAAACACATACACTGGGGTTCAGTGGGGTTCGTCCACCACCCAGTGGATCATTTGCAACATACCAAGATTCAGAGTGAAGTGGAGGAACCCTGGGGAAAGAAACCATGTGTCCTGGAGGATGGCAGGCAGGGCATGGAGATATATCTCTTTCTCTAACAGAGACTGGGAGGCCGTCCTCATAGATCTCACGAGTCCTCACACTCTTCTCCTGGATGGGGAAAGTGAGGCTCAGAGAGGTTAAGTAACTTGCCCAGCTCACACAGCACACAGGGGACAGAGCTGGGTTTCACTGTCCTTCATAGGCTCAGAAATCTGTGAAGCCTAATGGTTTTTCTTTTTGCATTTCTTTCTTGCTTTCCTTTCTAGCTTCCCTGAGTGCTTTGTTCTGTCAGTCTAACTCCTCCAGGCCTCACCATCTTGTGTTCTCATAGGAATACCCGTGAACACTGATGACGTGTTAATTCTCAGGTGTGTTTACACACTAGTCCCTGATGAAAGGCTCCGGAACCCTTGAGACATCAGAGAGCTTCCTGATGGGAAGCGGGAAGGACCCCCAGCTCCCAGGTTTGCTTCCTGCTCTGTTAACAGAGTATTCCAGTAGCACTGAGTGAACCTAAGCACCTTCTAGGCTTTTTAGGAGAAATATTTTTTTTCTGGAACAACATCGCACTTTGGAGCTTCCTGTCTCTGCTTCCCCATTTACAGTAGGGTGAACCTGAGCTCACCATTCACTCTATCCGAGAACCAGTGTCTTCATCTCTAAATGGTCTAAAGAGTGCTAACCTCACAGGGGTTGTTAGGTGAATTACATGTAACATTTAGACAGTTTTTTTCCTAATCACCCCTCACCGTGAAATGTGTATTTATATCCGTGCTTTATACATAAAAATGGTACTTTTTTTTATCATCCAAGAACCGATGTTCACATTGAGAATGCATGATCTGTACCATCCCATATCATCTTTCTCTATCATCCATTGAATCAAAGTTTCGGAGGCAAACAAACCATCAGTGCTAAGAACCCACTGAACAAGCCACTTTTCTCCCAAGTCACTTCTTCAAGGGTCCAGGAAACACGGGGGCAGATTTGAAGACAGCTGAGCCACGTCCTTGTGTATGTGGAATATGACACATCCTGTACGTCTTTTAAAAGTTATAGAAGCTGCCCTTTCTGGCTTGGAATTTTATTTCCTTGGTGCTGGCGCTCTTCCTGGTTTGTTCTGACCTCCTGGACTTTTCACAGGCAGTCATGGGCCTTAAGGACACGCTCTCCTCATTGGTGTATTGGGAATGTTGTCCATAAACATGTATCTTCCTGCTACTCTGTCCAGTGTGGCCCAAAGGGCAATGGGAGGGAAGAATTATAAGTATCTATTACTTTTGTTGTTGTTCAGTGGTCATGACTCAAGCATGCACAATAGAAAAATTAGATAGTAATCATTTGTTATTGAATTACAAAAGTGTGTTTTCCCTTGGGCTTCCCTGGTGGCGCAGTGGTTGGGAGTCCGCCTGCCGATGCAGGGGACGCGGGTTTATGTCCCAGTCCGGGAGGATCCCGCATGCCATGGAGCGGCTGGGCCCATGGGCCATGGCCGCTGGGCCTGCGCATCCGGAGCCTGTGCTCCACAACGCGAGAGGCCACAAGAGTGAGAGGCCCGCGTACTGCAAAAAAAAAAAAAAAGTGTGTTTTCCCAAATTGGAAAAGTCACTCTCGTGAGAGGTTTAATCATTCATGCAACAGATATTTATTGAACACTTGCTACATGCCAGCCTGTGTCTTAGGCCGGGGGGACGCAGCGGTAAGTGAGGCAGACTGTGTTCTTGGAGCTTCCCTTCCTGTGGAGAAGGCAGACGATAAACAAGAAAGAACCCGGGGATGAGAGCCAGGAAGGACATACAGCCAGGCAAGGGCTGGAGAGTTAGGGAGGGAGCGCTGCCTTTGAGGAGGTGGCATTTAATACGGCAGGGTCAGCTGAGGGACGGTTGCGAAGGTCATTCTGAGTAGCGGGGACAGAAGGCCAAAAGCTTTGGAACAGGGAAGGGCTTCATGTGTTCAGGAGCAGAAGGGAGGTCGGGTGACCAGCACAGAGGGATCAAAGCGGGAACGGGCTGGCTTGAAGGCAGAGGAGTCAGTAGGGGCCTCCAGCCCACGGTAGGAAGCTTGGGTTCATTTTAAGTGCAATGGGCACTCACTGGAAGGCAGGGAGCGCCCAGATCTAGCATGTAAAGAAGAGACTGGACATAGCAAGTGAGAGAGGCAGCAGGCTGTAGAAGTGTCCCTGCAAGATGTGACGGGGGCTTGGACGAGTCGTGGTACCAGGAGGTTTGAGGTCTCGAATCTCTATATTTTTTTTTTGAAATTTTAGACTTTTAATTTTTATTTTATTTATTTTTTTGTTGAAGTATAGTTGATTCACAATATTATGTTAGTTTCAGTTGTACAGAAAAGTGATGCCATTATACATATGTATATATATTCTTTTTCAGATTCTTTTCCCTTATAGGTTATTACAGAATATTGAGTAGATTTCCCTGTGCTATACAGTAGGTCCTTGCTGGTTATCTATTTTATATATAGTAGTGTGTATACGCTCCAAACTCCTAATTTATCCCTCCCCCTCTTTTTCCTTTGGTAACCATAAGTTTGTTTTCTATGTCTGTGGGTCTATTTCTGTTTTGTACATAAGTTCCTCTCTATTTTAAATAGTTACCAAAATATTCAGTCTCATCACTTTATATTCACACGTTGTTTAACCAATCTGGGAGGCATGTGCCATATAGATAAGCAGATATGACACACAGACATTAAATATTCAATAATGGAGGAGGCAGTGCATACCGACTCAAAGCATGGCAGGGACAGTGACATATAAACACGTACTGAGCGCTTCCTATGGGGAAATCGTGAGCTAAGCACTGGATATCATCTCATATGAACTTCAGCTCAACCCTCTGGGGTGTGTACAGCTGGCCCTCTGTATCTCTGGGTTCTACATCCACGGGTTCTGCACCCACAGTTTCAACCAACTGCAGATAGAAATTTTTTTTTTTTAATTCCAGAAAGTTCCAAAAAGTGAAACTTGAATTTGCCATGCACTGGCAAAGATTTACCTGGCATTTACATTGTGTTAGGTATTATAAGTAATCAAGAGGTGATTCAAAGTATATGGGAGGATGTGCATAGGTTATATGCAAATACTATGCCATTTTATATAAGAGACTTGAGCACCCTGGGATTTTGGTATTCTCAGGAAGTTCTGGAACCAACTCCCCGGCAGATGTACTAATATACCCACGTGGGCAAGTGCAGCTAATGAGGTCTAGCTGGTAAGTAACTGACCCAGGATATGAACCCAGACCTATCTGACCCTCAGCTACAGTCCAGCTGGTCAGCTGATTCCTCTTTCACATGAAGATGCCTTCCACATTTCCTTTCGGGTCTAGGCTTCGTGAGTCAGTGGTGTCCAAGTTATCAGAGTGGGCAGAGGTTCCTGGCGCTAAGAAGAGGCCACGGAACATCCCTAAGAGAAGAAACTGTCTTCTTCACCCGTAACTCCCACCAGCCAGCATAGTACTTGGTTTGGGTAAGTCTTCAGTGATGTCTGTTCAATGGGGCAAAGAATGAATGAATGAATGAATGAACAAACTCAAGCCATTCACTCTTTTCTCAACCAGAAGCAGCCTTGACTCTTTTTTAACACATTGCTCGGGCATAAGATTAGCATATAGCTTGCCTGGAGGTGTGCAGTGTCTGGGTGGACAATTTTCATTCATTTATTCATATATGAATGTGATAAATATTTAACAAATGCATGTCATATATAAATTACTGTTGAGCTGAGGCATTCTCCCCTTTCCAAATAACAGAAAGCTAAGGTGGGGGAAAAAATTAAAAACCTGAATATATCCCTTAAAAAGTTTGACTTAGGAGTTCCAGTTTGGATGCTGAACTATCTGGATGACCTTGATCTACCAAGACTCAACTGCTTCAGCTGTGAAGTGTGGTTAATCATACTCCTTTTATTAGGTCGTGAGAGCTAAATTAAATGAGCATGCAGGGCTTCCCTGGTGGTGCAGTGGTTAGGAATCCACCTGCCAATGCAGGGGACACGGGTTCGATCCCTGGGCCGGGAGGATCCCACATGCCACGGAGCGGCTAGGCCTGTGAGCCACAACTGCTGAGCTTGTGCTCCAGAGCCTGCGAGCCACAGCTGCTGAAACCCATGTGCCTAGAGCCCGTATTCCATAGCAAGAGAGGCCACCCGAATAAGAGGACCTCGCACCGCAGTGAAGAGTAGCCCCCGCTCGCCGCAACTGGAGAAAGCCCGTGGGCAGCAATGAAGACCCAACGCAGCCAAAGATAAATAAATAAATAAATTGGTTTTTTTAAAAAAAGAACCTCTAAATTAAATAAATAAATAAAGGGTATGCAAAATCACTCCTTCATAGATCCTATATAGTTAAATTGAATTATTATTGCTATTGCTACGTCATTATTAGTGTGTCACTTGGTCTGAAAAGAATCTTGATCCTTATTATTCCCTTTTTCTTTCTCTGTTTCCCCCTAGAATGGAGAAAGAAGAAAGGAAATAATGTTGGTGGCATGGGCTCTGCCATTAATTAGGTTGTAAAAACTCTTGGAAATGCATGAGCTATTATTTTAGAAAATATCCTTTCCCACTTAATTTATCTGGATCAAGCCTGCTTAATTGAATGAAGACACTAAAGTGATAGCAGAAGACATTTTATAGCTTTAATAAATATCACCAAGCAATGCTAACCAACCACCAAAGTAAAGGGGTTACGCCCAAGAGTTGAAAAAGGGCATTTGTCAGAATGCAATGTAATTACCTGTTGAGTACAGGTATTGAATTAAATACCACCCTATAGATGTAAATCCAACTTTGACACAAAATAATTGTAACATCATTTACTAGAAAAACTATGGTTTGTAATCCTTTGGATTGCATGAAATCACTGCAATTATTCTCTTGGCCTTTTGACTTTACACTGAACTTTCCTGGTGAAGAGGTACATTGAGAAGTGAGTGGAAAAAGTAAGGTGTGACAGCTGGAGAGATAATAACGTTGTATGTTTTCATCTTACTATTTGAAGTAGAAGGTTAAAAAGCTTAATTTTTCTTTGCTTCAGTAAGAAATGACCATAACTCAGTGGCTTAAGAGAGCATAAATTTAGTATCTTACAGTTCTGGAGTTCAGAAGCCTATAGTCAGTCTCACGGGCTAAGATGAGGTGTTGGCAGGGCTCCATTCCTTTCTGGAGGACCTCGAGGAGAATCCTTTCCCTTGCCTCCTCCAGCTTCTAGAGGCTGCCTGCATCCTGCAGCTGGTGGCCTCTGCCTCCATCTTCAAAGCACATCACTCCAACCTCTGCTTCCATCATCACATCTCCTTTTTAGACTCTGACCCTCCTTTCTTCCTCATGTAAGGTCTCTTGTGATGACATTGGGCCAGCCCGGGTAATCCAGCATGATCTCCCCATCTCCAAATCCTCAGCTTAATCACACCTAGATCACATCTTAATCACATCATTTGTCAAAAGAGGTAACATATTGACAGGTTCCAGGGATTAGGATGTGCACGTCTTTGGGAGACTCTTATCCTGTCTGCCACAGAGAGGAAAATAAAAAAAGAAAAGAGAGAGGAGTGACTCCAAATCTTCTAGGAAATAAGTAGAATGGCATTCCACCCTCTAGAGCATTTTCCTTGACGCGTATCTTCATAACAGGCTCTAGGTTCTGAGCAGATTTGTCTTCAGTCTGTGGCTTGGCCTTCCCCTGCTCTGTCACCTAGAGACAGTTTCTGGGCTTCTGTGCCAGTGAACTGCTGACTGAGTTCAGCCCATGAGAGGGGCTGAGTGGGATGGGAGGGGGAGGAAGGGAGAAGCGAGGGTATTTCTTCCCTCCCTCTCCACCTCACATCGTGTCTCCTGCAGCCCAAGCTCCTCCCACATAACCCCACCACGGTTCCAGCTTCTTCTGGGTAATCCTGACCCCCTCCCTACAGGCGATCATAGCTCCCTGCTGCAGCTGCAGATCTCGGGGTTACCGCCCTGTCTCCTTTTGACTTCTCTCTCGGTGGTATAACAAATTCCTGCATTCAATTCCCTCTCTGTAAATACCCAAAGTGATTTCTTTTTCCCTAGTTAGGCCCTGATTGATAGAGATGGGGAGGAATTATTTTAAGTAGACAATGGGGGGGAAAGAGACACATTTCAACGATATTGTCACTGCTCAAATTAGCTCGGAAATTCCTTTCTCTTTGGGGATTGTCTTAAAACCAAGTCTTCAAGCCCCAAAAGTAAAAACCAGAGTATGAATTTTCTAGAGCTGCTGCAACAAATAACCACAAACATGGTGGCTTACAAGAAAATTAATTTATTTTCTTAGTTCTGTGGACCAGAAATCTGAAACCAAGGTGGCAACAGGGCAGTGCTGCATCTGAAGGAACTAAGAGAGAATTCTTTGTTAGCTCCAGCTTCTATGGGCCCCAGACAGTCCCTGGCACGTGGCTGCATCACTCCAATCTCTGCCCCTGTTTTCACAATGTCTCCTCCTCTTTGCTGTCTCCTATCTCCCTCTGCCTCTACCTCATAAGACACTTATCATTGGATTCAAAGCCTACCCAAATATTCAAGGATGCTCTCATCTTGAGAACCTTAATTACCTCTGCAAAGATTTTTTTTCTAAATAAGATCACATTCACAGTTTCCTCAAATTACCAGAGGAATTATGTATTTCCCTCAAATACATACTTTTTCTGGGAGGGGCACCATTTAACCCACCACGACTAGTTTCATTGCTTTATAGTCAATTAGGAAAATCTCTTACACACACACACATTCATTACCCTGCTTGATCATCAACTTCCTTCACTCAACTTAGCTCTCAGTGTTCTTTGCCGTTGCCAAAAATTAAATCAACTCTGAAAGATAAGCAATGTGTTCCACGGCAGCATAAATAGAGGGGAAAAGTGATTTGCCGACATCCACGAAAGTTGGTCAATGGAAAAGTTGTGCTTTGAACAGTCTTTCACAATGGCCGACTCTTCCAATCAGCAGAAGAGGGATTTGGGTCTCTGTACTTGAAAAATCTGCTCAGTCTACTTCACACTCTTCTCTGCCCTCACGCAGCAGTTGTTTTTTTCTGTTTTTAATCCAAATATATGTTTTCTGTTTATTCTTAGTACATATTCATCTGCCAAGTTAAATATGGTCAAGACAGCTATTTATTGGTCCTCTGACTCCTTTTAAGAGTAAAGGGAGGTCCCTCCTAAAGGCATAATTTTTCACAGAATCATCTGAAGGCTTAATTTATATCATTGTGTCCTGGGTCAAGTTGGTGAATGACAAACAGTGACGTAAATGAAGATTGTAGAGGATCTTGCTGAGATTATACTCCAGTTACTGGCTTGAAGCAAATAGAATCCTTTAAGAAAATATATGCTGTACTGACTAATGCTCACCAACAATAAACGAGGAAGAGCATTCGCTGTAGAAATAGAACGAGTAATTGCTCTGAGTCAAAAAAAAAAATATATGTGCTTCATCTATGAGTCAACTTTCAGATAATTTTTAATGTGAGGGAGAAACAAGGTCCTCTGGAGAATATTTGTAGAATCTTTAGGAAGTGGAGGAGAGGAAAAAACTGAGCTTTACGAGCACACCCTAGTGACTGGTTAAACAGCGCCTCTCTCTCCGCGGCTGGAGCCGGTGAAGCCTTACTAGAAGTAGAATACTAATAGTATACTAGAAAGAGTTTTCGTACAGCGTTAATTAAAATGTAAAGAAGAAAGAGCTTCTAAAATCTTCTCTCTTGTTTCCTTTTTAAGTCTCTGAGTAGCCAAATATATGACTGATCATGCAAGGATATGGGTTATTCTAGCAAAGCACTAACCTGACACATATTTTATGAAACTCCTAATAGACTTCCTGTTGATGAATTAAAGCTACCAGCCACGGTGCTGAGGCCGTGATATACATCTCCAATATTTACTACAGCCCTGCCCTCTTACAGATAAGCATCTTAGGACTCAGAAGAACAAAGACTTTACCCAAGGCCACAAATAGAATTACCTCAATTCCAAAATGCCATTGACATGGGACTCACCATTGATTTCATAACTGCTTTACAGGGACCAACAAAAAACACACTTCGTTGAATGTACAGCACTGTTTTAAGATCAATTGTGCTTTCAAAAACATTAAAATTTGAAAGGAAAAAAGGACATCTGAAATGTACAGAAATATATATATATATATATATATATATATATATATATATATATATATATACATACACAGAACATCAGCCCTGAGGAAGGGCTTCATTTCAAGGTCTTTCTGGTCCCAAGACCAAGCTCTCACCATGACAGCCCATTAGCTCACTGCTCTGTGTATCAAGTCCAACAACTGCAGCTTACACTGAGAACTAGAATTAGTACCATGACTATTCAACAAAACCACATGGTTAGTCCTCTCCGTCTCTGGTTAGCTTTTCTATAATCTGCATCATAAGGACTTTTTGTACAACCTGGTATCAGGTATCATTGATTCATCAACATCTTCCTCATCCATCTCCTTCTTCCGCAAATATTGTGAGCCAGACCCCATGCTGGGTCCCTGAAGGGACAGCAGAGAGCAGAATTCTGTCCTCATGGAGTTCATCCATGGGTTGGAGGAGGTGGGAAGAAGGGAGGCAGGGGCATTATCTAGTAATCACCCAAACCAACAAGAGGTAGAAGCGGGTATGTGTTGTGCGGAGAAGTTCACAATGCCCTGAAAACCCATCTAGGGGGATTGGATCTACCGGGGGAGATCTTGGATGGCCTTCCTGAAACATGGTCTGGGAAGAGTTGCTTCCTCTAAGAGAGAAAAGAAGAGGATGCTCAGCAGAGCAATGTGTGTGCAAAGGCCCTGTGGTGAGTGAGAGCAGGAGGGGTACAAGGGAGTGGAAGCAGGCCAGTGTCACTGAAGGGCAGGGAGTGCCGAGGCTAGTGAGATGGCAAGAGCATCATGGAGGGTTTCAAAATTCACTAGACCATTGTCCAGAACAGTGGCCTAGTAAGAGTCCAGATTCTGGAGCCTATTTTCTTGGGTTCAAGTCTCTATTCCATCACTTTTTTTTTTTTTTTTTACTATTTATTTATTTATCTTGGCTGCTCCCACTCTCAGTTGTGGCATGTGAGATCTTTAGTTGTGCCATGTGGACTTCTTAGTTGTGGCATGTGGACTCAGTTGCAGCATGCATGTGGGATCTAGTTCCCCAACCAGGGCTCGAACCCAGGCCTCCTGCATTGGGTGCATGGAGTATTACTCACTGGACCACCAGGGAAGTCCCTCCATTCTATCACTTATTAGCTGTGTTACTTTATCTCTCTGTTTTCTCATGTGAAATATGACAATATTAATGGCAGGATTAAATTAATTAATATGGTGTGTGTAAAACTTGAGAACAGTGCTTGGCACACGTTTGCTTCCACACATATTTGTCATCATTCCAAGAACGACAGGGAGACAGGGCAGCTTAGTGGCAAGAGAGTGACATCATCAGGTCTGAATTTCAAAAAGATTACTCTAGTTTCTGTGTAGAAAATGGATTGTAGAGAGGCAAAAATTCTGATTGGGCTGACCAGTTAGAATTGTTGCAGTAGTCCAGGTGAAATTTGGAAAAGGATGGTGGAGGGGTGGTAAAGAGAGAGGGACAGAATGAAGAGATAGGCGACAAAATCAATAGGACCTGGAGAGATAGCGAGGAAAGTCTCATCCCAGTGTCATCATTCTTCCCCCTTGACAACTACAAAACCCACCCGAAAGGAAGACTCAGAGACAAAAGCAAGACGTCAATTTGCAAAAAAATTGCGAGGAAGCCAGAAAATAAAAACACAACAGATATTTAAAAGAAAAAAAAAAAAAAACCCTGCAAAACTATCAAGGTTACCAACTTTCCATGATGGAATAAAAGCCATTTTCAGACATGATTATCATCTCCACATCTGCAGAAATCAGCATTGCACGAGTCAGGGATAAAGGCATTTTACTAGGTAATCAGTGACTGTCAGGAAATACTCAAGGCTTCATTTATTTGGGGTACTAGAACTAGACAGGGTGATCTTGTTCTTTTGTTTTGTCGTTTTCTTTTGTTGTGATTTTATGGCAGGATGCAAAGTGTTTTATAATGTACTCTCTTTGGGGTGTACTCATTCCTAGTGGAGGTGTTCAAAGCATCATTTTTGCTTCTACACCCTCTGTCCTCCACTCCCTTCTGCCACCTTCAGTGCTGAGGGGCTTTCTTCTCTACACAGCATTCCCCTGTCTTTTCTGAGTCCTCCTGCCATATGGGAGGTCCTCAAGAAACTCCCTGAGCTCTTCTCTGGTGCTGGGTTTCCTACATGCAAGGGCCTTTGAGCAGAGGAAATTTAGGGTCATGGGGAGAAGGTGGTTGGAAAGCTTCTGGCCATGATTCAGAGTCCTAATAAGGCATTGCAGTGGATCGAATAGTGTCCCCCAAATTCATGTCCACCTGGAACCTCAGAATGTGACCTTATTTGGAAAAAGGGTCTCTGCAGGTGTAATTAGTCAAGGATCTTGAGATGAAATCATCCTGGATTGGGGGTGGGCCCTAAATCCAATGACTGGCATCTTTGTAAGACAAGAAGAAACAAAGAAACCCAGTTTGGAGGGACGAGTCTGCAAGCCAAGGAAGGCCAAGAGCTGGGCTAGAGGTGAGAAGAAGCAAGGGATTGCGCTCCACCAGGACTCTGGACCTGTGAGGGAGTAAATTTCTGTTGTTTAAACCATCAAGTTTGTGGTAATTTTCTACAAGAGCCTAAGAAACTAACACAGATGGAGCATTGGTGCAGGGCATAGAGAGAGACAGAAGAATGGCAGAGGGATGGGTGGTGTCAAGGAGAGAAAGACAAGGTCTGAATTAGGAACTCCCATCCCTCCCATCCCAACAGATTGACTTTCAGGACAACCCTAGACCAGAGGGCGATTTCAGAATCAGAGCTAAGACTCTGTTGAACAATTAAATAAACCTTACATGGTATGGCAAAAATTGCTGCCTACTAATACCTCTTCTCCCCTTCTTCCTTTTAGTGATAGAACTGCCCCTGCCAAATATTAGCTGGGCACATGGCCACCCAGCTAGAAACTACATTTCCCACTCTCCTTGCAGCCTCAGGGCTTCGGCCCAGAATGTTCATTGTCACCACAGACCATGAACCTATAATGTAAGGTCAAAACTTCATCTGGGCTTAGCACCTAATTCTGAGAAACCAGTTGATGATAGGGGTCATGGAAGTTAATTGCCAACTTTTACTCAACGCTCACTCTCTTGGCATTTTAAACCCCTTTGTCACCAGGCTATGGCTTGTTTAAAGCCCTCAGTAAGAATGACAGTGCTGTTTGGAAATTGACTCCAAAATGTGCAATCAGCTCTCTTTCCCAGGTTTAACAAGTGCTGAATATCTGACCTCCCCAGAGGACCATGACAGTGCCCCCAAATGGGAAATGTCCAAACTTGCCCAGGTTTAACAAGTGCTGAATATCTGACCTCCCCAGAGGACCATGACAGTGCCCCCAAATGGGAAATGTCCAAACACATAAGCTGGGTGGTCCTTCCTTTGCCCTGTCTCCGAGTCCCTAGGCTCTCCTTTTCACTCCTCTGCCGGCCGGAAGAGTGTCCCCTTACAGCACTTTGGCAATGCAGTTATTCACTTGCATTCCCTGCGTGACAGCAGTGCCTGGGGAATAAATTCTCCTCTCCCTGACATGCCTGAGAAGGCAGCCTCTTCAGCTGATGGAAGAATTAACCTTATAAACCAAGGGCCTTATTACCAGACACAGCTTGCAGCCCTACAAGCCAACACACAACCCTCTCCTCTTTTCTTATTATATAAAGAATGTCACAGTAATATATTGAATTGTTTTGATGGTCACCCATTAAAGGAAGGCAAAAGTGTATGCAGGGTGGGTAGGGTAGGGTGTGTGAGCACAAACAATTTCCAGCATCCCAGGTTATTCATCCATTTAGGGGAGGGGCTGCTGTTGATATTACCAGAAAACCCGTATCTTGAGTTTGGCCACCAAGTGTGCTCTCTTAACAAATTCTAAGGCAGTAGTTGATGAACTTTCATTTCTCCCACTTTCACTATGGGGCGAAGCTGAGAGAGAAAAGGCTAGAAAGAGGTAGATACTAGAAACTGACATGGACATCTGCCTGCCCACAACAGGGTCTTGGGAGTAGACCCCGCTTCCTGGACTCTTTCTGTGGGGGGACCAGAGGTTTTATTTTCATCAGATAAGTCTGACACCAGGTGTGAAGGTATTCTTCTGGAGGAAATAACTTCCCAAATTCCTATTTTTACTGCTTTCCTCCTTGGTCCCCCTCGAATTCTTGAGTGCAGGTATCAACTGTATTCTAATGATTTATTCCCATCTGTCTCAAAATAGCACAAATCCAGGTATTGCGCCTTTGTTTATCCTCACCTTGGCAGCCTTGCTCCTTCAAACCTCTCTAATCCTTCCCCCATCTTTACCTTGGGTCAACCCTTGGCAAGTCCTGGCTGGCCTCTCTCCAGAGCCTCCTAACTGTCCCTCTGCCTCCCCGATGATTCATGAACTTCCTGAAACAGAACGAATCCTTCTGCAATTCTGCTTGCAAACCCAAACTGACTGTCCATGGTCTAATCTCTGGATGGTACCAAAACCTTCTGACCCCAGCTGACTTCTCCCCTTCCATCTTCCCTCTCTCCCCCAACAAACTCTTTACTGTTCCTTAAATGTACCCTTAGGCCTCAATACATTTACATATCTTCTTTCTGCCTGGACTCCTCTCTGCTCTACCTGGTAAACTCCTACTCATCCTTTAGGACCCAATTTAAATATCATCTTCTCTTTAGGACTTCCCTGATACCTCCAGGCAGAGTGGTCTCTTTCTTGTCTGGTGTCTTGCTTTGCTGTACATTTAGCTTTGTTATAAAGGGCATTTATCACTTTGTATTGTATTTGTTGCATGATATGCGATGCTATGATTGTTTGTTACACAACAAAGCTGCCTAAGACAGATTATTTTCAATTTTTCATTATATGTAATACTAAGATGGTTGTATCTCTGCTTATTTACTTTGGATAGATTCCCAAAAGTGATATTATGGATGTGAACAGAAGTCATAAACATTTTTAAGGCCCTGGATACATGTCACAAAATTATTTCCCAGAAATGTAATAACTCACACTTCTACCAGCAGTGATGAGAGATCCCTATTTATACCACACTCAACGGTATTGAGTTTTATTTAGAAAATAAAACACAGTTTGCCAATGTGGTTAGTGGAAAAAAAAATCTTATTATTTTAATTTACTATCTTTAATTACTAGTAGGTTAAAAATTTCCCATATACCTGTATTTTGTATAAGTTGCACATTTATGTCATTAGCTCATATTCTCCGTATTTGTTTGTAAAATCTCTCTATGTATTAAGAATACAAATCCTCTGTCTTGTCATATTTCTTTTTGCAAAGTTTTAATCCTGGTTTCTTTCACCTTAATTTTGATATTGCATGGGGATTTAATTTATTCAAAACTTCTTTTTTCTTTTCATCATACATTCCATGCCTTAGAAAGCCCATCTCCATCCTGACATCCAATAAACTTTAACTTAAAGAGTCTTCTAGATTTTAAGGTTTCCTGAGGGTGAGGGGAGAGCTTAACTCTTCAGTCAGTAAATTTGGTAAAAAATATAAGGTAAAATCTATTTTCCCTCAAATAGTTAAAATGTTGTCCCAATATCATGTATTTAGCCAAGTTTTCTTTCCTTTTTTGTTATGTTTATCCAAAAAATTATCTTATTGAAGAGTCTATTTCTGGGCTAACTCTTCTGCTGAATGGATTTCAGAGGCTGGATTTTTATGGTCATGTTATATTTTCTAGAAACTAGATTTCTCAGACTTCATAATCACCCATCTACTGACTTGTATTATGGGGCTGGCAGTCTTTATTCCACATTTTCCTGTTTGAGTGCAGCTTCCTTGGGAAACTTCTCTTAACCCCCAATCTAATGAAGTGCCCCTCCCCAGGCCTCATGTAATAATACCCTTTATTACAATTCACTGTGCAGAATACCTTAGCTCTTATGCTGCTAGACAGTCAACTCCTTGAGGACAGGTTTTTTTTATTTCATTATTTTGTACCCCAATTACCTAGTAAGTACAATGCCTTTCTCAAAGTAGGTGCTCAACAAACATTTGTTGATTTGAATTGAGTTAAATTGAGTTAGGTTGAATTGAACAAAATCATATTGGATTGGATTGCTAGTAGGTTATAGATTGAGATGTCTTTTCTTAGCAAGTGGCTTCCCTTTCTGTATCATTCAGGCTTTAGCCAGGTAAATAGAAACCAATCTAAGTATTTAAAACAGAAGAAATTTAATACAAGGGATTATTTGCCCAGTTGATGGAAGAACTGAGAAGCCAAACAGGCGATGATGAGTGAGATATTGTGATTTATAAGAAATATATTTATGGTCAGTCATTTGGATGACCAAAATATATTTCTCAGATAGATGTGGTCTTCATCCACAGTTCCTCGCTCCCAAAACCCTTGGAATTTTCTGCCGTCACAATTGGGTTTATGTTAAGGAAGGTGACTTTTGGATCTCACCGCAGGGTAGGGGCTGGTTGCCAGGAGAACCAATCATGTGATTCAAGGGTTGGAACTTTCAGCCTCAGCCCCTAATTTCTGGAGAGGGGAGAGGGGCTTGAGGTTGAATCAGTGGCCATTGACCAATGAGCTCGTCAATCATGACTATGTCATGAAGGCTCCATAAAACCCCCAAAGGACAGCTTTTTGGCCCTTTCTGGAGAGCTTTTACTTGGAGAACCAGAATGCTTCCATGTGCTGCCATGTGGGGTCCCAAGCTCTGCCAGGACGGAAGCTCATTTGTTCAGGACCTCACCCTGTGTCCCTTCATCTGGCTGTTGATTCATATCGTTTAATGTCCTTTTATAATAAATTGGTAATCTAGTGAGTAAACAGATTTCCTGAGTTTAGTGAGCCGTTCCAGTAAATTAACCCAAACCAAGGTGGGAGTCACCAGAACCTCCAGTTTGCAGCCTGTCACTCAGAAGCACAGGTAACAACTTGGGCTTGCAACTGGCGTCTGAAGTGGAGGGTGGTCTTGTAGGCCTGAGCCCTGTACCTGTGGAATCTGATTCCATCTCTGGGTAAAGTGTCAGAATCGAGTTCAATTCTTGGACACCCTGCTGGTGTCTGAGAATTGCCTGTTGGTATGGGGAAGTCTTCACACACACACGTTGAAACTGGGTCCAGTCATCCTTTCAGTGAGTCAACTGCTACACTGTAGAAATAAAGGGAGGAGGTGGTATTACCGAAGCCCAGGGCCAATGTCCCCCCACAGGACCACGGTGGATCCTGGAGGATGATGTCACGGAGAAGATGCAGCCACTGCAGGGAGCACTGGGGGCAGAGATGGGTAAGAAATAAACTGGCTTCTATCTTCTTTCCACTCTCAGGGCTCCCACCGGTGCCTCCCACTGACCAAACCCAGCCAGGATCAACTGCCCTGGAGCCTGGGAAGCACAGCCTCTGATACGGAGCAGACCAAGAAAGGGAGTGAATTCTAGAACAACAAAAGCAACACACTTTTATTTTCCGTTTTCAGCTTGACAATATTATTTATTTCTAAATAGAGTAACTAGGGGAATGAGATAGGAAAGCCAACAAGTGAAAAATCAACCCACAGTGGAAGGCAAATTAACAGACTCCGGCGACTCCTTCTCTAGGCTCCCGTCTCCAGCAGGCTGGCAATCGATAGGGCTGGCTAAGTGCTTGGGGAGCCAGGGGTGGGAAGGGGCCGCGGCGCGACAATTCAAGCATGGCTGCAATTTCATTAAAGACCCGGGGGTGACATCAGATATCGATTCTGTTTTTCCCAGAACTTTGCTCTGGTTCAGTGCTTTGTGAAGATAGATGGCTGGAATACTGGGCAGTGAGAGGGCAGAAAGGAAGTCCAGGGACGCCTGATACACACCCAAGCTGCTTGGGTCTCAGACTGGGCCAGATTTCCACATTAAAGAGAAGACCGCAAGTATATAGAAAGATGACTAAGGAATGCTTAGTGAAGTTCTTGGCCTCATCACTCCAAATTAAGATTCAGATTAAGATTCAGAGGAAGTATGGAAGGGGCTTTGCTTTGGGATTTGGGGATTGGAAAAGCCAAGTTCAGTTCTAAGCTCAGATACTAACAGGCTGTGTACAGTTGGACAAGTTACCCAACCTCTCTATGACTCAGTTTCCTCATTTGGAGAACGGGAAAGTGAGTAACACCTGTCTCCAAGGACTATTGGAAGGGTTAAATGAGATAATACATGTAAAGTGCTTTACCTTACAGTAAGCATTCAGGAAATGTTGGCTGCTACTATTTGGGGTGTTGTTTTATTATTATTGGGTGTGTCTTATAGAGCATGTGCTGCTCTTTTGGGGCATGTGCTGCATGTGCCTGCAGTGTCTTTCTCCTTTGTCTCTTCCCCCTTGTTAACACTCATTCATCCTCCAGACACAAGTCAAATGTTACCTCCTCCAGGAAGCCTTCCCTGACCCCCTCAGGGGGAGTCAGCTGACCCTTCTCTGTGTTCCCATGGCACCCTGTTCTTACACTTAGCATAGCACTTGCCACATTGTATTGTTTTTAACACTTTGCTTAGTGGACTATGAAAAACTGCAAGACTGGAACTGAGTCTTTTCATTCTACCTCTCCAGCCCCTAGTACAAGACGTAACAGGTGCTCAAAAGATGCCTGGTGAATAAAAGAACTCCATAGTATAATTACAAGAGTCCCTGGAAATTTTCTCCTGCTCCCAGAAGTGCCTCTTCCACTTCCTAAAATCTACCATGAGAGCTTTTCCTTCTAGCCGAAGACTTTGATCCCATTTAAATCCTATATATGCCTCCCCACAACCACCTGCCACCTGAATGTATGTGATAGGTTCTCAATAAGTATTTGAAGAATTGCATTGATTTAGAAGTCGGGTTCTCTGGGGAAAATATTCAGACATCAGCAAATCAGAGAAGAGGGGATGGTGGGGAGAAAATAGAGGGAACTTCTCAGTGAGGACCTCCTACTAAAACCCAGCTCCTCCCACCCAAGGCAAAGTGCAAGGAAAGGGAAGCTTTCTTCTGAGTCCTGTTTCTGCCTAGGGTACATCCTCTGGCCCTTCCAGCCCTCCTACTTCATCTCTTCAGCAAGACTCCGGTGCCTTGGTCTGCTCCATGCTTTCATGAGGACAGACTTGACTGAGGAGCAATACTTAACCCACAGGACTGGTGATTTGAATGAGGGAAGAGCACCTGCTGTGTGCCAGGCACTTCACACGCAATTCACTAACACCTCCAGTAATACTGAAAGTAGATGCTATTTATCTCCATTTACAGGTGAGGAAAGTGAGGGTCAGAGAGATTAACACCTTGCCCCAAATCACACAGAAAGTAAGTTATGGAGCATACATACCACAGCACCGAACGTCACCGAGGCCCTCGATGAATGCATGTATTTTATTTGCTGTATCGGGCCACCCTACTCTATTTCAATGGTTGGGTAAAAGTACTTACCTCACTGTCCTATTACGTTCATAATGTGGAAAGTTGTCTGGCCTTTTTCTTCCTAGTACCATTGCTGCTGTGTATCTAACTTTGTTTTTCTGTTTCCAAGTTCCCAGATTTATGTGCTATCTCTTGGCCCATTCTCTACACCTTCCTCTTCAAAGCTTTAAAAAGGTTATCAAGCACTGAGCCTGCTCTAGGTGTGGTGATGTGCACTGTATTGATATAGAATAGAGAAAAAACACTCTGTCGAAACATTTTCTTTAAATGAACATACACTCACTCAGTAAGAGATAGTGGTGGGTGAAAATGCTAAGAAGAGATGACATTATATTTAGACCAAAGAATGGGAAACACAACCTCGCTGGGTGACAACCTGTCAAGACAGCCATACCTAATGGATAGCACGAGCATTGTTTGGGACATTTACTGCAGACTACAGTGGGGTAAAGGCACCAAAGGTGAACAAAATATCATCCTTCATAGGCAGAAACACAGGCAGTGACAGAAAATAAATTGCTGGTGAAGCATCTCTTAAAGAAGAGTAGGTTTAAATATCTGCCTGACTTGAGTACCAGAGGCTGCTCGAATTTTTATCAATGGGTGGGATGGAGCCCAACCAAAGAAATTTGTATTAGTTTTCCTTTGGGAGGTGGCATGTTGTAGAGAAATATTAAAATGTATGACCATATATTTAACCACAAATAAATAGTTTGGCAGCAATACAGGATATTGTATATTGTAACGTGATAGTAATAGAGTATAATACTGAAGACCACAAAATTTGGTACCAGTATGAGCTAGGGTTGAATCCTGACTCCAGCGACTATTAGCTAGGAGAGCTTGGTAAGCTACTTAACCCCTCTACATTAGTCAGGATAGAATAGGCTCTGCTGCAGCAACAAACATGCCCAATAGCTCAGTCTGATTTCTCGTTCACGTGCCAGCTTGGGCAACAATTCTTGGTGGTTCTGCTCCAAACAGGGACTCAAGGATTTGGGCTCCTCTCATCTTTTGACACATAGCCTCTGAGGTTGCTGTGAAGGCGAAGAGTGTGGTAGACAGTGCAGGGGGGGTTAGGGCCAGGCCTGGAAGTGATATCATCACTTCTGCCCATTTTCCACTGGCCAGGCCCAATAGGATGGCCCCAACTAACTGCCACAGAGGCTAGCAAAGACAGTCTTTCGGTACAAGCACATAGGACGGTCTCTGCTCTGTTGTCTGAGCATCTGTACGATGGGGGGAATGCAACCTACTGACATGGCTGCTGTGTAATTCCCTGCTCATGCAAAGGTACTTACTGCTATTTGTATGTGAGTTGATATAAGTATAAATGATCTCTCATAAAATTAGGTCTGGGTTGCAGTCAAATTCATAGAGAAAGAAAGATGGTGGTTACCAGGGGCTGGGAGGTGGGGGAAGTGGAACTCGTTTAATGTGCACAGAGTTTCAGTTTTACAAGATGAAAAAAGTTCTGCAGATGGATGGTGGTGGTGTTTGTACAGCAATGTGAATGTACTTAACGCCACCGGCCTGACACTTAAAAGTGGTTAAAATGATAAATTTTATATCATGTATATTTGACCACAGTTTTTTAAGTAAATAATTTTTAAATTAGGTTTGGGTAACTCCAAGGTCTGAGTTAACCTGGTGCCAGGGCACAGCGAGAGCTGGTCCACGGTATTCGTGTTGGATGGCAGTCAGCTTGATTCTGGGTCTAAACCCAGGAAACTAAGAAAGCTTTAGATGATTCACTCTTTTTTCTTAAACATGGTATTTAAAGTTCTTAAAGTCTATCATGAAGGCAAAGTCACTTATTACTAAAAAGAGGGAAGAATAAAGAAGCAATAATCCCAGTCATCCCTTTCCCAGGCTCCCCCAACATGCTGGCTGGCTTTGCTTTTTCTCTGTGTCTTCCCTCCATCTAGGTCACCTCAGGACTTAAGCCCAGCTCCAGCCCATCCAGCCGGAGTTCCCAGACCCAGCTGCACATCAGATTCACCTGGAGAGCTTCAAAAACATACCGATGCCCAGGCTGCAGCTCAATTCAAAATTAAGTCAGACTCTCTGGGGTGGGGCCTGGGCACCAGTGCTGTTATAAAATCTCCCCAGATGATATTAATGTGCATCCCAGCTGAGAACCACTGGCTACAGTCTGGTCTGGCTTCTTCCCAGCTGCCTTTCTGCAGAGCTCCTAAAAGCAGTGCTTCGGACATGTTCAGGCTTCAGTCTCATCTCAGCCCCTCCTGTGTGGTCTTGGGCACATCTTATAACCTCTCTGGTCTTTAGTCTTCTCATCTGTTCAATGGGGGCAGTGAGAGTAACGAGATAATGTATGGGAAACAGGGCAGTGCCTGGCATGCATGAAGCGCAGTTTAAGGGCTTAGTACAGCGGTCCCCAGCCCCTGGGCCAATGACCGGTACCTGTCCGCGGTCTTTAGAAACCGGGCCGCATAGCAGGAGGTGAGTGGCGGGCGAGCAAAGGAAGCTTCATCTGCCTCTCCCCATCGCTCGCATGGCTGACCATCCCCTCCCCCAACCCCATGGAAAAATTGTCTTCCACAAAACCGGCCCCTGGTACCAAAAATGTTGGGGACCGCTGGCTTACTGCATGATGATACGTGTTATTATGAAATCTTCTTGTTACTTAGTTCCTGGGGTAAGGATGGGCTTACTGTTTTCCCACAGGAATTCTTTCACTTGCAGTTTGTTGCCTCCTCCACCAAGATCCCTCAGAGTCTATCAAAGGTGAGGAAGGGGCTGTCTTTTTGTCTCTTAATGGATCCCCTCCCTCTGTCAGTCACCTGCTGCTCCCTTCAAACACAGCTTTCCCTCAGAACATTCTAAATCCTATTAGGCAAACACAAACACGAATATAAACAATCACATACAGATTTCTTCCTAGCGTGCACCTGCCTCGAAGTGTGACAGGAATGCTTTTAAGGGGGTGGCCCTTTAACAGCGGCTTACAGGAATTTGTTCAGGCTGGGTTGAAGCTTAGGGGCACAGAGCAGTAACGAGTTGGGACTGATCTGAGTTAAGCCAGGTTTGGTTCTTAATCTCCCTAAATAAACCCAATTCAAGCAGGCTGAGACACGAGGCAGGCTGGGGCCAGGCCCCTGGAACTGGTGGGAAAATCAAGGCAACTGGGACCCAGAGGGGTGGAGGCTGGGAACATGCCCCATGAGGTATCCTAGGGATAGAGTGACCTTGAACTTGGTTACAGCAGCAGGAGAAGCCCAGAAGCAAAACCCTCAGCCTGCTTGCAGACACTGTAGGAGGTTGAGGTTTATTCTTGCTTTATTTATTAAACGTACAATTAAATACATGTCAAGCCCCTACCTACCAGAGTCCTTTTCTTATGGAAGACCCTTTAGAGGGTTATGTGGAGGGAAGCATGAGTTCCTAAGCCATCCAGAGCATCTCTGGAGGGCCCTGTGGTGCTCAGTTCTCACTGGATATTGTTGACCAGCCCATCATCTAAGACACCCGGCGCCTCCAGGTGTTCCAGGTGGGAGCTTCCCAGAAAGCCATGCTCGGCACACCGCCTTGGAGGTGCTATCCATGCCAAAGGAACTGAGGTGAGGCCACCTCCTGCCACTCTCCCAAACCCAAACCCTCCAGTCTTCGTTAGCTTCCCTGCTGGTCCTGCCCTTCCGAGGTCACCCACTTAGCCATAGTAGTCACTGTGTCTTCCTCACGGCATCATGTGGTAGTAAAGAAACAAGTTAACGTAAAGCCCTAGCACAGAGCCTAGCACCAAGCACATGCTGCATATGTAGTAGCTTCGGTGATGCTGCTGACCCTTAAAATGCCCCCTGACCCTAAAGAACACCCCCCAACCCCAGTCTTCCCATCCTCCCTGCAACCCTTGACCTCCTAACCTCAGGGCCTCTTCCTTCCGCCCCAAGGGTAACAAAATACTTTCAAGATTGCACGTTTCCAAGCTCTGCTTCCCACGAAATAAAAGAAAAAAAAGAAACCTTTTAGTTTTCCCAACTCATCTACAATTGCAAGGACAAACAAAAACTGGTACCTCAGTATCTTCGCCAACAGCTAGGAGCCCAAGGAAGAGGAGAATCCAGTTCCCCAAGAAGGAAGGCAGGCCATTTATTCACTTGTTCGTTTTGTATTAAGCTAAGTGCGTACTGTATACCAGTAAGACATTCCCCCTGCCCTCAAAGAGATGGCAGCCTGGGACAGTGTTCTCAACCCTGGCTGCAACTTACGATCACCTGGGGAGCTTTAGAAAGTGCCAGGGCCTCCAGATCCAGTAAATCAGAATCTCACGGCATGGGACCCAGGCAGCAGTATTTTTTAAATATCCCCCAAGGAGCCCAATGTGTAGCCAAGCAGAGAGCCAGTGATCTGCTAGGACCCGTAGGTGAAAGATGATTTCCAATCCGGTGTTGCTAGAACAGGCAAGTGATATACAGTACATGAATTATATCGCAATAAAGATGTTAAAACAATCAACAAGCAAGTGTTGGGGTTATGAGAGCCCAGGGAGTGCTACCTGATTCCAACTAGGGGAGGGCATCGGACTTAACGAAGGCTCCTGAGGGGGAAATTATCGTCTCTGCTCAGATATCAGCAGTAGTCAGACATGTTAAGATAATGAAGGGAAAAGTGTGCATTTAATTCTCATTTCTAAAGCAACAGCCCCTTATATTATTGACAGTATAGGACACACTGAATAATTGTCTGTTAATGAGTATTAATAAAATTGGCACTTTTTTTTTTCATTTAGATTAACACTTCTAAAGCCCCAGGAATATCTTTTGGTGGTTTAGATGGAGCCTATCAGGAACTCTAGGAGAAGAAGTCTGATGTGTGAGCAAAAAAAGTAAGTCCCAGGACTTCCCTGGCTGTCCAGTGGTCAAGACTCCAGGCTTCCATAGCAGGGGGCACGGATTCAATCTCTGGTTGGGGAACTAAGATCTTGCATGCCGCGTGGCACTACCACAAAACAAAACACCAACTCCTGGACCAGAAAATCTCAGAGGCAGCTCTGACTCATCTCTTCCTCATCCCTGGGTCTGAGCAGTCAGCAGTGCTCTTAGGTCTCCGTGGTGAATAGACACCAGATATGGCCCCAGTAATTCCTCCCCTTCTGTGCTGGCATGCCACTCCTCACATCAAGAGGTGGGATCTATTTTCCCTCCCCTGGGATCTGGACTGGCCTGTGATTTGTTTTAACCAGTAGAAGGTTGTGAAAGTAACTTTCTGAACTTCCAAGCGCAGGCCTGAGGAGGACCGACAGGTGCTACTTTCTCTCTCTGGAGCCCAGACGCCATGCTGGAAGGAAGTGGAGGCTAGCTGACTGCATGATAGAGGTTATGCATGGAGAAAGGCCATGGTGCATGCTACGGACTGAATTGCATTCCCCTAAATTTCATGTTGAGTCCACAATGTGACTATATTTGGAGATAAGGCCTTTCCAGAAATAACTAAGATTAAAAGAAATCATAAAGGTGGGGCCCTAGTCTGATAGTATTAGTGTCCTTATAACAAGAAGAGAGACCAGAGCTCTCTCTCCATGTGAATACACCAAGGAAAGACCATATGAATGCACATCAAGAAGGTGGCTGTATACAAGCCAGGAAGAGAACCCTCACAAGAAACCAAACTCTGCCAGAAACTCCTTGGACTTTCCAGCCTCCAGAACTGTGAACATTTCTGTTCAGGTACTCAGTCTATGGTATTTCATTATGGCAGCCTGAGCAGACTAAGACATAGGATGAGACGCCAACTTGGAAGTTCCAGGTCTAGCCAAGCTCCCAAGTGAATGGGGACACATGAAAAAACCCCAACTGAGACTAGCAGAAGATCATCCAGTGGAACCCTGGCCAAATACGTAACCTACAGAATCAGGAGGAAATTAATAAGTTGCTGTTCTAAGCCATTCAATTTTGAAGTCTTTTGTTATATAGCAATAGTAACTGAAAAAAACCCTCCTGTGACACCTTTTCTTTCCACTGTATAGCATCACAATCTGACCTAACTAAGCCCATTTGGTCACACCCAATTATTAGTTGGGCAGCTCTTAGCAGCCTCCCAATAAGGGTTTTTAACCTGAGGCTCCTGGAATTCAAGAAGGTCCATGAACTGGACAGAGAGATGGAGAGATAGATAGATAGATAGATAGATAGCTAGATAGATAGATAGATAGACATAGATATATAGATATGACATCTTTATTTTCATTAACCTTTAACTGAAATTTCGCATTGTCTTTAATTATGAACGAGGTAATAAACCACAGTAGTACAAGGGTATTTGTGACTTTGTCACTAATAGAAATCACAGATTTTTTTCATATCACATTACAATTGTTAGCAAATATCCTAAAAGACCTTTCATGCTTATCATCACCCATTACTAGACCTTGCTATTTAAGGTGTTAATGAAGAATATTATTATAATATTAATATTATAATAAATGTATTAATATTTTGATAAATGTACTTCTGTGTAATTCTTTTTTTCTGTAACACTAGTATTTTGTTTTATGCATTTAGAATCATTTTTCTGCAATGGTATCCGTAGGCTTCACCAGACTGCCAAAGGGGTCCATGGCCCTAAAAAGGAATAAGAGCCCCTGAACTGGAGGTATGCATGGGCCAAATTTCTCTGCTCCACAAATTTCCCACCAGGTTTCATTGAAAGCAACTTTCAGACTGAGTCCTGCCACCTACACAGACATTTATGAGCAAGCTTGCTCTAAAGCAATACCTACATCTGATTCTGGAAGTGAGATCGAGTTCTGTCTCCCTCTGTCTTTTCAGGATTTCCTACAGCAACTCATCTGAAAAGTTCATTCAAGGCAAATATTCTAGTTGTAGGTTTCAGCCAACTAGCAGCTAGGAGCTTTTCCAAAAATCAAAATAAAAATAGTTTGAATAAGTATAATAGAATAATGGCTAACAATGAATTGAGAACTTGCTACTTCCTACACTGTTCTAAGTGGTCAACATGAATTAACTCATTAAATCCCTACAACCACCAGGTAAGGTAGGCACATTATTATACCCATGTTCCAGGTGAGGAAACTGAGCCTCACAGAGGTTAGTAACTTGTTCAAGTTCACACAGCTCATAAGTGACAGAGCTAAATGTGCAGTACACCAATTCAGTCAATCTCTGCAGGTAGAACCCAGGTATTGGTATTTTTTAAAGTTTTCAGCCAGGGGATTACAACGTACAGCCAAGTTTGAGAACTCATGTACTGTTGGGCTCCCTGGATTCTTTAACTCTGTTCATGTAAAAGCAGGAGTTCCTCCATAATATTTCAAGCTCATCTGCACATTGAATACTATTGGTGTCATGATTTTTTTTGATATTTATTGATTTGGTTGCACTGGGTCTTAGTTGCAGCAGGCGGGTTCCTTAGCTGTGGCTCACCAGCCCCTTAGTTGTGGCATGCAACCTCTTAGTTACGGCATGCATGTGGGCTCTAGTTCCCTGACCAGGGATTAAACGCAGGCCCCCCGCATTGGGAGCGCAGAGTCTTATCCACTGCGCCACCAGGGAAGCCCTGGTGTCATGATTGAAAAATAATTTCTAGTATCCATTATATTAACTAACAGAGCCTCTGATCTGAGATAAAGACTGCTAAAAACTTGCGGAAGCTGCCTCAAGATTTTGGACTTCAGATTTCAAGTGCTAACCAACCACCCTGGAGTGTTCTGACCAAAACACTAGGAATGTTAATTGTCATTAGAGTATAGATTAAAACTGACCCACATACACTTACATATTATACTATCTCTATCAAAATATTTTAGATTAACTTATAAAAAACATAATGCATTGCCATTACCTTCTCTCCTTTCTTATGTCAAAGAACATAATTCTCCCCACCTTCCCTATAGTCACCAGATGAAGTTTCCTAGATCACCTAATTAATAATGTTAACAGCCCTTTTTTTTTTACTGCCAAATCATCTATATGTAACTTCAAGATCAGGTGGTATTTCCCTGTCCCTTGAGATCAAAATAAGATCGCCTCCAGCCAACCTATCACCTCCTTCCTACTTTATCACCACCGTTTTGTCAGGGGTTAAGGTTTTACTCTACTTGCAAGCTAATAAGTTAGCCTGCCACAGTTTCATGGGTGCTGGCAGAAGACACGAGACTCCTGGGTCAGAGACAAAGGGTTTATTACTCACAGCAAAGCCTGTTGCCATTGGTTCCCACATCTCCCAAGTCCCACATGGATGCTACACACACAGTGGATTTCCATCACAGCAAAAGACCGTTGCACTTGGGGAATTATCGCTTTTACAGTGAGCAGTAAGCAAACCTGCTCTTTGTCTGTTTGATGGGAGACAAGATTGCTCACTGCAAATACAACCCTGAGAAATGGCCAAGATAAAGAGGCATCAGGGTCTTGCATTCTTGGCCTACCCAGCAGTGATGAGCAGTGCCCACAGTGGATTGCCTCTTCCAACACCCATTGCTTTGTTTTATTTTCATCTCAGCATCCACCTTTCTGATATTTTCTCATTAGTTTTTGTTCTTGCCTATCTTTTCTAGTGCAGTGGCAGCTCCCGGAGGCCAGGGTTCTCACTGTCTGTCATTTATCGCTACTTCCCCAGCACCAAGGATAACACCTGGCCTGACCCATCGAGGTACTCAGTAAATGCTCATTGAATGAATCAGTAGGACTGGCCTCAACTTCCAACATGGGCCGCAAATTCTTCACTCCATTCAAACAGAATTCTTAGCTGCTCACAAGCATGCCTGGCCTCGGGGCTTCTGCTTAAAGAAAGGCTTACCTCCCCGCTCCCACTACTGCCTCACCCACCCCCAAAGCCCGACTCAGTCCCCCCCTTTCAAAGTCCTTCCGTCTTAAGCCTTCCTCTTTTGTCCCAAAAGCCCTCCTCTTTGGCCTCATGTATTATCATTATTGCTATCATCATTCTCTTCTTCTCTATCATTATTATTTAGTTTCTAAGGCTTAAGAGTCTATTTTTTTTAATTAATTATTTTATTTATATTTGGCTGCGTTGGGTCTTTGTTGCTGCGCATGGGCTTTCTCTAGTCGTGGCGAGCGGGGGCTACTCTTTGTTGCAGTGCACTGGCTTCTCGTTGCTGTGGCTTCTCATTGCAGAGCACGGGCTCTAGGCACGTGGGCCTCAGTAATTGCAACATGCAGGCTCAGTAGTTGTGGCTCGCAGGCTCTAGAGCGCAGGCTCAGTAGTTGTGGCACATGGGCTTAGTTGCTCCATGGCATGTGGGATCTTCCCAGACTAGGGATCGAATCCATGTCCCCTGCATTGGCAGGCGGATTCCCAACCACTGTGCCACCAGGGAAGTCCATTAAGAGTCTCTTTAAAATGTAAATATCCCTCAGTGGGAAGAAGAAAGAGAGATGAGACCACAAAGGTAGTAAAGACTAGTGGTAACAAGCTCTGGACATTCTATATTGCTACTTAGTAGCTGTATGAGCTTAAGCAAGCAGTCTAACCTCTCTGTGCCTTAGTTTTACCATCTGCAAAATGGGAATAATGACCACACCTTCCTCTTAAGGTTATTCTGAGGATTAAATTAACTGCTTTATGGAGAGCAGGTAGAAGAAGGCTTTCGGTTATTTGTGGCACACCTACTACCTGCCCTGTTGGATGCTTTACATGCATTCTCTGGAGGCCCCTTGGGGAATACCCCACCCCATTCAAGTGTTAGTCTCTTGAAAGGACAGAAGCATAGACTTCCAGTTCTCCTGCATCCCTTGCAGTTCCTCACTCTGCCCCAGAGCACGTGACTGCTGGGGGAGGGGGCATGAAGAGCATGTTCCCAGATGAAGTCGAGTCTTTCACGGAAATGGAGGGGGGGGGCACGTTCACTGAATGCAGGCCCAAACGAGAAAGGACTGTTCCATGACTTTGATTATGGTCAGAAAGAAGAGCCTGTTGAGCCGTATAGGGAGTGGTTACCCCATATTCCAGGTCTGGCAATAGAAACAAGAGGTACAGTGGGTAATCTTAATGTTGGGTTTTCTGGGCAGAGAGAGGCAAGTATTTCTGACCAGGTCTGGACTGGCCTGAAGCAGTCTTTCTCCTTCAGTACCATTTTATTAAATAACAAGAAATCAGATGTTCACAGAACTTCACAAAGCGTCTGAACATATATCATCTTCTTTAACCTTTATGATTCTAAGAGGTGGGTATTTCCACCAGCCTCATCATCCTCCCACTTTACCGAGGAAGAAACTGAGGCAGAGAAGCTACAAATAGCAGAGCTGGGAGTCAAGCCTTGCCTCACTCCTATAGTAAACAGAATAATGGGTTCCCTAAACCCAAGAACCTATTAATATGTTTCCTTGCATGACAAAAGGGACTTTGTAGGTATGATTCAGAATCTTCTGATGAGACGATTACCCTGGATTATTTGGCTGGACCCAATCACAAGGGTCTAATAAAGAGGAGGTTTGAGTCACAGACTGGACGATGCTTCTGGCTTTGAAGGTGACAGGTGCAAGTCAAGAAATGCAGGCAGCCCCTAGAAGCTGGAGAATGCAAAGAAATCGATTCTCGCCTGGAGTCTCCAGAAGGAGCATAGCTCTGCCAACACCTTGACTTTGGCCTAGATAGACTCACTTAGGACTTAAGACCTCCAAAACTGTAAAATAATAAATCTGTGTTATTTTAAGCCACTGAGTTTGTGGCAATTTGCTACAGAAGCCACAGAAAACGGATATAGCCCCCAGCACACACCCGCCATGATGTTTTCAAGAAATGTGTTATTTTAAAGTAAATTCACACTTGATAGAAACAGCACAGAAAGCATGTAGGATCCAGAAAGGCTCACCAGCCACCCAGTCCCATCAGCTCCTAGAATTCCCCACTAGGAAACCAGTAGAGGTAGGACGGTGTGGTGATTAGGAACATGCCTTCTGGAGCTGGTGGCATCTGAGACTATAAACAGATTATTTAGCCGCCTTGTGCCTCAGTTTCCTCATCTGTGGATGGGAATGAAAATAGTATGGACATTAAGGGCCAGGAGAATTGACCAGTGCTTGGAACAGTGCTTGGCACATGGCTTTCACCTATTTCTATAAAAGGACTTTTAGTCCTTTAGAAGCTTGTTACAATTTAAACATAGTGGAAGGGATGGTGAGTGGGGAAGGAGAAAGGGAGAAGCGGGGGGTCACTTATGAGCCCCTCCTGGGTGCCAGGCACTGTCTTGGGATTTCCAGACACATCTGATCTACTTCTCCTGACAAACAAGAGGCGGGGCTCAGAGGATTAAGTGCCCAAAGTCACACGGCAGAAAAGAAGAGGCAGAATTCAAAGGCAGATCTACCAGATTCCAAAGCCCTGTCCAGGACCACCTCTTACACCTCAGCAAGAGCTGAGGGAAACTGATGGGAAACTGGCAAGTCAGTTTATTTTTTGAGCCTCGGTTTTCTCATCTATATAATGGAGTTGAATTGAAGGATAATGAAGTGAAGTCTCCCAGGACTTTTGGAAGAATCAAAAGAGATAATATGCATGAGCTTCCTTTGCAAACCAAAAAGCGCCATTCAGATGAAAGGCAGGGGGTGCGCAGTGGGCAGAGCAGCTGGGACGGGGAGCTAAGACCAGCCCTCAGCGCTTCACCCAAGCAGCATGTGTTTGGGAGGGTGCCTGTGGACTGGGCACCGTGCAAGGCGCTGGACACAGACTGGCCCCGTCTCCGCTAGGGTGGCAGATTCTTCTTTCTTAGAGAAAGAAGAAGTGGAGGGTTTGAGGGAAATGCATGAGCATTTTTAATTCATTTCCAGCACCACAACTAAAATGCTGAGTGGAGGATGTTCCGACTCAGAGAGTATCAGCTGATGGATTTTCCAACAAGGAGTGGCCAGGCCCCTGGGGTCAGTGAGCAGCCTAATCTAAGAGTAGATGCTCTGGGGGTAGAAGAGCGTTCTCTGCGCCCCATGGGCCCAGGTAGGGTGATCAATTCTCCTGGTTTGCCCAGGACTGAGGGGTTTCCCGGGACACAGGACTTTCAGTGCTAAAACCGAGAAAGCCCGAGACAGAGCAGGACAAGTTGGTCACCTTATTCCCAGGACTCTCTCTGCACCTCCCCTCACCAAAGCCCCATTCAGAACTCTCCCCAACTTGCCCTGGAATAGCACAGATTTCAAGCCCTCAAGCTTGGATTTCTTGCCTAAAGCAAAGGTTGGCAATGTTTCCAAACCAATTGCAAATACTGTCCATTTGTTGAGGGCTTTACAGTATGCAGAGCGCTTTCACATACCTCAGCATGTTCAGTCTTTAGAGCAATCTCAAGGTCAGAGAAAAGACAGCTGTATTAGGAATGCTTTATGTTGGAAGAGACAGAAAGCATGACTTGAGTGCCTTAAGCAAATAAGTTGTATTTTTTTCCCAAAACAAGAAGTCCAGAGGTAGGCAGCTGCTGGGTTTGACTTAGTAGCACAGCGAAGTGAAGGTAATTGCCTACAACTCTCCTGGTCTTCCCTCATGGTTGTAAGATGGCTGCCAGAGCTCCGGGCATCTAGTTGCATTCTAGGCAGGAAGAAGGGTGAAGAAACAACACCAGCAGAATTCTGCTTATGTTTTTTGGCCAGAACAGTGTCACATGGCCACTCCCAACTGCATGGCCATCACGTATTTAGCTTTCTAACCTCTAGAGTAGAGCAAGGTAAGGGATGAAAGGCTTAAGAATGGTTTTGAATGAGTTACCTACAGTATCTGCCACGATAGGAAGAGAAGACCATTTACTAGAGGCTAGAAGAGTCTAGAATGACTTAGGATGTCATGGAGCCCAGTGGTCTCAACATTTTGCTGCACATTCGAATCACCTCAAGATTTTTAAAAATAATGATGCACAAGCCAAACCCCAGACCACTTAAGTCAGAATCTCTGGGAATACACCCTGGCATTGTTATTTTTAAAGTTGCCCTAGTTGACTAAACTGCGCAGCCCATCCTCTAGAGCTGCTCTGTCCAATATGGTAGCCATGTGGCTATTGACATTGACATTAATTAAAATTAAATAAAATTTAAAATTTAGTTTCTTAGTCATACTGTCTATATTTCAAATAGTCAGTAGCCACATGGGGCTAGTGGCTACCATATTGGAGAGCACAGATATAGCACTTTCCATCATCATAGATGATGCTGTAATTGGATGGCTCTGTTCCAGAAGAACCTGAGGGTAAGAGAGCCTGTTAGGAATCTCAAGGCCCCTTAAATCTGGTCTGGCTAAATGAGGCAAGCCAGATGGGCCTGACCTGGAGGCAGTGAAAAAGGGTGGTCAAGGGCATGAACTGTGAGGCCAGACAGCTTAGGTCTCAATCCCAGATCCCCCACCTACTGGATGGGTGACCTTGGACAAGTTACTTATCCTCTCTTTCTCCATCTGTAAAATGGGAGTGATAACAGGAAAGCATCTCCTGGCGTTGCAGTGAGAACTCTGAACTGATTCACGTACTGTGCTCAGAATGCTGCCCTGACACATGCCACCTGCTATAAGTGCCAGCCATCACTGTTATCCAGGAGGCCTGACAGGTGGCCAAATCCCCCAGAGGGGCCCTCGCTGGACACACCTGCTGTGTTGCCCCTCAACCCTACTCAGCACGGCACCAAGGCTTCCTGACTGGGGCCCCGATGCTGGCGTTTCCATGCCACCCCTAACTCTGAGTCTGATCTTCTGGTGCTCAGCTGGTTGGCCCACTGCAGTCTCTGGCGTGTAGGGTGAGTGAGGAAATGAATGAACACGTCCCTGTATTCATTAACTGAGTATAAGCAGGCCCTTTGACTTGTAACTCGGTCCTGGGTGCAGCGGCTGCCTGCCGAGGTATAGCGGAAGGAGGGGCGGGCTGTGTTGTCCCGGCAGGTCACTGGGCCTCCTGAGCATGTGGCACAGGGTCTATCGAATTAAAGGTTCGAGCCAATACAGAGTACAGCCCCTGAGAGGCATAAAATCTCTGAAACACAGGGTTTTCCCTCCTGGGGGAAAATGAAACTTCCTAACCAGGGTGGCTGTGTACGCATCTTCTTCCCAGGTTTCTGATCTCCCCGAGGTGAAATGAGACTCCTATCTCAGCGCCCAGAGCTGCCCTACACTCCAGCCTTCCCTGTCCCCTCCATCTCTCCAGGCTGTGTTAACCGTGTCTAGGAATGGGGTCCTGGAAGGAAGATGTCATTTACTGCACCAGAAATGATACAAGATGCCCCCCCTCTGAGCCAAATGAGGGTTCCCAGAGAGTGGGGGATGAAGCCCCCCAAACAACCCGCTTCCCAGGGAAGGAAGGACATTTTCAAACGCAGCAACCTTGAGCCTGAGCACATCTGCTCCCCGAGTGCGCATTCCACAGCCTGGCAGACACGCCGCGATGGGTCTCAGTCATTAACTGGCTGTCAGGTTCCTCAGATGATGGAGCTAAAAATAGCGCGCTATAGATAGAACCTTCTCCCACGCAGGCAGGCACAGGCTGCCAGTGGAAGTGGGGAGAAGGGGCTGTGCGGATCTCTCCCCTAAAGGGAGGTTCATGCCCATCTCCAGCCCCGCGCCGCGCTCGTGGGCAATGTCCTGCTTCCTTCGGCAGCATCCCTCCCTCACGACCCGCAGATGGGCCCTAATGTTCCAAATGCGCACTGCCGGGCGGGGCGCACCACGGTGGGGTTCATTTGTATGCCGCAGCCTGGATAACAGTGATACGGCCCCGAACACTCCAAAGAGACGGCGCAGATGAAACCGGCGCTGCTCGCTCGGCAGGCGAGCTATTTATAGAATCCAAATATCAGCATTTTCCACCCATTTACACAAAGCAATTTCAGCCTTTTCAGATGAGAAAAGTGCAGCCCGGATCGTCATTCATTCCAGTGCTGGAATCACATTTGGGGCCAGGAAGCCCTGATTTTACAGGAAACCTCGAGGCAGGCTCGGATTAAAGATCAATGGCAACATAAAATGTACGCTGTCATATTTTCGCTGTGAACATGTCCTGGTAATAAAAAAATGTTGTTTTAGTAAATAAACTCGGGGAGATGCATTGCCGACTGTTCTTTATCCCCGTCGACCTCACCCTGAGCGCTTGGAGCAAAGGACTGAGAGGGAGAGAGACACACACACAGGCATACAGTGCGAGTCCACAGCAGAGCTGCCAGCCGCCCGCCAAGCCTCTAACACGCTCTTCACCTTCAGAGCCAACGCCGCGTGCTGGGTACTTCACTGCTGAGATGCTCACTTTGCTGATTCTCTCGAAAAGTGTGAAATGCGTTTCTTAATAATGATGAGTCTGGCAGTCGAACTGGCTGGCTAGCAGTGCAGATCCTGGGGACAGATGGACTTGGGGTCACGTCCGGGTTCTGCCACAGCCTAGCTATGTGATCTGGGGAGTTACCTAATCCTGCTAAAACTGTTTCCTCACCCGTTAAATGGCACTGTGGTCCTCTCTCTCATTGGACAAAGGTCCTTGTACTTTCAGACCCATGCCCTCCAAACCCATCTGGCATTTCTGACACCACCCCCTGATGTGACAAACCAAAGGCAGAGGGGAGCTGCCATTGAGTTGTCTATTTTCCAGGTGCCATCTCCTCATTCTTTGCTTCCACGCCAACTCACCTTTCTCCTCACTGTCCAAACCAGTGGTTCTCAAACCATAGGGTACCATCAAAATCATCAGGACAGCTCGCTAAAGCCCAGAGGGCTGAGTCCCACCCCCAGTTTCTGATTCCATAGGACTAGGGTGGGGCTGAGAATTTCCATTCTTAACAAATTCCCAGGTAATGTCGAATGATGTTGATCTGATCCAGGGACCACACTTTGAGAACCAACAGTCTAGAGAAACCAGTATGGAGGGCGAGGAACTAGGAAGTTCTGCTCCAATTCATCAGGTCTTATAGAGTCTCAATGCATATAAGGTCTTTAGGGTTTGCTGAGCCCGGACCTTTGAAACATAAAAATAAAGATATATTTAGAAACTGTGATGAGTGCTATGTAGGAAAACTCAGCATATCTTGAGAGAGTACAGGAGCCCTGGTTCAGGATGAAGGACTTTCTGAGGACGTGACAATGGATTCTGAGAATGAAGGTGCATAGAATTAGCTAGAAGAGGAGCCAGCAATGAGCCTTGTAGGAAGGGGTCCCAGTAGATGCCTTGGGAGAGAAGTGAGAGTGAAGGAGAGACTGCAGTAAGGATGAATTTCCAACCCAAAGAAACTAACCACCAGCTGTGGTCTCATTGAGACTCACTGACAAGAAAAGAGACTCAGACCCTTTCTTTTCACCATCTGTCCCTGCCATTTGCCCCTCCACTGGGCCCCCTCCCACCTGCCCCAGCACCATCAAGTCCTGCGGCTGGGTGCCCTACCTTTCTTGACTGTTCTCTTCATAATACCTTGTTCCACTTGTCGACTGCTACATAATAACCCTCAACATTTAATTCTCACAATTCGATTGGTTGGTTGGTTGGCCGGTTGGCTGGTTCTTCTGCTGGACTCACCTGGGCTCACCTATGCAGCCTACTCGGCTGGCAGGCAGACTGGGGCAGCTGGGCTGCCCCACACCCCTGCCTCTCCACCATCACCCCATGGCCACGTCGTGTGTGTGTGTGAGTGTGTGTACACACTGAGGGTTGGGGATCCCCAGGGCCATGACCTCTCCTGAGGGCAGCCTTTCCTGAGCCATGACCACCCAGTCCAAAAGGTCCGAACTCCATGTTTCCTAGCATATTCATGCCTATCCGGCTATTTCTAAAGCTCCCTTCTCCACCAGCAGCCATCAGGGAACAGAAAAGCAAAGACCTGGGTATGTGAACTTTTCATTCTCCCTCTGGTGCCATTTTCCTCCATGACCCCTTGGGGTCAGAGAGGTGGGAGAGGGCTTTCCCTCTCCCTTATATCTCCTCTCAACTCCAGCTAAGCCTTCGTGATCCATGCTGGTCGCTGCTCTGTTCCCAGGGCCCAGCACAGTGCCTTGCACACAGTGGGTGCTCACCAAGTGCGCTCTGGAGGAGTGAATGCCTTTGCTCCCTTCCCTGACTCTGATCCAGGGGTGCCAGGCCCATTACCCGCCTCGCCAGCTCTCCTTGGCAAATCCTATTTATCCTTCAGACTCCAGCACACACCCACGTTTTCCAGGAAGGCCTTCCGTCCCCTCCAGCAGTCGGAGTAACTTGGGGAGGTCCTCTTTCTTCCTCGGGTCTCTCCCCTATCCCCTGACTCTCTGTTTAGAAAGGTTTTGTTCAGCTTTGTGCTAGAGCGAGTTGCCTATGCATCCTACTCCCATTCTAGGTGTTTGTTACATGTTGATGGGAATGGGAGACATTTTATTTTGCTTTATATTTATTCCCCTTCCCTCTTACCCCCATCTCCAGTGGCCAGCACCATGCTTGGCACGTGATAGGTGCTTAATGAATATCTGTTGAACTAATAATAATTATTATTATATTACATATATGTATATATACATTATATATATTATATATAAAGTATATATGTAATATTATATTTTATTTAATATATATATAGTATTTTATGTATATATATATACACATTATGGATGTGTTATATATATTATATATACAGTAAGACCCCTACATACGAACCTTCAAGTCGTGAACTTTCAAAGATGCAAACGTGCATCTGGTTCCAGCAAGGAACGAGAACCTGTGCCGTCAACGTCAGGCATGAGTGAAACTGCAGCTTGCCCTCCATCTCCTATTGCTGACGATCCTTCAGCTCTACCATCTCCCACCTCCTCTCCCTCCTCCAGTCAGTAACTCTTCTTGCCTGTTCACTCGATGCCAGCCCTGTATGCCAGCTGTTGTACTGTACTACTGTACTTTTCAAGGTACTGTACTGTAAGATTAAAAATGTTTTCTTTATTTTTTGCGTTTGCTTGTTTTTTATGTATTGTGTGAAAAGTATGAAAAGTATTATATTTGTGTGAAAGTATTATTTGTGTGAAAAATGAAAAGTATTATAAACCTGTACCTATTACAGTACAGTACGATATAGCTGATTGTGTTGGTTAGTTGGGTACCTTGGCTAACTTCATTGGACTTACGAACAAATTGGACTTATGAATGTGCTCTTGGAACAGAAGGTGTTTGTATGTAGGGAACTTACTGTATATGCACTATATATATCATAGATTCTAGTTACAATGAATGCACCTCCATTCCAAGGACAGTTACTACATTCTTTGCATGTTAACTCATTCCATCCTCCCAGCCGCCTTGAGGGTTGCCCCAGGCCATGCATTTAGTACCAGAAAGAGCTGGAACTCTAGCACTGGAGACTGTCTGGTTTTAACAGTGCATGCCAAGGAAAGCGTATTGGGTATTTGGGCTCAGTAAATCCAGGAAGGCTTCTTGAAGGTGGAGGTAGATTCCCTGGTCATCTAAAGGAGAGGAAGAAGTTTTCTTGGTGGTAATGGACAGAGAAATAAAAGGAAGAGTAGGAAGTCCATGGGCAAAACCATTTGCTTTTTTTCTGTTCCTCACTCATCAGGCCTTAAGTCATCAAACTTGAAAGAGGAACTGCTCTATTTGGTTCCAGGGAAAGATGGTTCCACCGAACATTATCTTGATATGCTGACTGTACAAAGCATCATCACTGCTGGAAAAGGCGCCCCCGTCTCGGCATATCAGACCTTTAGTAAGAGTTCACGGTCAGTTATCAAGGTGAATTACTTTCGCGTAGGTATTCAGTGAATGGCAGAAACACCATCCACTGTAGCTAAAGGGTTCCTTCTCCATCTGCATAATTCCCCATGCTGTCAGTCGGCGTGACATATGTGCGCCAGGCCTCTCACCGCCATCTGGCAGCCTCTTTGACATCGCAGCTCCCCCTGCACCCCCGACCCTGCCCTCCATCAGCAGCGGGTCCCAAGCCAAGACTGTCAGTAAAGCAAGATCAGGATGTATGGACGCCTCAGCGATGACAGCCGTGATTTAGCTGCACCAATTGCTTTCTGACGTTTCCATAGCTCTTCCCAGCCTTACCTTCGTGGCTGGCCAGTGGAGAGCTGCAGGAGGCAACAAGCAGAAATTGAATTTTCCACAGTGCACTTATGTGGGAGGCTCATTCTTCAGTTCTATAGGCAGCTGCCTGGGAAGTTTCCAGCAGCTGCCGCTGCCCTCCACGCTCTGCCCTGGCCAGCCGCCCTGGGGGGAGCTGACCCCACCCAGGAAGGGCAACTTGGCTCTGGGGACAGGAGAGTAAGAGTGTGCTCTTCTCTGAGGCTACTGGAGGGGGTGTCTGGAGGCCCTCTCCTGAGTTTCCTGAGAAAGCCCGGGAGAATTTCCCATTTTGTTGACAATTTGACCACACAAAGACTCCCAAGGGTGTCACGGTGAGTGTTGTGGGAGAGACACCTCCGCACCCATACTTAGCCAACATCAGCGTGCACGCCGGCCAGTTCTCTAAGTCCCTCAGACAAAAGCATATTTGCCCATGGTGAGGTTACACAAGAATCAGCAAGGAGACATTCCCTTTGTCGACCTGACATCAGAACAATAGGCTGATGTGCGGAGACACAGGGGAAGTTAGGGTGCCAGACAGACTGGTTATTTGCTTTTCTGTTACCCTAAATCCTCTTCCTCTGTTTCACTCTAACACCTTTGACATGTGTAACATGACCTGAGAGATGGCTCCCGAGTTTTGGTGTGTAAAGGAATTTCCTGATGGCCTTGTCAAGACCTGTCTAATCTCCGGCGGTTCTAAGTTGCTTTGAGGTGAGCCCAGAAAAATGAATTTTGAACAAGTACCATGCGGGGCTCTCTTGTAGGTGGTTCTCAGCTGTCGTGCAAGAAATATGGTCGCTACACGCAGTCCCTTCCTCCTATATCGAATCTGTCCTTGAGGGCGACGACAGGAATGCCAATTATGGGATGTTCCTTGTTTCCCCCTTTCCACCCCTTAGACATCGTGTCTGCTGCCAGGACACATTCCTGTGGTCTCCCTCCTACAGCATGACTTGCTTCTCTCCCAAAGCGGGTGCCCCCCTCACCAGGTCATGTGCTGGGTCTCCATGTGAGCAGCGGTAGAAACAATGCTCTATTCCTCTTCATGTCCGAGGTTGCCTAGCATGGCGGTGGGCTTACTAAATATCCTCGAGCAACGACATTACCTGTGTATTAAGTACTCACCTTGCTTCAGGCCCTGGGCTAGCTGCTAATGAGAAGAAAGAAGGTAGACAACAATTTTAACCCAAATTGATAACAGGGACTAATAGTATAAAGCATCAAACCTATTAGATCTGCAAAGACTGAAAAAGGGAAAAACTCTGGTTTGCAGAGATGAGGCGAAAACCTGACAATATAAGTAGGATTGTAAGTTGGCAGGACCATTCTGGAGGGCAATCCGACCCTATGTGACTAACATAAAAATCTCTATTCCTTTCGTCCTAAAATTCTAGTTCTAAGAACTTTTCCCAAGGAGACAATAGAACGAGGACACAAAACTGTTCATTTAGGTTAGTCCCCAAACATCTATTGAGAGCATACCGTACACAGGGCATGAGCTAGGGAGCAGGCAGAGTGTAAATCTAACAGGCAGGGGGATGTGTGTGAGAATGGGTCCACGGAGAGTCGCCTCAGCGGGGTTTATCAAAGCAAAAGGCCGGCAGCAACCCAAGTCCATCCAAGGAGGGCTGAGAGTACATTGTGCTACAGCCAGAGAACTGAATTCTAAGCAGCCCTTTAAAATGTTGCTGTGTGTCTATAGTCATTGGGGGAAGTGCTCGGTGACATCGAGTGAAAAAAAGCAAATTGGGAAACGGAAAAAGTCTCACTGTGTTGAGTGACACATAAATGCCTACACAAGTACATACATAGAAAAAAAGTGTCAAAAACTTCACTGCCAAACGTCAGAGTGATCAGAGGATTTGTTTCTGGTTGATGGAGTGTTTTGCGTTCTTTCGACCCTTCTGTATTTACATTTTCTACAAGAGCATGTACACAGAATGCAAATGTTATCTTTGTAAACAGAATGAGTGAGTGAATGAATGAGGAAAAAGCAACATAACATCAGAGTTCAACAAGAAACTAACTTCTGGGGAAAGCAAAATAGCCTTCCTGGAAGGCCTGGTGCCCTCTTATACTCTCCCGGTGAGGATCTGAGCTCCTGGAGGGTAGGGACTGGGGCTGGCACAGGGCAGGTGTCCAGCAACCGTCTGTGTAGCTGTGTGGCTGCTACCCTCCTGCTGTGTCCCAAGGTGAAACGCTCTCCCCCAGGAAAGCTTCACAGGTCTCCTCTCATTTGAAAACTGCTGGACTCTGTGACCTTCCTAGGCCTCTTCCAACTCAGAAGCTGAAGCGGCTGTCAGCCCACAAGTGAAATCAATCCTGGCCCGACGTCGGGCTGGGAGCTGGCCCGCTGGCCCTGGGCTGTTGTTTCTTATCCGCGGAGGCTCCGTTGAACTGGCCAACAGACGGGGCACAGCTGAGGCCGTTAAATGTTCCCCAGCAATGCGTGTGCTGTCAGTATTATCCACAGTAGCTTGCGTCCCCTGCCCAAGACCCCTTTTCCCCAAAGATACCCTTCCAAGCCTGAATCATGGCTAATAAACCTATACCCAAATTGATCTCACAGCTGTTCTTCAGATGCCGTGGCCAGCCCCTCATCAGAGCCAAGCTGTTTGGACCTGCAATAAATAGGGGTGATTTTTCATCTGGGGCTTGTCATTGGTTTCAGAAACTGTTCTCATTCAGCAAAGGCCTTATTAACACAATTTTTTAGAGCAGTTTTAGGTTTACAATAAAATTGAGAGGAAGGTGCAGAGATTTCCCATACACCCCCTGCCCCCCACCCACTCATAGCCTCCCCCATGATCAACATCAGTTATCAGAATGGTCCACTTTGTACCAAGGATGAACCTACATTGACATTATAACCACCCAAAGTCTGAAGATTACTTAAGTGTTCACTCTTGCTGTTGTACATTCTGTGGGTTTGGACAAGTGTATAATGACATGTATCCATCATTATAGTATCATATAGAGTATTTTCATTGCCCTAAACATCCTTGGTACTCTGCCTATTCATCTCCCCCCAGCCCACCACCACCCCTGACAACCACTGATCATTTTGTCTCCACAGTTTCAGCAAAGGCTTTTCAGTGGAGCCAGTAACACATATTGGCAACATCATATCATGAATTTGGAAAACTGGCTTTCTCCTACCATCAGATATACTGGCCAAAAAAGGCCCCTCAGTCTAACATAGTTTGGTTATTCCATGGCTGTATGATTCGCTCATGAGAAGGCAAAGAGGACAGTGAATGGCCCCTCCCCATAGCTTCCTTCCACCGATTGAGGCACAAACAACATGGCGCCGATGTGAGAGGGACCTGGAAATCAAACACCACTAATCAACTCAGTACTAGGCAGTTGGAGAGAGAGAGGAGGGGTGATTATTTGCAATGAGGTATCTGGTGGTCCATGAGGACAAGAGCTGCAGACCACTTAAGGACAGCAGTGATACAAGTCCTAGAAGCGGTAGCCACAGTGGTGAGAGAAATAACAATTATAATAACAAACATTTGTGTAGAGCTTTGCCCTTTACAAAGCACGTTTCCATACATAATCCTATTAGCTTCAGTTGAAAAGACAGTTTTTCCCTTAGATGCAAAGCACCCAATGGCCATTGATCCATTCATTCATTCATTCATTCATTCACTTACCGACAAACACTTACTGAGCTCTCTCCTAGGTAATCATATTAGCCAGGGCACTCCAAAGAAGTGGAACTTATAGGATATTCATATATAAAGGGAGATACTTATATTAAGGAATCTACACATGATTATGGAGGCTGGCTAGTACAAAATCTGCATGGTGTACCACCAGGCTGGAGACCCAGAAGAGCTAATGCAGTAGTTCAAGTCCAAAGACCACCTGCTCGCAGAATCTCCTTTTGCTCGGGGGAGGTGAGTCTTTTGTTCTATTCAGGCCTTCAGCTGATTGGATGAAGCTCAGCCACATTATGGAAGACAATCCACTCTAATCACTGTCGGCCGATTTAGTTAATCTCGTCAAAAAAAACACCTCACAGAAACATCCAAAATTCTGTTTGATCAAATGTCTGGGCACTGGCCCAGGCAAGTTGACACAGAAAGTTGACTTAAAATTAAGTATCGTGGTAATGGAGGCACTGAGCTGAAGAAGCCCAGCCCTCAAGAAGATCAAAGACTAGTAGGGAAGCAATAGTATGAGCTAGAATAGTAGTACAAAATAGAAAGCAGTACGTGCTATAAAAGAGACACAGATAACAGTGCTAGAAATTGAAATACAATTCCTTTGACCATGGGAAGGAGGTAAAGGAGCAAAGAGTTCACAGAAGCCTTTCTGGAGGAGGAGAATTAGTAGTGGGATCTTGAAGGATCTTGAAGAATTTGGATGGGTGTATATGGAGGAAGGATCCTGACACTAAGTAGGTGGGAGAGCATGGGCAACGAGAGATATTAGAATCTGTTCAGGAAGCAGCCAGGAATTGAGTGTAGTTGTGGAAAGAATTAACAAGCGATATGACAATCAACCGAATAGATGAAGGCCATTGCACTCTGTTGGAAAGTGTTTCTCTCTTGTCCCGTTCCACCTTCCTGTTCACTGTGGTCTGACTTATTTCTCAGCACAGTCATGGTTGGCCATGAGCATGGCGGGCTGTGGAAGGCAGGCATCTACCGTGTTTGCCCCAGCATCCAATAAACCCTACCCGTGGCTACTCTCAGGGGAACCGCTCACTCCCTTGTGGATCTCCAGCCCATACTCTTCAGTTTGAACTCTACCACTGGCTTTGACATGAACCATGGGACCCAGTCCTGAGCCAATCAGAGCCTCACACTCTCAGGGCTAGAGTGACTGGTTAGGAATGAACATGTGACACCACTGGGGCCAGTGGTGTGAACTGGATTTTCACTCTTTTATTCTCACCATGAATATGAGGTGATAGAAGTAGAACTAACATCCCATGGAGTCTGAGACTGGAGCCCACAAAGTGGTGGGCAGAGCACAGAAGGGAGAGAAGATGGGTCCTTGTACCTTCAAATACAGCCCACAGAACATGGAGGAGGCTACTGCGAGACAGAGTGTGAGCCCAGGGTCCATAAGCATCTGGTGATGATTAAAATCCCTGATAAGAATATTAACAACCACTTAGTGAGCACTTACCATGCGTCAAATGTTAACATATTTTGTCTTATTTATCCTCTCAACCCTGAAAGGTAGTTACTATTATTCCCCATTTTATAGCTGAGAAAACAGCCTCAAAGAGTTTCAGAAACTTCCTCAAGGACACCCCTCTAAAGGTAGCAGTAAAATCGAGTTTCAAATTCAGGTCTCCCTGATGTTGAACCCCAAGCTCTTGGCACCTTTGTGGTTCAGAAACGCCTGGGAAGATTTTAAGAAATTCCAGAAACCTAAGCCAATCCCTAAAGATTTGCACCACTTGGTCTGGAGTGGGTCCCGGGCATTGATATCTTTTCAAATCTCCCGTGGTTCTTACTCCTAATGGGAAGCTGGGAGGAAGAACTATTGCATGAGATCACGGAGACGCAGTTCCTATTTCTGAAAAGTACTTTCAGCCACTTGCACAAAAGCATGTGACCTCCCAAATTCCCAGCAACTCAGGGCAACCCTCAGCTTGACTAAACATCGCCATTTGGATTACACGATCCAGTCACCCCTGAGTGATAGAACCGCCATCTGACCTAAAGGCTGCAAATGAGGGGTGGAGGGGATGAGTGAGGCGGGAGAAGAGAATGCTCCTTTCCTTTTTTAATGTGGCCTTTCATTTTTAGAGAACACGCTTTACAGGACTATGAAGTATAAAAAGTAGCCGCAACGAGAAGAACTCAGGGATATTCGCTCCCGGCTTGTCCCAGCCATGATTCATGCTCTGTTCCACTCCTCTTATAAGCACAAATGTCCCTGTGATGTGCAGGGAACAGTAAACACAGCTGAGCCCAGCACACACACATACCACAATGAGGGCCAGGAAAGGGACTGGCTAAGGCAGGGCACAAGCCTGTGCTCCACGTCTAGGGGCTGTTTGGTTTTTGAGTTGTTGGGCGGGGCGGGCAAGGGGGAGGTAGGGGCTTGTTTGCTTCTTTTCCAGGGTTGGCCAAATGTAATCATTTAGGACTTCCTTTCTGAACATTCTTCTTGCTTTAAAAAAAAATTAAAAAAAGATGCCTGGACTGCAATTTTGCCTTTATGGCCTCTCCCATGAGATCACTTTTATTTCAAAAGTAAAACCCCAGCACAAAGGGTAAGGAAGCTTGCAAACCTTTTGAGGATGGCTGTATAGCACGGGCTTGCATTAAAATGCTTCTGCAACTCCTATATTATGAGGAAAATGCCTTTTGCACTTGCTCTAAAAAATCTCCAGTTTCCTTCTGATTTTATGATCCTGTGATTCTCTCATTTCTAGCACAGTGCCTAGCACATAGTTGGTATTAAGCAAAAAAAAAAAAAAATTATTTTGAAGGAACAAAAGCAGAAAAGAATGCTAACTGACCAACTAGATTCATTCCTTCTTCAACAGCAAGACACTGCAGGGACTTTGGTATTACATGAAATGATTATCGAACTTTTGAATCTGGATGAAACATTTCATTATGGGGGTAGAATTTAAGAAAAAAATGCAAATACAAAACTATCCCAAGTTTGTTGTTAGTCTCATAATGTGCTTCTACAAACAAACAAAAAACCTTAAAACTATATTCAGAGGGAAAAAAATCAGAATAATAGGAATAGTGCTGGGGAGAATGGTATCTATTTCTAAAAGACAACAGAAGGATGTTCGGGCCCAGGACTCAGCTTTTAAGACTTTCCTCTCAAACTGGTTATTAATCAGCATTCTTTGGCTTTAACCACAGATGAATCAACCTGTTTGGGCTATATAGCCAGAACGCATTTCACCTTCTTGTCCAAAAAGCTATCATGGATGCCTTTGATAAATATTGCACAAGATCAAGGTCCACCAGGGATTTAGCATTTCCCAAATCCATATTAATCCATCCTTAAAAGATCTGAAGTGGTTTAGCATAGGGAACCCATAATAGTACTCAGTGATCACTCTTTTCTTCTATAAGCATGCTCAAACTGTCTAATAATTTTATAAGTGATGGTTGTCACACTGGTCTGGAGTTGCTACAATTCACCCTTTTTTCCTTAAAAAAGAACTAGAAAAACTCTCCTCATCCCTGGCTCTCTCCCCTATCAGTTTTATGGCCATGTCAGCAAGTTGTTTAGTGTCATGGGGTGCAATTTAATTGAGCCTTGGGAATGGCACTAATTTAAAGTAGCTCAATATACTCTCTCTGTCCTCCTGCTTGTAAGGATCCTTTCACTCCTTTCCTGAACAGTTGTTTAAAGGTGAGCCTTTCCGAAGAAGCTAGAAGTAAACTAAGTGTGGTCACGGTCTGTTCAGGGCTCCCACATATACTAACATTCTATATAATAACAGCTACATTTACTGAAGAACATACTGTGTGTTCAACATTGTTCCAAGGGCTTTACTCACAGACTCACAGTGATTCTTGGAACAACTCAATGAAGTAGCTATTAACCACCTTGTGCAGATGAGAAAACAGAAGCCCAGAAAGGGTGAGTAATTTCTCCAAGGTCACACAGCTAAGTGGCAGAGCTGGCATTCAAACCCATGTCCTGAACCACAGTGCTACACTGATCTGTCCGTTCTTTGTCACTTTTTCTGAACTTAACTTTAAAGACCCTTTGTAACATTATGGAATATGGGAGATTATTTTCAGTTTTCTATTAATATTTTTTGCATCAGATGAGTAGTTGTTTTTAAAGCCCATTTAGGTCACTCTAGCACCACTGTTTGGTCCTGACTTTATGGAAACTTAGCCTTCCTCCCACCAGCCCCCTAGTTTCCCTGCCTCTTTTGAGGTCCTCCTGGCCAAAGCCCCATCCCTGCTTTGCCCATCTCAGCTCATCACAAACAAGGCTGCTGCCCTTCTCCATCCTTCACCAGGAAAGCCAGTCAGGCTCCTTTCCTGCCTCCTGATTCATTCCCCATCAGTCTTTTCAGGAGTCATAAGTCCAGACTAAGACGATGGTAGAGACGGAAATCTCTTCCCTGGAAGCATCACCCACAAGGAAAGACTTGGTGTTATGGGTTGAATTGTATCAGTTCATATGTTGAAGTCCTAACCTCCAGTATCTCAGAATGTGACTTTATCTGGAAACAGGGTCATTTCAGATGTAACTAGTTAAGATGAAGTCACACTGGAGTAGTGTGGGCCCTAATAGATTGTGACGGGCGTGCTCATACGAAGAGACAATTTGGACACAGACACACAGGAAGAATGCTGTAAGGAGGCATGATGATGAATGCAGCGATCAGGGTGATGCGACAGAAGCCAAGGGATGCAAAATGCTGCCAGCAGACCACCAGAGGCTGGAGGAGGGGCATGGAACAGTCTTCCTCAAAGCCCTCAGAAGGAACCAACCCAGCCGACACTTTGATCTGGGACTTCCAGCTTCCAGAATTGCAAGACAATAAATTTCTGTTGTTTAAGCCACCCAGTGTGTGGTACTTTGTTACAGTAGCCCTAGGCAGTGAATACACTGGATATCAAATAATAGAGAGGAAACGTGGCCATCCCAGCTAATGAAAGCCTCCCCCACTTAGGTGTCCCTCTCTCAAGAAGCCTTCATGGATCCCCTGACGGTGGTCTACAGAAGAGAGGATGGCCAGGGGATGGGGTTGAGAGACTATTGTGCTATAAGTACCTTTCCTTGTGGTGCTTTTGGGTGGAAGGATTGTGAAGCTGGGAGGGAATAAAGCGGTTTACCAGGCTCCATCCTGCCCCCACCCCAGTCCGGGTGAGTTGTTCCTTATCCTTCCCCTGTCCTCACTTCCAGACTGAAGCAGGACCCCGCCCATGTGGTATCTGTACCATTGTATCTGTACCATCAACTGCGGGCTTGGCCCACAATGCATTTCTGTCAGGTGGATGGATGGGCACCTGTGTGCACAGAGAGCCAAACAGCTAAGAAGACACAAAGGTAGGAAGGCAAGGAAAAGAAGAAACAGAGTACCCTTAAAAGCAGGATTTTTTTAAGTGGGGAGAGAGGAGGGAGGAGGACAGAGATAGGAGAGAAGGATGAGAAGGGTGTTCTCATTTTTCTCAGGCGGCTCCACAGTTTCTTACCTGAAACTCCTGCAACCAGAGGTTTTCCATATTTGGGATTCTGGGAGGTCTTAAGAAAGGTACGATGGGGCATAGTCGTATTGGGGCAGCATCCTGTACAAAAACACACTGACATTTCTGCAGCAAAAATAGATGACTAGTCACACAAAGTGGGATAAAGGAAGATTAAGAAGAGCCCCACATAGTTCAAGTCAGATTTTTTTCAGCTTTAGGTTTTCCAAGGTTTTGGGGTTGAGGGTAATGTTAACGGAGTGTGGCTCTGTGACGGAGCAAGGCCAAGCTGAGGTGCAAATCTCTGCTCACCAGTCTCATTTCTAGGAAGGGAAGTATTCAGACAGAGAGCCTTTCCCCAGCCGTTGTGTTCTAAGGTCAGAGCCAGGGTGAGTTTGGGGTGCGGGTTCCCAAGAACTGTTGGGGACAAACCATTTGTTCAACATATGAAAAGATGTTGCTTTGTTCTCAAAGCCAGTTGCAGAATGAGAGGCAGGGAGAGAAGTCTTCTCGTTGAAACTCAAATCCTTCCTTTAGTTCCAGACTCCTTTCCACCTTTTCCCCACTAATAAGCCACATTTTCCTTTGTTCTCCTTTTCTGGGAATAGTTCTACAGGCATCTCCCCAGCTGCCCAGAGCCCTGCTGTCCCAAGCTGCAGATGGTCTGGGCAGTGTCTGGGTGGAACCAGATCTGTGGGGCCTCCAGGGCAACACCTGGGACCTGCTGAGCAAGGAGAATTCTCCCCTCCTGTAGGACGTGTCCTTGACCAGGCCAAGCTTACTCTTGAATAACTCAAGGCAGCTGCAGAGCTATATCCACTGTCACTTAAGGATCTCAAGCTCGTCCAAGCCTGATTTTCCCTCTGTCTCATCAACGTGTGAGGGTTAGAATAAGGCAGAGGAAGAAAAGACTCAAAACCGGGCAGGTTTGACTTTCCGTCCTGTCCTTGCTGCTTGCTTTGTGACCTTAGGCATGTGACTTACTTCTTTCTGAATACCAGTAACCCCCTCTGTAGAAGGGGGATAATGATGGTCTCTTGCAGGGTTGCAGTGAAGATTAAGCCAGATAACATATGATAATATATTTTTATAATATATGATAATATATATAATACATATATAATGTGTAATATATGATATAATATATGATAATATATATTCATTCCTATGTTTGCTATTCCGTGAACCATCTAGTGACACTTCTTGGGGCCAGTGGCTCACTGTCTCCGAGGTGATATGAGGGGGTGGAGGTGATGGGGTGGGAGGACTTGGAAGAGTTTTGGAGCAGGATCTCAAGCTTCTCCTGCCCTGGTCCATATTCCCCAAACCTCAGGCAATTCCACAGCTTTGGGGACTCTCCAGGGACTTATCTTGGAAGGTTGTCCTGGATTTGAGGCTGATTCCTGCAAAGACAGTTTGATTTCAAAACCACCACTTCCAAGATGTCAATGATTCAAAAACAGTCCATTGGTGCTCCCACCAGTTCATCTATAAATGGTCTTGCTTATCTGGCCCTGCCCTGGTACAGACACTCCCCTGCGCCTGGGCACATCTAAATTGGACACAGCCCCTGTTATTCCCACGTCAGGTGGTGCAATGGTTGGCAGTTCACAGGGCCCTCAGGAGAATGAGGGGAATTCAGCCAGCACTGATCACTGGAATTGATGCCTGGGGCAGCACAGAGGCCTCCTCAGCATCCCAGATTCCAGGACCTAGCCATGTTAGGTTAGGTCTGGAAAGACTGACTGCACACAGTCCCAATTGTCTGTGCTGTGCTCTTGGCTCCTGGTGTCTCTCTGTGGAGTCTTCATGGCCCAAGATGGCTGCTTGAGTTCCAGTCATCACATCTGTGCTCTCCTTTCTTCCCAGGGGCTTCCCCAACCAGAGTGGCCATTACTGAGTGCATGCCTTACTGATATGTGTGGTGATTTTAAACATGTCCACAGATTCTATGACACTCCTATATAGAAAGGTAGAGGTCTAAATTTGGGCCAGTATTTGTGACTCACCTGTAACCAATAATATGCAATGGAAGAGAGACAGCGTGACTCAGGTCAGAAAGGTCATGCAGCTTCCAGATGGTACTCTAAGGATGCTGGTTCTTAAGAAGTCTCACACCCCAGGACCACCATGCTGAAAACAGTATTGATATAAAGACCATTGGACGGGAATAAGAGGGCCCAATGCCAGCTGAGTGGCTTTCTCTCTTTAGCCTCTCAGCAGGCAGCAGGGCCCACTGTTAAATGGTGTCGGCTCTGGAGGCTAAGTGCTGGGATTCACATGCTGCTTCGTCCACTCACTGGCTGTGTGTCCTTACACAGGCCACTGTACAATGGGAATACTAATAGCCCCTACTTCATAGAATTGGCATGAAAATTAATTTGGCTAATACATGTGACAGGCTTAGAATCATGTTTCACTCAATATTACCTTGTTTTCTGTACTTCATAGCACTGATTATTTCCTGGAATTATTGCGTTTCATCATTTGTGGTTCTCTCTCCACTAGAACGGGAGTATACAGGGCAGGTTACCATATGTACCATCCTCACTGCTGTGTCACCATCACCTGAAAGAGTATCTGGCACACAGCAGGGTCTTGTATCAGTTTAGCTGCATGTAACAAAGGAACTCATGATAATAAGAGTTTTAAAAGGTAGAAGTTTATCTACCTCTCATGAAAAATGTCTGCAGGTGTGCAACGTAGGGAAAGTTTCGTGGCACTGTCATCATCAGAGGCTCAAACTCCTTCTACTTAGCTACTCCACTAGGCTTGGTGTGTCTACTTCATGGTCAAAGACGGTTGCTTGAGCTCCAGCTATCACGTCTGAATTCTGCATTCAGAACAAGAAAGCACAGACATGTGTATTACTCCTTCCTTAAGGAAACTTTCCAGCAGTCCCACACAATAACTCAGCTTACATTTCATTGGCCTGACCTTACTAGGTGGCTACACTGAACTCCAAGGCAAGCTGGGAAATTTAATCCATTGGAAAGGTGCCGTTATTCCCAGTTAAAGTCAGGGTTCTAGAGGAGAGGTGGGAATACTGAGAAGAAACTAGCAGGGCTCAGTAAGTCTCAGATAAACGGTCCAGAAAGGGCCTCTGCCCCTTCTGACTGTGCCATGGGGAGTCCCACTGAACTGAAACGCCAGTTGACCTATAATTTTTGCCAGCGCTGCCTATATAAGACTGACTGAGTGGGAGTGGGAAGGCGGGAGGCTGGCTCTGGAGAGATGGATGGGCCAGGCAAAAGCAGCTCCTCTTCAGTCTGCAGCACCACCCGCCTTCCCCTATGCAGGCCCCAAATCACTGCCAGTGCAGCCCCTGGGCTAGAAGGCATGACTGGCCGGCAATGAAGCTGTCTGAAGGGACAGCCAAGGACAGGGCTGACCTTCCTCATTTGTACCTCCCAGGACTTCATCTGCTTGGTTACCAATGGTCCTCACCATCCACCACTGCAGGATGCAGAAGGTCACCTTGCAGCATGGTCAGTGCACATGTCAGGAGTCCTCTGGGTGCGGGCCGAGATTCCCACTGACGAGCAGGAAACCTCAGGCCCAAGAGGACAGACACTCTACTCGGCCTCTTGGGTCTCGAGAGCCCTGCTCTCGCCTCCAGACCTATCCTTCCTGCCTCAAGGGTGTAGCATCATCTGAGAAGGTCTGTCTATGGAGGCTTCCAGAAGCAGGTGCCAAGTCACAAGCTTCTGCTTCTGAAGAGGGAGAGCAGAGAGCCAGATCTGGGCAAATCTAGGCCAGGTTGGCACATGCTGAGCGGACAGACTCGGCATTTTTTCCTGGATTCAGCTCCTCAGCTTTCTGTGCTCACAGGCGTCTTCTTCCTGCTGCCCTCCCAGCCTCCCGTGGTGATGCCGGGGCCCCGCAGAACCATGACCCTAGTCCTGGGGCTGAATCCTCTAGGTGCCTGGAGCAAAGGGTTGCCAAAGATCTCAGTTTCTTTAATGCTCAGGAATAAAAGGTACATATTCAGCTAATAGGCAATTCCCTCCCCACCTCACCACCACCATCAGCATCAACATCGGTCTCTTCAGAACTTGAGCTTGGAGGGGAGCGCCAGTGAGACACAGAACATGAAGTCCACCTGCCCTGGAGGAGTGCTGACCCCGGGCTAAGCACCGCGCTATGCCCTTGACACCTATTATCCTGTTTCATCTTCTCCTCCATCCTATGAGGTAGAGACCATGGTTATTATCCCTATTTTACAGATGAAGAAACTAAGGCCAGAAAGCAGAAGCTCCTTATCCTGATTTTGTCAGCAGGCCAAACATGCAGCCTGTTTTCATTTCATTTGGGCCTTTCTTGTCACCACGAGTTATTATTTTTTAAAGGTTTATCTTTGGCTTAAAAAAAAAAAAAGTATTTCTGTCCTGTGGACATATCTGGATTTCCCTTTAATACACAAATTTTCATTAGCACCAGGTGTGGAAAAGGCTGAGGTTGTTTGAGAGAGAGTAGAATCCCCTATCAGTATATTTTGGGAGGACAAATGGTTCCCTAGAATGTAGCATCATCAAATTATGACACCTCCCATCCACTGAGGGCTAATTGTATAAGTGATTTGCTAAACACTTTACAATTATTGCATTTCATCCTCTAGTCCCTGCAGGTGGAAATCATTATGACTTTTCCAATCTTGTCATTGAGAGCTCTGAGGCTTACCTAGGTAATCTGCCCGAAATTACATGCTTAATAAATGGCAGAACCAGCTCTAAAAGAGGGTCAGCCCACTGTGGCCCATGAGCAAAACCGAACCAGCCTCCTATTTTTGTGTGGCCCATGAGCTAAGAATAGTTTTCACACTTTTAATGATTGGAAAAAAAATCAAAAGGCGAATATTTCACAACTCTTAAAATTATATGAAATTCAAATTTCAGTGTCCATAAATAAAGTGTTAATGGAACACAGCCATGCCCATTCATTTACATATTGTCTGCCGCAGATTTTGAGTAGTTGCAACAGAGGCCGTGTGGCTCACGAAGCCTAAAATATTTACTACCTGGCTCTTTACAGGACAAGTTTGCCTATCCCTCTTCCAAAGCACAGGATCTTAATCCTTGTTCCAAAGTTTCCAAGAAAGCTCCAAGGCCAGCATCAGAGCCCTGAGTGCCAGGGTTTCTAGACCCTCCTACCCCTTGGAATGAGGCCAGACAAGCCATCTAAATCACCAAACCTCTCTGGGGCTTAAATGCAAAATCCACATCATCATTACGCCCTGCCCAGCTCCAGAGACTGACAGCAGATGAAAACAGAATAGTGTACGTGAAAGCATTTTGTAATCCGGAAAGCACTCTATAGAAATGGGCAGGATTACTAAATTATTTGATGGGAAGAAAGGAGGTTGGCATGAGGAAAATAAGCCAGTTTGGGGGAAGGGAGTTCTGCTTTGCTTTTGCATGGTTCGTTAATGAAACAGACCAAACCTGCTAGAAATGGCCTTTGGTGTAAACCCTGTGCCCCTCGCTCATCTAGCAGTTTCTTTGGCCCTGCAGAGAGGAATCATCCCTCAAGCATCCGTATTCCTATTTGGCCGGTGTCTCTGCCCCAGAGAAGTGGCTTACCTAGCCTTCCCAAGTTTGACCCACTTCCCAAGGAGTGGGCTTCCTCCCCGGGGAATCTCAAGGTGCTAGGAAGACTTCCCTATCCCCACATCCGCCCTGTTCTTTCTGTTCACTGATTTGCAAAAGATCACACAGATTCATTTCTATCTTTATTCCGAACTCTTTAAAACACTTGTTTAAATATTTCTGGAATAGGCTGCCGTTAAACCCTACTGTTTTTTTCAGTAGTGTGAACAAGTCAGTTGATCACTGGACCAACAGATATTTACTAAGGTCCTCCAACGTGCCGAGGGAGGAAAATATAGTACGTAGATCGATGACCCCCAGGAAGGAGGCAATTTGAGGGACCAGCAGGGGAAGCTAGGAGGGTGAAATTAAAGCTGGTACCATCACCACAGTACTGAACCAACTCCATTTTCCAAAGTGTCTAAGAAAGTGAAAGGTGGAGAGGAAGGTACAGCGAGAGTTCCTGTAGAGAACAGTTTTGTCTAATAGAGAAGATTAAAGGTGTGAGGCACGTCTCGAGTAGGAAGGGATATTTGGAGCTGCCGCCTGGTAGTTCAGGGGTGGGGTCCACTGCTGCAATGAACCCCCTCAGCCACTTACAGGAAACCTGCTGTCCTCGTGGCTCAAAACACAAAAGCCAATCTGGAACCCGACGGCAGCCCTGCTCGCCTATACCCCGACCCGCCCAAGAGTCCCTGCTGGCACCGAGGATGCCTGATGCTCAGCCGATCTTTTCAAAGTAAGAGGCAAACAAAACTGTGTGCAGAATTGGATGTTTATTTCCACCATCTGCGTGGCAATACAAGTTCAAGTAATAATGGCATCCGCTCTCCATCGTATTAGGGAACCATTTAAACATCCACAGCCATTTACTGATTATAAACACACACTAAAAAAAAAAGCGGCAAGTGGCATGTGGCCCCGCACCTGCTGCCTTTGTGTGTCAGTCAATTTCATGCCTAGGAAGCACTGGGCTCCATGGGAATGGCTATACAAGCAGTTTGGTTGGTTGTGGATTTTCTTTTTGTTTCCTGGGGAACAGCATAAACCAAGTTGGCCCCCAAATGCACTTGCTGCAAATAGATGGGAATAAATGGAAAATAGACAATGATCATAAATGCAAACAAAAATGCTGAATTTCCTAAGGTTAAAATGTCCATTTGCTTATAATTAGTAGATTAAAACTAATGAGTATTTTTACTGGCTTTCAAGGAAACTTAGCAGGGGTCACTGTGCAAAAGGCTCCTATCTCCCACCTGCCACCACCTCCACCCCAGAAGGTTTGAGTCACCAGGTGATGACAAATAGGGCATAAATTGAACATGGTGAGAGCAGGCATGGGAAATGGAAGGCACAAAGAGAAACTGATGCATTCCACAAGGGAAAAAAAAGAAAGTTTACCCAAAAGCTGTGACAATGTTTTCTAGATCAACTTTTTATCTTGCAAAGGGTTTCTTCACCTCCTTCAGACCTGCCCCTGCCCTGTCATAGGCCAGTAGGTGGCTCCTGCCTCAGTTCTGACCTTAATTAGCTGTGTGACTTTGGGTAGTCAGCCATTCTCAGAACCTGTGTTCTTACTGGGGAAAGCTTAAAAGGGGGAATTTCATTTCCAGGTTAATTTCTTCAAGGAGAGGTTTTGCTTTTGTTTTTTGTTCTGTTCTCTTTTTGTTTTTGTTTTTGGACAGCTTTCTAGCTAAAAGTACTTTCTGCCTTTATGGTGTAAAGGACCAATTTACTGCCTATGAACACATTTTTTGGAGCGGGAATGTGGAAAAAACACTCTCTCAGCTTTTTATCTGGTCAAAAGCCCCAAGTACTTCCTAAAAGTTCCTGTCTCTCTAAAGTGGTCCATGAGATACATCAGACATTCTTCTCATTGAGCGTCACACTCAGCTCCTCTGATCCATCCCAGAGGGGGGCCCTGTCTGCCTCCCTTCTCCTCTGAAAACTGGTTTTGAGATGGCACTCAACCTTCCACTGCTCATTAAACCTGGCTGGCTGGAGCCCAACACAATGACTCAACTAGCCTTCTACACATTTATTTAGAATAAGGGTTCCCTCTATATATCTAGAATGATTACCCCCACTGCCTTATAGGCTTAATCTAATTTGGGGTTCTAATTCGCAGCCTTATGTAAAGGAAGTTAGCATTGAAATTGAATTGTTATACACGACTATGGACTGAAGTCCATTTCTTATGATAACCAGTGAAACCTGGAGCAGGTCAAGTGGGAATTTCTCCAGCATCCTGGAAGATCTTTAGGAGCCCATTTGGAGTACATCCTTCATAAATCCAGTATTATTAATCCATGGGAAAGTCGTTAGAAAAACACCATCTCAAGCCTTCTTCTCTCTGCACTTCTCTAATTTTCTCTGGTTCCTCAAGCCATCTGTTTCTCACCTCTTCTCCCTTTTCCACTAAAATCTACCCTTAGGGGATCTTATTTGGATCATGACTCAAATGTAAAAAAAAAACAAAACGGTAATTAGAGAAAAGAACAATGATAGCATATTTGATGATATCAAGATATTATGTTAATTTGGGGGGGTGATAATAGTATTGTGACTTTTTAAAAAATGAGTCCTTTACTTAGGAGATCCATGTTGAAATGTGAGCTACACCTTCAAATGCCTGAGATTTGCTTTCAAATAAGAGGGTGGTAGAGGGGACACGAAATTGGACTTGACAAGTGCCAAAGATGAGTGATGAATACTGGGCCTCATTATATGGTTTGCTCTACTTTTGTATATGTTTGAAATTTTCTATAATAAGTTTTCTTTAATAACCCACTCTTAGGGAAACATCTGATAAACTCATACAAACTAAGATGTCACTAACTGATAAGGATAAATAGCAGTTATCTATTTCCTGATGTATCTACACTTTAACAGGAGAAAGAAAGACTTAAGACAAAGAAATGAATCCAACAGTGGCAAATAAGACGGGAGCAAAGGGGAGAGAAGGGAGGGAAGGGGCCACAAGGAAAACAGCCGCTCGAACCAAGAACTCTGAATACAGTTCCAGTCTCAATTTTCTTTTTTTCCATCTGACCTAACAGGATTTAATCAAGATCAGGCCAATAAACAGAGCTACAGTTTTTTAAATTGAAGTATAGTTGATTTACAATGTTGTGTTACTTTCAGGTATACAACAAAGTGATTCAGTTTTATATAATATATTCTTTTTCAGATTCTTCTTCAGTTTACAAAGATGTAAACTTGGGAGCCACGATCAGTCATTCTACTATAAAGTCATTTAAGAATAGGGCTAAATATAATAAACTGCTATGCTTGCAGGTCTGCTGACTATACCAAAAACTTTGGTCAGATAATACAATTGATGTGGAAGTCACAATGAATGAACTTTCTCTGTACATTTTTGCTGGGTTGTGATCTGAAATTTCAGGTACATAAAATAGATAATGCACTTTAAATATGTTTCTTAAAAAGAATACTCAAGGGGCTTACCTGGTGGTGCAGTGGTTGAGAGTCCGCCTGCCGATGCAGGGGATATGGGTCCGTGCCCCGGTCCGGGAAGATCCCACATGCCGTGGAGCGGCTGGAACCGTGAGCCATGGCCGCTGAGCCTGTGCGTCCGGAGCCTGTGCTCCGCAACGGGAGAGGCCACAACAGTGAGAGGCCTGCGTACCGCAAAAACAAACAAACAAACAAAAAAACAACTCAGGTGTAAACACAAAACAAAAAGAAACTCATAAAAATGAAAGTAGAAAAATTCTGGAAAAAGAAAAAAAAGATCGTCATCTAAAATCAAGTACATACTTTTTAATTTCCACTGGAGATGAGCAAAATTCATTGATGACTCCCTCTCAAAAAACATTCTACTAATAAACTAATGAAGAAATTTTAATTTTTGAAATTTAATTTAAATCTAGTACAAATTGGTACATTATAGCTTTATGCAGACCACCATAGCAGTTATTAATGGCAAGTGCTATGTTTTAGGCACTGAGTTAATCACTTTACTTGTTATCTCATTTAACTCTCAATCCTATAGGATTGTACCCATTTCACATATGACGAGACTGAGGTTCAGAGAGGTTAAATATGTGAACTCACATGGTCAGTAAGTACCAGTGCAGAGATCTAATTCCAAATCAAATGAGAACTACATGTAAAATTCAGATAGTACAATTTAAAAATGAAATTTGCTGAAGAAGGAAGTGACACTTTTATTTTTAATTAAGGTGTTTCCTTTAGAAAAGATTCAATACTTCTAAGCCTCCAACTTTCTATAGTCAATAGATCCTTTGGGAAATGGTTGCTGTTTTTTTTTCTTTTTTAAATAATCTAGCCTCCACCCCCGTGACTCACGATTCTCATTATAAAGTATGCCTTTTCTTGCTGATTTCTGGGCAAGTCGATACTGTTGACTGAATCAAAAACTGGGCAAGTAATTTAATGTTAGTTATCTGTACTTTCAAATTGTATCTGGAGCAGTGATTAGGTAAAATAATATAATGCACTATCAATGATCTATTAAAAATTTATTTCATGTAATAAATTATACAATTTAGTTTTATTTATACATAGTCTACACCAAAAGTATTTTTGGAAACATCTTTTTCTTTCAGTGTAACATACAGGTTAGCAGGCTGACACCAGCTTCAATTCTAACAGCTAAAATCCCCCACAATTAAACATTTATATGTATAAATATGAAGAACATAGCCTTTCCTCACATTTCTCTAAAAGTTAAAGTTGATACCACTTGATAAAAACAAGACCATATAAACATTTCCAGATTTTGCTTAAGGTGTTAGATTGAACTGTAGAACATTAGGTGGAAAATTATAACGATATATTCATTAGCCTTGAACTCATCATCTTACATGTGTATGTTACCATAATGGCCAACAAAGAGCATGCAAGTAAAAAGGAAGGCACAAAAGGAAGCAGTGGGTAAGTCTTAGACCTGTACACTGAGTAGCCACAAGAGACAAATAATCAACACAATTTGACAGACAAGGAAAAAAACTGTTCACTGGATTTCTTGATGTTATACGTTAACAGCATATTCAATTGTTTTTATCAGATTATTCAGAAGGTATCAAACTTCTGAAATGATCAAACTTCTGTGTACACAAATTCAGTTACAAAATGAGGTCAGCCTCCTGAATGCAAAACATAACAAAACCATTTAAGGGCTTGGCAGAAATTAGTCCATCTTAGACAGTGGGAAAGAAAACCCAACTTTCATATGCACCAAATGTGGATGTATTCAAAAAAATTTCTCTGAGTGTATTATCAATGAGACTCATCAGGGTGTGTCATTGTCGTCAATTGTTGGCTATTTTCCTCTATGAAAGAACACAAGAATTTAACTCATGATGAGCTACTAATTCAATATTAAAGTAACATTGCTGGTTAAAAAAATTATCTTTAATTTTAATTTTCCTAAAACGTTATCATAGCCATATAGTCTAAAAATAAAAGCACATCCCATAGCTCAGACCTCAATTACAGTTCTTATTATAGTGGTTAGAGAAACAGAACCACAATAGAGGTATGTGCTATGGCAAAATATTAGAAAAAACTTAAAAGTTATCATTCTGCATATCAAGTGCCTATTGGCTGAACATAACTGTATTCAACAGTTCATATTCGGACACCTTGTCAACTAATGCAAAAAGCTAAATAAAAAGATTTATAGTTGAACACAGAGTTCCTAAGGCTAGTATCACACAGAGGGAGAATTTGTCAGCAGAGAACTTAGGAGCCAAATTGAGAATTGGATTTAAAATACCTTTCCCTGCTGTGTGTATAATTAGTAATACGTTCGGTGACCTAAAGAATATTTCATGTTATTCAATTTTCTTTTCGGGGCAGACTACCACAGCCCAATGACTTTAAAAACCAAACTCCAAAATTCTACCTGATAGTCTTAGTAAGGGCAGTCGGATCATAAAGACAGAAAAGGACATCTTAGTCACTGACTGGAAAAGATATCATCCGTTGCCCCTCTGCACCAGTACGAGAATAACTGAGGCCAATTATGAGGATTACCAATCATTACTAGCAGGCTAAAATAAATAACTGTATGCTTTTTATACTTATATGTGGAGATGAGAGACAGCAAGTCAAAGGACACTGGGGTGGTGGCAAAGGAAAGCCTCAATATGCAGAACCTACAACATCCCTTCAAAAATTCTTGTGACTTCTCCGACCTCAAGGTCAAATTGAAACCAGCAGGAATAGAGCTGGAATTCCAAAACCTCTGAAAAGAAAGGACTAATAAAAAAAACTGCAGCTGATTTTTATGCACCAGGAATGAAATGTTATAACATATCTATCACTCACATGTGGGTTCATGTAATTTATCTTCAATTAGAATTATTATCTATTCAGCAGCTGAAGCCCAAGAACTGCTGATACACTGCAGATGAGAAAACATTTGCTGGTCTCTCGGCTCTGGCCTTTTTTAAACTAAATGATGATCCCACAATATAGATCACTCGTTCTAGAAAACAATCTTGGCTTACGTGGACGGTATGCTGCACTGCCAGCATCTACATCTGCAACATCACTTCATTCCTTTTCACAGATTCGAGAGGGTCTATAGCAACTCTTCAGCTTATTAGTTCTACAATTCAGTCTCAAATTCACATTAAAAAATTATACAATTTTTTAATCCAGGATTTACCCCTTTGAAAGAAGTTATTATAGCTATTTAAAGAACCCAGACACTTCAAATATCTGAACCCCAAAGATACAATAATTTTAAGGTAATCTTTACAATATTTGTAATTAAGTACTTTATCTCAACACAGTTGACTTCCAAGGTTGTCAAGCCAGTGTCCAAAATATTCTAACTTACCCGTGGGAGTGGCAGCTGTCTGAGCTCACATTTAACATAGTTTACAATGCCAAAACAATAGAGAAAAACACCATCCAGAAAGCTACGTGGCATTCTCTACTGTAGTGTTTTCAAAAGTTCGTTCAATGCGATATCGGTAACTATTTAATTAAAAAAAGGGTTCCATCTTTAGATAAGGATACATTCAAACTCGAATAGAAGGAATTCTTAGAAACTTTAATATGCCAATAGGCAGGTTTGCAAAGTCCCCAACTTATTTGTCCGTGGAACCTTTTATACCCATGAGCATCTCTTAGGAATAAATGCTCCACAGAGCAAGTCTTGAGAAATACAGCTTTGACATCTTGGTGCATTCAGAGGCTTCACTAACTCCTTAGGCTATGAGACATCAGTCTATTTTTTAAAATTAACAACAAACGTAATAGTTATAGCCAGTACATCTGGAATTTCAGACTCAGAAAGTAAGCATATGGGCAATGAAAAGGGAATACACCTGTTCTTCATACTCCATCATTTTCACCTCTCCAGCAAAAATATGTTCAGAATCCCCATGTTAACCACTCTTAATGGCAGCTGTGCAAAACACCTGAACAAACCAACCAAATATACAGACTCCTTGAAGCAAAACAATGGAATAAAGTTTCCACTTTCCCAAATGGAAAAATGCACACATGCCATATTAACAATTTGTAATTACATATTTAGAAATGGTAACCTCGGTTTTCACTTAAGAATCTATATGCTGTGGAAGCAACCTAAGTGTCCACTGACAGATGAATGGATAAAGATGTGGCACATATATACAATGGAATATTACTCAACCATAAAAAGAAACGAAATTGAACTATCTGTAGTGAGGTGGATGGACCTAGAGTCTGTCATACAGAGTGAAGTAAGTCCGAAAGAGAAAAACAAATACTGTATGCTAACACATATATATGGAATCTAAAAAAAAAAATGGTTCTGAAGAATCTAGGGTCAGGATAGGAATAAAGATGCAGATGTAGAGAATGGACTTGAGGACATGGGAAGGGGGAAGGGTAAGCTGGGACGAAGTGAGAGAGTAGCACTGACATATATATACTACCAAATGTAAAATAGATAGCTAGTGGGAAGCAGCCACATAGCACAGGGAGATCAGCTCGGTGCTTTGTGACCACCTAGAGGGGTGGGGTAGGGAGGGTGGGAGGGAGACACAAGAGGGAGGGGATATGGGGGTATATGTATATGTACAGCTGATTCACTTTGTGATACAGCAGAAACTAACACAACACTGTAAAGCAATTATACTCCAATAAAGATGTTAACAAAAAAAAATCTATATGCTATTTAGTTGGTAACATTTATAGAGCTACCTTCTTTGAAGTACTACTGAATAATTCAAGTTGCTATGGAAAACTTCTCTTTACTGAGGAGTTCTTTTACTTTAGAGAAGTTTTTAACAACCTCAGCACTACTGACATTTTGGGCTGGATAAATCTTTGTTTTGAGAAGTTGTCTTGTCCATTGTAGGATGTTGAACAGCACCCCTGGCCTCCCCTCACTAGATGTCAATAGCATCCTACTAGGTTTGACAATCAAAAAAGATCCCAGGGGCTTCCCTGGTGGCGCAGTGGTTGAGAGTCCACCTGCCGATGCAGGGGACACGGGTTCATGCCCCGGTCCGGGAAGATCCCACATGCCGTGGAGCAGCTAGGCCCGTGAGCCATGGCCGCTGAGCCTGTGCGTCCGGAGCCTGTGCTCCACAACGGGAGAGGCCACAACAGTGAGAGGCCCGCGTACTGCAAAAAAAAAAAAAAAAAAGATCCCCAGAGAATTCCCTGGTGGTCCAATGGTTAGGACTCCACGCTTTCACTGCTGAGGGCGAAGGTTCCGTCCCTGGTCGAGGAACTAAGATCCCACAAGCCGTGTGGCATGGCCGAAAAAAAAACCAAACAAAAAAACCCCAAAACTATCTCCAGCTGTTACTTAGATATAAGAAGCCAATCATCCCCAGTTGAGATCCATTTCTGTTGAGAAAAAATTAAAGCTTACACCTTGACCTTGACTCTGCTTTCCTGGGAAATGTCCATTTTACAGGCATTCTGTGACTTACACACATCAACAAACATCTACTAATTAGTAGCATTAGCGATCTTTCTAAATTCTGTGTGGTCAGAAACATAAGTAATTTGTGAATGACAGAGAATGGTCAGAAGAAAGCAGTCCACACATTTCAAAGAGAATTAGAGTAATGTGTAATTTTACTATCATTATATTAGTAAGAATTATCTGAATCATAATGTTTATTTGGCAAATATTTAACAATTAGAAAAACGCTAATTGTACATTATAACCTGTTAAGGATAATGATTGAGGCAGTCTAAGAACAACAAATGTAACAATCGTCAATGGCTAGCTCAGACCATGTTCTATTCCTTGACCAAATATTCTCCATGAAATTCTCAATTCAAAAATCTCAAGTCTTGTCTTTAAACTGCTAGCTTATACTGTAGCCTCATCACTTTTTTAAAATTATCACAAAGAAACCCTTCACATGTCATCAGGAAGAATCCTGGCATGTGCCAAGAAGTACATTATCCGGTTTTAAAGCCATTTCTTCTATAACCACATCTTCAGTTTTATCATAATTGTCAACTCCAGATACATCACTCTCTTTATTTTGTTCTTTTCTTACTGTCTTTAAACACTTGTCAAGTCTATTTATGAACAAGTCCACATCCTGTGTCTTCATACCGATGGCTGATGCGGCATTGAGGTAAGCACAAGGGTAATTATTTGTATGTGACATAAAGCCTCTGAAAGTGTAGCCACTCACAGTCTGCACAGACCCAAGAGGCACAACCCTGAAAGGGAAAAGATTTACCAATTTAGTATGTCTGGTGATGTTAACAGAGTATCACCCATAAACAAAAGAAAGCTGTGTTACTAAGCCTTACACCTACTTAGTAAGAAGTTTAATAACAGCCATAAATCGTAGCCTATGAAAACAGACTGCAGCCTTAAAATAAAATTATACAGTGCACTTCACATAGGAAGTACTACCTGATGCTTATCGTTTACTTATCTTCTATTAAAGAGCTATAAGCTCTAGGAATCAAAAACACCTTTACATCTTCAAAAAGGTAAAAAGAAAGTTATTTCTGTTTTTGTATCAAATACCAGAATCTGATTTCACATATACACACTTCAATGGAATATTTAAGTTTGTAGATCAAACCACTTTGATCAACTGCCGTGTATCGCCTCAAGTAATCAATAGACTAGAATTACATCTATCTGATCACATTATGCAATGGAGGGTTTTAAAGCCAAGATCCAGCAGAAATTACATAACTGCTTACAGTGGGTTGATGGTCAGCAATCATTAAATTCAGCAACGGTACATGCATTTTTAAAGCTTGATTTCACTGTTATACTTGATATAAGCAGATTTCTAACAGTACTCTTTTTTTTTTTAAGAACTCAATTAAGATCAACCTAAACATAAAGACAAATAGTGGCAACACTAAAAAGCAAGGCCAAGAAAACCATTTTAGAAGTGTCAAAACTATGCTGCATATAGATATAGCTCATCAAGGTAAAAGGCGAATTAATCTAAGATGTTTTTCCTTTTAAAAAGTTGTTCTTTGATGTGAAATCTCTAACCTCTGGTAGTCAGAGAGAAATTCTTTAGCAGGAGCACGTAAAGAAGAGTACTTAGAGCAAGGTACTTTTCAAGTCATTTTTCTCTGACCTCATCAAACATAAAATGAAAAATGAAATTCATCTTAAGCTATGTATATATAGAAGCAAAAAGTAGATTTTTCAAAGGCAGTACTTAGACAAGAATTGCATAGCGTTTTCAGTTTGGGAAATGGACTTTTCCTTAAAAACATTTTCACTTAAACTTAGTAATGAAGACAACTTATTTCTAACACCATAATGTGACACCACTGAAGATAATCTAATAAAGGAAAATAAAGACAAAAATTTGTACAGAGGGGTAATGAACTTTGTTTTTATATGTCTATTAAAGCAAACAAGATTCATATCTTTCCTGTGACTATTTCACGTTCCACAGGTGACTGACTGTGTGACAGCCTTGCAGATCCTCTACCTCATCATTCTTTTCCTCCACGATGAATTCTCAGGTGCAGTTCAGCACATACTTGGGGGACTTATTGTTAAAGAAAGGTGCTTTATTAGAGTTAATTTTGAAAAGTGAAATAAATCTAATCCTCTTTTAAACATACTTACCTGGCTCCAGAAACCTGTCTGGTAAAAAGCATGGAGCCAAGCCGAGTGACAGCTTTGTCACAGTGTTTATCTAGTGTTTTAAGCGTCATAGCTGAAAAAGAAAAAAGTATTCCAGTGAGCCTTGGTTCACCAGCACAAAACCACTTAAGAAACAATCAATCACAGAGACATCACTTTTTTTATTGTGCTAATAAACATGTAACATAAAATTTACCATCTTACCCAATTTTTAGGTATACAGTTCAGTGGTATTAAATACATTCAATCTCGTTACACAACGATCATCACCATCCATCCCCATAACTTTATCTTATAAAACTGACACTCTATACCTATTAAACAATAATTCCCCATTTTCCCCTCCCCCTGGCAACCAGCATTACACTTTCTGTCTATGATTTTGAGTACTCTAAGTACCTCATATCAGTGGAATCATACAGCATTTGTCTTTTTGTGACTGTCTTATTTCATGGAGATATCACTTTTTATTCATTGTCACATGGCACCATTTCACTTTAATGCATTTAATAAATTATAGTAAGGATTTGTTTCCATATCAGATAAAAATATGTTAACATAAACATGCTCAGAATCAGAAGAGAATTTCCATATCACCCTTCCAAAAAGTGAATTTTCCAATTACATAAATGGAACAATGACATGGATAATATGACTTACTATACTAGATACTTTACAAATATAATCTCAACCATTTTTAACAACTTTGTATGTGAGGGATCATTATCTCTACTTATAGACAGGGAAAAGGAAGTTAGAGGCTAGTACATGGCAGAACTGGGATTCAAATCATACCGTATCACCTTCTATAATATCTACATAGATTATAAACCAACAAAGGACTGATTGGGGTGATTTTATTATCTATCAGTGGCCAAATGGTTTTCCAAGGAAGCCCATTCCTGAAAAAGGCTTCAATTACAAATTATTATTTCCTTACTTTCCTCAGATATACATGAAATAGGAACCATATTATACTATATATATTCACAAATTAAAAGGGGTAATCATGAAGTTTAAAAGTTAGTTAAATGCATAAAAGTCAACATTCTTTTTATCCTGTTTAGTAGTTCTTGTACTACATGACAGAATGAAATGATCATAAATACAGATTTCTCTAACACAGGCATACTCAAGAAAATAAATAATAACAGCATTAAAAATTATAAGAATATCTTTAATGTTATGGTGTTTTGTTAACTGGTAGAAATTTTAAAATATTTATATAGAGTCCTTATCAGTGACCAAGTTATTTTGGTGAGAAGCAAGAGTTAAAAGTATTATTTTCCATATATTCAGTATAACACTTAACATAGATTTGAATTCCTTCAGCGTATAGGTTTTATATTAGAAATACATTACAGCATATTGTCACCTTATCTTTGATAAAGGAGGCAGGAATGTACAGTGGAGAAAGGACAGCCTCTTCAATAAGTGGTGCTGGGAAAACTGGACAGGTACGTGTAAAAGTATGAGATTAGATCACTCCCTAACCCCATACACAAAAATAAGCTCAAAATGGATTAAAGACCTAAATGTAAGGCCAGAAACTATCAAACTCTTAGAGGAAAACATAGGCAGAACACTCTATGACATAAATCACAGCAAGATCCTTTCTGACCCACCTCCTAGAGAAATGGAAATAAAAACAAAAGTAAACAAATGGGACCTAATGAAACTTCAAATCTTTTGCACAGCAAGGGAAACCATAAACAAGACCAAAAGACAACCCTCAGAATGGGAGAAAATATTTGCAAATGAAGCAACTGACAAAGGATTAATCTCCAAAATTTATAAGCAGCTCATGCAGCTCAATAACAAAAAAACAAACAACCCAATCCAAAAATGGGCAGAAGACCTTGGAACTCCAATGGCACAATCGGTTAGCGTGCGGTACTTATACAAAAATGGGCAGAAGACCTAAATAGACATTTCTCCAAAGAAGATACACAGACTGCCAACAAACCCATGAAAGAATGCTCAACATCAGTCATCATTAGAGAAATGCAAATCAAAACTACAATATCATCTCACACCAGTCAGAATGGCCATCATCAAAAAATCTAGAAGCAATAAATGCTGGAGAGGGTGTGGACAAAAGGGAACACTCTCGCACTGCTGGTGGGAATGTGAATTGGTACAGCCACTATGGAGAACAGTATGGAGGTTCCTTAAAAAACTACAAATAGAACTACCATATGACCCAGCAATCCCACTACTGGGCATATACCCTGAGAAAACCATAATTCAAAAAGAGTCATGTACCAAAATGTCCATTGCAGCTCTATTTACAATAGCCTGAAGATGGAAACAACCTAAGTGTCCATCATCGGATGAATGGATAAAGAAGATGTGGCACATATATACAATGGAATATTATTCATCCATAAAAAGAAACGAAATTGAGCTATTTGTAATGAGGTGGATAGACCTAGAGTCTGTCATACAGAGTGAAGTAAGTCAGAAAGAGAAAGACAAATACCGTATGCTAACACATATATATGGAATTTAAGGAAAAAAAACCGTCATGAAGAACCTAGGAGTAAGACAGGAATAAAGACACAGACCTACTAGAGAATGGACTTGAGGATATGGGGAGGGGGAAGGGTAAGCTGTGACAAAGCGAGAGAGAGGCATGGACATATAAACACTACCAAATGTAAGGTAGATAGCTAGTGGGAAGCAGCCGCATATCACAGGGAGATCAGCTCCGTGCTTTTGGACCACCTAGAGGGGTGGGACAGGGAGGGTGGGAGGGAGGGAGACACAAGAGGGAAGAAATATGGGAACATATGTATATGTATAACTGATTCACTTTGCTATAAAGCAGAAACTAACACCACTGTAAAGCAATTATACTCCAATAAAGATGTTAAAAAAAAAAAGAAATACATTACAGCATTTATAAAGGCTGACTAAACTTTTAAAATGTACAAATTAGCACTGTAATGAAATTAGAAACATCACTGTAACCAGAAAGAATTCATACTCTTTCTAGAAACACCAGCTTCCCACTGGGGATGGTTCAGAAGTACAATTTTTTTTTTTTAAGAAAAAAAATTACCTAAAGATATGGGATTGTGAGGTGTATGCAACACTCTTTCATTGTAGGCTTCTGACAGCTTCTTTAGTTGGTTGGACAAATATGAAAACATTTCCTGCAACAACAAAATGTTACATTTAAAGAAAATCAAATAAATACTCATTGCAGCTTGCTAGATTTAATAAAACAACCCTGATTGGTGTACAGTCTATGCTGTAAATTAACTCCTTCATATGCCCTAGGAGCAATTCTTTTCCTTTGCCACAATATAGAAAGATTTAAAGCTGTCAGAATTATCAGAAACCACAGGATTTAAAGGTAAAGAACCAGCACATTTCCTGCTCTGGGGCTATCACATATCTATCACAAATCCTCCAGGGCTACCACTCTAGTCCAAGCAGCCATTAACCTCTCCCCTGGACCACAGCAATAGATTCTAAATGACTTCTCTGCCTACTTTCCCACCCCTCCAGACAGAGGCCACAGTGGTCTCTCAAAAACATGAATCAGATCATGTCCCTCCCAATGACTTCCTCCTGTAAGTGTTAAAAAAATCAAACTCTTCATCCACGTGATACACCCCAGCCAACACACCCAACTCAGTGACAGTCATTCCCTCCACTCACTATATGCTGGCCACATCAGCCTCCTTTCCAATCCCTGAACATGTCAGAACCTTTGTGCCTGTTTCCCCTGGACTTGGAAAGCTCTTCTCCCAGATGATTCCAAGAGTGGTCCCTTTTGTCACAACGTAAGGAGACCTTTCTTTATTACTTCCCTGTTAAAGTAGCTCTCCGACTCTGCCCACCCCCAACTCCCAATCTCCCTCCAACACCATTACCTATTTTGGTTCCTTCACTATACTTATCACAGTCTGAAATTTCTCTTTAATTCGCTTAAATAAATATTGCCTATGACTACCTATTAGAATGGAAAAACTCCTTGAAAGCGGGGACTTTCTATCTTCTTCACTACTGCTTTCCTAACAGCAAGAAAAACGTGCCAGACTTTTAGTATGTGCCAGACTTAGGAAGAGGCAGTTTAAAAATGTACTTCCTTTAAATATTATAAACTTAAAATTAACAATTCCCTTAACTCAATTAAAAGAACACAGCATCTAAAAACTAAAAACTGTATTCTTGATCCTACTCTGAAAAATAGTGCATACCCAGTAGTAAAAAATAAAAATACATATATTTTACAAGTACAAAATCTCATGTGCACGTGTATGTGAGAATTTAATAAACCTACCAATAAATATTAAGTTGGCAACTGTTTGACCTAAAATTGTATTTTCTTCTCCTAGTAAGCACTTTAAAAGTGTTGAAACGAAAATCTGCCCAAGTGAGTCTGCAGCTGAACAAAACCCATTTGCACTGACCTCCTCCAGCCACAGTCAAAACATAAAAACTCTAATGATGCACCTAAGAGCCAAGGGCCAACAGAGTACCCAAGTGGAGACAGGAGGAAATGATACTTCAACTTCAAAGGCCACATAAGCGGCTTCAGTTCTCTCTAAGGTGAGGGTTGGATAGTCTGATCCCACAGTGAGACCCAGAGTAGCTTTTTCATTTCTAAAGTACGTAGTAGATGACTAACTCCAGCTTTTGTTAGGTAAAGATTTTAAAAAGAGGGAAATTCTTACCAGGTTTATGAATCATTAATGAGTCTCCTTAAGACCACAAACATTTTTATCCTTGTCAACACAGTATATTTTATATTCTGAACTAAAAAAACTTTAATAGTCATTCTTAAATTTTTAGGATATTTTATAAGATCAATTCTCAGCATGCCAGAATGATGAAATCTTAGATCACTAAAATGTACTGATTCTTTTTATATTCAAAAAGTTAACGCCCACATCTGTCATACTGAATGAAGCTATAAGTAAACATACTGTTATATGTAATAAGTCTTTCTCTTTTGTCATTAAAAAAAGTGTATAGAAATCCTTAAGGATGCATATGTTATCACCACTTGCAGAAACAGAAAAAAGAGTAGGCATCTTTTCTTAGACATATAAAGATTTCCTGGCCCCTCCTTCTTAAACTAATATTGATGTTCACTTCAGAAGGTGAAACAATAAGAAAATCAAATGAAATTTAAAAATCAAGAGTTTTTCCTGCAACTGAAACAATTCATAATCTTTTAGTACCACACCAGAGTTAATGAAGAGTAGAATTCCTAGGTTTCATTTATATTTTCATCTACTATGAAGTAACTAGGTCATAATTTAAATGCTCAGTGTTGGGAATTCCTTGGCAGTCCAGTGGTTAGGACTTGGCACTTTCACTGCCGAAGGCCCAGGTTCAATCTGGTCGGAGATCTAAGATCCCACGAGCCACATGGCGAGGCCAAAAATAAAATAAAATAAAATAAATGCTCAGCGTTGTTTAAAAAAGAAAAAAGGAGTCACACATTTTAACTTAGATATTAACTGTTGATTCTTCTTCATTATATTATACACCAAAGTCTTAATCTGCATCTAATTCTTACTCTCAAATTCATTAACCTCTCATAAGCAGAAACAAATCTGATAACCAGAAAATGCCTTTTACAGACCCCTACATTTTCCCCCCAAAAACAAAAAAACTTATTTCAATTGTGAGGGCCAATTTAGAATATTATTCTATCTAGTCATGGCTGCCACAATAATCACCAATGCAGTTACACTTGTAGTGTGAAAGGAACCTGATGAGTAGTTAATTCGTCCTTAATTTGTACTTAGCTATTTCTTAAAAAGAAAAAAAAAAAGAAATGTTTCCTCAGTAACACCCCTAGAGGGTGCTTTTAAATTTACTAATGCATACGTGGCTATTAAAAAACAAATTTTCCCAATGTTAAATTTCAATATTTAACAAATTAGTTCTAACCAGTTCTATCAATGACTTGCTAATGCCACTACGACTGTAGCTAACATTAGGATAAAAATCTTCAGACTAAACGTAATACTAACTCAATCACATATCACTAGTAAATGGGAGTAAACAAAAAAGAATATATTAGTGAGTCAAGTTCACATCCATCCGCAAATATTTTTAGTATCTCTACTCCATATAAAGTGTTATGATAGGTAATCCAATAAGCAAAGCAGTTTACAATATCTTAAAGCTCAATGTACTGAATCCTACAGTATTTCTCATATTAAGGTCCTAAATGCTCTCCCATTGATATCACTACATTTTAAAAATATCATTTAAGAGACTGTACCACTATTTCCTACACTATTTCCTACACTAATACTTAGCTAAGCAGTTTTTATCTGATATATCAAAGGTACTCCAGAACCTGCACTATTTTTTGCTACAGTTAGATCTATAACTGACATTTATTATAAAATACTTCCGTAAAGGGAGAAATTTATAAGCACCCCAAGTAAATGTATACAGAAAGATCTTACTTAAAAGAAATGAAATATTATTGATTTTCTATGTCTCTTGTGCTGTATTTAACTTAATTTTAAGAGACTCTTCACTAGAGATAAACTGAACTGTATACCTGAATGCTAATGTCAGCTACATTTCTAGAAAAAAAATATAAAACCTTTACACCATAATTCAAGATGTTAATGGAAGAGAAGCTGAATTATATTAAGCATTATCTTTCGTATAGTCTTTTGCAAATTGATTTGCAGTTGTGAAGCCCAGCATCTAGCTTATCCCTTCCCATAACCCAAAGATGTGCATAATTCACTAAATTCTAAAGAAAAAGGTCTTATGCTTATACTGCTTCATATTACAGGATAAGATAAAAGAGAACTTCACATATTATTACAATATGCCTCATAAGGTGGGTAATACAAAAAAAAGGAAACATAACAAGTAGTCTGGTATTTCATTGATAACATGGAAGGTTGGATGGACAACGGACTGTTGGTATGTATCCACACACACAGATGTCCTTAAGTGAAGACAACGGTACTAAATGAGGGATGCTGCTATCTATAACCGTGGCCAGGCCACAGCGTCCAGGCATACTCCTTGCATCACAGGCTAAAGCACTGCTTTCAAACTCTTCTGTTGAAGCCCCATATCCAGGCCTGAAATCTGACACTTTTGTTGAGATTCAACTACTCTAGTTTCAGGGCTGCAAATCTTCTAAGTTCCCAAACTTAGCTTTATTATAGGATATTGTTTGAAACTGTATGTCTTATGTTCTCCAAGTTTCAGCTAACAAATTCCAGCCACAGGAGCAGCCAGTCCTCTGTCATTCCTCTTCTGAGCTTGTCCAGTTCAGCAGATAGTTGCAACAATGAATGATTATCTGCCTGCCCTGTTCAGCAAAGCACTCTTCTAAAAGTAAAGCTAAGCAGAATTATAATGATCTTCTCCAGAACCAAATGTGAAGAATGAACATCTAAGACTGATCTTTCCTTCTGCATAGAGCAACTCAAAGAAATAATTTCTTCAATTTTCACCCCTTTTCTTAAAGGCCTCTTCAGTTAAACTTCCTGGTCACTTCTCCTCTCAATGAAGCAGATGTGTTGATCAGGAAGGGGCTAAGAGCAAAGAGGTTCAATTCACACCCAGAGTTCCACTCTCTTTGATCCTTTCACCCTTCAAAAAAAAAAAAGGCTTGAGAAGGAATGGCTTCAAGCTGAGTTCTTGTCTTCCTCTACTGTGAAAAAGATAAAGCCTTTTTGGAAGATGTAGAGCTAGATGAAATAAACTAAAAATATCATTGTGGTGAATAAGGGCAAGGAATAAAAAAAAAAATCCTAAGTTGTCTTTTAACACTCCTTTTTTAGTAGGCAATAACACCAATAATATAAAGAGGAGCTCTCAGTGATGGTATATAAATAGCTCTGGCTGGAGCAAAATAGCTTTGCCTCAGCTTCTCCAGAGCTAAACCAATAAACTATCACGATTAAATTTTCACAGTTCAAAAGCAAGTCCATTTAAACAAAAGAGGCCTTTACTTCTGCAACAAATCCAATAAAAAAACAATACTTATGCTACATATATGCAATTATGGTTTATGGAGGACATCCACATTTTTCAACAAAAATACTTTCTTGTTGAATGAAGTTGTTAAAAAGCAAACTCTATGCTCTTACAATGATAGCGTTCTCAAAGTTCTCAAATGAGCATTTTTATACTCTGACAATTACTACTATAGATAGTCTCTGTTCTAAATAAATTCTATACAAAGAATTTTAAATAAAACCAATGAATACATTAGAGCCTTTGGGGTTTTACACACCTCCACTAGATAAGAATAGAGGTGAGGAGATTATCATTTTTATGGCTCAAATGCTTAGCACACAGCAGGTAAACACTTCCACAACAGTGGATGGGTGACTGGAAGCAGTGGCAAGAGTGGGAAGACAGAAAGTGCAGAGGCTTTAGCATCACCTAGACTTGGGTTCTGGCACTTATATGTGCTCCTTGGGTAAGTATACTTGTTCTAGCCTCAATTTCATCTGTAAAATGGGGATAACACCTACCTCAGAAACTGGCTCTGAGTAGTACATGAAATGAATAATGAATTCATTATAATGAAAATAATGAATTCATTATAATGAATATAATGAACCTAGCAGAATTCCTGGCATACAGCAGACATCCATAAAAATATTAGTTTCCTACCCACCTACTTTTCCCTTAGCCTAAAATAGTTTTCAGGTTGAAATAACTAACATTAGCTAGCAGGACTCCTACAGACACATGCTAATAACCTGCAGCTATAATCCTATTCTTGTCCTGTCCCTGTTCATTTCACTCTACAGTATCTAGATAAAGAAAAAGAACAAAGTTCTGGATGTTACAAAGCGAGTTACCGCTTGACATCTAAAATGGAGTCTAATTCATAACACTAAAAACATAAAATTTCCCCACAAAATATTTACCTGATGATTAATAAAGGACAAAGTCACAATGAAAAGCAGAGCTGGGCAGCCTACTCGATCCATTCACCAGCTGAGCTACATATTGCTGCAGGTCAGTCTCAAAGAAGGTGGATTTTCATTCTTGCTAAGCAAAATGTACACCTGCATGGGCCTTTGGTATCACCTAAAAGTAGCTGAAAATTTTAAAGTCAAACCCTAAATGTCAATGGTCAGAAGAAGCATGGCATAAAAGAAATTCTTAGATTCCAAATATATGACAGAACACCCCTAATATCAACAATTCCAAAATCCTTAGGGGTATGAAAAAGTACTTTTGGAAGAGGAGTATCCACTAGGGAGGAAGCCCTACTCCCAGAAGTACAGTGCCTGTTACATACAACAGGTAATCACCATTTTAACTTACTCTTTTTCACAAGTTTTCAACTATATCCATATGGAGAAATGTCTCTATAAGAACATCTAAGTCACAATGGAAGTCAGTATCAAAATGTTATTTACCTTCTGCCTAATTTTATAGAAAGATACTTATTCTGTGTAAAGCAAGAAAAGACTGTACAACAGTGGACCTGTGTGTTCCCAAATGCCCTGCATTAGTTCATTCTATGAACATCTGATGAGCGTCTACTACATAACAAGCAAAGGATGCTAAGAATAAAGGGATCAATCGGCAAACTCCAAAGTAGTCAGTAATCTACTAGACTACCCAAAATCAAGCATCAAGTTTCACTTCAGACACCTGATGGTAATTTTTTAGGGATGTGCATTCAAACAGTCAGTTTAATTTGCTAATTAAATAAGTTTACTACCAAATTACTCAAGACTTATATTAGTTTATATAGCAAATATTTTATATTATTAGCTATTATTATTTACAGTTTCAATTCAAGAAGAAAACAGGAAAAACTAAATAGTATGTTTATTTGATATTATAATAACAGCATATAAAAATTTAAAAAATTTGCATCTATATAATAAAGTATAGTTTTAAAATGTCTAACTTAAAACTCTGTGTAATGGTTTTATTGTTTGAACTACATATTCTATTTATTTAGTTTAAAAATGAAATTTTAGCCAAACCTGCAGACTGATCAATATAAGGTAAAAAGTAGCTACGGTATAAGAAAAGATTATAACTATGACAACTAAAAATACCAGAAATAAATAGAAAACTAACAAGTTATATTTTCAAGCTTTGATATTTGCAGTATTTGTGCAGTTCACCTCAAACTCTATGAAATATTATCTATGTGTAAGTATTAAAATGCTATGATATATTCCTCTCCAAGTTTCTGTTACAGATACAAGCGACCTGTGCCCCAAAATAATGGGTTTTAAACTTGGGTGTGCAGGGAAGTTTGGTTGAAATGCAGTGTCTAAGCCCCCCTCCAGACCTACAGAACCTGAACTTACCCTAAAGGAAAGTGATCTAAATCACAAAATCTCCAATAATTGCACAATACTTTGCTTTCCAGACTCAGTCTAAAATACCCTTTAAGAATTCTACACTTACGCTAGTCATCAATTCTAGCCTACAATTAAACCATGGGGGCCACTTAATCAGTGCACGAGTTGCATTTTCATAGGATAGATGTCACTTCTTCTAGTGACACTTGACCCTGTGAGAGCTGGGCTAGGTGCCCCAGCTAAGGTTAGGTGATATATGCTCTCATATACTCTGCTTGTTCTTTCATAACTCTCATCAGACTTGTAATTATTTATTTAATATGTAGATTTCCCCGACTACAATTTCCTTAAGGGTAACGACTATGTCAGTCTTGTTTGTAAATTTAACCTTAGGGCCTATGCATAAACATTTCTTTGCTTGAATGAATGAACGAGCAGGGGCCAATGCTGCTCAGGTAATGTGGGACCAGACCACAAAGGATCACGATGGATCATAATGGGAGGCTAAGGAGTTTGGACTTTGTCTTACAGGCAACCAAAACCCAAAGCGGAATAACTTGAAGAAAGGTGCATTTTTAGAATATAATCTTTTTTTTTTTGGGGGGGTCACGCTGAGCGGCTTGTGGGATCTTAGTTCCCTGACCTGGGATTGAATGTGCGCCCTCGGCAGTGATAGTGCACAGTCTTAACCACTGGACCAAAAGGGACTTCCCCATTTTAAGAATATATATAACCTGGCACTGCTCTACAACATGACAAATTAGAGTAGACCAAGACTGGGGATCAGGAGAAGAGTTAGTAAGTTATTGTAACCATCCAGGTGTGATATGGTAAGGGCTTTAGTTAGGGAGTTGTGGCAGGGACAATTGAAAAGAAGAAATCAATGTTTGAAACATTATGAAGGGTATAAGAGGAATCAAAAGTATCAGCATTAGACAAACTATTATATACAGAATGGATAAACAACAAGGTCCTACTGTATAGCACAAGGAACTATATTCAATATCCTATAATAAACCATAATGGAAAAAATATGAAAAAGAATATATGTATAACTGAATCACTTTGCTGCACATCAGAAACTAATATAACATTGTAAGTTAAGTATACGTCAATGGAAAAAAAAAAAAGAAGTATCAGCATTAGAAATCTAGTTTAAAACGAAAGAGGTAATTTATTGGTCATATAACAGCCAGTTCTACAAGCAGGTAAGGCTGGATCCAGAGACTCAAATGACTCTCAGTTCTGTTTTCCCTCTTATGTTCTCTACTCTAAAGAAGGCTTCCTTGGCATGGCCAGAAATATGGTGGCTGAGAGTCTTAAGATTACATCCTTACAGTTTACTATCTGCAAAGCAACAGACACAACATCTCTAAATGAACTATCATATCTGCTGGAAGGACTCTATCTCCACATGTCCACCTGCGAACGAGGCTAGCCAGATCACATGCCCACCCCTAAGAAAGAGGAGAAGGGACCCTGTGATTGACAGTCTCACCAGGACCACCTGGTGTCAGAGAGGGAGTTCCCCAGCAACAGTGGTTCTGCACAAGCAAATAGTGTATATCTAAAATACAACTGAGCTTTCTTGGCCAAAGCTGCTAAATGTATTATTGCTTTTGCATCCTCTGGATATTAGTAGACCGAGGTCTTCAGATTTATAGCTATTTAAAGTAGCTACATTGCTACCAAACTACATTATTTACCTATATAAAAAAAAAAGTACAGTTTAGAGGTTTTAAGAGAGAGGATCAGAAGCCCAACTGCCTAGATTTAAACCCATGCCCCACAATTTACCTCATACATATTACTTCTCTGTCACTACGTTTCCTGTGAAAATGAGGATAACACTTCACAGGGCTGCTGTGAGGATTAAATGAATACATGACAAAGTGCTTCAAGGAGAGCCTGCCACATGGTAAGTGCTCAATATTAGGGGCTATAACTTCATATATATACATAAGTGTATCTACACATATATGGTATCTGCTAGATAACACAAGCCCTGCATTGAAAGACTATGTTAAGAATGATTTTTACATGAAACTTTTCTACCCAGTAGTCAAACCTTAGTGCTCACTCTACCTGACCTATCAGTGGCACTGGGCAATCACACTTCCCTCCTTGATACACTTCCTTCACTTGGCTTCTAGGACTCCACGCTCTTGCTCTCCCTCCTTCTCAGTCTCCTTTTCTGGTCTCTTTCCTTCTCCCAGACCTCTTAATGTTGGAGTGCCCCAGAGCTCAGTCCTCACACTTCTTTTCTGTTTAGACTCATTCTCTTAAAATCTCAGCTAATCTCTTAGCCAATTAACTCCCCCAATTTTTTATGTCCAGCTCAGCTCTCTCTCTTAACACCAGACTCGTATCGTGCTCCATACCTACATCTCTACCTAGACATCAGAGGACATCCTGATTTCAACTTTGTCTGAAACTGAACTCTTGGCCTTCCCCTCCAACCCATGGGCTTCCCCATCTCAGTTAATGGCTCTTCCATTCTTCCAAATGCTCAGGTCAAAAATCTCAGAATTATTCTTGATGTCTCTCTTTCACTCACAATACATTCATCTGGAATTCCTGTTGGCTCAATCTTCAAAAGAGAGCTAGAATCCAACCACTTCCATCACCTCCACTGGCACCATCTAGATCCAAGTCAACATCACTTCTTGATTTCTGCAAAAGCTCAACTTCTACCCTTGTCCCCCTAATTTATTCTCAACACGGTAACCAGAGCGATCCTTCAACCAGAGGATCCTTCAAGGATCCTTTATGTCTTTCCTGATATAAATCAGATCACGTTACTCCTCTATTCAAAACCCTCCAATGGTTCTCTATCTATCTCACTCAGAATATGAGGCAAAGACCTTATATGGCCTAGAAAGCCCTACATGACCGGCCCACCCCCATTACCATCCTGACTTCAACTCTCACAGCTCTCCTTGATCACGCTGCTCCAACCATACTGGCCTCTTCTCTGCTTCTCAAACGCACTGACTCGACCCTGATTCCTGGTACTGGCTTTTTACCTGAAACACTCTTCTTCATCATACATGTATACTCCCTCAAACTTCTTCAAGTCAACTCAAATATGTTCTCAACGAGGCCTGCACTAACCACATTTAAAAAATCAATCCTCACCACTTCCCCCCACACATCATCCCCAACCCCCCCTTGTTTTACTTTATTCTTTTCTTCCACAGCACTTTCGGCTTTATAATTTATGTATTAAACATTTATATTTTATGTGATTTGTTTATTGCTGGTGTCCTCCATATGAAATGCAAGCTCCATAAGAGCAGGTATCTTTGTCTATTTTATTGATTGCTCTATCAATATTATGTGCCTGACACATAACAGATGCTCAACAGATACTTAGTAAATTAAGTATTTACTCAATGAAACTTATCCTACACTCAACTTTACCTACTTTGAGTTTCAAAGAAACACACTAGTCCATACTGTAGACCATGCTACTTTAAATGGGCTTGTCATTGTTCAGATGGGGGGTGGGAGGGGTCAAAACAGCTTAATAGGGGTGGAAATGGATAGGAGGTACCATGAAACTGAAGAGACCATCATCTTAAAATTTTCAAACTTAAAAAAGTTTGATTTATAAATTACCCATATGATTTGTGCTGGATTACTAAATCACAGGCCAATTCCCATGATTATAATGCTCAAGGCCCAGAAAGTAGCTGTTTTATTTCAGGAAATATTCTACAATCTTTTAGAACTAGAAGTGGCCTGAGATAGCAACTGTTTCTTTCACAAGTAATGAAATAAAATCTGTGAGTTCAAGAACCTTTTCCATAGGGAAACAACTAGTGATAGGAGAGCTAAGACTCACTGACATCGGATACAACTCAACTCTCATACAGAGAGATGATGGCTTTCCGCATCTATAAACAGTCTTCATCTGTCATACGGAGAAGGGCCCTTGAAAGATTCTGCTGAGGTTTTCTCCTGGCCAGGACAAGATGATTACTTCTTGGAGTTTATCAAACTGGAGTGTTAGTCTAATCATTTAAAATTTCTTTTCAGGCATAATTTACATATAGTACAATTTCAGGTGTCCACTTTTACGAATTTTGACAAACATATACAGTCATGAAACTACTCCCACTATCAAGATACAAAACATTTCACTGCCATTAATAGTCCCCTCCCCCAACCCAAGCCTCTAGCGTCCAGTGATCTTTTCTCTGTCCTGATGTTTTTTTGCCTTTTCCAGGATGGCATATAAATAAACCATATAATATGTAGCCTTTCAAGCCAGGCTTATTTCATTTAGTGTAATGCATCTGAGAGTTGTTACAGTATTGCATATATCAGTAGTTTGTTCCTTTTTATTGCTAAGTATGTACATACCACAGTTTGTTCATACCCCAGATGATGGACACTTGAGTTGTTTCCAGGTTTTGGCAATTATGAATAAAATCACCATGAACATTCACATAAAGGTTTTTGTACAGATACAAATTTTCATTTCTCTTGAGTAAACAGCTAAGAGTGGGACAGCTAGTTTATGTGGTAAGTAAATGTTTATAAGGAACTGCCAAAGTGTTTTCCAAAGTTGCTGTACCATGTTGCATTCCTATCAGCAACATCTGAGAGTTCTACTTGCTTGACATCCTTGCCAGTGTTGTCTGTTTTCATTGTTTGTTTGTTTAATATTAGCCCTTTTCCTAGGTGTGTAGTGGTATCTCACTGTGGTTTTAATCTGCATTCCCCTAATGACTGAGGTTGAGCATCTTTTCCTATATCACGTAAATCTTAAGAGATGTCCTAACAATGGAAAGTAAATAATTACCTTCCTATGCATTGAATTAGTGGGGAGAAAGGGACTAGGGTAAAACAGGGCACAGAAAATGTTAAACTTCTGTTACACATTCATAAGGCTGTTGAGAGGATTCATCAGATGACGTACATGAAAATACTTTAAATATGTAAATTACTATTATAAATCTAAGGGACTGTAATTGCTACAAAGTGTTAGAAAGTTATACAGATACAAAAACTGCACCAGGGGCCTCTAGCTCTCCCAGATGGGAGATGAATAAAACATCTTAGTCTGATCTGCCCTACCAACATTGTCTGTCTACAATTTTGGAGTTGCCCCTGAATTAAGCTAGTTTTTAGTGCTGGAGACAAAGTCCAATTTTTTTTTTTTTTTTTTTTGCGGTACGCAGGCCTCTCACTGTTGTGGCCTCTCCCGTTGCGGAGCACAGGCTCCAGACACGCAGGCTCAGTGGCCATGGCTCACGGGCCTAGCTGCTCTGTGGCACGTGGGTTCTTCCCAGACTGGGGCACAAACCCATGTCCCCTGCATCGGCAGGCGGACTCTCAACCACTGCGCCACCAGGGAAGCCCACAAAGTCCTATTTTTAAGCACAAATGTCACTTTTCTTTTCATAATCAACACAATCAATGAGTTCAGCATTCTAATAATGCCAAGGGATGGACTTAGTATTTTAGAATGAGAAGCTGGCCAACATCTGACCTGGCTCTTCCTCCTGCAACTGACATGTCACACCTAAACAAATCTTCAGCCTTCCAAAACTAAAAAGAAAAAAATTTGTCCATTTGTCTTTTAAGAGCCTCTACCTATAAGTGATAAATGAATTAAATTTTACGGAAATAATAAGAATCCCTGATGCAGGAGTTTCTTAAGACAAAAACAAACACAAAAGCAAAAATCACTTTTCCAAGATTCCTCAGGATATCTGAATAGACAGGATAACAATGATTAATTAAAAACCATCCAGATCAAAGCAAATCCCCTAGGACTTTGCTAGGTATCTACATCCCAATGTGATAAACCAATAGACAAAAACACCAATACTTTGGAGTACTGTTTTAGTCAACGGTATTGTTTACACCTAACGGGAAAGCTTACCTTTCTTTCTTTTAATAGCTTCTTGTAGCCATTCGATCCAAGTGATAATAAAGTAATAAGGACATCTAAAGAAGGTGAAGCTGAAGCTCTTCCTGAAATAAGGATGATAAGTTACATTCAGAAGGGGAAAAAGCTTTGTAAATTAAGATTTATTACAGTAGCCTATGTACAAATGGATTTTTGTTTGTTAGTTACTTTTTCTGAAGAGCAGCTGATTTATTTACCTGGATACATCTTGCTTATTTCCTGAATGAAGGAATCATTAAAGCCAGCAATTATAGCGCCACCTACTGGAACCATAAAATTTTTGTCCAAGCTCTGAACGAAAGCGTCTATTCTACCAACCCGAGCCCCCTAGAATGGAATAAGATGTAGTATTACATATTTAGAAGAAGAGACAGCAACTGCTATTAATAAATACCATTAAAACAATGCAAAGAAACAAAAACCAGATGAAAGATTTTCATTTTCTTTGTACCGATGCCAGTAAAATATTTTTAAGCGTTAAACTGAGTTTTTAAATGCTGCTCCTTATAGGTGGAAGAGCACTTTATAGTTACAAGCTGCTTTCACACATAAATCATTTAATTTCACACCAAGCCTGTGAGGAAGGCAGAGTTTCAGTATCAGTTCAGGTGGGAACTACACTGAAACAGAACTTTTCACCTTAAAATTGAGTAAGAGAGAGTGAATTTCTCCCATGCCTTTCATCTGTGCTCTTCTATTTGACAATAAATAACAACAGTGGGTCCTACAACTATTAAGTAATTTTAAACACCCTCTGTGAGTTCACGAGTGGCCACCATAATCTAATGGACTGTAGCCACCCACGCTGCCAATCAATAAGTTATACATTAAGTGCCTCTCTTTGATGCTTGGATAATCTACTAACCTGCGTGACCACTTTAAGCAACAAGCTCTGCTCCTACCACCACTTGGATAATAAAGGAGAAAAGAAAAATTTTATTTTTAACTTCAACTAATGGAATTGTTTTGGCATACTCTTGGCATAAGAATTTCTACGTAAGAGTTTCTACATAACTTATGTTTCCTAATGTTATAATCTTAGATGATCTCATTCCACTGCAAATGAACTTCAAGTGAAAATCTAGTATTCTGGTGAAAGACGGAATACTTGCTAGAAATGTAAAACTAAGCTCTAGTCCCATGCGACATAGTCTATAACCTTCTGCCTAATGTGATTCAATTTCCTCCTCTTAAAAACTAAGATACTATCTAAACTTCAACTAAGATAGTTTTTTTCTTTATCTGTAGCCACAGATTTTCAATCTGTATTCACAATCTACATTCCTATTAATATTGTAACCCTATTTGACCTTCATCCTCCCACTTTATATCCACATCCATAGCTGAGGGAGAATAGAAGGAGCAGATAGAAGAGAACAGAAGTAGCCTAATCTAAGAGGCCAGATCCAGGCCATAGGTAGAAGCAGCAAAAGCAGAAAAGGGAAGGGGCACAGACAACTTCGGAGGCTATCGCATGATTGTTTAAATCTTAACCTTCCCCTGTCATTCTCCTTTCTAACTTCCTCATAAACTATGATCAGAGAAAATCTCACCTTATCACAGGAAAACAGAGAGAAGCATATGAGACTAATTGAATAAATAACTGAAAACCATGCAAAGTAGCACATAAAAATAAAGTGGAACAGTCAGAGTTGCCTTTTTATTAACACTTAAGTAGTGCCCAAGGTTTCCTGAGAGAAATCTGAACCTAAATTAGGAGGAGTACTAAGAGAGCAATCAGTGTACCAGACTTTGCTAGAACCCCTTCATCACTAAAACACAGAAGCATTCAAAGGGTAGCAAATTCTGTAGCAAGAAAACAAACAGGCTGGACCCGATCTCAGGAACGGTGTATAGACCTCATTCTCCACACTAAAGTCTGGGGCCATTAATGAGGAGGAGAGAAAAACACCAGAAGGCTGGAAGGGCTTAAACAGAATAGGAAACACAGGAGCATGTCCTATGAAGTAAACGGTTGCCATTTATCAGTTCATCCATTCACTCATTTATTCAGGGAACAAATATTTTGGGCACCTATCATCTGCCGAACATTGTTCCAGGTTCTGGGCATAGCAGCAGTGAATAAAACAGATCATTGTTCATATAATAATTACGGCCAAAATTTACTAAGAACTTGCTATGCATCAGGCACTGTTCTAAGCACTTTACATGCTTAACTCAGTTAACCCATGCAATAGCTATCTGGGCAGATGCCACAATAATAGCTATTCTACAGATGAGAAAATTAAGGCACAGTGAAATTAAAGTGACGTGCCCAAGGTCAGAAATGTAGTTAATAGCATAGCTGAGATTCAAATCCAGGCAGTTAAAGCACCTTACTGAAAGCCACCCAGGCAAAAACCTAGGTAGTCAGGATGAAGAGCCCATGTTTAAAAAATAAAATATTGGGCTCCCCTGGTGGCACAGTGGGTGAGAGTCCGCCTGCCGATGCAGGGGACACGGGCTCATGCCCCGGTCTGGAAAGATCCCACATGCCGCGGAGCGGCTGGGCCCGTGAGCCATGGCCGCTGAGCCTGCGCATCCGGAGCCTGTGCTCCGCAACGGGAGAGGCCACAACAGTGACAGGCCCGCGTACCGCAAAAAAAATAAATAAAAGTAAAATATTATTCCTATGGCACTTCCATCCTTCCAGCAACTCAGGCCAAAAGTCTTGGAGTCCCTGAATCCTCATTTCCTCGTTCCTTGCATCTGGTTCATCAGCATACCGTGTAAGATCGACTCTCAAAATACATCTGAATCCAACCATTTCTTAACACCTTAACAGCAACCACCCTGGCCATGCCACCAACGCATCTCATGTGGGCTACTGCAACAGCGTTCCCCGTTTGCCTTCCTACAGGCCATTCCCCACAGCGCAGCCGTCACACGTCACTCTCCTGCTCAAAACCCTCCAATGGCTGATGACCATACCAAGAATAAAATCTCAAATCTTTAACACACCTCAATTAACACACCTCACATTTCTTTACGACCACTGCTGCTCTCATTTGCCCTGGTCCGGCCACGCTGGCCTCTTGCTATTCTTCATGCATTCCAAGCACATCCCGGCCTCAATGTCTTGGCATTTGATGTTACCTTCTGTCTGGAATCTCTCCAGAGAGCTGCCCAGCTCACGGCTTCATAACACTTGGGGCTCTGCTCAAATGTTACTTCTCAGAGAGGACTTCCTGGATCACACCATCGGATACTCCTCCCCCACAAATACTAGAGCATTTATCAAGACCTGTCATCCTTATTGTTTACTGTCTGCTTCTGTTCCATGAGGATAAAGATTTTGTTGTATTTACTACTGCATCCCCAGTGCCTACCCTGCTGCCTGGCACATCCGTGGGAACCCTGCAAATATATGTTGAATGAACTGACAATTAGGTCTATGAATAACTAGTATAACACCTACTTCTCTCAAATTCTCAATAAACAAAAGTTGCTGCTTCCCACACTTGGGGAGCCTTACAATCCTTAATTCTATGTATTTTTGTGACTCTACTACAACCCTCTCTATTAACGTGTCCTCACATCCATATTCCATGAGTCTCCTAAATTAGTCAGTTTAGTATATGTCAGAAGTATAGGTTCTGCAAAGCTAATTTCCTGGGGACTACATATGCATATCAGAATGCTCTATATGCTCAGCATTGAGTCATTCTGGGACATTGCCCTAAAAAAAAAAAATTCTGAAACATTTTAGTTATACCTCTTTCTTCATTATTTGCTTGATTATTATAATACTATCTTCTCAAGAAAGCTTCCCAGTTTTAGTACTTTGATTTTTAGACGAAGATAAAGGGATTTGGAATCACACTGAACTATATGGGCCATTTTGCGGCTTGGGACCTTAGGCAAGTCACTTAATACTTCCGAGTTTGTTTCCTCACTTGTAGAACGGAAACAATGAGAAGTACACCTTAAACTGTTAGGATTAAGTTAATAAACTTTACAAGTCTAGCAGGGGGCTTCCCTGGTGGTGCAGTGGTTGAGAGTCCGCCTGCCGATGCAGGGGATGCAGGGGATACGGGTTCGTGCCCCGGTCCAGGAAGATCCCACATGCCGCAGAGCGGCTGGGCACGTGAGCCACGGCTGCTGGCCTGTGCATCTGGAGCCTGTGCTCCGCAATGGGAGAGGCCACAACAGTGAGAGGCCCGCGTACCGCAAAAAAAAAAAAAAAAAATCTAGCAGGATGCCTGACACATGGTGCGTATGGGTACTCAGTAAATGGTATGTACAACTGATAAAAACTACTGAGATAAATTAAAGCTAATTTTAATTTTTTAGAATGTCATGAAACAACTAGCACTGAATAAGACCCAAGTATTTATTTGGCTGAAAGCAATAGGGACACCATCTCTTTTTGTGAGGGCCAATTTTTATGTACTGCTTTTTTTTTTTTTAAAGAAATGTCCATTCTAGAAGGTAATACAGTATCTGCAACAATACAACAGCTACCTTATAAAAATTCATTTACCATCTTATAGTGTTATTTTCTGGTTAAAATTTTAGTAAAACCACCTCACGAATTAAGAGAGGTGATGACAAAGTAGGGTATTCGTGATGCACAACTCCATGGGCAGCTTTCATATTGTATCCTGGAGCTTGTTTTCATTTAAGAGTCTTAATCTCTTCAATTACACCACCAAATTTTCTAGTATTCAAAACTATGTCATGAGCACCAAAACAATGAGCACTGCTGAGTTAAGTACATAACATATGGGTAAATGTTAAGGAGCCATTAAACTGATCAATGAAGACTTTATAAGCATGTGGAGAGTACAGAAATATAATCTAAGTTTATATTTAAGTTTAAAAATTAAATATGCTTTTGACTACATTTTAGAAAGTTAATACTAAATGTACACAATGGCTATAACCATGTAAAAAGCAATATGTATATGTATTAAAGAAAGAGAAAAAAGGGATACACAAATTATTAAGGGTAATTGTTAGGGTAACAGGGTTATGAGTGATCTTCTATCCCTTCCTCACTTTTCTAAACTTTTAGGAATGCTAGAATATCTGACTTTTAAAAGAATTAAGGCTGCTAAAAATTAAAGAGGAGGAGAAAGGAAAAAGGGGAGGAGGAATAAAAATGAATCACTGAAATAGTATGTTTTTTCAAGATTTCCAGCATAGCTAACTGTACAACCTTCCTCTGCTACCATTCAAATTAGATATAATCTAGTCTGAAACTGTGATAAGCCTTAAAAAGTTAAGGAATAATGCAAAAGGATACCAAGGAAACAGTAAATGGTCTTCCTCAAAGGTTTTAAGAAACCCTCGAATACCATGCATACGACCACTCCACCTCTGGACTTCTTTTGTTATGTAAACTAATCTATTTCCTTATTGATTAAGCTAATTTGGGTTGGGTTTTTGTTACTTGCAGTCAGTTACATACTAACTGGTACAAACTTTGAGTAAAGAAATTAAGCAAATCAGCTAATACTACTGTATAAACCATATTTATATCAGAGATAATACTAGTACTCAAAATAACAAAAAAGAAAACAAAAAAAATTATGAGATAGGATTTACAGGGCTAAGGAGCACTCACCACCACATGGCAGAAGGCCACAGATAATCTGTGAATAACTCTTCTCCACATATCACATGTGTGTCAAAACTGAATATTTGACTAACGTCATTATGCACGCAAATCATAAAATTCATTTCATACCCAGATAATATCTATCCATATCCTGATATACTGTGAATAATTAATCACTGTAAGTAAATGTAATACATCATTTATTCATTCAATTGTTTGAGTAACCAATTATTGAGTGTCAGTTATGTACCAGGTACTGTCCTAAGTATTGAGGACACAACAGTGAACAAAACAAAGTCCTTTCCCTAACAGAACCTTAATTCTAATCACTACCAATAAGTAGACAGTAAACAAACATCATATCAAATGGTGACAAGTGCTATGGAGAAAAAGAGCAAGAGGCCATCAATTTCAAGAAGCACCATTACTTTACATACCACTAGGTAAGAATAAACATTGCCAATTAACATTATAAGACACCTCAATTTCAGAGATATAACATGGAAAAATGTGTACTTTAAAATCAATGAATATGGCAAAACAGAAAAAGAGGGATAGAAAATGCTGGCAAGGAAGAAGGTGCTATTTTAGATAAGGTGTCTGAGAAAGTCTCATCAATCTAAAGAAAGTCAGGTAACAAGCCACGCAACTCTCTTGAAAAGCAACCTAACAAGAGGTATGAGCCGGAGTGGGGTGCACACGGGTAGCACAAGAGAGGAAGAGAAAGGAGGCAAATGTGCCAGGAGGGTGGGTAAGAGGGAGAGCAGCAGGAAATGAAATCAGGGAAGCTGCAGATGCCTGAGGACACAGAGCCATGGCTGTGTGGGATGGGACTCTTACTCTGAGTGGGACTCTTACTCTGAGTGGGATGGGAAGCTCAGACATGTTTTAAAAATAAGAATCTAAAACAGATGACTGGGATCTAGGTGATGCTTATAAAAATAAAAAAAAATAAAATCACAGTTTTTAAAAACCTGCCAACTCCATAGCTATACACTAGAATGTTTATAAATGAAGTCATTTTCACTAATCAATATAGTTTTAAAAACACTATAACCCACTATATTAGAAAAATGAAAAAAACATTGGCAATGGAACATTCTCAGAAAGTTAAAAAAATAAGCTACTAAAGTATTTCCATGTTGGTGCTGACCAAAACTATAGTCCAATGACACTAGCAAAGAATAATGACTTTTACTGAGTGACTACTGGGTGCAAATTTCTAATGCTCCATGAATTAGAAGATGCTAGATTAACCGTTTTTCTGTATTAGGTTGTAAGAAACACAAAGTAATAATCCCAAATATGTTAAAATCCATTTTTCCCTGACATATCTTTGGAAACTCTCTTACCTGCTGAATGAGGTGCATGCACTTTGAAGACTGCACTCCATACGCATTGTTAACTATATGTGGAATGTCATAATTAGCACAAATCACAGCCAGTTCTTCTAATCTATAAACATATTCAATAGAAAGACATATTCATACTCTGTCTTAATAAATTACGAGAAAACGTTTTTAATTTAATAGTTATCCTTAAAGTATACTAGGGGAAAAAAAAGACAAACTGAAATTTCTACAGCAGTATTTTAGCATATAGTTTGGCACCTTGGAAATGCATAGCAGGCATTTAAGGATAAACTTGAAAAAGCTTTTAAATTAATGTCACCAATAAATAAGAAAATGTGTATTTAGAAAAATCTTACATAGATAGTAGCTTTTAAATCACCTGAAAATTTCCTATATAAAAAGCAAGAAGCAGATTATTTATAAAGACCTCTTACAAGGTTGATATGCTCATTTTTAAATGCTTTCGGTTGCTTATCATCCTAAGCTAATATCCGCAAAATAATCAGCATATCTTGAAATGTTAAGAAATCTCACATTAAGCATCTCATAAAGTAAAAAATACATTTTCAAATAGACTTTAATGTATTAAAAAATACAGAACATTAAAATATTTCAGTACCAAAATAACATTTTCCAACAACTTGGATACTAAAGAATCTTTTAAATAGCTGCTGGTTTTAAATTCACTCGTACTCCTTCATTTGACACTCCCCATATTAAAACAATCTGAGAGTCTAACTTTATGCAAAGTAAGGTAATAAATTTCAATTAGAGTGTAATAAATGATGTTCCTTTGCAAAACCAAATAATACTTGTGACTGAAGTCATCTCTAACAGAAATGTCTTCAAACTATGAAGCTAAAACTAAATCCTATGGTTTGATAAAATTAATTTTTAAAAAATGTTCTGTCTACAGTATAAAAAATCTGGAAGTAAAGCATTTTGAGAGAATAAAAATTATTTCTCAGATAAATGTACTACAAATATATATTATATGGTTTAATTATCAACTTACACAGAATACATTTTCCTTTTTTAGTAGCTGTGCATTAATATGTTTTTAAACTACAAACAGAACTAACATTATTCTATTCAACTGTCAGAAGTTTTCAATTTACTTCCCTAAAAGTTTTATGAATTAAAAACTTATTTTATCACTCATTTTCATAAACCTCACAAATCAAGCAGAAAACTAATCAGGTTTTGTTTTTAACAAAATGGACCTTCTGGGATACACACAAGTATTTTCTTCATAAAAGGCACTTTCACATGTTTGTGTTCTAATGAAAGTATCCCTTGATAACAAGCTTCCTTGAGAGTAAGGCACTATAATAACATAAAGTACTATTTTTTTTAAATCACTTGAGTAGTTTTAAATATTCTGAATTGATCAAATTTGCTAATATTTTCATTGTGTATGAGAAAGGCAAAGAGAAGCAGAAAAAATATTTTCCATGTGAATCAGATTGTATTCTAACTTAGAAGCCAATTTAAGGTGTTTCTCAATTTGAAGAAATGATGCTCTTCTTTTTCTTAACATTTTCTTTGATTTTGCCCCACAATACTCTCTGTCCAGTTAACTAATAAAGACAATATATATGTTCAAATTAAGACTATAAAGGAATTAAACTTAAAGAAATCAAAATGTATTTTTAAATTTAATAAAATCAGAAATTCAAACATATTACTAATAACTGAGCATCACCATTTTCCTAAAGTTCACTCTAATCAGAAACATTCATTATGTAACACCACCAAAAAATAGTATATGAGAATTCTATTGACTGAAAAAAAAACTTTTTGATTTTTTCCAAAGGAGAAAATGCATGTAAAATGTACTTAGCACTATACCAGGCATACTGTAAACATTCCAAAACAGTTATTCAAAATGATACAGATGGCCAATGGGCACATGAAGAGATGCTCAACATCGCTAAGTATTAGAGAGATGCAAATCAAAACTACAATGAGGTATCACCTCACACCAGTCAGAATGGCCTTCATTAAAAAGTCTACAATTAATAAATGCTGGAGAAGGTGTGGAGAAAAGGGAACCCTCCTACGCTGTTGGTGGGAATGTAAACTGGTACAGCTACTATGGAAAAGACTATGGAGGTTCCTTAAAAAAACTAAAAACAGAGTAGCCATAGGATCCAACAATCCCAATCCTGGGCATATACACAGACAAAATTCTAATTCAAAAAGATACATGCACCCCTATATTCATAACAGCACTAGGTACAATAGCCGAGATATGGAAGCAACCTAAATGTGCATCTACAGATGAATGGATAAAGATGTGGTCTGTATATATAACAGAATACTACTCAGACATAAAAAAGAATGAAATAATGACATTTGCAGCAACATGGACAGACCTAGAGATTACCATACGAAGAGAAGTCAGACAGAGAAAAACAAATACCATTTGATATCACTTATATGTGGAATGTAAAATATGATACAAATGAACTTACAAAACAGAAACAGACTCACAGACACAGAAAACAAATTTATGGTTACCAAAAGGGAAAGAGGCTAGGGGAGGGATAAATTAGGAGTCTGGGATTAGCAGATACAAACTACTGTATATAAAATAAACAAACCACAAGGTCATACTGTATAGCACAGGGAACTATATTCAATACCCTATAATAAACCATAATGAAAAAGATACAAAAAAGAATATATATATATATGTATGTGTGTATATATGTTATATAGATATATACATATACATCTATATGTATAACTGAATCACTTTGCTGTACACCAGAAACTAACACAACACCGCAAATCAACTATACATCAATTAAAAATACGTCAATTAAAAAAAAAGTTAGTCAAAATGAAACAAAAACAAAGATATCCTCAAGGATAAATAATTTAACTAATACAAATATTCATATGGTGTTTTTAGAAATGTAATTTATTTCAACCACATTAAAATTTTTCTAGATAGCAAAAACATCAATGAAGAAAGACTAAAGATGCTTATTTAATATTTAAATACAAATTTAAAATTTGATTGATAAGTAATGAATAAACAACTAAAGCATATGCAACATGATCTGAAAATAGAATCCAGACTCATGAATGAAGCAAGGTAAATTTTCAAGAGCAGGGTTTTAAAATTGTCTCTTAAAGTCTGCCTATAGTAAAAGCTAACATGCATTAATTACTGCCAAATTATATGACTCCATGAATTAAAATCAAAGTATAACTTGATGCTATGAAAATAGTCCAAAGCAATAGTTTTTTTACAAATTATTAGCACTTCTGTTCAAAATGTTAAAATGAAACCAACAGTTGCTGTCAAAACTAGAAATATTTATTACTATACCTAAGCCTACTACATTTTCAGAATAAAAATTTGCAGCCATCCTTCAGAAAAGCAAACGTTTGCCTTTTTAAAAAAAATTTTCTTAAATATCTGCATTTTTCTCAAAATGCAAAGACAATTATATACCTAACTGTATATCTGGGTTAGTCGTGCAATTAAAAAAAAATTAGAGGACAATAATTCTAAAATTTTCTCTTTAAAATCTGTTAATACTGATAGTTCCTATATATGAAAACTAATTGTAAGATCAAAGTGGAGATGGCAATAAAAACAAGTATGTAAATCCAAAATTTAGCTTAGAGATTTCTATTAAACAATAAGGAAAAAGATGCAGGATGTCCAGAAACATAAAGAAGAGCAAGAAAACAGAGATGCTATGCATCTACTCAGGTGATAAAAGGATCTCCACTTGGTACTAGTTGTTTTTCCTTCTTCTATATCTAATTTTTATTTTCCCAAGCCATTATGTTGTTTCTTCAACAGTCCATTCACGTAGTATTTACTGCCAAATGTTATTTAGGCATCTTTGAGAATTAGTATAAGTGCATTTTATGTAAAAGACTAATGAACACTGAAGGACAATATTCACAAATCATTTACCTATCAGGCACCCTTGGAGCAAAACAGGATGTAGTAGAATGAACACAAAGAACGTAATCAGGCCCAAGTTCGTGGACTTTAGCCTCCACTGCTTTCAGGTCTGTGCGTAGCTCGTCACCTTCTAAAACGTTCTCTATCACCACAGGCTCAAAACCTAACCAAGTCAACCAGAAACCAAAATGTTAGTATAAACTGAAATAAGGGGAGATTGTGGACTCTAGGAAGCAGTGCTATTCTACACAAAAACTCTTAAACATTTATTCTAGTCAATGAACCCTTCTCTAATAATAAAGACCTGGCTTAATACCAGCATGAGTCAAAGGCAGGTCAAGGGCTTCCCTGGTGGCGCAGTGGTTGAGAGTCCGCCTGCCTATGCAGGGGACACAGATTCGTGCCCCGGTCCGGGAAGATCCCACATGCCGCGGAGCGGCATCTAGACCACAATTAGGACGACAAATCTACTTAACATTTTGATATGACATGAAAGACTAATTCTGGGAAGTAAGGAAGCAAATGTTAAATAGAGGCCTACAAAAGTAATAAAGACTCACTGATGACAAAAAGGGTCACTTAGCCCAGTTCAATTTCAGTCCATAGAAAAGTAAATCTACTCATTCTCTGGCAACATTTAAGTTTTATTTTAAATTTCTCTTTATTTCAGAGATGAACAAAAATAATAGCTCAAGTATTGAAACAAATCACAATCATCAACTTAATGTTTTACCTCTAAAGAAAAATACAAGACATTTTAGTAGACCTATCTCATAGCTTACAAAAGCCTTCTATAATTTAAATATAAAAATTGTCTTGCACGCGAGTTATGTACTCCCATCTTCAGTCTTCTCAAATACCAGATCTAGCAGCAGGCTAGATTTGTGGATTTAAGAGCTATGAGGGATTCAGAAACCATTTAGCTCAACTCACTCACTTCAAAGATAAGGGAGTCAAAGTTTAGGAAGATTAAGTGCCTTCCCCAAGGTCACACAGCAATTTAAAGCAAAGTTACAGGCAAGTAGTCTTCTGTTTTAGAATCCACGTCAAGTTGTCCACATTCTATCTACAGAAATATAAAACTTCAGCCACTATAAAATCATCAATTCATATACGGTGGTCCACAGAACTCTAGGTTTCATATCTATACAGCTATTAAAACAAAGAAAATTTTACTTAAATAAGTAACTTCCTAAGGACAGTTAATTCTCTATTATTTCTCAAATTCTCTACACTCAACCCTATTTTTGTTTTCAAACAACTATGATGCAAGCTTTTGGGTTTTTTTAAGAATACAACCATCTTGCTTCCTAAGAACATAACACAGTCCAAGTCATAACATCATTTGGAAAAAGTTTACAGTTTTTCAATATGCCAATCTTTCTCTAAGTTTGGTTATCAGTTCTTTGGTTAATAGTTTGCAAATTAACAGACTTGACAGCTTTATGCCACTTAAAATAAACCTTTTAAAAGTCTACCCATTTCTGTTATATGTCCTTATTATGAATCCCTTTACACGAGTTTCTTTAGGATTATTTATGCAGTTTAATTACAGCCCAATACTGTTCATTTCATACAACAGACTGAGGCCATTCAAAAAATAACTTTAAATTCTCAAATTCAACTTGACCTAAGCAAGCCAAATACTAAAATACCAACTTAAAGTTTTTGTCTCATCTATACTCAATGATGCCTGTATCCTCGTACTTTGATTCATGGTAATTATTTACATGTACTCCACTCATGTATACAGAACAAACATTCCTGAAGCACCTCTTATGCTCCAGAGATTATTGTTGGGCATTTCATATGTCATCGCACTTAATTCTGAAAACAGTCTTCTGAGGCAGGTAATCATATCCCCATTTTAAAGAATAGGGACATACGACATAACACTTCCATTTCTTAGAGTGTACTGAAAAGAATTCAAAGCAGGGACTCAAACAGGTATTTGTACCTCCATGTTCATAGCAGCATTATTCACCACAGCCAACAGGTGGAAGCAACCCAACCCAAGTGTGCACCAGTGAATGAATGAATGAACAAACAAAATGTGGGATATATATACAATGGGAGTCCTAAAAAAGGAAAGAAATTCTGGCACATGCTATAACATGGATGAACCTTAAAGACATTATGTTAAGTCAAATAAACCAGTCACAAAAGGACAAATATTCTATAATTCCACCTATATGAAGGACAAATTTATAGAGACAGAAAGTAGAATAGTGATTGCTAAGCACTGAGGGTGGTGGGGAGGGGAGAGTTATTGTTTAATAGGTAGAGTTTCAGTTTCAGAGGATGAAAAAGTTCTGTAGCGAGATGGCAGTGATGGTCCACAACAAGAGGAATGTAGTTAATGTCAAGGAACTATACATTTATAAATGTTTTGTTAAAAGGGTAAATTTTGTTATGTATATTTTACCACAGTAAAAAGAAGGAATAGGAACAGGTTTAGTTTCTTTTTCATTTATCTAGCTTTATATAAAAAGTTTGAATTTTCTGTGACATTGAAAAACATATATGTTACTTCTCTTCTTTTACCTGCAGTGATCATGGATTTAAAGCAGGACTTCTGGTCTATTCGTGGCCATATAATGTACTTTGCTTTTGGTCTTTTGTGTCGTAATGTTAAGAAACACAGGGTTAGACTCATACCAGTTGCCATCGGAACTACAAAGCAGTTGGTCACTGTATGGACACCTACAAATAAGAAGAAAAACAGAAATTAGTTATTCCACTAAAAAAACAGCATCCTTCTTAAAGAAATGATATACTTCTATCAAATAAAAAGAGTTAACAGACTTAGTGCTTATTCTTCTGTACTCACACTCAGGAAGCTCACTGCTAAATTCATCCTCCAGGCTTATGGCTCTGATTTTCTATCTTATTCTAAAAGTTTTATATATATATATATATTTGTCTTTTCAAAAGCCATTTTATACTCTTTTTGGAGAGAAGCATTAATAAAAGCAATTAGGCAAGGGTTTGTGTGACTGGTCAGCCAAAAGTATTATGATTAACACAGTACATACCAGCCAACTTTATGATGTCCAGGACCAAAGAATTGGTAATTTTGTTCAAAAGGCTAGAACCTGCAGCTTTGGGTTGCACAGCAGAAATATCACCCGATCGTCCAATTCCATGAATGAACCTAAGCAAAAAATGGCCAAAAACTGGACAAAAATATTCAGTGTTCTAAGTAATCCACTGTATAAGTATACAAATATAATAACCAAATAAACACTATACTTGACTATTAATAATGTGAAAATATCTAATTAAATCAAAACAATTTCATCAAGTATGCTGTGGTAGCTAGTCTTCATGATGGCCACCATCAACTCCTTTTCTCCCTATGCCCATAGGCCACTGCCACACCAAGAGATGGGGTCTAATTCCTCTCTACCTGAATCTGGGCTGGCCTTAGTGACTTGCTTGGTCTGGAAGAATCTAGCAGAAGTGATGGTCTGGAACTTCTGAGCTAGGTCATAAGAAGCCTTATAGCTTCCATCTGGCCTCTTGAAGGGTTTGCTCAAGGGGAGGTGGGGGGCAGGGGGTCCTCTCTTCAAAGCCAGCTGCTATGCTGGGGAAAGCCCAAGCCAAGCCACTTGGAGAGGTCATCTGAGCTCCCAGCCATCTGAGTGACTCAACTTGGATAAACTGCCCAGTTGAACCTTCAGATGACTAAACTCTCAGCCAACACCTGACTGTACTACATGAGAGACCTGAAGCAATAATCACCTGCTGAGTCCAGTTACCTGTCAGAGGTAACAATAAATGACTGTTTTAAGCCACTATGTTTTGAGGTGGTTTGTTATACAGCAATAGAAAACCAGGATATATGCAACATTAAATTCTCTTCTTTCTTCCCATTTCCCTAATCAGAGCAGTGAGCTAACTTCTAACAGGGATGAGCTGATGTTTCAAATACTGCCTTAAGTTTAGAAGAAGTACATGCTCCTTGAAAATTAGTGTGCAAATCCACTCATTTTAAATTTAATCATGTTATACACTATTTAAAGATACCTCTGAATACACTTCAAAATCAAAAATCTGTTTGTCATTTATAGTTGCCTAGATCAGAAATTCTGCATACTGGAATTATCACAGAACACGTGTCACACTCTATTACCACTGCAACCTCACATACTAAGCATTTTTTTACATATATTATCAACCATGTTATCACCTTATTTTTAACCATTAGTTTTTCATCCAGGTCATACATTCATTATCATTAGTTTTGACTGCAATAGTTTCGGCTGAAATAAAATTCTACTATTCCTAGGAAAATTTCATCATGACTTAAAATCATGGAAGACGGGAGTTTTAAAGAGTTTACCTATATTTCACAGAAAGGTTGGAGAACAGAGAAATGATCATATTTGGAACCACTAACAACTAAATGGTTATCAGAATTGATGAAAAGCTTTCTGAATAATGCAAAAGAAAAAAGTGACTTAATAATCTAAAATTATAATATACCTTTCCTACATCTACTGCAACAAGCAAGATATTTATAAAATGGGATTCAGTTTAGATGCAGATGAATGAAAAGTTCTATAAATATACCATTCTCTAAAAAAACTTGCCATGTTAGAAAAGAAACATGGAAAACTATAAACAACCTTAGCATATTTTAAACTCTTAACAACCAAATAGGTTTATTAGGTTAAACACTCTTAACAGAATGTATAGACAGTACAAACATTCTTAACAGAACGTACAGCCAGTATCCTTAATCACCCAGAAGCTGACAGGGTATAACCACCTCATATTAGAACTTTTACCCTATTGTCCTGAAAAGCACCTACTCAGGTACATTGTTTCCATCTCCCTGTGGCATCTAGTTCACATGCCCATTTAAACAAGAAGTAGGTTACAAACAGACATTTTATAATTTAATATGATTAATACTGCCACTATTGTTTTTAACAAAAAAAAAAAAAGAAAAAAGGGAAAAGGAAATACTTTGTACTTAAAAAAATCATACCTGTAATGTCGCCGAGCAACTAATGCAGATGCCACTCTCCCTTCCCTTTCTCCCACACCACAATTGCCCAGGAAATTGTTGCTATCCATGATTGCAAGTTCATGTAAAAAGAGCTCAAGTGTACTTTCATCCCAACCATCCTCTGGACACTTGCCCTTAAGAAAAAAGAAAACAAAAAAAGGCTTATGACTATATTTAAAAAACCATCATTCCCCAGAACCCTACTTCAATGAACTTTAAAACTTTTCCATGCACATTTTGCCATGCTCCTTGTTTTCTAAAATTCAGACATAAATTCAGCACTCTGAAGAAACTCTGAATAGGCAAAATGTTTGTGTTACACTATATTACAATTATCCACACGATGCTGTGAGGAGTGATGATAAATACAATGAGATTACTCAGGTTTAAAGTTGCAGTTAAAAGTAACTGAAAACGAATAAACCTTATCTTCAACTAGGATTTTTCACACCAGGGTGTTAGAACTAGGGTTGTCAAACTTTAGTGACATTAAAATTCAGGACGCTGGCAAGAACGAGGCCTGTGAAGTTCCTCAGCAACACTTGCTTCGAGTTAGTATATCGTAATTTATAAATATCATGTGTTCCCCAGGAGTAGTGAAAGATGGAAGACACGAACTTTGCCCTATCCGCAAACGAAAAAGTAAATCATGCCGGCCTTCCCCTCGCTTCCCCAACCCGAAGTTAGGAAAAAAAGAAAAAAAAGGGGCTCGACGTTCCGAACTCCCCACATCCCCTAATAACACTCTCTGGGTTTTTGCCAGCATTGGCGAGGCTGAGAAGGAGCTGAGCGGCGCAAGCCGGCATACGGCATGCCCAGCTGCGAAAGACTCTGGGGACAGGGCTCAACCAGCAAACACGAGCAGGTGAGGCAGGTCCTGGAACTAACAGGGGCGCTGAGCGGAGCCGGAGCCTGGGGGGCGCGGCAGCTGGGGAGGGACCCGAAAGCTCGGTACCTTCTCCAGAAGCAGCCGTATGAGGTGCTCGTGCGAGCGGCGGGCCTCACAGCCCTGCCGCACGTAAGCCGGCGACACCAGCCGCTCGCCCGCCGCGAAGCTCTCGCGGTTCATGTCCGCAGTGGCGACTGCTGCCGGTGAACAACTAACACACGCCGTACACACTCCGAAACCAGGAGGTGACTCGCCGCCTGGACGGTACGGGAAGGCCTTGGGACAAACATCTACGTCTCGCTCTCGCACATGCGCAAACCGCTCCAAATAGCGTGCCAGGCGCGGAAGGATTTGAGCATGCGCAGCGGTGTCAAGGCGTTTGGCGGGCTTCAGGCAGTACAGAAAACGAGCCCCGCCTCCCTGCATCTGATTGGTCCAGTTAAACACTAGTGTGCCTGAGACCGTCTTGAAGGAAGGACTTTTCTTCTGTGAGGAGGAGCTGAGGAGTCAGGGCAAAGTGCGTGGCGTCTCTGAAGAAAACATTTCCGAAGTTACTCTGTGTTCCACTCTTGTTGAATGATGAGCTCTGGGAGTCTGTGCTTCAGCCTTACTCAGGTCGTGTTTCTCAGATTCCTGAACCGTTCATCCTTACCCTCATACATCTCAACATTTACAGTTGCCTGGCAACCCCATTTTTTTTTAATTTATTTTATTTATTTATTTATTTTTGGCTGTGTTGGGTCTTCGTTGCTGCGCCCGGGCCCCCTCTAGTTGCAGCGAGCGGGGGCCACCCTTCGTTGCGGTGCGCTGGCCTCTCATTGCCGTGGCCTCTCCTGTGGCGGAGCACGGGCTCCAGGCGCACGGGCTTCAGTAGTTGTGGCACGCGGGCTCAGTTGTTGTGGCTTGCGGGCTCTAGAGTGCAGGCTCCGTAGTCGTGATGCACAGGCCTAGTTGCTCCAAGGCATGTGGGATCCTCCCGGACCAGGGCTTGAACCCGTGTCCCCTGCACTGGCAGGCGGATTCCCAACCACTGAGCCACCAATGAAGCCCCCCCCCCTTCTTTTTTTGACTGCACCACCTGGCATGGGGGAATCTTAGTTCCTCAACCAGGGATTGAACCAGTGCCCCCAGCAGGGGAAGCGTGGGGTACTAACCACCGGACTGCCAGGCAATTCCCTGGCGACCCCATTTGAAATAGTGGTGCCCCACTCCTTTTCTCCTTTGCATTACAGAATTTTTGGTCATAGCACTTATCATTCACCTCCTCATATAACAGACATTTGTTTATACACACACACACACACACACACCCCTATGAATGTAAACTCTCTGAAAGGCAGGGCCTTGGTGTTTGCTGCTATACTCCACGAACACCTAGAAAAGTGCCCAGAATATAGAAGGGGCTTAAAAAAAATTTTTAATACTGAATTAATGAATTAGTTTCACTATTCAACAACCCAGCCCTAGGTGCCTGAGATACAGAAATGAAAAGGCAGATTCCCTGCCTTTGATTTCCTCCTAATCTTCCCTTTAGGTGAGCCTACAGTAATTCCTGAAATCACTCTTATCTAGTGGTATGCTGGGGCCCACTTGCACTGGTTCATACTTGCTTGCAAGAGCTGATTGTTAAAAAAATGTTCAGTGATTTTGTGATTTTACAATTAAACCAATTGTATTAAAAGCAAAAGTAGTAAATAGTCATCACTTCCTAATTATTTTACTACATTTTACTATTATCTCTGCTCTTGAGATTATTTACATCTGTTGTACCTGAATAGTGGAAATAAGATATATTGGCATCCTACTGCCCATCTCTTTCCAACTCCCTTTTTTAGTGTTATCATGTTGGTAGCTTGAAACTGGCTGTGGTAGGAGTATTTACACCGTGGAAATCAGAAAACTCTACAAATCCGGCTCTTACCTTCCCCCCATACACCACTCCCCTAGGACTCAGTTGTTTAACATGTACCAACTCACCACTATTCCTACTGCATGTTCCCAGGACATCCTGCCATTTATCAGCCATAGTGCTTGTCAAATTCCATTTCAATTGTTAATGTTTTGCCTTCCTCAACTAGACTGTGAGCTCCTGGTTGACAAGGACTATATTTGACATCTGTGTTCAAAGCACAGCTCGGAACACTATGTAATAGACGTTCAACAGCTTCCCCTTGCCAACAGCCTCCAATCAGAGCACACCTGAACCCTTCCTCTTTTTCACCATAAAGCTTTTCCCTCTCCCCTGCCTGCCTCTGAGTCTGCCAATGCAAGTGGTAGTAACTAAGTCTCCTGCACTACCAAGTTCTGAATAAATAGTCTCTGTTTGTTATTTGGATGGTCTACGTTACTTTCCACAGTTTTCCTGAAGACTCCACTGAGACACGGACTGCACTGTCCCTCACCATGGACCCCAGCCTTCAGCCAGATGAGGTTCTCACAGAGACCGTAGTGCCTTGCGCCTTGTTGCTGTCAAGTCTGTGCCAACATGGTAAGTCAGTGCTGAATCTGAGCTCCACTACTTTTGTGTTGAGTTCCTCAGCTATTTATTCTAAGTGTGGTACCCAGGTTTTGTTATTGCTTCCGATTTTGTTTGACATCCTTGGTGGAATCAGACCATTCTTTTTCATGCTTTTTGGTTCTCTTTTGTACTTCTGTTTTGTATTAAGCTATCTGAAAGTGTGGTCATAAGAAGAATCATGGGGTAGAACACAGGCATAGGCCCTGTAAGCTTGTTGTCTGAGCCAGCCTCACAGACTGATGAGTTTGCTGTTCTTACCAGACCGGCATACATTTGGACAAACTTCGTTGTGAGTCACCAGTAAAACTGGATGAGGTTCTCCTTTCCTCTTGATCTTTTGTCCTGAGAGCTTGCCTTTGATCAAAAGGGAGTTCACTCTAATTTTCCACCTGCCAAGGGGCACAGATTGTTGGGTCTGTGTTCACAGGGGTCTTGAAACATGAAGAGAACAAACATCACTTTTAACCAACCATTGCCAGCTCTCCTGAGGTCATCAAAGCTTAAAACCTCTCCTCCTCTGGGAAAAATGGCTGCTTCTTATGTGTATTTTTATTACAATCCTAATACTGGTGCCTAGTTCTCTAAATGGCGTAATGTCAGCAGTGGGTATTTGGGCCTTCAGTGGCCACTCTGGGGAACATTTGACTTGAATACATATTTTATTTGATAGGCACCTTAGAAAAGAAAGGGAATTAAGATTTCTCAGGCCCAATGGGCAGCTGTGTTTGATTAGCATGCAGAAGCCTCCAAAGGAAATTCTGGTTCGAAAAGTATTTCACTAAAAGATTCTGTAGCCAAAGCCAATGAGCAATTTAACAAACTATTTTTTTAAGATTTTATCTTTTTAAAAAAATTATTTATGTATTTATTTTTGGCTGCATTGGGTCTTTGTTGCTGCGCGTGGGCTTTCTCTAGTTGCGGTGAGCGGGGGCTACTCTTCGTTGCGGTGCGCAGGCTTCTCATTGCGGTGGCTTCTCTTGTTGCAGAGCATGGGCCCTAGGCGCGCGGGCTTCAGTAGTTGTGGTACATGGGCTCAGTAGTTGTAGCTCGCGGGCTCTAGAGCGCAGGCTCAGTAGTTGTGGCACACAGGCTTAGTTGCTCCGCGGCATGTGGGATCCTCCTGGACCAGGGCTCGAACCCATGTCCCCTGCATTGGCAGGCGATTCCTAACCACTGTGCCACCAGGGAAGTCCCAATTTAACAAACTTAAGCAACAATAAACTAGACTCCTTTCCTAGTAAATCCTCCTTATCCTGTTGCCTCCCTACATCCAGATGTCCCCCTTCTTCCTTGTCCTTGTGATCTCATCAACTCTTCCCTTCTCTTCCTCTTGTCCGCACCCCTTCCCTACTCCCAGAAACTCTCCTAAGAGTACAAAATGCCAGTTGCCTCTGAAGATCCACCCCTCCTATGAGCCAGATATATGGGCCACTGCATCATTTAAACTTTGGACCCAAGATGAATTAAGAGCTATAATTAAGCATCTCTGCTGCCATATAAGACCAGCAACTATTCATAGGAGCATTTTAAATTAGTTTGGGTGCATATGATTCAGGGTTACCTAACCTGTATCAACTTGTACACATGTTGGTCAGAACCTCAGAACCTCAGCTAGATCTTGGATGGCAAAGCTGATTGGATTGACCCAGAAAGGCATCTACAGAATCTCTCTTTCTACAATACACCTGTCCAAAAAAAAGGATCTAAAATATATATATATATTTGAAAAGCAGGACAAAGTCTCCTAAAAGTACTGTAGTATCCCCAAACATTTCCAATAAAAATTTATTGGACCATAATTGAACCATACAAACAGAAAAATGATGAAAATATAGGAGATTTCCATGATTTTCTAGTAGAAAATACCTTCTGACAACACTCAAGAGTTAATGAAGGTGCCAGTTGTAAAAGGAGTCCTTACATCTCATTTTGTCAATGGGGTTAAACCTGAAACTAGAAGCCTAATTCAAAAGTATTAGATATTAGAAGGGGAAGTAGCTCCTTTGCCCGAACTAAAACACCTGTCAGAATATTTTGAACAGCTTTAGATAAGCTCCAAAATAAACTAGAATCATGCAGACTCAACAGCTAGGTGGCCCACTTCCCAAACAACTATTTTTGACAAGGTAGATATTGTAAACAAAAAGGACACTGGAAAAAAAGAATGTCCCATCCTGTAAAAGAAAAACCAAGATGAAGAAAATCCCTCAATTCTGATCTATGGGGGCGCTCTGAAAAAGGAAAACACTCTCAATATCCTGACTTACCCTTAAACACTCAACTTGAATAAATATAGATGGTCAACCTCATCAGTTCCTGGTAGATAGGGATGCTACTCTTACTACAGTAAACACCATCTTTGCTCAACCTCTTCCTCAGAGTAACCATACACACAAGTGACAGTTCTTTCAAATAACCCACAGATATTTCCTATCTCCCAGCCCTTAGCTGTAACACTTGAGCCCTTGAATAAAAAACATTCCTTCCTGCTCTGTGATACCACCCTGCAAATTTAATAGGGAGAGACTTACTTTGCAAATGGAATTGTAATATTAAATACACAACAGAACGACTATTAAAGTTCCAGAGGACTCTTCTATTCATAATCAAGTTGTGTCTGTTCTAGATATACCTTTGCCTTCTCTATTATATTTGATGCATACCCCAGATAAAGCTCTTGACATCATACATGACATTCTATGACCTTAAAAGTCTCCTGACATAGAAAACTAATTAGAGCAGTAAATAGATCCCACCAAATATCCCCAATATCCCTTGAAGCCAGAAACAAAGGAAGGTTTCAAAGCTGTAGTTGAATGCCTTATATCCAAAGGTCTTCTTATATCCTTCACTAGCCCTTGTAACACTCAGTAAAGAAACCAAATGGATAAGGATATCAATTTCTTCAGGACCTCAGGACAATCAACAAAACTCATATCCCTCACTTCCCAGTGATACCTAACGCAAATACTATCTTGGCATCAATTCTACCTGAAGCTACTTGCTTTACTGTAGTGGACCTTTGCTTTGTCTTTTTTGATGTGCCTCTAGATCACATCTAGGACAGTCAATACCTTTTAGCCGTCACCTGAAGAAGATAACAGTATTCCTAGACAGTCATGCCCCAGAGGTTCGCTGAAGCCCCCTCCTATTTTTCTCAGTTTCTCAAACAAGTCTTAACAGATCTAAATTTCCCGTGTTATTAAGTTCTGGTACAATATGTAGATGATGCCTTACTTTATTCAAAGATTAAGAAAACTTGAAAAAGGATTCCATTTACTTGCGCTCAGTCTCAGAAGAAAAGGGACAAAGTTTCAACAGATAAACTGCAGTTTTTACAAAGCACAGTCCATTATTTAGGTCATGGGATATCTAAGGAGGGGAAAACGCTCTCTCTTGATAGACAAACAACTATTCAAACTTACCTTAGACCTCTCACAAAATAACAGTCTGACAGGATTTCTAGGTTTAACTGGATATTGCAGACAAATTTTTATAAGATTGCAATGCCTCTTTATGAGTTGACTAAGTTCTCAGTAAGAGACCTTTTCTGGGAACCCAGATATGGAACAGGCCTTCTGTAATATGAAGAAAGTTCTTCAGTAGATTCATTCACGGGCATTCCTAACTACAAAATTCCCTTTTGTCTATATGTGCATAAGTGAACTGGACAAGCCCTTGGGATTTTAATTCAACTTCATGGGAACCATCAAAAACCTATTGCCAGACCCTTGACCTGGTTGCAAAGATTTATTCCCCACGTCTTATAGTAATAGCTGCTGCTAAAAATAAATAAATAAATAATTGTTGAGGTTTCTGCTGAGCTAGTTCTAGGCTCCTTGCTTGACGTCACGGTTCCTCATACAGGACAGACATTACTACTGGCTAAGAACATGCAACACTTTTCAGCCAGCTGATTAACCTCCTATGACATTGTTACTCTTGTAGTCTCGCATTGCTAAGTATTCGCCACTCCAACACTGAATTTGCCACTTTGCCAGAGGAATGTGAACCTCACAGTTGTCTTACCTTTGCTAGGGAGTGTTGTGTACGCATTCAAATGCATTAGAGAATGCCACTGAGAACCACAAACTAATTTTATTTGTTGATGGCTCATACCTCAAAACTGAAACTGGAGGTTATCAAGCAGGATATACTATCACTAATTTAAGCTCTCCTTTGGAATGCAGTCCTCTGCCCAAGGTAAAAATCAGCCCAGATGCCAGAACTTAATAGAGCTAGTCAGTTAACCAAAGACCAGAGAGTAAGCATGTATAGAAAGATAGAATGTATGCTTTTGGAATAGTACATGATTTTGAAAACAATACTGGAAATCTCATTTAAAAAATGGATGAGTGGGCTTCCCTGGTGGCGCAGTGGTTGGGAGTCCGCCTGCCGATGCAGGGGACACGGGTTCGTGCCCCGGTCCGGGAGGATCCCACATGCCGCGGAGCAGCTGGGCCCGTGAGCCATGGCCGCTGAGCCTGCGCGTCCGGAGCCTGTGCTCCGCGATGGGAGAGGCCACGACAGTGAGAGGCCCGCGTATTACGCCGCAAAAAAAAAGGATGAGTTAGGAAACTTTAGGTGCATTCCTACATCTTAGAGAGGTGGCTGGTATGAAAATGGAGGCTCATGCAGAAAGGGATAATATGGTAAAGAAAATGCTCTAGCAGATCATTGTGCCAAATAAGCAGCTGTAACCAATGTTATGATCCTATCTAAACCTCAAAGCATCAATCTATGGAGGTATTCAAAGAGGCCATTATAAATATCAGTGTTTAACCCCCGATTTTGAAAGGTAAAAATGGAAAAGCTCTGGTTGTACCTTTCACTGAGATAGTCTCTGGAACTCCCAAGATGGCTGCTTGGTGGCATCAGATGACTTCAAATGGAAATTAGCTAAATTTCTCCATGAAACTACTCATCATGATAGAGACAAATCGGTCGCTCTCTTAAATCAGGACTGATCAGGAAACTCTAAAAGGTTAGCTGAGGTTATTTTCAGGTCATGGGCCACCAATCAACAACGTAATCCTGAAAAAAACCCATAAAGGTGGGACATAGCCTGGAACCAAAGCCACAATCGCCTTTTGAACACCTTCAATTTACTGTTTTGTCTATTTTAAAATAGTTTTTAGTGATTGTATGTCTACTTTCAGGATGAGCTGCAGCATTTCCTTGCCAAAAAGCTATAGGCTTCACAGCTACTAAAAATCTGCTTGATTTTTATTTTTAACCTGGGGCATACCAATTTGTACGTAAGGTGACCAAGCACACACTTTATGGTAATCATTATAAAAGAATTCTGTAATGCATTACCCCTTACTCAAAAACTACATTGTCCTTACCACCCACAATGTTCTGGAAATGTTGAAAGAACCGATAGCATCCTTAAGTTTAAATTAACAAAACTTTCAGAAATGTGTGCCATCACTTGGCCAAAGGTAATCCCACTCCCACTAGCCTTTATGGCCATATGGTCCATCCCCTTGGGGACACATCACACATCACATCAGTTATTCCCCTATGAATTGGCAACTGGAAGGCCCAAGCATTTAGGGATTTCACCTCTAATAATAGTCTCTGTACTGCTGCACACAGACATGAGAAAATATTGCAGGGACTCATGTACTATACCCCGTCCTATCACCAAGATCATTTTGCCATTATTCCCACAACATCTTCCTAAACAGCCTCTTTGTCATCTTCGGCCAGGAGATTTCAGCTATTGGAAGAGATATAAGAGACAAACTGTTCTTGAACCTCATTGGTAAGGACCTTATCAGGAACTGCTAACAACAAGTACAACAGTGTTACTCCAGAGAGTCAATCATGGGATTCAAGTTTCACAACTAAAGAATCAATTCAGAATTCCATGCAATTAGAAGATTACTCCAATAAGGCAGCTCAAAGTGAAGATTCTCAGGGATCTTCTAGAAGAAGCCAATCTTTGGAAGTTGACAGCTGACTCAAGACCTTCAGAAAAAGCAGATGACCTCAAATAGTAGATAGCTTCCTCCCAAGATATTGAACCAAGATCCCTGCCCTATTCCTGTTTTGGTTTTTATCTGCTTGCTTATTCTCTACCTGGGAGAATTACTGATTCATTGCTCAGGCAGGGTCCCCAGTGGTGAGAATCATACAAAGAGAAAAGACTATAAGAAACTTGTTGCTAACTAAAGCAGAATTTTTCAATGATACCATTTCTGCTCTAGATGGAATACAAATTAGTTGCAATTCATTGGCATGAGTAGTAATGGACAAATGCATTTTTCTAGGTTTCTTATTGGCCAGTCATGGTGGCATCTGTGCCATTGCTAAAATTCTTGCTGTACTTAGATCAATAAAAAATCCAACATAGAAAAGGCTATACATTGTTTTAAGGAAAAAGCTAATTAGCTGTCTTAAGTTGATACTTATGGCCTGTAGGATTTGCTGTCTTGGCCTGAGTTGGATCTATTGGGTTCCTGGTTCTAAAACATCTTAAAAGAACTTTTACTGGTTTTTGTTTTTGTCATAATGGTCATGATGCTGGTCTTTGCATTCTATGTAGAGTCTTAAATTCTTCTGTACACTCGCTCTTTCATCAGATTATTATCATAATAATAAAACAACAAAAAGTTTAAGAAGATCTCACAATAAAATTGACCATGAAGGCAACTGAGCAATCCCTAGGAGGTGAAGATCTGGATCTCTAGCCTTCCCTACATTGGCCAACCTCTTTCAAGTGAGAAAATGACCCAAAAGGGCAGGGTCTGAGGAGCTGACTATACAAAGGAACACTAGCCAGACCATATATGATGATAGAACTCTGACCCAAAACCTTGCAGCAACCAGCCCAGGAAGGCAAACCACAGTCTCTGCAGCAATCATCCTAGAATAGTCAGGACTTGGCCAAGCACCAAAAGCATCCCTTTAATTTGCCTCCACTTCCAAAGCAGGACCGATTCGAAAAAGCTATTCTTCAAACCAGTCACATCAGATACCTCATTTCTAGTTAACCCATCTCTAGCTTCCTCATGCCAACAGCCTACAATTGGAGCATACCTGACGCCTTCTCTTTTTTTTCCATTATAACGCTTTCCCACTGCCCTGCCTGCCTCAATTGCAATTGAGAAGGGCACTTCAGCTCCACAATATTTTTCTCCAAAACTAATAACCCCATTATAACCATTGGAAAATATCAGACAAACCCTAATTGAGGAACATTCTAGGAACTACCTGACCAGTACTCCTCGAAACTGTCCTCATCATGGAAAAAAATAAAATCTGAGAAATTTTCATAGACGGAAGGAAACTAGGGAAGGCATGGTAACTGAATGCAGTGTGGTTTCCTGGATTGAATCCTGGAACAGAAAGAGGACACTGGTGAGAAAACCAGAAAAATCCAAATAACAGTCTGAAGTGTGGTCAACAGTATGTGTCAATATTGGTTTCTTTGTTTTGACAAATGTATTATGGTAATATTAGACATTAACATTAGGAGAAGCTAGGTGAAGGATATACGGGAAACTTTATCCATCTCCGTACCTCTAAAATTGTTCCAAAATTTTAAAATTTATTTTTTTAAAAAATGGACACATTTTCAGGCAAAAACAGAGAGTTTTCAACAAAACATCACTCAAGGAAATGCTAAAGAGTGTCCTCAAGGCGAAAAGAAAAAGTTCCAGATGAGATAGCAAAGATGCAAGAAGGGATAAGGAACAATGAAAATATATGGATGTAAATATATGGGTGAATCTAGGCTAATATTGTCTACATAAAAAACTACAGTAATGTGGTGAGGGATTTAACTATATATAGAATTAAAGTACATGGTTGGCATTTAAGTAGGGAGAAGATAAATAGAGTAAATACAGTTAAAGTGTTCTGAGGGTTTTGTAGTCATAGAGTGGCCCATGAACTTACTAGAAAGCAGAATCTTGGGCCTCTTCCCAGACTTACTAAATCATAATTTTCATTTTAACAAGCTCCCCTGTGATTCACATGCACATTAAAGTTTGGGAAATACTGTTCCAAAGGTGCTTGTATTATCTCAAAAAGAGAGTAAAGCTACCAACTGATATTACATTTTTGCAAATCTAGAATTTATTTTATAATCTCTGGGGTAAGCAATAAAGGAATAGTTTTAAAAAGTGTGTAATTTCCAATCTAACACAGGGGAAAAGTGGGATAACAAAAAATAATCAGTTCAAAATAAGGCAGAAAAGAGTGAAAAAGAAACAGAACAGGTAGGACACATAGAAACCATATTAAATATAAGTGAAGCAAATTATCAGACAATTTTTTTAAACAATTATATGCTTTGTACTGAGAACACATCTAAAACAAAAGACTATACAAAGATTGAAAATGGAAAGTAAAAGAATGGGAAGAAATATAACATGCAAATACTAACAAAAAGAAAGCTGACATAGATTTTTAATATTAGATGAAGTAGACTTTAAGGTAAATGGCATTACTAAACATAAAGAGGAATACTTCATAATGATAAAAGACTCAGTTCACCAGGAAAATATAATAATTCTAAATTTGTACACACCAAATAATATAATTTCAAAATACATAGGTCAAAACTGATAAAAGGAGAAATAGATAAATCTATAGTCATTTTGAGATATTACAGAGCACCTTTTAGGAACTAATAGGTCATATTAACACAAAAAATTAGTAAAGATTAAGAAACACTATATTTAGTAAACTTGACCTAATGGACATTCATAGAGCCCTGTACCCAACAACTGCAGAGCCATACATTCTTTTCAAGGTCACGTGGAACATTTACCAGAATTGACTACATCCTGGGTCATAGAACAAGTCACAACAGATTTCAAAGCAGTAAAAGTCATGCAGAGTACCTCATCTGACACAATGCAACTAAGCTAAGAATCAATAATAAAAACAAGGTTATAATAGAAATTAGAAAGTATTTTGAACTGAATGATAATAAAACTACATATCAAGGCTTATGGGAAGAAGCTAAAACCATGCTTGGGAGAAACATATGACTTTAAAAGCAAAAGAGGGGACTTCCCTGGTGGTCCAGTGGTTAAGACTCTGTTCTCCCAATGCAGGGGGCCCAGGTTCGATCCCTGGTCAAGGAACTAGATTCCGCGTGTGGCAATGAAGATCCCGCATGCCACACTAAAGATCCCGTGTGCCGCAACTAAGACCCGGCACAGCCAAAATAAATAAATAAATATATATATATTTTAAAGCAAAAGGGAGGGGGCATGGAAGGAAAAAAGCATATAGTAGAAAGGAAAAAAAAAAAGCTAAACCTTTCTTAGTTTTTATCTCAAGAATTAGTAAAACAGTAGAAAATAAACTTGAAGAAAATAGAAGGAAAGAAATAATAACAGTAAGACTGGAAATTAAGGAAATAGAAAACAAAGAGAGGATTAGCAAAAGCAATAGTGGTTTCTATGAAAAAACTAAGGATGAGGTGGGAAGCAGGGTCCAGGTCCAAAGACCAGGGAAACTACAAGAATGAAGTGTGAGGGGTCGCAGGGGAAGGTAGATACACAGCAAGTGGCCAGGGAGGGAGAGAAGGAGCCAGATTTTCAACGGGGATTTTGGGGTGAAGTGCTGTACATTCTAGAGGAAACCCCCATCCTCCATCTCCCTATGAAACACTTAGTAAAATAGTCTTTTCTTGTTAATCCATTATGGGATTGGATCTATTTTGGGGATGTCTTGAAGCACTAAATCCTGCTCTTAGCGTGGGTGAAGAGTGAAATAAAGGCAGTTCAGAAGCACCTGGTCCCTAGCTCTAATAAGAGCTAACACTGAGCCCATGTGCCAGATGCTGATCTGAGGACTTCACCTGCAATAGCTCATCCAATCTTCCCAGTGCCCCTATGAGGCAGGTATTATTATCCTCACCCCATTTTATAACTGAAAAAGCTAAGACTCAAAGAAGCCAGGTGAGATTGCACCAGTGGTCAAGGGAAATAGGATTCTGACCGTGCTGTCTGGCTCTGGAGACTGTGCTCTTAACAAACCGTCCCCACCCAGTGTCAGAGCCAAGAGGCACTGCATGGTCCATGCTTTAGATAGGTAAATATGCAGCCTCAAAGATCTATCCAATGGGATGTGGATGGAGTAACAAAAATATTGCCAGAAGGGGAGAGAGGACAGGTTGCCAAAAGCATATGATTAAGTCTTAAAGCCATTAAACCTTATGGGCAGAAAAGACTCCACCATATTGGTATCAGGAGTCCTTGATGCTGAGCCCTGATAGCATCTGAAGACCCAGAAGGCACCATAGACTCTTCCACTCCACCACCACTCACAGTTCATCTATCAACAATCTTTTCATGCTTCACCTCAGCCCTTTCTCTCCATCTTCCTTCTGCCACCTATGCCAGGCATCTCATTAACCTTAGACAACGGCAAATACAATCCAGACTCCTTACCTTGACCTGTAAGGCCCCACAAAGTCTAGTCCCCACTAACATCAAGTGATATCTCTCCCCTCTAGCCCACTGACCTCCTTGCAGACCCTGGAACACACGAAATTTTTCCTTTACAACCTCAGGACCTACCCACATACTGTGCCTGCTGCCTTAAATGATCTTCCCCTCTACCATTTGTATGGCTAGCTCCTACTTTTCCTTCAGTGTAAATGTCACCTCTTCTGAGAAACCTTCCCGGATCACCATATCTAAGTAAGAACCTAGTTTGAAGTAAATTCTCTATATATTCACTTAAAATTCTTTAATGAGTTGATTGCTTGGGTAATGTCTGGAATGGAAGCTTCTGGAAGACAGGAACCATGACTATTCACCTACTCTTCCAGCACTTAGCATGGTGTCTGACACGTAGTAAGCATTCACAAACATTTTTGAATGAATAAATGATAAAAATGGGTCCCAAAGATTGCTTATCATTTGGTGGTTGCTGAATGAACCCAGATATGAAGAGAGAGGAGAGAGCAGGGACCAGAGATGAGCAGGTGACACCTCATGTGATGAGGGTATTTCAGATTAAGGAGATACTTTCCAAAGGCAAATGCAAATAGGCAAATAATGACCACATCACTTTGTCATTCCACTCACATGTGTTCTAAAAATGTTTAGGGTGGGGGAAATGACAAGTCTCACGAAGCATGGCAGGATCTGGTGGTTGTCAACCTCATTAACGAGACCTCTTAAGCAATTTGAAGCAAAATAACTTCCACACCAATGTCAAGCTTCATAGAGCAGTTGGAAGGAGGAAGTGAGGGAGTAGTAGAATCAGTAACTAGGTTGCTCAGAAAAGTCTCCTGTGATTAGAAAAAGAAAAAAATGTAGTAATTACATTTTGCTAAGACTCAGAATTCAGAGATCCTGGTCTCACCTTCATCTCTATTTCAGATGGAGAAAGATGAAATAAAAGTAGATGTGGATGTAGCAGAAGGTAATTGAAGACCTTCTCTGGGATGAGTAAAGCAATTCTCTCTCCAGAGGGAGGAGGGATGGGTAGAGAAAGCTTCTTCCAAGCAATAAAACTGCGCCATGGTTACAGTTCCTGCAAAAGCAGGAGCCAAGAGGAAAGCTGTGGGAGACTCGTCAGGAGTCTGTGATCTGGCCCAGAGCCTGGGGCTCGCTGACACTTGAAAGAGAGTAAGGAGAGTTCCAGAGGCCCTTGACTTAGAGTGATGGCGGGTGGGGGAGCAGTGATAAAGGGAAGTGAGTGGCTGGTGGTCAAGTAATGGTGAGGAAGTGGCCTCTGGAATCAGGCAGATGGAGTTCAGAGCCTGGTTCCTCCTTTTCCTCCAGCATTAATTTGTGCAAATTACCCAATCTCTGTAGACCCCAGCTCCCTCCTCTGTGAAAGGAATCTAATAATAGTGAGGGGAAGGCAATGACAGATGTAAAGGATTCAGCCCAGCGCTGGCACCAAGGGAGCACTCAGCAAATGGGAGACCCTGATCTCTGCTGTTCCAGCTAGTAGTGGCCATGGTAGTGAGGCAGTCACTTGACCCTGGGTGTGGAGAGTACAGCTTCTTTCTCATGGGCCTTACCGGAAGCTGGACAATTACAAAATACATTCTCCAGACTCCCAACTAGCACTCTAGAAACAAACTAAGTTTAGCCAATTAGCTGTACTTGTGTGAGACTTAGAAGATGGAGGGCATTTCCTGCTTTTTTTGACTGTTTCTTGTCACTGGCAAGCAAGGCAGTAGACACATGAAATTTCTGGCGTTTCAGAATCCATTCTTTAGAATGGAATCCATTCTTTAGCCTCCTGGGTGTCCAGAGGCAGTGTGACCTTGATACTAGGAACACAGTCTCAGCTCTGGGTTCTTGACATCAGTAGCCATAGCAATGGCCCCAGAGGTGGTATCTTCCCTGGCAGGTCAGTTCCGCAGTATTCTGGAACGCATTTCTAGAGGCCCAGTCTAGGGGCCACACCCCTAGAACTCCCGATGATTTTGTAAACACCTTATTCTCTATATTAAGTCCCTTCACAGTTAAAATATCTAGAGGCATGTCTGCTTCCTGCACTCAATCCTGACTAGTACACTAGGTGTTTGCATTTCTTTCTTTCACAATCTCAATTGTTATCACATTTTTCATGAGTGAAAAAAAAATGTCTTTAAAGCATCATCCACTTTACCTGGTAATATTATTTTCCCTGAGTTAGTCGCACCTACAGGAAGATTGACCAATTACCCCATCCCTATGTAACTAAGCCTGAGGCATTGTCATCCCCTGGTGACAGCTGCCCAGATTGCTACCGTGATGCTGGAGAGGGAGTAATCAGAGTCAGAAAATCAGAGTAGAGCAGACTTCACATTCCCAAACCAAGAAAGGGGAGCCCGATCCATACTGATGTGCTCATGGAATATTGAAAATGGAGACGCTGACAGAGGAGACTTTCTCCAGTATTGCCCAAGAGAGATGGAGCACTGATGACTCAATATGAGTCTTTCCGTCAGCTTGACAGATTTAGCTTTTTCGCTGAGAATGACTCACCATCCCTCATTGGTGACTGTATTAGTTAAAAATAGCCACTCCCTTTGCAATGGACTCAAATCATTTTCAGAAGAAGGCAGGAAATAAACACACTCTGCAACCCTTTCATCTTAACTAGGTTTCCCTATTGATGAAAGATCACGCTGCCCATCTGACACCTGTGCTGGTGTGGTTGTAACTTCTCTATCTCCCTCAACACTAATGAGTTAGCATTCTAGAGTTTTCTTCAGCTTTCTGTGAGTCTGTAATCATTTTATCAATGATTCAGTTTTACAGAGCCTGAAAACTGTTCTACAGAGAAGTGAGAATAGTTTGTGAACCTATAAATCTGAGTCAAAATCTGAGCTCATCTCTATGAGAAGCCCATTAACCCTGAGACCTTCTTCTACCCCCCAAAGCCCGACTTGCATTCTCAAGTGGACAAACATACACTTTTTGTTCAATTCTTAATTATCTGCATGTGGCATATTCAACACCATTTATTTTCATTCCCTTAGGAGACTAACTGAAAAGGCCAGGCTCTTGAGTTCAAGAGATATGGGTTCAAATCCTGGTCTTTGGCTTCCTGGCTCTGTGATCTTGGACAAGTTACTTTAGTTCTCTGCATTTCATTTTCCTAATTTGTAAAAGGAAGCAATAAGAATACCTACTTTTAACGCAGATGGCCAACAGGCACCTGAAAAGATGTTCAACATCACTGATCATCAGGGAGATGCATATCAGAACCACCATGAGATATCACCTCACACCTATCAGAATGGCTATGGTCCAAAAGAATACAAATAACAAATGTTGGCAAGGATGTAGAGAAAAGGGAACCCTCTTAACTGTTGGTGGGAATGTAAATTGGTACAGCCACTGTGGAAAAAAGTATGGAGGTTTCTCAAAAAAACTAAAAATAGAACTACGATATGACCCAGCATTTCCACTCCTGGATATATATCTGAAAAAAAACAAAAACACTAATTCGAAAAGATACATGCACCCCAATGTACATAGCAGCATTATTTACAATTGCCAAGATATGGAAGCAACCTAAGTGTCCATCAACAGATGAATGGATAAGGAAAATGTGGTGTGTGTGTGTGTGTGTGTGTGTGTGTATGTATACACACACACACACACACACACACACACACACACACAATGGGATACTACTCAGCCATAAAAAAGAATGAAATTTTGCCATTTGCAGCAATATGAATGGACTTGAAATTGAAATTATTTGCTGGATGTCACAGGAATGCAAAGATGAGCAAGCCACAATCAAAACCCTTTAGAAATATCTGATCTAGTAAGGGAGGATGCAACCTGCATGTAGGTAACATAAGAGTCTGAATGAGATGCGCCATATAACTCAAGATCCCATCCAATTTAGACAACAAGCTTAAGTAGGACGTATCATCTGAAAGTGGAACAGGTCTCTGTCCAAAGATAGGTAGAAAGAGTGTTCCAGGAGGAGGGCAGTAAAAGAGTAATAGTGTGGAGATAAAAATAAGCCTGATAGGCCTTTCGCTGGGTAAGGGAGTGGACCTTAAAGGCCAACTTGAACTTGAATAGTCAGATTGTAAAAGCAGCCACAAATGCTTCCCCCTTCAGCATCCACAACTTAGGTAATTCTTTCCCACACTGACACTGAACTTGATCATGCAGCTTGCTTTGACCAGTGGGATGGATGGTAGCAAATGTGATTCAGGTAGAGTCATGAAGAGAGCTTGCACATGTGGGCTGACCCATGCTGCACATGGAAACTTTCTGCTGCCACATGAACAAGCCTGCTTTAGTCATTTGGATGGTGATGAGAAACATGTGGTCCAGTTCTCTCCGTTGCACAAGTCAACAGTCAGCACTGGCAGGGGAACAGCAACCTAGCTCCCTGCAGCTGGCCATAGATCCAAGAGCGAGCCCAGTCAACACCAGCAAGGGAATCACCCAGCTGGGCCCAAGCCAAAGAACTGTGAGCACAGTAATGGTTGTTGTCTTAAGCCACTGCATTTGGCGTGGTTTGTTAAACAGCAAAAGCCTGCTGATAATGGGAGCCATTCAAAGGTGGAGGCAGGTGAGCAAATATGACATGCTATCCAGATAGACATATAGTTAGGAAATTGTAGGCACATCGTAAATATTAGATTAAGCAACATAATTAGTAATGTAAATTTGCTTCACAATAAAAAAGTTGATGAGTGATTTTTGAGTGTGGAAGATAGTAATTCATGATACTCCACACTCTTGCTACTTAAGGTGTTGTCTGTGGACCAGAGGCAGCAGCATTACCTGGAGCTTATTGGAAATACAGAATTTCCTGTGGAGCTAGGCTCCCCACCAAACCTGTTGAATCAGATATGAATTTCAACATCACCCATATGGTGATTCTTTGTCACTATTAAAGTTTGAGAACCACTAGCCTATCCTAAAAATGCAAACTGAAGCCACATTGAGCACTCACCTAGTCTTTCCTATTCTGAAGGTATACTAAAACATCTAAAGATATTTTTATTTCTTTAGATGCTTTAGTATACCTTCCTGGCTGCCTGCTTCCTACTGTAGCTTTAGTTAAAAACAAAACACACACACACAAAACCCCACCTTTATCCTTTGAAGTTGTATCATCAAAAAGCCGTGTGTGGGGGGGCTTCCCTGGTGGCGCAGTGGTTGAGAGTCTGCTTGACGATGCAGGGGACACGGGTTCGTGCCCCGGTCCGGGAGGATCCCACATGCCGCGGAGTGGCTGGGCGCGTGAGCCATGGCCGCTGAGCCTGTGCGTCCGGAGCCTGTGCCCCACAACGGGAGAGACAGCAGCGGTGAGAAGCCCAAGTACCGCAAAAAAAAAAAAAAAAAAAAAAAAAAGCAGCTGTGTGTGTGTGTGTGTGTGTGTTTTCTTGGGAACTTTGAGTAGGGCCCAACAAATAAAATTGCATTCCCTATCCAGGTTTTGAACCAATTAAGAAATAAGACAAAGGATAAGGCAGATAGGGACCAAAATATCCTCTTTATCACTGATAAAGTCCAGGTTAGAGACACTGCCAAATGGGCTTCCCCTACAGCATCCAGAATTAACCAGACTTAACCATAAGGCACGCTGGCCCAGGGCAGGCTCCCCAAAGAGAAGGAAAGGAAGTCCTGGCTGAGGGAAGGTGGGGGCGTGAGTAAGGGGCTGGAGAGAGCCAGGAGAGTTAGCTCCACATGAAAGAAACACTGGGAATGGAGATAGGTATGTGTGTGGAGGTGGTGAGAGAGATGTGTTCTATAAAATGTGGTCATCATAAATGCCTAGAAGTTTCTTAAGAGCTGAATTCTTTAGAAATGATCTTTAATGATGATTGATTGATGGTGCCAAAACTGAGGTGAAAGAAAAGCAATGTGGATTTGGGGAGAACAGGAATTTATTTATGAAGATTGATATTTGACCCAGGAGTGGAGAGAACCATCAATGACTTCTATGTTACCCCATGACATTGAGTTGCCCTAAGACACTATTATTACTATTAATAATGATCATGATAACAATGGTTAAGCTTTTTGAGCTCTTACTGTGTGCCAAGTACTGAACTATAAGAACAATATTTTATTTAAGCCTCATGACAAGCCAATGAGGTTGGTATTTTTATTACCAGTGTTCTCATTTTATGGATGAGGAAATCAGTACTTAGAAAGGTTAGTAACTCACCCAAGGTCATACAACTAGTAAGTGGTAGAGTGAGGATTCAAACCCAGGTCACCAGTTTTATGGTCATCTATATCTATTATTTTCTTTTTATTATTAAAAAGAAATTAAATTTTTATTATTTCTATTCAAGTGTAATACATTTGTGGCATAGTCCCCCCAAATTAGAAAATACAGATTTTAAAAAAGAGAAGAAATTAAGAATCACCGATAATTTTCCAGAGAAGGAGAACCACTATTAAAATTGTTGTATATACCCATCCTGTCTCTCTTCTGTGCACATATTTGCTATTTTTGTTGATGTTTTACAAAAGAGGAAATATGTAGGTTTCATTCCCTGCTTTTCATACTTAACAATGCATTATAAACATTTTCCATGTAGTTCTAAGTCATGTTTTCTTCTACAATACTATTTTGAACATCGCATTTTATTCTGTTGTATGAATCCATCATAATGTATTATATTTAACCAATCTCCTATTATAGCTTATTTAGGTTGTTAAAATATTTTCATTATTGTAAACAACTCTGTGATGAACATTTTCGTGGCATCATCTTTGCATGCATACTTTTTTTAGTCACTAGTTTTGTTTATCCCAAAGCCATTTCTTCTCCCAGTTTTTCCTCCTAAGGAAACCTCCATTTTTAGAAGTTAGAAGAGAGATGTCCTTTGATCTAGACAAACTTTCCTCAGCCCCTGTTGCAGTTGAGTGTGGCCATGTGACTGAGTTCTAGCCAATGGGATGTAAGTGAAAGTGATCAGACTGTTTCCTAGTCAAATCTCGAAGAAGTAGCTGTGCTTCTCCCATTCTCTCTGTACCCATCTCTAGAGAGGTGCAACTGCAACTATGCACAGCCCTAGAGAGTGGCTGTATTATTTAGGGTGCTCCAGAGAAACAGAACTAATAGGATATAGAAAGAAAGAGATTTATTATCAGGAATTGGCTCACATGATTATGGGAGCTAAAAATCCTGAGATCTGCAGATGGCAAGCTGGAGATCCAGGGGAACCAGTAGTACAGTTCTAGTCCAAGTGCAAAGGCCTAAGAACCAGGAGAGCCAATGGTGTAAATTTCAGTCCACATCTGAGTCCAGAGACAGGAGAAAACCGATGTCCCGGCTCAAAGAGAGTCAGGCAGAGAGAAGGAATTCTTTCTTATTTATTTTGTTCAGTCCTTCAACAGATTGGATAAGACCTGACCACACTGGGGAGGGCAATCTGCTTTGCTCAGTCTCCTGATTCAAATATAATCTCATCCAGAAACACCCTCACAGACACACCCAGAGATAATGTTTAACCAAATCACTAGGCATCCCATGACCCAGTCCAGTTGACACATAAAATTAACCATCAAAGTGGCAAAGTCACAAGATGAAAAGAGTGTGGGTGACTTGATTGCCAACTGGAGGAGAAATACTTGCTATATAGAAGATCTTCCTTGAACTCTTCTTTGGATAAAAAATAAACTTTTATTATATTGGAGCCATTATACAAATATTTCTGCTGTGACATAATAGACATTGCCGAAAAACCACACATTCAGCAAAATTATACATTCAAAATAATGCTTTTAGGAATTAGGATTACAGTCAGACCACTAAAAATTTATGCAGTTTTATAACTAGAGCGCTAACAAAAACAGTCATTGGTACCTTGGGAGACAACTTGGACAGTCCAGGCAGGAAGCTCGGCATGGTTGGAAGTTGCTCCAAGGCTATGAAAATGCTATTAAAAAATAATTGTGTGAAATTATAGGGCTAGAGAACAGATTAGCTATTGCTAGGGGTTAGAGATGGTGGTGGAAGAGGCTAGGCCTGGCTGTGAAGGAGTAGCACAAGAGAACCTTGGGTGATGGAACAGTTCTGTAGCTTAGTTTCGGTAGTAGTTATGCTAATCTACACGTGTGATAAATTTGCTTAGATCTACACACACACACACACACACACACACACACACGCACACACACGGTGTGGGTAAAACTGGTCAAATCTGAAGAAGCTCTAGTTTGTACCAACCACCAGTATCAGTTTCCTGGCTTTGATATCGTACTGCAGATGTCCAAGATGTTACACTTGGGGAAGCTTGGTGCAGGTCATATGGAAGCTCCCTGTGCTTGTTTTTTTTTTTTTTTTTTCAGTTTCCTGCAAATCTACAATTATTTCGAAATCAAAAGTTTAAAAAAATTGGGTAGAAATGATGTCCATGGTTGTAGAAACAATATGGATGGAAAAGGAAGCTCTGAACTGGGGGGTGGGAGGTGAGGAGGTGGCAGAATGGCCACTGCATCTGGGCCACTAGAGGAAGTGCAGTCTGCCCTGAGCAGCGCAGCAGGGAGGATACCTGTCTGGGAAGGAAGCCCAAGATATTGCACTTATTTTCATTTTCTTAACAAATACCTGAAAGAGTTCTTGCCTGTGTATCAGCTATGCTGAGGGCTTTTTCTGTTCCCATGAAAAGTTATAATTCTACTCTCACTATTCAATCTCTTCTTCTTTCAAAGTATGTTAATGTTTTGGATTTGGTTTGCTTTCTATCTTTGTTCTAGATCTACCTAGCCATTTAGAAAGATATATACTTGATTGCAAGTGGGACGTTTTCAACATATAAGCCATAAAATATTTAAGGGACAGGGAGTTTTCTGGGAAGCTTTGAATCATATGAACAGATCTACCCTTTGTAGAGGCGTCCAGGTGTATTTCTGAGAACAGGCTTCTACAGACTGTTGATGTCCCAGTGTGTAAAGGAATACATGAGGCTCAACCAAAACATAGTTGGTGACTGTAAAAGCCCTCAACTCAGAGGTGTTAACCATCAGCGCATAGACATCACCAGAGGCATTTATTTGCTTAAAATGCAGGTTATCTGATTTCCCATTCCCAGAGTTTCTGAATCCTCCTGTCGAGGGATAAGGTCCAGGAATAGGCAATGTAACAAGCACCCCAGGCAGTATGGCTGCTGCCTGTCTGAGGATCTCTCTTTGAAAAACACAGACTTAAAACCTCAACAAGGAGGAGGCTGGCCCACTAGCTTTTAAGTATTTAGCTGAGTTCCTGCTGAAATAGTGCTATTTGGCTGAACAGTGAGCTGTGGAAGAGATGAGTAGAGGCAATGCTTCAAAGACATGCTGTGCAAACTGAAAAGCAAGTTAAAGCACCATGACATTGCTTCCAATAGCCTGGGATTGACAGCAGCTGACAGTTGTGCTGCTACCAGTGTCACCTCTGAATACAAAGAATATTGGGTATTTTGACTTATTTCAGCAGGGATAAAATGTTAGGGAGGAAAATATTCGCTTAACTAGTTTCCTTCTCTGAAGCGTCAGTGTAGAATAATAATGCCTTATATTCATGCATCAGCTTTCTTCAACTTATTTGAAGCCATCACAACATTCCAAGTTCTTTATAGCTTAGAAACACTTCCTTCTTGGGATGTTAGGAGGTGTCCAGTTGAAGTAAAAGTGAATACAAACAGAGGCAGAATGCTGGTTAGCAGATGGTTAAGACATCAAGGAAAATTCTCTGCCCATGGGACACTGTGTTGCATTTGAATTTATAAAAATTATGAGACCTGTTTTTGCCAAACACTGTCTTGAACATTCACTGAAGAACACACTTACACTCTCAGAGACTCTGAGGTCTGTCTGGTTCATTTTTAGAATTTGGGTTTGCAATATTATTGTTATCTCAAGGACCAAGACCATAGTTCACTGATTTTGTATATTCTGCATTTCGTACAGTATCCAATATACAGAAGATATCAGATAATGGTGAAAGAATGAAATATCTCTTTTAGAATGCACTAGCCAAGGGGACTTCAGAATAGAGCGGAAGGAGTGGAGAGAAGCGGTATCTCCTGGCCCCCTCCTTCCTTTTGCTTTGAAATTCATAGTACCTAACAATTTGTTCAGATCCAAAGAGTTAACCAAGCTACATGAGACGGTGGTGGAACTTCGGTAAACCAGAGAGAGCAGTGGAGAGTAAGAACCAACAAGTACCACCCCCCCAAACGCTGGAGATCTTCAACAAATAAGAGTAAGTTCCAAGGCAGGCTGCCCAAATAATAGTGTTTTAATAAATGAAGCAGTAACTGAGTGAATCTCCACCTTTGCAAGTAAAGAAACTAAGGCTCAGAGAGGGAAAGGAACTTGCCCCAAAGGCACAGCCGATCAGTGGCAGAGCTGCAATTTGAGGGTCTGCCTCTGCAGAAGCCCACACAGCTAACTGTTCACACCACCTCAGTCCCTCACTTCTGCTCTGAAGGGAGGACATGATTTTGTTTCATAACAATGGAGTGTAAATGAATTATTCATATTCTGGTGCTTGTTTACCAGATCATCTATACCTCCCATATGAGGCTTGTTTCCTCAAACACCCAAGTCATGACTTCAAGGACACGCTGATTCCCTCAGAAATTACAGATTCAGCCTCCACATTCACAATGGCAGCTTCACTTTCAAAAACAAATCATCACTAACATATTTTACCTCACAGTAAACAGCTTCTAGAGAATACCCCCAGAGAGATGATATGACCAACGATTAAAAACAAAAACCCAATGACTGGGTGCTATTGACCAAATTAAGCCACCTACCTAGTTTCATGAACTTTTTATTTTCTAGTTATATTGAAAAAGTATAACTAATGTGAAGGAGGAAAAAAATAACTTTTTCCTCTATCCTCTTAGGTTAAGTAGCTGGGGCCCTACAAATTACACTGACAAAAGACAGATTAACAGGAGAAAAGATTTATTATTACTTATGCATTTGGAGGTCTTCACTTCACAGAAAAGTGAAGACCCAAAGACATGGATAGGCCTCAGATTTTATATATACCTTTTTAACAAAGAATGATAAATTGTGGAGACATGACAAGAAAAAAGAAAAAGGAGTTTGGGCTAAGGGTGGTAAACTGTGGGAAAGTGACTAGGAAATGTATGGGGAAAACTAATGAAAGATAAGGTTTATTTCAGAAAGGTTGGTTTGCAGACCTATCTCAGTGCTGACCTTCCATCTTCCTCATGACCATAAAATTCCCCTGAGAAAGGGGATTTATAGCAGACCTCACTTCTCAGAAGTGTCTGCTTTTATTCACATGAGATAAGCTCTGAGAAGGCTTCTTTCTCCATCTGTTGATTCTCATTTGCCTCCAGCTCAAAATAATCCTTACGCCAAAATGGCATATTTTGGGGTGGCATATTCTGATCTCCTTCGCTAACATTAACTGATGCCCCAGAGATGTGGTGAGGAATTGCTAGCAATTGTTATGATAATCACCCTGACCTCCTTATCTCTGTAGTTCAGAAATAAGGTCTCAAAGTAAATAAACAGGCGTGTTTGCATCTCAAAGAGGTATTCCCAAAGAGGAGAACACCTGAACTGATGGGCAGGAAAGATACCCAATCTCTCCACAGTTGCACCTCCAGAGATCCTTGTTACTTATGTCCAGCAATCTTAAAACTCAGTTTGGGTGAGATCATAAACGTTCTCCTTCCCTTACTAGATTCAAGCTGCTTTCTCCGATAAGAACTGCATGGGTAGAGTAGAACTTCATTTGCTATTCATTCTCCAAAATTATGCTACCCTCTGTTGTGTAGATAATCAGGAATGTCTAAGGTATTATAGATTAGTTCAGATTAAAATTACTCTCTAGCCCAGGGGTTGGCAAATTACAGCTTGTGGACCAAATCTGGTTCAGCAGTCTGTTTTTGTAAATAAAGCTTTGGAATTTTGGAACCCATTATTATTCTAGCCATGCCCATTATTTATATACTGTCTTATATGCTACAATGGTAGAGTTGAGTAACTCTGACCTGAGATGGTATAGCCTGACAATCCTATGTGTTTTAGATTTGTAAGAGCTAGAGTTTTGGAGAGCAAAAACAGTTTTTAAGCCTTAAGAAGCTAAGAGTCTGGACAATTCAGAAAATAATTTATACATTAGAGCAAAAATGAGGAGGAATACATAAAGATGTAAGGTCAGTTTTTCAGTTGGAAAAGGGATGAAAGTAAAATCGGTGGACGGGACAAGGGAAAGAAAGCAAAGCAACTAGTATTTAGCAGCAGTTTCATCCTTGAAATGGATCTAGTAGCCATTTCTGCCCTCAAGGCCAAGCCTCTGATGCTGACAGTTGTGGGGTAGTGATAGAAGCTACAGATAGGTTCATGTTGGTCTTCAAAATAGAAGGGTTCATACTTGATTTTCTCGTGGAGAAGCTCCTGGTATCTTCATGGCTTTGTAGTATTAAGTTCAAAATGAAAGCCAGGTGTATTTAGGCAAAAGACCTAAGAAAAAACCCTAAATCTCCCACAGCACCGGAGAGCTATTACAGAGTATCTGAAAGTGTCCCATGCCCCTGAGAAAAGTCTGGAATTGCTAAGAGCAGATGGTGGTCATGGAACAGCCTCATAGTCAAGATTAAGAGGATGTAGAGTAACCCACATAGATCCGGAAAAGCATGCAGCAATGATATCACTGATTAAAAAAAGGATAAAAGATGTGATCTGACATGAAAACTTACTAAAAGCAACAAGGAACAAACAACAAGTAACATACAAAGGAACTCCCATAAGGTTAACAGCTGATTTCTCAGCAGAAACTCTACAAGCCAGAAGGGAGTGGCATGATATATTTCAAGTGATGAAAGGGAAGAATCTACAACCAAGATTACTCTAGCCAGCAAGGATCTCATTTAGATTCGAGGGAGAAATCAAAAGCTTTACAGACAAGCAAAAGCTAAGAGAATTCAACACCACCAAACCAGCTCTACAACAAATGCTAAAGGAACTTCTCTAAGTAGGAAACACAAGAGAAGAAAAGGACCTAGGAAAACAAACCCAAAACAATTAAGAAAATGGTAATAGGAACATACATATTGATAATTACCTTAAATGTGAATGGATTAAATGCTCCAACCAAAAGACACAGGCTCACTGAATGGATACAGAAAACAAGACCCATATATATGCTGTCTACAAGAGACCCATTTCAGACCTAGGGACACATAGAGACTGAAAGTGAGGGGATGGAAAAAGATATTCCATGCAAATAGAAATCAAAAGAAAGCTGGAGTAGCAATATTCATATCAGATAAAATAGACTTTAAAATAAACAATGTTAAAAGAGATAAGGAAGGACACTACATAATGATCAAGGGATCAATCCAAGAAGAAGATATAACAATTATATATGCACCAACATAGGAGCACCTCAATACATAAGGCAACTGCTAACAGCTATAAAAGAGGAAATCGACAGTAACACAATAATAGTGGGGGACTTTAACACCTCACTTACACCAATGGACAGATCATCCAGACAGAAAATTAATAAGGAAACACAAGCTTTAAATGACACAATAGACCAGATAGATTTAATTGATATTTATAGGACATTCCATCCAAAAACAGCAGATTACACTTTCTTCTCAAGTGCACACAGAACATTCTCCAGAATAGATCACATCTTGGGTCACAAATCAAGCCTCAGTAAATTTAAGAAAATTGAAATCATATCAAGCATCTTCTCTGGCCACAACACTATGAGCTTAGAAATAAATTACAGGGGAAAAAAACGTAAAAAACACAAACACATGGAGGCTAATCAATACGGTACTAAATTACCAAGAGATCACTGAAGAAATCAAAGAAGAACTCAAAAATACCGAGAGACAGATGACGACGAAAACACGATGATCCAAAACCTATGGGTGCAGCAAAAGCAGTTCTAAGAGGGAAGTTTATAGCGATACAGTCCTACCTCAAGAAACAAGAAAATCTCAAATAAACAATCTAACCTTACACCTAAAGGAACTAGCGAAAGAAGAACAAACAAAACCCAAAGTTAGTAGAAGGAAAGAAATAATAAAGATCAGACCAGAAATAAATGAAATAGAAACAAAGAAAACAATAGGAAAGATCAATAAAACTAAAAGCTGGAAAAAAAAAAAGAAGAATCCGGCTTGATAAGTGAGAAAGAAGCACACACTTAGACATATTATATCCTGTTGAAGTATCTGAACTCTTCAGAGAAAGAAGATAACCTACAAACTTTCAGGCAGAAAGAACACATTATTCACAAAGAAAGAAATCAGGTTGGTGTTCATCTTTTCATCTGTAACATTGATGACTAAAAGATGGTATTATAAAATTATAGAATGTTGTTATAACGGTATGGAACTCCAAGATTTCCATACTCAGCAATGATATCACTGATTAAAAAAAGGATAAAAGATGTGATCTGACATGAATAAAGTAAACCACCCATAAAATCAGCTGAGGAAAGTACTCAAGGAAATACATTAAATGTAATAAGGATGATGTCAAAACAAATATCTTAAGAAAATATCAAGAATACAAGAAATAACAAGCATTGTACCTTATCTATAGTTAAAACTCTGTTAAAGAGACAGAGAATTACAATCTAAGTGTTCCATAGGTTTGTTGAAACAGATGAGACATATTGCAGGGGAAAATTTATAATAGCCTGAAACTGAAATTCTAAACTGTCTCAGAAAAACCCAGCAGCTGAGGGTGAGGGAGCCTGAGGGGGAAGAGACGGTTGTTGATTTTTTAATATAAATTTATTTATTTATTTTTGGCTGCACTGGGTCTTTGTTGCTGAGCACAGGCTTTCTCTAGTTGCGGTGAGCGGGGCCTACTTTTCATTGTGGTGCATGGGCTTCTCATTGCGGTGGCTTCTCTTGCTGTGGAGCACGGGCTCTAGGCATGCGGGCTTCAGTAGTTGTGGCACATGGGCTCAGTAGTTGTGGATTGCGGGCTCTAGAGTGCAGGCTCAGTAGTTGTGGCACATGGGCTTAGTTGTTATTGCAGCATGTGGAGTCTTCCCAGACCAGGGCATGAACCTGTGTCCCCTGCCTTGGCAGGTGGATTCTTAACCACTGCGTCACCAGGGCAGTCTGGAAAGAGAGGTTTAAATAGGCTTTTTAAAAATTCTAGAGGCTTGTAGGAAGTGGGCAGGTAAAATAGTTTATTAGAGTGGCATAAACATTATTTAAATTTTCTATGTTAGTATAAAAATAAAGGTTGCTGGTTAAAGATGGAAAATGAAGCACATAATTTTATTCTGTTCTCTACCAAGTCCTCACTAAAAGCTACAATAAATGGCTTTTTAAAAAAATTGTAAATCCACGAGGACAAAGAGAATAAGAAAGAGAAGACTGAAACCTAATTTTGTGAGCTGAAATGTAGAAAGATGAGTGGTAGTTGATTGCGAGCCCCTGCTATAAACTAATGGAATTGTAAGCATTTGAAGCGTATAGCAGTGAAATGACCCCCCCTTATATCTTTCATGTTTCCTAACAAAGGCATTGTCACATAACAGCTTACTAATAAATTTTTTTAATGAAAAATATAGTTAAAGAGGGAAAAGTAAATACTAGTGGAATTCAAAAGCCTAGAAGAACTTCCAGAAAACCAGGGTCTGGAATGAGGAGGGAGTGCTGTGAAAGTAGAGAAACTTGACCAAGCCGGTAAAAGTAAAGAGAATAGAAGGAATGAGCAATTGAATAATTAATAATTCTAACATGAGGTGACAGGGATGAAACCAAGTGAGATATCATAATGAAGAAAATGATGCAGACCTGGCTTAAGATGGAGCCACCAGTAGAAGGTAACAGTCAAACACATCATGTATGCCCTGTAGGGAATGGCAAGATTTCTTGGAAAACCCATGAGTAACTGAAATTTCCTTTCCAGTATACCTTCTAATCTTATGTTCATTGCTTATTTACAAAAATTGGTCATATAATTGATCAGAAAGACAACCTTAATAAACTCTGAAATATATTGTTTTTATAGATTAATTTCTCTATAAGCTAATAAAATTATAAGTCAACAACAAAATTATGACTAAAAAAACCTTAAACAATTGGGAACTTTTAAACTCTCTTGAAAACAAAACAAAATTAAACACTTCGGTCAAAGAGAAATCAAAACTGAAAAATTACATGGAAATTAACAACAAGGAAAATATATCATATCCAAGCTTATGGGCATAGGTAGTGTTATACTCAAATGGAAATGTATAGCCTTAAATGCTGTCATTATTTTAAAAAATCTGAAAACAAATTAAATATGTGGTCAGTTTTAAGAAACTAGAACGAGAATAAAATAAGGTAGGAGAAGGTAATTAATAAAGATAAAAGCTAAAATTAATAAAATAGAAAATAAAAGACAATAGAAAGTATTCTAAACTTATTTTTGAAAGAACATTAAATGTTAATAAATAAGTTAACTAAATAATTAATTATGAGCAAATCAAATCCAGTTGTATATTGAAAGGATTGTTATACCACTTCCAGGTCAATTTTATTTCAGCATTGCTAGAATGGCTCAACATTATGAAATAATATATCAGTAAAATTTATTGCATCAATTTAAAGAAGAAAACTATATCAACAAATGCCAGCAGAACTGACCAGAGACACCAGACTGTATTCAGCACTCCTCTGGTTTTGAAGCTTATTTATCATACCTAATTCTGTTCTACAAGTGAGTTGACAATTCTTCTAGTGATAATAAGAGCAGAATGCTTGTGACTGCAACCTCCCTCACTTTCCCTTTCCCACCAGGAATATTTCTTATAAAACAATAAGTGCATATTGTTCTAATTTAAATGCTATCTCCTCTAGTTCCTTCATCATAAGTCATCTCAGACATGCAGTGACGCATTCTCCTGCAAATACAAATCACCATATGGGCCCTCTGACTTGTGCACGAGAGACTGTAGAAATCTATAAATGGGGAGAATGCGTATCGCAGTAAACGACACCACCATTCATCCACGTACCCAGGCCAAGAAACTAGTGAGCGCCTTGACTCTCTCCACCCCTATCCCCTCATCCCCTCATCAGTGTCTTAGCTCTGGCTGCCATAGCAATATACCATGGAGTGGGTGGCTTAAACAGAAATTTATTTCTTGCAATCTGGAGCTGGAAATCCAAGATCAGGGTGCCAGCCTGGTTGGTTAGGGTGATAAACCTCTTCCTGGCTTGTGGAAGGCTCACTTCTTGCAGCTTCCTTACACGGTGGTGAGAGCAAGTTCCTCTCATAAGGTTATCAATCCCATCATGGAGGCTGTACCCTCATAACCTCATCTAATCTTAATTACTTCTCAAAGGCCCCACCTCCTAATACCATCACACTGGGGGTGGGGGTGGACGTTAGGGCTTCAACATATGAACTTGGGGAGACATAAACATTCAGTCCATAACAATCAGCAAGTCCTAAAGCTCTGCCTTCAAAATACATCCCCAGATCCAGCTACTTCTCACCACCCTCACAGTGGTCCAAGTCACCATCAATGCTCTCCTAGATCACTGTAGTGCCTCTTCACTGGTCCCCTGCTTCCACTCTTTCCCCAACTGCAGTCAGATTGATCTTTTTAAAACAAAAATCAGATTCTGTTGCTTTTCTGCTCAAACCCTTAAATGCTTCCCCTTGTGCTCAGACACGCTTCTGGACCTCTGATCTCACCCCCTACCGCCTGTCACCTTGCTCACTCCACTCTGCCATCCTGGCCTTCCTGCTGTTTCTCAAAAACCCAATGCTCATTCCCACCTTGAGCCTTTACATTTTAGGTGACTCGGCTGGGAACGCTCTTCTCCCAAATCTTTGCACTGCTGACTTCCTTTGGGTCTCTGCTTTATGTCGCCACCTCAGAAAGGCCTTCCCTGAAGCATCCTATGGCAGCCCCTCCCACCCCAAAACTGTAAGCTTTCACCCTGCTTTGTTTCTCTTCAAGTGTATATCTCTGCCTAATATATTAAATTGTTACTTGTTTTTGTCTGCCTCCCACTAGACAGTTCTCCAGAATGTAGACACTTTTCTTATTCACTGCTCTATTCTTAATGTCTAGAAAGGACTTGGCTCATAATAGGTGCTCAATAAATAATTGTTGGATGAATAAGTGGAGATTTCTCCATGGTCATTTCCATAGATTGCCAATCCTTAGTTAGGTCTCCAATTCTGAGGCTTGAGTGGTATCTCAGGTCACGTTCCCCAGGAAGCAGACTCTGAGATGGAGATGAGCATGCAGGTTGTTTATCAGCACCAGTGGGAGGAAGGGAAGAAAGCAGGATTGGGCAGTGGGAGAAGTCAAGCTGTGATGCGGTCTTAGTAGGAGCTTCAGCCAACCCTACAAGAAGTTCTGAAGACAGATGGACCCTTGGAAGCTTTCCCAAGGGGACAAGGCAGTCCTCTTAGCTGATGCCATCTCAACAGCTGAGGATTTAGTCATCCACTTCTGAGTGGCACAGCAAAACATCTTCCACAGATGGGAGGACATGTGGTTTAATCATGGTAATGCCAAGGAAGTCTATGACTCTTTACCTAGAGACCTCATAATGTGGCATCTGATTCCTTGGCGATGTTACAGCCCTCCAGGGACTGGTTCATGGTCTGCCAAATCCAAAACCCTGATGGTGTGAGCACATAGAAAATGGACCTGTCTCAGAGGTGCACTCACATTAACTCAGGTTCACAGATAGCAGTGCATACAACTGGATGACAATATATTTTACGACTGACATAACTTCCACTAAAACTGCAGGTGTCAGCAAGACTTGTCCCTTCTTTCCAGAGCCACCTATATACAGCTTCCCAGGCTGCATAGTGCAGAACCCTAGGGGCTGCCATTCATGCGGACTGCAGTGAGACTGGTGCAACCTCCACTCCCACAGCTGTGCAGTGCACCGGCCCTGAATAACCAATAGGTTGGTTGTTAAACATGGAACCAGGTGAGGAGAGTCAGGTAGGGAGACTTTAGAAGTGGCCCTCCGATAACAAGGGAGGGGAGAATGCAGTGAGGAGACAGTCCTCCTCACTGCAAAGATAGTCTTGCCAATAGAACCACAGTATTACACGAAGTCTGTTGGCCAAGGTTCCATCCCAGGTGTAGCTTTTGAATGAGACCTCCCTTTAATCACGTTTATAACCAAGAGAAGAGGGTGCACTCCACAGGCGAATTCATTGCCTCTCTGCATATAATACAGTTTAAATAACGAAATACTGGCTAACTAAATAACTAAAAGAAGCTAAAGCTTATTTTAGAATATTGTTCCAATAGGGTTTAAAAAATATTTTTGTATTTTTCAAAATGCAACAACAAATATGTCAATATATACTATATTCCTTATGGTCCTTGGTATGTAAAACTCTTCTGTGCTAATTTAGGTAATTAGGAGATACAAAAAGTTTGCATTTGGTTTATGAATGAAAACTCTAGTTGAGTAATCAAACAGACCAGTTCAAGTCCCATCTCTGTCACTTAGCAGCTTTGTATCTGGGGCAAGTTACTTGGTCCTCTAAGCCTCAGTTTCCTTATCTACAAAATGTCAATAATAACAATCAATAACAACTAATTCAGAGCGTAGCTTTGAATATAAAATCAAATTACATGACACAATGCATATAGAACGACACAACATCTAGTACTTATGTTCAAAAATGTTAAATATTATTGAGTAGAATCAGGCAAATTTTTTCTGTAAAGGGCCAGATAGTAAATACTTTTTGGCTTTGAGGGCCATTATGTCTCTGATCCAACTATTCAGCTCCATTAGTGTACTGCAAAAGTAGCCACAATAAATATAAATGAATGGGCATGGCTATGTTCCAATAAAATTTTGTCTACAAAAACAGGCAGTGGACTAGATTTGGCCTAAGACCATAGTTTGCCAACCCCTGGACTGGATAAACTGATTCATTTCATGGCACAATAGTAATATCTATGCAATACTTTTTCTATCCCCTTTGTTGCAGACTCTTGAATTGATACTCAGTGATTCCAAGAGAATCTGCCTCTCCTTGCTTCTTCCTTAATGAACATGAAATACCAACAGCTCTAAGGGGGAAAAAAAGGCTTCTAACCCTACTCATTCAACTCAGGCCTTCAAAGCCCAAGAGGAAAATAAAGTTGCCAATTGTCCTTGCTGGGCTCAACATATCCAATGTATTTGAATGGCCATTTTACATTTTCAAAAGTGCTAACAGATACCACATAATTAAGTGTATTAGCCGTGATATCACATGTTATTCTGCATTTTGTGTTGTTACCTCCGAGCTCTGCCAATTGTGGATCTTAGCAACCAGTGGGTGGTGGCATCTCCATTTCATATTAATACTGAATACTCACCTAGTCGCAGCCCCTTACTTTAGGAAATAAGACCCCTCTCAGGCATTTCAAAATAGTTATTTGTAATTTATAATTACAAAATAATCATTTAGCCTCTTAGAATTCCATCCAGATCGCATTTATAAATGTATTTAAATTAGTCTATTAGTAGATTGAATTGTGCATCCCCCCCCCAAAAAAAAAAGTTTTCTCCACACCCTAATCTCTGCAACCTATGAATGTGACCTTATTCGGAAAAAGAGTCTTTGCTGATGTAATTAAGTATCACAAGATGAGATCGTCATGGATTATCTGGGGAATTACCTAAAACCATTGCCAAGTATCCTTAGAAGAGACGGAAGAGGAGAGGACACAGGGAGAAGAGATGGCCATGTGAAGATGGAGGCCGAGATTAGAGTGATGCAGCCCTGTGCCAAGGAAAGCCTGGAGCCACCAGAAGATGGAAGAGGCGGGGAGAGATCCTCCCCCAGAGCCTTCAGAGGGAGCGCAGCTTGCCAACATGTTGCTTTTGGACTTCTGGCCTCCAGAACGGTGAGAGAATAAATTTCTGTTGTTTTCAGCCACCAAGTTAGTGGGGATTTGTTATGGTATCCCTAGGAAACTAACACACAGTCCAAAAAAATCAAGTGGAGTCAAAAGCAAGGCAGATTGTTTAACAAAATCATGACATTTCAAACTCAGCTACTTAACTAAAATATTCAGCCTACTAAACTATAGATCTTCTATGCATATATCACTTTGAACATGGATGTTCTTATCATTTGTGAGATAGAATTATATTGGAAACCTGTATTTTGGTTTCCCCAAGGAAAACAAACCTTGTCTCTTTTCTAAGATCATACCCCTCCCATACATCATTCAGGAACAATGAGGCATTCAGTTGTCCACGGCAACTTTTCCAAGTGCAATGTTAGAAACAAAGCAGGGACCACATAAAGGCACAATACAGCATCTCTGAATAAGCCATTCTTGTCCTATTTATTATCACCTCACATAGGACTCATTCAAATACATTCAGCAAGCACTTACTGTGTGCCTAGCAGATGCCGGACTCATTGCTAGGTGCTGAGCAGTCAGAGATGAGTCAGGTATAGTTCTTGTGGTTTAGTTGAGAAAATCGAAGTTGACTGAGAGAGACAACTAAGGAGTCAGGTATGGTGTGTGTGACAAGTGAGAAAGCAGAGTGGCGATGGGAGGCCAAATAGAGGTGCCCCTGACCCATGGGGACAGGAGGAGAAGGAGGAGATGGAACCTGGGCTGAATTTTGAAAGCGTGGTTGACTGGATTCTGGGCTGGGACACATAGCATCAGGGAGCAGCGAGTGAGAGCTTGGAGGCCTGGGAAACTGCCAGAGGGTCGGTATGTCTGGATTAGAGAATTATATTACAGAAAGGCTGAAGACGCAAACAGACCTGCGATGGTGAAGGGCCTTGGCGAGGGTTCAGATTTCATCCTTAAAAACATTAGAGTGCCATTAAAGCAGCAGTCCCCATCCTTTTTGGCACCAGGGACCGGTTTCATGGAAGACAGTTTTTCCACAGATGGGGGGGGGGGGATGGTTCAGGCAGTAATTCCGGTGATGGGGAGCAATGGGAAGCGGCAGAGGAAGCTTTGCTCACCTGCCTGTCTCTCACCTCCTGCTGTGCGTCTGGTTCCCAGCAGGCTGCAGACCGGTATCAGTCCACGGCCCGGGGGTTGGGGACCCCTGCGTTAAAGGGTTTGGCATCAGTTACTGAATGATAGGATCAGATTGCTTTCTGGAAATGTTCACGTTCTGCTGTGAGGATGTTGGATCCGGATGGGGCAGGAGTGGTCAAGGAAACCATGTAGAGAGGCTGTTGCCGCTCTCCATCCAGGCTTTCAGAAAACCTGGCAGTAGCAATAGGGGTGAAGAGGAGCAGAAGGTCTGGAGAGGGTATTAAAGGGCTAGTTTTTAGGGCTAGCTATAGGGTCGGGGTAGGGGAAGGAAATGTAGTTTTTTAAAATTACTCTCTCTCCTAAGTTTTTGAACTCCAGAAGGATTAAGCACTGTCTTTTTATTCATCTCTGTACCAGCCCGGCCACCTGTACAAAATAAGTCTTCAATTTGATAGTAGTTGAATCAAATTTCCCAGGTTTCTATTAGAAACTGAGGTTCCAGGTACTTTCCACAGTGCTCTCAGAATACCCTTCACTTTCAAGTATATAAAGCTATTATGAGAGATAATTTATGGCTCTCAGAAGGGCCTCCTGTTTTTGTTCATCTGCCCATTTAGCAGCCTCTTATTGGATTAATGGCCTGGTGCATGAATCATGTCGACAACCCGCACAGAATTAAGTGCTAACAGGAGGTTCCAGGAGAGCCACCTCTGATGCCTTCTAGAGGCCCAAGCAAAGGCCAGCCATGGTTGAAACCCCGATCCCAACCCACTCCCAACCCCAGGTCTCTCACTGGCATCCGTAGCATACACATTTATACTCATTCTGTAGAAAGGCCCGTGTTCATGTCTCCCTAGGTACAATCTCTAAAGAAATTCCTACAGCACTGCCTATGGAAGCCTTTTTAAATCATTTTATGAATAGCAGACTGGCTTCCTGAAGGCAGAGTGCCTCCAATGTGCTTCGACAGATAGGCTTTTACATCAAGAGGAGAAGGAAACCAGAGAAAGTAAGACTGAAAAGCTACTCAGGAGTTGGCGGGGTAGCAACGGCATGGAGTCATCCAAGAAGGAGAGGTGACTTCGGGCTGGGTTGCAGGGATGACTTGTCTCTAAAGACAGGATTTAGCCAAAGTTTTGGAGGGAGTGCTATTGACAGTTTGGGGCTGGATGACTCGTTCATGCTTCATGCATGACATAATGCTTAGCATCCCTGACTCCTGCCCGCTACGTACCAGGGATCCAAAATACTCCCCGACATATACACTTCCAAATACCCCCGGAGGGCTGACCTTTACTGGGTGTGTGAACCACTGATGGATAGCGAAGGGGAATGTGAGAGGGTGATTCAAATGGAAGAGACCAAGGTGTGGAGAAGGACTCATGAGACATTCTCCGACCACTGGTAGAGCATTGTGACTGTGGTAGAGGATTCGAGAGGAAAACAACTTTTAAAACAAGCTAAAAATGAGGTTTGTCATTAAATTCTATTCACAACATGTCCAAATGGCCCCCAAAGACCCTGTTAAACACTAATGTCGGATTCAGTTAAGAAGTCAAAGGCGTGAAGTAGATGGAATATGAGCTCTGACTTCAGAGCTAGTTTGAATCCCAGCCTCACCACTTACTAGCTCTTTCCCTGGGCAAGTTACTCATGGTCTCTCGGCCTGCTTTAACAACTTCAAAATGAAGATCATACTTCCTCAAAGCATTGTGGGAATCTCATCGTGTTTGAGGAAGTCATTAAGAGGACATGACCCCAGTTGACCTTCAAGCTGGACCCAAGCAATCAGAAGCTCCTCACTCCCTGCTCCCCTGTCCTTGGAATATACATTCTGCCCACTGTACCCACACTAGGAGCCACTTAAAGGACACAGCTTTGATAGAGCAATGTATTATTGAGAACATCTAGACAGTATACATGACTGAACCCCATTAAGGCTTCTACACAAACTCTTAAGATTCTGGTGGATAGGTGGGGAGATCTACTTATGTTGCAGCCACCCAGGACAAACCTCATATGTAAGGTCTCTTGCTTATTAAAACTGCCACCTACCAATCTGCAATGATCTGCCTCTTTCTTTGGTCTCTCTTTGTTCCCCACGTAAGGATACCAATTCTGAATTTTACCAGGAAACTCCCAAGGATGCAAACCAACACATCAATCTTATATTAAAAACATTTGAGGGCTTCCCTGATGGCACAGTGGTTGAGAATCTGCCTGCCAATGCAGGGGACACGGGTTCGAGCCCTGGTCTGGGAAGATCCCACATGCCGTGGGGCAACTAGGCCCATGAGCCACAACTACTGAGCCTGCGCGTCTGGAGCTTGTGCTCCGCAATAAGAGAGGCCGCGACAGTGAGAGGCCCGTGCACCGCAATGAAGAGTGGCCCCCGCTCGTCGCAACTAGAGAAAGCCCTCACACAGAAACGAAGACCTAACACAGCCAAAAATAAATAAGCTTTCATTAAACAAACAAACAAACAAGCATTTGAGCCTTGAAATAACTACTTTGCAAATGAATATATGTTCTACCAGTGTATCTATTTTTTTTTGTAAGTCCTCTAAATTTTGGCTGTATGTTGTTCACAGTTAGCTGGAAGTTTTTTCCTCTTTTTTGTTAAGCAAGGTAATATTTACACTAACTTCAAGTGTCCAATTTGGTGAACTTTTGTAATTTTTTACAATCATTGAACCACCACCACAATCAAGAAATAGAACGATTCTCTCACCCTAAAAAGTTTCCTCACCTCATACCCAGCATCTCCCCTCACCCTGGCTCAGGCAACCATTGTATCATTATAGGTTAGAATATTATAGAATTTCATATAAATTTACTCATACAGTATGGAATCTTTGTGTTTGACTTCTTTCGTTTAGCGTAATATTTTTGAGATGTATCCATATTGTTGTCTATGTTAGTATTTCCTTCCTTTTTATTGCTGAGTAGTTTTCCATGGTATGGATACACCACACTTTGTTTATCCATTCAAAGGCGATGGACATTTGAGTTATTTTCAGTTTGGGGCTATTACAAATAATGCTGCTACAACCATTCATATACATGTTTTGTCTGGACATATATTTTCATTTCTCCTGGGTGAATACCCAGAAGTAGAATTTCTGCTTGTATGGTATGGTTGTATGGTAATGAATCTTTAACTTTTTAAGATAATGCCATACTCTTTGCCAAAGTGACTATATTCCCACCAGTAATGTCTGAGAGTTCCAGGCGTACCACATCCTTGCCAACACTTGGTAGTGTCAGTCTTTTTCACTTCCTCCATTCTAGTGTATAGTGGTATCTCACTGTGATTTTTGGTTTTCTTTATTTTTATTTTTTTCTTTTTTGCGGTACACGGGCCTCTCACTGTTGTGGTCTCTCCCATTGCGGAGCACAGGCTCCGGACGCGCAGGCTCAGCAGCCATGGCTCACGGGCCCAGCCACTCCGCGGCATGTGGGATCTTCCCGGACCGGGGCACAAACCCGTGTCCCCTGCATCGGCAGGCGGACTCTCAACCACTGCGCCACCAGGGAAGCCCTCACTGTGATTTTTAATTGCTATTTCTCTGATGACCAATAAAGTTGGACACTTTTCGTGTGCTTATGAAAATGTTTAATCAAAATATCCATCAAATGAAATGCCAAAATGCAGTTATTGGAAGCAATAATTTCACGAGCACAGGAGCTACTGAGCAAATTAAACAATGAGCCCCTAAATGGTATACAATATTGATATTGAAATTCTGTAATTGCATTTTGGGATATCTCAACTTGCAGAATGAATCATTTGCTGAAGTACCTTTTTTTTTTTTTTTTTTTTTTTGGCGCTACACGGGCCTCTCACTGTTGTGGCCTCTCCTGTTGCGGAGCACAGGCTCCGGACGCGCAGGCTCAGTGGCCATGCCTCACGGGCCCATCATGTGGGATCTTCCCGGACCAGGGCACGAACCCGTGTCCCCTGCATCTGCAGGCGGATGCTCAACCACTGCGCCACCAGGGAAGCCCTGAAGTACCTATTTTTAATTGGGTAAATTTATGTTCTATACTGGAATGAAATGAAATTTAGGAGGCCTATAATTATGCAGAATCATAAGTAGAGACAACTTATTTGATGAGGTTTTTCTTATGAAATATTTGTTGAAGAAAGTCACTCTGAATGAAGGCAAAAAAAGTCAGCATCTGTGAAAATATTTGGGCTGAAATATTTACACATTTCAACATGCAAAAACTTAAAATTGTGAATATGCTTGTTTTAGTTTGCTAATGCTGCCATAATAAAATACCACAGACAGGGTGGCTTAACAGAAATTTATTTTCTCTCAGTTCTGGGAGCTGGAAGTCTAAGAGGAAGGTGTCGACAGGTTTATTTTCTTCTGAGGCTTCTCTCCTTGGCTTACAGATGGCTGACTTCTGGCTGTGTTCTCACGTCTTTTTTGTGTGTGTGCTTGTACCTCCCTGGTGTCTTTCTGTGTCTAATTTCCTTTTCTTATAAGGACACCAATAAGATTGGATTAGGGGCCATTCTAATGACCTCACCTTAACTATTCTTTAAAGACCCTATGTCCAAATATTGTCTCGGGTGTATTTGGTGCTAGGGGTCAAGGCTTCAAGATAGGAATTTTAGGGGGATATAATTCAGCCCACCACACTCTTCCATTTAGCAGACCAGTTCTGACATCCCTTTTACTTCCACATAACACAGGAAGAAACATGACCGCTGGCATCTAGTGAAGGGTATAAATGGGCCAGAGAGTAAATGCCCTCTGCCCTGTAATCTGCAGTCACCCTAGTGCTCTGTGCTTTCCACGTGTCAGCATGGACCTGCCAGGTTCCAAAGTCCACCTGTTTAGGCCAGTAATATCTACCTGACCTTCTCACACTGGCACATTTTTAAAAAATAGTTCTGTTTCTTCTGTTTGTAAAAGTAATATATGCTCATTGGGGGAAAAAAAAAGACCAAACCCTGGTGAAGTATATAGAAGAAAATAAGATCACCTCCAAAAATACACACCCAGAGATAGCCACTGTTAACTACATTTGTTGTATATCCATCAGAATGTTTTGTCTATGCAAGGACTTGTGTGCTTTTTAACATAAAAAGTAGAAATCATAACATATATAATTTTTCAGCTTTGTTTTTTCTACTTAATATATTCTGGACATATTTCCCTTTCTATAAACAGCTATCTTAAGACTTGTCAAAATTCAGCCTGGCCAGCTGTGCCACCACCCAGGCCTCGGTTTTACTTAGACTCTTTGGAATGAGGTAGAAGTTTCAGGGCCAAGAGAGTCAAAGACCATTCAAGGTTAAGCAAAGTGCAGCCTTTAGTCCCGTACTGTTCCAACCTTCTTCCTGAAGGTGGTATGCACAGATTACCAAGTGATGCTGGGCCCAAGTCAGGAAGGCTCGGGGAGTGATTTGGGAGCTGATGACAAGGAGCCTCTGATGTCCTGCAGGCTTGAAGAGAACTGCCTTTCTAAGGTGGCAGCTGCCCTTACCTCTTTTATTAACCTTCCTCCAGGCTGAAATTGTGACCCTTAGTCACTCCCAATCACACTTCTATTCTCTCATTTGGGACACTGAGGGGCATCTTTCTTCCTCCAGTTCCCAAACAGACAACCTAGAAAGCAATTCAGCACAACCTCCAACAAACAGAAACTATCGAAAAGAAATTTACAAGTATCACACATTCTCCTCCTTTGCTTCAAATACACAGTCCATCTTCTGGGAATTGGGCCCGGAGGTGGATAAGGAAAACAGATGTTTGTCCTAGTCTGTTCATTCAATCTCCACAAGAAAGAAAAAAATTACAGTGTAAGAGAGTCATCAGCCCAGCCACATACTATCCTTTTAAACAAGTGCTAGGAATTCCACTGCCTAAAAGAAACCATATCAGAACTTATTTCCTATTGATAGATATCATAGGTTATTTCCAAACTTACTAAACAATACTTCAATGAACGTGTATATATTGAATATATAATTAGATATATATTTTGTACTCTTGCCTTAATATGTTTCCTTAGAATATATTCTGAGGGGTGGAATGTATGGGTTGAAGGGTATGTATTTTTCAAGTTGTGATAACTATTTCTAATTTGCTCTCTAGAAATGTTATTGCAGTTTATATAATTTCAATTACCTTGGTTATATACCTAGGAGTGAAATTGAGTCTCATTTTGTAAACCTATGTTTAACTTTTAGAGTAATTGTCAGATGGTTTTCCAGAGCAACTGCACATTTTTATATCCCATCAACAATGTATGTGGGTCCCAGTGTCACCATATCCTCATCAACACTTGTTATTATCTGTCTTTTACTATAGCTGTACTAGTAGGTGTGATGTGGTATCTCCGTGTGGTTTTGATATGCATTTCTTTGGTGACTAATGCTGTGACTATCTTCTCATATGTTTACTGGCCATTTGTCTATCTTCTTTTAAGAAATGTCTATTCAAATCCTGTGCCCGTTTTTTAAATAGGTAATTTTTCCTTTTAATGTTGAGCTATAAGTGTTCCTTACATATTCTGGATAGTACTAATTCCTTATCAGATATATGAGTTGAAAAATTTCCTCCCATTCTATGGGTTGTCTTTTCACTTTCTTAATAGCGTCCTTTGACGCCCAAAAGTTGTAAATTTTGATGAAATCCAATTAATGTATTTTTTCATTGGTTGCTGAGCTTTAGGTTTCATGTCTAAGAAACCATTGCTTAATGCAAGGTCAGGAAGATTTACCCCTATGAGTCTTAGAGTTTAAACTCTTACATTTAGGGCTTTGGTTCATTATTAATTCTTTTTTGTATATGGTATGAGGCAGGGGTCCAACTTCATTCTTTTGCATGTGGATATCCAGTTGGCGCAGCACTATTAGAAAAGACTAATCTTGGGACTTCCCTGGTGGTCCAGTGGTTAGGACTCCACACTTTCACTGCAGGGGGCATGGGTTCGATCTCTGGTCAGGGAACTAAGCTCCCTCATGCTGGAGGGTGCGGCCAAAAAAAAAAAGAAAACAAGATGAATCTTTCCCCCACTGAATTGTTCTTGGCACCCTTGTCAAAAATTAATTGACCATAAATTGGTTTATTCTTAATTCTGTTCTATTGATCTGTATTCTATCCTCATGCCAGTACCACATAGTCTTGATTAAAATAGTTTTGTAATAACTTCTGAAATCAGAAAGGGTAAGTTCTCCAAATTAGTTGTTTTTTTTTTTCATGACTGTTTTCGATATTCTGGTCCCTTGCATTTCCAAACGTATTTTTCTACTATTAATTCAAAAAGTACTTTCTATGTTAAGGATAGTAACCCTCTATTTATTAAACATATTACTATTTTCCCTTGTAAATTGTTTATTTTTTCTATTTAGTAGTTTTAATGTTTAATTAGTTTATTAATCTATGACTCTTTCATTCACAGTTTGGGGATTTGGCTATAGCTAACTTTTTGGAACCTCAATCTTTATTCTGCCTAAACCTACAACAGTCATTTAATCCTGCCATCACTGATCACTATGAAACTCAGACTCTACTCTACCTGAGTCACAGTATTTGTTAGTCTCTTCTTATGTAAATCGCGTGAAAGATTGAAAATGGCCAAAAACTCTTTGACACTCCTCCCATCAAGCGATAGGGTTTGTGTCCCCTCCCCTTCAACTTAGGTGGGCTCTGTAACTGTTTTCATCAACAGAATATGGCAAAAGCTCACTCTGTGCCTGGGCTTAGGCATTAAGAGTCTGGAAGCATTCACCTCCTGTCCTTGGAACATTCTCTGGGAGCCCTAAGCTGCCATGTAAGTCTGACCGCCCTGAGACCACCATGCTGGAGAAGCCCTGTGTGGGAGCATCCCACAGCCGAGGGTCCCAGCTAAGCCCAGCCTTTCAGTCATCCCTTCCAAGAAACTGTACAAGCCAGTGACGCCTTTCAGAGCAGTCATCCACAAGCTAAACACCATCAGATGACCCCAGTTGATACTCACGATGGAGAATTATCACCCAACTAAGCCTGCCTGAATTCATGACCCAAAAAATCATGAGATAGAATTAAATGGTTGTTGTTTTAATTGTGGCAGTAATTTGTTACAAAGCAATAGATAATCAGAAATTAAACTGGGCTAATAGCCACCCATGTACTGGTAAGACAGGTGGAGTAAAAAGAAGCATATAATCCTTAAAAGAAAAAAAATTTTTTCCTTTTAGAAAAGAGGAGAAAAAGTAATGGTTGAAAATCAAATGTGGAAACTTTTCAAGCTCTGTCCTCTTTGCAGATTCTGGATGAGACATTAAGACTATATAGGAGCTGAGTGGTATAAAAAGATGAAGCTTTGAGGAAGTCAAATAAGGGTATGGCTTACTCCCTTATCGTGGTTGATCTCTCTGAATAGTCCTCCCCCTATATACTCGAGCAAGAAGATTCTTCTTAGTTCCCACATTTCTATGATGGAAGAGATAATAGGAAGAATAGACCATGGCTAAATTCTAAAGTGCCCCTTGTGAGCTTTCAATGCAGAATCTATTTTAAAACTGCTCCAGCTGTTGGTGAGAATATGAAATGATGCAGCTGCTATGGAAAACAGTATCGTGGTTCCTCACAAAATTAAACATGGAATTACTATATGATCCAGCAATTCTACTCCTGGATACATATCCAAAAGAATCGAAAGCAGGGTCTTAAAGAGGTGTTCGTATACCCATGTTCATAGCGGTATTCTACACAGTAGTCTAAAGGTGGAAGCAATCCAGGTGTCCATTGATAGATAAATGAATAAACAACATGTTAGGTGATTACGTAGAGAATCATTGTGACACATGCTACAACATGGATGAGCCTTAGGACATTATGCTAAGTCACATTAAGCCAGTCACAAAAAGACAAATACTATGTGATTCCACTTGTATGAGGTATCTACAGTAGTCAAATTCATAGAAACAGTAGAATGGTGGCTGAGAACCAGATAAGCTCATTAGAAGACCACCTGAGGCCAGATTAAAGGAGTGCAGGCCCTGCACACACACTGATCCTTATCAGCAACTCCACCCTTCAACCATTGCTATAAAACTCCTCACCAAATCCTCCCAGGTGGGAACACACAGTTTTCTAGGGCACAAGCTTGCTGTGTCCCCCCTAGCCTGGCAAAGCAATAAAGCTATTCTTTTCTACTTCACCCAAAACTCTGTCTCTGAGATTCAATTCAGCACCGGTACACAGAGGCCAAGTTTTCAGTATCAATACCCAGAGGTAGCCAAACTAGAAAATTTGAGGGTACAGCCCCCAAGACTGTCCTCACTTCTGACATCAACTGCAAGTTCAAGGGTTCCCCAAACTACCCTCAGGTTCAATAATTCACCGAAGGACTCAGAACTCACTGAAAGCTATTGTGCTCAGAGTTACTCCTTATTACAAGGAAAGGGTACAGATCAAAATCAGCTAAAGGGAGAGACACATAGGGCAGACTCTGGGAAGGTTCCAAACACAAAGCTATGCTGTCCTCAGGATGCAGTCCTCTGCCGGCGTCAGTATGTAACAATACACACGGAATATTGCTGACCAAAGCAGCTCACCTGAGCTTCTGTGTCCAGACTTTTTATGGGGTTACAGAGGCATGATTGAGGGAATGGTTATCCACACGGTTGAACTCAGTCTCCTGAGTTGAGATAACACATGACTCAAAGACACCCCCCTGAACCCCATGTGTGGTCTTTCTGGTGTGGCTAGCCCCTACACTAAGCAAAGACACTCCTACCCAGTATGACATTGATTACCTCCTAGTAGCTGATAGCAAAGTCAGTTTTTTTCTCTATGCAAGGCCAAATTCCTTACTACATAGCATATGTCAAAACACACATTGGCTTTTAAAGCTTCTACTCAGAAGTACCACGTGGCATTTGCTCTCACATCTTTGGATAAATCAAGTCCCAAGGCCAAGCTTGACTTCAAAGCGGGTGGTGAGGTACATTCTTCCCATAGCTGATTAGGTATAGGTGATTAGAAATCCTGTCTACCACGTGAGTGTTTTTATGTGTATTAATTCATTTAATTCTCTCGACAACCCCCTATTACTACCTTCATTTTCCAGATAAAGAAACTGAGCCACAGAGAGGTTCAGTGACATACCCAAAGTGGCACAGGTAGTAAGGGAAGAGCTGGGATGCCAGGTTTCAAGCCCAGGAACTCTACCTCCATAGCTCATGCTTTTTAAGACAACTAAGGGAGAAAAAATCCTATAGCTTCTTCAAGTTTCTTTTTTTCTGCATTCAAATAATACTTGATGAATACTTCTGAAGTACTCCAGGCACTGGACTGTGATGTGCTGGAAATTAATGGTGAATTAGACGTTAGGCACTTGCCCTAGTGAAGCTGAAGTTTTTCTACTTTCTTCTTGGACAAAGGGATTTGTGGTGGAAAACAGGAGCTGGAATAACCAGGCCCCACTCCTCAAACACACAGTCACCACTACTACAACTACATCACACTCATTCCCCCAAACTAAGATCAAATCTTACCCACCCACTTCTTGAGACTTTGGAGGAGCAAAGAAAGAGGTAAGGGAAAAATAAAAGTGAAAATGGATGAAATGAAGTAAAAGCTATTAAAAACCCAACAGGATGACTCTTTGCCACTTCTCCTTACTTCAGATTAGTTAACAACAGGTACAGCATAGGCACTGCCCAGTTGATGGCAGTGATAGACTGTTGTCCCATCTGTAAGCATCAACCCTGTCCTTACCCCTCATCCTCCAGAGTGGACACATTCTCTTGGAACTACTGAAGAAAGAATGTGTTTTTTTCTGCTGGGTTTTCTGAGAAGACAAAATGTTGGCAGCTATCTTGTCAGCACTAGAGATCAGCCTGTCTGAGAATGGAGCCACTATAGAGGAAAGCAGGCAAGCCCCAAGACATGTGAATCAAGCCTTTGACAGCATTTGAGCTCCTGGATCCAGCCATGCCTGAGGTCAAATGGCCTAGACTTTTCAGTTATGTGAGCCAATTAATTCCCTTTTTATGGCAAAGAAGTTGAGTTTCTGCTATTGAAGTCAAAGAGTCTTAATACACCTATATATTTATCCTCTTTTTAAAGTTCCAATGCCAAAGAAGCCATCATGTGCCCTTCACAGGAAGGGGAAAAGTTCGTCTTTAAGAAATGAGAATAAACCTAAGGAAGGCTGGTGCGGAAAGCTTGGCCTCTCTGCACAGGTGCCAAATTGAACCTTGGAGACAGAGTTTTAGGTGAAGTAGAAAAGAATAGCTTTATTGCTTTGCCAGGCAAAGGGGGACACAGCGGGCTCCTGCCCTCAAAAACTATGTGTCCCAACGCTTGAGGATTTGATGAAGAGTTTTATAGCAATAGTTCAAGGGTGGGATTACTGACAAGGTTAGGGTGTGTGCAAGGCCTGCACTTGCTTCATGTTGGCTTAATGTCGTCTCAGCTTCTCTGGTCTCTTTAATCTTTTTTTAAAATTAATTAATTATTTATTTATTTTGGCTGCGCCGGGTCTTAGTTGTGGCACGCGGGATCTTCATTACTGCATGTGAACTCTTAGTTGCAGCATTCATGTGGGATCTAGTTCCCTGACCGGGGATCGAACCTGGGAGCTCTGCTGGGAGCTCTGCTGGGAGAGTCTTAGCCACTAGACCGCCAGGGAAATCCCTGGTCCCTTTAACCTTGCCTCAGGTGGGAGCTTGGCTGCTCCTCCCTTGATTAGCAGCTGTTCGAATCTGCCCTTTGGAACTCAGGGAAGGTCATGAAGACTGGAGTCTTGCCTACAAGAAACGGGGGACAAAAAGGCTTCTGTGCCCAGGAGCCCCACAGGGTCCTTCTTGGTTTCAAGTTAAATGAAGCTCATGGGGGATGATACCAATTTCCTAGGCACCAACTGCTGAGACTGTCCCCCTTCTACCAATACTTATAGCCCGCAATTTCTAGGAAAGCATGAATAGCAACAGAAGGAGGAATTGGCTACCAGGATGCATGGAGAGACACCAGCAAACTGCATATCGTATCTCCACTAAAAAGATTTAGTATTAGAAAGCTACAGTGAAGTCTCATATCTCTAAAATTCATCGCAGCCATAAAAAGCACCACCATATTTTCACAAGCTATTAAAACAGTTAAAATGAAAATCCATTTGGGGTTTCCCTGGTGGCGCAGTGGTTGAGAGTCCGCCTGCCGATGCAGGAGACACGGGTTCGTGCCGCAGTCCGGGAAGATCCCACATGATGGGCCCGTGAGCCATGGCCACTGAGCCTGTGAGTCCGGAGCCTGTGCTCCGCAACAGGAGAGGCCACAACAGTGAGAGGCCCGCGTACCACAAAACAAAACCAAAAACAAAACAAAACACAATGTCTGTCTCTGAAAAGTATGATTTGGCAAGGTGGTTGTAGGAGTTGGGGTGGGGGACGGTTAGGGAGAGGACAGGAACTTTCATTTTTTACTTTATAAACTCTGTATTTGATTTTTTTTTTTTTACAGTGAAGATGCATTTTATGACAATTTTAATTCGTTAAAAACAACTGGAAGGAAATTTGTAAAATATTAACAATGGTTGTCTTTAGGTAATGGGGTTTGGGAGATTTTTTTAATGTCATCTTTCACCTTTCTAAACTTTTTTAAGATTCCTATGATGAGCATATGTTTCTTTATGCCTGAAAAAAAAAAACTTATTTCAATGAGATGATGCATTTGAAAGCACTCTGTAATCTGTGGAGCAATTCAATTATAAAAGTGATTTCATTACTACTGTAAAACGTATTAAATGCTGGCAATGCCATTTGTAAAGTCAGAGGACAGATCCACTAACCAACTACCCGAGCACTCAAGTTTTGCGCAGCTGCCGCCTTCCGGAAGGTGGGAGGGAGGCCGGACAGACCACCACCGCCCACCCAGAACAACTATAATGCTTAAGAGTTGGGGCTTCCCTTGTGGCGCAGTGGTTGAGAATCTGCAGGCTAATGCAGGGGACAATGGTTCGAGCCCTGGTCTGGGAGGATCCCACATGCCGCGGAGCAACTAGACCCGTGAGCCACAACTGCTGAGCCTGCGCGTCTGGAGCCTGTGCTCCGCAACAAGAGAGGCCGCGATAGTGAGAGGCCCGCGCACCGCGATGGAGTGGCCCCTGCTCGCCGCAACTAGAGAAAGCCCTCGCACAGAAACGAAGACCCAACACAGCAAAAGTAAATAAATAAATTAATAAACTCCTACCCCCAACATCTTCTTTTAAAAAAAAGAGTTTATCTGGCAAAACCGAAGGTGTTAGATTAGAAAAGCATTTCTTAGGACTGTGCTTCTCAGCCCAGGAGGCATATTAGAATGGCCTGAGAGAATTTTTTAGCGCTCCACCCCCAGAGATAAGAAATCTATTGTTTAGGGTGAGGCCCGGGTGTGAGTATTTTTAATGTTTCCCAGTTAATGCTGATAAGCAGAACGGAGAGTGATAGCTTTGGGAAAACTCCCATGTAATGTGGATAAATTCTCCATGTAAAGTGCTGGGAAAACCCCTCTGGGAACATTTAACTCTCTAACCAAAAAACTAGAAAAATATTGCTTTCTTCAAACCAACCTGAGGTTTTTGTCTTTTTTGTTTTTTTTTAAAGTAAGAATTTTAATTGCTACTTCTGTCCTTACAATTTACAAAGGTCATCATGGAGATAATCTTATTTGATAATCTCATTGAATTATGATAATGTATGTAAAGTGCTAATAGGTGTAACTCTCTAGACAATTCTGGGAGGTAAGGGAGGCAAAAACCATTATTTACATTTCGCCCAGGAGGGAATTGAGAGGAGAGCGTTCAGAAGTTTCCCAAGATCCAGCAGACTTGAACCCAAGTAACTTCCCCAATTACAACATGCTTGTTTCAAAAATTGGCTTGTATCTTTAAGTTGCCAATAACATTACACTAGAACAAAAGATTCAAAAAAAGGCTTGTCTTCCTCCTTTCCCACTGCATCCTCAGGATCTAGAGAGCAAAGTGAAAGTACAGTCGTCCCTTGGTATCCATGGGAGATTGGTTCCAGGACTCACACAGATACCAAAATCCAAGGGTGCTCAAGTCCTTTCTATAAAGTGGTGCTGTATTTGCATTTAACCTAAGCACATCCTCCCGAATACTTTAAATCATTTCTAGATTACTTATAATACCTAATACAGTGTTAGTGCTATGTAGATAGTTGCCAGTGAGCCGCAAATTCAAGTGTTTTGGGGAACTTTCTGGATTTTCCCCCCAAATATTTTCACTCCACGGTTGGTTGAATCCGAGGATTCAGAGGCCACAGATTTGAAGGGTCGCCTGTGTTATGTGAACATATTTTCGTGAAACTGTGCCACCAATAGCACTCCTGGGAGCGGGGTCTGGACACATGAGTAAGTGTGTATTGAATGAGAGAATGAATGACTGTATCCTATTAGATAACATTACCCCCATTTGTCTTAGTCCTTTCAGACTGCTCTAACAAAATACCATAGACTGGGTGGCTTATAAACAGCAAGCATTGATTTCTCACAGTTCTAGAGTCTGGGAAGTCTAAGATCAAGGCGCTGGTATATTCAGTGTCTGGTGAAGGCTCACTTCCTGGTTCGTAGACGGCGGTCTTCTTGATGTAACCCCACGTGGCAGACAAGATGAGGGGGATCTCGGGTATCATTTATAAGGGCACTATTCCCATTTGTGAGGGCTCTACCCTCATGACCTAATCACCTCCCAAAGGCCCCACCTCCTAATACTGTCATATTGGTGGTTAAGATTTAACAGAAGTATTTGAGGGGAAGGCCATAAACATTCAGATATATAGATAGAACCATTTTACAGGGGAGGTATCTGAAACTCCAAGAGAGAAGGTGAAACTCCAAGAGGGAAGTTGACACTCCCGAGGTAACAGAACTTATGCCAGACAGAACTGGAAAGAAAGAGAACTCGGGACAGCCAAGTCTGTATTTTTACCCACGATACTAAACTGCCAACTTTTGCTGTATTTAGAGACCAGGCCCCAAGGACAAGCCCTTAGAGGTAATTTATGTGGCAACTCTTCTCTAGATATTATACAAAGATGCTATAATAGGAGGAATATTGAATAGGAGTTGGCAGCAGTGATTTGCTATTATAGTGTTTTATTGAAAACAATTCATTTTACTGAAGACTTACTTCCAGAATCCTTAGTCTGATTAATGACAACCTTCTGGAATGATTTTTTTTAAATAAAAAAGATTTTACTTCCTAAAAAATTCACATAATATAGTATGTGACAGATCACCATAGTCATATATTTAGATCCACAATTACTAGACACAAATAAAAGAGAGCTGGAGAGAAGACATCATACATGCTTTTAATCAGGAAAGAAAAAGACCTCTCTAATCAATGTCTTGCAAAATCGTTAACCAAAGTCGTAAACTGAAGCTCAAATAATTGAAAAATGAAAATGATCCATCTACTCATGACAGGGAGATTGCGGTCTAATAAAAAAGTTGAATGCATATATGGTTGAAAAGGATTGACACTGCCATTTGGTAATTGGCCAACAGTCATAAACAAATGGAAGAAATAACCAAGTTGAGAGCAGATGTCAGAATTTTCCCCATCATCTTTAAGAGGTCACAACACATTGATCTAGAATTTTGATGCTCAAATCATTAGTTATGTGGAATAGAACTGACAATGGTAAAAGGCATTACAATTCATCCATCCATCGTCATTCATCCATCCATCGTCCGTCTGTCCATTCATTCATCCACTCATCTACCCATCCACTAGGTTTAACAACATGAAATTGCCATTATTTGATCATTTTTGACTTACAAGAAATGCAAATTCATGTGGTTCAATATAAAATATTCAATTAATACTTATTGAACATACTGCCATGTTCAATGCACTATGTAAGGCTTGGGGAGTAAAGGTTGAATAAGAAATACTCCCCATTTCTGAAAATCTCTACTGGGAGAAACATACACCAACTACTGTTTATAAGAGAGTTACAAAGTGCTATGGGTTTATATTGATTACTGTACATGCATAGAAAGAACATATAGCAAATTGTCAGTAGAGATGTGGTTGGTGGGAGTTTGTGAAATTCTTTTTCCTTTTGCTTATTTCTACCTTAAAACTTTTTATTCAGTGAACATGCATTATTTTCATAATCAAAAGTTTTTTGAAAATGTACCATGAAGGCTGAAAAATTGATGGATATTAATAGATATGTATAAGATAAAGGATGTAAAACTTAAAATAGATGAAGCAACCTAGGTAAATAGTAAATGAGAAACTGAATATACAAAAAGACAATGGTCAGACCATATACAAAAATAGAGCTCTGACCCACAACCTGTAGCAACCAGCCTGGGAAACCAATCTATTATTTATAGTAACCAGACTGGAAAGCCAGTCTTCTATCTATAAGTCAGACTGCTATCTCTATCAACCAGCCCAGGAAGCGAAATAATAATCGCTGTAACAGTTGGCCCCAAATCAAGCCAGGACTTGATTAATAACTGAACTTTCCTAATATTTGTCCCCACTTTGAACTTAGGACCAATCAGACACAGCCCAATATGCACCCCTAACCAATCACATAGGATGCCCCACTTCTAGTTAGCCCACCTCCAGGTTCTCCAAGCCAACAGGCTCCAATCAGGGCATACCCGAAGCCTTCGATTTGTTTCACTATAAAACTTTCCCACTCCTCTGCCTGCCTTTCAGTCTCTGCCAAAAGTCAAGTAATGGTGGCTGACTTCCTTGCTATAGCAAACTCTAAACAAAGACAACTTGCCCCTTCTCATTTGGTTGGTCTTCATTTATTTCCACAGAAGAGAAAGAGAAATGAACTCGGGAGTGAGCTTAGCACACACAATGCAAATGACAAAGGCATATACATTTATGAGAAATGAACATTAGAGCAACTGTCCATACCCCACTGATCACAGGGACTAGCTGGGTTCTGGTTAAGCTCCAGGAAGATGAAGTTGTTTTAATTCTTGGTATTTCCTTTTCCACACCCTCTTTCAGCATGCTTTACCCCCCACTCCTTAACCTGAAAAGGAAAATCTAGAGCTACCATATGCCTCTGATTTGGTTTGACCTTTGAAGGCTGGCTCTGAATCAGGAAGACCTTAGGAACCAGATTCTATCACTTAGAATATCAACTCCATGAGGGAAGGGAGCAAGCATGTCTGTTCAGCCCACCTCCATGTGCCCAGCTGAATAATTGAAATAAACATGTGGATGCATTCAGGGTATAAGCACTATGTGGTACATGCAGGAAGACAACTCAAATGAATAGCTTGTGTCAAAAACCTATTTTGCTTCCCTGAAGTTATTGAACCAAAGCACATTCAGAGAACACCTATGGTCCAACACACCAAATGTGGTCTAAATAGACTAGCCACACAGGAGCTGAAGATTGGGGTCATCACTGCATAGTGATTTGTCCTATGATGTTCAGTGCTTAGTTGGATACAGCTGCATTTCTAACTCCTTCTTTCGTGTTCACTGGATAGTAAACATGAATCACTATTAATAATAATTTTCCACCGCACGTCCAGAACAATCCATGCAGAGAAAATTGGAACTTCTTCTTTGCTGAGGTCCAGTCCCATCAATTTGATGCTCATTTTATAGAAAGGCCATTGAGCAAAATTAATGTACCCAAAAAAATAGAGTTTGTCCTTGTAACTGATTCCGAGTATGACAGGAAACAAAAGGGCTGCCTTAATGACCTCCTCTGAGAAATTTATTTTCAGAACATTGAGTTATTTTCTTCTACTTGACCAGATTGGATTAAAATTTTTATAAAAAAAAAAAAGAAAAGAAAGGAAGAAAAATAAAACTTAGTTGTCTGTTTTCATAGAAATCACTTTGAGATCTAGCTTCATTTAAATTCACTTGTTATTGTCCAAATCAAATAATGTTATAATCTTCGGGTTATTTTACTTCTTTACATTTGACACTTCTTTTCCCATTTTCTTCACATTGCCCCCAGCATGTTTTACTCCCAGCCTCTTCACCTGAAAAAGAAAATCTAGAGCCACCATATGCCAGAAATGAGGGAGACTGAGCCTCTTTAAAATACTACTATACCTTGCCAGGAGATAACACTTTAGACTATTATCCAAAAACTCTGGCCATCCTTTTTCTGCGGTATTGGACAGATCAGTGAGGGTACCTGCCTCACTCTCAGTCCCTGGGGGGGGGGGAAGGCCTCCCCCACAGCCTCTGGAATATTCTTTTCCATGTGATCTGCCTGTCTCCTGACCTCCTCCATCACAACCAGTTGGACCAATTGGGAAGCTCTATCCAAACAGGAAGGGTAGGAAGAAAAGACGCCAACCAGAATGCCTTGGTCAGAAATTAGATCTAGAAAGTATGAAGAGAGAATCAGCTGGGTTCAAGATTCTGAAAACTTGCAAAGAGAAGGCATGAGTGAGCCCATGTTACTCATAAACAGCTGCCACAAGGTCAGGAAGGTGTGGACAGATGGGAAGTTGTTCGTGGGTAGTAGCAGGAGAAGAGCCGAAGAGATGGGGCAGAGCTGAATCAGCAGAATGGCAGGGAATTGGTGACTCCTTGCTGCTGAGGTGCAAGGAGAGAAGCTAGTTCCTTATCAGGTTTCCCTCCAGTTCAGCTGGACCACAGCTTGTAAACCCAAATAACATTTCGGATTGTATTATAAGTATCATGGGAAGCCACGGAATATATAAGCAGAGGGGGAACACAATTGGAAATGCAAGTTAGGAACATCACTCTGGCTGCTCTACAGAAAAGAGATTTGGGTGGAATGCCTGGCTGATACCTTGGGTTGCTTGTCAAATACCTTTTCCTCCCTTACCTCTTGCAGACAGAATTATAATTTGGTCTGGTGTACATCTATTCAGGGTGATTCAGGATAATGGGATCATATTCCCAACTCCAAGGGTAACTTCTGATTGGTCCAAGTCAATATGATGGTCCCATTCTCCTTGTCAGTGATTGGTTCCATAGTAGACATGTGAACCAGTTCTGACTAATGAGCTTTCAGGGGAGACCTATCGTGGGAGACTTCTGGGAATGGCATCTTCATTTGTAGGAATGCACCAGGAGACAGTACCTTTCTGCTTCTGGATGTGGCTGTGTCTGGCTATGAAGCTGCTGACAACACCTGCAGTCATCATTCACCCATGAGAGTGGCAGCCTGAGAGTGAAGCCAACAAACTAAGCGTGGATGAGCTAAAAGATGGAAAGAACCTGGGTCTCTGGTGACAGTGACGAGGCCCTGAGTGAACCCGCTCCCAAACGTGCCCTCTTGTTGGCCTTTCTCCTAAGTCAGATAATGAATTTCTTTTAAACCAATTTGAGTTGGGATTTCTGTTTCTGCTGCTTATGACTTCTTAACTATTTAGGGGGCTAAAGTACAAGTGAGAGTCAAATTAGAAGATTGTTGGAGTGGTCAAGACAGAGATGATGGTGAACAAGGATGGCAGTGGTGAAGAGAGAGAGAAGCTGATGATTCAAGAGATATTTCAGAAGTAGAATCAAGAGGGTGAGGGGTGGATGAATGGAAGGATGGTTAGATTAAATCATTAGGAAAGTTCCATGCCATATCCCATGTTGCCAATGTCTGTCTTAGTCTATTTGGGATGCTATAACAGGAATACCATACGCTGGTGGCTTATAAACCATAGAAATTGATTGGAGGCTGGGAAGCCCAAGATTGTGGTGCCAGCAGATTTGGTGTCTGGTAAAAGCCTGCTTCCTGATTAATAGGTGCCCATCTTTTCACTGGGTCCTCACATGGTAGAAGAGGGCAAGAAAGCTCTCTAGGGTCTTTTTAAAGAGTATTAAATCCATTCATGAGGGTCCCACGCCCACAACCTGATCACCTCCCAAAGGCCCCACTTCCAAACACCATCGTATTAGGAATTAGATTTTAATATATGAATTTTGGGGGAAACACAATCTGTGGCAATTACTTAATAGTTTAATATGCCCTTTGAAAATTTCTCGTGGACCAGAAATGATTGCAGTTGTACTTCTGAGGTTCTTTTGCATCTCATTCATTGGCCAACAGTACCAACTCTGTGACAGAAGTTAAAAATAGTATCAGCCTATAAGTTTGTTTGTTCGTTTGTTTTTTTAACCTGTGCCAGAGTCCAGAAGTATAATTCTGGGAGTAGAAACGACTTTGCAGCCACTCTCCAGTGTTTTCTCAGAACCAAGAGTGACAAATTCCAATTGCCAGAGCTTCCTTAAACAAATAAAGATTTCCTTTATTCTGAGGCCAGCTTGACGGGAAAGCCTAGCAGAGAAGCAGTCTCCAGAAACGAGTGGCCAGAGGTCATTTTAGTGTAGCTGGGGCGTCTTTGTGGGTGGCTTGGACAGTTCTGGATACGGTTACATGCATGTGCCTCCTGTCATCTGACTGCATCTGGACCCTTGCAGGTGGGCCTGTCACACACCCAGTGAGGAAGGGACTGTGTGAGGAAGCTCAGAACACATTCAAGACACCCCAAAGAGTTAATGGAACCACATTCAGCATATGGTGCTTCATAGGCAGATTTCCATCAACAAAGAGCTTTCATTGTGAGGTTTGGAATCATGGTCTTTTCATCCATGGAAAAGCATTAAATCTGGTCATGTATAGGAAGAAATTTTCCTTATCCTTTTTTTGACCACTTCTTAGGTTTGCTCAGTGGTTTCCTTTTTTTGATAGTCATAGATTCCAGGAAAGCTATGCTAATAGACACGTTGAGGTTTTGGCTGGGGACCTTCCATCTAATAATGACAGATGCAAGTTACTGCGATGGGGTTTTACAGTGAGTTGAATAGTGTCCCCTGTTTAAAAAAAAAAGAAAATATCATGTCCATTCAAAACCTCAAAATATGACCGTATTTGGAGATAGGGTCTTCGCAGATGTAATGAGTTAAGACGAGGTCATCCTAGATTAATGGAGGCCCTAAATCTAATGACTGGTGTCCTTATAAAAAGAAGAGAGGACAAGCAGAGATAAACAGAGAGGAGCAGGATATGTGATGTTGGAGCAGAGATTAGAATGATGTGTCCACAAGGCCAGGGATTTCTGGGAGGTATCAGAAGCTGGAAGAAACAAGGATGGATTTTCCCCAAGAGCCTTTGGAGGGAGCATGGCTCTGCTGACACCTTGATTTCAAACTTCTTGCATTCAGAACTGTGAGAGAATAAATTTCTGTTGTTTTCAGGCACCCAGTTTGTGATGGTTTGTTAGGGCAGTTCCAGGAAACTAATACAGGCTTCAAAGGCTGAGCCCCAGATCTCTTTGCAGGCCCACGCCTGCTGACCCCATTTCTTCCTCTCCACCAGGGGCTTAAGGATGACCTATTTTCCTTTTCTTTCAGCAACTGTCACCACCCGCTTGCCTCCCCTCACCCAAGCCCAGCAGCAGAGTGGTACCCAATTTTCCCAGGTCCTCCTTTTCCTGCTGACAAGCTCATAATCCTCTCTTTGCTTTCATTACTTTTTTTTTTTTTACTAATTACTACAGACAGACAGGCAATCACACAAGTAAGAATGCAGGGGAAATTGCAAGGTTTATAAAACGTGTTAAACCACTGCTCTTCTGGTCTATCTTGTTCCTGGATTTATCTAGCGTCTGCAATTAAATTGGCACTTGGGTATTTTTCCTTTCTGTCTGTTAAAACAAAAAACAAACAAAAATTGAATTGTATACTTCTCTACAGTTACAACAATTTTAAAATATTTCCTAAAATTGATATAAACTGCACAAATCGGAAGTACCAATGCATTTTCATCAAGTACTTATATTTTTAACCACCACCACAGCCTTGTATGCCATGAACCCATCCCCATCTCCAACCAGGATTTTGGAAAAGAAAACCTGGCAACTTTTTGCTTAACTCTCTTCTGAGATGGCCTCTGAGGAACCAGGCTTCTGTCCTTCGTGTTCATTCTGGAGTGTGGGGCTGGCCAACCCTTTCCCTCTTTTCTTGTTGAGATGTACCCTTTCCTTTGGGAGCTCTTCTCATTTGGCAGATGTGATCATCACTGAAGAGGTCGTCATGGCCCCTGACTGACATCTGGGAACTTCGGTTCCCACCATTCCTAATAAGAGGGGCTCACTATGCCTAAAATGTTTGTGCAAACAATATGGTTTATGCTGAACACGTGCTTTGTTTCTAGGGATGTGGAATTTTGGTAGATGCTAGGCAGGGGGTGCATGCATGACTAGCCCCAATAAAAACCTCGGACACTGAGCCTCTAATGAGCTTCTCTGGTAGACAACATTTGACACGTGTTGTCCCAACTTGTAGTCTAGGGAGGTAAGAGTGTCATGTGGTACCTCCAATGGGAGAGAGCTCTTGGAAGTAAGGACCTGGTTTTTCCCAACTTGGTCTCAGGTGCTTTTTCCCTTTGCTGATTCTGCTTTGCGTCCTTTTACTATAGTAAGTCATAGATGTAAATATGACTGTATTGTGAGTCCTCTTAGTGAATCATCAAACCTGGGGATGCTCTTGGGGACCTCCCAACACAGGCTTTCTTTGTGATATTTGGGGAGCAAATATCAATACTATCAAAGAGAAGTGGCGGGTTTATGGCTTTCACTACAAAGTTTATTTACATAACTCCTTTAAATCTAATTTTACTTATTCATTCATTTGTTCATGAATTTATATGCTTTGTCAAGCACACATTATGTTCTAGTCACTCTCCTAGGAACTGGAGGGAGCGAGAGAGAAATACAGAGAGAACATCACATCCTTCCCTGCAAGGAGCTCACAGTTTCACAGCACCTTTGAATAGAGAAATAATTAAACTTCAGTGGGAGAGGTGCCACTAGAGGAAGTCAGAGCAAGGATTTGGGGAGAATACAGGACAGAGACATGGTGATCTCTGCTTAGGAAAGTGGGGACAGTGTTCCAAAGGAGTTGGCATTAAACTGGGATTTAGAGGTCAGGTAGAGGTTGGCCAAGTGGAGAAGAGGGTAGGGATTTCCTGTCAGCAAGAATAAAGCCACAGAGGCATGAAATAACTGGTTCTAGGAATAGGGAGATGCTCAGGATGGCTGCAGCTGGGATGAGGTCAATCGTGGGGTTGATGTGAGCAGTTAAGAGCCCAGTCTGGGAGGAATTACATGCAGTGCTAATTTTTTCTTTTAATAAATTTATTTATTTATTTTTGGCTACATTGGGTCTTTGTTGCTGCGCACAGGCTTTTCTCTAGTTGCAGCAAGCGGGGGCTACTCTTCATTGCGGTGCACCTGCGGGCTTCTCATTGCGGTGGCTTCTCTTGTTGCGGAGAGTGGGCTCTAGGCACACAGGCTTCAGCAGTTGTGGCACGTGGGCTCAGTAGTTGTGGCTCATGGGCTGAGTTGCTCCGTGGCATGTGGGATTTTCCCAGAGCAGGACTTGAACCCGTGTCCCCTGCGTTGGCAGGTGGATTGTTAACCTCTGCGCCACCAGGGAAGTCCCTGCAATGGTAAATTTTTAGGTTTGTTTTTGTTTTTTGGTGAGCAATGGGATAACATTAGAAGTTAGTGACTGTCCATCAACAGATGAATGGATAAAGAAGATGTGGTGTACATATATATAGATATAGATATAGAGATATATATCAATACAATGGAATATTACTCATCCATAAAAAAGAATGAAATAATGCCATTTGCAGCAACATGGTTGGACCTAGAATTTATCATCTTAAGTGAAGTCAGACAGAGAAAGACAAATATCACATGATATCACTTATATGTGGAATATAAAAAAATATGATACAAATGAACTTATTTACAAAACAGAAATAGATTCAAAGACATAGAAAACAAACAAACTTATGGTTACCAAAGGGGGAAAGGAGGGGAGGGATAAATTAAGAGTTTGGAATTAACAGATACACACTACTGTATATAAAATAGGTAACCAACAAGGACCTATTGTATAGCACAGGGAATTATATTCAGTACCTTGTAATAGCCTATAATGAAAGAGAATCTGAAAAAGAATATATATATACATATATATAACTGAATCACTTTGCTGTACACCTGAAATTAACACATTTTAAATGAACTATACTTCAATAATAAAAAAAAACTATCTCCTAAAAAAAAAGTTGTTGACAATGATCAGAACTGTGATTTAGAAAGAACCTTCCACTGGTTTCCTAAGTGAAGAGAGGCTGTATAATAGAATGGCTAAAAGGGTGCAGCCAGACCACTGGCGTTCCAACATTAACTCTGCCACTTACAGCTGGGTGATCTGGGACAAATCACTTCACCTGTATATACCTTAGTTTCCCCATGTGTAAAGAGGGGATAATAAGAACACCTGCCACAGTGAGCTGTTGTGAGGGTATATAAGCTAATAAACTCAAAGCATGTGGAACAGCATCTGGTTCTCAATAAACTGTAGCTTTCATTATCACTGCATAAAAGCAGCATTTGTTTCACAAGCATTTTATCTGCATGTAAGTTTTTGGGAACAGATTCTGCTTAAAGCAAGATCCAGTATTAGTATAAGATAAATTTGGGAAATGACAGAAAACTGAGAATCAGGATTTTCTTTAATATATCTGTATTCAAATCACAACATATACATGTAGATATTGAAGTGGAGCAGAATACAAAGATTGGAGGGTTCTTCTGGAGGATCTTTGTGTTTCTTCAAGACAATAATAATTCCTCGTGAAGTAAAAGTCCACTGGAGCTAGCTAAACAAAGCCAATATAGATTATCAACCAAGTGGCTATTATCAGATTTATAATATTATGGTATTTATAATATATCAGAAAGGCTAGTGTTCTTTCTGTTTTCCATGGTTACACATGGCATATCAGTTGAATCATAACCTTAAAAATCAACCTCATCTAATTAAGACATTCACCTAAGTCAAGTAGTCTTTGTTTCTTTTTTCTCCATTGCTATAAAAACCTTGTAATGCACTAAAATCATTTTAATGTAACTTTTTAGTAAAAAAAAAAAACCAAACAAACACAAAAATTAAAACAGTGCCAAAAACAGAAGTAGAAGCTCCAGAATTTTCATATAGAAGGGATTTAGAAGTAACCAGGTATTTGGAACATTCTTTTTGTTTGTTTGTTTGTTTTAATTCTTTATTGGAGTATAATTGCTTTACAATGGTGTGTTAGTTTCTGCTTTATAAAAAAGTGAATCAGTTTGCAGATGACATGATACTATACATAGAGAATCCTAACGATGCTACCAGAAAACTACTAGAGCTAATCAATGAATTTGGTAAAGTAGCAGGATACAAAATTAATGCACAGAAATCTCTGGCATTCCTATACACTAATGATGAAAAATCTGAAAGTGAAATCAAGGAAACACTCCCATTTACCATTGCAACAAAAAGAATAAAATATCTAGGAATAAACCTACCTAAGGAGACAAAAGACCTGTATGCAGAAAATTATAAGACACTGATGAAAGAAATTAAAGATGATACAAATAGATGGAGAGATATACCATGTTCTTGGATAGGTATTTGGAACATTCTTATCCCATAGCCTAATAGCTATCACTTTCACCCTCAATTCTGTCCTTGAGCGTTTGACTATTGTATCAGTTTCTTGCCTTTGTTGGCATTCCTTGGATTCCATGGCTTGTGGCCACATCAGTCCAATCTGTGCCTCATCTTCACATCTGCCTTTATGTGTGTCTTCTCCTCTTCTGTCTCAAACTTCCCTGTGCCTTTCTTTTATAAGGACACTTGTCATTGGATTTAGTGCCATCTGGGATGATATCATCCCCAAATTCTTAACTTAATTACATCTGCAAAACCTTTTTTTCCAAATAAGATAATATTCACAGGTTCCAGGGATTTGACAGGGACATTATCTTTAGGGGGAAATCACCATTCAACCCACTACCACCACCTTGTATGAAATAGCACCCACCCATTGTACTACCATCATTCTGTACTCCTCACCCTGCGTTATTCTTTTTCATAACGTTTGTCATAATTTCACATTCTAATATTCTCTTGGCTACTTTTTATCATTTATCTCCCCCAGGAGAATGGAAGCCTCATGAGAGCAGAGGTGCGTTCACTCCTCTCTTCCCAGCACTACAATAGCACTTGGCACAATTTATTTGTTGAATGTATGGAGGAACTAGGAAACTTTCTTGAGTCCATGTTTCCTCAGTAAGGATCGTTTTCTACGTAGGGGTGAAAATAAAGATCACTTGGGGTACCTTGGAGGGATGAGAGTTGTTGATGGAGCCCAACCAGTACCACTAGCAAAAAGCAGCAGCTGAAAAAAAATGATCAGAAATTTCAGGTGGGATTTTACTCCAGCCAAGTCTCTTCCCTGCCCCTGAATTCTCTTTCTTAACCCTTTTTCCTGATCTTGGCCCCTCTTATATGCTCTCATAGCAGCCTGTACTTCCTCCACATAGCTACAGCATACTGTATTGTAACTGCCTGTTTATTTGTTTGTAATTTCCATCTCATCATACTCTCCCTTATGGCAAAAACCTTGAGATCTTTGCTGAGTTCTGTGAGTTGTTCTGGCAAATTATAGAACCTGAGGAGGTCATGGGCCCCCCAAATTTATAGCCAGTTGGTCATAAAAGGGGGTATCCTGGGGACCCCTGAATTGTAGCTGGCATCTGTAGTAAGGACAGTCTCATGGAGAACTGACCCCTTAATTTGTGGGATCTGTGCTAACTCTGGGTGGTTAGTGGCAGAATTGAGTTGTAGTATGCCGGGTGGTGCTGGAATGCCTATCCTGAATCTTCCAAGGGCTCCTTGCTCCGGGGTGTTAAAAAACCTGAGGCTCACAACAAAGACTGGATTTGAAATACAGATGTTGACACAGCCTCCATTCACAAAAGCCCCAGCAAATAGCGGCAGCGCTCTGTGTCTTTTCTTATTAAAGGAGCATTATTTTACAGGTGACGGTGACATTGGACATGGTGCATTTAGGCCTGTGTTAGGATGTTCTAGGATGTAGTGTTAGGATGTAGAGTGATGTTGTAAGAGTGATGCCACGTTTCATTTAAAGATCTTGCATCTTCTAAACCCTGACTCTTATTGAAGAATGGAATCCTAAGGGAATATTCCATGGGAACAAAATTAAGAAATATCTGTGAGAAATACTGGAGGCAGCAGAGCCTTAGAATTCAAAACTGAGATGCTGACACAGGGATATATTTTACCATGTTTACGAGAATTGAAAAAAAGTCTGCTTTGGCTGATTGATTTGGTAATAAACATTGGCTTTACCGATCAACTTTTTTTTTTTTTTTTTTTTTTGTGGTACGCGGGCCTCTCACTGTTGTGGCCTCTCCCGTTGCAGAGCACAGGCTCGGGACGCGCAGGCTCAGCGGCCACGGCTCACGGGCCCAGCCGCTCCGCGGCATGTGGGATCTTCCCGGACCGGGGCACAAACCCGTGTCCCCTGCATGGGCAGGCGGACTCTCAACCACTGCGCCACCACGGAAGCCCCCAATCAACTTTTAAGTTAGATTTTTTACATACACTGAATGAGCCAAATCTCCAAATCTGCAAAACTTTCTAAAGTTTTGGCAAAAATATACTTAAAACTCATGATAAGATAAAAGCATTTTAACAAATAATATTGTATTGCCAAAGGTCTATAGAAATGTTAATGTTCTTATTTTCTCAATTCTGAGTTAAAAAATAAAGTGCCTTGAAATGAAAGGGTTACAGTACAATTATTAATTACTGATAAGTCTTTTAAAAGACTTTTTGGTATAATTCCCAGAGATTGACAAAGTGAATAACTCAAACAAAGGAGGACCTAAATGGATTGCCTTATAATAGATCATAAAAAATAATTTTTGATGATAGAGTGCTATATGACTTTTAGCATTTGGAAGATCAAAGATCTGAGTGACATAGCTATTTCAAAGTATTCACCATAAGCATCTATTTATTTGAACATATTTTCTCAGTGTTTATATCTATAAAAACTAAAACTACGAATAGAACTGATGATGAATCCTGTCTTATCTAACAATAAGTAATATTCCTCTACTAACATGTGAACTGTGGACAAAAAATAGCACTATTCATCTCACTAAAAGATACATTTCCATAAAAATATGTTATAGGAGATTATATTAGACTAAGCCTTTTATAGATAAAAGTTATAAACTTTGGATAAAATATAAAAACAATTGTTTGAAGACGCTGGAAAGTAACCAAAAGCTAGCAGGCAGGATTTTAAGGGATGGCTACTCTTCAAAGAATTGAAATATAATGAGTGTGATTTATGCTCATACATCTTTTTATCTGAGGGCACTACTCGGTCTGCACTGTGAAAAGCAGCGGGAACTCAGAAAGCCACAATCTTAATGGCTTAAGGAATTAGAGAATGGACCTGGGGCTCCCAGAGCATCTGGAAGTTGAGGATGAAACTCCTGAAAAGGAAGGAGTAATAGAGGGAGAGAGCTCCGAAATCTACACATACACTCTGCCCAAGTCCTTGGTTGACTCCTGAACTCTGTGTGCATAGGATAAAAGTTAACTACCGTAAGTCCCCTACATACAAACCTTCAAGTTGCAAACTTTCAAAGATGTGAACGTGTATTCGTGTCCAATCATGTAAGTTAGTTCACGTGTCTGCTGTACATTGTCACGTGCGTGCATCATCTACAAGTGGTTGTGCTTTTGTGTATTTTACTGTACAGTACTGTATAGAGTACAGTAGTACAGTATCTTTATTTCAAGCCCAGGATGTCCGGAAGCAAGCGTAAAAGCAGTGGTGATGTAGCTGGTACTGCTAAGAAGCGCCAGGAATTGGAGGCCCAGAGAAAGGATGAAGAGAGACAAGAGGAAGAAGAAGTAACTGCAGAACCGAAGAGATTCACAATGTAGGAAATGGCAAGGGGATTTTCTTTATGTGAGGAGGCACTGTTACTTTTGGAGGCACAGGACCCGATCGTAGAACAGTACATGAAGGTTGCAGCAGCCGCTCAGAATGCAATCCAGTGCTACCGTGTCATCTACAATGAGAAAAAAATAGCTACCCAGACATCACTGGATTGTTTTTTCAAGAGAGTAGATAGAACTGAATCCAGCAAGGAACCAGAACCTGTGCCATCAACGTCAGGCGTGAGTGAAATTGCAGCTTGCCCTCCGTCTCCTATTGCTGACGATCCTTCAGCTCTACCATCTCCCACCTCCTCTCCCTCCAGTCAGTAACTCTTCTTGCCTGTTCACTCGATGCCAGCCCTGTTGTACTGTACTACTGTACTTTTCAAGGTACTGTACTGTAAGATTAAAAATGTTTTATTTTTTGTGTTTGTTCTTCATGTATTATTTGTGTGAGAAGTATTATAAACCTATTACAGTACAGTACTATGTAGCCGATTGTGTTAGTTGGGTACCTAGGCTAACTCCGTTGGACTTACAAACAAATTGGACTTACGAATGTGCTCTCGGAACAGAACTCATTCGTATGTAGGGGACTTACTGTACCTGCAAGAATACATCAACATGTATCAGAGGAAGATAACAGAATCTAGAGGCTCTACAATGTATCACCTACAATTTCTAGTACACAATAAAAAACTAACAAGAATATAAAGGAATAGGAAAGTTTTGGGGTTTTTTTACTTAATTTTTTTGGAGTATAGTTGCTTTACAATGTTGTGTTAGTTTCTGCTGTACAGCAAAGTGAATCAGCTATACATGTACATATATCCCCTCATTTTTGGATTTCCTTCCCATTTAGGTCACCACAGATCACTGAGTAGAGTTCCCTGTGCTATACAGTAGGTTCTCACTAGTTATCTATTTTATTATTTATTTATTATTTTTATTTATTTTTTTTGCGGTACGCGTGGGCCTCTCATTGTTGTGGCCTCTCCCGTTGCGGAGCACAGGCTCCGGATGCGCAGGCTCAGCGGCCATGGCTCACGGGCCCAGGCCGCTCCGCGGCATGTGGGATCTTCCCGGACCGGGGCACGATTCCCGAACCGGGGCACGAACCCGTGTGCCCTGCATCAGCAGGCGGACTCTCAACCACTGCGCCACCAGGGAAGCCCACTAGTTATCTATTTTATACATTGTAGTGTATATATGTCAATCCCAATCTCCCAATTCATCCCATCCCTCCTTTCCCCCCTTGGTGTCCATACGCTGTTCTCTAGTTGTGACTTTATTTCTGCTTTGCAAATACGTTCATCTGTATCATTTTTTAGATTCCACATATAAGCAATATTATACGATATTTCTTTTTCTCTTTCTGACTTTCACTCTGTATGACAGTCTCTAGGTCCACGTCTCTGTAAATGGCACAATTTCTTTCCCTTTTATGGCTGAGTAATAGTCCATTATATATATGCACCACACCTTCTTTATCCATTCCTCTGTTGATGGGCATTTAGGTTGCTTCCATGTCCTGGCTATTGTAACTAGTGCTGCAATGAACATTGGGGTGCATATATCTTTTTGAATTATGGTTTTCTCCAGGTATATGCCCAGGAATGGGATTGCCTGGTCATATGGTAGTTCTATTTTTAATTTTTTAAGGAACCTCCATACTGTTCTCCAGAGTGGCTGTATCAATTTACATTCCCACCAACAGTGCAAGAGGGTACCCTTTTCTCCACACCCTCTCCAGCATTTATTGTTTGCAGATTTTTTGATGATGGCCATTCTGACCGGTGTGAGGTGATACCTCATTGTAGTTTTGATTTGCATTTCTCTGATAATTAGTGATACTGAGCATCTTTTCATGTGTTTGTTGGCCATCTGTATGTCTTCTTTGGAGAAATAACTATTTCGGTCTTCTGCCCGTTTTTTGATTGGGTTGTTTGTTTTTTTGATATTGAGCTGCATGAGCTGTTTGTATATCTTGAAGATTAACCCCTTGTCAGTTGCTTCGTTTGCAATGTTTTATCCCGTTCTGAGGGTTGTCTTTTGGTGTTGTTTATGGTTTCCTTTGCTGTGCAAAAGCTTATAAGTTTCATTAGGTCCCATTTGTTTATTTTCATTACTCTAGGAGGTTGGTCAAAAAAGATCTTGCTGTGATTTATGTCAGAGTGTTCTGCCTATGTTTTCCTCTAAGAGTTTTATAGTGTCCAGCCTTACTTTAGGTTTTTAATCCATTTTGAGTTTATTTTTGTGTATGGTGTTAGGGAGGTTCTAATTTCATTCTTTTACATGTAGCTGTCCAGTATTGAAGAGACAGTCTTTTCTTTTGTCTGTTCTTGTCTCCTTTGTCATAGATTAGGTGACCATAGATTAGGTGCCTGGGTTTATCTCTGGGCTTTCTATCCTGCTCCATTGTTCTATATTTCTGTTTTTGTGCCAGTCCATACTGTCTTGATGACTGTTGCTTTGTAGTGTAGTCTGAAGTCAAGGAGACTGATTCCTCCAGCTCCATTTTTCTTTCTCAAGATTGCTTTGGCTATTTGGGGTCTTTTGTGTTTCCATACAAATTGTATTCTAATTCTGTGAAAAATACCATTGGTAATTTGATAGGGATTGCACTGGATCTGTAGATTGCTTTGGGTAGTATAGTCATTTTCACAATACTGATTCTTCCAATCCAAGAACATGGTATATCTCTCCATTTCCATTTGTGTCATCTTTGATTTCTTTCATCAGTATTTATAGTTTTCTGAGTACAGGTCTTTTGCCTCCTTAGGTAGGTTTATTCCTAGGTAATTTATTCTTTTTATTGCAATGGTAAGTGGGATTGTTTCCCTAATTTCTCTTTCTGATCTTTTGTTGCTAGTGTATAGGAATGCAAGAGATTTCTGTGCATTAATTCTGTATCCTGCAACTTTACCAAATTCATTGATTAGCTCTAGTAGTTTTCTGGTGGCATCTTTAGGATTTTCTATGTATAGTATCATGTCATCTGCAAACAGTGACAGTTTTACTTCTTCTTTTCCAATTTGGAGTCCAAGGAACAGGAAAGTTTGACTCATGGTTCAGAGAAAAGGTAGTCAGTAGAAACTGACTCCAAGATGACTCAGATGTAACAATTAGCAAAGACTTTTTTTTTTAATTGAAGTACTGTTGATTTACAATGTTGTGTTATTCAGGTGTACAGTAAAGTGATATATATTCTTTTTCAGATTCTTTTCTATTATAGATTATTATAAGATATTGAATATAACTCCCTGAGCTATACTGTAAGTCCTTGTTGTTTATCTATTTTATATATAGTAGTGTGTATATGTTAATCCCAAACTCCCAGTTTATCCCACCCCCTTTCTTTCCCCTTTGGTAACCATAAGTTTGTTTTCTATGTCTGTGAGTCTATTTCTGTTTTGTAAATAAGTTCTTTGTATCATTTTTTTAAGATTCCACGTATAAGTGATATCATATTATATTTGTCTTTCTCTGACTTACTCCACTTAGGATGATAAATTCTAGGTCCATCCATGTTTCTGCAAATGGCATTATTTCATTCTTTTTTATGGCTGAGTAATACTCCATCATATATATATATATATATATATATATATATATATATATATATACACACATACCACATCTTCTTTATTCATTCATCTGTTGATGGACATTTAGGTTGCTTCCATGTCTTGGCTATTGTAAATAGAGCTGCTATGAACATTGGGGTGCATGTGTCTTTCCAATTATGATTTTCTCTGGATATATGCTCAGGAGTTGGATCACTGAATCATATGCTAACTCTATTTTTACTTCTTTAAGAAACTTCCATACCATTCTCCATTGTGGCTAGAAAAGAGTTTTAAACAGTTATTATACATATATGCAAGGACATGAAAAAGTATATGGTCAAAATAATGAATTAACAGAAAAAGTCAGCAGAGATATAGAAATTCTAAAAAGAGAGAGAGAGAGAGAGACAAATGGAAATTCTAGAACTGAAAAGTACAAAATTTGAAATAAAAAATTCACTGGGTAGTCCTAACAGCTATTTAGAAATGGCTGAAGGGTTGGTAAACTTAAAAACAGGTTAAAAGAAATTATCCAATCTGAAAAACAGAGATAAAAACTATTAAAAAAATGGACAGAGCCCTACTAGCCTTCAAGACAATATTAAAGAGCCTAACATACATGTAATAGGAATCACAGAAAGAAAGGGAAGAGAGAATGGGGCAGAAAATTTTTTGAAAAAATAATGACAGATTTCCCCAAATTTGGTAGAATACATAACTTTAAAAATGAATAAACCCAGCAAAACCCAAGCAGGATATATAAAAAAAGAAATTCATACCACAAACATCATGGTCAAACTATTGAAAACCAGATAAAGAGAAAATCTGAAAGGCAGCTAGGGAAAAATGACATAGTAGAAATTGAGTGGGTGGGTAGAGGGACAGGATTCAGAAACAACAAAAGCTAGAGGACAATGGAATCATATTTTTAAGAGTTAAACTGGGAGCAGGGGTAGGGGGCAACATCAATCCAGAATTCTATATGCAGAGAAAATATTCTTTGAAAATGATAGTGAAAGATGACTTCAGAGAAACAAAAACTTAGAAGTTATGCATTACAAGAAATGCTTTTAAAAAATTATTCAGAGGGAAGGGAAATGATATTAGATGAAAATTCAGATCTATGGGAAGAAATAAAGGGCACTGGAAATGGTAAATATGTAGGTAAATAGAAAAGAATATACATTTTAAAAATTTCTTTAAAAGACATAATTGTTTAAGGCAAAAATAGTTCACTGCATTTAAACATAGGTGGGCCTAATGTATATGAAAGCAATCATGTAAAGAATGGAGGATAAATAGAACTACACTTCTGCAAGGTTCTTACATTTTACATCAGTTACTACAATATGAGGTCTACATGCATTGAGACACTTCAAGCATGAATATGCTAGAGTAAGCACTAAAAATTAATGTAAAGAAGTTTAGTGGAAGGTCAATAAAGGAATAAAGATGAAATATAAACAAATATTGATTAACCCAAATGAAAGCAGAAAAGGAGAAACCAAAGAACAAAAAAGGGATGAAACAAATAGAATACAAATTGCAAATAATAATAGACTTAAAATCCAATGATATTAATCTTATGTTAAATGTAAATAGACTAAAAACTCCAATTAAAAGGCAGAAATTATCAGACTGGATTTTTTTTTTTTAATCAAGAACCAACTATAGGACTTCCCTGGTGGCACAGTGGTTAGGCATCTGCCTGCCAATGCAGGGGACCCAGGTTTGAGCCCTGGTGCGGGAAGATCCCACATTCTGCTGAGCACCTAAGCCCGTGTGCCACAACTACAGAGCCTGTGCTCTAGAGCCCACAAGCCACAACTACTGAGCCCATGTGCTGAGACTACTGAAGCCCACATGTCTAGAGCCCGTGCTCCGCAACAAAAGAAGCCACCATGATGAGAAGCCTGCACACCACAACAAAGAGTAGCCCCTGCTCGCTGCAACTAGAGAAAGCCTGCTCACAGCAAGGAAGACCCAACATAGCCAAAAAAAAAAAAAAAAAAAATAGATTGAAAAGGAAAAAGATTTACCAGGCAAACAGTAAACATAAGAAAGGTGGAGAGGTTGTATTATTATCAGACAATATAGAATTCAAGCCAGGAGTATTAAGAGAGATAAGGAGGGACAGTTCATGAAAGAAGGAAAGAGAAAGAAAGAAAGAAAGAAAGAAAGAAAGAAAGAAAGAAAGAAAGAAAGAAAGAAAGAAAGAAAGAAAGAAAGAAAGAAAGGAAGGAAGGAAGGAAGAGAGAAAGAAAGGGTTAAATCATCAGGAAGACTTGAAAGCCTAACAGAAGACATAAAAATCATATATATATATGCACCTAATAACACTTCAAAATGCATAAAGGCAAAACTCATCAAACTAAAAGAAGAAATAGACAAATCCACATTCACAGATTGTAATAGTCTCCTTTCAGTGAGTGATAGAACAACTCAATTTAAAAATCCATAAGGATATAGTTGATCAGAATAACACTATCGATACCAAACTGAATTAATATTTATAGAAAAAAATTGACAGTTATATAACTACTCAACTGCAGAATACACATTCTTTTTTAAAGCACACATGGGATGTTCACCAAGGGAGATAATATGGTGGGTTATGAAATGAGTCTCAATAAACTCCAGAAGGTTGAAATTTTAATGACTCTTCTCTGTCCACAACAGAATTAAATTAAAAATCAGTAATAATAACCAGGAATCATTTTGCAATATATACAAATATTGAATCATTATGTTGTATACCTGAAAGTAATATAATGTCATATGTCAACTATACTGTAATTAAAAAATAATATCTAGGGCTTCCCTGGTGGTGTAGTGATTAAGAATCTGCCTCCCAGTGCAGGGGATGCAGGTTCGAGCCCTGGTCCGGGAACATCCCACATGCTGTGGAGCAACTAGTGCACCACAACTACTGAGCCCGCGTGCCACAACTACTGAAGCCTGCGCGCCTAAAGCCCATGCTCCGCAACAGGACAAGCTACCACAATGAGAAGCCCATGCACTGCAACGAAGAGTAGCCCCTGCTCACCACAACTAGAGAAAGTCCATGCACAGCAACGAAGACCCCACGCAGCCAAAAATAAATAAATTAAAAATAGTGTATATGTGTCAATCGCAGTCTCCCTAAAAATATATCTATATAATAATTTTAAAATAGTATCTAGAAAAGCCCCTGAATATTTGGAAATTAAACAACACACTTCAAAAAAGTGAGTCAAAGAAGAAACAATAAGGGAAATTTAAAACTACTCTGTACTGAATGAAAATGAAAGCACAACATATTAAAACTTGTGAAATGCAGATAATGCAGTGCTTAGAGGGAAATGCATAGCTTTAAATGCTTATGTGAAAAAAATAGAAAAGTCCAGAATCAGTAATGTAATCTTCTACTCTAATCAGCTAGAAGAGTAAATCAAATTCCAGTTAAGTAGGAAGAAGGAAATAATAAAGAACAAAAGTCAATAAACCAGAGAATAAATAATCAATGGAACCATAGACGGCTTTTTGAAAAAATTTAAAATTTTTATAAACTTCTGACCATATTAGTCAGTAGAAAAAAAAAGAGAAAATGCAAAATACCAAAATCAGGGATGTTTGAAAAAGTGACAAGGTCCTGGCTCTCGTGGACTTCTAGTGGGGGAAACATGTTACATGGTCATACAAAGAAATATACAGGTATAGATTGTGGTAAACTCTATGAGAATTCTGCAGGGGAGGGAGAGGCCGATTGGGGCTGGAGAGGGGCACCTCTGCAGAAGTAAGTTAACTTCGACCCCTTCGCTCAACGAGGAGTAAAGTCAGCCTCTCCCGGCGTCTTCCCGGCCCCTAGTAGGCAAGTGGCGGCCCCGCCCCGCGCCCCGCGCTCCCCCCGCCCCGCCATCTCAGCCGCCCCGGCCCTTCCGCGCAGGCGCGGGACGGGCGCGAGGTGGAGCTCGGCCGGCGGCCGGGCGGGGCAACTGCCGGGCGGGCGCCGAGCGGGACCACACGCTAGAGAGGTGCTTTCGGTCAGACCCAGCGGCGCCGGTTCCCCGCGATGCCGAGGCCAGATCCGGACGCCTCGCCTCTCTGAGTCGGTCTCAGCGCGGAAGGCACAGAGGGAGGCCATGGCGGAGCCCTCCGAGCCCGGGCGGCAGGCGTCCGCGGGCGGCGGGAGCCTGGAGGAGGAGGATGAGGAGGACGAGGAGCGGGAGCCGCTGCTGCCGCGGATCGCCTGGGCCCAGCCGCAGAAGGGCGCTCCGGGGGGCGCCGTGCGGCTGGAGAAAGCTGTCGGGGAGGAGGGCGCGGCCTCCCCTAACCAGGCCAGTGACCGGGAACTGCTGCTGCTGCCCAGGGATGCGTCTTTCTTCTCTTCCCTGAGTTTGGGGTGCCTGCGGAGCTCGCCCACCAACCTGGACCGGAACCACCCCGTGGGTTCAGGTGCGATCTGGCTTTTCCCTTCCCCGGCGCCCTGCCAGTGCGCCTGTCGCCGCCGCCGCTCAGCCCCCCATTCAAGCCCCTCCTTGGGTCCCTACCCCCGGCTTCTTTCGCTGTCTCCCGCTAGCCCTTGCCTAGTAGGAAAGGCTCTTCGCCGGGCATGAGGTCCGGCGCACAGGCCGAGGGGTCAGCTGCTGGGCACACCTTGGACACCTCGCCTTTGTTTCCTGCTCCCCCGTTTACTCGCACCTTTTCCAGGGGCTATAGGCTGCTTCACCTGAGGCCCGGGGTTGTCATTAAACACTGATCCTTGAGGCCTCCCCGAAGAGTGAGCCTAAACTTTTGGAAAAGTTAACACTGTAAAATGACGTAAGTTGTTTGGTCAAGTTTGGACTTGAGTTTGGGGTTAAGAACCCTGAGCTACCAGGAAAGTTGGTGAACTTGCAAGGTGGATGACAGCCGAGAGATAGAGAGCAAGAATATCCGGTTGCCACTAGGACACGTTTCAAAAACTTTTGAAGTTAAATATTGTTACTGTAACATTAGCCAGAGGGCGCAGAAGCAGTTGAATTTCTGTACCTGCTCTCTCTCTTGCAAAGTTTCCTTTCTTGAGTCATTTCTATTTTTATACTTTAAAAAAAAAAGAAAAAAATTTTTCACTGTTAAGCAGACTGACAGCCTCAGGTGAAAGAGAGGATAATTGAAATAATGTTGAAAGGTATGTGACTGCAGGCATTGATATTTATTGATAAATCGAATTTTTTGCCATGATCGAGTCGAATAAGGCTAATTTGATAGTAAAATAGAATAGGCTTGTAAGAGTCCTAGGTAGAGCTGAGACAGGCTAGTTTGTAAAATGGCCATGATAACACCTACTTGCTGGTGGTAAGGATGGTTTAAATGATGAGATGTGTGCATTGTGCCTGGAGTTTCATTCCACCTGTGAGCTTAAAGAAAAGGCACAGAAAATGTAGTTTTCATTAATGCTGCTTAAGTTTTTCTGGAGTGGTTAGATTTTACATGTCCTGCTATAAGTACAGTAATGGGGCTTCTACGATTTAAAGAATTCTGGATAGAGTAGGTTTTTCTAGTTGTAGTTGAATTTATGGTCAAATATTCTAGAGTAAATAAATCAGAGCAGCCCAAGGGAAGCAGACTTTAATGAATAAAGCTTTAACACACCTGTCAAATATACAGGTCGGCTAGCTACCCTTATGTTAGCTTTGGGATGCATTGACAGTACAACATTTAAGAGAACAAACAAATATGCATTTGCAATCAAATCACAAATGGATCCACATTCACCCAGCTACATTGATAATATGGGTATATATTACCTAGAAACTGGTCTATGAAGTAACTAAGATTTGTGCGGCTAGCTTGCCTTTTTCTACCCAAAGTTACCTGTGTAGCTAGATTTTAAAAGAGCCTAAAACCTTAAAAATGCATTTATTCTATGAAGGTGAGGTTTTGTAAACAAATGATATTAAGGCTAGAGAAAGTCAAAGTGGAGATAGAGTATAATATTTGAATACAAATGGATTATTAAAGAGAATTCCAACCTTTTGAATGGCAGTAACTTACTTATATCACAGTTTACAGTTTGCTAAGATCTTTTTTTTTGTATATTTCATTAATTCTCACAATATCACAGCAAGTTAGTTATTTACCCCCATCCTGAGTGTGAAGACTGAAAATGAATGAAAACTGTAATAACTAGTAGTTGATAGAACTTCAGAGGTAAGCCAAGGTCAAGGTCCAGGAAGTGGAAAAGCCAGACTGAACCTAGTTTTTTCATGTCCTACAGTTTTTCCATTTTGCTGTAGATCCCCAAGTGTTATAAAATAATTGTTAACTTTTGTTTACTTATTATGGAGGTCTTATTTTTAATGGATTTAAAAACAGTTTTGAACTGTAAAAACTATTTTTAAAATTTCAAACCATTCTTCTAGAAAGTTCATGATTAATTTAACTAGATGATTAAGTTTAGTTATTTTTTGAGTCCATTAACTTGCTTTGTCCTTTACCATCCAATTTCCATGAAGCCACCTCTCTAGTTCCAAGATATTCTTGCCTTTAGATTAATATTAACATTTATGATGCTTAACTATTTTATGTAAGCAGGAGCTTTATGTACTTTACCCAGTGGAAGAATGTCATATGTCTGTTATCTTTACTTGAACAAGACATGTGACAAAGTCTAGAACCTGCATAAACATAGTGTGGTTGGATCAATGTCAAAAGGATTAGTGGCATTCCTTGTTCCAGTTGTCATTTTAATCAGTGAGTTGAAGAGTAGTAAAGATGATAATAGTTAATACCCACAAAACAGTTAGTACGTGCAGAGGGCATAGTTCTATGTGCTTCACATATATTAATTTATAACGAACCCTATGGATGTGAGCACTATTTTTTATTTATTTTCATTTTAAGGAAGCACAGAGAGGTGAAGTGAAGGTCCCGGTTAATATAAACCAGAGGCACTTATCAATTTTGTTGGAGAGCCTGGCAATTAGAGAATGGTGTTAGAATTCGCAAACAGCTTCTAAAGTAAAAGAAAGTGTGTGTTTAGAAGCCATTTAATGATTCATGGTGGCTTATAAATGTACGAACAAAATAAAATCATTTAAAAGTAAGGAAGAAATATGAGAATGGGAAATAAGAGCAATGAAATAAATAAGATGGGGGCCGGAATAAGAGTACACAAAATTAACATCACACACTCGATACAGGCAGCCCACAAATTTGATATTTAAGATTACCGAGCAGCCAACTTGAGAGAAACACAATCACTCTGTCCATAAAGTTAAAACAGACTAGTTATTTGAACCAAAACAAAACTGGCCAAGGATAAACTGTCATGTATTCTCTTGGAGAAGAGATTATATGCTGAGTAATATCTTGGTAATAAAAGTGATGACTTTCACAGGAGTGTTGCTTACAACTTCCCTGAAGTTCATTTCAGTAGAAGTAATTCTAGTGGGTGGTGTTATCAGTATTGCTGGGTCTAGATTCGAGATCCTGATAGTCTGGCTTAATTTAGAGGAAGGTATTAGAAGAGTGGATATCCCGTGGATCTTGACAATCCTCCAAAGCTGAACTTTTGAAAGGGAGTGAGCAGCAGTGTGTTGGAGATTATTCCTCAACCAATAATTAGAATACACTTATTCTCGTTTTCCATTTATTGCAGAGATCCATCATTCAGCAAATGTTTCAGTGTCTGTGGGGTGCCAGTGGAAATTGAGGCCTTGGGGAAACAGTGGTGGCCAGATATCAAATGGATGTCCAGTCACGAGCCTTGTCCCCATGCAACCTTATAACCTCATGAAGGAAAGAGTCAATTAAAACAAACAGTTCTAACAGAGGATATATGTGCTTGGATGGGGAAAGCCAAGGCTTCCATAGAGCCATACCCTGGATTTAGGGGCCAGGGAAGATTTAGCAGAGGAAATAGCATCCAATTTGAGACTTGAGGATGAATAGCACTGGAACCCCTGAGGGTTCCAGTTTGGGTCAGATTGCCAAACTTGTGAGCCAGCTACTTTTCTTTTTAGAAAATATTCTGGCCAATGGGTAAGATATATTCCCAACCCTTAGGTGAGGAAGAGTTCATTTTGATTTATTTATTTAAAATGAGAGCTTGATAAGTTACCATGCACACTTATATAAAACTAAATATAAGCGGTTATATAAGGGGTTCTCTTAATCCATTTTCAATTTCTGCTTATCAGAGGATCAGCTGTAACCCTTAAGTGTGGTTAAGGGTTTGTTAATAAATAATTCGCAAATTTATTGAGGGTTTACCATGTGCCAGGTACAGTTTTAAGCACTTGGCATATATCACAGGACAAAACAAAGCTCTCTGCCCTCCTGGAACATAGATCATTTTGTTATAGCATTGCAAGGTGATCAGATGAAGTTGAAGGATGGATAAGAATTAGCCATAGAAAGGAAACTTGGCATATACATCAGAACAGCATGGACAAAGGTTCGGAGGGTGGGCTGGATGCCTTGTGAAAAGTGTGGAGTTTGAATAGGACTGGAACTTGACTAGAAGGCCACTGCTTCTTGGAGGAGTGCCAAAGAGAGTATACAGAGATAGAACTCACATGCTCCTCAGAAAATTGGAATATTTTTTGATACAGGGACAAATAAAAATCTCATAGTTTATTTCTTAAAAGGGAGAAAGTAATTTTAACGGAACAAAATTTAAAGAAGATATAGCTAATTAAGCCCTCAGCTATTAAAAATCAAACCAAACAATGACAACAAACCTTCAAACCAAATCTCCATGGCACATTTATCTTGAAGTGTAACTTTAGGGTGTGTTCTCCAAGTTAAACTCATTGCTAAATACACATTTAGGTAAATAAAATGAAGAAAGTTGTAGAATGTAATTGTGAGTTATGAATCAGAAAAATTACTAAAAAATAATTACTTTGATTTTTAGAATAGTTAATATAGTCTTTTTTTTTTTTTTTCCTGTCAGTAGTTAGGTAGGACCAGTTGTCTTTTAAGTGCCTTTCTGGATTGTGATGGTAAATCCAGACCATTTTCAAAGAATGCCAGTTTTCATGTAGGGAGATAATCTCATTTATCCAAAAGAGTTGCTCATTAAAGGGACAAGTTAAAGAAAAAGAGATTGAGAACTTCCAGGCTGATTTTTTAGGAATCGTTCTGATCTGATTTTGGTTGAAGCTGAATTATTAAGTATTCACAGTATGATCTGGGCTCCATGAGAGTAACAAAGGCAGGTTCTATGATGAACTCATAAAGCTTAACCCATAAAGCAATTTGATAACATCTAATAGTAATGTCAAAGTCTGCACATAGTTTCCAAAAGAATTGCTCAAGTACAGGATGGGAGAGACCAAAAGGGGTCCAAGAGTTTAGCCATTTCAACATGAATTAGTATGACAGGCCTCCTAAACAACGATTGTAATACTTGAGTGCTTCTTATTTTGGTATAGTGTCAAGACTGAGAGATATCTCTATTCTCTGCAATGGGTTGCTTGATTCTGGAGACCATATTTTAAAGTGGCACATTGAAAACTGAAGCATGAAACAGGAGGGCAACTCGGATGCTGAAAAGCCTGAAAATACTTCCATATGGAAGGAGGCGGAGAATAGAGGAGACTTAGGGGAGCATGAAATGATCTTCAGCTATTTGAAGGGCTATCCCTGGGAAGAGAGGAGTAAGTAGACTTTTGTTTTGCTCCAGATGGCAGGTCTGGGACATTGGGTGAAACTACAGGAAACCTATTTCTGAAAAAGAAAGAAGTTTATATTTGTTTTCAAACAAACACAAAAAGTATGGGAAAAGGAGTGATCTGTCTTTGAAAGTGTTTAAACATTGGTCCAGAGACCACCTGCTGGTGATATATTATGGAAAGTACATCAGTACTGTGAGCAAAGTTGAAATAAATAGCTTTTCAAGTTCTTTCTTGTTAAGAGCCCTGATCTAGAAGAAATATCATTTGACTAATGATAATTATTATTGGCATATTCTGCCACACAAATAATACTTCATTTAAATGCTTATGAAGAACCCACTAAATGCCAATCCCTCTTCCAGGTGCTAGGGATGCACAGTGAACAAGAAAGACAGAGTTTCTCCCTTCATTCTTAAGAATTTTCATGGAATAGATCTGGAAATAGTATATCAATTGTATAGACATGACTAAGGTACTTGGATTATTTATTCTTTTAAGTAGGTTAAATATGCCCAAGGGCCCTTTTTGTAGTATTTTTCTCAGCATAAACTTTTAAAAATTAGTAAATAATTGTTTTATTTATGTCTGAATTAAGGAAAATTTTAAATTAAGGAAAGTTTATAGTTTGAATTTTCATAAGATTGATGTGTAATAGCACTTAAATGCCTTTCAGAGTAAAATGTGAATAATTTTTGGCTTGTCTACCACTTTAAATGATTAATTACCATTTAAATGATTAACTCTGCAAGTGTTTATTGAATGCCTTTTATGTTCCAGGAACTATAAAAGTTCTGGGTATATAGCAGTGAGAGAATCCTTGTCTTTTTGGAGCTCACAAAATAAATAAGTTATATAATATGTTAGGTGATAAGTGCTAACCAGAAAAATAAAGTGGAGGTTAGGGGAGATTGGGTAGGGTCTTGGGGGCCAATATAAGAACTTAGAGTTTTTCTTCAAGTGAGATGGAGAACCACTGGGCGGCCCTGTGAGTGAAAGTGCTGAGTCCTAACCACTGGACCACCAGGGAATTCCCTGACTTACGTTTGAAAAGGATTACCATACCTTCACTGTTGAGTGTAGAGAGATCAGTTAGGAGACTCTTGTAACAGTCTAGGCTAGAGTTGATAGTGACTTGAATCACATGGAAGGAATGGAGGTGGTAAGAGGTGGTTAGGTTCTGGATATTCATTTAAGGTAGAGCTACACAGCTTGCTGTTGGCTGTGGGGGGGTGAGGGTGTGAGATCATGGATGATTCCAAGGTTTTTTGCAAGAGCGCCTAGAAGATTTGGAGTTGCCAGTAACTAACACAGGGAATACTGGGAGTGAAGCAGTTGAGAGGAAATGAAGAATTGAGTTTGAGGCAGTAAAGTTTGAACTGTCTACTAAACATCCAAATGGAGAAGCTGAGTATAATAGTCTGGGGTTCAGGGCAGAAGTCCAGGCTTGAGATATAAATCAGGGAGCCATCAGTGCTGATGAGGGAGAGAAGAGGGCCATGAACTGAACCTGGGCATTCCAAAGTTAAGTGATCAGGGAGATGAAAATGAGCCCACAGAAGACTGAAAAAGAGGAACTAATGAAATGGAGGGACAACTTGGAGAAGTGGCATCTTGGAAGCCAAGTGAAGAAAGTGTTTTCAGGAGGAGGGAGTGACCGACAGGGTGAAATGATGGTGTTGGTCAAGGAAGATCAGTTCTGAGGTTGGGTTTAGCAATGTGGATGTTACTGTGGACCCTGACAAAAATTATATCAATGGAGTGGTCAGGTCAGAAGCGTGATTGAAATGGGTTCAAAAGAGAGTGGGAGAAGAACAATTGGAGATGGTAAATATAATTATAGAAGTCTTCTGCTATAAAAGGGAGCAAAGAAATGAGGGGGTGTCTAGGGGGACTTTGGAGGCTAAGAGAGATTTAAGATGAGAAAAATTACACCATGCTTTGTATGGTGGTAGAAATGATCCAATAGAGAGGGAAATATTGATACAGGAAAGAATTGCAGAAGAAATGTCCTGGAGTAGTCAGGAAGAGATAGGTCTAGTATACAAAGTGAAGGAGTTGATCTTAGAGCTTGGATCATCCATCTATAGTAATAGGCGGGAGGCAGAGGTTGTGGATGGGTAGATAACGGTGCTGAGGGCTGATGATAGTTTTTTCTGCTTGCTTCTCTTTTCTTCTTGAAATAGGAAGATCATCTGCTGAGAGGAAAGAGGTGTTGGGAATTTGAGGAGAGGGGAGGGTATGAGATAGTTGTCCAGAAGAGTGGGAGAGTCTGTGTATTAGGGGAGTCATCCTAGTTTAGGCCGTTATAATGACATACCCTAGCTGGAGTGGCTTAAACAACAGATATTTATTTCTCACAGTTCTGGAGGCTGGGAAATCCAAGATCAGGGTGCCAGCATGATCAGGTTCTTGCTAAGGGCTCTCTTCTTGGCTTGCAGATGGCAACCTTCTCACTGTGTCCTCACATGGCCTAATCCCATCATGGGGTCCCCACCCTCATCTAAACCTAATTACCTACCAAAGACCCCACTCCCTGTATGATCACATTAGGGGTTAAGGCTTTGAGTGTTTTGAGGGACACAAGCATTGAGTCTTTAACAGGAATGTAGTATGCTCCCATGGCAACAGGAAGGGTCCACCTGAGGACTGTGGTGATGAATTTAAGGGGAGACACCAGGCATTGTGTTTATCTAGTCAAGTTTAGCTGTCCAGGCATAGGCATAGTCATAGGCAGACAGTTGGGTTTATCCAGGATTGGGATTTTTCCAGGTAACCATGATGAGGGGTGGGAGGAAGAGAGTGATTTTTTGATGATTAACCATAATTTATGCTGGCCAAGCAGGGAAGTAGGGACACAAAGTGGGTGAAGACCCTTGAACAGTATATGGTAGATCGGTGCTTTGAACGTCCTAGTGGGATGGAAGAATTTTTGGACTCAGGGTGCCAGAGGGAGTGAACTAGGAAAAATAAAAGATGCCTAAAGTGAAAAGTAGGGAGAGATTGCAGGTATTAGTGATGACAGATCTGAGGTATGACTGCAGTCGGAGGCTGAGGTGGGATGAAGAACAAAAACACTGGGAGGGAGGAGTTCAAGTTAACACAGGGCATTAGTGTGATTATTTCAGTATAGGAGATCTTGTTTTTCACGTGTCATAGCTTGAAGTGGGGTTAGAGGGAAAAAAAAAAAAGCATCAAACCAGCCCAAACAATACTTAATTACATTTTTCTGTACCTAAATGTTTTAGTGCTAATAATCTAATCCAGTATTACAGGTCCATATTGTGAGCATTCTCAGAGCTGGTCTTTCTTCTTCTTAGCATTCTGTTTAACATTGATTTTTCTTAATGCAATAATTGTTGGTTCTTCAGAGTTGAATACATTCTTGGATGATCCAGAATTTGCTGATGTTATATTGAAAGCAGAGCAAGCAATAGAATTTGGAGTTTATCCAGAAAGAATCTCTCAAGGTTCAAGTGGAAGTTACTTCGTGAAGGATCCTAAGAGGGTGAGAATTTCACAGACCTACTATATATAACAGACATTTTGGAAAACACTAATTTAAATGTGAAGTCATTGTGCGTTTCTGAAGATATTTTCCTAATAAATCTGATTACACCTTCTTTTCAGAAATAAAGGTCAGTTTACTATTAACTAAAGCACCCTACTGCTTAAAAATTGAGCTATTCATTTTAAGCCATAGTTTTCTGTATTATTATTATTATTTTATTTATTTATTTTTTTGCGGTACGCGGGCCTCTCACTGTTGTGGCCTCTCCTGTTGCGGAGCACAGGCTCCGGACGCGCAGGCTCAGCGGCCATGGCTCACGGGCCTAGCCGCTCCGCGGCATGTGGGATCTTCCCGGACTGGGGCACGAACCCGTGTCCCCTGCATCGGCAGGCGGACTCTCAACCACTGCGCCACCAGGGAAGCCCCTGTTTTATTATTTTAATATTCGGTTTCAAGTATTTATTGACTATTCACATTTAGCTGTAGATTCGTTGGGTTTATATTCACAAGTCCTTACCATACAGTAACCAAGCAGAGTTTTATTTTACCCTCAGAATATTTTTTCCAGCATTGTACCAGAGAAGGAGCCTGGGCAGTCTGAAGTTTGAAGGCGTTGGAATGTGACAAAGTGAAATGAACCAAAGTATAATTCTAAGGCAGAAAAGAGAAGTTGATATGGGACTTTGTTCCACTTAGTCTAGAATGTTTCAAAAATCTGTATTATTTCTAAAAGCTTTCTGAGTGATGCATAGCCAGCAGTTCTCTTTTTCAGGAGGAAAAAAGATTATAATTCCACCCAAATATTTTTTGCAAAGACTGAAGTTATATTTTAAAACATAGGCTTTTTTGAGATTTAAATATATATATGTAGGTAATGTCAATCTCTCTATCTTTATTCCAAGCTTGATTTCTTAATTTGTTCTTGACTTTTTTATTAGTGACTCAGACTTTATTGCATTATAAAACAGTTATATACTTATAGTAAGATTTTTATTTCTTGTTTAAGGATAATTCAGCTTCTAAATTTAATATTAATGTATTTTATCAGACCAGTAATAATGATTATAGACTTTTAGACATACATGAGCAATTTTTTTTAAGAGGAGAGAATTTATTTAAAAATTGGTTCATAAAGAAATAACTGAAAAAAATTTAAGGTAGGAGAATCTGACAGCATAGATGTCACTATATCCTATCATTTCCTTTGTATCTTAGAGATGACTTTTTGTCATTGGATTTATTCATTTAACAGATGCTTGAATGTCTACTGTGTACCAGGTACACAGTACTTAGGATATAGCCCTAACAGAGAAAGTGCCTGCCCTTTTAGAATACACATCTACTGGGAAAGTAGACAATAAATAAACATAGAATTGGGGTATTTAATAGATATTGAATAATAACACTGTTTGACCTAGGTCAGTGGTTTTCAAACATTTTAAAATCAGTGGAACCCCTTCTTAACTAGGAAGTCCAGTACATAAAATGGGTGAAATCAGTGGATGGGGTCTTAGAGCCCTGCCCTCCCCTCTTCTCTCACCTTCCCTAGAATTTCTCAGAGCACGGTTTGAAAACCGTTAGCCCAAAGGATTATTGATTTTAGATTGTTGAATGAGGATGCGTATAAAACTATTATTGGTATTAAACCTCTTAATAATTAAGAGTGATGCCCAAATTTGTGGTGGGAAGAAGTAGAAAATGATCAGAATGCGTTTTATGGATTATGATCTCTCTGTCTTAAAAGTCTAATAAAATTTCTACTTTTTTTCCCCCCTATAGAACATTATTGGTGTGTTTAAACCCAAATCAGAAGAGCCTTATGGTCACCTGAATCCAAAATGGACCAAATACGTTCATAAGGTCTGCTGCCCTTGCTGCTTTGGCAGAGGCTGCCTGCTTCCTAATCAGGGATACCTTTCCGAAGCTGGTGCCTCCCTTGTGGATGAAAAGCTTCATCTGGGCATTGTACCAAAAACAAGGGTAAAGCAGAAATTGTTTTTAATCGTGTACTTCTAATTTACAGCCCACTTCTCTGTGAACACTTTAGTATTATTCGTAATGCCAGAGCCTAAAGTTGAGCCCCTTTTTTTGTAATCCAGAGTCACAAATGACTAGTAAATTGATTCTAGTGTAGATCCACAAAGTATCCAAGGGAGTATCTCTTGCTCAGGTGAGCTGAGATGATGCTGACGTAAAGAGGAGAAAGAACGAGCATTTAGAAAGCAGAAAAAAATCTAGAAATTCTTTTGAAGGTAGAGATAACTGATATGCTCAGAAGACTGCTATCTTTTTCTTTCTGACCTTTATACATTTTTACTTGAAGCTCTACTGGAAATGTTTATTCCTAATTCTACATTTCAAGACTATTACTTCTTTCTTCCACTGGCCAATTTTAGCTGCCTCTCTCAGAAAGAAATACATGTGTGCCATTTAACCAACTTTGCCAAATCCCTTAGCCTTTCTATTTTAGATTCTCAGGAGCATTTAGTATAGTGTTAAACTTTGCTAATTTACAGCATTAGAGTGAGTTCCATGGTGTATGTGAATAGAAATACTATAATGCAAATTCTAATAGCCATTTTTTTTAACTGTACGTCTCTAGGTGGTTTGGCTCGTCAGTGAGACATTTAACTACAGTGCAATTGACCGTGCAAAATCTAGAGGCAAAAAGTATGCTTTAGAGAAAGTGCCAAAAGTAGGTAGAAAATTTCATCGGATAGGACTTCCTCCTAAGGTAAGTTACTGCGATGTGCTTTATTTGGGGCGAAGTTCATCACATATTACCTGAGCTCTGTGCGCTAGGCACTGTGCTGTGGACTGTGGATATATATTAGTAAAACCAGTTTTCTCATCTTCAACAGCTTATAGTAACAAGCAGTCTCAACGCAATGTGATAAAGCTGTTGAGGATGGTTAAGTGCAGGGAGCTCAGAGAGGGTAGAGGAGGGATATTTAACCCACTTTGGAGGGCTAGGGAATTGCCAAGAGGAGGCTGCACCTAAGGCTTTATATAGTAATGGCTGAAAGTGCAGGCTGAGAATTAGACCTAGGTTTTATTCCAACCCTCTCCACCAGTTAGCTCTGAGACCTTGGGCAAGTCCCTTACTCTCCAAGCCCCAGTTTCTGTAAAACGAGGCTAATAAAAAACTACCTCTTAGGGTTGTGAGAATAAAATGGAAAAATATATGTCAAGTACTTGATACAGTACCTGGCACATAGTAAGCGATAGTAGCCGAGTTTACTCAATACATACTAGATTTTGTTTTTTCTTATCACTTTTAAATAAACCTAAGGGATGATTAGCAACTAGCTAAGCAAGGGTAGGGAGGGTTAATGGGAAAAACATTCTAGAAAAAAGCAGTAGGCTTTATTATTATTATTTTTAAATTATATTTAACCTGCAATTTTGTTGTTTTGTTGTTGCTATGCATTTATCTATATAAAAGAATTTGAGTAGAAATGCATGGTTATCCTAACTTGTCTTTAGTATTGTACTCCAAGTAAGCAGGAAGTTTTGAAAAAATTTACAAGGCCTGTTACTCCTTGCATATGCTGAAATAGGTGTGACTAAAGAAGGATATTATTTCTGTATTTATGACTACTAGGACTTCATTATGAGTGCTTTAGAGAAAACATTTAGGAAATCATTAAAATTTCATGCCAACAAGAACATAAAGTGTTAAGATAAGTGATAGATTTTTTTTTTTTGGCTGCCCCGCCCAGCATGTGGGATCTTAGTTCCTGGACCAGGGAGCCAACCTGGGCCCTCGGCAGTGAAAGCGTGGAGTCCTAAATAGGTTTTCTTTGTCGTGATTTGTTTGTAAATATTTATGAGGCCAGCTACGTTACCCATTACCTATGTGTCCTCTGCTATTTAAATTTGTATTTCCGTCTTTAAAAACTTGTTTAACATTAACAACTAGTAATTTTAGCGATAGAAAACTTTATAAAATAAACATATCTTCAAGGAAAGGACTTTTTAAAAAAACCACTATAGAGGTTGTGATTCATTGGTTACTTCTTTAAAATTTATGACAGGATCTTTAAGCTACGTAGTCAAAGAATTCATTCTTCTATAAAAATAAAGTCATTTTCTGTATCTTATGTTGTAAAAAGAATCCTGAAGTATTTTTTCAGTAAGATAAAATTATACTATTATTAAATAAATAACCAGGATAGGTGTAAAATTTGGTCTTCAAAATTAACTTCATGTTAATGAATATTTTTAGAAAACAGCATTCTTGTTGAGAATATCACCTTAACGGCACATGTGTATTTTGTTTTTTAGTTATCCTAAAATAGCTGCTCTTCTCCTTGAAAGTCTAGGATTGAGCATTTTTTATTTGCTATGTATTCTTTATGTGATTATTTTAAATTAGTGTATAAAAATAGTTTTCTTGATAAATGTGGCTTATCTAAATTAGTGTTAACTTCAATTTTTCTTATTGTGTTCATGTAAAGTATTTTATGACAATACTGCTGAGAACTTTAAAAAGTAGTCTCTTTGTTCTTATATTTTCTTTTCTAACTATAATTCTTAAAATTATAGATTGGTTCCTTTCAGTTATTTGTTGAAGGTTACAAGGAGGCTGAATATTGGCTTAGGAAATTTGAAGCTGACCCTTTGACTGAGAATATTAGAAAACAATTTCAGTCACAGTTTGAAAGATTAGTTATTTTGGATTACCTCATCAGAAATACAGGTACTGAAGTTCTCTCATTTGTTCACTCAAATCTTGTTAACTTTCAAATTGTATTCAACTCTTGTTTATCCAAATCAAAGACATAAAATTTTGCTGCAGTAGTCTTGAGGCCACTTTTTTTTTTTTTTTTTTTGCGGTACGCGGGCCTCACACTGTTGTGGCCTCTCCCGTCGCCGAGCACAGGCTCCAGACGCGCAGGCTCAGCGGTCATGGCTCAGGGGCCCAGCCGCTCCGCGGCATGTGGGATCTTCCCAAGGACCGGAGCACGAACCCGTGCCCCCTGCATCGACAGGCGGACTCTCAACCACTGCGCCACCAGGGAAGCCCTGAGGCCACTTTTTCTTTACATTCCTTAGAAAACAGAGGTGTAGTACCAACTCTCCCAGGCAGAATTAATCTCGTACTGGATATTCAGACTCAGAGCAGGCTCCTGCCCAGGTGATAGCAATCAGTTCCTATCCCTCGGGAGAGGGGAGTTTCTTGGCAACAGGACAAAGCCTGTTGGAAATTGGAAATGTTGTAACATCTTATGGAAAAACCCGAACAAACTTTTTGGCCAACATAATAGATAATCTGCGACAGTGGTTCCCTGTACTGTCAGGGTCAGTATTATATGGGCATTTGTTACAAATGCATTTCTGGGAGCCCAGCCCAGACCTGCTGAATGTGAGGCCAGCAGTTTGTGTTTTTAATAAGTCCTCCAGGTAATTCTCATGCACCCTGAAGCTTGAGAACCACTGGTTCAAAATCTTTGCTCATTTATATTAGTTTCTGGAGAAGCATTATGTACCTTTTTAGATTTACCTTTATTAAATCATATGGTCTTAAGTTAATGTTAAAATTAGTGTAGAATCCAATGGAATATTACTCAGCCATGAAAAAGAATGAGATATTGCCATTTGCAGCAGTATGGATGGACCCAGAGAATATTATACTTAGTGAAGTAAATCATACAGAGAAAGACAAAAATAATATTATATCACTTATATGTGGAATCCAAAAAATAGTACAAATGAAGCTACATATGAAACAGAAACAGACTCACAGACATAGAAAACAAACTTACGTTTACCCAAGGGGAGAGGGAAGGAAGGAGGGATAAATTAGGAGTATGGGATTAACAGGTACAAACTACCACACATAAAACAGATAAGCAACAAGGATTTACTGTATAGCATAGGGAATTATATTCAATATCTTGTAATAACCCATAATGGAAAATAATGTGAAAAAATATGTATATATAACTGAATCAGTGCTGTACACCTCAAACTAACACAATATTGCGAATTGACTATAGTTCAATTTTTTTAAAAATTAGTGTAGAATCTAGAATACTCCTATAGAGACATTAGGTAAGAGCCTATCCAGGAATTTGCCTGGAAATGGGGGTAGATGCTTTTTTTCCCAAGGTGAAGAGAAATTATCCTTTTTAATAACCTTGGTTTAAGAGTTCTTGACAGTAATTGTACCTACCACAGAGTGGTTTTAAGAATTCAGTGAACTAATACATGTTAAGCACTTACAACAATGTCTGGCACAGAGTAAATCTCAATGAATGTTAGCTAACATTTATGAGTATTTTTAGTCTGTATGTGTTAAATTGGAGCCTTTAATATGTCCATATGCTACAGATAACAAATAAAGGTCTCAAAAAGTGATGACTAAATTTTTCCCCTTGGTATTAAACTATGATAGCCATAAAAAAATGAAGTAACAGATTTTTTGTTTGTTTGTTTTGAAAGACAGGGGAAATGATAATTGGTTAATCAGATATGAAAACCAGAAACAAGAAGATGAAATTACGGTAAGGAAATTTTAATATATATATGTATGTACACATACACACGCTATCAATTTCTGTAAAATATTCCTTGATGTTGTTATTTTTCATCACATCCTCTCCTTCACCTAGATCCTTGGTTTTTATCTCCTTTTTCTGTTTTTATCCTCTTTTTTCTTTCCTTCACCTGTTTACATTGTATTTTTTATTCTATTTTCAAAACCTCTGTGCAGTTTTATTTTTTATGTTGTATTAGTATAGAAGAATGATATCAGCTCAGTACTTTTTTTTTTTCTTTTTGCGATACGCGGGCCTCTCACTGTTGTGGCCTCTCCCATTGCGGAGCACAGGCTCCGGACGCGCAGGCTCAGCGGCCATGGCTCACGGGCCCAGCCACTCCGCAGCATGTGGGATCTTCCCGGACCGGGGCACGAACCCGTGTCCCCCTGCATCGGCAGGCGGACTCTCAACCACTGCGCCACCAGGGAAGCCCAACTCAGTACTTTTTTTAGGGCTTTGGAAATTTGTTGTATAACCACCATATTTATTTTGCTTTTATGTAATAAAGAAAGGCTTCTAGTATTTTTTATATTTTACTAATTCACTTCTTTCTGAGCCTTATGACTCAGGATTAGGTAATATAGAATTACCCAATTAAAATGGAACCTATGTGCTTCACCTGTGAATTATAGCCATTGAACTTAAAAAAATATACTTCTAATGCTTATAAGAAGCTGGTTTTCATGTACATAAAAGACTGTGAAGACCCTTAACACTATCAGAATGATAGATTTTAGATCCATTCCTATCAACTTTGACTACCCAAGTTCAAATTTTAGATATTTACATGAGAGATATTTTCAGAATAATTTTACTAGTTTAAATCAGTTTATACATTTAAGAAAGTTTTAACCAATTAAAAATAAATTTCTCTAATGTTTACAGTCTGTGTATTCGCATCACTTTAAAAGTTTGTAGTTTTCCGTGTTCATCAAAGAAATTTAAAATTACATATTCATAGTACTCAGCAATAAAAAAAGAATGAGCTTGATATACGCAATAATGTGAATGAATTTCAAAATCCTGCCAAGTGAAAGAAGCTACACAAAATGGAAGATACTGTCTGATTCCTTTTATATAAAAATCTAGAATGTTCAAACTAATCCCTAGGGACAGAAAGCAGGCCATGGTTGCCTGGGGTGGGGTAGAGGGAGGGAGGGGACTGCTAAGGGACACAAGGAAACTTCTGGGTGGTTTCACATCTGTCAGTGCTTGTCAAATTGTACACTTTAATATGTAAAGTTTATTGTGTGTAAATTATACCTCATAAAGTTGTAAATAGAAAAAAATGATAGAAATAAAAATAAATGGCAGTTATAGCAGAAATGGGTTTTAAAATACACATATAAAAATATTCATATTTATAACAGTTCCTAAATATATTTTATTGGTATATCTTAAGCAATTGGATTTTACTGAAAACCTTATTGTTTTGCTCTTAAGTATTTTGTGCATTTTCATCGAGATATTTGGTATAAACTAACAGGAACAAACCTGGCATATATCACTTGGACCTTCACTCTAATACTTTCAATTTAAAATTTATCTTTTTCACGTCTTGTTATTTTATCTAGGCCACTTAATAATGGCAACCCTCTATTTTTTGATAATAGGAAGTACTGTTTAACATGAAAAGTCTCTTGTCCCTGAGGTCTTCGTTTCCCTTACAGAAGAATGGAGAAGTTAGGAATGGCCTACATTCTGTAATCAAGAGTATCTTGAAGTTCCTTCTACTGGACCTTATTATATTTAGATATGGTCATTGAGGAGTTTTATTTAGAAGCATTTTGTATTTGAACTAATTATTTCTATGAGACCGTAGGAAAGACTTGATTTTAATAAGGTAACTTTAAGTTGTTATCTTAAAAATATCAATATTTTGTAAATACCATACATTTAAGCAATGTATCTAACAATAAATTATCCCGAAGTACACTTTTTAAAGTCTTGATAATTCCAAGACCTCTTCCCCAAAGAGGAAAAAAATGAAACTATTAATGCATGAATTTGTAATACCAAATTTAAAAAAAAATAGTGATTATGAAGTTTTTACTGATTCTTAAGACAGTCTCTTCCCTTAAAGGGTAAATTGGTACCTTCTGGCAACTTTATTTTTATAAGCTCTTCAGATAAAATGTCTTTAAACCTCAATAATTGTTATAAATTATCTTTTGGAAATATGCATATAAATTTTTTTATCAACAGACTATTTTTCTGCCCTTCAGGAAACAAAATGGACTGATGATAAAGAAACGCTTATTAAAATAGCTGCAATTGATAATGGTCTAGCATTTCCATTTAAACATCCTGATGAGTGGAGAGCATGTGAGTATTTAGAACTTTCCATAGATTCTATAGTTACCCCTTTTCCAGAATAAGAAGGGAATGAAATTTATGGATATCATAATAGCAGAGGAAAAACTGGGTGAAATACAGTCATTCATCAGGGCTCAGTTCTAGGCACTAGGGATGCAAAGATGTGTACTACGCTCTGTGGGTCTTGCCATGTATTGTTTGCTTATTTTTGGATAACTGTCTGATTTTGATTTTTTGGCTTGTATTAGCCTTGTAAAATAAGTTTGATAGCTTTCCAGTTTTTAAATGTATGTAATATGGGAATTACCTATTTTAATATTTTGGTAGAATTTTATTTTCATATTTGGGTAGTATTCACTTCTAAAACAATTTAGGCTTACCTCCCCGTTTTCTAGTTAGTAGTGGCTTAACTGCCTTACCAGTCTCTTCTACAGTTAATGGTCAGGTTTTCTACGTCTTCTTGAGCCAGTTTTAGACGTTGCTATTTTGCTTTAAATTATCCATGTTATCTTGAGTTGTAATTTATGCGTATAAGTGTTTTAAAGAATTCTCTTATAATTTAAGAAATCCCCTCTGTGCATATTAAATATTTAGGGGTGAAATTAAATGGAATTTGCTTTAAAATACTTAGGGGGAGGAAAAACAAGGATAGATGAAACAAATTTTATAAGAAATTTGGGAATAATTGAATTAGGTTATTCAGAATATGGGAATTCAGTGTACTAGTTTTTAAAATTTTTGTGTATGTTTGAAATATATGTAATAAATTAAAAAAATAATCTCTGTATTTATGACTATGCCTCTTTTAAATTCCTACTGCTTATTGGATTTTTTTTCACTAGACTTGCCCAAGATTGTCTATTGTAAAGCATTGACCCATATATATAATATATATGATTATATATAAATATAATATACAAAACAAATATACATAATTATATAAATATATTTTATATATATATTTTTTTCGCTTTTATCAGGTAATTGACCTTCTGTTGATCAGGTTTCCAGTTTGTTTATTTGCTTTTTCTTTTTCATAATTTATGTTTTCCATTATTATTTTCTTCTGTTGTGTTCGTGCTATTTTATTTCCCTATATATTTTTTTTCTAGGTATCATTTGGCTAAAGCACAGATTGGCTAGGTGTTGCATTGTTGTTCTGCTTTTACATATTCATACTTTCCGATTTTATTTTTGACAGGAATAATTTAGAAGTATTTTGTTTGGTTTTAAATTTCTAGGGCAGTTGATTAAAAAAACTGTCCATTGTTATTTTCAAGTTTTATTGCTTTGTGATCTGTGATTGTTAACTGTGTGAATTCTGCTCTTTGAAATTTTTTTTTTTTTTTTTTTTTTTTTTTTTTGTGGTACGTGGGCCTCTCACTGCTGCGGCCTCTCCCGTTGCGGAGCACAGGCTCCGGACACGCAGGCCCAGCGGCCATGGCCCACGGGCCCAGCCGCTCCGCGGCATGCGGGATCCTCCCGGACCGGGGCACGAACCCGTGTCCCCTGCATCGGCAGGCGGACCCCCAACCACTGCGCCACCAGGGAAGCCCTCTTTGAAATTTTTTAGTAATTCTTTTGTAACTTGATATATGGCCAGTTTGAAGGACTGTATTTGAGAAGAATGCGGTTAGGCACAAAGTTCTGTGTCTGTCTACTAATGAAAGCTTGTTAGTCAAATCATATTCTTGATATATTTTTTGACCACTTGATCTGTTAATTTTTGAGAGACAAAGTTCACTGTGATTGTAATTTTGTCAGTTTCTTTTTGCATTTCTTTGCGTTTCTTGCTTTGTGTTTCACACACAAAGGCCTGGCGTTTTATCTTGCTGTTGGCTTGTTCTTTTTATTAGTGTAAAATATATCCCACTTTATCCCTCGCAGTGTTTTTGGCATTTCTTATTTCATCTGTTGTAACATTGCTGTACCTCGTTTCTTTTTATTAGTATTTACCTGTATTATTCTATACTTTTATTTTCAACTTTCATTATTTTGATATGACATATGAACAGCTCTTAGCTGAATTTTTTTTTTTTTTTACCCAATCTGAGATCCTTTTAACCGGTACACTTAACTCTGTAGTTTGTCTCAATAAACTACTGATGTGTTTGAACTTTTCCTGCCATCTTTTTTTTTTTTTCTATTTACCATGAATTTCAGTTTTTTCTTTTTTTCCTTCCTATCTTTGGTTGAACTGACTTGAGATGTCTTTGTTCTATTTTTTTTTTCTCTAATGGTTTGGAATCTATATGCAAATTGTATTTTGAAAGTGTCAAGTTTAAGATGCCTACAGTACACCTGGAAAATTTTACCAAACACACAGTTGGGGATTAAGGGTCTAGAACTTGAAAGATTAATTGGTATTGAGGATGTCATTTTTAAACTGTCACCTTGGTAAGTGGAAGCCGTGGTGGTATTGCTATCACCTGGGAAAATCATGGTGAACAAATGCCACCACTAGGACAATGTGAGGTACGTAGGTACTCAATAAATGTTTCATGAATATTTAGTAGATGAAGGAGAGGAAGGACTAAGTATAGAATCTGGGAATGGTGACATTGAAAATGAGAGGAAAAGCCAGCAAACAAGAGAAATGGCTTAAAGACAGAAGGTAAAGTTTGAGAGGGTGGTGTCTCCAAAACCACATAGGAGAGAATTTCAGAGGGAGATGATAGAGAACAGTGCTGCTTGCTGCAAAGACACATGAAGTAGAATGAGGGCTGAAGATGGGCTTTTGGAGAAACCCTTATGAGGTGACTGGTGATCTTAGGGGAGAGTTTGAATGGTGATAGTAGAAGTTGAGGGATAGGGATTGGAAGTAGAGGCAGGCATAGAATCAGGGCTTTTCTTTTATATAATTGGTCAGGGAAAGGTCAAAGGGAAATTAGACATAGCTTCAGAGATGTAGGTCACAGGAAAGGCTTTCTTTGGAATGGACTACTTCCCACAGTGTTCAAAGAGATAGATAAAAGAGAATTCAGAAGGAATGACTCTAAAGGCAGAGTGTTTTCCTCAGGGCTTTCTACATGGTAGGAGCTGGAGGTTCGCATTGGATGTACCCACTGGAGTTCTGTGGGTGATCATATTCTCATAAGCCTTACATTTTCTTGCGTGAATCTGAATATGTACCCTATCTAGACAATCTCACTACGTTACAAATCTTTCTAGTCCTGGCACTGTGTATATTTAATGGTCTTCTCGGGAGAGAACTAGAGTTAGCCCAGAATCATGGATCTTTTATCCCTCAAAGCCAATTACCTGTTTACCTAGTAATGATTTAAAATTTTGGAACATCATACACACACATATACAAATATGAGTGGTCAGTTCCTGATAATTTATGGCTGAAAAGGCAGGGAGACCTTGGCCATGGTATCTGGGGCTGTGAACAAATTATAGATACCCCTCAGTTTCCAAACACAGGAACCAGAGATTCATATATATATATATATATATATATATATATATATATATATGTTTTTTTGTTTTTTGCGGTATGCGGGCCTCTCACTGTTGCGGCCTCTCCCGTTGCAGAGCACAGGCTCCGGACGCGCAGGCTCAGCGGCCATGGCTCACGGGCCCAGCCGCTCCGCGGCATATGGGATCTTCCCAGACCGGGGCACGAACCTGTGTCCCCTGCATCGGCAGGCGGACTCTCAACCACTGCGCCACCAGGGAAGCCCCAGATATATTTTTTGATATAGGGCTGTTTGAGATAGATTCATTATCAAAACTCTTACTGTTTCCAATTTAAAACTCAGAAACCTAACCAGTTCAGGTAATACCTTACTGTGCTTTACCATCTGAATTAACCATCCAAACTTAGAAATCTGAATAATTTAGATGGCAAAAACTAATTGTTCTCTCTGATACCTCCTTTCTCCTTTTTTTTTTTAACATCTTTATTGGAGTATAATTGCTTTACAGTGGTGTGTTTGTTTCTGCTTTATAACAAAGTGAATCAGCTATACATATACATATATCCCTATATCTCCTCCCTCTTGTGTCTCCCTCCCACCCTCCCTATCCCACCCCTCTAGGTCTCCTGTCTTTTTTTTTAACCTAGGAACTGTAGGGGAAAAACAGGGTAAATTTAGGTCTAAATAAACCACTTCCCCTCACTGATAAGAATACTTTTTTTTTTTTTTTTTTAGATCCATTTCACTGGGCTTGGCTTCCTCAAGCAAAAGTTCCTTTTTCTGAAGAAATAAGAAATTTAGTTCTACCACATATTTCTGACATGAACTTTGTGCAAGATTTATGTGAAGATCTTTATGAACTTTTTAAGGTAAATAAGTTTTTAGTTTTAATTATTGCAGAAAATGAAATAAATCTTAAAAGAGATTTTCTTAATAGAGTTGATTTGCAGTTTACTGCTTCTGGTATCACTGCTTGCAGTAGAACCTGACATAACAGAAAGGAATTAGCAGTTTTACTTTATAGGAGCATAAGTTTGTGAAGTTACACTATGAGTATTCTTTGAAGTGAAATTACATTATAATTTGAGAAGTTGTTTGCTTCAAAAGTTGAATTTTTACAAAATTTCTCTGAATTATAATAAATGTTCGGTGATCTGCTATGATTCAATTTTCTTTTTAAAAAAGCCTAAACCCATTGGCTGGAAAGTCATTTTAAATCCTTTCTGGAACAAGTTGGAGTATAACTACACTGTTTATTGTCATTCTGGAGGAATACGAAAATACATCAATTAAAAATAATCTTTTCATGCTATTTTTTTCTATTAGGAATGCTTTCTAATGACCTTATGTGCTGAGTTGAAGGGTTCATTGGTTTTAATTTTGTTTTTTCAAAGATCCTGATTTTCAGAATTGTAATGTTTTCTTTCCTTTTTGTGATAGACTGACAGAAGATTTGACAAAGCCACTTTTGAAAGGCAGATGTCTGTGATGAGGGGTCAGGTAGGTCACCTTTTTAAGATTTTGTTCATTAAGGAAAAACTCTCTTTGAAACAGTAGTCAACTTTTTTTTTCCATTGTGACCCAAAGATGCAGCTCTCAACACTGTCCTTTATTCTGAACCAAAGTAGCTCAGATGATTAGAAATGAAGTTGATTTCAATACTCTTTTTTTCTCTTTTGTCTTCTGTATTAGATTTTTTTTTACCTTGTTGTGTATTGTTTAGTTAGCCAGTTTCCTCCTACTGCTAATTCTTGTCCTCATTTTGATAACTGGTTTCCTGAGTGTTGGTATCGTCTTCCTCCTCAAATCCACTTGCTTGAATGTTTCAATACCAAGTTCTGTTTCCTGTTGATTATTTTCCTCATAAAATATGTTTGGCCTTTGCTAGAGCAGTCAGTAAATAACCATGTCACCATGGTTGAGCACTAATTAGGACATAAAAGTACTAGTTGTAACTCAGTCCTCTCACTCCTTTTCACTTCCTTTCATTAGCAATACAGGGTATCAATTACATCTGCTGGTGTGGACCTGCAGGCTGGGCTGACCTACAGGTGACGTCTGGTTCTTCTAGTCTACTAATAGTATTTAGATTCCAAAAGGAAGACTTGAAATGAAAATAAACTATAGGGTAAACATTGTCTTTTAGTGACTTACTAATTAACTTTTTCTTCCTAAAATATGCATTTCATTTAAGGTAGCTGTTTGCTGCATACCTGTGACAAAGAAGACAAGTCTAAGTTTTGCACTATTTATTATATAACATTAACAAATAGATATAGTTAAATTAGATAACTGTGTATTCATCATATATTTATTGACAGAACCAGAGCCAGAAACTGTCCTAATGATTGAGATAAAGCAGTGAGTAAAAACCAAGTTCCTACTCCGATGGAGCTCTTGCTTCTGATGAGGCTGGGGGTCAGGAAAAGGGACAGATTATTAGCATATACATCTCTCTGTGTTCTCTTGCGCTTATACAGTGCTTTGCTGGAGTCATACGTTTTAAATAGTAAGTGAAATGGCCGGAGAAGCAGGCTAGAGCCAGATTCTGAAGGGCCTTAAGTGCCGGGTATAGACTCCACATGGAAGGGATTGGAGCAGTTGTGATAACCCAAGTGCCCATCAACAGATGATTGGCTTAGAATACAGTGGAATAGTACTCAGCCATAAAAAAGAATGAAATATTGCCATTTGCAGCAACATGGATAGACCTAAAGAATATTATACTTAATGAAATAAGTCAGCAAAAGACAAAACTTTGATTATCACTTATATGTGAAATCTAAAAAATAATACAAATGAATTTATATACAAAACAGGAACAGATTCACAGACATAGAAAACAAATTTATGATTACCAAAGGGGAGAGGGAGAGGGGAGAGACAAATTAGGAGTATGGGATTAACAAACTACTGTACATAAAATAGATAATCAACAAGGATGTACTGTATAGCACAGGGAATTATACCCAATACCTTGTAATAACGTTTAAGGGAGTATAATCTGCAAAAAAAAAAAAGAATCCCTAAGCTATACACCTGAAACTAATGCAATATATTTTAAATCAACTATACTTCAATTTTTTAAAAAGGGCTGTGGTAATGACTAAGTTTTCCATTTACTAGTATGGAGAGATCTCCAGAATATGTTATAAAATGTAGTGCATAATGGTATGTATAAGCTGCTAACATATTGTATATAATAAGAAAGGAATCAGAATATTTTTTTAAAAGGGAGAGTTATGATGAGACTTACATTTCCTGAGAGGAGACCTTACCCTGGGGTTTCTCCTATGAACTCCCTGAGATTACGTGCTAAATTCTGTTTATATGTGCGTCTTGGGCATGGACTGGGCAATAGAATTTATATCTCAGCAAAAGGCGTCCATAACCCAACAAAGAATCCCTGCAGATTGGACAGTGGGGTGCACATTGACTCAGCAGATGAGTCTAGAACCAGGGAGCCTTGTGGGGAGGTGTTTTCGGTAATTCAGGTATGAATGATGGGCTTAGATGATTGATGATTGTAATTATGTTGCTGAGTGTTACCACCCTAAACTATATTTGAACTAAATTTTCAGGCATACGTAATTATGCCCTTATTTGGCATTTTTGCTTGAAACATATCTATTTGACTTAACAATATGCTCCATCTTCTGGAATTCTCTTACCCCTAAAGATGTATCTTTATTTCAGAAATGTTTGTGTGTTTTTTTTTAAATAAAAGCTGTAAATAATCTTGTAAGCTTTAATTGTAGATTAAAGTTAGTATGTGAGAAATTTAAATTTTAATTTTAAAATGCTTGTCTGAACAGATATGGGGACATTCTAGTTCTGAGGTCTGTTACAAAGATATACCAGTGGCTATCTGCTGTTTTAGGTTTATTTATTCATATCCTGGAGTAAAGTATTATACAAAGGAGTAAAGTATTATACAAATGGGTGTAATAGAATATAAAAGTGACAGGATCAGGATCTGGGAAAGAAAAAATAAAATAGAACATTATGTTTTTATTTTGTTTTGATTTTTTATTTTAATTTGGTTTTGACCTTTCTGATAGCCAAAAAGAGTAAGGTACTCTGACCATGTACATGACTGTGTAGCTCTCTGATTTTAACCCTTTTTTAAAAAAAGCTGGTCTGAAAAAAATCAGGTATTATTTTATATTCTAAAGTAAAGCAGTGCTTTGAAACCAAGACTTAACAAACAAAAACTAATACCTGTGTTTCAAGCAACAGAATTCATTATTCAGCCAGTTCCTTAATTGAGTCAAAATACTGTGTTATTGAAACCGAAAGTGGGATCCGGGCTACTCGCTGCTCAAAAACCAATAAAGAGGCAAGGTTGGTGGAAAGGAAAGTTTGCTTTATTTTAGATGCCGGCAACTGGTGGGGGAGGGCAGACGCCTGTCCAATGACCAACTCCCCTCCCCGCCTCCTACAACCAGTGGGCAAGAGCTTTTATAGATGGAGGGAGGGGGCTACATGCAGAAACAGCACAGTCAGCTCTGACAGTCATCTTGAAATTGGTCATGCGGTGGTCTGACCAGCATCATCTTGGTTGTTGTAAGTACAGTTAATCTTCAGTTCCAGGGTCCGTTTGTTCCCATTTCCTTGAGGCCAATTCTTGGAATTGTGTCAGCTTAGGTCATGGCTACAGTCTGGTCATCATGTAGTTAACTTCTTCCACTTGATGGGGGTTTCAGTATCTATAAGACAGCTCACAGGATATGGCCCAGATTATTATCTATAGCCCTTGAGGAGGAACTAAGGTCTTTGACTGTGCTTAGTGACTAACCTGTTATTATTTGGTCTCCTTTGGCTGTTTTCCTTTGTTTCCGTATTTTCTCATTTCTCTGATTAAACTTATTCTCTGGCTAAGGTTTTTCCACAGACAAAAGGCAGGCAGAGGACATAGGGTCCTGCTCCGTTTCATTATTTCAGTCATTTATAATTATCCCTTGAATCCCTCTCCCTTCTAATTTTGCCAATTAACATCATGATTTGTGCTTCGTACAACCTAGTCTTCTGTCCTAGTTTATAGTAAGTTTTTAGTTTTGCACACATAATCAGTGACAATTCTCATTCTCCATATAAAGATGTGGACTGGAATTAGGAACTAGTATGAAGGCATTTCTTTTAAAATTTGACTAGAAATGTTTATTCAGTTAAAATTTTTGAATTTTACATTAACTAGCAGTAGGGTCATGATCAAGCTCAATAAGAGCGTCATTTTACGTTCTACCTGTGCCTGTTTGGAGCACTGGACCTCAGAAATACTTATTTATTTAAAATACATTTTATACACGATCTGAAAAAAGTGACAGAAATGATTAATAAAACAGTTTCATTAATACAGAGTGAAATTCTATTCAGTGATATATAAACCAGAAGCTCATTTGCAGATTCAGTAAAAATTGATGTTAAAGAAAATGAAAGTGACGCTTTCGTACCTCCTGAGTACTTGACTCTTTACTAGATAGTTTTATATTTGTTATTATTTTTCCTCATAACAGCTCTACACAGTTGTCTGCATTTTGTAACTTGGCTCAAAGGGGTTAACATGTTGCATCTGTTTAATAAGGGAGTCTAAAGTCTGGCAAATCTGCAACATTTCGGCATTGCCTCTGCCTGGGGTCCTTATCATCTCTTCTCTGGATTTAATGATCTTCTAAGTGGTGTCCTTACCTCTTTTCCCATCCTTCTTCCACATTAGACCAGAACAATCTTTCTCAAAGCAGATATGATCATCTCTTTTGTGATTTAAAACTCCCCTGATTTGTCAGTCCGTACAGGCTTAAGCCCTGACTTTGAGCACCTTCTCCAACACCTTTGCAGTCTGCCTCCAGCAACATAGCTACCTTTACCTCTTGTCACTGTCAGCTTCCCCTAAGCCTAGCAGCTCAGAACTGTTCTTCAGTCCCAGTTCACATCTCCCAGTGGTGCCCTTTGCGTGCTGTCGTCTCTCCTGGGGTGCCTTTTCCTCTCCTTCTGGAGAACAGTTTTTCCTTCAAGCTCCAGCTCTGTCTTCCTAGGCTCCTCCTGCCGCTCAAGGAGTTCTGATTTCCCTAGCACTCCATGGGAGTATTGGGGTCACATTTCACTCAGAAATTGGATGTTAAGACAGCATGTTGGGGGAGTTTCCTGGTGGCCTAGTGGTTAGGATTCCCGGCTTTCACTGCTGCAGCGCGGGTTCAATCCTTAGTCAGGAAACAGATCCCACAAGCCGTACGGTGCAGGCCAAAAAAAAAAGGACAGCAAACTGGGCATAGTACAGTTGAAAAATAGCTTAAAACCAACCAGGAAGTAGAATATACATAGTTTTATGTAGATAGTACAGTAATTCTCATGCCCACTAAAATTTGAGGACCAGTGAACTAGTCCAAAGGAAAGCAGAGTCTATATGCAGAAGTCTGTAAGTTCACACCATCTGCCCTTGACCTATCACACCCCTACCATGGTATCAAATGTGGCATAGATGGAGCATTCTAAAGTGTTTTTCCTGGGCTTCGCTGGTGGTGCAGTGGTTGAGAGTCCACCTGCTGATGCAGGGGACACGGGTTCGTGCCCTGGTCTGGGAGGATCCCACATGCCGCGGAGCGGCTGGGCCCGTGAGCCACGGCCGCTGGGCCTGCGCATCTGGAGGCTGTGCTCTGCAGTGGGAGAGGCCACAACAGTGAGAGGCCCGTGTACCGCAAAATAAATAAATAAAGTGTTTTTCCTTGTCTGCAATGTTTAGTCTATTTCTAAAAATAATCTTCTCTGATGTAAAGATATAGTAATAGATGTGTTTATTCTTTGGGAAATGAAAAAATGAGTGGTATGTAAAGGAGGGGATCAGATTGTAAAGTCAGGGCATAGATCCACTGTTGCTGAAGTGTTTGTCACACTACATTCCAGTTATTTGTTTGTGTGGCTGTTTGTTTCTACAATGTGTGCACTTTAAGGGCTCAGATGGGTTTTTTCCCTCGTATTTAGTCTTCTCCCCAACACAGCGCATGCTCAGTAAATATTTCTTTAGCAAATAAATGCAAGATCATCAAGTGTCTTCTCAACTCCCAAAGAAATACTAATATTTTGGATAGTTTTAAGACTGAATAATTTTTGCTATTATATATTTGAAATTTTTTAGTCTTGTAGAATGACTTTCATTTTCTTTGTACCATTCCGCTTCTAGATTCTCTACAACAATCATGTATTGTTTTTAGAGTCAGGAAAATATTAGATGCTACTTAAATTAGTGTGTTTAGATTAACATGTTTAGAATAGGATTTTTAAAATCAAAAGAGGAAACTAACTGAATATTTCATTCCTTAGCCATGCTGGTACCCACATTTATTTTCACGGTAAGGACAATGCTTATAAACATAAATTTTGTAAATTCTTTTTGTCTTTTTATCCAAACATAACCAGCCTAGAAGATTTTAAGGAAGAGCTTAAAAGGAATCCTAAACCATAAATACAATGAGTAGCTACTATTACTAGTAAAGGTTTATTTCTCTGATGTATTAAATACTTCAGATCTTCCAGGATCTAAACCATCTAGTTTATACTGTTCAAGTATTATGACATTTATTTATTAGTATGGCTTTATGTTGAAACCTTTATGCTTATCTCACTATTAAACAGTCTTTACAACAACTAGTAAAATGCACACCATCTGTATATTAAATATTTTCAAATACCTGAAGGAGACATCCTTATTTCTAACGTACACAACAAAGGGAATTTTTTTTTTTTTTTTTTTTTCTTTTCTGTACGCGGGCCTCTCACTGTTGTGGCCTCTCCCGTTGCGGAGCACAGGCTCCGGACGCGCAGGCTCAACGGCCATGGCTCACGGGCCCAGCCGCTCCGTGGCATGTGGGATCCTCCCGGACCGGGGCACGAACCCGTGTCCTCTGCATTGACAGGCGGACTCTCAACCACTGCGCCACCAGGGAAGCCCCCAAAGGGAATTTTTTACCCGATATGCAGGGAAAAAAAGAAAATTATTAAATTTTTATTTGAACAGAGTAGAATAGGCTGTAAGCTATGCATTGTTTCATAACCTTATTTATATGCTCAAGTAGCAATTCCAAGAGTATGTTTAAACATGGAATGTAATATAGTTTACTTTTCCTAGTTTTACTTTTCCTATTTAAGAATAGACTCTTAGAGTCCGCCTGCCGATGCAGGGGACACGGGTTCATGCGCCGGTCCGGGAAGATCCCACATGCCGCGGAGCGGCTGGACCCGTGAGCCACGGCCGCTTGAGCCTGCGCGTCCGGAGCCTGTGCTCCACAACGGGGGAGGCCACAGCAGTGAAAGGCCCGTGTACCGCAAAAAAAAAAAAAAAAAAAAAAAAAAAGAACAGACTCTTAAATAAAACTTTACTTTAAATGCTACCTTCCCCAGTTCGCTAATTCACTTGCCCTGCGTCATGCTTCCCCATAGTACTTTTTCCTTCTAATACTTGGTGTAATTGACTTGTTTGAGATGTTTATTGACTCCTCCCCTGCTGAAATGTGAGCTCTGTGAAGGCAGAGATTTTGTTTGTTTTCTTACTGTTGCATCCCCAGCACTTAGAACAGAGCCTAGCACATAATAAGCATGCAGTAAATTTATTTGTTGAATGAGTGGGTAAGGCAAGTATTTAGTAAAAAACAGACTATTTAGACCAGTATTTTTTTAGGTCCAGTGTCAACTGGGGTATGTATGTGGAACCATTCATTTCATTCAGTCTCTGACTCCATTGCTCCTGGACATAGATGCATTCTAGAATATTTCAAAGTTACCAATTGGCAAAAATTATTTAATTTTAATCCTGTGCATTTGTCTGTGTATACGTATGTGTGTGTATAAGCATCCATACATCACATATATAAATTGATAGCAGTTACTCATCACAGTCTCTGTTGGGCATAAATGGATGAAATAAAAATTGTAGTTATGAATAGATGGTTAAAATAATGTCAGTGAACGGAAGGTTTTTATCTTTTTGGAACTGATGAAAACCTCTCTTCTTTCCACAGATCTTAAATCTTACTCAGGCATTGAGAGACAGGAGGAGTCCTGTCCAGCTAGTACAGATGCCTTGTGTGATTGTGGAGCGCAGTCAAGGTGGAGGTCAGGGTCGGATCGTCCACCTCAGCAATTCATTCACCCAGACTGTCCACTGCAGGAAGCCTTTTTTTTCCTCCTGGTAGCAGATGTGAGAGAAAGAAACCGTTTGGCATTATTGTGTTGTTACAACATTACCGCCCTGTAAACCTGCTGGTAAGAACTCCAGTTGCCAAAACCTCAAATAATATAAGTTTCTAAAAGGTTTTCTTTGAATGTAATTGAAGTTTACAGTTTTCTGTCCAAATACTAAATTTCTATTTCAGGGAAGAAGTGATATATCTCCTATGTCGTATTTTTGTAGAAAAATTGTATTTTATGTTGTTGATGTTAGTTTCAGAGGTCATTTCATAGTTTACACATTCTGGAATGACTATAATTACTCTAGAATTCCAAACAGAAAAATAAGGTGTTTGTTGACTTTGAATACAATAACTTTTTATATACTTTTTTAATATTGAGAAGAATGGTCATGTTAACTCTTCTTACATTATAAAAGGCCTTTGAGGATGAAACTGCTCTTATGAGCTTTAATAGAGTAGTTAATAGAAAATAGTTAAGAATAAAACAATGTTGCCTTAATTTAAAAAGCTGCTACTTTAGAACTTGAATAAATGCTCCTAAAGTGACCATTATTAGGGACCAGAAAATTATATTTCAAGTTACCAATGACCATTTTCTTTTTTGTACTTCAGAATATTTTGGGTCAATTATTTTGTTATAGTGAGGGGGAAAATATCTAACGCTATCTCCCCCTTTAAAAAAATGGAAACACTCAACTGAGACTTGAGGGGAATAATATGAAATTAAGATAGATCCCCAGTATTTTGAAATTCCAGAATAGCATTAAAAATTCCCATCTGTTTCTTGCATGGGATCAATACTTAATCATTTAGTACCTCAGAGTACTGATCTCGTTCAATTTAGTACTTCAATTAGTATTAAACTTCACTGAAAGGTAAACCATAACTCAAAACTGTATATTGGGTTGCATTTTCAGGTCCTAGGACATAACCTCTTAAAAATAATAGTAGTGTTGTAGGGTACTTGAAATTACTGATGTTATTATAATTACAGTCAACTTTAGAATACTAGTCCCAGTTAAAGGGGACCGTAACAGAGATAACCATTAAGTCATTTTTATTTGATTTTGAATATCAGTATTTCTGACATCCTGGGAATTTGTAGTACTTTTAACTTACCAAGTGATTGAAATTGAGATGAGCCCGATATGAAGATTTGATCCCAAAGAAGCAGGAGCTTCATTCTCTTCTTAGGCCCCAAACAAATAACGTCACCACTCAGACTAAACTGGGCAGTTTGTGGTCTTGGCCTTTTGTTGTTAAGCTTTCTGTCCTGTAATTTTTTAAATTATTTTTATATAAAAAGTATTTCCTGAAGATTGAATTAGGATGGAAGTCAGATCTGCCGTTCTCCCTTTCTTCACATCTTTCTCTTGGTCTTCGTGGATGTGATGAGTGAGGATTACTGCTGTCCTAGTGGAAGTCCATTGGAAACCTGTGTTCTCCTACCTCCCCTGACCCTCCATGATCTCAATGTTGAGATAATGGAAAATTGACTGGAAATTCAAAGCTCAAGCTAATATCTTTAGATCAATACCAGTCATTAAAATGTGCCTTTTGAAGATGTGTTCTTAATGAAATAAGTTGTTATGATGTGGTTACTGCTTTCATAAAACAGGGTTTTCAGTATTTTGAGAATTTCTATATTAATTTAAAAGATGGAAACTTAGTAAGTTGCTACTGTTTTGTACCCTAAAATTAAAATAGTGTGGAAATATTTTTAAATGGTCTGACCAGGCCAGAAAAATAGAGTTGAAATATTTAAGATATGATTAGAAGTCAGAGTACATTGGTTTTATTTTATAAATTTTCATGAACTTCATTTTTATTTAAATATTGTGTTAATATTTTCAGTGAGTATATTTATAGTGTCAAACATGGTAGACGAAAGGTAATAAAAATCACTGTCTTAAGACTAGATTTCTCCTGAAGTATGTATATTGAATATTTAGAATGTTTGTAAATACATTTATGTTTATAAATGATGACAAACCACCATTTTCTTACTGCATATATTAGTAGTACAGTTTAATACTTTATCATTCCAAAAGATATATTTAACTGGAATCTTTATAATTAGAGACATTTTCATTTTTATTTGAATATAAGCTGCCTTACTCTCCCCCAAATTTGTCAGCAGTTAGTTGAAGACTATGGAAACATGTTTTTTGCAATCTTGAAAACGATTTGATTCACAAATTTTTTTTTAATTAAAGTTTTGTACTAATGGAATTAAAACCTTATTAAAAACAGTGGTGACCAGTCCTTTGATCAGATTACATCTTAAATCCTTTTACAGATATATGAAGAGACAGGCAGCATCTTATGTTTTATAGTCTGCCTTCTTTCCCAAAGTTGCTTGGGCAGCTGTACAGATAGTGGCAGAGATCTTCAGTGTGGCTCTGTTTCCAGGCCTCTCTTATGGTGAGTTTGGAGCCATGTAACCGAGTTCTGGCCAGTAAGATGTGGTGATGAGGGATATATGTGGCTTCCAGACCTGGCAGTAAAACTCACTGTGGCACAACCAGTGATCACCGTTGACCACTCTCTTGTCTTCCCATTTGGCTGTAAACAAAGAATTTGCAAAGTGGAAGCAGCCAGGGCATGTGAGTCACTGCTTGGAAACCTACCAGGAGAGCGTGCTGACTGCATTGGACTGTGACATGAGCAAGAAATAGTGCTTGTGTTTAGTCACTAAAATTTTGCATTTATATGTTAAAACTTACCATAGTCTGTCCTATCCTGGGCATTAACGGTGTAAATAGAAAAAAAAATCATTTTAAAATAAAAAACCAATTATAGAAGGCTGAATGGCAGCAGCAGTGAGTATTTAATCTCAAATCCCCATAGAACAACTAGGATAGCAAAAGAAAAATCACAGTGACACCATCTTCACTAAAATTAGATGATAGAATATCCCTATGGATCCCAGAAATGAGCAGTTTGGGCTAAATCCATCAATAGCAAAAGGATCACATGGGAACAGCTTTGGAGGAGTGAACGGAGGGAAAGTGAGGGGGGCCTGTGATGGTACAAAGAGCCCAGAATCTGCTGACATGTCGTCAGCCCCAAAAGGAGGCGCCCCCAGTCATCGTGGCAGTCTCAACTGGTGCATCCAAAACCACAATCAAAATTGGGAGAGGGCTGTCCAGCATTCAGCCGGAAGCTGTAAAGGGAGCCTGCAGGAAGGTATGAGGGTGCCAGGGCGACCTGGTCTTCAGGGTTCCCGGAAGTAGCTGGTGAGAGCACATAGACCTGCCCTGAGAGAAGCTACTGGATATAGAATAGACATTGACGAGGGAAGGACCCTGGGGATAAAGGAGACAAGGTTCTGATACAGATAGAAGAGGGGACCAGATGAGACAATTCAGAAAGTACTAAGAAGGTTCATAAAAAACCATGTCATCTGGGAATTCCCTGGCAGTCCAGTGGTTAGGACTCAGCACCTGCACTGCTGGGCCCAGGTTCCATCCCTGGTCCAGGAACTAAGATACTGCAGGCCAAGCGGCACGGTCGAATAAATAAGTAAGAATAAAATATCAGTTATTACAAAAAGAATAATAAAAATAAAAGTTATCTTAAAAAAAAATGTTATCTAATACTCTGTAGTAACTACAGAAGAGAGAACCCTAGAACTACAAAACCAGGAAACTCCAGGCCTACCTCACCACCTATCCAGGAATCTTCTGAAAATATAGGAGGAAAGTATGAAAAAGTCCATCTCACTTAAACATGACCACATCATACAATATGCTTTAAGAAAACAGGATAACAGTGTGTATCACATACCCACAGGAAATGAAGATATCCTAGAAACTTTTACAAAGCAGAAGAAAACAGTAATATTTGTTAAAATGCTGAAGAAATTCAAGAAATGATAGAACCTGAGAAAGAACAATATAACATCAAAATCAGGAAAGCTCAAAAATTAGATGGACAAGCAACAGGAGGAAATAAAATGAGAGCTGACAGAGCTCAGAGGAAATATTGGAGTTAACAGTAGGTTTCAGAAATAAACTAGAAGGAACCCAAGGGCAAATAGACAACATCCACAGGAACTCTACAGCAAACATCATACTTAGTGCTGGAAAATCTAAAGCTTTCTATATTTGTTTTCTGTTGCTGCTGTAATAAATTATCACAAACGTTAGTGTTTTAAACAACACAAATTCATTATCTGACAGTTCTGCAGGTTAGAAGCCTGACACAGGTGTCACTGGACTAAAATCAGGGTGTCAGCAGGGCTGTGTTTCTTTCTGGAGGCTCTAGGGGGGAATCTGTTCCCTTGTCCTTTCTAGTATCAAGGAGCCTCACACATCCCTTGGCTTGTAGCCCTCTCCCTCCATCTCCAAAGCCAGCAACAGCGGGCTGAATACTTTTCTCATCACATCATTCTGTCATTGACCCTTCTGCCTCCTTCTTGCACTTTTAAGGACACTTGTTATTACACTGGGCCCACCCAGGTAATCTAGAATAATCTCCCTATGTTAAGGCCTGCTTATACGTAACCTTAATTCCATCTTCAACTTTAATTCCCCTTTGCCATTTAATATATTCAAAAATTCTGGAGATTAGGACATGGACATCTTTGGGGGCCAGTATTCTGCCTCTGCACTTTCTCTCTGAGATCAGTAATGTGACAAGGGGGCCTGCTTTCACAATTCATATTCAGTATTGTACTGGAGAGCATAACCAGTGCAGTAAAGGCAGGGAAGAGGTGAAAGGAATGAGGTTCAGAAAGAAAGAAAGAAAATTGTCATTATTTATAGATGACATAATTATGCATGTAGAAAATTAAAAAGAATCTACCAATAGCTATTAGAATTGATAAGTGAATTTTGCAAGGTTTATATACCAGCAACATTAGTCAGAAAAAGAAAATTTTAAAAGATACCATTTATAGCAGCAGCGAAACACATCAGATTTCTAGGGATAAGTCCAACCAAAGATGTGTAAGCTCTCTATACCAACTATAAAAAGAGTATTGAGAATAATTCAAGATTTAAATAAATGGAGGGCAATACCATGCTTATGTATCAATAATGTTAGGATGTTGATGCTCCCAAGTTTGTTTATAGTTTCAACACGATCAAATCCCATCAGGATTTTTTAAAAAATTGACAAGAGAGTCCACCTGCCGATGCAGGGGACACGGGTTCGTGCCCCGGTCCGGAAAGATCCCACATGCCACGGAGTGTCTGGGCCCGTGAGCCATGGCCGCTGAGCCTGTGCGTCCGGAGCCTGTGGGCCGCAACGGGAGAGGCCACAACAGTGAGAGGCCCGCGTACCGCAAAAAAAAAAAAAAACAAAATTGACAAGCTAATTCTAAAATGTATATGGAAATGTTCTGGCCAACCTATGAGACAAGAGCAAAAGTTGGAGGACTTATACGCTACCTGGTCTCAGAACTTATAAAGCTACAGCAATCAAAACAGTGGTAATTGGGGTAAAGATAGACATAAGATCAAGGACACAGAAAAGAGAATCCAGAAATAAACCCTACATACATGGTAAACTGATTTTCAACAAAGGTGCCAAGGTATTTCAATAGAAAGGGAAGTCTTTTCAACAAATGATACTGTAATACACACACACACAGTGAACTTTCACTTTCACCCCATACAGAGGCCTAAGTATGAGAGCTAAAACTTATAGAAGAAAACAGGAGAAAATCTTAGTGACCTTGTTCTTACAGAGATTTCTTAGAGCACAAATGGCACAAACCATTAAAGAAAAAATTGATAAATTGGTCTTCATCAAAACTAAAAACTTTTGCTCTTCAAAAGACACTTCAGAAAATAAAATTTCTAGTCACAAACTGGGAGAAAATATTTGACAAATATATCTGATAAAGAATTCCAGAATATATAAAGAGATTGCACAACTCAAGAATAAGAAGTAAAATAACCCATTTAAGAAATGAACATAGGGGCAGGACAGGAATAAAGATGCAGACGTAGAGAATGGACTTGAAGACATGGGGAGGGGGAAAGGTAAGCTTGGACGAAGCGAGAGAGAGAGAGAGAGAGAGAGAGAGAGAGAGAGACATGGACATATATACACTAACAAATGTAAAATAGATAGCTAGTGGGAAGCAGCCGCATAGCACAGGGAGGTCAGCTCAGTGCTTTGTGTCCACCTAGTGGGGTGGGATAGGGAGGGTGGGAGGGAGACACAAAAGGGAGGAGATATGGGGATGTATGTATAGCTGATTCACTTTGTTATAAAGCAGCAACTAACACAACACTCTAATTATACTCCAATAAAGATATTTAAAAAAAAGAACAAAATATTTTATGGACACTTCACAAAATAAGATAAATGAATGGCCAATAAGCACATCAAAGTATGCTCAACATTACCACTAGGGAAATGCAAATAAAACCCACAATGAGTAGAGTTAAACTTACACCTATCGCACACCCAGCCATTCCTTTTCTTTTACCCACCCAAGAGAAATGAAAGCAAACGGCTACATAGAAATGTTCACAGCAACCTTTTTTGTAATACCCTAAATTGGGCACAACCCAAGTTCACCAACAAGTGCATGGATAAGCAAAAAATACATCCATACAATGAAAAGGAAAAGACTATGTGCTAGGCTTCCCTGGTGGTGCAAGTGGTTGAGAGTCCGCCTGCCGATGCAGAGGACACGGGTTCGTGCCCCGGTCTGGGAAGATCCCACATGCCACGGAGCGGCTGGGCCCGTGAGCCATGGCCACTGAGCCTGCGCGTCCGGAGCCTGTGCTCCGCAACGGGAGAGGCCACAGCAGTGAGAGGCCAGCGTACCGCAAAAAAAAAAAAAAGTCTGTGTGCTGATAAACCCAACAACAGGGATGAATCTCAAAACGATTATGCTAACTGAAAGAAGCCAAACACAAAGGGAATGTACCATGGGGTTCCTTTTATATAAAATTTTCTAAAATAAAAACTAATCCATTGTTAAAACAGTCCAGTGATTGCTTGGGGACTGAGGTGGATTATTGGGGGGGGGTTAACTAGGGTGGCATTGTAAACAATGCTTTGCATGGGGGTCTGAGGAAATTTCAAGGGATGATGGAAATACTTTGTGTCTTGAGTGTGGTTCTGATTGCACAGGTGAGTACATTTATCAAAGATCATCAAATTGCACAGCTCATTGTATGTAAAGTATTCTGCATGAAACAATAAGCAATGAATTACCACTTCAAACCTAGCAGATTCGGGCAAAAGTAAAAGCCTGACAGTTGGTAGAATCATTTTTGAGAGCAGTCTCTAGTAAAATTGAAGATGCAAGTACCTGGTAGTGTGTGCATTCAAGGAAACACATACAAGATTGGCCAATGCTGTAGTGTTTATAGTACTGAAAAATTGAAAACAACCTGAATATTAGCAGGAAATGGATAAATTGTGGTATACCCATGCAATAGAAGACCACAGAGCACTAAAAATCAACTGTAGCCACATGTATTGAAATGTACACATAAACTTGAAAACGATGTTGAAGGAAAACAACACTAAGTTGCAAAAGTATTTACACATTTATGTAAATACAAAACAGTACTACGGTACTTTTTTATAGTTGCTTTTTGACATATGCATACATGTAAGTATATTAAAAAGTGGACAGGAATGTCCTTCTCCAGCTTCAGAATAGGAGGTAAGGAGGTTATAGAAGCAGATTTAAAGGTTACCAAGTACACTTTAAGTATAAAATTTTATCTCTTTAAAAAGTATCTGAAGCAAATATGACCAGATGGCCACATTTGTTAAAATCTGGGTGGTAGGTGAGTTGTTATGTTATTCTCTGTTATTTTCCGTATGCTTCAATTATTTCATTTTTTAAAATAAGCTTTTATACGGGAGCACATCTATGTGAATACTTTGTCTGTCACCTTTCTTAATTTGCTATGGCTGTCATGAAAAAATATCACAGAGTGGCTTTAAACAATGGAAATATATTTTGTCACAGTTGTGAAGGCTGAGAGTCCAAGATCAAGATGCCAGCAGGGTTTTCTGGTGAGGACTTTCTCCTGGCTTACAAATCGCTGCCTTATTGTGTCCTCACGTGGCCTTTTCTTATTGCACTCACATCCTGAGGACACGGTTCTATTGAATTAGGGCCCACCTCATTTAACTGTAATTACCTCTTTAAAGGCTGTATCTCCAAATATAGTCACATGGGGGCTAGAGCTTCAGCATATGAATTTTGGGGAGGGGACACAATGCAGTCCACAGCACTACCCAAACTAAAAAACTATTAGGCACCTCCATCTGCATTAGGCTCTCTGATTGCGGCCAGGCTCAGCCTCAACCTTGGCCACTGCTGCAGTCCCAGCCACCTCCTTAGTCATATCCTCAGTGGAACACTGAAATAATAAGAACACCCATCTGTAAATATTTTCTGAAGTGAAGTCTGAGAGGCTTTCTTCTTAATAATGTGTAGGACTTTTCAACCTGGATTTGTAATAATTATTTTTACAACTGAAATAAACGTCATGCTTACTGCCTCGCTCCTGGTTCTGTTCTGCATAGTTGTGAACCAGAACAGCTCCGTTTCTCAATCATGGCAGATACATGAATTTGCTTTAGCTTTTCTCATTTGTTAAAATCCCAACACCTGTATGGACAACAGTTTGTATGATAGAAGTCACTCACTGAATTCAACAAACATTTATGGGTACTCACTGTATGCCAGGTTCTCCAAAAGGCAGTAGGAAGACAGAAATCAGTAAAATACAGTTTCAGCTCTTGGATTCACTCTTCAGATACTGCTCAAAGCAGAAGGAAAACCGGAAAATGGTGGTAGGTCTAAAATGAAGTATTTTTGAGGGAATAATGTCTTAATCTTTGATCGTGTGTGCACATCTCTACCTTTGCCTCTTAGACTGTAAATTATTTGCCTACAGGGGAGGGAAATGAAATGCTTTGTAAACAAAATGCTTCACTGGCTTTGACCTGAGCTGTCAACATTTTTCTTATTTATTAATAGAAGCATATTTTCAATGTCTAGGCTTGTCTTGTGGAGAGCATGGCTTTCATTCAACATCTCAATATATTTAATCCATTCTTTGGAGGTAAGGGAGTAGATAGTCCTCAAAGATGGCTGTCATCACTTCCTTCCCTCTTTGCAAGCATGTACTTTTCCACCCATGAGGAAGTGGAATCTACCTCTCCCCCATTTCTATCTGGGCTGGGCTTGCAACTTGCTTTAATCATCAGAATGTAACAAAAGTGCAACTATGCCAGTTTGGGCTTAGTCTTTAAGAAGCCTGGCAGCCTCCACTCTCCCTGGAAAATCAGCTGCCATGTAAGAAGTCAAATGGGACTTCCCTGGCGGTCCAGTGGTTAAGCCTCCATGCTTCCACTGCAAGGGGCATGGGTTTGATCCCTGGCCAGGGAGCTAAGATCCCGCACACCATGTGGCACGGCCAGTAAAAAAAAAAGTCCAACTACCCAGAGTCCGCCATGCTGTGAGGAAACCCAAGCTAGTCATGTAGAAAGACTACAATGAAAGAGAGGAGAATAAGACCATTCTACTTACCATAACATCATCTCTCCTAAATTAACAAAAAATTCCTGTTATCTGTTATATAGACCGTATTCATATATCTTTAATTATTCACCAAATATATATTTTATAGCTAGGTTTCTTTGAATCGAGATCCAATCAAGTTGTATACATTGCATCTGTTGTTCTAGCTTTTAATCTAAAACAGTTCCTTCACTTTCCCCATGACATTAACTTTTGGGATATTCCCCATACTGGATCTGTCTCATTATTTCCTCTTAGTGTTCAACTTGATTCTCTATCCCCTGTATTTCCTATAAATTGGAAATGAGATCTAAAAGCTTGAATAGGTTCAGGTTAAACATTTTTGGCAAGAATATTTCACAAACGATTCTGTGTACTTCATATTGCATTTAGATCAGGAGTTAGAAAAGAGATTTAATTTTTATCAACGAATTCATCATGTTAGGAGAGGAAATCCCAAAAAAGCCAGAGAGCTGTGGCAGCAGGAGCTCTTTTAACAAATCAAAACATATTCTTGTGTATGGAGTGTGGTTAGATTTCCTCCTACCCCCATTTCTTTGAAAACTTAATTCTTGTCCCATCTTTTTTTGTCAATGAGTTTTTCTTATTTAGCTCTCTTTTTTGATGATGATAATGATGATGATGATGAGTTGGTTTCCATCAAGCAAGTCTACTAATCTGTCATAATATCAAAAAAATATTGTCATGAATGGTAGTAATTAAGCATAAAATCTGAGGAACAAAATACATAACTTGGAACAAAGTCGTGTATGACTTCTGAGAGTTTTTATTCATTGCCGTGAGCTATCTTGCTTTTACTCAGTGTTTCTCATCTGAAGATCCCTAAATGTTAAGTGGGCCCATGGATTGAACTGTGAAAGTATATAACGAAAATACATTTATCTAACAAAGTGCATTATTAATCAGCATCATCTTATTCAGTGAATTTTAACCTGCTTCAGATTCCATGTAAAGAGTTCTCTGAGAAAACAAATCCTTAAGCTTTGAAGTTTTTATTCTAAAGCCAAATAATACAATAGATTTAACTTTTGTCTTTTTGAAATACTGCAAACTTACTTATGTTCTAATATTGCGTATCTTCAATAAGTAGAAGATAGGCCACAATTCCCTTTTGGCTGAGTCTGAGATTGGAATAGACCTGTATTTAAGTCCTGGCTCTGCTCATGAGCTCCATGCCCCTGGGCAGATCTTACAATCTCCCAGACCAGCTTTCTCTCCACCTGTGAAATACACGAGCTAATGCTAACTTCAAAGTTTTGTAACAAAGATGACATATAATGTCATTTCACGTATTTTGTGAAAAGTGTGGTACAAATTCTGTTATGGATTCAGTTTTTACCGGAGCAGCTGTCTGTGTGTGTTAGTGGTACTTTTGGATTTTGGGTTTTAGATGATGAAATAAAGCATACATCTGTGTTTATGGGTTTGGATTATTGCATAAAGTTTTAGATTGGATATCATCTTTCCTGGAGCATGGTGACAGATTTGGAACCAAAGCCTATTTTAAAGTTTTCTGTTGTGTGACACCCGGGGTTGATCTGGGGTTGAGAGGAAAAGGCACCTGAGGTCACTGGGTAATAGTGAGAGATTTGTCCGAACCTGACTCCCTGAGAAACTAAGCGACATTTCAAAAAGGTATTTGTGCAGAATCCTGACATCTGGTTCCAGCTGGTGAAATGCTAATCTGGCAGCCAGTGGCTGGTACCTCTGCAGGTCGCCTTGTGGGTTTTTTAAGACCTGAAAATGGAAAGCGTGTGATATCAAAAAGAAGCAGCTAATCTACTCTGTATGCAAAGAGATGTGTTTATTTTTCCTTTGACTCCAGGAACCCTGGCTGCTCCTTACCTCTGGTTACACAACTCCCACCTGACTGTTAAGACTTCTGAAACTATTGAAGCTTTCAGAAACAGTAGAAAAATCAGGTAGCCTTGCCTTTCCCAGGAGTCAGAAAGTTGTGTAAACATTTAGGGCTGATCCCCCGGCTGCCGGAACTGGTTTAACCAGGTTCAGCGATGCTTGTGCCCAAACGCCTGTCAGGACTGCCTTTAATCTCAGTGTGGCTTTGGGAACAATCCGGAAAACTACCCTTCAAGTGTTTGTTTTAAATTGCAGCACTTACAGGTAACTGTATTTCAACCAAGGCACCGGTTTAGACCAAGGTCGCCACTGCCCTGGCATAGTTTCTAAGCAATGTAACATTCAGCTACGCTTACTCTCCATGCTGTAGATGAGGAATTGGATATGCTTAATTCCCTGAATCTCTCGCTTAAATGCTGCTCAATTACTGGGACAACATCCCCCTTAATATGTTTTGAGGGCAAATATTACTATCTTTATTTTAAAGTTTCGAAAGTCTGTGGCTCAGAGAGGGCAAGTTGTCATTGCTGACGTGGAAATTTGATATAATCTATAAAGGAATGCAGTAGAAAAAGCCTTTGAACGAAGAGACGGAAAGGTAGCAGAATATGCCACTTTGGTTTAAGGATGATTTGGAGCTGAAGGCAATTGAGAATCAGCAGATACAAGAAAAGCTCTTTGCCTTCCCCTTATTTGCCTAAATGCAGAACATAATTTGTAAAGATGCCCTCCTCCCCGCCACCTCCCCTCTCTATCAAGAAGAACAGAAATAAATCACCATAGACAATTCTAGACCCTTATTTACCATTAGTTTCCCCATCTCCTCGCCTTCCCACAATTTGCCACCTGTAGGAGCTCAAAGTCCTTCTCATGTCATGTCTCTAAAAATATACTGTTCTTTTGTCAAGATGCTGTGTAAGCCTAGGTTCTAACGACCTCTTTGAGATACACACCTCTAAGTGCTCCCATGTGTATGCTTGACACACGTGTTTATAAACGTCTGCTTGTTTTTTCTCTTATTAATCTGTTTTTTTGTTAGTTTAATTTGTAGGGCCTCAGCCAGAGAACCCAAGATGGGTAGAGGAAAGAGATTGTTTTTCCTTCCCTACAAGATCAACTAGATTCTAGTGGAGGTTCTATTCATACTTTGGGGAGATTATTTGAGTTTCCCCTGTATGTATGTGTATGTGTATGTGTATATGTATGTGTGTGGGTGTGTTTACTTATTTAGTCAACTGTGCTACCACTTATAAAGTTCTTACTTTGCCATGTACTGTGTTTTTCATGCTGTGTAATCCTCTTTTTTTCTCCTCCAGATTTGCTCCCCACTTTCCCCTCCTGCTCTATGCTCTGGGAGGCTGACCTTTATGGACGCCATCAAAAGGCACTTCCACATCTCATCTCTGGCTGTTGTTTTTTTTTTTCCAGTAGGAGACACTGACAGATGAAAGATCTGAGGGCCAAAGGAGGAGACTGAGGCTGGGTATTTATCCCCCCAGCTTCTTCCCTGTGGGCCTGTCATGGTTGGCTGAGGCCCTCTGCTGAAGGCCATCGCTCTGTAGGGCTGTTCCTTCCGTATAATTATTCTCTTTGGGTTTCAAGTAACTTCCTTGGCCCTGTAGACCTGGGGTGGAAATAACTTCCTGCTAGTAATAGCCCTAAGGGAATGCACTTTCCCTGGGTAGTTTAACTTAACCCTGCCCCCAGCCTGGTAAACAGCCCCCTTATGAAGCTTCCTTCAATTACCCCACGTGAATGTGCCGTCTGTTCCCTGCCAGGATCCTGAATGTCACACATGTGTGTTCATTTCATTCTTTCCGCAACCCAGAAGCCACGTGTATTATTACACATAGTACACCTGAGAAAGGCTCAGAGATGTGAAACAACTTACCTGAAGTGACATAATCTGTGAAGGGTAGAGCAGGATTCAAAGTGGGGGCGTGTATGGCTCAGCTACCCCCCTCATCAGGCTGAGCTGTACTGGATTACCTCTGTGGTCCCAACCTTTTCCCCTTGTCCTCTTCTCGTAAAAAATACTTTGCCGACCCTCTTGACCCTCTTAAAATGAAATTCATAGATAATTTAATCTAACTAAACACCTAATTTCAAATAAAATACACAAAATATTTTAAATTTATGTATTTATCTTTGGTGGTGTTGGGTCTTTGTTGATGCATGCAGGCTTCCTCTAGTTGCGGTGTGCAGGCTTCTCACTGTGGTGGCTTCTCTTGTTGTGGAGCATGGGCTCTAGGCGCACAGGCTTCAGGAGTTGTGGCTCATGGGCTCTGGAGCGCAGGCTCAGCAGTTGTGGCACACAGGCCCAGCTACTCTGCGGCATGTGGCATCCTCCTGGACCAGGGCTCGAACCCATGTCCCCTGCATTGGCAGGCGGATTCTTAACCACTGCACCACCAGGGAAGCCCACAAAATATTTTAAAATAAAAGGATGGTTACTTACAATAAAATATGTGTTCCACATGTAAATGCTCAGCGTGACCACACTGTTACGTTATAGTGAAATTGTCAGGTGCACATACTTTCTTATAATGAATACACTTAGATTCAAGATAAGTAAGACAAAACTGAATTTTTCTTTATGTATGACATTTTGAAATCAGAGCTAAATTGGGATATTTGTGTAAAATCATTGAGGTGGATTAGATTTTGCTCAAAAATATCCACTCTGCCCTCCACCTCCACGGGGAGAGTGTACTTTTACTTTTCCACCCCTTGATTTTGGGCTTGCCAGTGTGGCCTGCTTTGGCCGAGTGGGAGAGTCAGGCAAGACTGAAATAAGGCGTGAAATGTGCTGTGCAGTGAGACTTGCCCTCTTGTGCCTCTGCCATTATCATGAGAAGAACTGCTCCCAGGTGTCTGCTGCCCCTCCAGCCCGGGCCCACGATGAGACACGGTGAGCAGACCTGAGCCCAACCCAAGCTGGGAGCAGGCTCAGCTGACCAAGTGTGAAGCAGGACCACTCCGCTGAGCCCAGCCACATCAGCCAACCCCCAGCTAACCCACAGATGTATGCGAGAGAATGACTTGTTTTAAGCCACTATGTTTTAGAATAGCTTATTATACAGAAATTGCTGACAGACAAGCAATGAAGGTAACAGCTTTAAAGGCAGATACAGATGGGGTGTACTGGGAATTCGGATTACATGAGCCATGTTGTTGTTGATCATGTGAGTTTTCCACAGTGGTGAAGAATTTTTTTTTTCTGGACAAAGCAAAGTATAATTGCCCCCTGATATACACAGTTGTTGCATTCCTGGCATATTCAGATATATTAAAACTGTAAGAAACTACTTTGTGTTTGTGTAAATTAAAGTTGGAGTGTAGGTGAAAATAACTATAAACAGGTTACTCACCTACATAAGTGTCTTTCCAGACTCTAGAGGAAGTTGTGCAGGATTGAGAGTAGTTAGTTCTGCATGGCACAGGACTGTCCTAACCATTACAGATCTTTTAGCACAGCCCCTACCCTCCACATTCCAGTAGCGTCCCCCAATCACTGTCACAACCAAAAACACCTCCTGGCATTTCTAAAATGTGCCCCCTAGGAGGTGGCACAGCCCTTGTTGGAATCACTAGATGAGATGACACAATGGTTCCTTCCAACTCAAACATCCTCAGATTTTTAAAGTCTGATTTTAGTTGTCATTTAATCAGTAATATGTATTAAAATTCTCTTATGCGCTAGCACTGTGGATATAAGGATAATATATGATCATTGCTCTCAAAGGGCTTACAGGGTAAAGGGTGGCACAAGCCAGCAATCAGGCAATTAATAATGTAGAGTGATCATCAATACTATTGATGTACATTCAGGATGCTACAGGAGGACATAAGAGGAGCATCTAACCTAATCTTGGGGCTCAGGGAAGGCTCTCCCAGAGGAGGTGATGTCTAAGCAATCATGAGAGCGGACCAGGTGTTAACCAAGCAAACAGGAATAAGAGGTGAACAGATGAAGAGCAGGCAGCATGCTCTTTCCCTGAAGCAAGGACTAGGGTGGCCTATCTGCTGCAGAGGTTGCTGAAGGAGCATATGAGCCTTGGAGTTGGAGGGATCATGGTTCAAATCCTGCCTCATCTCTAACCCTGAGCCATTATAATAACTCCTCACTACGTTCCAGGCACTTTGGTAAGTGCACTACATGAATTAGCTCGTTTTATCCTCCCAACAGTACCTCATCCCTCTGTATACAGAATGAGAAACTGAGGCACAGAAAGGTTAAGTAACTTGCCTAACCTAGCAAGTGGTGGAGTGGAATTAGAACCAAGACCAACTGACTCCAGAGCCAACTTTCCTCACGGTTGCCCTACACAGCCCAGCCTCCGATCCTGTTTCCTCATCTGTAAAGTGTACCTAATAGTATAGCTCCTGCGAGTTGATATATAAATGAAACATTTATATATTTAAGCACCAGACATGGTGGTAGAATATTTTTTTTTAAATAGCTATTCAGATTGTAATCCTTCCATTTTCAAAGGAGGAGCATTATAATCTGGAGAGCGTATAGTACATGATTTTAGTTACAAATAACATTTTTGAAACCTGAAGTGCCATTACAAAAAAAACCCCCTATTTTAACATTAAGTTTGATTATGTATCAGGGAAAACACAATAAACAAGTGGCTTAAACAGACAAGAATTTATTGTCACCTAAAAGGAGTTGAGTTTGATAGTCCAGTTTCTCCTATTTGGACCTCAGGGTCCAAAAATGACTGCTGGAGCTTCCATCACTGTATCTGCATTCCACCAGCAGGGAGGAGTAGGGGGAAAAAATAAGGAGATAAACCTCCCAGTTGAGTTGGTTCCCTTAAGAAGGACTCCTACTTAGTCTGGGCTTGGGACTGACAGATGGCAGGGTACAATAGCCCCCATCCCCCGCCAAAGCAGGAAACTCCACGGTGCCGTCATGCACCATAGCTCCCTGTGCATCAGGCTGAGGCTGGACTCTGCCTCACTTCTACCCCTGCCTTCTCCTGCTTCTCTCACTTCCTTACAGGTTTCTCCTTCAAAAAGTCACTTGCACAAGAATCTCCATCCTGGGCTCTGCTTCTAGGAACCCCACAGTATGCTCTTTTTCAGCCAAATTCTGCCTCTCATAATTTCACCCAGGTTCTACCGTGCTGAGTAATCCAGAATGAATGGAATTCTCTTCCATAGAGTAGCACCTTTATAGGTTGGAACATAGCTGTAAAAGAGGAATGTAATAATATGTACATATCATTTGGCTGTTGACAAAGAGCTCTTGTGTTCATTTTCTCATGTACTCAAACACTCCCTCTCCTTGACGGTAGATAGTACTATTTTTTTTTTTTAATTCATTTTTGGCTGCGTTGGGTCTTCGTTGCTGCGCGCCAGCTTTCTCTAGTTGTGGCGAATGGGGGCTACTCTTCATTGTGGTGGGCAGGCCTCTTATTGCGGCGCACGGGCTTTAGGCACGCCGGCTTCAGTAGTTGTGGTGCACGGGCTTGGTTACTCTGCGGCATGTGGGATCTTCCTGGACCAGGGCTCAAACCTGTGTCCCCTGCACTGGCAGGCAGATTCTTAACCACTGCACCACCAGGGAAGCCCAACAGTGCTATTTTTACAGACGAGGAACCTGAAGCTTAGATAGTGACTTCTCCAGGGTCACCTGGAAAGTAAACGGTGGGGCTCTGAGCGAGAAGGTCTCAAGACCAAGCCTCAGACAAGGTGCGTTAGTTTCCTAGGGCTGCTGTGACACAGTGCCACAAGCCAGGTGACTTCAAACAACAGAAATGTCTTCTCCTACAGCTCTGGAGGCTGGATGTCCAAAATCAAGGGGTCAGCAGGGCCATGTTCCCTCCAAAGTCTCTAGGGGAGGAGGAGGCTTTCTTGCTTCTTCCTAGATTCTAGTGGCCCCAGGCATTCCTTGGCTTGTGCCAGCATAACCCCAATCTCTGTCCACCTCTGTCCTCGCGTGGCCTTCTTCTCTATGTCCTCTCCCCTTCTTATAAGGACATTCTCGTTGGATTTAGGGCTCACCCTAATCCAGTATGACCTCATCTTTATCATTAACTAATTACATCTGCAAAGACCCTATTTCCAAATAAGGTCACATTCAAGGTTCTGACTGGACATGGCTCTTTGGGGGACACTATTCAGCCCACTACCCATAGGATTTTAACTTTCAGAAGATTTATTTATCTCCAGGTTTCATTTGTATGTGTAGGCAAGGAACGGTCACTTTCACGCACATAAATGCATGCTCTTTTTTGCACCTTGCTCCTGCCTTTCTCACTAGAGGGACATATGCAGGCAGGAAGAAACGTGGAGGGCCAGTCCCTTCAGCGCACTGATGGTATGCCTGCCGGGGTCCATGTCCTCTGGTCTGCATTGGCTTCTAAAAGGCCTCCTCCATAAGGACTGCTGTCTGTCGTGTCCTGGGATGCACGCCAAGCCCGGCACATCAGAAATGACCAGTGAATCTCAGTAGCTTATTGAAAGGTGTACTTACTTTCGGGGTGTTTGGTCCAGCAGGGTTGTTGCTGTTTTTCAAAGATGTGTGGAAGGCTACACAAAGCCCCTCTGTGTCCAAGTCCTTCCCCAAGCAAGTTGTTAACAGTTAAGGCTTTTCAGAGGTGGGGAGAGGTCTGCTCTCAGAATTTAAAGCAGAGATCAGAAGTCAAGGGCATAATGAGTGTCTTAGTCAGTGCAGGCTGCTATGACAAGATTCTGTAGACTGGGTGTATTAAATATCAGACATTTATTTCTCACAGTGCTGGAGGCTGAGAAGTCCAAGATCAAGGTGCCAGAAGATTCAGTTCCTGGTGAGGATACTGTTCCTTGCTTGTGGATGGCCCCCTTCTTACTGTGTCCTCCCTCACATGGCAGAGAGACAGAGAGAGAGAGAGAGAGAGAGGGAGAGAGAGAGAGAGAGAGAGGGAGAGGGAGAGGGAGAGGGAGAGGGAGAGCATGCACATTCTGGTGTCTCTTCTTATGAGGGCACTAATCCCATTTTGGGGGCCTACCTTCATGCCTTCCTTTAAACCTAATCATCTTCCAAAGATCCCACCTGTAATACCATCACATTGTGGGGCAGGGCTTCAACATATGAACTTTGAGGGGGACACAATTCAGTCCATAGAAGTGACCCTTTCAGCAGGGGAGTCAGGATCCAGAACAAGAGAGCAGAGACTGACATGGTAAAGTCTTTTGTAGGATTCCTTTCTTGTCACCACTGACAGTTTTCCCCTTAAAGAGAAGTAGGTCTGTGTGCTGATTTTTGGGCAGCAAGGCAAAAGGCAGCTGAGGAGACTGGGTTCCACCGCAAGGGCCAGAAGGGACAGATTGGATAGAGGGGAGCATAGCAGGCAGACTGACAGGGATCGTAGCAGGGAGAATGGAGAGCAGGGTTAGCTGGTCTTGACTGGAAAAGGGAATCCAGGCATATTAATGAACAGATATATCCATCCAATATTGTGCTGTGACCACAGAACATTAGTGGACATTCTTGGTTGTGATAGATAGAACCAACCTCATCTCAAACTGTCTTAAGTAGACAGAGGAGTTTGTGACTCATGTAACTGGAAACTTCAGGCATGGTTGGATCTAGGTGCTCACATGGTATCGTCATACATTCCTACCTCCTAGTTTTGCTTCCTCCTTATTGCCTTCTTGCTGAGGCAGGTGCTCCTTAAGTGGTGGGAAACAGTACCACCAGACACTTGGTTGTCCCAGTGAAGAGTGCTTTTGTGATAGACTGTGTCATTGGCTCCAATTTTTCACCCCTTTCTGACCTATGCCCTTTGCCATGTAACTCTGCAATGTTTGACCATATGACTTGCTTGAGCCAAAAGAATGAGGTAGAAGTGACAGTGGCAGCTCCGAGCCTAGGCCTTAAGAACCTTGTCTGTTTCTCCTAGTTCTGTTGTGCTTCTGCCATTCCCATGAAAGAAATGTGCCCAGGCTGGCCGGCTGGTTACAGCAGGAGGTTGAGAGACACATGGAGCAGAGCTGAGTTACTCTTGCCAAGGTGAACCTAGATCAGCCGGTCACTAGACACATGACAGCTCAGGTAAGGTTAGAGAGCTGAACCCCTCAGATACATGAGAAATCACTGAGATGACAACATGGATCTTACGGCTTCTTTCTCAGACGTTCCAGCAGAAGTTGGGTTTCGGGGCGTGACCTCTGCCCCAGTGGCCGAAGCTCCTCCTAGGCGAGCGGGGGCGCTCTGAGTCACGGAGGGTCATGGCGACGCTCTTTCTCAGCCTCTTTGGTTCGGACTGAGGCTTTCGGGACGGCGGCGGGAAGATGGCGGCCCCCAGGGAGCGGCTTGGAACCGTAGAGGCAGAGGGGAGCTCGGGTTGCCAGAGGAACTCGGGAGTCGAGGTGGTGGTTTCCTCCGATCCCGCCCCGCCCGCCCCGCTGTGCCCTCACGGTGGGTCCGCGTCTGGGCTGAGCCTGGCTGTCGGGAGCCAAGGGGCGTGGGTGAGCCTGAACGTGCCGTGGGCTTTTAGGGCTCTCGGATTCAGATCCCCTTCTCTCTCTCTCCCACCGAGTGTGATATCTAGAAAACGCTCCTTCCTCGGGAAGTTGTGGTTTTCCACTTACTTAAGAAACCGTCATAGAAAGTCCCCACTGTTGTGGTTTTGGCTTTACGGCTGTTACATGTTTTTTGAAGGGATGAGGCAGAGGCTAGGCAAAAAGGATATGTGTTATTGAGTAATTCCCGTTGCCAAGTACTTGAAGATTTCATTTGTTGTTTTACTGTCTTTTCCATTAAAATTAAAAAACCGTTAGGGAGCACGATAGAATGAATTCTTGCTTAACTAGACCCAGTTTTTCTTGCGGAGAGAGAGTGCGTCCAACTCTGAAAGCTCAGATTTTCACTGAAAGGATAACTGAGCGGCGGTGGCAGAGTGCTCAGTTGTTTGCACTCCGTCTTTGTTGTTGTGTCAGGACCCAGGCCGTTCACCATGTGGACTGCAACTGTACTGACAATAGCATTTTCCTTCTGGAGAGACCAGTTTTCAAAATTTATTTCTTAAGTAGTCTTTGCCTGAATGTTGTGACTTTGGGGGAAAAAATTATTAAACAGAGTAGTGCATTTAATTGTGACAAATTGTGCGTAAAACTGAAACAAATTTTATTTAAAGGCGATGAAAACTAGGAACTTGAGGTAGATGACTGTTTGACTTACTTTTTCCTATTCTGGAACTAGGACCCACTCTTCTGTTTGTAAAGGTGAACCAAGGGAAAGAAGAAACACGGAGGTTTTATGCCTGCTCAGCTTGTAGAGATAGAAAAGATTGTAATTTTTTTCAATGGGAAGATGAAAAGGTATATCAACTTTTTGGATATATATATATATATATAATTTTAAATTGTTGATGTCTGTGACATTTCATTGAGAATGTATGAGATAAATCTCTTGAGATGAAGATACCATGTTTTTTGGTTTGAGAGACTGGAGTTTATATTTACTCTGAACTTACTCTGATTACTGATGTCTTAAACTACTGTCTCAAAGTCTGAGTTCCCTTTAAGGCTTTCTGAGGTGTTAGTATTCGTTTTGCCAATATAGATTTCTCCCTAAAGAGTGCAGGTCATTACCATTCCAGGAAGTGCTTTAGAAAAACACTTTTTGGGAAGCATTTGCATTGACCATCCCTTATTCCGCTACTGGGTGACTGATGAAGGCACTTAGAGATACAGTTATGAGCTTGGAATTCTCTTGGACTCAGCTCCAGTTAAAGTTTCTGAAAGTTTTTTTTCAGGCGGACTCTCAACCACTGCGCCACCAGGGAAGCCCTGAAAGTTTTGACTAGAAAGCTTTCAGCTTTGTTAGGTTTGTTGGAAAACAGTCTGTATGCCACTCTTCTGTAGACTCGTTAAGATCACTATGTGTGAATTAATCCCTCAGTGCTTTAATATGTTGGTTATTGTTTCAAACTGCTCTAGAATTTTCCCAGGTTAATGTGTTTTGTTTTCCCGTGGAATGAATGCTTGTTTAGAGCTTAGAGTTGCTCGAATTTCTGGCCTCTTGATGGCAGAATGCGATACCAGTTTTTCTAGGATAGTAGCAAGTTTGATGGTTTATTAAGTTCATTTTGTACTCTGTTTCAGTTGTCAGGAGCCAGACTGGCTGCCCGAGAAGCTCATAACCGAAAATGTCAGCCTCCTTTATCCCGTTCGCAGTGTGTGGAAAGGTACTGATGCTGTGTCATTTTCATTTATTATCCTATTGTTTTTTTCCCTCAGTGCCTTTAAGTTTACTTTCAGTAATTAATTTCTTTTTATCGTGGTAAAATATATATATAAGATAACATTTGCCAATTCAGTGACATTAATTACATTAACAGTGTTGTGCAGCTATCACCACTGTCTGTTTCCAAACTTTTTCATCACCCCAAACAAATTCTGTCACCAGTAAGCAATAACTCCCCATTCCACCTTTCTGCCATCCCTGGTAACCTCTAATCTACTTTTTGTCTCTATGATCTGACCATTCTGGGTACCTCAGATAAGCGGAATCATCAATATTTGTCCTTTTGTGTCTGGCTTGTTTCACTTAGCGTTGTGTTTTCAAGGCTCATCCATGTTGTAGCATGTATCAGAACTTCATCCTTTTTATGGCTGAATGATATTCCTTTGTATCCATGTACCACATCTTTTTATTTTTATAAATTTATTTATTCATTTATTTTTTGGCTGCATTGGGTCTTCGTTGCTGCGTGCGGGCTTTCTCTAGTTGCGGTGCACAGGCTCTAGGCGTGGGGGCTCAGTAGTTGTGGCTTGCGGACTCTAGAGCGCAGGCTCAGTAGTTGTGGCACATGGGCTTAGTTGCTCTGTGGCATGTGGTATCTTCCAGGACCAGGGCTCGAACCTCTGTCCCCTGCATTGGCAGGCAGTTTCTTAACTACTGTGCCACCAGGGAAGTCCCTGTACCACATCTTGTTTATCCATTCATCCATCAGTGGACACTCAGATGTTTCCACCTTTTGGCTATTGTGAATAATACTCAACACATGTTGGTGTATAGGTATCTGTTTGAGCCCCTGTTTTCATTTCTTTTGCATATATACCTAGGAGTGGAATTACTGGATAATATGATAATACTATGCTTCGTTTTTTGAGGAACTGCCAACCTGTTTTCTTCAGTGGCTGCACCATTTAACATCCCCATCAGCAATGTATGAGGGTTCCAATTTTTCTATGTCCTTGCCAACACATATCATCTTCTGTTTTTTTGATTATAGCCATCCTAGCAGTTGTGAAGTGGTATGTCATTGTAGTTTTGATTTTCATTTCCCTCATTATTAATGATGTTGACCATCTTTTCATATGCTTTTTGGCCATTTGTATATTTTCTTGGAGAAATGTCTCTTCAAGTCCTTTGTCCATTTTTAATAAGGTCATTTGTCTTTTTGTAGTTGAGCTGCAGGAGTTCTTTATATGTTCTAGATATTACACTGTTATCAGATGATTTGAAAATATTTTCTCTCATTCTGTAGATTGTCTTTTCACTTTCTCAATGATGTCCTTTGATACACAAGAGTTTTTAACTTTGATGAAGTCCAGCTTTCAATTTTGTTGTTGTTGTTCTTGTGCTTTTGGTATCATAGCTGAGAATCCATTGCCAAATCCAATCTCATGAAGAGTTACTGTAATGTTCCTTTTTGAAATACTAAACCAAACAAACAAAAAAAACTTTTAAAAGCTGTCAACATCTGTTTTTAAAAATCTTCATTTTTAAAAATTATTTATTTATTTATTTAATTTATTTTTTTTGCGGTATGCGGGTCTCTCACTGTCGTGGCCTCTCCCGTTGCGGAGCACAGGCTCCGGACGCGCAGGCTCAGCGGCCATGGCTCACGGGCCCAGCTGCTCCGCGGCATGTGGGATCTTCCCGGACCGCGGCACGAACCCGTGTCCCCTGCATCGGCAGGCGGACTCTCAACCACTGTGCCACCAGGGAAGCCTAGATATGGACCATTTTTAAAGTCTTTATTGAATTTGTTACAGTATTGCTTCTGTTTTATGTTTTGGTTTTTTGTCTGTGAGGCATGTGGGATCTTAGCTCCCTGACCAGGGATTGAACCTGCACCCCCTGCATTGGAAGGCGAAGTCTTAACCACTGGATTGCCAGGGAAGTCCCTAAAAATCTGCATTTTTAAAATGTTTTATTGGGTGAACTGGAATTGAGTCATAGATTTAATTTTTTGGCAAACTTGTGAAAAGAATTCATCCCTCTCCTTTGTTATAGGCGTTGTGTTTTGTGTGCTGGGAGAGACTTCTTAAGAAGCCTCTGTCTGGGTTGCTGATGACAAATAGGTTTTCACTCTCATGATAACTCCTGCTGGTTACCTGGGCTGCTGTGTTTAGAAGGATTCTGAGGTCATAACTAGGCTAAGTGTAAAGGAATATTGGGATCTGTTAAAAATGTCTTTTTGAGCTTCTTAGTAGCTTTTAAAGTCCTTTGATAGGGGAGGCTTTTCTTGAGATAACTTGATTGCCCCTTAACTGCAGTACTTAATCAGTGATTAAGTCTACTTAATTTATGGGAATTAAATCAACAACAAAAAATGTTGAAAAAGGAATTAATGTAAACTGAGCACCACTGAGCTAGGCACTATGTGAGGTGTTTTCCGTGATATATTGTTTAAATCCTGCCAAGGTGGTTTACTTAGATGAGAAAATTGAGTACTTGGAGAAGTTAAGTAACTTCATCAACTTCGTACTATTAGAATGAATGAGCAGTGACTCAAACTTATGTCTCCCAGATTCTAAAACAGTATTTTTAAGCATATAAGCAGATAGTAATTAATATATGATGTGTAGTGATTTAATTTAAGGAGATATAAGGATATAAAACAAAGAGTTATATAGAGATATATTATTATGAGATTATTATAATGAGATAGAATATCGAAGATGCAGAAAGTAGAAAAATACCACTATTGGTTTCTCCCTTTGAACCCATCACCTTGGTCATTTTGTAGTCTTCCTTCTGGCCTTTTTTCCTATGCAGAGGTTTGTTGTACAAGATGGTGGTCATAATGTGGACATAGTTTTGTACTCTGCCGTATCACTTTTAGCTGATAAGCATGTACTTCATATTATTACATAAGGATATTGGTGATGCAGTTACACTCTATAAGAAAATTTAGATGATCTTCTTTCCTTGCGTAATAAGATTTTAGTCTGGAGCTAAACCACTGTGCAAGACTTTGTACTACCAGAGTGTGGTTTTTGATACTGAAGAATTTTTGAAATTCACATTTCATGTTAGTTAGAATTTAAAAACACTGGCTGGACTATGGAATATTAAAGAATTTTCAAAAGGTTATTTCTTGGGGGCCATAATTTCATCTGTTATTTAGTGCTGATTCTTGAGAGCATGTCTTAATAAAGTCATTTTCAACATCCTAAATCATCTGTGACCCAAAACCTCAGATTTTGTTGTCCAAGCCTCCATCCATTCCATCCATCCAGTCATTTATTCATTCTTTGTTGAGGGTTCAGAAAGAACTTAAAATGCTAGTAATGGAGTTGAGATATATTTAAACATAATACAGTGCAAAAGAAGAATGTTTTGTGTTGACAGTATTCATAGAAAAGATTGAGTACTCTGGAAGGTCAGAAGCTTTACAGCTAACTCGTGCCTTAGCTGATCAATTCAGTTTAAGGATATAGTATTCGAACAGGTTTTGGAGGATTGGTAAAAGTTTTTGCTTTTGAAATGTAATATCACTGATTTCACTGGATCATTTTATAATTGGTGCTCTCATGCTTTCTTACATGCTTTCGACAAGAGTGAAAAGTTTGAAATCAGTCATTTCTCAAAATTAAAAATTTTGCCTTTTTAAAACCAAAGGCTTACTAAATTACCTCTTCTGTGTTATTAATTACTCTCTTAGGGTGTCTTCAGCTTGAGACTGGCAGATTATTCTTGTGTGTAAATGGATGTAAGGATGACGTACTGTTACTTGAGATTATAATTATTTTCTAATTTAACTTTATACAACTCATTTATGTTATCTTATTAAATAACTACTATATTTGAAAGTGTTAAAATGCATTAAAACATTATACCTATTCTATAAAGCAAACTTTTTATCTGTTACTGTGACATAGCAATAGCTTTTCATTGACTGATTTAGTTTTGAAATTATTAGAAAGGAATAATGGTAGCTATTGAGATAAATTGACCTTTCTTACTTGATTTTTATTATGGAACTGGCAGTGCTGCACAGACTTCTAGGTTCTACAGAATAGGATTTGATATTCATTTTTCTAATTTCAACCATGCTTTATATTTCATATGTGTTCAGTTGACAGATTTACATTTTGTGTCTGAGACTTGACTTTCCTTATAGTTTTTAGCTGCCTGTCATGCCCTGAAATGTGCTATTCTATTATGTAGTATGTTGACATCTTTATCGTGACTGCTGAAGTCTTAGGGAGGATATATTTTAATGCTAAAATCAGCATTAATTTATGTGCATCCCGATAGTTTTGTTTAGTTGATATTTCATTCGGTTATGTTTTTTTCAGAGCTCATTTAAACTCAGATTTTCAAGGTCTGCTATTAGGGAAATGCCATAAACATAATTTGTCTACTCCCGGAAAGTCAAATGGAACATCAAATGGAGATCAATAAAAATGACATTTCAAAATGCTAGCCTGCAATTTGTGAGTCATGCTGAGCCATGCAGCAGAATGAATTTCTTCTCCCCCCTGGGTATGTGTAGTAAGTACAAATGAGGAAGGAGCACTGAGTAATCCTTAGTTCCTGAGAGTCTCAAGTTCTTCCTACCAAACTTAAGAAAAACCCCTTCTGTCTGAATGTTACGTTTAAAGCCATACAGTTGAATGATAATGACATAATTTTGAATAGAAATATGTGCAAGATCTCAGTTGATCTTTTGTCAAGAGAAGGTTAATAAACTAGCAGTGGAAGCTTTCTGAAGGACAGTTTTGACCAGGCACAAAATACATCAGTGGAGGTTCATTTAACATTGTTCTTTTTTTCCTTCATTTAAAAATAATTAAACTTAGTGCCTTAAGATAGTCCCATGTAGTGAGTGAATTGCCACACTAGCCCCTCGCTTTGAACTTTCATCTCTTCCTGGTGATTTTGCAGCTTCTGCTGCCTTCAGTTGGCTTCACTTGGTGTGTGATAGGCAGTCCTTTTGACCATATTTGAGTAGCAGAAGCTGGCACAGCATTATCTATTTGGGGAGCTTCCTTCCTCCTTTTTCCTATAAAGCCCTTGATTGTTTTCATCATTCATTCAATGACAACTATTTACTTCTCTAATATCAAAAGTGTGCTTCTGCTCCATTTCTCTGTTTTGGACCCTGAGTGCATGTACAATAACTTTCTGTTTTGGGACTGAGTCATAGGATAATAGCAGTGACACTCCACCTACAGTCTGGCTGATGGCAGTTATAAATCATGTCTCAATATCCTAGATGCTAAAATGTGAAAATGTTTGCATCTTAGAAGTGATTGGATTTTGCTTTGTGATCCAATCTGACAGGCTTTCTTTTTTTTTTTAATTAATTAATTTATTTGTTTTATTTTTGGCTGCGTTGGGTCTTTGTTGCTGTGCGTGGGCTTTTCTCTAATTGCGGCGAGCAGGGGCTACTGCTGCTACCTCGTTGAGGTGAGTGGGCTTCTCATTGCGGTGGCTTCTCTCATTGTGGAGCGCGGGCTCTAGGTGTGTGGGCTTCAGTAGTTGTGGCACGCGGGCTCAGTAGTTGTGGCTCACGGGCTTAGTTGCTCCGCGGCATGTGGGGTCTTCCCGGACCAGGGCTCAAATCTATGTCCCCTGCATTGGCAGGTGGATTCCTAACCACTGTGCCACCAGGGAAGCCCCCAGGCTTTCTTTTAATGGGTGGGTTTAGCCTGTTTTTATAGCGGATATGACAGATATGCTTGGTCTTAGTTTTATTATTTTTATACTTCCTGTTTTTATTGCTTCTTTTTATGCTCTTTCACTCTGTGGTCTGTGTTTGTTTTTCTTTTCTTTTCTTTTTTTTATTTTTGCGGTACACGGGCCTTTCACTGTTGGGGCCTCTCCCATTGCGGGCCACAGGTTCCAGACGCGCAGGCTCAGCGGCCATGGCTCACGGGCCCAGCCGCTCCGCGACATGTGGGATCTTCCCGGACCGGGGCACGAACCCGTGTCCCCTGCATCGGCAGGCGGACTCTCAACCACTGCGCCACCAGGGAAGCCCTGTTTTTCTTTTTTTCTTTAATTTTTTAATTTTTAATTTTTATTTATTTTTGGCTGCGCTGGGTCTTCGTTGCTGTGCGCGGGCTTTCTCTAGTTGCGGTGAGTGGGAGCTACTCTTTGTTGCGGTGCGCGGGCTTCTCGTTGCAGTGGTTTCTCTTGTTGCGGAGCACGGGCTCTAGGCGCACAGGCTTCAGTAATTGTGGCGCGCGGGGCCAGTCGTTGTGGCTTGCGGGCTTCAGAGCACAGGCTCAGTAGTTGTGGTGCACAGGCTTAGCTGCTCCGCGGCATGTGGGATCTTCCCGGCCAGGGCTCGAACCTGTGTCCCCTGCATTGGCAGGCGGATTCTTAACCACTGTGCCACCAGGGAAGCCCTGTTTTTCTTTTTTTAATGTGTGTTTCTTCTGTATTTTTGTTCTAATGGTTGCCTTTGTAACTTTTTAAACCATATATAATTCTTTTTTTTTTAGATTGCCTTCCTCCATCTAAAAATGAGAAATGATTACTTAATATGTTTCTTCTTCCTCTCTCTTTCCTTCTCTATAATTACTATCTGTTTTCTTTTTTATTAATAATTATTTTTTAAATTTATTTTTTTATTTTTGGCTGCCTTGGGTCTTTGTTGCTGCGCGCAGGCTTTTCTCTAGTTGCGGCGAGCGGGGGCTACTCTTCCTTGCGGTTCGCGGGCTTCTCATTGGGTGGCTTCTCTTGTTGCAGAGCTCAGGCTCTAGGCTCGTGGGCTTCAGTAGTTGTGGCACTCGGGCTCAATTACTAGCTGATTTTAGTTGGTTATTTCTTTTTAGGGTTAACCTTTATGCCTTTAAATATTGCTTATAGCTCTTTTACTTGGTTTTTCAGTTTTAAATTATATCTTTTGGCCGATGGCTCTAAAGTATGAGAAAATCAATACACTTTTTGATTTCCCTTTCCCTTTCTCTTCCCATACCAGTTTTATTTGGTTTTATATTATTTACATTTTGTACTCTAACTGTAATACCCATATTTTTTCTGTTTTCAGTCTGTGGTCAAATAGATTTAGTGCTGACTGATAGCCCCTTTGCTGTAGTTTCTTCACTCATCTCCTATTTGGCTGAAATTCATCCTCTAGCAGTTTTAATTTTTTTAGAAAGGCTTTTATTAATCAAAAAAATTTAAATCAAAATATCTGTGTGGCTATTGTATGATTCCATTTATATAAAAATGTATAAATCATAATAACTTCTTTCCTACACAGCTTTTTATTTTCCTCCTAGTTAATAACAATTTTGAATTTATTTGTTGTTATAGTGACTATTTGCTTAATTATTTATGTGCTTCAGAAATGATTCAACTGCAAACTCTCTGCCTGTTGTCTGAATCCTTTCAGAACATTCAAGTGTAGCATAATCTATTGGTTTCATCTTCTTGGAGGAATTTGTCCTAGAGCTTTCAGAAATGTTCCCATCTGTAATGGTTGCCCTTTCTCCTTGGCATCCAGCTGTCCAGCAGGTTCTTCATGAAGGATCCAGGTAATATAACTATATAACCTGAGTTCTTCCAAGTCCAGAAATATTTAATTCCTTTATTCTTTTTTTTTTTGAAAATTAGAAATTTGATCTCTTTATTTTTTCTTTTACATATATATTTTTTTAATTGAAGTATTGTTTAATTTACAATGTTGTGTTATTTTCTGGTGTATAGCAAAGTGATTCGGTTTTCTCTTTCTCTCTCTCTCTCTCTCTTTCTCTCTCTCTCTCTCTCTATATATATATATGTATGTGTGTGTATATATATATATATATATGTTCAGTTATATATTCTTTTTCAGATTCTTCTCCATTATAGTTTATTATAAGATATTGAATATAGTTTCCTGTGCTATACAGTAGGACTTTGTTGTTTCTGTTTTATATACAGTAGTGTGTATCTGCTAATCCCAAACTCCTAATTTATCTCTCCCCACCCACCTTTCCCTTGTGGTAACCGTAAGTTTGTTTTTTATGTCTGTGTAACTCCTTTATTCTTGAATGGCATGGTACTTAAGTATAAAATTATTTGGGTGTATGTTTTACTTGGGGACTTTGCAGGATTGCTTCATGTCCTCCAGAGCAGTACTTCTTAAATGATCTGTGTTAAAGGGTCAGTCTTTTGCTTGTTTGCTTGTTTTATGTTTTTATTTTTATTTCTAGTCCACTGGGATCAGATACTTCTGTAAATATAATAGAAATAAATAACTAGAAAATAAAATGGAAAAAAAGAGAAGACATACAAAATACAAGCCCACATTTTTTGTTATTAGATTGAACAGACCTAAAAGTACTCTGTCTAATTGGTATAAAAGTTTCTAAACATGTACTCTGGATGTCTGTCTTTGTCTCATCAGGAACTGGAAACATTTGGCGGCCAGCTCCAGTGCATGGCCCTCTTTGCAGAGCACTGTTCTAGAGTTAAGTAGGTACTGTAGATGTCTGGGGCCAGTTTGATTTTGACCACCCAGCAGTTGACTTGATCTTTTTCCTGAATGCTTAAAAGGAAGTAAATATTTTGAGATCTTGCATTTCTGAAAATACCTTTATGCGGATACTTGATTTATAACCTATACAGATGATAGAATTCTAGGTTGGGAATATCTTTCCTTCAGGGTTTGGAAGGCAGTGCTCCATTTTCTTCTGTCTTCATTATAGCTGTTGAGAAGTTGAAGTTCAACAAGTTCATTCTTGATCTCTTATGTGTGACCTGTGACTTGTTTAATCCCTCTGTCAGTTTTTTAGAATCTTTTTATTCCTAGGGATGTCACATGTCATGATGATCTATCTGATGTAAGTTTGTTTTATTTTATTTTGCTTGGTGTTAGGTAAATCCTTTCAAACTGGAAACTCATGTTCTTGAGTTCTGAGAAATTTCCCAGATTATGTCCCTATTGCCAAAGAATGAAAAACCAAGTCTCACAAGATTTTAGGGCAGAGTACAACCCAGTTCTTGCTTAGTGATCTTCTGGAATTGTCTTTGTTTTCTTTGAGTTTAACTCTTCCCTTTCCTTTAAAGCACTTCTTAATACCTTTTATTTAGGAAAATTTCAAGCATACGCAAGAGCAGAGAGAACAGTATACTAAGAACCTCCTGCACCCACACCCAGCTTCCTCAGTCATCAGTACGAGGCTAGTTTTGTTTCCCCTGTACCCTTTACCCCGACCTCCAATCTGGACATTATATAGTTCTACCTGGAAACACTTCTCTATGTATCTTAAGAGATAAGGCCTTTAAAAAAAAATGATCACGATACTATTAAAATACCTAAAACATAAACAATTTTTTAATATTACGTAGCATGCAGTTAGCATTCAGCGTTTCTCTGGTTACCTCATAAATGCCAGTTTATAATTGGTCTGTTCAAATCAGGATCCATAGAGACTTTACACATGGCAATTGGTTGATATCTTTAATCTTTTATTCATTGAAGAAACAGAGTCATTTGTCTGATAGAAATTTCCATATTCTGAATTTGGTTGATTGCATCCTATAGTGTCAGCTAACATTTATTCTATCCCCTGTATTTCTTGGAAAGTAGAGGCGTCCCCAGAATCGAGTTCAGTTTTAGGAGCAACCTCTTCTGTAAGTTGTGTGGTCTGTTTCCTTTTATATCACATCAAAAGGCAGATAATGTCTGGCTGTTCACTTAGTGTGTTATAAGATTGGTTGTGTGTTCAGGTCATATAGGTATAGGCCAGCCTATACTATCCATTATAAAGTTCTATGTCACTGTTTCGTGTAATGATTTCAGCAGTAATTGATGATCATTGCCTAGAGTTATAAGGGTTTACAAATTCCTGTCATCGCTCATGCATTTATTAGCTGCGATTCTTTAAAGAAGAACTTTGTTTCATCAGCTGTTGACTTAACCGTGTTTACAGTTCATCTGGGAAGTCAAGATAAATGTTTAATTCTTCCCCTCTTATTGTTTGTTTTCAGCCTGTTTTCAGAATAATGATTCGGTACCCCAGCAACTTACAGAGTTGACTTATCAGGGTCATTGTTCTTTTATTTTTACTATCACTATGAAAACGTGTATTTTAAAATTTTAGTTATTTTTTAGTTAATTGAAATTATTCTTTTTGGTATAGCACTTTTTGAATTTGATTTAATTTTTACAGTATGATGGAAGTTATAGGTAGGGTGCCCATATAATTTTAATCCAAACCAGAATACTTTCTGAGAGTAAAAGGGGGCACTAACTAGATGGAACTCCAGGACAGCAGATGTAAACTGGGACTGTTCTGGGCAAACAGGGGTGTATGGGCACCCTGGAGGAAAGTGGGTTGTTAGGGGGAAATTAACATTTTTTCCCCAAGTTTTTCAGCTTTACTGAAGTACAATAATTTGTGTACAATAAGTTGCATGTATCTAAAATTACAGTTTGATAAGTTTTGACATGAAACCATCTACTCATGAAACCGTCACCACAATTAAGAATATGAACATATCCAGTACCCCCCAAAGTTTCCTCCTCTACCATTGTCCTATATTCCTCCATCCCTAAAGGCCGCAGATAACCACTGATCTGCTTTGTGTCACTATAGATTAGTTTGCATTTTCTAGAATTTTATATAAAGGAATTATACAGTATATAGTAGTTTTTGCGGGGATATGTGTCTAGCTTCTTTTACTTAGCATAAATATTTTTGATGTTCATCCATGTTTAAGTGTTTGTATCATTAGTTTATTCCTTTTTATTCCTGAATAATACTGTGTTGTATGGATATATTTTCACCTGTTTGTAGACATTCAGGTTGCCTCCAGTTATTGCCTATTACAAATAAAGCTGCTACAAACATTTGTGTATAAGGGTTTGTATGGACTCATGTTTTTATTTCTCTTAGGTAAATACCTAGGAGTAGAATGGCTGGATCATATGATAAATGTGTTTAACCTTACCAAACTGTTTTCCGAAGTAGCGGCATCATTTTACATCCCCACTAGCAATTTATGAGGTTCCAGTTTCTCCCCATTCTACACACCACTTATTATTATTTTTTAAATTATAGTCATCATATTAAGTGTGATGTAGTATCACATTGTGGTTTTGATTTGCATTTCCTTTGATTGCTAATGATGTTGAACATCTTTCCATGTGCTTATTGGCTATTTGTATTTCTTCTTTGGAGAAATGTCTGTTCACTTCCTTTGCCATTTTTTAGTTGGTCTAATTCTTTTTATTGTTGAGTTGTAAGTATTCTTATGTATTGTGGATGCAGTTCCTTTACCAGATACACGATTTGCTAACATTTTCTCGTTCTTGGGTTGTCTTTCCACTTTCTTGGTGGTATCCCTTGCAAAACAAAAGTTTTTAATTTTGATTAAGTCCAATTTATTTTTTCTTTTGTTGCTTACGATAAGGGTGTCTTTTGAAGAAAAGTTTAAAATTTTGATTTCCAATTTATTGGGTTTTTTTTAATACTTTGTGCTTTTTAAGTCCTATTTAAGAAATCTTTGCCAAATCCAATCATTATTATTTTCTCCTATGTTTTCTTCTAGAAGTTTTATAGTTTTAACTCTTAGATTTAGGTCTATGATCCATTTTGGCTTAGTTTTTCTTTTTCTTTTTTTTTGGCTGTGCTGCATGGCATGTGGAATCTTAGTTCCCTGACCAGAGATTGAACCCATGCCCCCTGCATTGGAAGCATGGAGTCTTAACCACTGGACCGGGAGGGAAGTCCTTGCTTAGTTTTTAAATATGATATGAAATAGGGTCAGGCTTTTGAACTTTTTAAAACCAGTTTTTCAGTATCTGCAAAAAGTCCTGCTGAGATTTTAATTGAAATTGTGTTGAATTTATAGATAAAATTGGAAAGAATTGACATCTTAATAATACTGAGTTCTATAATCCATAGCCATGGTATATCTCTCCAGTTACTAAGTCATCTTTAATTTTTCTCTATGACATTTTGTAATTTTCAGTGTACTGGGGTTATATGTCTCCTGTCAGATTTATTCCTAAATATTTTATATTTTTAATGCTATTTTAAATTGTTATATTTCAGTTTCTGATTATTGCTAGTCTAACAATAGAGTTGATTTTGTATATTATCTTTTATACTTGATAAGCTTACTTATTTAACAGCTTTTTTGAAGATTTTCTTAGGACTTTCTATATACATGGTCATGTCTGTGAGTAAAGAAGTTTTAATGTTTCCTTTCTAATCTGTGCCTTTTATTTCTTGTCTTATCAAAGTGGCTAGAATCCCTGGTCAGTGCTGAGTAGAAATGGTAAGCGTAGATATCCTTGCTTTATTCCAGTCTCAGGAAGAATGCATTCTGTCTTTCATCAGTGGTGTTAGCTGTAAGTTTTTCTTAGATGCCCTTTATTAGGTTATGGAAGTCCCCTTCTATTCCTAGTTTTCTGAGATTCTTTATCACAAATGGATGTTTGATTTTTGTCAAGGGCTTTTTTCTGCATCTAAAGAGATCATTTTTTTCTTTTTTTTGATTTTTAATATGGTGCATTGCACTGATTGAATTCAAACATTAAAGCAACCTTGCATATCTGGGGTCAACTACACTTGGTCATGATGTATTACTTACTGTCTTTATATATGTGTTTTTGATTGACTAAAGTTTTGTTAATAATTTTGAGTTTGTGTTCATGAAGTATATTGGTGTTTAGTTTTCTTATAATTTTTTTCTGGTTTTGGTATTGGAGTAATGTTGGCCTAATGAAATGAAGTGGGAATTATACCCTCCTTTCTGTTTTTTGGAAGAATTTGTACAGAATTGGTATTGTTCCACTGTTTTCTAATTTCCAGTGAGAAATCTGGTATCTTTCTTATCTTTGTTCTTCCGTGTCTTTTTTCCCTCTGGTTTCTTTTAAGATTTTTCTCTTTATCAACTGATCTTCAAATAATTTTATTATAATGTATCTTATAGTTTTCTTCATTTCTTGTGCATGGGGTTCACTGAGCTTCTTTGATCTTTGAATGTAATTTTAGAAAATTTTAACCATTATTTTTTCAAAAATTTTTCTTCCCCCTCCCCCCTTTCAGGGGTCCATTTTCATGTATCTAGGCCCTTTGGTGTTTCATTTTGGATAGTTTCTAAGGCTGTGCCTTCGAGTACACCAATGTTTTTTTCTGTAGTGTCTGAACTGCTGTTAGTCACATCATTTCAGACAATTAAAAAATCTTTATAGGTTTGATTTGGGTCCTTTTATATTTTCCATGGCTTTCCTTAGGCTCATGCTTTCCTCTACCTTCTTGAACATATGGAATATAGTTATAATAAAATGGCTTGAATGTTTTTGCCTACCGATTATATTATCTCTGTCATTTCTGAGTTGGTTTGAATTGATTGGTTTTTTGGTTTTTTTTTTCCTCTAATCATGGGTCATGTTTTCTTGTTTCTTTGCATACCTGGTTATATTTGATTCAGTGCTAGCAGTGTGATTTTTACCTTTCTGTATACTGGATATTTTTTATTCCTTTACCTATTTTTGAGCTTTGTTCTAAGATACAGTTAAGTTACTTGGCTAATGTTTGATACTCTTGAGCAGGATTTGGCCAACGACAGTCTGCAGGCCAAATCTGGCCATGCCTGTTCATTTCTGTTCGGGCTTGTGGTTGCTTTTGTGCTGCAGCGATAGAATAGTCGTGACAGAGAGAATGGATCGTCTGCCAAGCTCAAAATATTTACTGTCTGATCCTTTATAGTCCCTTGCTTTTGAAGGTTTATCTTTAAGCCTTTTGGAGGACCAGAGCAGCCTTGGGGTAGGGCTGATTTCTTCCCACTCCTGAGGCTGTATGTCCTGAGCGCCCTACCTCATCCTTGTGGATTCAGAGGTTTCTCACTCTGGGCCCTGGGTGATTGTTCTACCTGCTCATTTCCAGCAGTCCTCTCTCTCTTGGTAGGTAGTCTTTTCACGCACCTGCTAGTCAGTGCTCAGCATAGACTGGAGGGGAATCTCAGCAAGCCTTGGAGCACTAGCTCAGTGTCTGCTGTCTGCCTTCCGTGTACTCCATGCGTACCATCCAGTGCCCTGCCTTGTGGATCCAGCTGCCTTGGCCTCCACGATTTCTCAACTCTACCTCATCAACTTGTTGTGCTGTGTTTGGGGCCTCCATCCTGTGCAGCCAGCTCTCCACAGGCAGGAAGCTGAGCAGCTGTACTGCTCACTCACCTCTTCCCTTCTCTCGGCGTTCACTGTTTGGGCTGCCAGTTGTCCGATATCTTCTTTTTTCCTACTTTTTTCTTTTGTCCAGTATCTTAAAACTGTGGTTTCATATATTTTATCAATTTTTTGAGGGCCAGGATGGTAAATCTGGTCTCTCTTGCTTTTTCGTGGCTGAATGTGGAAGTCTTCAACAATGAACAGTTACTAATGAATGGTAATAGGAGTAAATTCAGTGTGTCTGTTGCCAAGGAGGGTGCTGGTTCCTTCCACTTGCATCTCATGTCTTAGGGGCCCTTTTCTCTACTGACACTCTTACTTTGAATTACTATTAAAGTTTCTTCTAATATCATGCTCCTTTTTCTTTGCAATCATAGATAAAGCTGTCAAAAGAACAGTTATCATAGAAATAGAAACAAATTACCAGCATGATGAGCTTATTTCTTGCTATCGCCATTCAGAATACCTATTTCTCACTGCCTTGGGTGCTTTGAAGTGAAACTGTGCTTATATACAGAAAGTTTTAATATCCACCTTGATTCTGTGTTAAGTTCACAGTTTTTACAGTGCAGTTCAGAGTTTAGTTCAACTGAAATCATATGACTGTTCTCAAACTCTTAAGAATCCTTTAGTGCACTATTTGACATGCTTAGATCTAGACATTTCTGACCCTCTATGAGCCATGATAATCTTACTTATTTTTCTTTTGTTTTCTTATTCTGCTTTCTTTTTTAAAATTTTTAAAAATTTATTTATTTATTTTTGGCTGCTTTGGGTCTTCATTGTTGTGAGCGGGCTTTCTCTAGTTGTGGTGAGCGGGGGCTACTCTTTGTTGTGGCGCACGGGCTTCTCATGGCAGTGGCTTCTCTTGTTGCGAAGCAGGGGCTCTAGGCACATGGGCTTCAGTAGTCGTGGCACGCGGGCTCAGTAGTTGTGGCTCGCGAGCTCTAGAGCACAGGCTCAGTAGTTGTGGTGCATGGACTTGGTTGCTCCACAGCATGTGGGATCTTCCTGGACCAGGGCTCGAAGCCATGTCCCCTGCATTGGCAGGCGGATTCTTAACCACTGCGCCACCAGGGAAGTCCATCTTACTGTGAATTCTTAGCTGGATTGCATATACAAAATCAGCAGTTTTAAAAACATACTGTGATTGTCTTCTCTCTTTAATCATCAGTAATAAAATGGAAAGAGAGGGGCAAAAAACCCAAAATAGTGGCTTTGAAATCAGATATAAAGATGACTTGAAAGGGATCAAATAGGCTATCTGGTATCGTATTTCTTAAGGCTTTGATTATTGTTTTGCTGCTTTGGAGTGAGCTTCTCAGAACTGCCTCCATCAGTACTGCTAAGAATAGAGGAACTTTGTGGGAACATTTTTTCTTTTAGGAGGTAATTTTTCTTGCTATGTATGCCATAAGAAATTGAAGAATGATCTTAATTTCTCGTTTGAAAATGACTGTCTTACTGAGCCAGACTGTTTAACACCTCCAAGTTAGAACACATGGATTTGTCAATAAATTTAAAGGTGATAGTAGTCTCCATTACTACTAAGTTGTTTGAATAATATCTTATATTCACATTTTAAATGGATATTGATCTTCAGCCAGTGACTACATTGGAGCATCTCAATTTTTAAGAAATCGCTGATTCTTTTCCACTTTGTAGGTATGCAGCCAGACATAAATCCTAGCCAACATTCCACAGATTGTTTCGTACCTTTGCTTCTTCATGCAGTACTCTTTAGGAAGTAATAATACTTTTTGCATGTTAAACCTGGCGAAAATCAATTGTCTTTAAAGCAACAAACTTAAAATGTATTCCTTTGTGTTTTGTTGTGTCTTGAAGGTACTTGAAGTTTATTGAGTTGCCCTTGTCTCAGAGGAAGTTTTGTCAAAGATGTCAGCAGTTGCTGTTGCCAGATGATGAGGAAAAGCATCGCAAGCATCAGATAGTGGGTGATATTTCTATCACCCAGTTAAAAAGGCCCAGTCAACTCCTTTATCCATTGGAAAACAAGAAGACAAATGCCCAGTATTTGTTTGCTGATAGGAGCTGTCTGTTTTTGGTAGACCTACTCTCTACCCTTGGGTTCAGAAGAGTACTGTGTGTCGGGACACCAAGGTATGTTATATGGTATTTTAAACATTTTCCTATCACCACTATTTAAACTGTAAGAAAATTTATTAAGTAGTTATTTATTGGGTTGGCCAAAAAGTTCATTTAGGTTTTTCCATAAGATATGGAAAACCCAAATGAACTTTTTGTCCAACCCAATACTATGTGCAGGTTACGACATGGTCCCTCTCTGAGGAGTTTGTAATCTTTATTCCATTTGAGAGAAATCTTTGTAGATTTCTGGTATATGATAGGAGATTCTTTCTGATTTGATTCTTAAGTTATTTATTATTTTAGAGTTTTCTGTTTCAGATGAGATCCATCCACTGTTTTAAAAATATTTGTGAAATTTAAACCTTGCTTATACTTGCCAAATTTTCCTCAGTGTTTCACTGAAATATTAGAAATATCAGGAGAACATTGATGGGTTTTTTGTTTGCTTGTCATCTATGGCATTTCTAATTTCTTATTAAATTTGCTTTCACTCATTGCTTTAGGTTGCATGAGCTGATCAGGTTGAAAGCATCAGGTGACAAGAAGTCTAACATTAAAAGCCTTTTATTGGATATTGATTTTCGGTAGGTTTACAAAGTATAATATTTATTCTCCTTCATTGTGTTCTGTTTCTTTTTAATGTTTTCGTCTTATTAATCCTATTACAGTCCTTTACTTAACATTTAGAAGTAGTGATTGGTTATAAGGTATCATTTTAGTCATATAGACTCAACATGTAATCTTCCATATTTCAGACAGGGAGGTGGTAGATTTCTCCTTTTGCTAGTGTGCTTCCTGAATTTTCTCTGTGAATATGTCTAGTTGTCTTTGGCTTATAATTTAGAGATACATTTCAATTGAGTGAAATTTCTTCTAATATACTTATTTTTCAAGGGTAATTCCAAATTTCCTCCAGAATTTTGTTTCATCATGATGTTTTAAGTGTGATAAGACATGTATTTTAATATTTTTACTGGATGATATGCATACTGTCTTTCACTGGACATGACCTGAAGTGAAGGGAGCGCTAACTAGGAAATAGAAAAGTCCCGAGGCAGAGGATAAACAAACAGATAAGCTTGTGGGAGAGGGTCAGAATTAAATGGCTCCTGATGTGTTGGAACAAACAGGTGAGACAGTGGACCACATCTTGAGTCCCCCCTCTGGTGGTAATTGAGAAGATACAGACGTTTGACTTACAACACAGGATGGCAAATGTGTCCATCCTCAGACTCTCTGATTCTGTAAACTTGAAGTACTCTTCCTAGTTTCTGTAATTGTTTGATTTCCAGGAGTTCATGGTGAGTCTGTAAGACACCGTGTTCTTAGTATATTTTACTTGTTCTTGAGTGTATTGAAGGAATCGGGCTTTGAGTTTCTTTTTATTTAATCTGATAGAGTCTATTTGGCCAATATTCCAGCATTTCCTGGATTCTCTCTAGTATTATTACTCAGGTTCTCTATGAAATTACATATGCTTTTTCTCCCTAAAAACAGGCAGACAGATTTTTAAAGTGTAGAAAGTCACAATAAAATGTACAGCTTTCGTTATTTATTTTTCTTTAGACTTCCAAGTCAACTTTAGGTTATCTAATATAAGCACATATGTTTCTCAGAAATAACCCACACTTTCTGTAACCCTCATCCCTTATTAACAGGACTAGCACACACTTTACAAATACCTGCTTGATGGGAGTAATCCTCGGGAAAATGGAATTCCATAAGTGATAATATGGACTTCTTCTTAAACTCAAATTCTTTTTTTAAATTGAGTTATAATTCACTAAAATTTACCATTTCAAAGTGTGTATTTCAGCAGTTTTTGGTATATTCACTAGGTTCTGCAGCCATCACCCATGATTCCAGAACATTTTTAATCACACTACAAAGGAACTCCTTACTTCCCCTAATAACCATTAATCTGCTTTCTGTCTCCATGGATTTGTCTATTCTGGATGTTTTATATAAATGGAATCATACAATGTGTGACCTTTATGTCTGGCCTCTTTCACTTTAGCATAATGTTTTCAAAATTCCTCCATGTCATAGCATATAATTGTACTTCCTTTTATGGTTGTATAATATCCCATTGTATGAATATATCAATTTCTTTTTTAACTACCATGTTTCTTTCCTAAAGTATTAGGAAAGTATTATTGTTAAATTATTATAAATGTATTATTTTAAAGGCAGAAATTTAACTTTTGAGGTCTTATAATAAAAATATTAACAATAACTAGTATTTAGTGAATACTTGTCACTTGTCAAACCCTATTCTAAATCCTTTGATCTTCACAATAGACCTATAAGGTAGATACTATTAACATTCTCCTTTTCCTCAGAATAGAAAACTGAGGTACAAAGAAATTAAATAACTTGACCAAAGTCACAGTTTATAAATGTCCAGCTCAGGATTCAAACCCAGTCAGTCTGGCCCCCAAAATTAAATTATCCTCTGGAAATAACTTTGCTTTTGGAAGTGTATATAAGCCTTTCTTATATAGCCTGTATTTCTCTCTTGTCATCCTTCTAGGTTTCCCTTTTTCCACCTATCCCCCTGCTTTGTTCCACAATAGTTTGCAAATGCGTTAATAACTGGTTTCCAGGTTATTCATGTATTTAGAGTCAGGCATTCATATTAGTCAGGAATCTTTCTTTCATTAGCGTCCCAGAAATCCATTTATGTCACTGCGAATGTATTGGCTCACACTGCTGGAGTCTAGGGTATAACAGGCTTCAGTCCAGTTGAGATCCTGGGCCTCACATAATTTTTTAGAGCTCTGTCTTTCTCTCTCTCTACCTCTCATTCTGTGTTTCTGTCTGTACTGGCCTTATTCTTCAGACAGCTTCCTTCATTCTGCCAAGGACTTTGGTGGGCAGCAGCTTTAAACTTACATAGTCTCAGCTGAACTGCCCAGTAGAAAAAGAATCTTTCCCAAGAGCTCCAGCAGCAAAACTCCAGTGAGTACTCTGCCTACCTTGCCTGGGGTTACATAGCCATTCCAGAATCATCACTGTGGCCTGGCAGATAGAGTGCTATGGAGTGGGTTCTCCATAGGAAATAGATGTTTGACTGAAATGAGGGGAGATATAGGTACTAGAAAGACAAAAAAAAAACAAAAGAAAAGATGTCCACAACTGAATTATTCAAGACAATATATGTCAGTTGTCAGCAGCACATACGTTTTCATCTCTCTTGGGTATTGTATTAATTTGCTAGGGATGCCATAACAAAATACCACAGACTGGGTGGGTTAAACAATAGAAATTTATTTTCCCACAGTTTTGGAGGCTAGAAGTCGAAGATCAGGGTGTCAGTAAGTTTGGTTTCTTCTTTTTTTTTTTTTAATTTATTTTATTATTTATTTAATTATTTTTGGCTGTGTTGGGTCTTTGTTGCTGTGCGCGGGCTTTCTCTAGTTGTGGAGAGCAGGGGCTACTCTTCGTTGTGGTGCACGGGCTTCTCATTGCAGTGGCTTCACTTGTTGCAGAGCATGGGCTGTAGGTGTGCAGGCTTCAGTAGTTGTGGCACACGGCCTCAGTAGTTGTGGCTCGCAAGCTCTAGAGTACAGGCTCAGTAGTTGTGGCGCATGGGCTTAGTTGCTCCATGGCATGTGGGATCTTCCCAGACCAGGGCTTGAACCTGTGTCCCCTGCATTGGCAGGTGGATTCTTAACCACTGCACCACCAGGGAAGTCCCAGGTTTGGTTTCTTCTGAGATCTCTCTCCTTGGCTTGCGGATAGCTGCCTTCTAACTGTGTCATCACATGGTCTTTCCTGTGTGTGTGCACATCCCTGGTATCTCTTTATGTGTCCAGATTTCCTCTTCTTATAAAGACACCAGTCATATGCATTGGGGCCCACCCTAATGACCTCCTTTTAACTTAGTCACCTCTTAGTACACCTGAAATTAACATAACATTGTACATCAATCATATTTCAATAAAAAAAATTTAAAAGGATAAATGCTTAAAAATTAATTTAATTACCTCTTTAAGGGCCCTCTCTCCAAATATAGTTACCTTTTGAGAGACTGAGGGATCAGTGCTTCAGCATATGAATTAGTTGGGGGGACACAACCGAGGCCATAACAGGTATATACCTAGGAGTAGAATTGCTTGGTCATGTGGTGATTCTATGTTTAACTTCTTGAGGGACTCCCAAACTGTTTTCCAAGGTGACTGCACTGTTTTATTTTACCAACAGCAATGTATGAGAGTTCGAATTTCTCCACATCTTTGTCAACACTTGTTATTCTCTGTCTTTTTGAAGTAGTGTCTCATTGTGGTTTGTTTTGCATTTTATTGGTGGCTAATGTTGTTGAGCATCTTTTCATGTGTTTATGGCCAATTGTTTATCTTTTTGGAGAAATGTCTATTCAGTCCTTTGCCCATTTTTAAAATTGGTTATTTGTCTTATTGTTGAATTGAAAGAGTTCTCAATATATTCTGGATACTAGACCCCTATCAGATATATGATTCTTAAGTATTTTCTCCCGTTCTTTGTGTTTTTTCACTTTTGATGGAGTCCAGTCATTCTGTTTTCTTTGGTTGCTTGTGTTTTAGGTGTCATACCAAGAAACTATTGCCTAATCCAAAGTCATGAATATTTACACTTGTTTTCTTCTAAGAGTTTTTAATTTTAGCTCTTATATTTAGGTCATTGATTTCTTTTGAGTAATTTTTATATATGGTGTGAGGTAGGGGTCTAACTTTATTCTTTGCATGTGGATATCCAGTTGCCTTGGCACCATTTGTTAAAATGATTATTCTTTTCCCATTGAATGGTCTTGGAACCTTATTGAAAACCAAACGACCATAAATGTATGGATTTATTTGTAGACTCTGTAAATTCTATTCCATTGATCTATGTCTGTCCTTATGCCAGTCTCACACCATCTTGATTACTGTTGCTTTGTAGTGAGTTTTGAAATTACAAAGTGTGAGTCTTTCAACTTAATTCTCTTTCAAGATTGTTTCGGCTATTGTGGTTTCCTTGCACTTCTATATGAATTTTAGAATTACCTTCTCAGTTTCTACAAAAAAGCCAACTGGCCTTTTTATAGGGATTGCATTGAATTTATAGATCAATTTGAGGGGTGTTTTCATCTTAATATTAAGTGTTCTGGTTAATGAATATGAGATGTCTTTCCATTTATTTAGATATTCTTTAAGTTCTTTAAACAATATTTTGTAGTTTTCAGTGTGCAAGACTTGTACTTCTTTTGTTAAATTTGTTCCTAAACACTTTATTCTTTTTGTTGCTATTGTAAATAAATTGTTTTTTAAAATTTTATTATCTAGTGTTCATTGCTACTGCCCTGTTTTTAAAAAAATTACAATAAAGTATACATAGTAAATATAAAATTTACCATGTTAAACATTTTTTAAGTGTATAGTTCAGTAGTGTTAAGTAAGTGAAGTACATTCATATCGTTATACACATTTTCCAGAACTCTTTGCATCTTACCTGATGTACTTTTAATTTGAAAGATTTATATGGCCCTTTAACTCTTTTGCCTTAAATCCCATGCCTTGAAGTTTTACCTTTCTTGAGCTTGTAGTTCAAATCCCCTGGTCAGAATAGGGAGTAGGGGATGTGGATAAAGTTGTTTTATAACCTGTGGAATACACAGATGCTCTTTTTCTTTGTGTGTGTAAACCTGTGTGTGTGTGTTTCAGACAAAAGCTGAAGGTATAGTACTGTGGTATCCTAGCATAGCTTCCTTGATAGCTACTCTGTTTCTGAGTCAGTTCTGTAAAAGGTCAACGTTGGGTGCTAAGATAGAGCTGGTTTATTGACATATGTTTGTAGCCAGAATGAACTCAGCCTGTTGCCTGTATTTACACTATGATGGAGTGTGGGGTTGGTTCAGATTTCTCACAAGGACCACAGTTAAATCAGGGAAACATTCCTTTGTGGTATAAAGTGGTACTGAATAGTTCCTTCTGGCACTTTGACTTTGGCTTGTTGTTGCCCTATGTAAGGTCTGTGCAGGGCTACAGAGAACTGCCTCAAATCCAGGGCTATATGTAGATGTGCGGTAAATGTCCTTTTCTGGGGGTCTAAGATATGAAGTTAACATTTGCTAAGATGGATTTCTATATGCTCTGATTTTGGCATGAAAGATATGAAACTCTGTTTGGCAAACTATCATCCAAATAAAGTTGTATCAAAAAAATGTATTTCTTAGGCTCATTTCATGAACTAGTTTTATTCAGCTCTTGATTACATTTCCTTTGTGTAGAACATGTTTCATACTTGGTAACTGACTCAGATTTAAAGAGAATGAATGGCCAAATTAAATGAATGTCCTTTTGAGCAGTTTTCAAGTGCATGCATTTCTGATTGGTTTTGTTTGCCTTATTCAATGGAGAGAATAATTCTTTGTGGCCATTTTCATTCTAAGAGGGTGATGTTGAGTGATTTTCCATAATTTAAAATATGAATAATTATGCTTCCTTGTTTGTGTTTGATCGAAACTTAGAGCTGAAATCTTGGCTTTTTTCTCTCTCTGGCTCTGCCCACTGCTGCCCAGAACATTTTGGATGAGTGTGCTATGCTGAATTTTATGTAAATAAAATTTTTTTTAATTTTAAAAAATGACTATTGCATCATGAAGCAATGAAAATAAATGGAGGGTGGTAGAAATATATTTTAAAAGAGATTGTATTTTCCCTTGCTTACACAAAGCAATGCAAGAGCGAAAAACACTCTCAAATGATGGTTGATCTACAGCTGTACTAGTATTAATATATATGTGTAAATTAAGTAACTGATATAGCTATATTATCAGCTATTTGGGATTTGGTTAAAGAGGAAGACATTTGTTTATTAATGGTAATTTACATTGTCCCACAGTGTTTTGGAATGTTCCTTGGGTTACAGTATATAGTTTAAATATTTTTCAGTTATTCAAACCTGTTTATTTCTTCAGTGAAAATTTGTTTTATGAAATCATCAGATGTACTAACAGTATCTTAAGTGTATTAAAGGATATTGTACTGAGAATGGCAAACAGCTGTTCTTCCATCTCCACAGAATAACAAGAAATGGATTTAGATTATAGGAGGAGATATTTTGATTGGGCATAAACATAATTCCCTAACATTAGAGTCACTGAGACATACATCTTTATAGCTGGTATTTATTAAAATAATGATACCTGACATTTCATTATATGCTTTGTAGCTGGCATTGTATTCAGCACTTTACATACATTATCTTATTTATTCTTACCAAGTCCTATGAGGTATTATAGAAACTATTTTCCTATTTTGTAGATGAAGAAATGGGGGCTCAGATAGGTTAAATAACTTACTAAGATTACACAGCTAATAAGTGAGAGACCCAGAGTTTGAAACCAGACCACCCGACTGTACAGCTGTACTCTTAGCCTCAGTGTAATAGGAAGAGGATAAACTAGGCTTGTCCGTTGTATTAAATACTCAGCATGGTCGGTGATCAGTTATAGATGGTCATAAATAACTGTGAGTAGAAGTAGAAGCAAAGAAGCACCGTATCGTGATTTGGTTAAAGAAGCTGTGTAAGTAAGGATGTGTCCCCGATTTTTTCTCAGTCTTTCCACTAGGTTATGAATTCTGTAGAAGGATGGTGTGGTTCATATGTGAATTGTTTATGACAAAACTGTGGAAGTTCAAAATCCTATTGAGGTAAAAGAGGTTTCTATATTATACAAAAAAACCTCAGAAATCAGCAAGAAAGACATTAAGGCCCATAGACATAAATGGGAAAAACAGACCTAGGCAGTACAAATAAAATTAAGGAATAAAGAAAACTCAGTTTTGTAAGAAGTCAAATAAATGCAAATTTAAGCCATGATGTGGTATGAATTTTGCCTAGTAAATTAGTGAAAATTTATAAAATGTTAATACCCGAAGCTGGTACTCTCATTCATTACTGACTGCATTTTAAAGTAGTATGTTAGAAGAATAAAATGATTCAATCAGTAAATAAATATCCTCTTTCCTGGCACTAATTCAGTATATATGAAATGTGCGTACTTCTTTTCTCTTACATATTGAGAAGCATATTTTATTAAGCTAATTCACAATGGACAAGAAATACTCTGTATTAAATACCTTTTTTTGTTAACCACGGAAGAAAATAATTAACAGCTGTTGAGAAGAGATGTTGATTCAGTATTTTCCTTAAAATTATTAACTATGAGAGATGTATTTTAATTGCCAGCCCATCTCAAGCTTAAGTTGCATAATAATCTATCAGGAACATGATTATTTATGTAGAATCTTCTGGTCCGTAGGAACCAGAAGATTATATGTGTTTTTTACATATGAGTGTTCTGTAGTTTTGCCACTGGTTTATTAAACTTGGGACCATAATTTAAGTTTGTTATTCATCCTCTGTTGCTGACTTCTTGAGATTTTGGGAAAGTATTCTTTATTTCAAAAAACTAAAGGATGATGAAATTGATTTTATTAAAGGTGTGATTTCATAGTTTTAAAATTTAGTTTACATTTATTTATTTATTTATGTATAACTATGACCAGAGAAGTAACTGCAGTAATAAACAAATTATCTTACAGGTATTCACAGTTTTATATGGAAGATAGTTTTTGCCATTATAACATGTTTAACCATCACTTCTTTGATGGAAAGGTAAGAATTATGACAATTATCTCTTTCTTTTATTGTATTTCCTTCATTATTTTTCTAGGGTCCCTCAGAGCAAATGGTGGCTTTTCTACCATTTATTGATATTTATTTTTGTTCATTCACTGAGTGTGTATTGAGCACCTAGAGGTGATCATGTTATTCATCTTTCATGACTTTTCACTGCTTCTTGGGTGAAGAGCCACTTTCTCACCAAGACTCACGTAGCTGTTTGTGATCTGACCCCTGCCACTCTCCAGCCTGTCCTCTCCCTGTTCCTGCTTTGCTGTTCATGTTCAGGACATATGACCTTCATCTCAAACTGGCCTTTCCAGCACAGGGGCTTTTGCCCATGCTGTTCCCTCCACCTTCTACTCTCTCTTTGCCTTGTTAATGTCACCTCATCCTTCAGAACCCTGTTCCAAGTCACTTTCTTTAGCCTCTCCTGGCCCTCAGACAAGGTCAGGTTCTCCTTTGTAGATTTATGATGCTGTAATTAAATAATTCTGTAGTTAGTTGTTTGCTGTTTGCCTTCCTGATAAATTTCATGTCCCAGTTAAGGGGATTTATGGTTTTATTAAACTAATCCTTAAAAAATAGACAGTGTCAAGAGTTAACTCCAATCTATGAACTCTGGGTGATAATGTGTCAGTTTAGGTTCATCACTTCTAACAAATGTCCCACTCTGGTGGTGCTGTTGATAGTGGGAGTGGTTATCCATGTGTGGGGCAGGGAGTATGTGGGATACCTCTGTACCTTCCTCTCAATTTTGGTGTAAACCTAAAACTACTCTAAAAAAAAATAGCCTTGTAATAAAGGGAGAGTGGTTTAAAAAAATCTTCTTTCAATATGATGTTAATAACATCATTGTGAATAAACAACATAGCAGAGCTGATATTTCTACTCCTAATTTGAGCTCTTTGTCAGTCCCATTACAAAATAAAATCTATAACCAACCAAGTAATCACACCTGACAGGAGGTTGGTCAGAAATGTTTGAAATTATCAAGACTGCTTGAAGCATATCCATACATACATATGATGGGTATATATCAATTTTTAAAGAATTGTGAGTCATGTTTTAAGTATATATTGTGCTTTAAGATATTAGCTAATGATAGAATGAAAACCAAGCAAGACTAAAAAACTAAGCATTCAGGAAATGAAAATAGATTCTAAATTGTTGGTTGGGATTGAAAAAATGAGACTCATTGAAAAGTGAGATTTAGTAAGTATAGCCAGTGATGTACTCCTTCCATCAGAATCCGTTTAGCATGGGGATACATATTTTTCAGCCGCGAAAGCTATGAAAACCGAGTATTGAAGTAAATAACAGAATTAGACTTCACTGTTTCCCAGAGCGCTTGTGTGGTTGATAAACACTAGAATTTGAGAACTGATTCGATGAGCATGAAGGAGAACGAGGAATTGAAAGACCGCTTGACAGAAGATGAAGAGGGGCTTCTCACCTCGGACAGTGAAAGTGGAGAAAAGAGAGGAAAGAAGTGGATTCTGAAGGCATTTCCCAGATGGAAACCAGAAGACTTGGTGTAATTACTCTGTGTACACCTGAAACTAATATAATGTTATACGTCAGTTATACCTCAATTAAAAAAAAAAAAAGAAGACTTGGTGATAAGTGTACCAGGGGTGAAATCAAAGATGACTTGGGGCCGTGACCTGGATTCATCTTCCATTCTTCAAAACAGAGAGTAGGGAAGTGTGGAAGCGACGTTTGGAAATGTTGAGTTTGTGGGGCTGGCACGACATCGACGTGCAAATGTCCAGTGTGGTCTCTTGAAACTGTGGGGCTTTGAGCTCAGGGGGGTTGTCAGCACTGGTGACACAGCTGAGGAAGGAACTGAGTTCATATTACTGCTTGATGCTGCAGTAGTGGGTCAGGTATTTGTTTATTTGTTTTTAATACCAGACCATGATTTTGCTTTTTAATTTGAACAATAAAGACAAGAGTAAAATTACATACCGAAGAGTTGGCTAGCAATTTCATATATCTTAAGAAAGTAACATGTAAGTAGCCTTTTCTAGGAAATTCTATGTAACTTTTATTGAGAGTTTATAGAATTACCTTACAAGTTTCTAGAATAACGGTTGGAATAAGCTGCCAAGACTGAGCTCCATGTTCTGTTTCACAGAAGAAAACAGTCATCCAGCCCAGGCTCTCCTTTCTCTGTATTTTAAGAGCAGCCACTAAATGGCACTGCAACTGTAGAGAGTGACCTACAGAAAACTATTGTTTAATGATTTTACTGTCTCCCCTTTTTCTACCTACTTACGGAGTCAGGGTTTTCAGTAGAGATTACCATCTACTAATCAATCACCAAAGCATTTAAGCGTCTACTAGGTGTCTGTCTGTGAAGACATATAAGCCTTTGAGGTACCATGTGCCTTTGAGGATCTAAGCCTCTGCCACTGCACAGAAGCTCTTCACAGTTCATGGGATTAAAAAGTAGGAGTTTTCTGCACAGGATTTTTTTCATAGCAAATAATACAGTCTTTTGCGTAATAAAAAATGTCATACGCCTTATTGGTAAGGTGGTTAAAGTGTGTACAGAGGGTGGCTATTTAAAATGCCGAGCACTTTTTTATTGATGACTGAGATGAAGAACAGAGTTAAGTTATTGTCAACCTTGGTGGCATAAGCAAGTGTCTGTTTCCCATAGGTGGTCAACATTAGGACCCTCAGCAACCTAGGACGGAACATCCCACCATTGATTCTTACCTGGGAAGATATTCTTTAATTTCTTTTTTAATTTGGTTAAGAGTTCAGGCCTCGTTCACCTATTTTCTTTTTTCTACTTTTAACTCTAAGGGGTTTTAATTAATTAATTTATTTTAAAATTTGTATTGGAGTATAGCTGGTTTACTCCAAGGAATTTGAAGTTTTTCAGTAACATCATCTGTACTTTTAGTCCTTGTTCGTGTAGGCAGGTTAAGGAAGTGCCAGGCAGCACTTGAAAAATGATTAACCTTCTTGACACCATCCTTTGCTGTAGGACTTTGAGGAGGAAGTTAATAAAGACTTTACTAGAGAAAAGGGATTAGGATGTTGTGATTTTTTTTCCTTTCATCAGTTGGGTCTTCTAAGTTGATTTAGTAGTAAAGTAATATATATTTTATTATAAAGTACATATAGGTTTATTAAAGTTTAAATGCCATTAAGCTTTCAAATCTTCTGCCATTTTGTATACTGTAAGTGTTGAGTTGCTTTTATAGATAAGTACTTGAAAGCAACTACAAAGTCAGTAGATTAGAGCTAATATTACAGGTCTGTCTCTTACTGACTTCTCCCAAAGCAAAAAAGTGATAAATATCCTAGACAGTTTTTAATGTTAACTTTGCAATCACTAAAAACACGTCAGCTTGCTGGGAAAATGTGTTAATGGCATGGTTTCATGGCCTGGGTAAGCTTTATTTGTGAGCTTTCATTTATTTACTTTGCATGTTCAAATGTGCCTGTCATTTACCTGGCACTCAAAAACATGTGCATGTTTAACTGGTAATTAGGCTCTCATTAACCTGAACTTATGGTGGTGGACAAACCAGACAGGAAAAAATATGTCTTATTCGTCTTTGTGTCTCCAGTGTTTAGCACAGTCCTTACTTCTATTTGTTCAATTGAATTTAGCATTTTAGATAGTCCTCATGGGTAATGAGTTTCTCTCTTTTAGGTTACTAAATTTAGTTTTTTAATTTAACCATTTGAATGTGTAGTCCTCTGATAGTGATGGTGTTTGAATTTGCAATTTTAAAAACCCACTTATCAAGGAACCCAAAGATAAAATCTTATGGGAGCTGAATGAGAGAGGCTTCAGGATGTCACTGAGGGACTCTGGGGTGGCAGGATGGGTGAAGTTCAGTCCGAAGAGTGAGACTGAGCCTAATGCATTCTCCTCCCAATAGGATGAAGTACCTCCCTTTAGTCCTAATTTAGAAATGAATTTCTGTTTGTTCCAGGCTGCCCTTGAAGTATGCAGAACATTTTTACAGAAGGATAAAGGTGAAGGAGTCATTATGGTGACAGATCCTCCTTTTGGTGGCTTGGTTGAACCTCTGGCTGTTACATTCAAGAAGTTAATTGCTATGTGGAAAGAAGGTCAAAGCCAAGGTGTGTAATTTATTACTTACTGCAAAATAAACATGTATCTATGTATATACTTCCTGTCAAATATTAGCAGAGCTCAGTGAATCAGAGCACTGATAAAATATACATGTCTTGCGTTCTCTTCTTTTTTTAAAAATAGGCTTATTTGATAATAACTTTATCGTCATGATACACTTCGTATTATTCTAATCATGTGTTTTAAAAATGGCTCATAGGTAAAGTATTTGTTTTTGGTGGGCATAAGGGGACATTATGAAGAATAGCCGTGAACTGTTGGCATTTCTTCAGTAAATATTTCCTGAATGGCCACTATGTACCAGGTACTGTTTAGGTGCTGGGAATGGAAGGGTGAACAAGACAGACACTTATCTCTGCCCACTTAGACCTTACATTTCCTCTTCCAAAAGTCTTGCCCAGAACTCTAGGAGGGCACCCAGCCCCTGGTCCACAGCTCTAAACTGTGCCAAGATTTGTGTGGGAAGGTTGGCTGTCCAGTCGCCTAACAGTGGTTATCAGCGTCACATGGATACCCAAGCTTAGAAGTGGGTTAATGACTGGGGGATATTCAGCTTAAAATGGCTTAGAACTTCAAAGTATTTTATGTAATTATCTAATTAGTCAGTATAATCATTTTTCAGTTTCCAACCTGCAAGTTGATAAATGTAAGAGTGTCAGGAATTTGTGATCAAGCTTCTCCATTAATTGTGCTATATAAATAGTGTGCTTTGGGGACAGGATGCAAATGAAATTTAAAACGTGACTCACAGTGCTAAGTATTCCACTTATTTTTGGTTCTGAAGTCTACTTATCAGAGTGGATAAAGTCATTGTTGTTGGGAAAGCAATAAAAAGCTTTGTGAGCTTGAACTGATTCTGCTGCTTATTAGCTGCATGAATTTGAACAAATTGCTTAAATTTTGCAGCTTCAGTTTCCGCATCTGTGAAATGAGATTACTATATTAACATCTAACTCCAGGGGTTATTTAAGGAGATAACATACAGAAAGCACCTAGCATTGTACTAGCCTGTATCAGGTGCTCTGTAATTAATAGCTGTGTCCCCTGTCTCTCATAAAAATTAATTTGGATAAAATTGTTCATAAGAATTTTCCATGATTCAGAAAAGATGGATTCACCCTGAAAGCTGGCATAGTGAGTTATGGCAGAGCTAAGATTCAGACCTAAGGCCTTCTGCATTTTGGTCCAGGTTTCCTTCTTCCATATCATAACCACCTTTGTGCTTCAAAGTGATGCTCATTTTTTATCTCCCACTTTTTTTGTAATATCTTTGCCTTTACCTAGACTGTAGTGATATGCATGTAAAGATAACTTTTACATACCATGTATAGCTGTGTTTAGATATAAAAGAATGTTTCCATTGACTTCTGGGAAAGGTCAAGTTGTAAATGGTACTCTGGTAAATCATCTCTTCGTTTGTATGATTTAAATGTATTGAAGGATTACAATTTCTCCCAATACCATATATTTTCAGTAACAGCTTTCTACTTTATTTTTTTTCTTTAATATCAGTTTCTTATTTTCTTTTCTCTTTTTTTGTGATCCATTAGATAACAGTCACAAAGAACTACCCATATTCTGGATTTTTCCCTATTTTTTTGAATCCCGAATTTGTCAGTTTTTCCCGAGCTTCTGCATGCTGGATTACCAGGTATAGTAAATATTTTGTTTTCTGACATGGTTGGGGAATGGATATTCTGCTTAAATAAATATTCTGATAAGATGATTCATCAGTTTTAGTAAATGCAAACACTATAAGCTGTATGAAACACTAAAACTATATCATATGTAACTTAGTGCAGTAGTTCCTAAACGTCTGTAATCTCTAGGGTGCTTATTAAAAATACAGATTCTTAGGTACCAAAATAAACCTACTAAATCAAAATCAGAGGGTAAAGCCCTAAGAAAAAATATTTTACCAAGTTTCCCAGGTGATTCTGAACTGTAGCCAGGTTTTAGACCAAATGATCTGATCTTTCATCATCACCAGAAGATTGTGCAGCACCCCAGGATCATCATTATGAACATGGGTTTTCTCCATTCAGAGGTTGTAGAGAAGTAAATTGCTTTTTCTGGTGGGTGGAATGCCACGTACACTTAACTTTGCTGCTCAGAGGATGCCAGGAGCTCTAAGGAGGGGTGTGCCCAAGGTTGTGGCATGTCAGAGAAGCAGAGATGCTGAGGTGTGGGTGTGCTGATTCAGGGCAGACTGACTGGACCTCCTCCTTTGCATCCTTGTCCTTCAACTCCTTCTGTTTCAATGTCCACTCTCCTGGATTCATTTCCTTGGGTTCTGAGGTTAACCCTGTTGTCGCCATCACTATGTGTGGTCACCAAGTGGGCACTGCTTCCAGGTTTGTAATGACATTTTTCTGTTTGATTTTTCTGAGCAGTTGACTAGCCTCTGATTCAGGCTTTTCAGCTCTAGAACTGTAAACGTCTTCACTAGTTGTTCCAAGATAGCACTTGTTTCTTTTTTTTTTATATAGTTGATTTACAATATTGTGTTAGTTTCAGGTGTACAGCATAGTGATTCAGTATTTTTGCAGATTATATTCCATTATATGCTATTGCAAGATAATGGGTATAATTCCCTATAGCACTTGGTTCTAATCTTTCTAGTCTTGAAGATATACAGTATTATGAAAATTATTTAGAAATAATGAAACAGTGTTACCAGAAATGAGGGGATAGATCCTACCTGTGATTCTACCTCACATAGCAAATATTATAATTTTGAGGTACAGTTGACTCTTGAACAACAGGAGGATTATGGGTGCAGTTGAAAATTGGTATATAACTTATAATCAGCCCTCTGTATGTGAGGTTTCTCCATATCTGCAGTTTCACATCTGGGGATCCAACCAACTTTGGTTCAGTATTTACTATTGAAAAAAATCCACGTATAAGTGGACCCACGCAGTTCAAACCATGCTGTTCAAGGGTCAGCTGTATTCACATCCAGTCTTTTTAAAAAACACTTTTACATATTTGTAATCATAGAAGATGAATATGAATTCTGCTTTCTTCATTTCTGCCTTATATAAGTGTATATTTTAAAATGTAGCTACATAATCTTATGCTTTTAACAAGTAAATTGTTCCATCAATAGGCTATGTTATCATTCTCTTCTTTTTGGACTTAGAGGTTGCTCCCACCTTTAAGGTACTATAAATAACACTGCCATGAACATCTTTTATTCATATAATTTTTCCATATTTTCCATAACTCCCTTAAAATAAATTTCCAAAACTAAAATAGAATTATAAAAGTTACATTATCAAATTTAATGGACTTTTTTATGGCTCTTGAACCATATTAACAGTGTCCTTTCCAAAAGTGTGTAGCACAAGTCATTTTAACCTTGACTTCTTGAGCTCTGCTTTAGGCAAATCCATACCATATATCTTCTCAAAGCTGGTTTACTTTCCTTTTTAGGGCATCCAGTTTTCTGTTTCTTATCTGAAGGATGCTTCTAATATGGACATTTGCAATGCAGAGATAGCTGACATATCCTAAAGACGTTAACTAAGTAAACTATTTCTGGTTTCCAGGAGCACCTGCTGCCTTTGACAGTGAATAATCATCTAGTACAATGTTTGGCACGTAGTAGGTGCCCTGTACATGTTGAATGAATATTTGAATGAAAAAGAGCACGAACTCTGGAGTTGAAAAGGAACTAGGTTATAATGCTGGTTCTGCCACCTACTAGCTAGTCCTACACATTTTATCTAACTCTCTGAAACTCATCTTACCTGTTAAATGAGCATAGTAATAATATATCTGCTTCATAAGGTTTTAAGAATTATTTGAGATAATACATTAAAAGATTCAGCCTCATCCCTGACACACAGCAAATATAGAAAAAAGGTTATTGCTATAAGCATTGTCGTAACCATCACTATAGTCATCATTCAGATGGCCCCAGAATGGGGGTAAAACTTTTCTTCAATTTTTATGTCAGAAAACACATTATTTTAACTGCAAAACACATCGTTCCTCAGAAAACTGTTTCATCCACAATTTAGAGATGAGTTTTCACTGTGGGCAAGAGTTTCAGTTGGTGAGGAGGCAGAAGAAGGCAGATCCAGAATAAAGCAGATGAGAGTGATTATTAATGTGTAGTAACCAGTTATTGTTTGTTTAGACAGCCTGTGTTACTAGGAAAGAACTTTTCGAAATACTGTAGTTTTAATTTTAAGAACTAGTTCCAAGGTCCAAGCTTACTGAAAGTAATCATATGATTCAGTGCATTGGTGGAAAATGTTCTAATTAGGCCATGTGTATCAGGGTGAAAAGCAGTCTTTCCAATAAAGAGAAAGCCAACCTTTGAGAAGAAGAATTAGAATAAAACCTATAAAACAAAAAAAATCTTCATTTTTTCATGATTCCTATTAAAGATAAGAACACTACTGCCCATTACATGCTCAGTGGGAGAAACTGATTTTGCCAGATCTCCTAGGGTATATGTAAACTTTGTTTGTTGTACCTCCCCTTTGATGATTTTTCTACTATTTTTTTTTTTTGAAACTCTCTCTGGACTTATTATCCTTTCTGAGCCTTTTGCATTCTTTTTTTTTCTTTTGTTACTTTAACTTCATTTTGTGATAATTTTTTTCCTTTTATATTAGCCACCTTCATCAAATGAAAAATTTGAAAGTTTCCTCTCCTCCTTCACAGGTCTTTTCCCATAGACCTTGATTAGGCCTTCTTTCTGACTTTGCCTGAGATGATTATAAGCCCTGAAACCACAATGCAGTAAAAAAAAAAAAAAAAAAAAAAAAATCACTAAATCTCTTTTTTTGGAAATACTTTATAGGTAAGAGGAAGGCGGAAATGCTGCAAATCTTCATAAACTATAAATCATGTAGACTCTTCAGTGATAAAGCACTTGATGAGTACAGAATAAAATAGCTATCAAAGACGTAGAAAACCAAGAGCTTTATTAAGGGCAGATTAGAAAGGAAGGATTTGGTAATGAAAAGAAATTCTGATTTAGAGTCAGAAGAAGTTTGAGTCTTAGCACTGCCTTTTAGAAGATTAAATATAATCTTGAGGGAAGTCACTTTATCTTTCCAGGTCTCTGTTTCCTTACCTATAAAATAAAATGACTAAACCAGAAAAAGGATGCCAGATAAGTTTTACTTTTAGACTTAAGCCTGATAAATTGGTAGTGACTTTCTGGAGAATTTGTTGAGAATACCAGGCTCAGTGGCAAAGAGTAGCGTGACTGATTAGTGATGTCTGCCACAGGGTCAGGGTCAGGGAGTGATGGCATTCAGGTCCTGTATTTACCATATCTGAACTAGATCTTCACACTTCCCTTCCACCTTGAACATGCTATGATCTCTTGTTTCTGCTTAGTCTGGGACATTTGTCTGGATTGTTAAAAGTAGAGATCTTTGTTTTTTTTTTAAGCTGTCTTTAAAAAAATCATCCTGTTTAGAAAACTGTTTGTTTTTCGAGTCTGGTTTCATGTTCAGAAATGAAGAGGTTTTGACAGGAATTTCTGAGAAATGATTGTAAACTATAAGGTGACACGTGAAATTCTCAAAATTCAATATACAATAAACATAAAACATTTAATGGATTTGAAGTGATGAGGAATAACACACACACATATATGTATGTGTATGTCTGTGTAACACATATGATATTTAAAATAAGAGGTTACATGGAATATGGTGTGACTAAAAAACCTTATTGCTATGGTAGAAGTTGATTGATGGAGCTGAAGAGTTCACTTGGAATCTTTTGAATATATTGAAATTAAACAGAACACACTTTAGGGATTTATGAAAATACAAACATGTACTCTGTTTTATTTAAGCTTTGTTTCCTAGCATGATACCTGGAGCATAGTAGGTGCAGAATAATAAATGTTTGTCGACTTGAATGTCTTGTTTTCCGTATAACTAGTTTCAGTCTCATGTTGCAGAAGAAATTTGTGTATAGATAAAATTAAAAGTTAGGAATTGCAGAGATTTTGTGCTTTCCCTCATTTCTATACAGTACTTCATCACATTAATCAGTTCCATGGGAGAAATTTTCTATTCAAAAATGCCTCTCATCATCATTGTGAGTGAAATGTCAGGGATAATGATGGGAAAATGGTGTATCAGCTCTACCACTAGTGATACGCAATTTGCAAAATTGTGTTTGCTTTACAGCACTTCCATAGGAGGTTTATTTGTGTGGATGAAGCTATGAAATATGGATGTATGTTAGAGGTACATTAATTTACCCTAGCAGCATGCATTTTACGTACCATATGTTTATAGTTAATTAGCACAACAAACCCACATTTAAAAATAATAATAATCTCAATTAGGTTATGCAAGATCAAGTAATCAACCAGCTCCCTGACGCACATATTCTCTGACTCCTTAGGTAACCATAAAGAAATTCTTTTTTTTTCCCTCTCTTCCATCTGCTATCTATTATATTGCATGGACTATTCCATTTACTAAAAATCTTTCTAAGATACTCTTTTCCAGCATTTGAAAATCTTCATAAGATTCTCTTGGGAAGAATTCTTTTTCTTATGACACTCATAAATGTTCAAAATATCTTTGTTGAATTTAATATGGTACCATATATTTACTGAATACATAGAGAAGGTGCATTAGGGAAAAATAATGAATTTAAATCATTTTAAAAGAAAACTACTTAAGGTACTATTTTACGGTGATTTTGAAGTAAAATCTACTTTTGTATCTTAGCCTCTAATAGGTAACGTATATTCATAGAATTTTAAAGTTGTAAAGATGCATAGCCTTAACGTAGGCTGACTTCCCAATGTAATAATCCTTTCCACTAAATTCGTGACAAGCAGTCATCTAGTCTCACTTGAATGCTTTCCCTGAGCAAAGTCCTACAGCCTTACAAGGCAACTCAATTTATTTAATAGCTCTAATCGTTAGAAAATTTTCTCATATGGAGATAAAATATGCTCCCTATTAACTTCTAACCATTGGTCCTACTTCTGTTTTCCGAAGCAATAAAGGATAAGTCTAATTTCTATTCCACATGACACCCCTTCAGTTATAACATAGCTATCAGATCCTCCCAGTCTTCTCTTTTCTGAATAAACACCCCCAATCTGTTAAACTATAAGCCCTATTTATTCCCATTACTTTCAATAGAAATGAACTGGCTTTATTAATGTCTCTCTTAAAATGTAGCAGCTGAATGGAGGGCTTCAAATGTGATCTAACTTCGTCTCCCTTCCTTGTTACAATATTACAGTTCTGTGTAAGCCGGCTGTGAGCCCACACCAGTCTTACACCTTTGTGATAGACTGTGGACTCCCCACGTTGGACTGTGCGTGCTCACATGCCGAACGCCCTAGGGCTTTTTTTTTTTTCCGCACTGTCTCTCATTTAGCTGAGTCTCCTCATCCTGTACTTATTTTTTTCCCACTGCTGAAGCTTGTTAATCAGTCTTCCTAAATTTGTTCACCTGTAAATCTAGCAGGCATTGGCATAGCCATAGAGAGAGCTTAGGAATCTCCCTCCCATTAAAGTCCTCTCTTTCCATTGTCACCGATTCCTTACATTTTTGTAATTCTCTCATTAAATAGCTACTTTGCAAGTCAGTTCTGTTGTAAATTCTTAAGTGTAACCTTATTTAGAATCTAAAGAATTTATTACAACTTACTTAAAAGTTGCGATCTACCTGTATTAACCTTATAAAAATCTCATGGTATTCTTGTGGGTCATGTAAAGCAGTGGCTCTCAAACTTTAGTGTGCCAGGAGGGCTTGTTAAAAATAACAGATTGCAGGGTCCCACCTCCAGAGTTTCTGTGTTATTAGGTCCCAGGTGGGGCAAGAATTTGCATTTCTAACAAGGTCCCAGGTGATGCTGACGTTGCTGATCCAGACACCAAACTTTGAGAATTACTGATCTGAAGATGGATGGACTCAGTGGCCAGGTGGATTCATGGCAGGTTTAAAACCAAATTGAGAATGTGTATGGATGATAGGGTGGAGGAGGAGAAGGGAGCAAGAAGCTAATAGAAATCATGCTTGTTGGCCTCAGTTTACTTTCCAGATAATCTGCAGAAATGGAAAGTTGAGTTAGGGATCTTGAGGAGAGAGGTAAACATTCGAAATAGTCATTGTGGGGAAAACAACTATAGTTATTGATTTCCCTCTGCACTCCATCCTTCTATCTGTCTCCACCATATGCCGGGTCCTGAATTCAGTGTTTTACATACATTGTCTCATTTAACTTTCATAACAACTCTAAGGTAAGTATCAGTAACCTCCTTTTCCAGATGAAAATGATGCAGACTTGCCTGAGGTCACATAAAAAGTGAGTGGCAGAGCCACTGCCTGGCCCCCACAAGGAAGTGACCATCACAAAAACCAAGATAGGTGTTTCTCAGTGGGGAAGGAGGAATGCTGGGTTGGCTGTGTCAGAGAGTGATGGTGGAGGGCCACACTGAGGCTGCACTGAGCCTTGGGGAATTGAAAACGGGCATGCAGTGAATTTCACAGGGAAAAAATGAAAAGCCCTATACAAGCTGGCACAGATCATCAAAGGTGGAATGTTTTAATGCCCAAAGCTAAAGTCTTAATTATATAAAAGCCTTTCCTGCAAAGTCTGTTGCATTGGATAAAAGATTAGAGTTGTTTTTTGAATCCTAGGTAACATGAATGTGTCATAACAAATTTTACCTTCTTTATAATGAAATTTTACTCTCATAGAGGCCCCTCTGAGGCTGTTGATTAATAAGTAAACTCCTGCTTTTGAGAACTTCTTATTAAATACTCTGATTTAATTTGTACCTTGGCATCAGTTTGTTCATTTATTGGTTAAAGAATCTTAACGAATGTTGACTCATTTGAGAAATTTTTCCTTTTTAATTTTTTTAAACTTTCTAGGTAGATTATGATAATCATGCACTTTATAAACATGGAAAGACAGGACGGAAACAGTCTCCTGTGCGTATTTTCACCAATATCCCACCCAACAAAATAATCCTTCCTATTGAAGAAGGGTACAGGTAAGAGAGACCTTGAAGTACACAAGTCACTGAAAATAAAGTTCCATATATCTAGCACCAAATGCCTTTCATACTGACTCATGTAGTTCTTTTATTACTTTTAAATTTGGCCTATAATGTTATATTGAATTTAATTTGAATTACACCGAACTTTTGTAACAAATGCCTTGTGAACTTTTATCTACCTTGTGAATCTCAATAAGTATATGCAGCTGATTTCTTCGAGTCTTTTCTTTTCTCCTTAGATTTTGCCCTCTTTGTCAACGATATGTTTCTCTAGAGAATCAGCACTGTGAACACTGTAATTCTTGCACATCCAAGGTACAGTTTTCTTTAGAATGTGTTTTTACTCAAACATATTAGTTTTATTTTAGGTCACTAGTTTCATTACATTTGTTTAATGTTATTTTATTAATATTTTAATTTGTATTATGTATTATCATTTATTAATTATAATTTAATATAATATTTTTTCTCTAATTATAAAGTATGGCAGGCTTTTAAAATACTTAGTTGCCTTCATCATCATTAACAACTATTTGAGTTATTTTTATATGGTACTGTATGACTGCTAAAATTATTAGTGTTTCAAATAAGGCACTAAATAAGGGCTAAATTTTGTTGAGGGCAAAATTAAGGTGTTTCGAATAAGGAATTGAACTATTAGATACCATCACTGTTCTGATGAAGCAATAATTAATAACATGTGCTGTGTATTTACTCCTCACATCACTAGTAGACAGGGCTTTTTACAGATGAGGAAGGACTACAGGGGACACACCTCCTAGTTATTTTTTTAGGAAGGTGGGATCACCTTTAGGTTACTCGGTTATTTTAACTAAATCCAGTCAGAAAGAACACGTGAAGTTTAGTTGGCTGATACGCACGTATTATTTGCCAGAGGAAAGGCTATATTTTTAAAACTATTGGAAAGTACATTTTTTATAACTTTATAATTATATTACTGGTTATACTGGTTTTTAACTATGGTAACACATCTGATTATATATTTCCAATTAGTTTAGAAATTATCTGTATTCTTCATTAAAAAAAATTATGCTCAGATCATACAAAGTACAAAATGAGGAAAACAAAATTTTATTATTTAGAGATGCACACGTAAGTGGAAAAAATAAACAAAAGCAAGGAAGTGACCATCACAAAAACCAAGATAGGTGTTTCAGTGAGGAAGGAGGAATGCTGGGTTGGGAAGGGGCATGTGGGGAAGTGTCTAGAGTACTGATGGTATTGTCTCTTGACTTGTTGGGTTCATCAGTGTTCACTTTATAATACTCGTTAAACTGGACATATGCATCTCATGTACTTCTTTAGGTATGTTTTATTTCACAGTTTTTAAATTACTCAAATAGTAATCTCTATCCTTCTAAATTACATTAAGTTCTCAAATATGAATGTTATTAAGGATTATACCAGCTAGACACATAAAAACTATGAATCATTAATTCTCTTGAAATTTTCATTGAGTCCTTCTTTATGCAGATTGGGTTGCTCGATCTGGAGTGGACTTTCAAGATCATTTAAATCCTCCAGTTTTAGAGTTAAGGAAATTGGGGCCCATCAAGGAGGCGTTTGAGTTGAGTAGAGAAATGCATAAATTAAAATCAAAGTATTTAATAGTAAAGCCCAGGAAAGTGAGAAATAAGGAATGAATAATTTACACAGATTTTAATAAGACATTTTAATTTTTAATTGTGGAAATTTGATTTTTAGTGACAAGTTAAACATAATTTAAAAATTGTTTTTGTAGGATGGCAGGAAGTGGAATCATTGCTTTCTCTGCAAAAAGTGTGTAAAGCCTTGTAAGTATTCAGACTTAAGTGTTTGAGATCTTCTGAAAATATTTGACTTTTTCTTCATCTAATTAGGGTTTTTATTTAACTGTATTTACAAAAGAAAAAAATAATAGAGACTTGCCTTAATTTACTTGCTTTTTAATTTTTACACTTGCCAAAATGTACGTTCTCTCCTTCAAAGAGAGACATGACTTTAACCCTGTTTCAGTGTTGCATTTGCTTTGGCTTTTTTTAACAGGGTTTTGTATCACTCAGCCAGCCCCCATTTTGTCAGTGGCTCTAAGCTCATGACTCAGGGCAGAAGGGCTGAATTTGTTGCCATGTATCAGAAAGAAGTTAGCTGGTTTACATGGAATTCCAACCTCTTAACCTTGGCCTCTTTAGCCAAATTATAATTAGCTATGCAAAGCAATCACAGTATTTGAAGTAAACACTATTCATGCTTCCTTATCATAAAGGTTAATCAAATGAAAAATTATATTACATGAACCTCTTCTAATACCTAATTTTTATTTTACAGCCTGGATCCACTGTAACATTTGCAATCACTGTGCTCTTCCAGATCATTCTTGCAACGGCCCTAAAGATGGCTGCTTTATTTGTGGTGAATTAGATCATAAACGGAGTACTTGTCCTAACATCTTTACGTCTAAGAAAGTTAACAAGTTAGTTGAATTCTTTTATTTACTAGAAAAAATTTTCCTTGTGTATTTGTACAGAGCAATCCACAGAAGTACACAATAATCAGAGGATCCAGAAATGCTAAATGCTAAATTAATTGTTGCTTTCACTGTTAGGTATTGTTTGCATAGATGGGGAGAGGGAGGATATGAAGGTGAGTCAAAGAGCTAAAAATTTTACAGGTAAGGCATGAAAATAACCAAAATATAAGGTAGAAAGTGACTCACTTCCTATATATTTGTGTAATATAGCTGTGTAATTCAGAGCAAGGTTACACCAATGACAATAGTATATTTAGAAAAACTATTGGTATTTCAACTGGGCTAACTTGAATGTTACACTTTTTTCCTTTTAAACTGAAGGGCTTATAGCTATTGAGTCCTCTTGTTTTACTGATGTGAAAACCAGATAGCCAAGTTTAACATTATATGACCGTTGAGATCAGGATAAAAATTTTGAGCTATCATATGACTTGTGATGAAAAAAAATCTATTATTATTAGAAGTATCTGATGGTTTAGTAGCTACTTGTGATTGTATTAGAATTCTTTTCCATTTGTTTTATTTTTGGTCAGTAGAAATCATTTTTTTCCATTAAAGCCCAGCCACTTGAATTCTGCCTAGTATTTAAACTACCTTTTCTATTACTTTTTATCAAATTTACTTTAATAATTATTTCCACTAAGTAATCTAGGGTAGAAGTGGAATTTTAAAAATTAATTAAAGAGGTGTATTGAAGAGTCTTATAAAATATTTTTTTATAAAGCTTTAAGAATAGAATACAACCTAATAAAGGATTGATCTGGGGTTGTTGCACTATTACAATGTAATTCTGCTTGCAAACAACATGCTCAGCCTTTGATTCTGTGATCTTATGACATGTGGAAACCGAATTTGCATTTTGGTAATACAATGTAGGCTCTTTATTGGTTCTTAAATAGCCCTGACTAGTCTATTTGATAGTAATATGTTGTTTTCATTGAGGGAAATCATGTAGTATCTCTTAGTACTAGATTTTATCAATTTTAATTCAAGACCAAATTCCTTAGGATGTGGTATACCTGATAGTTATTAAATAGTACCACTTTCTTCTCTTAGAGAAGACTCCTAAACTGTGAACAGTGATCTTCAGATACTGCTTTCAAAAAAATTTTACAATGAAATTGACAATGCAAAATTTTTTCTTTATAATAGTAAAAAATAATTTTAATAGCTTTTTTAGCATATATGGCATAAAAGATCTTTTCATCTTATATGTTTTATAGCTGTCATGTTAATTTGGTTTTCCTTGGTATTAATTTTCCTGTGGTTGTGATCTGGAATGATGCTGGCTCCCTCTTGTGGTTAGAGCTCATTTTATCAGTTACATAAATACCTATAATTTAGAGGACAAATACTAGGTCAATTTAATTTTAAGGCAAAATGAAACAATCAGTTTATTATACTCAGTTTATCACTGTTGAGAGACGTTATCTCTGGAAAGTTTTGTTTATTCATATTACAAATGAACATTTTCTTTCTGTTTTTGTTTACTGTATCTTCTAGTGAAATCTGGTTCATGTTTAGTTCTTCTGAGTGGACAAACCAAAGAAAATTTGTTTAAATTTTGTATACAGACATGCATAGCTTCATTGACTTTGCCATCAAGAGATTATACTTCATTAAATTTTCTAAATCTGGGCTTCCCTGGTGGCGCAGTGGTTGAGAATCCGCCTGCCGATGCGGAGGACACGGGTTCGTGCCCCGGTCCGGGAAGATCCCACATGCCGCGGAGCGGCTGGACCCGTGAGCCATGGCCGCTGAGCCTGCACGTCTGGAGCCTGTGCTCCGCAACGGGAGAGGCCACAGCAGTGAGAGGCCCGCGTACCGCAAAAAAGAAAAAAAAAAAATTTGCTAGATCATCACTTATCAGGACATTATCCTACTTCTAAAAAATGGCTGGAGGGAAAGGAGATTTATGTAACATGCACAAAACAGTATAAAGATGACTGTTTTATTTTGAACTTATAGGATACCCCAGTCCATGGTGAAAAATCTAAACATGGAAAAATATAAAATTGCCAAGCAAAATTCTGAGTAGTAGTCATGTGGAGCTACTAATAATAGCTAATATTTATTTATTAATTACTGTATGCTTAGCATTTTACATACCTGAATAATTTATAGTAGAGTATGTAGTATCAAGGTAATTAAGAACACAATTTCCTGAATCAAACTAGTTCTGCCACTTTCTCATGGATGATTTCATAGCCTCTGTTTCTTCCCCTAAAAAAAATGGGGGGAAGGAAAGGGAAGAGTGACATCTGCCTTGGCTCAGTCTCCCAGCTCCTTGAAGTCAAAGACTTTGTCCATTCATTTTTGTATTCCCAACACTTAACATATATACTGAATGAACAAAAGGAGAGGCTGAGTTTGGTCCACTAGGAGATTATATACTGTTTATGAAGCTCCTTTCCCAGGTTTTGGTTCTGGGAAGATCAAGAAGGAGCATTTCCCTAGGACTCGTGGTGGTTTAGGAGAAGTGAATCTAACAATTGATATTGCTGGGAAGCCATGGAAATGCCCAGGTTTGCCATTACTGGCAGCCCCAGCCCATCCCTTCGTTCATGATATGATAAATGGCATGATTCTGCTAGCTTGGAGAAAGTGAATGGATAGACCAGTAATCTTCCTCAGCTATAGATTGCCTGTAATGTAGTTCAGAGAGCACCTGAAACAAAGGATCTAGGTGTTTTTTTGTTTGTTTGTTTTGTTTGTTTTGTTTTTTTTGTTTTGCGGTATGCGGGCCTCTCACTGCTGTGGCCTCTCCCACTGCGGAGCCTGTGCTCCGGACGCACAGGCTCAGCGGCCATGGCCCACGGGCCCAGCCACTCCATGGCACGTGGGATCTTCCTGGACTGGGGCACGAACCCGTGTCCCCCGCATCGGCAGGCGGACTCTCAACCACTGCGCCACCAGGGAAGCCCGATCTGGGTGTTTTTTTTCCTGGTGTGATTTAATGTTTTTTTAGAGAGTGAGTTTCAACTTGTTCATTTTTTAAAAAAATATCTTTATTAGAGTATAATTGCTTTACAACGTTGTGTTGGTTTCTGCTGTACAACAAGGTGAATCAGCTATACATATACGTATATCCGCATATCCCCCCCCTCTTGAGCCTCCCTCCCACCCTCCCTATCCCATCCCTCTAGGTCATCACAGAGCACCAAGCTGATCTCCCTGTGCTATGCAGCAGCTTCCCACTAGCTATCTGTTTTACATTTGGTAGTGTATGTATGTTAGTGCTATTCTCTCACTTCATCCCAGCTTCCCCTTCCCACCCTGTGTCCTCAAGTCCATTCTGTACATCTGCGTCTTTATTCCTGCCCTGCCACTAGCTTCATCAGTACCGTTTTTTTTTTTAGATTCTATATATGTGTGTTAGCATACAGTATTTGTTTTCGTCTTTCTGACTTACTTCACTCTGACAGACTCTAGGTCCATCCCCCTCATTACAAATAACTCAATTTCATTCCTTTTTATGGCTGAGTAATATTCCATTGTATATATGTGTCACATCTTCTTTATCCATTCATCTGTTGATGGACATTTAGGTTGCTTCCTGGCTATTGTAAACAGTGTTCCAGTGAACATTGTGGTACATGTATCTTTTTGAATTATGGTTTTCTCAGGGTATATGCCCAGTAGTGGGATTGCTGGGTCGTATGGTAGTTCTATTTTTAGTTTTTTAAGGAACCTCCATACTGTTCTCCATAGTGGCTTCAACTTGTTCATTTTGAAGCTAGTCTTCAAGAAGAGACCACAAAATGTGGGCATCTTGTATGGCACTTGTCAGGACTTTTAGATCTACTGGGAAAGGAAAATTAGCTGTAGGACTATAAGATGGGCCTCTTTAAGTCTTTTCAGTTTTTCCCATTGTGCTATTTCATTTTTCTACCACTGCTAACTGCCAGTGTATTGGTCTTTTTTCTGAAAAATGTAATTCAGGGATTTGGAGATTGAAGTGCTGAGCTGAGCAGTACAGATGTACCAAAAAAAAAAGAAAGAAAGAAAAACCAACCAAAAAACTTCCCAACTCATTGGCCTGACTATTTACTTCTGTGGTGTGTTTGTCCTGAATAGATTGTTCTAAATTTGTAGTCACCATGTTTCAAAGGAATTTCTTTTCTCAAACATTTTGCTTGGTCAGGACTCTATCTCCTTGTTATTATGGTTAGGATTCTGAGGATTTATGCTTATAATACAGTAAATTCTTTCCCTTCTGTTTTCTTATTTGGTTAGCTAGTTAATTAAACTTCAACATAATTACATAATTCACTGTGCTCATTCTACAAAATAATTTAGCACCTTGTTTTTCAGAGCTGTCAGAAAGCAGAAGCAAAGAAAGAGCAATAAGATGAAAATGGAGACCACTAAAGGACAGTCCATGAATCATACAACTGTTACAGGGAAGAAGAAAAGAAGAGAAAGAGCTCATCAATATCTGTGCTCTTAAATGTCCAGTGGCTTGCGAATAAGAAAGATTTATAGATTTATTTGATGCCATTTTCTGAAAGTGCCTCACTGGACTTAAATTCTGTTGCTTTCAAAGGTATGCACCTCTCTAAGCTTGAAAGTAGGCAGGTGGTATTTCCTGGTTTATAGACCTCCTCACCCCCAGCAGCCCCTCTGGAGACCTGGGGAGTTGTTTCATCCTTAGCTGGTTTGCCAGCTCTCAGTGCCTTTTTTCTCTCTTTAAATCTCTTCCAGTCATATTATTTTAGCCTCTTTTATCTGATAAATGGGCATAAAGTGTCCTTTTGCTAGAAGAAAGAAGAAAATGAGAATGAAAACCTGAGGTTTTGTTTACATTGAACATAAGAGTATGTTAAGTTCGATATTTTAAATATTAAAGTATTGTACAATGGCTTAAACCCCACTTGTAAAGAGAAATACAGTGTTTAATTTTTTTTTAGACAGAATCTGAAGATGATGGAAAGAATTTTGACAAAGGCAGTCTAAAGATATAAAGATTATGATTATGGTTACATTATTATTATTAAATATTTATTTTTCAAATACTTTTTGCAGTTGTCCTTTGATGGTATAGAATCACCTAAATGTTTGTTGAATGAGTGAGGTATTTAGAATTATGACTTGCCCTGTCATCTTAGTGTCTTTTAACCTAGGCAGTACGTTTCTCTCTTTGTACAAGTAGTAGCAGAAGGCAGGATACTTTGGTTTTCATTTTGGTGATCCTCATTCCTATTCTAATACTTCCTGGTTGTATGTCCTTAGCCAGGTCATTCGTTCTCTAGAAGCTACTGTTTCTTCGTTATTATAATGGGGACAATAATAGTTAGACCTCAGGTTTGTTTGTGGTAAAATTAAATGAGGCACATGCCCCTGGCTCTCAGCTCTCCTGCTACCCGTGAGAAACGTTAACAAATGAAGATGGCTACGAGCACTAATGGTAATCACCGGGTGGTCAGGTATTGTAGCATGGAATGGAGTAGTTTGAACAAACAGTTCATTGTCTCCTTAAGACTTAGTTTAGAATGGCTTGCATTTCACAACTCTTAGTAGTTTAGAATGGCTTGCATTTGCACAATGACTCTTCTCTCTTTCCCAAATGACTGCTTTAGAGCAGGTTTGGAGGCATCTCTGCTTGGGCTTAGCTAGAGCCCTGAGAGTAAAGGTAGAAGAACTGCACTCCATCTGGTATTTAAGTTAGGATGGTTTGTTGCCTGATGTGGAATACACACATGTGGCCCTGATCAGTGTGGTCCTGGTAGATCAGGCTATATCAAAAAATGAGCTAAGCTCCTGGACTTAACAAGCATCAGAAAACTCTTCTCTTGCCCCCTCTTTAACATGGGTTCCTGTGGTGATAGAAGGGGCAGATTTTGATGCGATTGGATGAGATATGAACCTTGTACAATCATTGTGAGAGTTCCCCTCTCTGATTCAGGCATAGATGTGGACATTGCCTGACTTTCATGGTGTCCACGATACTGTGGTTAAAATCTGTTGAAATGTCCCCCGAAACTCAGACAGCTGTGGGACCATGACTGCTGAAGAATTGGGTCCTGATGGCCAATGGTTTTTATCATCACCATATTTTCTTAGTTTTAAGATACGATCAATTGTAAAATGCATTTTCGATGTAATCATAGCTTTTCAGGGAGAAAACACCTTTATCTCATTAATTGTATATATTAAATTTTAGATGTCTCTTTTTTCAGAAATATTGAAATGTGAAAAAAATGTCCATCTTAGTATTGAGCAAATAGGGTATTACTTATAATCAGGAATTCTGTACTTAAAAACTTCGTTACCTCAGAGAGTTAAAAATAGGAAATTTGATGGTTCTGTTTTTTTTTGTTCAATTAATACTAATTTTAAGGACTTAATCCCTTTCTTTTCTCAGAGGATAAACTAATAGAATGTAAAAATGTCTCTGGGAGGTAAAGTGTGATGGGAGATGAAGTCATTTGTTCTAATTAGAAATCTGCCTATCTGAACATTAAGATACTCAAAATAGCAATAGAAAAAAATTCCTGAAATTTGACAGATAAAACTTTCTAAGCTTTTTAAAAGGATATTTTTCTTAAATAACTACAGCTAAATTTCATTCTACTTCTTGCTTATATTATAAAATGTAATGAAATACAGAGTTACTTTGTAGGCCCTGGATGATCAGATTTGTTTTTTTTGCCTACATTTAGTCTGATATTTAGACTAATTTATTTCTCCAGTATGCCCCAATCTTTTCATCCTATTCTCTTCTTTCTGTTTGGAACATTTCCCTCCATACAGCCGTCTGTTAAAGTCTTATGGAGCCTTTACGCCCTGGCCCAAGTCCCACTCTCTCCTGGGAAGCCTCACATGAGTCCCTGATAGCAGCCAGTACCTTCCTCTCCAAACCCCTTGCTATTCTGCGCCACATTTGAGGCACTTTTCATGTATTATTCTGTGATTATATTGACAGATTCTGTTTCCCCGAAAGGTTCCAGTTTCTTCAGGTCAGTACCCACTTCTTATACTCTCATGTCTTTCTTATGTATTGTAGGTGCTCAGTAAAATGTTGATGAAAACATGGAATTTTCTAGAGGTTCTCAGGTGGTAGGTGTATTCATTTGCTAGGGCTGCCATAACAAAAAGTCACAGACTGGGTGGCTTAAACAACGATAATTAACTTTCTCACAGTTCAGGAGCCTGGAAGTCCAAGATCAAGGTGTCTGCTGATTCAGGTCCTGGTGAGATCTCTCTTCCTGGCTTGCAGATGGTACCTTCTCACTGTGTCCTCACTTGGTCCTTCTTCTATGTGTGTGTATTCCTGGTGTCTGTCTGTGTCCAAATTTCCTCTTTGTATAAGGATACTAGTCAGATTGGATTAGGGCCCACCCTAATGGCCTCATTTTACTTGTCATCTCCTTTTTAAAGGCCCTGTCTCTAAATACAGTCGCCCTCTGAGCTACTGGGGGTTAGGACTTCAACGTGCAGATTTGGGGAGACACAATTCATTCCCTAACAGTAAGCATGCCTAAGATATGGAGAGGACTTGCTTTTTTCTCTTTCTCAGAAGGACTGAAAATAGGAAAACAGACTTAAACAATATGGGGAGGAATTCCGAGCCAACAGGAGGGTTTAAATGTTGGGATGTGCTGTGTGAGCGAGATCAGCAGCCTTATCTGGAAGTCTTTAAACTTAGAATAATTCAGCTTTCAAGGTTATTTTAAGGAAAACACTTAAGTTGATTTCTGCCCTTTTCGAAGCAATTTATAAAATACTAGGCATCTGGGAGAAGCTTGACTATAGGCAGACATCAGAGAAATATTGTGGATTTGGTTCCAGACCACCGCAATAAATTGAGTATCTCAGTGAAGGGAGTCGCATGAATTTTTTGGTTTCCCAGGGCATCTAAAAGTTACATTTATACCACACTGTAGTCTGTTAAGTGCGCAGCAGCATTGTCTAAAAAAAAAAATCCACATACCTGAATTTAAAAATACTTTATTACTAAAAAATGCTAAAACATCATCTCATAACACAGGGATGCCACAGACCTTCAATTTGTAAAACAAACCACAATATCTACGAAGCACAATAAAACAAGATATTTAATTTTTAAATATAAAATCACAGCTTATAAAAGGTGCTTGTCTGATACCACCTCCTTCGTGATGTCCTTGTTGGTGTCTCCAGTGGAACAGTATGTCTCTTACCAGTGAAATAAAAATAGGTGTGTGTTTGTGTGTCTTTTCATTTCTACTTCTTTTCAGGTACTTAAATCATGCCCTGCATTAGAACAGCTCTTTGTGCTTGTTTCCCCTGTGTAGATTAGAAACTCGTTGATGGCAGGGGCCTGTGGACATCATCGTGAACGTTCACTGGCTCCCAGAGCTGTGTCTTGCACATGGTGATATCAGAGACAACCAGTTGCAGTATGCATGGCCTCATTCCTCCTCCCACAAGCCTGGGAAGCAGGCGCCCAGGCTAACACCGTTCTCCACCCTCCAAGTAGAAGCTGCTCCTAAATACGGACCGGGTGAATGGAGATGGCCACTTATGCCTCCAAACCCAGCTGTGCTGCCTGACAGTAAGACACTAATACACTTAGAGCTCCCCAAGGAAGAAAAGCTTAAAAAAATGCAAAGCAAAATCCAATTTGACTTACTTGATGCGGTTTTAATTGGAACATTAGGACATGGGTTAAATTACTTGAGGGTCAGCTAGAAAGTCACTGCAAAAAAGTGAAGATAAGAACTCTACTATTTGATTTCAAGTGACTTAGTATAAATGTTAACTCAGCAAGACTGAGGGGGGAAAAAGCACCAAAAGTAAGCAAGCAGATCGCAGAGATCTGAGGGGTGAGTTTTATCCCATTAGCTGGACAGTCACAAGATTCTCACACTACTGTGTTGCTTAGTAGCCCTGCAGACTAGCAGTGTGACATCCGGTGATCTCTAAGAAACGAAGCCTGATTAGATGGGCCAGCTTCTTCATCTGAAAATGTGGAGGTGAGGAAAGGGAGAAAACTAGAGATAGACAGCCTAAACATTCCACATGCTTAGAGGACAAAAGGAAATAAAAGTTGCTGCCTGCTAACTTTACAATTAATACATGAGCCAGGTGAGTCAAATAAAATGAAAAGTAACTCTAATTCTACCACCCAGACATAACCACTGTCACACTTACGTGTGTGTTCTTCCAAAGATTGTTTCTTGTGTAAAAGCTATATAGACACTCTAAAATTTCCCCCACAAAAATGGAACTATTAAAATATACTGTTTGTAATCCTCTCCTCATAAACATTGTGAACATCAATTTATACCTATAACAACGGTATTATTCTTCAGTATGCATGTACTGTATTTAATCAGTCTCTTATGGTTGGACATCTAAATTGTTTGCATTTTTCACTAGTGTAAACAACTCTATGGTGAACATACTTAAATTTTTTCTTATTTCCTTAAGGTAAGTTCCTATACATACAAATACTGGCTCTGTAGCTCTTAGAACTCTTTTTCCAGATGGGAGTCACATGAGTTGGTCTCCGAACAGCATCTGAAGTGGTCGTGGGAGACAAGCAAAGCACCACGAACTGACAGTCTAGACCCACATCTCCCAGACGCGCTTCAAACGTAAAACCACCCTTTGAGTAGTAATGATTGATTGTCATATTGAACACTATGCATGGGCCGCTTCGCCACCATCACTCCCACCCGTTCCATCGTGTGCCTGCTGTGGGATTTGGGGGAGGGTTGACTGACATCCGCTCCCGCTCTTGGGGAGGACTTTTTATAGGGCATAATTCCACCCCCTTTACCTGTGAGTGATTTCAGCGAGGCTCAGGATAGGGGCTGGTCTAATTACAACGCAGCTCAGTACTTTAGTCTTGTGACTGGTGAAGAGACGCTCATTCTTCCTTCTGAATGAGGAAGCCTGTAGCTCCAGGTGCTGTCGGCAGTCTTCCAGCAAACACATGGGGAGCCAGCTTTATGGTAGTGCACACCTTCAGCTGGGTCCCTGGTGACTCCAAGTTGCTGGATCTAGTCTACCCTGAAGTTGGCCCCATGACTGGACTTGTAATTTACATGAGCCGACACATTCTAGTTATTACTTGTGCCACTGGGACCACGGCAGGGCAGAGAGATTCTATCACTAACATTTATTTCTTTTTCCAGCAAATCCAGTTAATTTGCTTATTTTGTATGTTTCACTTACTTTTTGACTTCAAAATAGGCCTCTCAAAATAACAGCCTTTCCACCTGGCCTGGCCTAGATCAGTCACATCCCACACAACTCCCATCTTCCATCCCTGTACACTGTGAGTCCCACATCTCTGCTCGGGCCCTGACCTTTCCCCTTCACACCTGCCTTTTCAGCTGCCTTTTGGCCATCACAGATGGATTTTCACACCACACCTCCACCTGAACACAGTCCCCACTGAACTCCTTTGCTCTGGTCTACTTTCCCTCCCTTCCCCTCATACTTCCCTCATATCCCACCCCACCCAACAACAACCAGTTCTCTACTCCCTGAGTCTGTGCGCCCAAATATCCCAACCTGTCTTGACTACTCCCTTGCTTTCATTCCCCCGATCTAATCAATAATCTGTTCATGTTATCCTACTTCAGAAATGTCTCTGGAATCACCTCCTGCAACCCCCCTCTCCCCTCCGCCTCTACCCAACTAGTCTTCCTTCCTTTCTAACCTATCATCAGGCTTGGCACAAGAATTAAGGTCTTGCATGACTGATGAACCAGTGTGATGCCGTCAACAACACGCCCCTCCGCCAACAACCTCTGTTCTCAACTTCCTGCCTTTCAGAATCTAACCCCACACCGTTATAACACGTGGAAAGGTGCCGTCGGTGTGAGCTAGCCCAAGGGGTGTAGTGATCAAAGAAACAGCCTAGCTACCAAAAAGTTATTTCAAAAGAGCTAGCCCCTGCATTTTCTTTTCAAGCACTAGGAAGAGGATAGATTAATATACATCATGGGAATTCTTAAAGTCTGTTTTCTCTTCATTTCCCTCACCCCTTTCCCACTTCCCACTCTGCACATTTGTATCTCCTGTCTTTGCCTTCTTAAAAAGCACCAATGCCTGATCCCTGGGCCTTTCCCCCTTTTCCTTTTGATCCTGTGCCACATAAGCACAAGTAAACCAATTTGACTAAGCAGTGTTTTCCTTAGAGAATGGGGAAGGCAAAGAAATGGAGTGGGTAAAGCCAAAGTCTCCTTTATGGGGCAGTGAGGAAAAGAAAAGGCTGGAAATACCGTGTGTTAATAGCTCTTGTCCTATGGCTACTTCGGATCATTTCCAGTAACAATCCCTGCCACCCACTCCCGCTGACACGCATGAAGTGCTATGGCCACATCTGGAACTTCACACCTATGCTGTTTCCTGTGTTGTTATACATGCCTTCTGGGTAATTCATACTCTTCTGTGAAGGTTTCGTAATATGCAGGTAGTTACTCTCGTCTGTCTTGTAGCACTGAGTGTATAGTTCTATTAACAGTCCTTTCCATGTGTTGTATGAGGGTTCATATTCAGGATAAGTTTCAGGAAAATGGCATTCAGTTTTCATAAGATTGTTAAGCGGATAAAGATATTGGACCCCCACCATGTAGGTTATCTATTGCCATGTAGGTTATCTATCTGTTGGAGGATGGAGAAGGTATCTTGAGATCAGACTATGAGGCAGGCAGCTATTATATAATCCATGGATACGCTTATCCGGTAACTTACAGGATGGGATCAAGCAGACAACGGTCTGAAAGCATTCACAGCTGCACTCGGCATCGCCGAAGGACCACTGGGACAATTTTATAGTTCACCCAGAGAAACAGGAAGTGCATTCGTTAAGTCAAGATTTATGAATGGGTAAGTAGTCTTGTGGGTGCCAGGAATACGTCAGGGAAGGTCTTCATCATTGCTTGGGGACTAACAGAGCATAGAGGCCACCTGATCCTAATGATTATTAAACAATTAACTACAATGCCCTTGACAGAGAAGTGATTTACTGCACAGTACAGTCCTGGGTAGGGCAGTGGAAGGACGGGAGGAACTGTATGTGCCCAAGGTGGCATCAGTTGTGCTAGCAATCACACACCACCCCAGAACATTAAATAATACCCAAAAACGCATTTCATGAATAACAAAGGCAAGTCCATTCTCACCTTAGAATATTGCCTGTGGGTGAATTTGGGGGACATTCTAAATTGTTTGCAGAAAAGGCAAGGGAAAAAGCCTATCTCAGGAAGCAGGGTAAACATGAGGAGTTACAAATTGCCTGGCACAAAAGAGTGCCTCGAATATTTGTTGCTGAATGAATTAGTCTACCTGTCACCTTCATCCCAGGGGCTAGATCCAGACAGAGGGCAGGAAGACGGGGCTTGTTGCAAATTGAAGATCCTGCCTCCTTTCTACTTTGAACAAGTAAAAGAAGTGAAAGTTAGATAGATGGCTTTCTACCACAGACTTTAAGATCAAGAATAACAGGATGATACTGTCACATTCTCTTAACCAGGTTCATAACTTGTGGAAACTTTTAAACAAGTTAACACATTTATATGTGTGACAAGAAGCATCAGATGGGTTCTGATTCACATAAGCCGCCAGGCTGATCTGTGAGCCTTACAGAGCAGAGCCTCTGTCCCGTGCATTTGTGTAGCTCAGGCTCCTTCACATAGTAGATGCTCCAATAGCTACGGGACAAATCCTGGCTGAGCCCACAGTCCTCATTTATCATGGTGGGGGCTAATACTACTAATAAGTTGTAGGCATGGGATAAAGAATCAAGATATTTGCCTACGTCAGAGGTTTTAGAGTATGACTCTCCTACCTTGGCTGCAAAGTGGCAGCACCTAGAGCGTTTTAATAAATATTGGCCCCATTCCGTATTAATTCTCTTTTAATCGTCTGGGGTTCTACCTGGGCAGGGTTTTAAAACAAAACAAAACAAAACAAAAAAACCCCACAACCCTCTCTACTGAGCACCCAAGGCTGAGACCCATTGGTTTAGAAACTATCGAAGAGGTTCCGGCGGTTCGAGAGCGCGCCTCCGTGCTCTCGCGAGGAAGTCCGGCTACCGGAAGTGCTCGGAGCGCGCGCGCGCGCGGCGGCGGGAGCCGACGTGCTGGGGGAGAACTGGAGGTAGAGGCTTCCCGGGTCGCGTTGCCTGCCGTGGGGCATCTGGCAAGTACCGCCACCCTCCGGGCTCTGTGCGAAGGGCCGGGGGCTCCGCCGCCGGGCCCGGGCAGGGCGGCCCGGGGGGCCCCTGCCGGCCTCCGATTAGGGGTGTAGTTGCAGGGCCGCCCCCATGTTGCGTTTCCCGACCTGTTTCCCGTCCTTCCGGGTGGTGGGAGAGAAGCAGCTTCCGCAGGAGATCATCTTCCTGGTCTGGTCACCCAAGCGGGATCTCATTGCTCTGGCCAATACGGCGGGCGAGGTGAGTGAACCGGCGTGCAGCCCCGAGGACACCGAGCCCGGGCCACCTGTGTACCCCGCCCCTTCCTCCAGCCCTGCTGAAAACTTTAAGTGAATCTAAGGGGCCACATATGGGAAAGGTCATTTATACGCCCACCTCCCGCATTTTATGGCCAGAACAACAGTTTTCATGCAGCTTAACGCAGTCATACAGTCCTGCATCCCCAAGACTTTCAGTTATTTGTTAAATGGGCTTTTTAAAGGCTCATGTGTCACTCATGAGCTAGACATAGTAGTAGGTCCACAGAGTCTGCAGTTAGTTTACTTGCAGTTTAGGCGGAAGATGAGTTATTGTCAGACTTGAGCTGCGAAATGTGCGTGTCTATAGCTGCCACAGAGGATGTTTAAGAATCTTTATTCTGTTGTCCAAGTTATACAGAATGGGTTGGATAGACATCACTGGATTCCTGATGGAATGTGCACGAGTGTTGTCAGTTAGCATTTCTAGTTCACATTGTATTACGCTTCATCAGGTGTAACCGGGTTGTGGCTTTCTGCTGAGAGTTTTGTTACTTGGCAGCCATTTTGTAAGGAAACCTTCACCTTGGCTTCTTTACTCCTTTGGCCTTTTGGCAGGGTTCCTGATAGTTATCTGGCCGGGTGAGAGTTGTGTGGTGTGCAGCCAACCTTGGAAACTAGGTGGTAAAGAGAACTTAGCAGTCAGGGAAACTTAGCAGCCTGCAAAACTGTGTTGACTCTCATGACCTCGTTGTCAGGGTATTGATATCTGCTTTCTCAAGGCCCTCTATGAAATCTTCTAGTCTCCCTCCACTGCCAGGGTGTTGTGGAACGCTGTCCTGGCCCTGAGAGGAGTGCAGTTAGTACAGCCACAGCAGTAGGAGAGAAGGGAGAGAATAGGAGCATCACTGTGATAAATGGATAGATGTAATCAATTGTGGGCATTTGTTGCTTCCGTTTTCTCAGTGAAGAAGAAGGGGCGCTGTTTAGGAGTGAGGATGGAGAAGAAAATATTGGAATTTTGAGGAGAAAAGAGAGGTATGAAAAAGCTGACAAGTGGACTGGTGAAACTTGGTAGGATTGTTCGTCAGTATTAAGAGCCACGTGAGGTTAGTGATTTTGTAGTGAAACTAGTGAGCATGGTTGTATGTCTCTTCCGTTCAGCTGTATGGGTGCAGGCGTGGTTGGGTTTAACCAGAGTTGTTGTGACTAACTGTGACAAAGCAAGAGAGATGCAAGGGGGTTGAAGTTATATGTAAGAGGAATGATTGTAATGATGAACTTTGGATTGTAACCTGATTAAGTAGGGAAGTGAGGTCACGTGTTGGGTGAGGGACAATGAGTTGGTCGGTGGTAGAGTCAATGGCTTGTATGTCTTGGTGAGGTTGAAGAATTGAAGTTGGGATGAGCAGGAGAGATACAGGTGGTGATGGAAAGTGGGAGGTTTGCAACTGAAGATTATGGCAGCATTTGTAGTTGTTGGTAATGACAAGGTCACAGGCATGACCCTGAGAGTGACTGAGGTGAGGTAGAGGATGTGATCATTGAAGAAGAGGTAGTTGAGCACCAAAAAGCCAGGACATTGTATCTCTTGAAATCGCCAAGAATGATGATGAGTAGTGTTGGAAAGCGTGAGTGAGCCAGACAGGAGTCCAAATCTCCCAGGAATGGGGGGGGGGGCAGGGGCGGGGGGGGCCTAGGAGGCTATAGGTGACTGCAGTTAAGAGGGATAGCAGGTGGTATGGTCTGATTGCATATGATTCAAAGTTAGAGGATTTTAGAGAAGAGAAGAAAAACCAGCCAGAAATGACATCAAGGAGGAAATCTTTATCTCCTAGCCCAGTAGTAGTATAGGGCACATGGTGTGCAAAACGGCCACCACCTGAGAATCCTGTAGGGAATCAGTGTCCTCAGGTGAGAAGTACATTTCAGGGAAGACAGTGAAGATACAGGGGATCTTGATACCTGACCATGAATTCCAGAGGGCACAGAGGAAGGGTTTCAGAAGTAAGGAAAGTCAGAGATGGGCTCAGAAAAGAGCACTGGGTCTCGGGGATGAGCGATTCCTTGGGAGTCCTGGCTTCCCTGTAACCAAGAGTGAAGGAAGGATGCTATGAGATAAGGCAGGGAGTGGTAAAGCTGTGAGTACAGGAAACTAAGAAGGTGTGTGTGGGGGGGGGAATCTTCAGGAGCACATGCAGTTCGAGGCCTTTTCTTCATTTCTACCGGTTGTATAGAGGAGAGAGTAGGGACAGTTTTACTTTTGAAGCACAAGGAGCTCCAGGGCATCATCTTTATCCTCCAAGGTGGGAATATACCCGGTGGAAATGGAAATTTAGAATGACTAAGTGACTTGTCTGAGATCCATGGCCAGTAAGTGACACAGCTGAAATTGTCTGATTCCAAGTTTAGTGTTACTTGATCTTACACAGCTGCCTTTCTGGTTCTGTTTGTGTCCTTTATTGCTTTTTTCGTTATCTTCTTGGACAGCCTTATTCCTTTTCTAAAAGGTAAGTCTCTTATTGACATGAAAGTTAGGAAATGTATAGGGTACAGGGTTAAATTAGACCTTGTTTCAGCCATTTCTTTGAAAATACCTTAAGTTCATTCAGACACTTTTGTCTTCGAATTTCTTCTGATAGCTAAATATTATATTTGATATGATTTTTTAAAAAATTTATAGTGGGGATCTAGGTATATTTTATTTTTGGAAACGGATTTTTTATTATTTGCCATTATTATCTGTTTTGTCTCAGGTTTTACTTCATCGACTTGCAAGTTTTCATCGAGTTTGGAGTTTTCCACCAAATGAAAATACAGGAAAGGAAGTGACCTGTCTGGCTTGGAGACCAGATGGCAAACGTAATGATAGTATTGTAAAAAATACATTTTTGTTTTTCAGAAGGAGTATTCTGTAAAGAGAATTTATTTCCAGAAAGAATTTATTGTTCTTATTATATACTAGAATTCTAAATTTGGGAACTTTGCCTTTTTTTCAAATGCTTTAAAGTGTTTTCATAGAACTCAGATTAATTCTACCATCTTGTTTCTTGGCAAAGATATCTCTAAAACGAAATCTGACTTCTTGGCAAAGATAAGGCTGAAAAGAAATTTGATAGGAATATACAGAGTACTTTGGTTTTGTTCTTTCGCTGTCGTGTTGTCCTGCACTGTTTGCCCTAAGCTTCATTTGTCACTCACTAGTCAGTTCAGTACCATCATGGCCCTTTTCTCCCCAGAATGTGTTTTAGCATTAAATGTGTGGCTCATAAATATTCTCTCTGCACATTTGCTTGCCTCACCTGGAGGACTGTCAGTTCTGACCCGCTTCCTGCAACTTCTGTGTGATCTTACTCCTTTTGGTGCCCTGTATGTTGTAGCTTGCTGCATTGTAGCTCTGAGGACTGAACTCTCCTCTTCCATGTGTTGTTACAAGGACAGTCATTGTTTGAGCTGTTGTACATGTCCAGTCAGCACAGGAAAATGCTACAAATCATACAGCTTAAAGTTCATCTGTATCATTGGTGCTTAAAAAAAGAAAAAGAATTGTTTTTGTAAAATGATATGTACTCCTCATTGCTTACTTTTTTTCTAGATAAATATAAGTATGTAAAAATGCCCTGAAAGCCTGTCACTTTACAGTTAACAACTATTTTTGTCTGTACTCATTTTGCTCCGTTCTTGTTTCATCTTTTACATAAAAACAAAGTATGTGTAAAATTAGAGAACTTTTGTAAGTAATAATTTGAGATCTTGCACTATTCATCCAAAAATGCCACGATCTCAAAAATTATGAAAGTCAGTGTGTGTGAAAATGTATTTAAGTAGATGATATTTTTATCATTAAAAAATGTCTTGTGATTTTCGACAGTAAAATAGGGTTTTTTTTTGGTAATGATTATTTCAAGATTGCTTTAAATCGTTTTGAAGAAGAGGAGACTTGGATTGCCTCACATCTAGCAAAGCTGCATATATTGGTATACAGTGAAACTCACAGCCCTCTATTTAGAAATTCTTCAATTTGATATGTTAGGACGATGTTAATGACTTATGTAGAGAAACTATACTAGATAATTCAGCCACAGTGAAAGGAAGAAGACCCATCGGTATTTGATGGCCCTGTTCATTAAGGGTTAGAAATAAAAAAGGAATAAAAAACCTTCCAAGAACCAAGCAGATGGAATCACTTTTCCGCTTTTGGGTGGGGACCAATATGTCTTGGTGATAACGATATTATTGTTTATTTGTTGATGCCTGTTCAGTATTTTCTGCTTGGCATCAAGGTTCCAGTCTAGAGGCTGTGATACGTAAGATGTTAAGAACAGTACACGAGAAAGTAGTAGATTGCTCATGAAAGTTTGAGCATTTGAAAATAAGCGTAGGTAACAGCATAACTATATGCAAAGATATCTTTTAGTTTTTTAATTATTTAAAGCAAGGATTTGGGGGTTAAATCATTTCTATGATTATGTTGTCTTTAAAATAGTAAAATTGGGGAAGCAATGAAATACCTATTTTTCTCAAATATTGCACTAACTTATTCTGATTATTTCTTCTTTAGTTTTGGCCTTTGCTCTTGCTGACACCAAGAAAATCGTTTTGTGTGATGTAGAAAAACCTGAAAGCTTGCACTCTTTTTCTGTGGAGGCTCCAGTTTCTTGTATGCATTGGATGGAAGTGACCGTCGAGAGCAGGTTGAGTAATAAAAAAAGAAAAACCCCAGTAGTCACAGTAGTATGTTTTTGAAATTCTCATTTTTTAAAAGTGGAAACTTAGGAGTATCTGGGTGTTGAGTATGTGTACATTGCATTTAACTTTTTGTTTTAAGCTTATCAAGATGCAGTTTTTTTAATGCTCTGTTGGGTTTTTTTTCTCTTGAAAAAATCTCTTTTCTTATTGGAGCAGTAACGCCTCAATGGCCAAGATTTTTCTTTTCAGTTATTTTTAACGGTTTGTATCGATGACTTATACATTCAAGGAATATTAATTAAAATCATTGATTAGCAAATTGAGGTTCTGTTTTCCTTTTCACCATATATTTCACCTGGAGCTTTGTGTTTTTGTGTCCCAGTGAATATCCTTAGAGTACAAAAAGTGCTGAATTGAGCATTCTGTTTTGATGCTGAATGGGTTCTTTCTGTGTTCATGGTCCCTATAGTTTCCTTATTTTGTGAAAATAGTTTTGCCTTAGTCTGTGAAGTCAAGTACTACGCCAGGTTTGCAGTAAAGATGGCTTAAAGAATCAATGGGCTTAGTGAATACTGAAAATAAAAGTTTCTTTTTTGAGGAAATACGATAATTTTCTTTTCATTCTAATTAAGTTTTAAGTTAATATCAAATGAATTTGTAAATCCTGATTATTAATTGACAAATTTCCTAAGAAAGGGACTGTAAAGCATTAGATAACAAGGTCTAGCCTGGGGTTTGAAATTCACTGTAGATAAAACAGTGATTAATCCATCATCAAATAAAGGTTGTAAATGGTCATGTGAATTCATAGAAGATTAGAGGAACAGAATATACCATGTAATTTCTATCTCAGTCCAGTTACCTGCTAAGTGTATTCCTAACACGCTTTTCATTAAGAGTTCAGAAATATTATGTGGAGATTCCAGGGTCTCTCAGGACACTACTTTTTCACCTTCTTACTCATTTATTTCCAGCCATATTCGGAGGTAGGATTGAAGAAAAGGGGGGGGGGATAAATAAGACTGTTTCAAAATACGTGGTGTCATCTTGTGTACCTGCTGGGTTTTTACATCTTCATATGTATGTAAGCTATAGAAGCCATCATTACATTATATAATAATTGCAGTGTTCTTTACAGTTACTCTTGGAACTCATATGTTCAGTGTTGGTTCTTAGAGGAGAGTTAAGTCAGTCAGTCTGTATCTGGTGCTGATACTGAATACATTTGAATACATTTCATATGCTGAGAAAATTGTTTATAAATATTTGTTCCTCTAAATGTAAAGTGGGTAGGCTGATTTTTTTTCCCCAGAAATAACGTTATAAGTAAATGAAGAAATTCCAACTTTTCTATTTCTTGTTTGTGATTGTTATAGTGACTATTTTACAGTGATAAACTGTGTGTGGCATCTGTTTACTTGGTAATGTGTGATGTATAAAATTGGGCATTTAAAAAAATTAGTATTTTTTAATGGAAAGAAAAGTAGAATCTTTGTTTTTATAATACTTGTTTTTGTTTTGTTTTCACCTTTTTAGTGTTCTAACGTCCTTTTATAATTCTGAGGATGAATCAAATCTTCTCTTACCGAAACTTCCTACACTGCCCAAAAAGTAAGTATCAGAGTTTAATTTCATTGGAATTAATCTTGCAGATTTCTTTCCTTTCCTTTTAACACTGACAATTTTCTCATGTGTTTTAAAAAATGCATTTCTGGTTTTTTTCTAGTTATAACAACACCTCAAAAATATTTAGGTAAGATATGCCTTTTTTCCTTGCAAGTAAGATACTCTTTTATTATTTGAAAGATATAGTTAAAGATAACCCAATTTATGTTTATATTTTAGTGAAGAAAATTCTGATGAAATTATTAAGCTTTTGGGAGACGTCAGGTAAATCTTGCAGATATCTTAAATATTTAACAAGTCTTATTTTCTTAAATTTGATATTTGATATTTGAGGCAGTTTTTAGACTAAAGTTCCAAGGACAATTTCCTTATTTGTCATGTTATTTCATTGCTGACAAATACCTCTGAACAATAAACAGACAATATCTATTATTTACTCGTTCTTATTCTATGATACTTGGTTGTGTCAAGTTTAATATTATGATGTACTTTCATTTTAAAAAGTAAAGGAGGGTGGAAGTGCTAGAGTTTCTAAAATTTAAATTTAAATGTTCAGGTTCTTTAAGCACACTTAATGCATTTAGCATCAGAGCCATGATAAAACTGTTGGCGCTTTATATTAACTGGAAAAGAGATGATTTTGTTATTGAGAGTATACAAATATAATCATCATTAAAATAATATATTCTTATTTTACTGTAAACTGATGTTTTTTTAGGCTGGATGAAATGTATGTTGTTCCTTTGAAAGAAAGGAATAAGCCCAATGTGATTGAGGCTTGGTGAATTTGTTGTGGGATTCAGTTCCCCCACAAGGAAGCTTGAACATGCAGATTATGTGAGGGCAGGAGCATGTCTTGGTGTAAGAACTCGCTCCTGTCTGTTGTCCTCAGCTTGTTGCATTATTTTTAATTAGGCTTAATATTCTTGTCCTTGGAGGAAGCTCTGCATTTATTGAGCTTTATGCTTATGGAATGTTCAAAATTGCTCGAGTCACTGGGGTAAGTTTTTCTTTAAAATCTTCCTTTTTGTTTCTCTTAGAATATAGCAGCTGACTGATTTATGGAAAAAGAATAAAACATTACTTTTTTTCTTAATTTCAGTTATTGGAATTATTTGTTCTTAAGTGTTAAAAGGATAATTTTCCTACTAAGAATAGTGATACGATGTCTATGAAGATCAGGGGCTCTTAGTGGAATTAGTCAAAAATTTTTTTCTTAACAAAAAGATTGGTATGATACACTGGATTATGATTTAATGTTTTTCTAGTCTTGTGTTTAAGAGCTACACTTTGTGATTGGAATTTGATAAACATCATCAGAAGCAATCTTATGCTCAGTCTCAGTCTTCTCCATATCTTTTTCTTCTTATTCTTACAGTTCCCTAAATGGATAGAAAATGTTATAGGCTCTGTGGGAATGTTAGTTCTCCAACACTTAGTTTGGGCCCCTTGTTGGGGGTGTGTGTTTGTGTCCTTGCAACTAAGAGGATACATGCCTTCATGTGCCACATGTGTGGCAGGAGCCAGGCATGTGTTTCTGCTTTTTAGAGCTCTGAATATTTGCCTCCTATATTGTAAGCAGATGCAGTCTAGCAATAACACTACATATAATGGAGATTTGACTGTTTTACAGATTGTTGGTACTTGTCTTGCATTATGTCTATCAAGTGATTTGAAATCATTGTCAGTGGTCACAGAAGTTTCCACCAGTGGTGCCCCAGAAGTTTCGTACTTTCAGGTGAGTACTGGAACCTAATAGCAGCAGAGGGTAAATATATATTTTTAAAGGTTTTATAGTTTTTTATTATCCATTTCACTGGATTCTAAGGTCATTAAAACAAAACAAAGCAAAAAAATCGACTTGGAGCTTCTAAGACATATATAGAGTCCTACTGGTGAATACCTTACTATTCCAATGGCACAGCATAATTAATATGGTCTATTAATGACTATATTAACTCATTGCTATACCAGTTCCATCTTTGTACCAAGTGTTTTCTTAGGATTCTGACCCTAATAATAATAAAAGCTAATATTTATTAATTGTTTAATATGTGCCTAGTACTGAGTGATTCAGTATAATTCATTTGAATCCTCACAATAACCTAATAAGTAGGTACTATTATCCCCATTTTATAGTTGAGTAAATGGGTGTACAAACTGTAATTTGCTTGGTGAGCATTGGAAAGTGATGCTGCACAGTCTGGCTCCAGAGTTAGTGCTCTTAACTAACACATTGCCTCTTGTGTAAGATGACTACTTAATGTTGGGAAAACCCTTTTTCATTGTGTGCTGTTTGTATCATAGATTGTGGAAACTGGGCTCCTGTAGATTATTTAGATTGTAGCCTTGTCTTCAAGAAAACCTTCCCTAAAATTTCATCGCAGATAACCCAGCCACTTAGCCTAAGAACGCATGAACTCTCAAACAAAAGTAGGGTGAAAAGATGCAAGGTGTGATGCATGTGATGCCTTCCAACATTCGTTGTATTCAGACCATCAGAGAACTCTTAACTTCCTGACGTTTGCTGGAACAGTTGTTCATATTTGCTCTCCATCTTAAGGTTCTGTGAAAATGTGATTTCCAGGATTGCATTTGGTGCTGTAATAAAATGATTCACTATTAATGTGAAATTTGTAATAGGTATTTTTCAAACAACTCTATTGAGATAATTCATGTACCATTGTAATAGATATTTCACTTGTATTTATCAATAACTATAATTCCTTTAACATTTTTACAGAAATTTGTGATCTTTTTTAAATTCCTCGTAAGAGTGTTATAAAACAGATTATTACATTTATTCTAACTATGTAGAAGGGGTTGCTAACCTCGAGAGGGTGATCTGTGCATAGATAGACACTGCAGATTAGAAAATCCTAAGATTATATTCTGCTCTCCAAACCATTATGCTCAAAAGGAGCAGAGTCTGGCATAGTCTTTCTGATATGTAGTTAGACTTTGACTCTTCTTTAAAAGAAGTAAATATGTCTGCTTGTAACTTACTTTATTATTTTGATTTGACAGCTTGAAACCAATCTATTGTACTCTTTCTTACCTGAAGTAACTCGAATGGCCAGAAAGTTTACTCACATTTCGGCTCTTTTACAGGTATTTATTTATAGCTTGTTTTATGTGACTGTTTACTATAAATTTCTAATGTTCTGTAAATAAAAAACTTGAAAATCTTACTTCTTAAAGCCAACTTTATGTGGCGGAGGTGTCTAGTCTGATAGACAAGTTTATAATGTCTGTTAAAGCAAGAAAGAGAAATTTAATTGAAAATCTACTCTTACCCATCTCTATTTCTCCAAAGGAAAAGAAAAAAAGTAGTTTAAACCTTTTTAAACATTCTCATAAATAAAACAATATTTTGAATTTTAAGTGTTTTTACAAATAAAGTAGTATGGAAAACATCATATCAGTTAGCTTTTGTACATGATAAATGCACCCCAAATTAGCTTGTGATTGGTGTTTTAGTCGACGATTTGGGCTGGGCTCAGCTAGAAGGTTCTGTTGTTCTGGGCCAGGTTCAGCTATTCGGGGCTGGGCTTGGTCGTACATTGGTGGTCAGCTGGCTGGTCCAAGTGTCCCATAGCTGTGATGGCTTTGTCTGGACTGCACATTCCTCATCTCCCAGCCGGCTGGACCAGGCTTGTTCATGAAGTGGTGGCCACGGCAGGGGTGTCAAGAGTGCAAGTGGAAGCATGCAAAACCTTCTGGGGCCTTAGACTTCTGCTTTCGTCACACTAAGCCCCAAAGCCAGCCCGACTGAAGGACTGGAGAAATTGAGTCTGCATCTGCATAGAGGAGCTACATGTACTTCATGTCAAAGATTTCCGGAGATTAGTGTCTTTTTAAAAGGATACTGTTTGAAAATTGAATAGTTGACCAGTCAGCATTTTGACAGTTACTGTATATAAAATGCATCTTATATGTAGAAAGCTGGAAAATATCTGTTTTACCAGATAAAAACTGAATTTGAGAAAGTTTGATAGTTAAATGATTATCAAGTGTTAGCTATAGTCTTTTCTTTCTCAGGCTTAACTGAGTTAAAAGTGATTTATAGTAAATTTTGGATTTCTTTGAGACAGTTGACAGTAAGAAACATGTATTATTTAGTTAGCATGTAGACTTAAATATTTTTTGCTACTTTAATATTTTTGTCTTCTTGTTAATAGTATATAAATTTGTCACTGACATGTATGTGTGAAGCATGGGAAGAAATATTGATGCAGATGGATTCTCGTCTCACCAAGTTTGTGCAGGTAATATGCCTGGAGTTTCCCATGGAAGGTGTTAAAGAATGCACGTTATCCTTGTTTACTTCATGAAGGACATGAGAAAAATCAGTCTGTTTTGTAAAAGGCTCAGATCATGATTTCTTTCAAACGGTTTGGTCTAACCTCATACTGTTATCTCAGAGAGTGATACACCAGCTCTTCCCCTTGGTACAACTTAGGTGGGGACAGGATTGTGAAGTGGAGCTGGTAGGGCTTGGGGATTAAGGACAGGAGTTGGAAGAGCTGACTGGTTGTTTTCCTGTAACTGCTATTCAGATAATCAATTTAAATATGAATTTGAGAGAAGGCTAAGGGTAATAAGAAAGGGAGACATGTTCCTGTAATTTTGAATAAATATGCTTATAATTTAAAAAATACCTATTATGATTTTATTGATCTTTCTCTAGGAAAAGAATACAACCACATCAGTGCAAGATGAATTCATGGACTTGCTGTTGTGGGGGAAAGCAAGGTAATGAGCTCATATTAGGTACTCTTGCTTTTCCTTCTCTTTTTAAAGTAATTTATTTCAAAAGCAATTCACATTCATTGTAAAAAAAAAAAAGAAAGAAAATTCTGGTGCACAAAGACCAAAAAAGTAGTATATATTTTTCTAGGCATTTTTATTCACGTATTTATTTTTTACATAAATGTGATTGTTCTGAGTGTATGTATAATATATGTAAATATATTATATATGTACTTTTTAAATGTATACAAATTTTAAAATTCTTTGTAGCCAAAACAGTCTTTTCCTTTATTGTATTTGCCTTAACATTATTCTTAAAAAGATCTTTCCCATATTAAGTGTTCAAAGATCTGTATTTTCCTCCAGAGATTTTTTTGCGGTTTATGTTTTTATTCCATTTACATGTTCCAGATGTGATTTATTTGGTCATATGCTGTGGAAGACTAACTTCTTTTTTTTTTTCAGTGTTCAGGTAATTGCCCAGTATAATTCATTGAGTATTACACCTTCTTCTTACTGGTGTGAAATACCATTTTAGCATATAGTACATTCTTATATCTACTTCAGTCTGTTCCTAGACTTTATTGTTTCCTGTTTTGCCCATTTCTTTGTGAGTACAACAAAGTCTTAATTTTTGTTGGGCTATTTCTTTTTATTAATTTTGTTTAAAAATCTTGTTTGTTCTTTGAAATTTAAACGTTTTAAGTGACGCATTCAGATTTTGAATAGAGGAGACTAAAAATACTTTCTTTTTCATTGTAGTGCTGAACTTCAGACCCTCTTAATGAACCAGTTAACAGTAAAGGTGCGGTTATCTTTGTATTTTAATGGCTATGAACACATTCTTAATTTTTTTTAGAATGGCATATAGTATCTTACTTGTATGCTGAATACTTTTTTTTCTCTTAATTAGGGCTTAAAAAAGCTTGGCCAATCTATAGAGTCATCATATTCCAGTATACAAAAATTGGTTATAAGTCACTTACAGAGGTATGAAGGTGATGTAGACTCTTTTGGTATTGCATCTACACGTACTTGGCATTGGTCTTCTTTCCGCAACCTTCTTTTCATCATCTGGCATTCTCTGTTTGAGCCTCTTCTGGCTAAAATTGTTGCATTAGCATTTGAGGGGACTCTTGGTGTGCCCAAGATTTAAAGAATCAATAATGGTAGTTCTGCTTTATGAAATAACTTTCCAACATCTTTTCACCACCCGAGGCCCTGTCTGGGCTTTTATCTCACCCAGACAGCCATGAGGTATGTCTTGAATAGGGCATATACCCTTTTTTGAGTGGTGAAATTAAGTAAGTTTGTATATCATTTTATATGTTATGTAAAAGCATGTATATATTTTTGCATTTAACTCCTTGGCAAGGTGTTGGTTATGATTATCCTCATTTAGAAGAAACTGAAGTTCAGAATGGTTATATATGGCTGACCCAAAGTTATTAAGTGTCAGAGCCAAGACTGTCCCAGATCTTCAAGTCTCATGCTGTTTCTAGCTACAGCTACCTCAGTGAAGCAGTTTGCAGGTAGATGTTCAGTGTTTGACTTAAATTTTGATAAATTTCTTCATGCTGAGCCCCTGGGCCTTACTATATCACCTCCCGTTTTGATCACTTTAGGACCCTCTGGCCTGGTCTCTTCCAGTCCACACTATGCCCCTCAAATATATTCTCCACAGTGGATCTGATCATGTTACTCTTATTTAAAAACTTCCAGTGTCTTCCCATTTCTTAGGACTAATACCTTTGGATGGCTGCCCATCTGCTTCACCTACACTGGTGGCCTTCTCAAACTTGACAGTTTTTCTCCTACCCGGGGCCTTTGTACAGCCCTTTTGCTTTCTGGAACACTCCCACCCTGTTCTTCACTTGCATTCTCTAGCTCTCAGCTCAAATCTCACTTGTTCAGAGAAGCCTTCCCTAATCCCCAGATTAGATCAGGTTCTTCTGTTAGACCTGCACCTGGTGTGTTTCCTTTAAGGCATTTATGGTCGTTGGAATGATATACTGTCTGATTGTATGGTTATGACTGTCTCCCCCATTAGACTGGCAGTGTCATGAGGACCCTTTCGTTTTGTTCGCCATTAAGTCCCCAGTATTTAGCATGGTGCCAGACCTAAAGTTGGAGCTTAATAAATATTGGTTGAATGTTAAATACATAGCTGTTGGGTGAACAATACGACTATCTTAAAAGTGCCAGGACTAACTGTGGAGCATAATTTGATCTTACAAAGTTTAATCTTGTGGTCATATATTCATCTCACTAGTCATGACAACCAAATGTTCTTCTACAGCTTTTCAAAATAATTTTGAGAAATAATTATTTCTCATAGAAAGAAAAAGTTACTTTCAGTTTTTATTTCTGAAAACTTAGAAATATTCAAGCAAGATAGTAGCTGCCTGCCGCCTTGACGATGGTGTTTCTGCTCTGTTTTCGATAGTGGCTCAGAGTCTTTATTATACCATTTGAGTGAACTGAAAGGAATGGCTTCATGGAAGCAAAAATATGAACCTCTTGGACTAGATGCTTCAGGAATTGAAGGTGGTAATTTAATTCCTCAATAGAATGCATTAAATCCACTCTACTTATTTGACAAATGATATTTATTTATTTACTTCCTTTTAGATGCTATTACTGCAGTGGGTTCTTTCATACTCAAGGCAAATGAACTTCTTCAGTAAGTATTGGGGATACTTGAATATTGGAATCATTAACTTGAAAATGTTTTACTTTTTACTTATAAATAAGAACGTAGCAAATTGTGATTTTCTAAAAATGAGTTTTTAAGTTTTTATCAAAATTATACCTTTACATGATTAAAACAGTCCAATAGCACAGCAGTTTCATACATTAAAGTGGTATATTCCTGTCCCGCCCATCCTCACCCCAGGTCCTCTTTCCAGAGGGAATCCTTTTAACTATTTCTGGTTTTAGGTCTGTAGGTTACTTCCATTTTTCTAAATTGTATGACTGTACTGCCTTTCTTTTACTTAACCAGTTTTGAGAAATTATTCTTCTCTGTATGTCTGTCTTTCCTAGACTCTGCTTGCTTTCTCCTTGCACAGTTCTGCCTTGCTCACATCCTCAGGCTCTCCGCCGTCTCAGGGGCAGTGTCACACCCCTGGAACTGCCTCTGTCCCTGCTGCCTCTTCCATTAGCCTCCCCCTGCCTGCACCAGCCTGCGTGCAGGCTCCATCTCGTGCAGCCACCGCCCTGGCGTTTTCTTCATTGCTTTCATGGGTTAGATCCTTACTTCCAGGATCTCCTCTGTTTCTTGGTTCATTTAATCACTTTGTGGAAAATATCTTCCAGTAACTTAGAAAACAGATGTGTGAGGGTAAGCTTTGTGTGTCCTTTTGGGTCTTTTCTCCTTCTGCCACACTTAATTGATGGTTTTGACTGGGTATAGATTATGAAGGGGGATTCATTTTCTCATAGAACTTTCAAAGCTTTGCTCCATTGTATTTTGGCCTTTTTGTTGCCAGTGGACGGTCTGGTGCTTCTGATTCTCATTCCTTTGTGTGCTGTTTTTTTTCTCCTCTCAAAAAGCTTTATTCATCCTTGATATGTTGAAATTTCACAATAGAGTTTTAAATATGGGTCTTCTCATTTGTTGTACTCATAATAAGAAAATGCCATTTTAACCTGAATTCTATATTGTATTATTATTTTGATAATTTCTCCCTCTCCTTTTTTTTAACTAGATTTTTGTTCTAGAAATCTAGTTAGTCAGATATTAGACTTCATGGATTGATCCTCCATGTCTTTTATTTTTACTCTCATTTTTTAAAATATCTTTGTCTTTTCTATTTCCTGTGAAATTTTCTTGACTTAATTATCCAATGCTATCATTCATCATAGACAATTATTGAGCATTTAACTATGTTTTAAACACTATTCTAGATGCTGAGGGTATAGCAGTAAACAACTGATTTTAAAAAAAATCTTGCCTTCATAGATATTATATTCTTACATGATGAGACAGACAATAAAGAAATGAATAATTAAAACATACAGCAAGTCAGATAGTGATAAGTAGTGGTGGGAAAAGCTAATGAGGGAAGGAGGACCTAGGGCATGCTGGAGGTAGAGGTGCAATTTTTTGGCCAGGGAAGGCCTCACTGAGAAGGTGATGTTGGAGAGAGGAGCGAGTGAGCCCTGTTACTTTGGGGGCAAAGGAGACAGCAAGTATGAAGGCCTTGAGTTTGGAGCATGCCTGGTATATATGAGGGACCTCAAGGAGCCACTACAGTTAAAGTGACTTGAACAACAATGTAAGTTGTAGGGGATGAATTGAAAGAGATCACAGAGGATGGGACAGGTTGTATAGAGCCTGTAGGCAATTGTAAGGACTGTGGCTTTTACTCTGGGTATAATAAGCTCTTAGGGAGTTATTAGCAGTGGAGTGACAGGATATGACTTAGGTTTAAAGAGATCCCTCTTGTTATTTACTTGGTATTGAGAATAGATTATATGAGGGCAGGGACAGAAGCCATGAGACAAATGGTGGTCAGAATCAGAAATGGTCAGAACCTGGGTATGTTTTGAAAGTAGAAATAACAAGATTGCTGAATGGTTGTGTGGATGGTAAAAATAGAGGAGTCACGGATAATTACGAGTTTAGGTCCTAAGCACCTGGTAGAGTATGACTAACATTTACTGAAATGGGGAAGGCTTGGGGGAGAATATAGGAAATATATATGTATTTTATGTTCCTCAATTTGGGTTTATCTGATTTTTTCATGGTTTGATTCAAGTTATACATCCCTGGCCAGAATATTACATAATCGGTGGAGTGTCCTTCTCAAGGTGTCAGATCCAGAGGCAAACAGTGTCCGTCTACCTCTTCTTATTGATGTTAATTTTGATCACATGGTCAATGTATTAGGCATATTAAATTGAAATGTCTGTTAGATACCCTGGTGGAGCTGTCCAGCATGTTGTTGATTGTATGAGATTATGTTCAAGTGAGGGCTGGAAATGTAAATTTGGGAGCCATCAGCACATTGGTATTATTTTAAGCCACGAACCTGGATGAGATAGTTAGTGCGCTTAGAGGAGAGATCTGAAGACTGGGTGATGGGCTTTCCAGTGTTAGAAATGGGGTTGATGTGGAGCTAGCGAAAGAAACTGGAGAGGCAGAAAGACCAAGGAGTGGGTGTCCTGCAGGCTGAGTGAAGGACGCATTGCAAGAAGTAATGAGGGATTGGTTGTCTAATGCTGCTGAGTCAAGTAAGGTGAGGACCAGAAGTGGAATAGATCAGAATATTATCAGAATAGATGATGGGTGACCTCGATGAGAGCCACTTCTGTGGCGTCATGGGAGCAGGTATGATGCAGAGTGAGAGCAGATGCAAAGAAAACAACAAATGTAGTCTCTTGAGTTTTGCTGTAAAGGGAATGGCCAGCATTTAAAAATAGTCGTTGGGTTTTTCTTTCTTTTTACAATGGGAGAAATTAGAGCATATTTATTTATGATGGAAATGTTCTTCTGAAGGGGAACAGTTGAGATGGCAAAGAGAGGGAAGATTGCTAGAACAAGAGGATTCAAAAGGGGATGGGATTTAGTGGGTCAGGGAAGGGGCTGGAAAAATAGTTCCTCCATAGTTATAGGAGAGAAGGCCAAGACAGGGGTCACAGATGCTGGTATATGAGCAGATGAGGGCTTGGGGATGTTCACTTCTAATTGTTTTTATTATCTTAGTGGAAATATGAAATGTTCTGTCATCAGCTGAAGGTAAGGATGGGGAAGTGGTATTGAGCTTTGAGAATAAAGGAAGAGGTGTGAGCCATTTGTCTAGTACAGTAGGAGCGTGAATGGGCTGATGAAGCAGGAGGATTGTCAGTAGTGCTAAGGGCTGCTTGGTTAGCGTTCCCAGGAGCGTTAAAATGAGACCAGCCAACATGGCTGTGTGGTTTTCTCCAGCCAGGGTCAGCTGCTCGAGTGGGAGCACAGAATAGGTGAGCAGTTTGATTTACTAGGCTTGGTGAGTAAAAGGAAGCAAAGGGGAGGCAAGAAATTGAAGCAAGGGCATGATTAAAATGATAAACCTCAAATCTGTACTGATTTAGGAGGGAAGTGAGGACACAGAGGGGGTGTGAGACAGTGAAAGGTGGTAGAACTAGTAGGTGGTAGTCTTGGTGGGATGAATGTTGGGCTACTGGAGAAAAGTCGCTGGAAAGATAGTTGCTGGTTGTTGGTGAGCAGGGTGCTTTAAATTGAGATTTAAAATGTTCACGTTGGTGGACTTCCTTGGTGGCGCAGTGGTTAAGAATCCGCCTGCCAATGCAGGGGACATGGGTTCGAGCCCTGGTCAGGGAAGATCCCACATGCCACAGAGCAACTGGGCTTGTGCTCCACAATTGCTGAGCCTGCGCTCTAGAGAGCCCACAAGCTGCAACTACTGAGCCTGCGTGCCACAGCTACTGAAGCCCGCGTGCCTAGAGCCCGTGCTCCACAGCAAAAGAAGCCACCACAATGAGAAGCCCATGCACCGCAACAAAGAGTAGCCGCCGCTTGCTGCAACTAGAGAAAGCCCATGTGCAGCAACAAAGACCCAACGCAGCCAAAAATAATAAATAAATACATTTTTACAAAAGGTTCACGTTGGTAATGAAGGTCTAGGGTGTGAACTTTAGAATAAATAGCCCAGGTGGAGTGGAGGACGAGATCTTTGACCTGAACCATGCTATTGAATGTCTTATTATGGCAGTCCCGTCTTTTAATTTCTAAGCGTTTTCTTATTTGTTTAATCATCTTTCAAAGCTGTGCTCTTGCTTTGTGGATGTGACATCTTCCCACAGCTCTCTGAGGACGTTAATTAGAGTTTTAAAAAATCTCTGCTGCTCCCTGAATTATCTCCTCTTTGTGTGTCACTTTGCTGTTTATTTTGGTCTCTTGTTGCAAGCTTTCTTTAAAAACCTGATGCCCGATTGTTTACTCATATTTATTTGTGAGGCAGTTTAAAGTTGCCTGGAATTGCTGGGTGCAGGGCGGCCCAAAGCCAGCATGAGTGCCAGAGCATGCGGACCTGTGCTGTGGGCAGCCAGTGCCGACCCAGAACTGCCTTGGCTCTTCCCAGTTTATTCAGCTTCTTTGAAGAACTCTGTTTTTGTCTGGAAGGAAGTAAATGCCTAGGCATTCATATTTTGGGGGAAAGAGTGTATTGGCCGCTCTGTGTTTCAGTTTGTCCTCCTTTGTCCAGCCCCAGATGTCATCCTAATGTCTTCTGTTGAACTTGATGTTTCTAAGGACTGAGTATCCTTGGCGTCTGCCGGGTGGATGACTCCTTGCTGCTCTCTTTCCACAATGCCTGGCACGTGGCCGCCTCTGGTGACCTTCACCAAATCACTAGTCTTCTGTCGGCTTTTGACATTTCTGAAACTCAAAAAAATTTTTTTTCTAGTGTCCTCTTTTTGTGTGTGAGTTTATAACACATCCACCTCTCCCCACCAATCCACCATCATTTTAATGGGCTTTTATTTTTTTTAATGAATTTATTTATTTATTTTTGGCTGCGTTGGGTCTTCGTTGCTGTGCACGGGCTTTCTCTAGTTGCAGCGAGTGGGGCTACTCTTCATTGCGGTGCGCAGGCTTCTCATTGCAGTGGCTTCTCTTGTTGCAGAGCACAGGCTCTAAGCACACGGGCTTCAGTAGTTGTGGCTCGCAGGCTCTAGAGTGCAGGCTCAGTAGTTGTGGCACACGGGCTTAGTTGCTCTGTGGCATGTGGGATCTTCCTGGACCAGGGCTCAAACCCATGTCCCCTACATTGGCAGGCGGATTCTTAACTGCTGCACCACCAGGGAAGCCCCTAATGGGCTTTTAGAAGGTAGAGCTTATTACAGATGTGTGTACTCAAAGAACAAAGCAGGAGGAGAAATGATATTCCTTTTCCTGAATGTTGAATAATTTTTTGGTTCTTCGTATTTGCAGAGAGTAAACATAAAATATTAAGCTTTCTGTGATCACCTTTCAGTGGAAGGTAGTTTTTGATTTAACTTCTTCCTCCTTTGAGCTAAGTAGAATATAGCATTATTTTAGGTTATAATGGAGAAACTGAGGCAGTGAGAACTTTGACGTTAGCCTATAATAGATCAGTGGTTGCCTGGGGGTTGAGGTGAGAGTATTGACTGGGAAAGACAGAAAGGAACGTCTTTTCTGTTTTTCATTTTTGCTGCAAGGCAATTTTGATCATAGTGCTTGGTAACACAAGAGATGTTACAGTCTTTTATGTCAGGTGTTTTACTGTGTACAGAAAGGTTAATGATGCTGACCTACTTCTCCAGTAGTATTTATGACATTTAATGCTTGGAAGGGACTTTGAGATTTAGGGGTGAAAAGTGCACATATTATTTGCTTAGAGTAATTATCTTACAGATGTGAGCTTAAAGAGGTTTTTAAAAAAATGATATCCATCTTTATATTCAGAGACAGTTTCATCAAAGGGAAGATGACTTCCACTTATAACCCTTAATCTTGGGGGTACATTTGTGTAAAGCCCAAGGAAATTCAAATTTTGAGATTCATTACTGTAAGGATAAAAAATCAACTTCCAAAAGTAATGTCTGTTGATATCAGAGCTAGTGGTAGTGACATATTACAAGTTTATAATAATGATTTTCTTTTGTGTTTGATGTTTTTTTCTTCTTACTGATCAGTGAGTATTTTTTTTTAAACTGAGAATGGTGCCGGAAACTTTTTTTCTGATTTCTTTTATTTCCAAAGTTAGAAAAGGATTTCGTACTTTACTGGGTGCCCGGAAAGGAAAGACTGTTACACAGTTTGTGGCAAGGCTGTTATAATCAGTTAGAATCTGAGTTAGTTGCATTTTTTTTTTTAAGAGAATCAGGATTTGCATTTTTGAAATTTTATTTTTGGGTATGTGTTTTATTTGTTAAATCTGTTGTAAAGGCTTAAGTGTCATCCAGATAGGATATAGTAGAACAGAAAGGATTATTATATTCTACAGTAATTGAACAATGATACATGAACCCCATATAATAATTTCATTTCTGATTTATTTTTATCTTCTAGAGTTATAGATAGCAGTATGAAAAACTTCAAAGCATTTTTTCGGTGGCTGTATGTGGGTAAGTGAATTGAATGAAGCATTCTTGTATTTTTAACACTTTTTAAAAAAATTGTGGGAGTATCAGTTTAGCATATTTCAATTACTGTAGTAAATTTTAAATACCTATTGAAGTAGAGAGAATAGTATAAGTGATCTGCCTTCTACTAGTCACTCAGTTTCGGCAGTTTTCAACACATGGCCAGTCTTATTTCTTCTATACACCCACCCATCTCCACCCCCGCAGATACACCTTCTAGCATTGATTGTCTCTGTCACTCACTGAGAATTGACCCTTATTTACCTTGTAATGTCTCCTTAGGTTAAAATAACATTCTTTAAATCTCTGCTTTGTATTAGGTATTGTTAGGTGTTAGATTTGGGGGAAAAGGGGGAGAAAAAATAAGACAAAACCTCTGCCCTTGAATAGCTTAGCTCCTGTTTTATACTTTGGTCTTCTGTCTCTAGATCTGTGCCCTTCATTATGGTAGCCACTAGTCATGTATGGCTGTTTCAATTAGCTGAAGTTATGTAGAATTATAAACGCAGTCCCTTAGTCATGCTAGCCACATTTTAAGTGCTCAGGAGCCACATGTGTTTAGTGGCTACCATGTTGAACAGCACAGAGCTAGAACATTTCCGTTATCTCTTCTATTGGACAGTGATGCCCTAGCTAAATAGAATGCAGACCACTTGTGGCCTTTCTTTATGTCTCCACAGTATCTTTGCATTTGTAGGTAATTAACAAATAGTTACTGACTTGATACTAAATGGTTTAATGCTCACTCTACAGGATATGCATATTTTATTTAGGTCCATTTGTACTGCTATTTTTGTGACCTCTATTAATATCTTTGAAATAATTTAGCATACATTTCCCTCCAACATATGCAAAATTTAGTCGTAAATGGAATTTATCCCATATTTGTTAAAATTCTAAAGAGTAAAATAGAAAGTAAATTACCTATAATATGCTAATATCCTTGAAACAAATGCCCAGATCTTTAATTCTCATATTTTTAAAACAGACTTTTCATATTTGTTAGCCTAGTACAATTGCTTTCAATAAAAAAATGAAAGCGATCTGTAGATGTTGACATTTAAAATTCTTATATTTTTCTCAAAACCATACCAACACTAGCCAGAATGGGGAGCCAAAGTGTTTATCAGGCCAGCCTGTTTAATATCAGAGTTAATTAGAATAAATTACAATGTTAAAATTAAACGGAACCTTAGAAGTGACTTTCTTTTACAGAAGTAGTAGCTTGGTTTTACTGATAATTATTGGAGTAATTAGGCAGTTTATATTCTTATTGCCTGTCCTAACTGTAATAAGAAGCTGCATAAGAAGATAAATGAATTACTGCTCAGTCCTTATCATTAGAGCAAAGCACACTGGATTGGAGAACTGGAGACCTAACTGTAACTGGGTGCTGCCACTAGTTAGCGCTCTAACCTTGGTTTGCTCTTGTGTAAAATGCAGTCTCCCTGAAGGCAGGGACTTCTTTTATACTGCTGTATCCCTAGTACCTATATTACACTCAATAATTAATTTTTGGATGGATAAATGAATTAGTGGAACCTAGATTATGGCTGGTTTTTCAGATAATTTAGAAGTTTGAATTAATTAAAAACAGTTTCTTAAAATAATCCATATTTGCAGAATAATGTCCAACGTGCTCTTTCTCAGCCAAATATAAGCATATTCAAAACTATGCAAAAGCACATGCAGCATACTTCTTGACTTAGGTGGATGTAATGTATAGAAAACACGGTATTGATAAAGACACCCCTATGAAAGGACAAAAAGAACCAACCACAATATTAAAGAAAGTATATAAATATATATATACACACATGTAAGTGTGTGTTTACACACATAAGTCTTAGTGCAAATATCTTCATGTAGCAAAAAAGCCCAAGGGAAAGAAATACATCTTTTTGGTATTCTGAGACTTTTGGAGGAAAGAACTGCTTGCACATTTTAAGAGAAGAAACATCACCGAGTTAGGAGGAATCCCTACACACGTAGTCTTAGCTCAAGGCAGCAGTTAGGTTTCTTTGTCTGGAGTGGCAGTGGGTTGAATTGAAGGAGAAAATGAAAAGTAATAGTTTAGGATGGCTATACCCAACCATTTTGATCCTGAAAATATAAATCAAATTTAAATTCTTTTAGTTCTTCGAAGAAAAATAAGTTTTCCTTGGTGACAAGAAGCTGTTGAAAATGGAAAATGTAGTCCAGTGAAATACATTTATTTTTTGAAATGCATCTATAATTAAAATTATGTTTGTAGTTTCCCTTTAAAGATAGTTTTAAAATTTATATTTCCAGCAATGTTGAGAATGACGGAAGACCACGTACTTCCTGAGCTGAATAAGGTATATAGTAGTATTTTTTCTCACATCTTTATTGGAGTATAAATGCTTTACAATTGTTGTGTTAGTCTCTGCTGTACAACAAAGTGAATCAGCTATATGTATACATATATCGCCATATCCCCTCCCTCTTGAGCCTCCCTCCCACCCTCCCTATCCCATTCTTCTAGGTCATCACAAAGCACTGAGCTGATCTCCCTGTGCTATGAAGCAGCTTCCCACTAGCTGCCCATTTTACATTTGGTAGTGTATATGCGCCAATGCTACTCTCTCACTGCATCCCAGCTTCCCCTTTCCCCCATGCCCTGAAGTCTGTTCTCTATGTCTGCGTCTTTATTCCTGTCCTGCCACTGGGTTCATCAGTACCGCTTTTTAAAATTCCATATATATGCGTTAGCATACGATATTTGTTTTTCTCTTTCTGACTTACTTCACTCTGTATGACAGATTCTAGGTCCATCCACCTCACTACAAATAGTTCAATTTTATTTCTTTTTGACTGAGTAATATTCCATTGTATATATGTGCTACATCTTCTTTATCCATTCATCTATCGATGGACACTTAGGTTGCTTCCATGTCCTGGCTATTGTAAATAGTGCTGCAGTGAACATTGTGGTACATGACTCTTTTTGAATTATGGTTTTCTCAGGGTATATGCCCAGTAGTGGGATTGCTGGGTCATACGGTAGTTCTGTTTTTAGTTTTTTAAGGAACCTCCATACAGTTCTCCATAGTGGCTGTATCAATTTACATTCCCACCAACAGTGTAGGAGGGTTCCCTTTTCTCTACACCCTCTCCGGCATTTATTGTTTGTAGAGTTTTTGATGATGGCCATTCTGACTGGTGTGAGGTGATACCTCACTGTAGTTTTGATTTGCATTTCTCTAATGATTGGTGATGTTGAGCATTCTTTCATGTGTTTGTTGGCAATCTGTGTATCTTCTTAGGAGAAGTGTCTGTTTAGGTCTTCTGCCCATTTTTGGATTGGGTTGTTTGTTTCTTTGATATTGAGCTGCATGAGCTACTTGTATATTTTGGAGATCAGTCCTGTGTCAGTTGCTTCATTTGCAAATATTTTCTCCCATTTTGAGGGTTGTCTTTTCATCTTGTTTATGGTTTCCCTTGCTGTGCAAAAGCTTTGAAGTTTCATTAGGTCCCATTTGTTTATTTTTGTTTTTATTTCCCTTACTCTAGGAGGTGGGTCAAAAAGGATCTTGCTGTGATTTATGTCATAGAGTGTTCTGCCTATGTTTTCCTCTAAGAGTTTGATAGTGTCTGGCCTTACATTTAGGTCTTTAATCCATTTTGAGTTTATTTTTGTGTATGGTGTTAGGGTGTGTTCTAATTTCATTCTTTGACATGTAGCTGTCCATTTTTCCCAGCACCACTTATTGAAGAGGCTGTCTTTTCTCCATTGTATATTCTTGCCTCCTTTTTCAAAGATAAGGTGACCATATGTACGTGGGTTTATCTCTGGGCTTTCTGTCTTGTTCCATTGATCTGTATTTCTGTTTTTGTGCCAGTACCATACTGTCTTGATTACTGTAGCTTTGTAGTATAGTCTGATGTCTGGGAGCCTGATTCCTCCAGCTCCATTTTTCTTTCTCAAGATTGCTTTGGCTATTCGGGGTCTTTTTTGTTTCCATACAAATTGTAAAATTTCTTGTTCTAGTTCTGTGAAAAATGCCATTGGTAATTTGATAGGGACTGCACTGAATATGTAGATTGCTTTGGGTAGTATAGTCATTTTCACACTATTGATTCTTCCAATCCAGGAGCATGGTATATCTCTCCGTCTGTTTATGTTATCTTTGATTTCTTTCAACAGTGTTTTATAGTTTTCTGAGTACAGGTCTTTTGCCTTCTTAGGTAGGTTTATTCCTAGGTATTTTATTCTTTTTGTTGTGATGGTAAATGGGATTGTTTCCTTCATTTCTCTTTCTCATTTTTCATTGTTAATATATAGGAATGCCAGAGATTTCTGTGCATTAATTTTGTATCCTGCAACCTTACCAAACTCATTGATTAGTTCTAGTAGTTTTCTGGTGGCATCTTTAGGATTTTCTATGTATAGTATCATGTCATCAGCAAATAATGACAGTTTTACTTCTTCTTTTCCAATTTGTATTCCTCTTATTTCTTTTTCTTCTCTGATTATTGTGGCTAGAACTTCCAAAACAATGTTGAATAAGAGCGGCAAGAGTGGACATCCTTGTCTTGTTCCTGATCCTAGTGGAAATGCTTTCAGTTTTTCACCATTGAGTATGATGCTTGCTGTGGGTTGTCATATATGGCCTTTATTATGTTGAGGTAGGTTCCCTCTGTTCCCATTTTCTGGAGAGTTTTTATCATAAATGGGTGTGGAATTTTGTCAGAAGCTTTTTCTGCATCTATTGAGATGAACATATGATTTTTATTCCTTAACTTGTTAATGTGGTGTATCACATTGATTGATTTGTGTATATTGAAGAATCCTTGCATCCCTGGGATAAATCCCACTTGATCATGGTGTATGATCCTTTTAATGTGTTGTTGGATTCTGTTTGCTAGTATTTTGTTCAGGATTTTTGCGTCTATATTCATCAGCGATATTGGTCTATAATTTTATTTTTTTATGATATCCTTTTCTGGTTTTGGTATCAGGGTGATGGTGGCCTCATAGAACGAGTTGGGGAGTGTTCCTCCCTCCGCAATTTTTTGGAAGAGTTTGAGAAGGATAGGTGTTAACTCTCCTCTAAATGTTTGATAGAATTCACCTGTGAAGCCATCTGGTCCTGGACTTTTGTTGGTTGGAAGATTTTCAATTACAGTTTCAATTTCATTACCTGTGATTGGTCTGTTTATATTTTCTAATTCTCCCTGGTTCAATCTTGGAAGGTTGTACTTTTCCAAGAATTCGTCCATTTCTTTCAGGTTGTCTGTTTTATTGGCATATCGTTGCTTGTAGTAGTCTCTTACGATCTTTCGTATTTCTGCCGTGTCAGTTGTAATCTCTCCATTTTCATTTCTAATTTTATTGATTTGCGTCTTCTCCATTTTTTCTTGATGAGTCTGGCTAACGGTTTATCAATTTTGTCTGTCTTCTCAAAGAGTATTCTTTTAGTTTATTGATCTTTGCTATTGTTTTCTTTGTTTCTATTTCATTTATATCTGCTCTGATTTATGATTTCTTTCCTTCTACTAATTTTGGGTTTTCTTTGTTCTTTTTCTAGTTGCTTTAGGTGTAAGGTTAGATTGTTTATTTGAGATTTTTCTTGTTTCTTGAGGTGAGCTTGAATAGCTATGAACTTCCCTCTTAGAAGTGCTTTTGCTGCATCCCCTAGTTTCTGGCTCATCGTGTTTTCGTTGTTATTTGTTTCTAGGTATTTTTTCATTTCTTCTTTGGTTTCTTCAGTGATCTCTTGGTTATTTAGCAGCACACTGTTTAGCCTCCAAGTATTTGTGTATTTTTTACTGTTTTTTTACTGTAGTTGATTTCTAATCTCATAGCGTTGTGGTTGGAAAAGATGCTTGATACGATTTCAGTTTTCTTAACTTTTCCAAGGTTTGATTTGTGACCCAAAATGTGATCTATTCTGGAGAACGTTCTGTGTGCACTTGCGAAGAAAGTGTATTCTTCTGCTTTCTGGTGGAATGTCCTAAAAATATCAGTTAAGTCTGTCTGGTCTGTTGTTTCATTTAAAGCTTGTGTTTCCTTATTTATTTTCTGTCTGGATGATCTGTCTATTGGTGTAAGTGGGGTGTTAAAGTCCCCAACTATTATTGTGTTACTGTCGATTTCTGCTTTTATGGCTGTTGTCATTTACCTTATGTGTTGAGGTGCTCCTGTGTTGGATGCAGAAATATTTATAATTGTTATGTTTTCTTCTTGGACTGATCCCTGATCATTATGTAGTGTCATTCCTTATCTCTTGTAACAGTCTTTATTTTAAAGTCTATTTTATCTGATATGAGTATTGCTGCTCCACCTTTCTTGTGATTTCCATTTGCATGGAATACCGTTTTCCATCCCCTCACTTTCAGTCTGTATGTGTCCCTATGTCTGAAGTGGGTCTCTTTTAGACAGCATATATCAGAGTCTTGTATCCATTCAGTCAGTCTGTGTCTTTTGGTTGGAGCATTTAATCCATTTAGATTCAAGGTGATTATCGATATGTACGTTCATATTACCATTTTCTGAATTGATTTGAGGATTTTTTTGTGGGGTTTTTTTCCTCTTGTGTTTCTTGCTTAGAGAAGTTCCTTTAGCATTTGCTGTGAAGCTGGTTTGGTGGTGCTGAATTCTCTTAGCTTTTGCTTGTCTGTAAAGCTTTTGATTTCTCCATTGAATCTGAATGAGATCCTTGCTGGGTAGAGTAATCTTGTTTGTAGGTTTTTCCCTTTTCATCACTTTAAATATGCCCTGCCACTCCCTTAGGGCTTGCAGAGTTTCTGCTGAAAAATCAGCTGTTAACCTTGTGGGGATTCCCTCGTATGTTATTTGTTGTTTTTCCCTTGCTGCTTTTAAATTGTTTCTTTGTATTTAATTTTTGATAGTTTGATTAACATGTGTCTTGGCATGTTTCTTTTTGGGTTTATCCTGTATGGGACTCTCTGCACTTCCTGGACTTGATTGACTATTTCCTTTCCCACATAGGGAGGTTTTCGACTGTGATCTTTTCAAATATTTTCTCAGACCCTTTCTTTTCTCTTCTTCTTCTGGGACCCCTATGATTCAAATGTTGGTGTGTTTAATGTTTTCCCAGAGGACTCTGAGACTGTCCTCAATTCTTTTCATTCTTTTTTCTTTATTCTGCTCCCTGGCAGTTATTTCCACCATTTTGTCTTCCAGCTCACGTATCCGTTTTTCTGCCTCAGTTATTCTGCTATTACTTCCTTCTTGAGTACTTTTAATTTCATTTATTGTGTTGTTCATCACTGTTTGTTTGCTGTTTAGTTCTTCTGGATCCATGTTGAATGTTTGTTTTATTTTTTCCATTCTGTTTCTGAGATTTTGGATTATCTTTACTCTCATTGCTCTGAATTCTTTTTCAGGTAGGTTACCTATTTCATCTTCATTTATTTGGTCTTGTAGGTGTTTACCTTGCTCGTTTGTCTGCAACATATTTTTTTGTCGTTTCTTTTTTTTTTTTTTTTTTTTTATGAGTGGGGCTGTATTTGTGTCTTATTGGATGTTTGTTTGGCCTGAGGTCTCCAGCACTAGAATTTGAAGGCAGTTGGATAGAGCCAGCTCTTGGTGCTGAGATGAGGACCTCTGGGAGACCTCACTCCGACTAATATTCACTGAGGTCTGAGGTTCTATTAGTCTAGCGGTTTGGACTCGGAGCTCCCACCGCAGGAGCTCGGGCCCAGCCTCTGGCCCGGGAACCAAGATCCTGCAAGCCGTGTGACGTGACAAAAAAAAACAAAAATAAAACAAGGAGCAATATAATAACAAGGAATAAAAAGCAAAATAAAATTAGAAAGATAAAAAATATATTAGGAAAAATAAAAGTATAATTGAAACAACTGCAACAAAGTAAAATAAAACCACAACAGAAAGAAAGCGGGGGGGGGGGGGGGAGGGAACAAGCCAAAAGGAGAACAATAACAAAGTATAAAGAATAATATAAAATTAGAAAAGTAAAAGATTTATTAGAAAAAAATAAAATATAAATGAATCAAAAAGGTAAAACAGAACCCCAGTCTAAAAGAGGAAAAAAGAAGAAAAAAAAAAAAGCCTTGGCTATGGGGGCAGAGTTTAGGCAGGGGTGGAACTTAGGGGTGGGGTTTAAGGTGGGGCGGAGCCTAGGTGGGGTTGGAGGTGGTGTTTGAGCGTGGGGCGGGGCCTCTGCTTAGGACCTGCGCCTTAAGGGGAGAGGCAGCATCTCCAAAGGAGAGCCTTCCAGCTGTGGAGTTCCGGAGTGTGGAGGCGGGGCCCTGGGTGGGGGAGTGTGGGTGGGGTTTAGGCCCAGCGCAGTTGGAGGGGTTCTCAGAGGGCATCTCTGAGTGTGGAGGCGGGGCCCTGGGTGGGGGTGTAGGAGCGGGGCTTGTGTTCTGCACGGCAGGAGGGAGGCTCTGAGGGCAGAGGATTAGGCCCAGGAGCCCAAGAGGCTCCCTGGTGCCTAAGTGGGCAGGGAAAGCACTGGCCACATTCCCTTCCGTTCCTCCACGCCCCCCCACCAACAGTCTCCCTCATCCCCACTGGACCCCTAACCATGGGAGGGCCTCTCTGGCTGTAGGAACTCCTCCCCTCCCCCAGCTGCCCCTCAGGGGTGCCGGTCCCATAGGTCTGGCCTTTATTTTTGCTCCCCCTTCCCTCCCTCCTACTCCCTCAGGACCCACGGCTGGAGGGGGCCTCGGTGGGCAGGGGAAACCTGGCCACGCTCCCTTTTGATCCTCTGCCCTCTCAATGGTCCCACAATTCCCCCCTTTGGGCGTGGGATCCCTTCCCATCCCCCAGCTGCCCCTCAGGGGCGCCAGTCCCGTCCTGCCTCCACTTCTGCTCCCCCCTCACTCCCCCCACACCCCACGTTCTACCCGGTCGCTGGGGGTTCCTCTCATCCCCTTAGGTGTCCATGGTCCCCCACTGTGCCTGGTAGGTGCCCTAGTTGTGTGGAGACAGAAATTCTCCATCCTCCTAGTATGCCATCTTGACTCCGCCCCTCTCCTAATATGTTAATATTGCCCTGGTTGAGCTCAGCTTTGCTGGTCATCTTGGTAGTCTTATGCAGTTATTAGTTAACAAGATGTTAGGCTCTAGACACAAGACAGATCCTAGTAAGCCTTTTTTTTTTTTAATTTGCGTGTTTGATATTTTTTTTAATCTCACAGAACACCTTTATTATGGCTAAGTTTATTGTTTTCATGTTTGTGTAAGATTTTGTAATCTATGTAACATAGGGTGTTTGGATTCCTTACTTTAACTTCCTAAAATGTTAAATGCATTTTTATTTTCCTTGGAAAGCTAGTACTTAGGTATTAGTACCTATGTTGAGGTCTGGCAAACACCAGTTTCTTTCTGACTCTAAGGATTGTGACAAGTAGCAATGGAACCTTCTTCTAGAAAAATCTTACAGAATAAGGCAAAATTCCCACTTGGTTCCTGCAGCTCGCTCATCCTCACCCCTGCCCAAACTGTCTGATTCAGATAGATTAGGTAATTTTGAGTCTGAAAAAATGGAGAGCATTAAGAGTAGCCTTGGGCTTCCCTGGTGGCGCAGTGGTTGAGAGTCCGCCTGCTGACGCAGAGGACACGGGTTCTTGCCCTGGTCCGGGAAGATCCCACATGCCGTGGAGCGGCTGGGCCCGTGAGCCATGGCCGCTGAGCCTGCATGTCCGGAGCCTGTGCTCCGCAACGGGAGAGGCCACAACAGTGAGAGGCCCGCGTACCGCAAAAAAAAAAAAAAAAAAAAAAAGATTAACCTTGGTGGCCCAGATGAGTAAAGGATCACAGCTTTTACACAAAGTAGATCTTTTGTGCTGTGGATGACTGGCCTTGCAAACCAGAGGCGTTCACCTTAGCTGTTTCTCTGATATCACTCTTAGCTTTATTTGGGGAAACATAATATGTTACTTGTTGGGAGAGCCCTCAATGTGTAATTTTTTGAGGGCTGAAGAACCGGGATAGGGAGAAGGCAGGGTCATTGAAAGAAGCAGAGGGCCAACACTGAAGCGCTCTTGGGTTGCAGCCTTTAACTCACATTGAGGTCATTTATCTGGACTGACAGTCCCCTACTCCCAAAGGAGGGACTCTACACACGTAGTCTTAGCATAAAGCATAAAATAATAAACAGCCTTAGGCCATAAAGAGTTCTGTAGCTATTGGCGTCGCTGATTGGAAAATGGGTTTAAAATATTTAATTACATGCTTCTCAGAGCCCTAGGATTTCATATTTTCAGAGTTGCATAATCTCCTGAATTTCTGTTGACATTTTCTTTGAAGGAACTTTGCTTATTTGTCCCATAACTTTTAGTAGATAGTAGAAAAGTCACATTTATTATTACATAGAATTTTATTGGCAAGCTTTCTCTTATCTTAATCTGTTTTCTTTTTGTTCCTTTTGGTTTTGATAGATGACTCAAAAAGACATCACATTTGTTGCTGAATTTCTTACTGAACATTTCAATGAGGTAGGAAATTGGTATTTCTATAGTGCTTCTTAAAAAACAATCACAATAAATCGGGATAATGGTAGGAAGTAATCAAATTTAATCCAATTTAATTGAAGTTCTAAGCAATTCTGTATGCTTTTTAAACTATTGAGCTAATTAATGGCAGTACTTATTTATTAAATGTAAAGCATATAAATGGAACTTTTGTTTGTGTGTGTGTTACTACATATAAAAGAGTAATTGCCACCAACAGCTTTCTTAAACAATAGAGTTTTTGGTGTAAATATATAAGATTTTTTTTCCTCAGTGAGTTGACTTAAGAATTAAACTATATTTATTCTTTCTAGGCTCCAGATCTTTATAATCGAAAAGGAAAATATTTTAACGTTGAAAAAGTTGGTCAGGTATGGGCTCTGGATTGAATCTAGTTACTAATTTTTTTATTTTTAAAACTTCAGCAGTGTTAGTCTTTATTATACAAAACTTTTTGAAAGTAGTATAATGCCACAGTATATAGTAACCGTGCCCTTTGAGTAAAGTCACCGAAGAGTAGCTTTAAACTTTTTCGTCTCAGAACCTTTTACATTCTTAAAATTATTGAAGACTCCGGAGAGCTTTTATGTGCATTGTATCTATCAATAGTAGATATTATTAGGTATTCGAAATTAAACAGAATAAAGAATTATCTCTTAATTAATTTAAAAAGAACCCACTTACCGTTACACGTTAATATAAATATTTTTAACGAAAAGTAACTATACTTCACAAAACAAAATTAAGTGAAGAATGGCATTGTTTTATATGTTTGCAAATCTCCTTGATGTCTGGCTTAAGACAAGGCAGCTATATTCTCATATCTGCTTCTGCATTCGATCTATTGTGATGTGTTGTTTTGGTTAAGAAAGCCTGGTTTCACGCAGGGGTGTCGTTGGAAAGGGTAAAGTATTTTAATAGCTTTTTAGATAACTGTGAATATTCTTTGATACTACACCAGATCCTGACAAGTGGTAGTATCTTAGGTTAGTTTCAGTATGGAATCTAAATTGCATCATGGACTTTTCACATTCTGATTCACTAAAATTCATTCATCTACCTTGCACTTTGGATGGATCTTCTACGCTGTGCATGTGATTTTGCCATATCATGTATTGGTCATTTGGAAAATACTGATTCGCTGAATTACAACGATCTTCCATATGCTGACACCTTTCTTCATAAAGTATCCAAAAGTCAGATTTTGTTAATGTCATTACCAATCTCATCAGACAATGTTTAACTACTGTGAGGTTGTCAAGCACATAGTGGCAGATACATGTTTTTCAAAAATTTTAATTTTGGCTTAAATGTTTAAATTTTATCATTGGTAATAAATACTGTCAGTTTTTTTTTGTTGTTGTTTTTGTGGGTTTTTTTTTTTTTGTGGTATGCGGGCCTCTCACTGTTGTGGCTTCTCCCGTTGCGGAGCACAGGCTCTGGACGCACAGGCTCAGCGGCCATGGCTCACAGGCCCAGCCGCTCCGCGGCACGTGGGATCTTCCCGGACCGGGGCACGAACCCGTGTCCCCTGCATCGGCAGGCGGACTCTCAACCACTGCGCCACCAGGGAAACCCCTGTCAGTTGTTTTGCTTAAAGTGACAGGATCACTTTCTTTATTTTCAAGAACATATCTGCCAAATACCCAAGAATGAATAATCATAGTTTGTCTGCCAGTTGTTCTTTTGAGTGAAAATGGAATTCCATTAATAACAAAGAAGTGCCTGGCCTGACTCACAACTACATTTTCATAAATGCTTTCCCTCATGATAACTGTCATACTTTGGTAGGCAGCAAAAGTGCTTTATTTATACTTCCCAATTCTGTCACTCAGAATATTAAAAAGATTTTGTTGAGATTTAGTTTAATCATTTTAATAGCCTCATTAGAGATTAGTGAAACTGTATGTGGCAAAAAGGAATATAGTGACTGCTAGTATGGTTTGGGGCCACTACTTTGATTCTTGGTGACAGTGCCAGCAGTTTTCTCCACCTGTGTTTTGACTATCAGGGCAGATGTCATTACAGTGAAAAGGGCAAATAATATCTTGATACTATTATAAAAATAGTAATGACCTCATGGATCTCTGAAAGCATCTTGAAGACTCTCAGAGCTGCATGGATCACACTTTGAGAACTACTGCCATAGATTAGACTGACAGTTGATACTTTTCAAATTAATTTATAAACTTACATATGTAAGTTTAAAATGTGCTTCCTGAAAATAGAACATGAAATTTAAACTCAATTTATAGTCTCTAAATCTACAGCATTCTAATGTTTGCAGTTCAGTTGCTTGGCATTTAGCAGATTTTGGTCATCTCACAGAATAATGCACTTTCAGAGGACTTGGAAGTAAAACAAAATAAGTAGAATAATGTTAAATATAAACAATTTCGGAGCCTAATGCTTTGGTTTACAAAACTTAAGTTTCTAATTCTGTACTTCTAGTACTTGAAAGACGAAGATGATGATCTTGTGTCACCCCCTAACACAGAAGGGAACCAGTGGTATGACTTTCTTCAAAACAGCAGCCACCTTAAAGGTATTTCATGAACCGACATGGATTTTGGCCATGTTTATATTTATTTGAGACCAGTACATCAGCAAGTGTACTTGCTGAATACTTACCTAAGCTCTTTAGATTTATCTTTTGTGTCCATTTTATTTGATTATAGAAACAGTAAAATAATAACAGTATATGACATTACCATGTTCAAAAACACTCTGATACTAACTGTGATGTAGTAAGATTGCTTAAGTATCGTCCATTATAAAAAATATGTATTAAAAAATAGGATATTGGGAAGAAAACTGTAGAGCCTATCAGTCAGAGAAGTCTGTTTTGCCAGTTCCAATTTATTAGCTTTTAAGAGCATATGATGCTTTTAACTCCTCTAATGATGCATCACTGTATTCTTCTGAGGTTGTATTTTTAATTGTTATGCCTTTCATTCTCTAGGATGTTGATTTGGTAAAACTTTATTTAGCCAACATTACTGGGAATACAACACAAAATAGCAACCATTAAATATGTCGAAACGTCTCCATTTTAGATGAAAAGATTTTTAAAGCATCTGTTTCTTTGCTTTCTCAAAGAATAATCTGACCACAGTTTAGCTATTTCTTAGATCCTTGGGGTAGTAGCCACATACATATATTACCTCTTTTAATCTTCACAAGAACCTATGAGGTAGGTACTTGTTATCTTCATTTTGCTAGTGAGGAAACTGAAGGTTAGAGAAGGCCCCAAGGTGGTAAGCGATAGAGCTAGGATTCTGCTAACTTGAGAGCCTGAGTTTTTAACTGGACTTAGTAGTGACCTCTGCTCTGTGTGGTTGCTGTGTATCTGAATGAGTGAGTGAGTGGGGGGAGGCAGAGAAATCTCAGGCCCAGAACTTTGCTTACTGCTGTTTTGATTTAACCCTACAAGCCCAAATCCTTTTTCAGAGCAGGACGTATTTTACATTGTTTGAGAGTCTTAAGATCCATTGAGAGAGACGTATTGATGTAAGTTAGCTATTGAATAGAGGGAAAATAAAAGTACAGCTGACTCAGCTCATTTACCGTATTTAATCAGGATGTCCAAGGAGTAAGGAAGGATGCCTGGGGAGGGCTGATGGCAGTGTACCAGCAGGGGTGTGGCACCTGGACCCTGTCACTGTTGGGCTAATATCCATCCTGGGGACTTTGGACTAAAAACAGGTTCTACCCTTTTTTCTCCCCACATCTTCTATGGCTGAATAGAAAGGTGTAATCTTAGTTACAGGTCTCATGTTTAACTTCAGATTAACTCCATCTCTTAAATGCTTAAGAGTTTGCTAGTGTGTGACTTTGGACAAGCTCATTAATCTCCCAGTTTCTTAGTCTAGTATGAAGTAATACCAACTGTCATTATGGAGCTATTAAGAAACCTTTAATGAAACTTCTTCCTAGCACTTTGCAAAAATCAAGTGCTAACTGCTTAGCACACATAGCTTCCCAGGGGATGTGAGAGAGTCGGTGTTGTTACGTGGGCAGAGGTCGGCGTGCTGGAAGCCGGGCTGCCTGGGCTGAAGTCCTGCTCTGCCACTCCCTGGTGTGGGGCTGAGGGCACGTTGCCTGACCTCTCTGTGCCCCAGTTTTCTCTTCTGTAAAGTGAGGGTGATCAGAGCGCCTCCCTCAAAAAGCTGTTGGGAAGATGAAACAAATTAACCTAGATGAAGCACTTAGGATAGTGCCCGGCACATAGCATATAAGCAGGCAGTATGCATCTGAGCTGTTTTTACTCAAAACACTTCCGACACCAAAATGAGAGGCTTTTTTCCCTCCTGAGACCAATTCTGACACCACCTGGGTGTCCTACAGTTCGATTCTGACACTAACTCTGCAGAGTTACCACCAGACTCCACAGGGTTAGGGCTTAGTCCCACAAGACTGCCCCCACTTCAGAGTTCAGTCACAAGTACGGGGTCCCCAGGTTACCCACACTTCTGTTCCGCTTGGCTACAAAGTTGGGGCTTCCCATGCTTCAGTTTTAATAATTTGCTAAAATGGCTCACAAAACTCAGAAACACTTAACTTACATCTACCAGTTTATTATAAAGGATACAACTCTGGAATAGCCAAATGGAAGAGACGCATGGGGCAAGGTATGGGGAGGGGCATGGAGCTTCCATCCCCTCTCCAGGCGCACTGCCCTCCCAGCACCTTAAGCATCGACCCAGAGGCCCTCTGCTCTGTTGTTTAGGGGCGTTATGGAGTTTTCATTATGTAGGGGTTAGGGGCCGTTGGTGACGGGACTCAACGCTAGCTTCTCTCCCCTACCCGCAGGTCGAGGGAAGGGGCTGAAAGTTCCAAGCTTCTAATCAAGGCTTGGTCTTTATGGAGACCAGCCCCCATCCTGAAGCTATCTAAGGGCCTCATTAAAACTCATTAAGGAGCTCTGGGCCAGGAACTGGGGACAAAGACCAAATATCTCTCTATGATACCACAGCATCTGTCCCCTGTTGGGAGCTTAAAATGTTAACACGATTAAAGCTCCTCTTATCCAGTATAGCTGGGACATGAGGTGCTGTGAGGGAGGCCTACAGAGCACAGTGGAAGAGGGTGGGCTTGGGAGTTGGACCTGGGTTAGATTCAGAGTCTAGCTTCCTAGTCATTCTCACGCTGGGCAATTGCCTACACCTCCTAAGCCTCATTTTTTTTCTTGTTTTCATCAGTAAAATATAAAGAGTATGATGCTTAATATATACAGCTGTTATAAACAATAGAAATAACAGATATAAAAAGAACCTAGCATACTTGGTGTCACTAAATGAAAAGTTATATATTACTTTCTACTGATAAAGTAGTCTTTTCAAAAGTAAAGAGCTTATTTTCATAGCACCAGTTTCTTGTCTCCTGTTTTTGTTTTCACTATCACACTCTTCCAAAACAAGCGCTGCTGTTATACCATTATGGCAAAGAAGAGAGAAAAATGAACTTATTTCATTATATGTCTTGTGGTTTCCAAATCATCCCTTTCTTCTTATAGCCAGCAGAAGCATACTGTTGGATTTTGGTGGGAAAAAATAAAATATAGAATAAGCTGCAAGGACTGGCAGCAGGGGATGATGCAAGGCAGAAGGCCACGGTCATCTTTAGTGAGGTCGTGCCAAGGTGTAATGAAGTGGCCAGGGAGAGTTCCACCATCAGATGAGCTGTGTGGGCTGGCTCTAGCAGTAGATCAGTTTCTCCTAGTTATCTGGTTTGTTATAGCTTTTTATTTTTTGTTTTTGTTTCAAACCAGAAAGTCCTCTGCTGTTTCCTTATTATCCTCGAAAATCATTGCATTTTGTGAAAAGGCGGATGGAGAACGTTATTGATCATTGCTTGCAAAAGCCAGCAGTAAGTTTGAAAGAAATGCATGTTTTTGTGTAGGAGCAAGAACATCTGCGATATGCGGCTCGCTTATGTAAATGGTCGTAGTTATTAAGATGAACCATATCAAAATGCTGGTATTCAGCTATTTCTGACTAACAAAAATGGCAGTTTCATATGGTTCACTCTAATATTTCCTCTTATTGTTGCTTTCTTACATAAATTAAAAAATAAATACATGGTTATTGAATGTGTTGACGTCCTTTAGTATTTTACTTGTGCCCAGGACAGACTTATTATAAATGGTCTTAGTTACAGAGCTGATGTGTCTGTTAACTACTGAATGAATGATGGATGATTGATGCTATGGGACTAGAAGAGGTGGTTTCTAACCTGCCATCACTTATCTCCAGGGTCCTTTTCAGCTCAGAACTTTCTCTCTTCCTTACTGCCATGACTGTCATTAAAGTTTCTTGCATGAAGGTTGGTGATATAGATGATTTTGCACTAGACTTAAACAGTGACGAGCAGTCACTTTCTGTGGAGTATTTATTTTTGTGTATGTATATGCTTTAATTATATGTTTAAATCTTATTTAGGATGTAATTGGAAAATCGATGAATCAAGCAATATGTATTCCATTATATAGAGATGCTAGAAGGTAATTCTGTTTACCTTTTTGGGTCATATAATTCAGCAGCCAATTAAAATTTTCCTTACTTCTTTTTTTTCTTTTGTTTTAGTGAGGACTCCACACGTAGATTGTTCAAATTCCCTTTTCTGTAAGTGTCTCTCCCCTATCTCATGTGAATAATACAGTTTGGTTCTCTGCATTGGTAGCTAAATAATCATGTTTTGACATTAACTTTTTTTCCTTAGGTGGAATAATAAAACCTCAAATCTGCATTATCTTCTTTTTACTATTTTAGAAGATTCACTTTATAAAATGTGCATCTTAAGGAGACATACTGATATTTCCCAGTAAGTATTAATCTGAAGTTTGAACCAAGGAGATAAGATTTTATTATTTTTAATCATAAAACATACCACTTCCCTTCCCTACATTTCAGGTTTTAGTTAAGCTGCCTTATGACTTTAGGCTTGCTAACTTAACTGTTCTGGATTCGTTTTCACATTTTTAAGGTGGTAATGCCAAATTAGGAAGCTATGTGATCCCTTTTAATTCTAGATTATTTAATTTTGTATTGGTATATAGCTGTTACATGTAGGATATTTTTAGGGTTAGGAAAAATATAACAACAGAATAGTCAGGATTATATCTCATCAACTTGTGGAAGTTCAAAATTATATTTTGGCTTCCTTATAGAAAGGATTTTTACCTCAGGTTAAGTATGCCTTTCATTAAACAAGAAGCCTTGCATATAGAGACTTCTTTTGAGAATGCAAATAAAAGTTCTGAAAAATAAATCATATTCAGGATGTCACTAGGATCTTAAATGATTTTAAGTCTAAACCTGAGGGAAAGTTTTTGAAACCAAGATGTAGCCCGAGAGAAATAATTTTGTTGTCCCAAACATCCCTATTTTATAAGGAATCTTGCTACTTTGGTGACTATAAGATTTTAAACTAAGCTGTAATTTTGATGTTAGTTTTATCTATCAGGGGTTTATATCAGTTATCAGTATTCTAGAGTGAGTGTAATAGTATTTTGGTCTGAGGTTTGGTGATTAGGTAAATGTACTAACAATCATGTTCTTTCAAGCATATATAGATTATTGCCTATCCAACTTGTTCTACAAAGTCTCTTCCCCCACCCCCTTTCTTTCTTGAAGATCTGTAAGTAATGGACTAATTGCTATTAAATTTGGGAGCTTCACATATGCCACAACTGAAAAAGTGAGAAGAAGGTAAATCTTGAATCTTGTTTGAGTGAGATGTCTATATAATAAATACAATTATAGGAATATGGCTAGACTCAGTTACAGTGATGATATTCTTAGAAGGCCTTCATCATTTGCAACTTAGGGGGCTGGGTTGGTTATGTATTTTATACTTAGAGGATGATTTGACTTACAGTGAAAGGAACCTTACTGGCCTGCAGGAATTTTTATAGTGTGCTTTCCTACAATTAATACTTCTGAGCTCTTTGTCAACTAAGAAAGTAATGTGGGTCGGGGGCAGATGGCTGAAGGTCTTCTTATGACCAGCGAGGTGTGAGGTGGTATCCTTCTCACTGGGGTGGGATTTTCTTAGGGCACAAAGGGTAACAATACTTGATGTCATCCTGAGGCTTTTGCAAGAGAAAGAACTGACACTAATCCTAAACCAACCTTTTCCTTACTCTTTTCCTTACATAAACGAAGTTCTTTATGATAATGTCTTTGAAGTTGTGTCTTTTCATATGTAAATCTTATTTTTACTTTTCACTCTAGTAAACTCTGTTTATTATATATATGTATATATGTATATACACACACACACACACACACACACACACACACACACATACGTATATACATGGTGTCATTCATGGAATCTCTACAGGCTTAAGGCCTGACCATTGATGTCAAGAGTTTTCTGGAGCTGTGAACCAAGTTCACAGGTTTTTCTTTTTTCATGATTATCTATTTTCAGGGCCTAGTTATATTTGTGAATAATCAGTACAACAGGTAACAGTGACTTTAGTGTAAACTAATGATATATTTTAAATGTTACTGAGTACAACAGGGAACTGTGACTTTAGTGTAAACTAATGATATATTTTAAATGTTACTGTATAGAATGTCACTTGATATTTTCATTGTCAGTTTTCTGCTTGGTACCAGTATAATGTTATATATACAGTATTTTCTCAGTCATGATAACATCTTTGATATAACAAAACTTATTTTAATTCTAGCACCTACAGTTGTTTAGATGCACAGTTTTATGATGATGAAACTGTCACAGTAGTTCTTAAAGACACTGTAGGACGTGAAGGAAGAGATAGACTCTTGGTCCAGTTGCCGTTGTCTTTAGTGTATAACAGTGAAGATTCTGCAGAATATCAGTTCACTGGGTCTTACTCTACAAGGTAACTTACATTAGTAAGATTGTCTTTCTGATAGAACAGTTAAATGTTTTTTTAATGTATATTGTACATTCTGGTTCTTTAGGTTTGATAGATAAATAAACTCAGCTGAGCAGAAATGCTTCTATTTTTTTATTGAAAAAATACTGGCTTCAACAGCTCCTCTGTCAAGAATTATTTGCTGGAACAAGGTGGGGAATTATTTGGTGTGGAGAATGGAACTTCTGTTTTCAAGGATAGCATGAACCCCAGTTTGTAGTAGAGTTATTTTAGATTTGCCTTTAGTATTTTCCTTTCAGAATTAGGACTTCAGTAGCCACATAGAGGTTCAAGGTCAGTTGAAAGAGATGGCTTTAGATTGAAATTTAAATAGGCAGATCTCTAATTTTTAAAATGAGTCCATTTGCTTACCTTGAAAGTGAATCAAAAACCTTACTAAGGTTTCTGCCTTAAAAAGGTATTCTGACTATTTGGAAATGCAGTTTTTTTCATAGAATATAGTATCACAGCTTTTTTATACAGTAGCTGGTAGAATTATATTGGAAATGGGAATACTGGTAGAAATCAAACCCTGATACCACCCCTAGTAAACCAGGGAGAACAGCCCCATTTCACTCCTGGATTGGTTTTCTCCCCTTTCTAGGCTAGATGAACAGCGTAGTGCTATTCCCACCCGTACCATGCACTTTGAAAAGCACTGGAGATTACTGGAAAGTATGAAAGCACAGTATGTTGCTGGGAATGGTTTTCGCAAAGTGTCCTGTGTGGTAAGTATTAAATTGTTGCAAAGAGTAACAGAAGCAACAGGATCTGTAAGTCCTCTCAGTGCAAACATTTAGTGATGTCAAGCTTTTATTGATTATGAGCAGGTAGTGACCTTAGCTATTTAGTTCTCTTGTTCTGAGAAAGCTTACTAAGTAATTAATAACAATTTTAGATTTTAGTAATCTTGAAATTGTATGTGGAGATCCTTTTATACAAAATGAAAGCTGAGTTTAGTGATTTTGTTGTAAATTGATTGGAAAATAACTTTCCTATAAAACCACTTTTTTCCGATTTCTTATTTCTAATTTTTTATATATAATGTATTAGTTAAGCCATTTTAAAAGTTCTTTATTTGGCCTTTTCTTTAGTTAAGCTCGAATCTCCGTCATGTGAGAGTATTTGAAATGGACATAGATGATGAATGGGAGCTTGATGAGTCTTCGGATGAAGAGGAGGAAGCCAGTAATAAGCCTGTAAAAATAAAGGAAGAAGTATTGTCTGAGTCGGAAGCAGAGAACCAGCAAGCTGGCACTGCTGCTTTAGCTCCAGAGATGGTCATTAAAGTAGAAAAACTTGACCCTGAGCTAGACTCATGATCTAGCTTGCCATTATTTTGTATGTTCTCTTGTCAGAAAGGACACAGATGATGATCGAAGATGTGTTGGACCACTTAATTTTCTTTGTGAAATAAACAGTAAATTTTATTTTTTTTTGTTCTGCGTCATCTTGTTTTAGTGGTATAGCCACTGTGATAGATTTTCTTTTCACCATGATTTCTTTTTAATACTGTGTGCAGAACTAGTGTTAAAGAAAATATAAATTGAATGTGAAGAAAAAGTTTAATCTTTTCTGTCAAAAGGTAGGTATCAGGAATCATTCCTGTATCAGGAAGAAATTACGTTTAGTCATTCATCACTGGAAGTTTTGATGCATTTAGTATTTTTAAAACGCAGACAACATTTATTCCTGTTTTTCCATCTTCCTCTTCTAGTTCACTTTAGATCTCCAGAATGCTTTCAAAATTATGTTTTTATACTGATTTACTGTAACCCTAAATAAGCCAAGAGATGGGTACTATCTTTATGATCTAAATAGCAAAAACATTGCTTGACACCTGCATGATTATCTTTTCTCACTGCTACTTTATTTGAGCTCTGAATTCTTTGAATCACCAGTGTTTAGAAGTGTATTTTTCCCTTGTTCAGAATTGGTCAAGGACATATGTGGCTGTCTGTGTGGTTGATTCCTTGGGAACATGAGAAATAGGGATCAACTAAACATAATTTAGCATTAGTGCAAATGAGCGCTTGTTGATTTCCTAATGCTCGTTTCTAAAGTAGAATGGTACTGTCATGTGACTTTCAAAGTTCCCATTTCATATATGAATTCTTTTTTTTTTTTTGTCTGTGTTGGGTCTTCATTGCTACTCGTGGGCTTTCTCTAGTTGCAGCGAGCGGGGGCTACTCTTCGTTGCGGAATGCGGGCTTCTCATTGTGGTGGCTTCTCTTGTTGCAGAGCACAGGCTCTAGGTGTGCGGGCTTAGTAGTTGTGGCGCACAGCCTCAGTTGCTCCGTGGCATGTGGGATCTTCCCGGACCAGGGCTCGAACCCGTGTCCCCTGCATTGGCAGGAGGACTCCTAACCACTGCGCCACCAGGGAAGTCCTATGTGAATTCTAATATCAGTTCACTGGTAAGTAAAAGAATCACTTTTGAAAGCTTTAAATATCTTTAGGCAGCAACATATACTATAACCAGGTAAGTGGGTAATTGCAAGATTGCTGTGTCATTTGTTTCTTTAATAGGGATCTGTTGTACTTTGATTTTAGGTACGTCACACTTAAGATTCTCAAGGTACCTCAGTTGGACTGATCTTTGTTGGTTTCGAAGGGAAAACTGAAGAGAATCCACTGTTGTGTGCATGAGCTTGGAGATTAGAACTCTCTTCAGGAGACCAACCATGCTAGCCCTCAGCCTTGCACTTAACAGTCCTTAAATACGATTAATATACAGTTTATATATATGTTTATTAATGGTTGGTCAGTGTTGATGGCATGGTGCAGAATGCCTTGAATTAACTTCTGTCAGCAAGAAAGGTGAACTGTCAGATGACATTACAGAGAAAGTACAGGTTGTAGGTATGTGGAGCAAATTAGGGTGAATGCATTGCACAGATATACCACATAACATTTAAATAACTTTGATGGATTTTAGGGACAAATAATTACAGATTGTTCTTAGAATGAATTACAGTCTCAAAATAAGCAGCCAGTTCTTTGTTAGACTAATCTGTCTCATGTGACGTCATTAAATTTATAAAGATTTTTTGATATGTGAATATTTGCTTTCTATGGTTCCAGCGTAGGGATAGATTGAAACTGGGACTCCTAGACTCTGCCCTTATCTTGAGCCAGGGATCAGAAATAGTTCTGTTGATGCACTAGCTGTCCCTTAACATTGAGTTAAATTAATGTGAGTCGCTCGTTCATGCACCCAGTGTTCATAGCAGGAGTGTGTACAGTAGCAAAGACATGGAAGCAAGCTAAGCGTCCAACAGATGAATGAATAAAGAATATGTATGATACACACATGCACACGCGCGCACACACACACACACACTGGAATATTACTCAGCCATAAAAAAGAATGGAATATTGCTGTTTACAGCAACATGGATGGACCTAGAGAATATCATAGTTAGTGAAGTAAGACAGAGAAAGACAAACATTATATGATATCACTTATATGTGGAATCTAAAAAATAATACAAATGAATTTATTTATAAAGTAGACTCACAGACACAGAAAAACTTATGGTTACCAAAGGGAAAGCAGGGGAGGGATAAATTAAGAGTATGGGCTTAACAGATAACATACTATTATATATAAAATGTGAAACAAAGACTTACTGTATAGCACAGGGAACTATATTCAATATCTTGTAATAAAGGAAAAGAATATGAAAAAAAAAATATATATATATATAACTGAATCACTTTGCTGTACACCAGTAACAAAATATTGTCAATCAACTATACTTCAATTTAAAAAACTGTGAATCATTCCTAATTATAGGAGTATAGTTTTTTCATTAATGCTTTTAATGTACATGATAAATCACCTATTTTGGAACTGGGTTTGTATTATATCAAAGTGAAAAAGTTTAAACTGATATCTGCATATATCTTTTTTATGTTTTAATAAGTATAAAACAATTTTCTGTTTATCATTGTATTTTTAGATACGTGCTATCATTTCCACATCATAAGAAACTTTGCTTTTAATATTTAGAAGCAATCTGATCATTATAGATTATCACTTTATTTCTAGTGTATTTAGCAGCACATGCTGAATTTGAGTTTTGAATTTAGTGAATGACAAGTAAGGTGTGGGGACGTGAGCACCCTGGGCCGTGGGCCTCCACCAGTTACTGGCTGTGTGCGGAACTCTGGGCCCTGACGTTTGTACAGTGGGGATAAGTGAGAACCTGTCCCAGGTTTGAGGACTAATGAGGGCTCAGTAGAGCATTGTGGTTGGCATGTAGGAGACACCTGATAGATTAGCACTTCTTAGTACAGTATTCTGTGCTGCTCTTTTCTGTGTTAAATTGTGTTAGTTTTTTAGAAATTTAAATAGCCGTTTTTTTTTTCTTCCTCTGTCAGACTTATTGGACAGTGACAATAGTCTTTTTAAGTCTCTGGGTTTCTTTTTTTTTTTTCGTTTTATTGTTCACTTTTTTCCAAAATAAAAATTTTACCCTCCAAAAGATGCTAAAACATGTTTTATTCAGAACATTTGAATATAAATGTGAAGAAAACTATTAGGGTATAGCCTGAGTTTATGATGCCATAACTAGAGGAGTCTGTATATATCTGAATTAATCTAAATTTCCATTCTTGAGGAGGCCCAGCAAGCAGATGTACGCTAAAAACTTCTAGAGGATGCTATACCTGAAATTATGGTTTGCATGATTTCACCAGGGGCAAATCAGTTTCTTTGGCACCTCTTGAAGTTGTGACAATTATCTATAGACTGTTTGCATTTATTAGAATCTATGTTTGACTGCGTGTATCATCTTTAGTTCTCACTGAGCCGGAGGGAGATGGTACCTAGGATTACACAAAGTCAGGGTCACAAAAACCTTATAACGTGAGAGTAAGATATTAATATTTCGATAATATTAGAGCAGAAAATAGTATTTGAACTCGTAGGAGGAATATTGTGATCAGAAGTTCTCAGTTGTTGAAGGGTTAGTGCTAAGAAGTGAACTGTTAATATGGTAGATAATCAATGTTTTTTACTTTCTGAGTGAACTAGAACAGGATTTCCCATGAAGCACAGGCCACCACATAAAAATCACCTGGGCCAGTGATTAAAAATGCAAATTTATGGGTGCTTCCACAGGCCTGCTCAGTCAGAATATGAAGGTGGGGCCCATGTCTGCATTTTTAACCAGCTCACCTGATCTTATGCCCACCAAGGGTAAGAACCAGTATTCTCCACAGAAGCTGTTTTTTAGTAATTAGATGTTTAGTATTTTGTTGTTGTTGTTGTAAGGTTAAAAGCTGCTCCCTTAGATGCATTGAAAATTGATGTATTTTTTTTCCTTTAAAAATAACCCTCACTGGTGATGAATTTCACATGCAAGGTGCTCATACTTCCATTAAGTCTATTTAGATGGCGGTGGACCTAATTGTACCCCAACTCTCTATGTACTATGGCATGTATAAATGAATCCCTTAAGGCCACATTTCAGCCCAAGGAAGGTATGGTTCAACCAAGTAATAGATGCTCAGTTGGGTCTCTGTGGGCCATGAGTTGGTAATAGTCCATTTCAGTTCATAACTGTCACCTTTCCTCAGGTGTGTGCAATCAGACTGAAGTCACAGTGCTTCTGGACATGAAGTGTGCTGTGTGGTTACCGCTGTACCAATGATAAAACTGTCCCATGACATGACTTAATGACACTGTGTTTACCGGCTTGATAGATGTTTTAAACGTTCAGGCAAGGAGATAAGTCTGTAGTCCAAGCCTCCTGCCTCCGAATTCCGACGTTGTCATGTTCCCCCAACCAGACTGGATTCCTGATTCCGGTTGCAGAGGGAACATTATTATTTTAAATTTCCCCACTGTTCAGATGGTAAAACTGGGTGTTTAGGAGCCCAGCTAGATGTGATTGTCAACATTTTAAGTGATGCTGCCCAACTTTCTAACATTGATAACAGGTTCCTTCCCATTTTCCTTTCCACCACTTATTTTGTCCTGCCCAATTCCTGCAGGAAGGCATGTGAAGGATTTAAAAAAAAAAAAAAAGATTTGGTTTGCTCTCTTGGGGTGCAAAGTCAAGATCTCCGCCGGGTGGCAGAATGTGGATAACCAAGGGGCCAAGGCTATTGTTCTGGGTGCCATTTTCTCCCTACTGCAAGAGGAGCCATCAAGGGAGACTTGGAAAGAGTGACCCACGTGGCAGGAGGAGACCCAGGTAACTGGCTGACGGAAGCCCAGTCAGGAGAGCAGTCAGCCGCGTGAAATGCTGCCAAGTGGAGAAAGGGCGTGGTGGGGGATTGGCTGTTACCTCTGAAAAGCTGAGAGTTGGTGGTGGTTGCTTTTCAGATAACCCTCCGTCTCCTTAACATCTTCTCCAAGGCTCTTCAGGCTCTGCCCCGGCACTCTCCCGTCAGCTCGGGGCTCTTCCCCCAGCTCAGATGGGCTTGCTTTCTGTTTTTCTTGAATGAACCAAATTCTTTCCTACTCCGGGGCTTTGGGATACGCCCTTTGCTAGGGATGTTGTTTCCTAATCCGTCACAAAGTTAATTTACACTTATTCTTAATTTCTCAGCTCAGTGTCTCTTCCTCAGAGAAGCCTACTGTGCTTTTAGGAGTCTCTCTTACTGACCCCTTCCCTTCAGATCAGTTGTCACAATTTTGTAGTTATATATTAATTTGGTGCTTAGTATTTTATTGTCTAAATTAAATTATAAACCCTGTAGCATCAGAGTATATGTCCATTTTGTTTACCTCTCTATACTCAGTATCTGGCATAGTGCCTGGCACATAGTAGGTGCTCAAAATATACTCGATTCAATTATCAAAATATACAGCAAAATGGACACTGGTTTGAAATATGATAAATTATCCTGAAGTCTTAACAACATTGCAATGTGTTGAATTTGTTCACAAATGGGCTGTATTACAAAATTTGCAAACTGATTGTTTGACACTCAGATTAGATTTCTCTAATTTCTATTTTTCTGTAGAAAAACTGTCATTGCTGGTCCCGGTCTGCACCTACTGAAAATAACAATTACAGATCTGCAAGCTCACCTCTATCCAAATATCAGCCTTGATTTCCAAATCAGGATTCCCAGTTTTCAGCCTTCACATAATTTTTAAGGCCTTCATTCTTGTGAATTTAGGATAGAGACGATGTATTTAGAAAGATGATTTTTAGTATTAAAAAAAAAAGTGGTGACCCTGACAGGAAGTGTTCCAGAGGAGTGCTGGCAGCAGCAGCCCTATTTGAGTGGGTATGAAATAGATGTGAAGTGAGCAAGTGGCGACCACAGAAGTAGGCAAGTCTTGAAGAATCTTGCTGCAAGAGGGGAGAGGAATGGAGTGGTGGCCAGAGGGAGACATGGCATCAGGGCTCTTTAAAAAATATGGGTGCTGTGAAGGCATATTTATACAACCATAGGAGTAATCCACGAAAGGGGTAGAAATTGACCATTCTAGAGAAGGTGGGGAATATGTGAGAGTGAAACCCTCGAGGCAAAGAGCTAAGACCCACTGGTCAGCAGAAGGATCTGTCTTGGGTTGGAGCACGGTGTTCCTTCCACGCATGCTCACAGGAGTGTGTGGGGACAGTTGCTGGTGGGTGGTGGAACTGTGGGTAGTAGAACAATTTCCCCCAAGAGGTAAGGTCTCAGCAGAGAGAGATGGGAGGAGATGTGTGAAATTGTTGACCTCCAACGGGAAAGTGAATTTTGCTGAGGAAGTGTTAGCATTGAGAGTCTGCTGGAGATTCGTGGCATAAATTCAAAGAGTCCAATTAATGGAATCATTTTCTGCCACTGCTCAGGTGTCAGGTGGATTAGGTGGAACATTGGGTTTAATCTGGGTTGGGCTTTTGTCAAACCACTGCGACAAGGCAGAGAGGGAGGAGGGGCTTAGAGAAGGTAGTACCACTGTGACAGGGCCAGTGGGTTAGAAGGTGGAGGATCATGGGGTTTTGGAACCAGAAGGATGGGGAGACAGGCGGCAGCCAGAGGGGCCGTTTGCAGTGAGTGGTGCAGAGGTGGTGGAGTTGATGAGGACAAGGGGAACTGTGGCCATGGTGGCTGCTGTTGGGAAGGAGAAAATCACTGGGGATCAGTAGATCAAGAATTGAGTGCCCGGGGTTTCTGGATGGCTCATCCATCCCTGTGGCTGCTCAAGCTGAGAAAGGAGATGACAGCAACCAGGTGGAGAAGGTTACCGTGCATTGGGTGCTGAGGTCACCAGGGCAGGAGGAGGATGCGGTGACAGCTGTGAGCGGAACAGGAGGGAAAGGAAAAGCTGCCTGTGCTTCCAAGGCTCCTGGGCTTTGAGAGGCCCAGAGGAGGGTCCGTGACTTACATAAGGTCGCTTAGGAAGTCATGAGGCAGGGAGTCAAGCCCAGGTGGGCTGAGGCAGGGCCAGGCTCCCAAGCCCCACGCCGACTGCCCAAGAGGGGCTCGAAGCAGAACCCACGGTTGTAGAGGACCTGGTGCAGGATAAGAATAAAAAGTCAGCTTGTGAGCACTGCAGTGTTTTCCAGTCCTGTATCACCCAGAGATTGGTACTTCCTCCATCTGGGAGATAAGATTAAAGGCCAGGGTGGAGGTGGAGCTCAGTTCTGATTTTTAAAGCTGGACTCAGCAGCTCTCCCTGCTGGCTCTGGGAAGTGGTTGTCCATGGTTGTTCTCCTGCCTGATCCTGTCTTTTTTTTTTTTTTTTCCCACATCTTTATTGGAGTATAATTGCTTTAAAATGGTGTGTTAGTTTCTGCTCTACAACGAAGTGAATCAGTTATACATATACATACGTTCCCACATCTCTTCCCTCCCGCGTCTCCCTCCCTCCCACCCTCCACATCCCACCCCTCCAGGTGGTCACAAAGCACTGAGCTGATCTCCCTGTGCTATGTGGCTGCTTCCCACTAGCTATCTACCTTACTTTTGGTAGTGTATATATGTCCATGCCACTCTCTCACTTTGTCACAGCTTACCCTTCCCCCTCCCCATATCCTCAAGTCCATTCTCTAGTAGGTCTGTGTCTTTATTCCTGTCTTACCCCTAGGTTCTTCATGACATTTTTTTTTCTTAAATTCCATATGTATGTGTTAGCATACGGTATTTGTCTTTCTCTTTCTGACTTACTTCACTCTGTATGACAGACCCTAGGTCCATCCACCTCATTACAAATAGCTCAATTTCATTTCTTTTTATGGCTGAGTAATATTCCATTATATATATGTGCCACATCTTCTTTATCCATTCATCCGATGATGGACACTTAGGTTGTTTCCAACTCCGGGCTTTTTTTTTTTTTTTTTTTTTTTTTTTTTTTTTTGTGGTACGCGGGCCTCTCACTGTTGTGGCCTCTCCCGTTGCGGAGCACAGGCTCCGGACGCGCAGGCTCAGCGGCCATGGCTCACGGGCTTAGCCGCTCTGCAGCATGTGGGATCTTCCCGGACCGGGGCACGAACCCGTGTCCCCTGCATCGGCAGGCGGACTCTCAACCACTGTGCCACCAGGGAAGCCCCATCTCCGGGCTATTTTAAATAGAGCTGCAATGAACATTTTGGTACATGACTCTTTTTGAATTATGGTTTTCTCAGGGTATATGCCCAGTAGTGGGATTCCTGGGTAATATGATAGTTCTATTTGTAGTTTTTTAAGATACCTCTATACTGTTCTCCATAGTGGCTGTACCAATTCACATTCCCACCAGCAGTGCGAGACTGTTCCCTTTTCTCCACACCCTCTCCAGCATTTATTGTTTCTAGATTTTTTGATAATGGCCATTCTGACCGGTGTGAGATGATATCTCATTGTAGTTTTGATCTGCATTTCTCTAATGATTAATGATGTTGAGCATTCTTTCATGTGTTTGTTGGCAATCTATATATTTTCTTTGGAGAAGTGTCTGTTTACGTCTTCTGCCCATTTTTGGATAGGGTTGTTTGTTTTTTGGTTATTCAGCTGCATGAGCTGCTTGTAAATTTTGGAGATTAATCCTGTGTCAGTTGCTTCATTTGCAAATATTTTCTCCCATTCTGAGGGCTGTCTTTTGGTCTTGTTTATGGTTTCCTTTGCTGTGCGAAAGCTTTGAAGTTTCATTAGGTCCCATTTGTTTATTTTTGTTTTTATTTCCATTTCTCTAGGAGGTGGGTCAAAAAGGATCTTGCTGTGATTTATGTCATAGAGTGTTCTGCCTATGTTTTCCTCTAAGAGTTTGATAGTTTCTGGCCTTATATTTAGGTCTTTAATCCATTTTGAGCTTATTTTTGTGTATGGTGTTAGGGAGTGATCTAATCTCATACTTTTACATGTACCTGTCCAGTTTTCCCAGCACCACTTATTGAAGAGGCTGTCCTTTCTCCACTGTACATTCCTGCCTCCTTTATCAAAGATAAGGTGACCATATGTGCGTGGGTTTATCTCTGGGCTTTCTATCCTGTTCCATTGATCTATAATTCTGTTTTTGTGCCAGTACCATACTGTCTTGATTACTGTAGCTTTGTAGTATAGTCTGAAGTCAGGGAGTCTGATTCCTTCAGCTCCGTTTTTCGTTCTCAAGATTGCTTTGGCTATTCGGGGTCTTTTGTGTTTCCATACAAATTGTGAAATTTTTTGTTCTAGTTCTGTGAAAAATGCCAGTGGTAGTTTGATAGGGATTGCATTGAGTCTGTAGATTGCTTTGGGTAGTACAGTCATTTTCACAATGTTGATTCTTCCAATCCAAGAACATGGTATATCTCTCCATCTATTTGTATCATCTTTAATTTCTTTCATCAGTGTCTTATAATTTTCTGCATACAGGTCTTTTGTCTCCTTAGGTAGGTTTATTCCTAGATATTTTATTATTTTTGTTGCAATGGTAAATGGGAGTGTTTCCTTGATTTCACTTTCAGATTTTTCATCATTAGTGTATAGGAATGCCAGAGATTTCTGTGCATTAATTTTGTATCCTGCTACTTTACCAAATTCATTGATTAGCTCTAGTAGTTTTCTGGTAGCATCTTTGGGATTCTCTATGTATAGTATCATGTCATCTGCAAACAGTGACAGTTTTACTTCTTCTTTTCTGATTTGGATTCCTTTTAGCCACAGCAATCAGAGAAGAAAAAGAAATAAAAGGAAGCCTTTTGCTTTATTTTCTAAAAGATTTCTTCAACTTTGTCTTCTAATCTTCTAATTAATTTTGATTTTTTTCTAGAATATTTTAATTTCCAAGAGCTCTTTCCTCTTCCTCGATTATTATTATTTTCTTCATTCACCTCCTCCTTCTTATAGATCTGCAGTATCTTGTGTAATGTCTCTGAAAATATATGTGAACATTATGTGTGTGTTTTTAGTGCATTTAGTTTTTATTTCCGTGAACTATGTTTAGCTTGATATTGGATACATGGAATTGGAGATGCCCTTGATATATCCAAGTGTGGTTGTTGGCTTTCTGGGGGTATTCAAAAGAATGGTCTAAATTGGAATATAAATTCATACATTGGCCTGGGTGTGGCGAGGTCATCTAAGGAGAGAGCAGAGAGCGAGAAGACGATGGGATTTTGGTAGAACCTGGCTACTGGCCTTCTGGATGTGGAACTCTGGAGAAGGACCAAATCCGGAAAGGAAACCAAGAAGGAACAGCTGGGAGGTAGGAGTGAGCCTGAGAGTGGGTGTCAGGAAGCCAAGCGTAGGGCTTTCGAGGAGGAGCAGAGGTCAACCATGGACCATCGTGAGAGGCTTATGAAGATGGGCAGTGACCTCTCCTCAGCTGAGTATCCCCCGGAGTCCGTGTGGCTCATCATTCAGGCCCAAGTTTCTGCCTTGGATGTTTATTTCTGTTTTCTTCCGTGACTGTTGAGCTCATGCTCCCGAGATGCAGGATTTCCACAGCAACACGTGCCTTGTTTTCTTGCACCTCCTGCTCTTCCTCTTCACTCATTCATTTAATTCTCTTTTCTTTTTCTTGTATCTGTATGAGAAGATTGATGAGCCTATTGTGGTAATCATTTTCCAGTATATGTAAATCAAACCACCATGCTCTACACCTTAAACTCATACAATGATGAATGTCAATTATTTCTCAATAAAACTGGAAAAAAATAGAGAAATAATTACAAAAATCAAAACACGAAAACAACCAAACATGCTCTCATCGCTGTGGACACTGATGATACGTATTCATCAACCCTAATCCTCACCCCTGTGGTCTTACATTCCAATGGTGGGGGAGGGGTAGACAAGAATCAAGCAAAGAAATAAGTGAGCAAGATAATTTCAGAGAATGGCACCATTAATAAAGAAATGTGAAGCAGAGAATTCCCTGGCAGTCCAGTGATCAGGACTCGGTGCTTTCACTGTGTGGCCCTGGGTTCGATCCCTGGTCAGGGAACTAAGATCCCACAAGCTGTGCAGTGCAGCCAAAAAAAAAAAAAGAAAGAAAGAAAAAGAAATGTGAAGCCAGTTAAAGAGTTAGAGAGGAAGGAAGGAAGAGGGAAGAAGTTGCTGTTTTAGGTTAGGTGGAACATTCCAGAAGCGATCTGAAGGAGGTGAGAGAGGAGGCCAGAGAGTATCTGGGATAGATTTATTCTGACAGAGGGGACAGGATCTGCCAAGGCCCTGAGGTGTGTGCAGAGGACAGGGGAGGAGGGCAGCCCACAGTGGGAGAGGCTGCATCACAGGGCCTTGGGGGACATGGTGAGGCCTGTGGGTTTCATCCTAAATGAGATGGGACATTGCTGGAGGATTTTAAGCAGAGGAAGAACATGATCTGATTTCTCTTCTGGGGCAAGTGAGAGAGACACTGCCTGCTCGCTCGAGATGATGAGGTTGAGGAGTCCTGTGGAGTTGTGAGGCAGAAACTGGCCTGGATCTCGTTTGCCTGTTAGGATAACTCCCCATGGAGGGAGGAGTTGGGGACCTGGTAATTAGCACGAGGTGATGAGGGTACCATGAAGGCCAGTGTGCCTGTGGATGATGCAAGAAGTAAGAGACAAGCAGTAAGGTATAAAATAGCTAATATTTGTTGAGTGTCAATTATATGCTGGGCACTGTGCTGTGTCACTTGGATTATTCTGTGTAATCCTTGCATTGCCCTCGAAGGAAGGTAGGTTTTATCATCATTCCCACCTAACAGAGGAGGAAACTGAGGCTGGTTGAAGTTATAAAAGAAGCCCGACACACACAACTTTGTGAATGTAATTAGTGCCACTGAATTGTGTGCTTGAATATGACTAAATAGCAAATTTTATGTTACATATATGTTATTGCAATTTAAAACAAAATTTTAAAAAACACACCAAAAACCCCACACCATTTTGTCTGTGAGACAGCAGAATTCAAACTCGGGCAGAGTGAACCCAGTTCTGAACTCATCCACACCGTGGTTTGTGTAAGAGGTAGACTTGATTGGACACGGTTGGAGGGTGGGTCATCTAACGAGTAATCATGTCAATTTATTAATTTGGGGCATTTTGTTAAAATGCACTGTGGTCCAGATTCCCAGATCAGAACGCTTACGGCTCGTCTCTTCTGTTTCCCTTTTACTGATCCACTGTATCCAGTCTGAACTGTACTTGTGAAATATTTCTTTGGTTTCATGCCCTGCTCCCCATCCACAGTGGGCCTTCCTCATCCCAGAACCTCCAGCAGCCTCCTCCTGGGGCTTCCAGGCTCCCTCCCAGCTCTTCTCCAAGCCATACTTACAGTCCTAAAATCCTGGGGTCATAGTGGACCTCTTTACTCGGAAGCTGAGAGCTCAGCTTGGTTCCCCAAGTATGATGATCCCCAGGCTCTGGAGACGCCAGAGTGACTCTTCTAACCAACATGCTAGTGGGCTTTTCTCAAGACTCTCCAACGACTCCTTTTCTCATCCAGAATAAAAGAAAACACCCTAAGGGGTCGGCCCCTGAGTGAGTCTGAGCCCCCTCCCCCCGACACTTACTCCCCCTCCTCCCATTTACTCACTCACCTCCAGCCTCACCAGCCTCCTTGCTGTACTTAGAACTCACTCACCTCCAGCCTCACCAGCCTCCTTGCTGTACTTAGAACTCACAGGCACACTCCCCGCTCCAGGCCTTTGCCCTGGCTGTGCCCTCTGCCTGGAACACTCTCTCTCAGACTGTTGGGGTGGTTTCCTCCTTCTCCTTTGACTCTTTGCTCAATTTGACACCCTATTTAAAACTTTGATTCCTTGCCCGGGAACCCTGATCTCCCTATTCTGTGATATTACCCCCCAAAACACCCATCACATTTGCCCACCACGATATTTTGGATCCAAGTCTGACTCCCCGCTCCTGTGAGGATGAGGACTTTTGCTGTTCTGTTCGCTGATGTATCCCAACCCCCTGGCATATAGTAGGTGCTCAATAAACATTGTAGACTAATTGAATGAATGAATGGATATTTCCCCAATTTCCCAAGGAAAGCCTGGGATTGTATCATTTCCTTCTTACTTCTGTTGCCATTCATTTCTCAGTGAATCTTAAAGCTAATGAGGAGAGAAGTGGAGGCCATACGTGGACTGTGAGTTTCAACCTGACTTTGGGTGGGGATGACGGCCAAGGCCTCTTCTCTAGGCTAAGGGGCAGAAGGAAGAAATGGCCTCTCCGAGCATGGCTTCTCTGCCCAGCGCCCTCAGCCTTACTCCAGTTCTGGCCCTTCTAAGGCAGGGTGGCGGGGAGGACCCCAGGGAGGGGGACCAAAATTGGTTTGCATTTCTTGGTAGGGGTAGGGGCAGGAGGACCAAGACTTAGGCAACAATTTTTTTTTTAATTTGAAGAAAGATGCTTTTCTGTCTCTCTCATCTTTTTTTTTTTTTTTTTTTTTTTTTGTGGTACGCGGGCCTCTCACTGTTGTGGCCTCTCCCGTTGCAGAGCACAGGCTCCGGACACGCAGGCTCAGCGGCCATGGCTCACGGGCCCAGCCGCTCCACGGCATGTGAGATCCTCCCGGACCGGGGCACGAACCCGTGTCCCCTGCATCGGCAGGCTGACTCTCAACCACTGCGCCACCAGGGAAGCCTTGTCTCTCCCATCTTTAACTTCTCTGCCTCTGGCTAGGTTTTCAAACCCAACCCAGTCTAGCAAGGGCACAATAAGAAGAATTGAAAAGAAAACTTTCATTTTGGTGCCTTATTGGGAAAGCTGGGCTTTCCTGTCACCCATTTTCACCTGGATCTGGACTTCTGCATCACCTTTCTCCTGCACATTGCCAGCTGCTCTTGAGCTGCTGTTGGGTCCTTTGTCAAGGAGGAAGTTTGCATCCAGAGCGCTCGGCCACTTTGGTGACAGCTCCCGCAGTCTGAGCCATGCCAAGATGGGAACGTGGGTGACCTCCTTTCCAGCTGACTTCTCCACCTCCTGTCTTCACAGAGCTGTCATTTTCAGAAGCTATAACGTTCTTCCCCCAGTCCTTTTAGTAGAAATCCTAAAGGCTCTGAAAACCGAAAGTTGTTTTTTACTTTGATAACTAACTTGGCATCATAATGTGACCTGGGACTTCCCTGGTGGCGCAGTGGTTAAGAATCCTCCTGTCAATGCAGGGGACACGGCTTCGAGCCCTGGTCTGGGAAGATCCCACATGCTGCGGAGCAACTAAGCTGGTGCATCACAACAACTGAGCCTGAGCTCTAGAGCCCGTGAGTCACATTCCCCAGAGCCCACACTCCGCAACTACTGAGCCCGCGTGCTGCAACTACTGAAGCCCTCGCGGCTAGAGCCCATGCTCCGCAACAAGAGAAGCCACCACAATGAGAAGCCCGCACACTGCAACAAAGAGTAGCCCCCTCCCACCACAACTAGAGAAAGCCTGTGTGCAGCAACGAAGACCCAAGGCAGCCAAAAAAAATTTAAAAAAAAGAAGTGACCTGAATTTGGTGGCAAAAACCTCACCTGAATGGAGGCTATTAATAGCTCTTTATTTAGTCCACTGAAAGTGAAGATTAGTATGTTTTGATGCAGAAATACGAATATGTCTAATTGTGTGCTGTCCCGGATTCCCTGGGGCTGTCATGGACCGTGCCATACTGCACTGTGTGAACATTCTTAAATCGGAGTCTTCTGGATTTCAACCCACAGCTGACCCAGGGTTTGGATACGGGCTGTGGATCTGTGTGTGTCCTATGACAGAGAGGCAGAGGGAGTAACGCCTCTCAGGGTCAGTTGGCCCGGCTTCAGCTAGAACGCACATACTGGCTGTGCGGTCTTGGCAAGCCTTATAACCTCCTGGACCCTCTGTCTCTTTATCTGTCAAATGGCAGCCATGACAGTGCTCTCACAGCCCTGGGACAAGGTCTGCCCTGGCTTGAGTCACCACCTGCATCTCCCATCACGTCCTTGCTGGCCCCTCTTCTTGGACCCATTCTCCCCCAGATGTCTCCATCTGGCTCCCACCCCGTGTTCAGATGTCCACTGTGCTCTGAAGTCACCTCCCACGGAGGCCTCCTGACCCTGTTGATGAGGCATTGTTCTCACTACTCCCACCCTCCGCCTCTTTCTCCATTTTGCTTTTCCGCCCAGCACGTGTCTCCGCCTGCAGTGATCCTGTGTGACTGTTAGTTTACTTGTAAATCACCTGTCTCCCCCACTGGAAGGTAAGCTCCTCCAGACATGGCTCCTTGGCCTGACTCACAGCCGCCTGCCCGGCAGGCACAGCAGCCCGGCTGGTGCCCAGTGAGGAGCAGAGAGTGAGTGGCAGCCCTGCAGTGTGCCCTCAGGGAGCACGGGGACGACGCATGCAAGACCGGAATGGACTGGCCATCGCCCCGCACTCCCAGCTTCCGCCCTTTCCTCCCTGGAGTGGCTGAGTTCCCCTTCTGTATTTAGAAGGGGCTGGAGGAGGTATGGGGGCTTCTGAGGCAGTGAACTGAAAGGCGATTTTGGTTTTTTGTCAGGACTAAAGACCAAGTCTGATGAGATATTTCCCTGAAGGCCTTCTTAAGTGCAGATTTCGGGAAATAATTCAGAGGGCATCGTGCTCTGCCCCCGCTGTGAAGTTCTTGAAACTCTGGAGTTGGTTTTTGCTTTTGGCAAAGGCAGGCGGCAACCCCCAGAAACCTCCTGAGGGTAAAATAAAGATAAGCTGAGGGCTTGGAGAGGAAACCAGGCCCTCTGAGTGCCACAATTACTGGAAAAGCCTTTCCCTCTAGACCTGTGTCCTCAGGTTTCCTGGTACCTGGGACTGGGCAGAGTTCCCTGGGGGAGGAGGCAGTGTTTTCCTGAGTCCTTTTGCACAGCCTGAAACTTCTCCAGTGATGAAGCAGAAACAAGTCAAGTGTTCTTGGGGGCAGCCTGCATATCAGAGGATTCTGAAAACAAACTGAAGCAAATGCTGGATTTAACAAGAGTGCACTCACCCGAATTCCGGGGCCGTGGAGTGAGGACTGAGAGCTCTCTTACGGAGCTGGGAGGGCAGGGTTTTAGAGGAGAGTCGAAGTGTTTAGGGACACGTGAGTGAAATTAGTTAATCAGAGGGGTGATTTGAAATATTGAGCCCAAGGGTCCCAGAATGAAATTCATGAAATATTAGAGACCTTATAAATGTACGCACGATGCCAGCAAGCAGAAGAGCCCGGCAGCCATGCACCTGCTACCCGGGTTTATAAAATTTTCCCATTTTGCCAGATTTCCCAAGAAAAACCCCAAACGTTACAGGCATAATTGGAGTCCCCTATGTTCCCTTCCCTTTCCTTCCTCTCTCTGAATTTGGTTATTACTCCCAGGCTTGTTTTTATATTATTAATACAAATATTGTCTCCATAAATAATTCTATTATTGTATATGTTGTTAAAGTTTACATATCATTTATAACATAAAATTTTTATTATGTAATAATATATACTGTGTATGTACATACATTATACACTGTTATGCTACAATGTGCAGCTTTCTGTAACTTACCTTTCTTTGTTGTTCAATATTATGCTTTGGAGATTTGCCCAGGTTGATCCACAGAGCTGTAGTTCAGTCGTTGCAAGTCTGTCAAACATTCCATCATGTTAATACATCACAAGTTATTTAGCCATTCTTCTGTTGATGGCCGTTCAGGCTGTTGCAAGTTTCTGCTATTACAAACAATACTTCAATGAACATTTTCATACTGCGTCCTTGTGTTCTTGCTAGAGATTCTTCAAAGTATTTATCTATGAGCGGAATTGCTAACTCAAGAGGTCTGCAAATATCCAGCCTCATTTACTTTTGCCGGATTGGTCTCCAGTTGGTCAATACCAATCTAGATTCCCGCTAGCAGAGCATAAGAGTTCCTGTTGCTCTACATCCTCCCTGACTCTTCAGTGTTGCTCAAGTGTTTCATCCCTGGGAGGTGAGGGTTCCAGGCCTTGATCCCCCCACAAGGGCTGATGGCTGATGGCGGTCTGGCAGCAACACCCCCAGAAGCTGAGGAAAGCATCCTTCTGTTCTCAGAGGGAAGCAGAGGCCACACTCTACCTTCCTCCCAGCCCCATTGCTCCTCCATCTTTCACCCTTGAACTCTTTGTGGGGCTGCCTGATCTCTATGGATCGAATCACTCTGTCTTTCTGTTTTTGGCCATCCCCTTGGGTTTGACCTGAGAGAGAGGCTGGGACAGGAGATCAGGGGATGAGAGGAGACAGAAGTCAAGGTGTTTATTCCTGCCACCCCCCTCCTGGCAGAGGCGGCCTTCTTCTTTGGTCTCAGTCCCTGCTGGGCCAGCTCCAGCTCCGCCTGCTTCTAGGGATGCTGTTTTCTCCTCTCACCGCTCTGGGCCTCAGGTGGTACCAGCTCCCCACTGATGCTGGTCTCTGGGGTCTGCACCAGCTCACTAGCTCCCTTCATCAGCCCGCTCGTTATAAATAGTAACTAAACACTTGGAGTATGCCATCTCCATCCTTCCCTGAATGATACACTTTTTGATTTTTTAAATAATTCTAATATTTATGAATACTATCCTCCATCGAGTTTTCCCCATAAAAGAGGAAACAATGGGACACAACCAAGTGACACTGAGAGCTGAATCAGGCCTGTGAGCTACCGAGCCACTCGCCAGCCGTGACCTTCCCACAAGGATTTAGATTTAAGCCCCAGCAAGGAGACCAATGATTTCACATCACAGACCGGCTTTGCTTTGGGGGGTCCTGCAGATAATCAAGCCTGTCAATGTTGTCTGTGAACTCTGGGGGGCTACTGTACCTTCCTGAAAGGGTTGTTGTGAGAGCAAAAGGAAATAGGCTAGGTCAAAGGCAGAGAGACCAGTGGCTCATCCAGCCCGTTTGGATGAATTAGGAACAGGTGGGAGCTCATGGCCTTGCAAGGAGTCTGGCAGGCAGAGCCCTTCCTGGTGGGGAGCTCTTGTGCAGTCCACAACCTATGCAACATCATGCAATGGGCCTGCTGAAGTCCTCACCCAATAGTGGTGAAGATCCAGTGGATCCTGGATTCTGGCAGATCTAGGCTCAAGTCCTGGTCTAGCCCTAGTCTATCCCAGAAAGTTCTGTGGCACATCTGATAAATCACCTAAACTCTTTGTCTTCGACGAGGGTAAAAAGCAGCCTCTACTTTGGAGAGTTGCAGTGAGAACTGAATTGAGAAAATGTCTGTAATATGTATAAAATAGTGTTGAGCACACAGTAGGTGTTCAAGGAATGCTATTATTCTGACTTAGTTGCTGTTATTCTTATTTGCAGTCAGTGTGGTCCCCACCTTTCCTTGTAGGCAGGACCTAAAGTTCTTGCTGGAAGGGACCTAGGTTAGGGGCAGCTGCTGTCATTTAGAGTTGGTGCTCTGAGATGATTTTTCCTCTGAAATCCTCCTGCTATAATTACCCCAAAGACAGTTTTTCACTCCAAAGAGCAGGCTTGGCACCATCACTTTTGCTTCTTGATGTCTGGCTCCTTCCTCTAAACTGTTCTCCAATCCTCCTCTCTCCCTCCTTCTCCCCTCTTTCTTTCTTCCCATCTTCCTCCCCCATTATTTCCTCCCCCTCTCTCCCCTCCCTCCTTTTTCTCCTCTTCTGAACAGGCTCTGAGCTGCACAGATGCAGTGCTGGGTGCAGGGATTGGAGAGGAACAGCGCTGCCCAGGAGCTCAGAGCAGTAGAAGTGTTACCGAATGCAAGTTTGTGCGCCAAACAACCTGAAATGTTGGAGTTTGGAGCAGAGAAAGGTTTATTGCAGGGCCATGCAAGGAGAATGCGCGGCCCATGCCCCCAAACCCTGAACTCCCCAGAGGGTTTCAGCAAAGCATTTTTAAAGGCAAGGTAAAGGAGGGGCATGGTTGGTTGTTGCAAACCTCTCTGGTGCCGGAATCCTTTGTTCTTGCAGCTGTCCATGTAGGTCAGGTCAGGATGTTCCTGAAAACCTCCAACAAGACAAATATTATTCTCTGTTCTGCAACTTTGTATCTCCATATGAATGAAAAAGTGTTATGCCCTTAAAGGTCATAGCCTTGAGAATGGGCTATCCTGTATATTTCAGGCTATAGGCAACATTCTTAACTGGAAGCAAAAGCAATAGAACACAAAGGTTAAAGTAAAAGAAACAGATCTAATACGGAGTCAGATTTGTTCTTCCCTATTACAGAAGGACTTCAGTCCCGTATGAACCAATACCCAAGGGCATTGGTTACAGGTCACCAGATGGGAAAGCTGATGGCTGGGCTGGACAGAGGGGTCATTCACAGGGAGGCCTCTGTCCAAGGGGAGAAACAACTTCCCTGGATCGCTGGTCTCACTGTAACATTTGCTCTCCAAGTAGGAAATGACCACTCGGCCCCTAATGGAGCCTATGTCCTCCCCAGCCCCCTGCCTAGCCTCTGCCCTAGAGAGAGAGTGTGTCCACTGCCCCACCCCCCAATACCCAGAATCGATCTTCTCCTCCCAGAGTAGAAGTCAGGTCAAGCTCCCCACAGAAGGCAGTGGAGAGAAAGGGCAGGACTCTGGGAGAACATGAGGACCTACTGGGCCTAACCTGTCAGCATCCCCTTGGCTGGGCAGCTGGTTTGACTCAAGGTGGCATCTGGGCAAGGTGAGGCCCCAAACTCTGTAAAATTTGGTTCAAACTTGTATGATCCCATAGATGACTTTGTTTCTTGATGAACACTGTTTTAGAGAGATCAAAGCCATGTGGCTTTGCTAAGAAGGAAGATGAGTGTTTTCCTAAGCAGGGGTGTGTGTGTGTGTGTGTGTGTGTGTGTGTGTGTGTGTGTGTGTGTGTGTGTGTGTGTGTGTGTGTGTGTGTGTGTGTGTGTGTGTGTGTGTGTGTGTGTGTGTGTGTGTGTGTGTGTGTGCGTGTGCGCGCGCGCGCGCGCGGGGCAGGGGAAGGAGAAAGTGGCTCCCTCTAGTGGGCAGCTGTGGGAACAGCATAAGCTGGAGCAGTTATTGAGCATGGGGTTAAGAGGTGGAGAAACGTACAGGAGAGCTGCAAATGTTGGCTTGTTTCTCCTCTTAGGACCCCCTCTCCACCTCCACCCCACCCCTACCCACAATGGCTCCCTTGACAAATAGGCTCCTCTGACCCACAAGATATTTTAACAAATGCTCACCGTGCGTCAGACCCTAAGTACTTTTCCAACAGTAATCCATTTAATACTTGTAATAACCCTGTGAAGTAGGAACTATTGTTAGCCGCATTTTACAGAAGCCAAGGAACAGAGGGGTTGAGTAACTCTGAGAACACACAGCCAGTACATAGAGAAACTGTCATGCAAACGAGGATCCTCCAGCTGCAGATTCTGTGTCCCTGACCGTATCCCCAGGGGCTCTTGGCCTGTGGTTTCCCCAGGTCTCTTGTTGTGTTGGGGCACTGATAATAACACCTACATCATCTCCCTTCTCACCCCTAGACTTATAGTTACCAGAGCTCTTTATTATTCATATCCTTCATCTCACTTGGTGCTCTGCGAAGTAGGAAGCACAGGCACTATCTCCTTTTTACAGATGGGGAAATGCAGGACCAGAGAGGGACAGGACGTACCCAGGGTTGCACAGCTGGTAAGGCGTAGAGCTGGTGTTGAAGGCAGGTCCACCTGCTCCACTCTGTCCCTCTCCCTGGCCTCCCTGCTGTATAGCTCCCAGCAGCCATCCCTCCCCACGGCAAGTCCCTGCTCCATCTTTCCTTATGTGTCCTCTCTGAACCAGTTTCCTCTGCCTTCCCCTTCCTCACCCTCACATCCTCTTGCCCCGAGGTCCCCTTGCCCACCCTCTGAAATAGTTTCCATTTCACCCATTACCTTTGCCCCTTTGCTCCCTCCTTGGCCCCGAAATGTCCATCTTGAGGCCGTTTTCTCCTTTACAACGTTCTCCGAAGGCTGACATTTTGCCTTCCCTCCACCTGGCTGACGGACCTTCTCAGGGACACAGTACATGTGGGGAAGTGAGATGGGTACCTTCAGAAAATATATCCGAGCCCATCCTTTCTCAAAATTTTCTGTACATAAGAGGCCCATGTGATGTCTGTTAAAAATTCAAGCTGCTGGGCCCCAGATGCTGAGTCAATCGGTCTCAGCATTTTATACAACTGTCTGAAGTGATTCTGATGCAGTGGGTACCACGGTTTGAGAAACACTTTCCAACAGGGTGATTCTGGTGTGGATCTTGAGGCAATGCCAGGCCTCTGTGGGGATGCTCGGAGTTGCCCCTCCAGTCAGAGCCCTGAGGGCTGCAGCAGAAGGCAGAGCTGTGAGGTAAGATGGGTGAGGTGGGGCTGGGAGTTTCCCAGAATTACAGTGGCCGTGTGGACAGGCTGCTGATTGATGGAGGGCGTTTCTTAGGGCTGATGTAACAGAGTACCACAAACAAAGTGGCTTTACAACAGAAATGTATTCTCTCAGTTCTGGAGGCTAGAAGTCCAAAATCAAGGTGTCAGTGGGGCTGTGCTCTCTCCTGAGGTTCTAGGGAAGGATCTTTCCTTGCCTCTTCTCACTTCTGGTGTTTGCTGGCAATCTTTGGGGTCCCTTTGCTTACTGTTGCCTCACTCCAATCTCTGTCTCTGTTGTTACATGGCTGTCCTCTTCTTTTTTTTTTTTTTTTTTTTTGCGGTACGTGGGCCTCTCACTGTTGCGGCCTCTCCTGTTGCGGAGCACAGACTCCGGACGCACAGGCTCAGCGGCCATGGCTCATGGGCCCAGCCGCTCTGCGCATGTGGGATCTTCCCGGACTGGGGCACGAACCCGTGTCCCCTGCATCAGCAGGCAGACTCTCAACCACTGCGCCACCAGGGAAGCCCCTCTTCTTCTTTTAAGGACACTAGTCATGCTGGATTTAGTGCCCATCCTACTCTGGTATGACCTCATCTGAACTTTTAACTAATTCCATCTGCAACAGCCCTGTTTCCAAGTAAGGTCACATTCTCAGGCACTGACTACGGATTAGGACTGCAACATATCTTCTGGATGAATACAATTCAGCCCTTAGCAGAGAGGATCATTTTGATGCTTTTATTGGGAAGTGTACATGTTTAAGAATTTTCTCTTTGCTCACAGATGGGGAGAAAATAGCATTAAATTGCATAAAATACCATTTTATGCACATAGCATTAAGACTTGGTTTTTACAAAAAGGCCCAAGTCACTCTTCACAGATCAGAATGCTTTCCTGCTGACGAAGTACTTCTCCACGACCGATGGGTAAAGCGGGACCGGGAGTTGAGGGTGTCAGCTCTATGGGGCCAGGGGCACCTGAAGGGTGAAGAAGACATAGAGAAGGTGATTTTAAATGTTCCTAGAGGATGATTCAACCCCCCTCGTTTATTCTCACTAATCCCCAAGGCACTGGCAGTTGCGGGAAAGATAGGCCCTGGTTCAGAGCTCTGTTGGGTTCTTAGCTTTGTCCAAATCGCATAAGCTCTGTGACCTTGGGCAACTTAAACTTTCTAGGCTTCAGGTTTACTTGGGTTTCTCATTGTAGGTGGGAAAAATAAAACATAAAACATGATCACTAGACATTGCAGCACTGTTTACAATAGCCAAGACATAGAAGCAACCTAAGTGTCCATTGACAGATGAATGCATAAAGAACATGTGCTACATATATACGATGGAATATTACTCAGCCATTAAAAAGAATGAAGTAATGCCATTTGCAGCAACATGGATGGACCTAGAGATTACCATACTAAGTGAAGTAAGTCAGAGAAACACAAATATCATATGGTATTGCTTATGCAGACTCTCAGAAAAAATGATACAAATGAACTTATTTACAAAACAGAAACAGACTCACAGACTTAGAGAACAAACTTATGGTTACCAGTGAGGGAAGGGTGGGGGTAGGGATAGACTGGGAGTTTGAGATCAACATGAACACATTGCTATATTTAAAATAGGTAACCAGGGGCTTCCCTGGTGGTGCTGTGGTTGAGAATCCACCTGCCAGTGCAGGGGACATGGGTTCGAGCCCTGGTCTAGGAAGATCCCACATGCCGTGGAGCAACTAAGCCTGTGCACCACAGCTACTAAGCCTGCGCTCCAGAGCCCTTGAGCCGCAACTACTGAAGCCCACGCGCCTAGAGCCCATGCTCCACAACAACGGAAGCCACCGCAATGAGAAGCCCGTGCACCGCAACGAAGAGTAGCTCCCACTTGCTGCAACTAGAAAAAGCCTGTATGCAGCAACGAAGACCCAACACAGCCAATAAATAAATAAATAAACTTATAATAAAATAGATAACCAACAAGGATGTACTGTATAGCACATGGAACTCTGCTCAGTATTATGTAACAACCTAAATGGGAAAAGTATTTGAAAAAGAATAGATACTTGTATATGTATAACTGAATCACTTTGCTGTACACCTGAAACTAACACAACACTGTTAATCAATACTCCAACATAAAATAAAAATTTTTTAAAAATCAAATAAAAAATAAAAAATCAATCAATCGTACGAGAAAAAAAAAACATAATCACTAAAGTTGCATGAGGAGTAAAAGAAATAATGCAGTGAGGGAGGAGGTTACTTAGTGGGCATCCAGAATGAATTATTTCCTCTTCCTCCTCTCTTCCCCTCCCACTCTCCCTCCTTTCCTTCCAAGAGGAAATGTGAGATATTTACGATTTTAAGGCACGCCGCCAAGTGGACGGCTCTTTCTCTCTGGGACATCTGGCCCCATGGGTGTGTGGGTGGTGGGTGAATACGTAGTAAAATACTAGTGGCGGCAGCTAACATGTGACAGCTGTATCCATAAAAGCTCATGTTATGCTCCAAAGACTCTCCTAGGTCACGCTATTTGTTTCCCTTTTATAGATGAGGAAACTGAAGCACACTTCCATCATGCTCATCCTCATCCAGTTATTGGGCACCTGCCGTGTGCTGGCTTTTGGTAGTTGAAAGGGGACAACGGGAGAATACGCAGGAGAGGACATGCCTGGCCAGCCCAGGTCCAAGCTCTCTGTACTTACCCAAGGCACTTCCAGCTCAAGAGTTAGTGGTTCCAATATTTGCAAGGTGGAGTCAGGAGTTATTGAATTCCTGCTGATTATTGTTGAGAAATATTTAAAGTTATTAATCAAAAGATGAGCTAGGGCTTCCCTGGTGGCGCAGTGGTTGAGAGTCCACCTGCGGGTGCAGGGGACACGGGTTCATGCCCCGGTCTGGGAAGATCCCACGTGCCGCAGAGCGGCTGGGCCCGAGAGCCATGGCTGTTGAGCCTGCGCGTCCAGAGCCTGTGCTCCGCAACGGGAGAGGCCACAACAGTGAGAGGCCCACGTACCGCAAAAAAAAAAAAAAAGATGAGCTAACATAAAATTTGATTGGTAAATAAAACCAGAGGGACAGGAATATATCCAGGTTGCCTTTCAACCTCTCTCTCTGTTCTTTGCCAGGGTTCCTCAGGGTCATTGGGTGGGAATAAGCAGATTGCTTTAGAATATCATTGCTCTTTCTGGAACCCCATGGGTGTGAAACAAGCTCCACTGACAAACATTTAAGTGCTTTGAGATCTTCCAAATACAGTGCAGCACAATGGATGGTGGTAAAATCTTGAACTATCAAGGGACAAGGCCACTGGATGGAATGGAATCATCACCTCCTGCCCGCTTTTGTCAGGTGATTTGGTTGCCATGGTGATGTGAGATTGGGGAGGAGACTGAGAACACATTCTCATATAGGAACTTTAAAATCTTTCTGGAAGTGTCACAGCTTCTCTTGTTGCTGAGTCCACTTTAGCCTGGGACATGACTGACCCCAGTAGCAGCGTGGATGCTATGTGGACAGTAATGACCAAACGTGTGATTCCACCAAGTGGATTCTGTGTGCCCTTGGTAACCAAAGCACAGGAGTGGGTCCTGGCAGTTGGCTGGGCTGCACTGGTGTAGCCTTTCTCTTTTGATGTTTTAGTCTCATCTCTCTCTTGGTCCTTCCTTCCTCCTCCCAGGTCCTATTTTTAGGCTGTTGTTTCCTCTTCGATCTATCAGGAAGTTGAGGCTCCTGGCCTTGCCCAAAAAGATTACGGTGAGTTTTTCCCCCATGGGAGTGTATCTGTTTGCTCATGTCCACCACTCTCCTGCCTCATCATTCTTGCTGAGGTTGGGCAGTTATTTCTGCCCAGAGCTGGAGACTGAGTAGGGAGAGCTGATGGGCAGCAAGATTGGTGTCGCAGGGACTGTTTGTTCCATCTACCTGCCAAAGCACATCCCTCATGGTAAACTCCAGCGTGGTTCTAAAGATGCGTGAGGAGCCAACCCAGCCCACTGCAGTAGCTGCTTTTGACTTCATTCCTGGCTCATATTTTCAGTTAATTGAGAGAGGAAATGCTGGTTGAAAAACTTGAGAGGTGGGACTTCCCTGGGGGGCAGTGGTTAAGAATCCGCCAGCCAATGCAGGGGACACGGGCTCGATCGCTGGTCCGGGAACATCCCATATGCCATGGAGCAGCTAAGCCCGTGCGCCACAACTACTGAGCCTGCGCTCTACAGCTGGCGAGCCACAACTACTGAGCCCGTGTGCCGAAACTACTGAAGCCCGTGCGCCTAGAGTCCGTGCTCCGCAACAAAGAGTAGCCCCCTCTCGCCGCAAATAGAGAAAGCCTGCGCACAGCAACAAAGACCCAATGCAGCCAAACAAACAAACAAACTTTGGGGGTGGGCTGGTTTGACACTGGGTAGTTGTGTTAGTCTGTCCTATCCTCTCACAGGGAGGTTTCAAACAGGAAGTTCTGCTGGCCAATAATCACTGCCATCATCTGCAAGTTTCCTTTACTGAGCGCCTTCTAATGCATCCTGCACTGCCCTAGATGTAGGGAATACAGACCTGATCTCTGCACTCAAGGAGAAAATAACGTCACACAAAAAGTTGTCTACAAAAATAACTACATATGTAGATCAAAGACCTACATCTGAGAGCTAAAACTATGAAACTCTTAGAAGGAAACAGAGGAAAAGCTTTATGACGTTGGATGTGGCAATGATTTCTTGGATATGACACCAAAAGCACAGGCAATGAAAGAAAAAAATAGAATTATTGAACTGCACCAAAACTAAAAATTTCTGTGTGTCAAAGGACACAATCAGAGTGAAAAGGCAGCCCATGGAATGGGAGAAAATATTTGCAAATCACACATCTGATAAGGGGTTAATATCCAGAATACTCAAAGAATTCCTACAAAGCAGTAGCAAAGCAACCAACAAACAAACAGCTCAATTAAAAAGTAGGCAAAGGACTTGAGTAGACAATCTCCAAAGAAGATATACAAATGGCCAATAACCATGTGAAAAGATGCTCAATATCACTAATCATTAGGGAAATGCAAGCCAAAACCACAATGAGATTCCACTTCATACCTATTAGGATGGCTACTATCAAAAACACAAGATAATTCTTGGCGAGGATGTGAAGAAATTGGGATGCTTGTTCATTACAATGTAAAATGGTGCAGCGGCTATAGAAAACAGTATGGCTATTCCTCCAAAAATTAAAAATAGAATTACCATGTCATCCAATTATTCCACTTCTGGGTATATACCCTAAAGAACTGAAAGCAGGAATTTAAAGAGATTTTTGTACACACATGTTCATAGCAGCATTATTCACCGTAGCTAAAACGTGGAAGAAATCCAAGCATTCGTCCATGGGTCAGTGGCATATACATACGATGCAGTGTACACATACATTGGAATATCATTCAGCTTTAAAAAGGAGGTAAATCCTGACACACGCTACAACATGAATGAACCTAAAGAAATTATATCGGGTGAAATCAGCCAGTGGCAAAAGGTCAGATACTGTAAGATCCCGTTTATATGAAGTACCTGGAGTTGTCAAATTCATAGAGACAGAAAGTAGGATGGTGGTTTCCAAGGGCCAGGGGAAGGGAATGGGGAGTTATTGTTGAATGGATACAGAGTTCCAGTTTTACATGATGAAAAGAGTTCTGGAGCTGGATGTTGGTGATGGTTGCCCAACAATGTGAATGTACTTAATGCCATTGAAGAGTATACTTAAAAATAGTTAAGATGATAATTTTAATTGATGTATATTTTGTCACAATTTAAAAAAACCTTAACAATTATATGAAGTAGGTATGATTCCCATTTTGCAGATGAGGAAACTGAGGCATACAGAAGTTAGGAGACTTTCTTAAAATTACACAGGTAATGCTTGATAGAACTGTGCGTTGAATCCAGCCAGTCTGCTTCCCACAAATATCCGTATGGCCCATCCTCACTCGCTGCAGGGCTCTGCTCAATGTTCACCCCACTGCCCCTCCTTCGCTCCCCACCCTGCCTAAAATAGCAGTCCCCTCTCCAACACAATCCCATCCTTGTTACTCTGCTTTAGTTTTTCTTCTTGGTGCTTACAATGACTTGACTTGTAATATACCTTCTTGATTAATTTTTTTATTGTCTGTCTTCTGGCTTCATGATGGCAGGGAGTTGGCCTTTTTGTTAACCACAGTCTCTGTGTGCCAGGCACAGAGCAGGTGCTCAGTAAATACTTGTTTAATGAATGAATCAACATGTATTGGGTGTCTTCTATGTGCCAGGTGCTGGGAATGTTACTATATCAGTGAAATCTGGTCTCTGGCTCCAGGGCTCTTGGTCTGGTGGGGAGATGAGCAAACAAGCAGATGTTCAGAGTAGTCACAGAGGGAACACCCAGCCCAGCCTGGGTGGGGACAGGAAGGCTTCCTGGAGGAGGAACAACCCCCTGAGCTTAGTTCTGAAGAATGAGTTGGGGATGTCCAAGTGAAGAAGAGGAGGAAGGGCTTTCTAGGTAGAGGGAACAGCACGTGCAAAGGCCCTGAGGCCTGAAAGAACACCAACATTTAGGAGAACCTAGTTAGTGTGTGAGAGGGAGGGGGAGGTTTGAGTGCTGAAAGGAGGCCAAGGCAGATCTTAGCTTGCTAGGGGGCCCCAGAGTCTGGAGAGCTGTTCCTTTCATTGTCTCCTTTCCTATGTTCCAAGGGATGCCTTATATTAACTTATATTAAACCTGTTTCCAGCTCAGGGGGGCCTGGAATTCCATCAGTGATGTTTAAAATCATCATAAATACAAACCTCACTGGGAAAGGGTTGGAGACTGGCCTTGATTAAGCAGCCCTCCTTGGTGTCTGAAATCTGCACAGCCACCCTGAGCAGCGGGCAGGGGAGCATGGCCCGTGCGTCCATCCTGGAGGCCAGGACATGCTCAGCATCGAAATCACACAGGTGGCAGAGTTAGGACTCGAACTCAAGGCCGCCATTCCAGAGCCTGGGTGTTCTTGCAGCGTGGGGGACAGGCCTCACCACTTCTGCTCTTGCTGACGTCTCTGAGCCTTCTACTGGCTTATGTCACTCGATTAGCCTCACCCTGCAGAGCAGCGCAGTGACAGAGGAAACTTATCTAAGTGTTGGGTGCAGACCACCTGGCAGTTCTTTCCAAAGCCTCTCAAAAGATGATAAACCAAGGCTAACACTCTTTCTGACTTTTATCATCTGGCCAGGCAGCGAAAGGACACCTGGGTTTTGCGGATAAAACCAGGAATCTGGCACCCATCCTGCAATGCAACCTGGGAGGAATTATTGTTTCTCTTGGGATGGTCGTATGTGTCTCCCGCCAGGGCGTGGCCGGGGAAGGCTGCATCGGGCTTGTGGCACACACAGCAGAGGCAGGAGGGCGTGGGTGGCCCTGGGGTCTTGGTAGTTTGGAATAAAGGTAGTGTATGCAAATAAGCTTTGGACACTGACAATCGCTGGCTGTAAAGTGGAGGTGGAGGGCAGGGGCTGGGTATTTAAAACTCAGAAGTAGATGGGAAAGTAAATCCCATCTTGATGACTGATGGGCTGATGGAAATAGCCCTCATTGTGTTTGCTGCCACCTCTTCTCACTGGTTTCTTGACACATGTGCATTTCTGGAAATTTCCCACATGCACTCCAGGGATGGAGAGAGGTCAGTCCTCTGAGTTTGTGTGTTTGCATGAGTTTCTTTCCAGGGAGTGTTGGTGCCCCGTGTGTGTGTGTGTGTGTGTGTGTGTGTGTGTGTGTGTGTGTGTGTGGCGGGGTGGATCAATGGCACGTCCATGTCAGACACACTTCTGCCTTCCAGAAATTGAGTGAACCAAATGTTGGTTTTCCTGGGGAGGGAGCCGTCAGAGCTTTGTGGTTTATTCGGGGACGAGCTCTTAGTCACAGTTTGAGGCGTGAAAACGACACTGGATGACCCGGAATGAACCTGGTCTCACTGCTGTCCACACATCTGCTTTCTAGAGACTTCCATGTTACATAAGTGTTTGCCTGTATTTGTTTCTTCTTGCTACACTACAGCTTTTCATCTTTGTGTCCCCAGAGCCAGGTCTGGCTTGGCCCATAGTAGGCAATAAATCAAACGTCTTGAAAGGACGGATGATTGGACGGCCCAGGACGGAGGCACTCCAGTCATCGGGACCCTGGTGTCTGAGACATTGTTCCCAGTGTTTCCACATGGCCCGTGCAGGAGTAACGTTGATTCTGAGGAGTTTTGCTGAGAAGTTTGAACAGGCTCCCCGAATCAATAAGGATGCTATCGGGGCTTTTTTGTTTTTCTACTAGATTCCAATTCTCTGCTCTCCTCCAATCAGTCTTCACTGAGGGACAGGACCTAGCCTCCTGTAGGGTGAGGGGAGGATGTCTGAATCCATCTGATCAAGGTCCTCAACAAAGGATGCCCCAGGAGCCAAGGGGAGTGTGGACGCAGGGAGTTCTGTACGGAGTAGGGCTAAGCCACGGGCTCTGAAGCTGGGATTAGGCTGAGGCAAGTCAGTGAGACAGAGAGATAGCCGTGGAGCCACGGATTCTTATGACGCTGGAAACACGTGAATTAATTTAGTATCCAGACATCCAGTGCCCTGCACGTTTCAACAGTACAAGCCGACAGCAAATGCCAGGCTTCCTCTGTGACGCTGAGCCTGTGCTGGCGTCACTCTGGGTTATAATTATCGTAGATGCGTTTATCCTCCATGCAGTGAGGGTGGGCGGATCCTTTAGGGCAGGGCCTGTGCCCTGGTCTTTACTTCCCAGAACCTCACTGAGTTGATGGTGCTCGGCGATCCCCCAGTAAAGGTTCGCTGAATGAATGATGCAGCACCAGTTACCTGTTACTGGTGATTTAATAGAAACTATGAAGGATATAAAAATGACAGGAAATAGTCATTTCCCTCAAAAACACTATAATCTATTGGGAAAATGAATATGTTAGTTTTGAATTTAAAAACCCCATGGAAGAAAGTTTTCCCCAGTGTGATTTAGAATCGGACCAAGCAAAGGTGAAGTCCTCCTTAGACATCATTTTATTGTTTCTTCCTTCCCTAGACAATGAAAGAGAGAGGAGAGAGAGAAACGAAAGAATCTCTTAGTTCCTACTGAGGTTTGGTGGCCCGGATGGGACACTCCGCGTGTGATGGGGTAGGTGGAGGGAGGGAGGGCATGAGACATAACTGCCTTTTTTCTCTTTCTTATGCAAGGAATAGCTTTTTATGGCTGACATTTGGAAATCAGAGATGAGCAAAATAAAAAAAAAAAAACCCAAATCTTATCATGCAAAAATAACCACTGTTTCTATTTTAATGTAGTTTAGTCTCTTTCATTTTTTTTCTCTCAGCTACTTTTTTTTTCTTTATTAAACTATAGTTGATTTACAATATTGTGTTAGTTTCAGGGGCACAGTTTCAGATTCTTTTCCATTTTAGGTTATTACAAGTTATTGAATATAGATCCCTGTGCTGTACAGTAAATCCTTGTTTCGTCTCTTTCACTTTTTAAAAACAAGACAGAATCCTTATTGTTTTTTGCTTTGTGTGTAGGGATTTTTGTTGTTGTTATTACAAAAGCAAAGAATGGTCGTTGCAGAAAGAGTAGAAAACATAAATGAGAAAAAACAAGAGAACGATTGCCCTTGGGCTCCTGGGATGAACTCCAGTGTTAATATTTTGGTGAACTTCCTTTGTGTCTTCCTTGTTATTCTCCTCCCCTTTTTGGTTTCTGCCACAAAACGAAACAGGTAAAACTCCGAAGTTTTCTTCCCCCCTATTTTGTAAGAAATTAGAAAACACAAATAAGCAAATAAATCAACACACAGAGAAAGAAGAGACCAATGATCCGTGATCACCAGATGTGTTTCTGAGCCCATGTGTATGAGTTGCTCTTTCCTTACCTCCTCAACTTTCCTTTCTTCTTCTTTTATGTTTAAAGAGAATTGGGGACCTTTGGGTTAGGTTGAGGCAAGACAGTGGAAGACGCAGATATCTCCACTGCTTTGCAACTTGCTTTCCACTTGATGTTCACATTTACTAGCTGAGAAGGAGAACAGAGCCACACTGAGGCTTGTCACTCACTCAAAGGACCTTTTTTTCCCCCTCCTTTTAAAAATATCCTGAGAGGAAGTGATGGGTTTATCAATGAAGGGCATGCTTAACTTGCCCTGGGGAATTTTATGGTTTCCTCATGGGTTAAAAAGGAGAAGGGGAATGTCTTCCCATTGTCTTAAGAATACAAACACCTCAAATTCTTTCAACAGCTTGGACTTGCTGTTGTCCAGGAGAGCTTGGGTAGAGGAAAGTGGGTGAAGGGCTCATGAGCGGGAAACACCCAGCTTGTCCACGCGGGCTCTTTTTCAGTGTTTGACCATCTCAGGACCAATATTATTCTAATTTCCTTTTGTTGTTGATTGTGGCTTAAGATGATCTAAAGTTCTATTGTGACAAGGCAAAGTGTGTAAAAGAGTTCACACAATGTCTGGTGAATAATAGACCCCTAATACATACTGCTGTTATTATTACAATCTGCCTTCACCTTCTTTTCTTTTTTTTTAATACAACTGTTCTATTTTTATTTTTTATAAATTTATTTATTTATTTTATTTTTGGCTGCGTTGAGTCTTCGTTGCTGCGTGCGGGCTTTCTCTAGTTGCGGCAAGCGGGGGCTACTCTTCATTGCAGTGCGCGGGCTTCTCATTGCGGTGGCTTCTCTTGTTACGGAGCATGGGTTCTAGACGCGCGGACTTCAGTAGTTGTGGCGCACAGGCTTAGTTGCTCCGTGGCATGTGGGATCTTACCGGGCCAGGGCTCGAACCCGTGTCCCCTGCATTAGCAGGTTGATTCTTAACTGCTGTGCCACCAGGGAAGCCCCACCTTCTTTTCTTTAGAGAAGGACTTGAAGATGGTCACATCCTCAGAGGCTACCAATTATGCTGATGTCACTGAGTCCCAAGACACTAGTATCTGTTGAATAATCACTGTATTGTACCCGTCAGAGGATTCACACCCATATGTAACTGTACGAAGTGGACATTTTCATCCTCATTTGACATATGAAAAATTGGAAGCTCTGAAAGGTGCATCAAGTTGCTCAAGTCCACACAGTTAGAAGGGGAAGAGGAGGGATCTGAACTTAGGCAGTGGAGCTGGAACCCAAAACGTTTTCACTACATCCTTCTGTCTCCTTGTCTGACACAGGAGCTTGTATCTTGGATCTCAGCATTGCAACACCAGCCCAGATTATGAGGTTGCAAAGGATAAAAGGCCCCTTTGATGATTGAAAAGGAAAAATAATTGGAAGACTTCTACTATGACCACTGGCTATGTCAGCCAGGGTCTTCTACATTTTCCTCCTGGAAATTCACAAAAGCAACAAGAGCAATAAAACCCCTCTCTTTATCTAGGCTCCCTTCCACAATATACATTTTCAGAAAAGCAAGAAGTAGAAATAATCCACAAACTCTGAAATACTTGTAAGGACAGCCCAAAACATTTGAGGTAAGAAGTTGCATGGAAGGAAGTACCGGAGAAGCACCCGATGTAGTGAGATGGCCCAGTGGTGGCACACCTCAGAAAGTGCCAGCAAAAATATGCTTCCTAAAGGTAAGGGGCTCATCTTAAAGTACAAAAGCTGTAGCCCTTGTCTGCAACCACCTGTGAAGGAATGAGGATATGCTGGGAGCAAAAGCTCTCCTAGACCCAACTATATTCGGAGAAGCAGTGGACGTAGTGCTGTAGAAATACACAGTGAAGCCATTTTAGCAGGAAGCAGTTTGTCTTTGTGGCAGCAGAGACCTTTAGTGTTTTGAAGCCTGTGGGGCTATCCTGACCCCTTTATGCCCCTTCCCAGTAGATTATCTGGGTAAATTCAACACATTAAATGATTAGTATTTCTTTAAAAAAAGGAACTGGCACAGCATTTATACAAAGATCTTGTAAGAAAAAAATCTGAAAAAGAGGAGCAAAAGTAATAATAGGCAAAGAGCACTTACCAGAAAACCACATACCAGGATAAATTCCAAAGACATCAAAGATTTTATTATACAAAATAAAACCATAAGAATGTAGTAGAAAATATGAAATCATTTATATCTAATTTTAAAAAGTTATTAATATGATTTACAAAGACAAATAATGAACCAGGAAAAATTTTAGCATAGATGAAGGGCTGATATCCCTAATGGATACAAATGCCCCAGAAATTGACGGTGACAACTACAACAGCAAAACAATGTTCAATTTTTAGTTTTTTAAGGAACCTCCATACTGTTCTCCATAGAAGCTGTATCAATTTACATTCCCACCAACAGTGCAAAGGGGTTCCCTTTTCTCCACACCCTCTCCAGCACTTATTGTTTGTAGATTTTTTAATGATGGCCATTCTGACCGGTGTGAGGTGATACCTCATTGTAGTTTTGATTTGCCATAATTCAAAAAGAGTCATGTACCACAATGTTCAGTGCAGCACTATTTACAATAGCCAGGACATGGAAGCAAGTGTCCATCAACAGATGAATGCATAAAGAAGATGTGGCACATATATCAATGGAATATTACTCAGCCATAAAAAGAAACGAAATTATTTGTAGTGAGGTGGATGGACCTAGTGTCTGTCATACAGAGTGAAGTAAGTCAGAAAGAGAAAGACAAATACTGTATGCTAACATATATATATGGAATCTAAAAAAAAAAAAAGGTTCTGATGAACCTAGGGGCAGGACAGGAATAAAGACACAGACGTAGAGAATAGACTTGAGGACACGGGAAGGGTAAGGGTAAGCTGGGATGAAGTGAGAGAGTAACATTGACATATATACACTACCAAATGTAAAATAGATAGCTAGTGGGAAGCAGCTGCATATCACAGGGAGGTCAGCTTGGTGTTTTGTGACCACCTAGAGGGGTGGGATAAGGAGGGTGGGAGGGAGACGCAAGAGGGAAGGGATATGGGAATATACGTATGCATATAGCTGATTCACTTTGTTATACAGCAGAAACTAACGCAATATTGTAAAGCAATTATACTCCAATAAAGATGTTTAAAAAATAAATTAATTAAACAAAACAAAAAAAAAGCCAAAAAAGTTCATCGGAAGAAAATGGGCAGGGACTTCCCTGGTGGTCCAGTGGTTAAGAATCCGCCTTCTAATGCAGGGGATGCAGGTTCAATACCTGGTTGGGGAACTAAGATTCCACATGCCGTGGGGCAACTAAACCCATGTGCTGCAACTACTGAGCCTGCGTGCTCTAGAGCCTGCATGCCACAACTAGAGAGAAGCCTGCATGCTGCAGCTAGAGAAGCCTGAGAGCCACAACAAAAGATCTCACATGCTGCAGTGAAGATCCTGCGTTCTGCAACTAAGACTCAATGCAGCCAAATAAATTAATTAATTAATTTAAAAAAGTCTAATAAAATTTTTTTAAAAAGAAACAAAAAATTGTTTAAAAAAAACTAAAAGAACAGGATGTTTAGAGCAAAGGCAGTACAGATGGTTCTTAAATCAATGGAAAGTTGCTCAGCTTCACTTATAATAAAGTACAATAAGTGAAAATGATATTGGGCTATCATTTTCATCTCTCAGATTGCAAGACTAACAAATTTGGTAACACACTCTGCTGGTGAGGCTGGGGGAAGGCAGATAATCTCATACTTTGCTGTTGGGAAGGTAAACAAGTTCAGTCCCTGAGTGGGGTTGTGTGGACAAATAATGCTTGCACCATTTGACTCGCCACTTCTACTTCTGGGAATTTATGCTGCAGACACTGGTGTACATGTAGAATGACGTACATGCAAAGGTCATTCATTGTGAAGTGAAATGCAAGATCTGTGAAACTGAAGCCTGCTAATGGAAATGCAAATGCCTCAAACATTTGCATTTACCTGTGACTCACGGCTTTAATCAAGAGCCAGTATGTCCCTTGTGAAAATACGTACAAACCATTGGCTTTGACTGTGGTCAGACAAACTAGTCATGGTGAATGATTTTGGCCGCAGCTCCTCCTTTCTAAGGATGCCTACGTCAGGAGCTCTGATCTTTCTCAAGTGTAACTGGATGCATGTGCATAATAAAATACTAACGTTTATAGGACACCAGCAAAGTGACTGAGCCTCTGGCGGCCTGCCATCTTTGCTTATTGCTTTAATAATTGAATGTAACTGGAAGGTCTTTTCATATCTACTAAAAATTTATGAGAATTGGCTATAAGTTAATGAAGCAGATTTTTTTTTTTTTTTAATCAACAACTATTCCAGAGACATTCAAATGAATGAGCCATTTGAAAGAGCCACTTGGACCTCCTTAGGGATGCTCTGAACACATCGGAATATCTTTTTGAGAATTGCTTTCCTAGTTCTCGGCACCTTCTTTCAGATATCCTCATGGTGACGTCTTTTCCTTTAAAGGGGTTGTAAGTTTTTGAAAAGATGTGAAAGTGATTCAGATTTCACCGAGGTAGTACCATTTTTGTTCATAATCAAGGAGTCACTAAAATAACAAGACTGTGCCTGGGTTATAAATTAGTTTGGAAGGCAACCTTTAGAGAGGGATTCTAAAGCACACTCACTGAAGTGACCACTAGTTTTTTGCAGAAACAACAGAGAGTCTTCTGTGCAGGGAATCAAATTGTCCAGCTTCCTGGGGATGTTTTCTCTTTTAGCGCTGAATGTCTGCAGTCCTGGGCAAACCAGAATGATCAGTTGTCCTATTATGAGGCAGGCATATTCCTGCAATTGACAAGACTTTGATCTTTTTCCTGTGACTCAATAATACAGGGGCTTCTTATTCTAGCTTCCTTCCCGTGGGTACAGGCTCCTAGCATTGTTGCTGGAAGATGGCAGGGATTTCAGCGCTTCTTTGTTTTTATGTTGGTATCTTTGAACTTTTCACTGTTACTTAGGGCCATGTTTGGAATTCTCTTATGGTTTTGAAGCTCCTGCCTCTTGGCAATGGTTTTGCTTAAACTGAGCCAGCCCATGTGGTTCCAGAAGTGGATTCAGGTTTCTAGACTGAGCTCTGTATTTATTAGCCATGAGTCCCTTAGCCTATCTGACCCTCAGTTTCCTTAACTGGCAAATAGAAAAATGAGTGCCTTTATTATTTCATAGGGTTAAGGTGAGGACGAAAAGAGATAATATATGTGAGCTGCAAACTTTTATTCGCAGATATAATTATATCTCAACATTTATTGAGATATAATTGACGTGTAACATTGTATTAGTTTCAGATGTACAGCATAATGATTTGCTATATGTATATATTGTGAAATGATCACCAAAGTAAGTCTAATTAACATCCATCACCACGCATAGTTACAGTTTTTTTCTTGTGATGAGAAATTTTAAGATCTATTCTCTTAGTAACTTTCAAATACATAATGCAATATTATTAACTATACTCACCATGTGGTACACTACATCTGCAGGACTTATTTATTTTATTTTGACGACCTTTACCCATTTCGCCCACCCCCACTCCCCCCACCACTGGCAGCCACCTATCTGTTCTCTGTATCTATGAATCTGTTTCTGTTTTGTTTTGTTTAAGATTCCACATGTGAGCGAGATCATACAGTATTTGTCTTTATCTGTCTGACATTTCACTTAGCGTAATGTCACCAAGGTCCATCCATGATATCACAACTGTCAGGATATCCTTTTTTATGACTGAATATATATATATTGTGTATATATATGTATATATATATATATATATATATATATACTACATTGTATGTACATATATATATATACACACCACATTTTCCTTATCCATTTATACGTAAATGTACACTTAAGTTGCTTTCATGTCTTAGCTATTTAAATAATGCTGCAGTGAACATAGGGGTGCAGATATCTTTTCAAATTAGTGTTTTCATTTCCTTTGGATATATGAAGTGAGATTGCTGGATCACATGATAGTTCTATTTTAAATTTTTTGAGGAACCTCCATACCTTTTTCCATAATGGCTGCTCCAATTTACAGCCCTGCCAACAGTGCACAAGGTTTCCTTTTTTTCCACATTCTCACCAACATTTGTTATTAATTTTAATAGTTACTGAATGCCTGTTATACGCAAGACCTTCTGGAGATTCATATCCTGGAGGGAAATAGACATACATGCAGATATGCAATCGACCACTAGACGATGTCTGCAGTTCCGTGATCCTTATCTGAACAAGGTTCTAGGACTTCAAAGGGAAGACTGATTAATTCCCCTTGGGGCACTCCAGATGGCTACCCAGAGCAGGTGATGCTTGAATTGGATCCTGAAGGATGACAGAAGAAATGGCATGAGCAGGGACACGGAGGTGGCAAGTCTGGGACACATTTGGGGAACTGTTCATTCGGAGTGAGGCAGGATGGAGCCAGACCTTGAGAGACTTTAAGTGTCAAGCTGAAAAATGAACTTTATCAGGGGTTTGACCTAATCAGATCTTCTGGCTTAGTGTGGAGGATGGAACAGACCTTAAGAAGAAGTAGTGGTGGTGGTGGTGGGATGAATTGGGTGATTGGGATTGACATGTATACACTGATGTGTATAAAACGGATGACTAATAAGAACCTGCTGTATAAAATAAATAAATAAAATTAAAAAATTTTTTTAATTAAAAAAAAAGTAGTTATTGACCTTTATTGTGTTCACCCAGGGAAGACTAGGGTAGAATAAATGAGAACAGTGGCAAGTGGAAGGGAGAGGAGAAGAGAGATTAAAGTGTCCTCATCATCAATACTGTCCCCTTATTGGAGAGGCCTGTCTTGACCACTCTGTATAAAATATTCCTATCCCTCACCTCATTTGTCTTCCTTAACTTGCTATATTTTTCTGCTTAGCATCAGTACCATCTGCATAATATACATTTACTTTCTTTGTGTTTATTATCTATTTCCCCCACTAGAATGGAAGTTCCATGAGGGCATGTCTTTTGTTTTATTCTTTACCACATCCGTGGTGCTGGAACAGTGCCTGGTATACAGTAGGTGGTGCTCAATACATATTTACTGATTAAATAAGTAAAATAAGTTTGGGGTCCTTCCCCCAGACTACGTAAATCAACTGAGCCTTATGGTCAGTTAGCCCCTGTTTTCCCTTGTGGATTAAACTTACTTCATTCTAAAAAGAATTTGAAGTGGTTCCTGAAATATATATACTACAGAACAATGTTAAAAGTACAGAAATGAGCCAGATCTTTAGGGGAAAGAAAGGATTGAATAGGATGATAAAGCACAGAGAATCAGTATGCGGATGTGGGTGCCACAAGGGCTGCACTAAAACTTTCAAGGTGAGAAGTAAATTCATGTCTGAGTTTCCTGACAGCTAAGGCAAAGAGGGGAACATGGCCAGCTATGAGACCTACAGTGTTCATTAGACAAAGACAGCCCATTGTATCAGAAGCAGCCCTGGATTTTTTTTTTTTATGGACAAAGATGACACTGAAATCATCTGCTTTAGCCTTCATGCTGTTTGGTAGGGTGACTACTTGGTAACCCCGTAGCTGTTTTGGAGGGAGCTTAGTCCTGTGTTCAGCCTCACTCATCCACTCCAAGAGGTGACCAGAAATTTATCCTAGCCAGAAGCAGCAGTGATAGGTTAAGTGACACTCAAGGGGCATGATTGGGTGGGAGAGGTATGTAGATAGACTGTTCCTGCCCTTCTGTCCCCTCGAGAACCCAGTATCAATTTCCAATCTTATCTCCACTAATACAGAGGAAAGTTACAAAGAAATCTGGCAAAGGTCAATGACCTCTGCATCTCCTGTTTGTCTCTCTTGATTTCTTCAGTTCCTTTGGAGCACCACTTAAGTGAGATGTTTGGTTTGGCTGATAGTATCTTTCTAAGAGAGACTCGGTGAGATGGGGCAAGGAAGCTGATTTGCCAAATGATGAAAAGGTGATTTTCACTCTAGTAAAGGATTTTCTTTTTTAAAAGATGTTTAAAAGGATTTTTTAAAAAGTAATACATCCACGTGGTAAAACAAAATTCCAACAGGGCAGAAAGGGTCAACCAATAATGCCATATTTTTGTATATTCTTGCAGAGATATTCATATTTGTACAAATACATAAATGCTTTTTGCTATATAAATGAGAATTTATGATACAAACGCTTCCCTTCTTTTTTTTTTCTTTGACTTATTATTTCTTGGAGAACATTCTCTCTGAGTTCCTATTAAGCTACTTTATTCTTTTAAAATGTGGAATGGTGTTCCGTTATATGAGTACCATCATTTACATATCTCATATCCCAACTCATGGATATTAGGCTGTTTCCAGTGTTTTGCTATTACAAACAAGACTTCAGCGACATCAGTGAAATCTGAATCTACATCAGTCAGGGTTCTGGAAGGAAACAGCACTGAAATGCAGAAGGCTCAAACAAAGAGACTTATGAAAGGGACTACTTTACAGAGGCGTGGGCAGGATGGATGTTGAGGCACCAATGAGCTGACAACAGCAGGAAGGGTTTACCAAACCTGGGCCTCAAGGGGAAAATGGTACCATTGGAGCCTCGGGGAAGCAGGCATGTGGGGATAGGGCCACCTAGTAAGAGCTGTGCATTTCCAGAAGCATGGCATCAGAGATAGAAGGAACAGGGAAGAAATACCTCCGCCGCACTCTCTTCCTGCCCTGCAAACTCTTGCAAGTGCCTCCCATTAGCCAAATCCAACCACAGAGGCCAGTAGGCAAGGGGCCCAGGCGACCAGAGTGACCCGCCCTCCTGGGACAAAGATGGGCACAGAAGAGCAGTAAATGGATCTGGGGTGGGAGTGGAGCATATATACAGTGTATCTGTGGGATTCCTAGAAGTGGAAATTCTAGCTTAAAGGCATGTGCTTTTTTTTTTTTTTTACATCTTTATTGGAGTATAATTGCTTTACAATGGTGTGTTAGTTTCTGCTTTATAACAAAGTGAACCAGATATACATATACATATGTTCCCATATCTCTTCCCTCTTGAGTCTCCCTCCCTCCCACCCTCCCTATCCCACACCTCCAGGCGGTCACAAAGCACCGAGCTGATCTCCCTGTGCTATGCAGCTGCTTCCCGCTAGCTATCTACCTTACGTTTGGTATTGTATATATGTCCATGACTCTCTCTTGCTTTGTCACAGCTTTCCCTTCCCCCTCCCCATATCCTCAAGTCCATGCTCTAGTAGGCCTGTGTCTTTATTCCTGTGTTACCCCTAGGTTCTTCATGATATTTTTTTTTCTTAAATTCCATATATATGTGTTAGCATATGGTATTTGTCTTTCTCTTTCTGACTTACTTCACTCTGTATGACAGACTCTAGGTCTATCCACCTCATTACAGATAGCTCAATTTCGTTTCTTTTTATGGCTGAGTAATATTCCATTGTATACATGTGCCACATCTTCTTTATCCATTCATCCGATGATGGACACTTAGGTTGTTTCCATCTCCGGGCTATTGTAAATAGAGCTGCAATGAACATTGTGGTACATGACTCTTTTTGAATTATGGTTTTCTCAGGGTATATGCCCAGTAGTAGGATTGCTGGGTCATATGGTAGTTCTAGTTGTAGTTTTTTTAAGGAACCTCCATACAGTTCTCCACAGTGGCTGTATCAATTTACATTCCCACCAGCAGTGCAAGAGGGTTCCCTTTTCTCCACACCCTCTCCAGCATTTATTTTTTCTAGATTTTTTGATGATGGCCATTCTGACTGGTGTGAGATGATATCTCATTGTAGTTTTGATTTGCATTTCTCTAATGATTAATGATGTTGAGCATTCTTTCATGTGTTTGTTGGCAGTCTGTATATCTTCTTTGGAGAAATGTCTATTTAGGTCTTCTGCTCATTTTTGGATTCGGTTGTTTGGTTTTTTGTTATTCAGCTGCATGAGCTGCTTATAAATTTTGGAGATTAATCCTTTGTCCGTTGCTTCATTTGCAAATATTTTCTCCCATTCTGAGGCTTGTCTTTTGGTCTTGTTTATGGTTTCCTTTGCTGTGCAAAAGCTTTGAAGTTTCATTAGGTCCCAATTGTTTATTTTTGTTTTTATTTCGATTTATCTAGGTGGTGGGTCAAAAAGGATCTTGCTGTGATTTATGTCATAGAGTGTTCTGCCTATGTTTTCCTCTAAGAGTTAGATAGTTTCTGGCCTTATATTTAGGTCTTTAATCCATTTTGAGCTTATTTTTGTGTATGGTGTTAGGGAGTGATCTAATCTCATACTTTTATATGTAGCTGTCCATTTTTCCCAGCACCACTTATTGAAGAGGCTGTCCTTTCTCCACGGTACATTCCTGTCTCCTTTATCAAAGATAAGGTGACCATATGTGCGTGGGTTTATCTCTGGGCTTTCTATCCTGTTCCATTGATCTATCTGTCTGTTTTTATGCCAGTACCATACTGTCTTGATTACTGTAGCTTTGTAGTATAGTCTGAAGTCAGGGAGCCTGATTCCTCCAGCTCCATTTTTCTTTCTCAAGATTGCTTTGGCTATTTGGGGTCTTTTGTGTTTCCATACAAATTGTGAGAGTTTTTGTTCTAGTTCTGTGAAAAATGCCAGTGGTAGTTTGATAGGGATTGCATTGAATCTGTAGATTGCTTTGGGTAGTAGAGTCATTTTTCACAATGTTGATTCTTCCAATCCAAGAACATGGTGTATCTCTCCATCTGTTTGTATCATCTTTAATTTCTTTCATCAGTGTCTTATAATTTTCTGCATACAGGTCTTTTGTCTCCTTAGGTAGGTTTATTCCTAGATATTTTATTCTTTTTGTTGCAATGGTAAATGGGACTGTTTTCTTGATTTCACTTTCAGATTTTTCATCATTAGTGTATAGGAATGCCAGAGATTTCTGTGCATTAATTTTGTATCCTGCTACTTTACCAAATTCATTGATTAGCTCTAGTAGTTTTCTGGTAGCATCTTTAGGATTCTCTATGTATACTATCATGTCATCTGCAAACAGTGACAGTTTTACTTCTTCTTTTCCAATTTGGATTCCTTTTATTTCCTTTTCTTCTCTGATTGCCGTGGCTAAAACTTCCAAAACTATGTTGAATAAGAGTGGTGAGAGTGGGCAACCTTGTCTTGTTCCTGATCTTAGTGGAAATGCTTTCAGTTTTTCCCCATTGAGGATGATGTTGGCTGTGGGTTTGTCATATATGGCCTTTATTATGTTGAGGAAAGTTCCCTCTATGCCTAATTTCTGCAAGGTTTTTATCATAAATGGGTGTTGAATTTTGCCGAAACCTTTCTCTGCACCTATTGACATGGTCATATTGTTTTTCTCCTTCAATTTGTTAATATGGTGTATCATGTTGATTGATTTGCGTATATTGAAGAATCCTTACATTCCTGGAATAAACCCCACTTGATCATGGTGTATGATCCGTTTAGTGTGCTGTTGGATTCTTTTTGCTAGTATTTTGTTGAGGATTTTTGCATCTATGTTCATCAGTGATATTGGCCTGTAGTTTTCTTTCTTTGTGACATCCTTGTCTTGTTTTGGTATCAGGGTGATGGTGGCCTCATAGAATGAGTTTCGGAGTGTTCCTCCCTCTGCTATATTTTGGAAGAGTTTGAGAAGGATAGGTGTTAGCTCTTCTCTAAATGTTTGATAGCATTCGCCTGTGAATCCATCTGGTCCTGGGCTTTTGTTTGTTGGAAGATTTTTAATCACATTTTCAATTTCAGTGCTTGTGATTGGTCTGTTCATATTTTCTATTTCTTCCTGAATCAGTCTTGGCAGGTTGTGCATTTCTAAGAAGTTGTCCATTTCTTCCAGGTTGTCCATATTATTGGCATAGAGTTGCTTGTAGTAATCTCTCATGATCTTTTGTATTTCTGCAGTGTCAGTTGTTACTTCTCCTTTTTCATTTCTAATTCTATTGATTTGAGTCTTCTCCCTTTTTTTCTTGATGAGTCTGGCTAATGGTTTATCAATTTTGTTTATCTTCTCAAAGAACCAGCTTTTAGTTTTATTGATCTTTGCTATTGTTTCCTTCATTTCTTTTTCATTTATTTCTGATTGATTTTTATGATTTCTTTCCTTCTGCTAACTTTGGGGTCTTTTTGTTCTTCTTTCTCTAATTGCTTTAGGTGCAAGGTTAGGTTGTTTATTCGAGACGTTTCCTGTTTCTTAAGGTAGGATTGTATTGCTATAAACTTCCCTCTTAGAACTGCTTTTGCTGCATCCCATAGATTTTGGGTAGTCACGTCTCCATTGTCATTTGTTTCTAGGTATTTTTTTATTTCCTCTTTGATTTCTTCAGTGATCACTTCGTTATTAAGTAGTGTATTGTTTAGCCTCCATGTGTTTGTATTTTTTACAGATCTTTTCCTGTAATTGATATCTAGTCTCATAGCGTTGTGGTCAGAAAAGATACTTGATACAATTTCAATTTTCTTAAATTTACCAAGGCTTGATTTGTGACCCAAGATATGATCTATCCCGGAGAATGTTCCATGAGCACATGAGAAAAATGTGTATTCTGTTGTTTTTGGATGGAATGTCCTATAAATATCAATTAAGTCCATCTTGTTTAATGTATCATTTAAAGCTTGTGTCTCCTTATTTATTTTCATTTTGAATGATCTGTCCATTGGTGAAAGTGGGGTGTTAAAGTCCCCTAGTATGAATGTGTTACTGTTGATTTCCCCTTTTATGGCTGTTAGTATTTGCCTTATGTATTGAGATGCTCCTACGTTGGGTGCATAAATATTTACAATTGTTATATCTTCTTCTTGGATCGATCCCTTGATCATTATGTAGTGTCCTTCTTTGTCTCTTGTAATAGTCTTTATTTTAAAGTCTATTTTATCTGATATGAGAATTGCTACTCCAGCTTTCTTCTGGTTTCCATTTGCATGAAATATCTTTTTCCATCCCCTCACTTTCAGTCTGTATGTGTCTCTAGGTCTGAAGTGGGTGTCTTGTAGACAGCAAATATATGGGTCTCGTTTTTGTATCCATTCAGCCAATGTGTGTCTTTTGGTGGGAGCATTTAGTCCATTTACATTTAAGGTAATTATCGATATGTATGTTCCTATTCCCATTTTCTTAATTGTTTTGGGTTCGTTATTGTAGGTCTTTTCCTTCTCTTGTGTTTCTTGCCTAGAGAAGGTCCTTTATCAGTTGTTGTAAAGCTGGTTTGGTGGTGCTGAACTCTCTCAGCTTTTGCTTATCTGTAAAGGTTTTTATTTCTCCATCAAATCTGAATGAGATCCTTGCTGGGTAGAGTAATCTTGGTTGCAGGTTTTTCTCCTTCATCACTTTAGATATGTCCTGCCAGTCCCTTCTGGCTTGCAGAGTTTCTGCTGAAAGATCAGCTGTTAACCTTATGGGGATTCCCTTGTGTGTTATTTTTCCCTTGCTGATTTTAATATGTTTTCTTTGTATTTAATTTTTGACAGTTTGATTAATATGTGTCTTGGCATATTTCTCCTTGGATATATCCTGTATGGGACTGTCTGTGCTTCCTGGACTTGATTAACTATTTCCTTTCCCATATTAGGGAAGTTTTCAACTATAATCTCTTCAAATATTTTCTCAGTCCCTTTCTTTTTCTCTTCTTCTTCTGGAACCCCTATAATTCGAATGTTGGTGCGTTTGATGTTGTCCCAGAGGTCTCTGAGACTGTCCTCAGTTCTTTTCATTCCTTTTTCTTTTTTCTACTCTGCAGTAGTTATTTCCACTATTTTATCTTCCAGGTCATTTATCTGTTCTTCTGCCTCAGTTATTCTGCTATTGATCCCATCTAGAGTATTTTTAATTTCTTTTATTGTGTTGTTCATCGTTGTTTGTTTCATCTTTAGTTCTTCTAGGTCCTTGTTAAATGTTTCTTGCATTTTGTCTATTCTATTTCCAAGATTTTGGATCATCTTTACTATCATTATTCTGAATTCTTTTTCAGGTAGACTGCCTATTTCTTCGTCATTTGTTAGGTCTGGTGGGTTTTTATCTTGCTCCTTCATCTGCTGTGTGTTTTTCTGTCTTCTCATTTTGCTTATCTTACTGTGTTTGGGGTCTCCTTTTTGCAGGCTGCAGGTTCGTAGTTCCCATTGTTTCTGGTGTCTGTCCCCAGTGGCTAAGGTTGGTTCAGTGGGTTGTGTAGGCTTCCTGGTGGAGGGGACTAGTGCCTGTGTTCTGGTGTATGAGGCTGGATATTGTCTTTCTGGTGGGCAGGTCCACATCTGGTGGTGTGTTTTGGGGTGTCTGTGGACTTATTATGATTTTAGGCAGCCTCTCTGCTAATGGGTGGGGTTGTGTTCCTGTCTTGCTAGTTGTTTGGCATAGGATGTCCAGCACTGTAGCTTGCTGGTCGTTGAGTGAAGCTGGGTGCTGGTGTTGAGATGGAGATCTCTGGGAGATTTTCGCCGTTTGATATTATGTGGAGCTGGGAGGTCTCTTGTGGACCAGTTTCCTGAAGTTGGCTCTCACCCCTCAGAGACACAGCACTGACTCCTGGCTGCTGCACCAAGAGCCTTTCATCCACACGGCTCAGAATAAAAGGGAGAAAAAGTAGAAAGAAAGAATTAGTAGAACTAGAAAGAAAGAAAGAAAGAGAGAGAGAAAGAAAGGAGGGAGGGAGGGAGGAAGGAAGGAATGAGGGATGGAAGGAAAAAAAGCAAGGAGATAAAGTAAAATAAAACAAAGTAAGATAAAATATAATAAAGTTATTAAAATAAAAAAATAATTAAGAGAAAAAAAATTTAAAAAACGGACGGATAGAACCCTAGGACAAATGGTGGAAGCAAAGCTATACAGACAAAGTCTCACACAGAAGCATACACATACACACTCACAAAAAGGGGAAAAGGGGAAAAAATAATAAATCTTGCTCTCAAAGTCCACCTCCTCAATTTGGGATGATTGGTTGTCTATTCATGTATTCCACAGACGCAGCGTACATCAAGTTGATTGTGGAGCTTTAATCCGCTGCTTCTGAGGCTGCTTTGAGAGATTTCCCTTTCTCTTCTTTTTTCTCACAGCTCCCAGGGGCTCGGCTTTGGATTTGGCCCCGCCTCTGCGTGTAGGTCGCCGGAGGGCGTCTGTTCTTCGCTCAGACAGGACGGGGTTAAAGGAGCCGCTGATTCGGGGGCTCTGGCTCACTAGGCCGGGGGGAGGGAGGGGCACGGAGTGCGGGGCGGGCCTGCGGCGGCAGAGGCCGCCGTGACGTTGCAGCAGCCTGAGGCGCGCCGTGCGTTCTCCCGGGGGAGTTATCCCTGGATCCCGGGACCCCGGCAGTGGCGGGCTGCACAGGCTCCCCGGAAGGGGGGTGTGGAGAGTGACCTGTGCTCACACACAGGCTTCTTGGTGGCGGCAGCAGCAGCCCTAGCGTCTCCCGCCAGTCTCTGGGGTCCGCGCTTTTCGCCGCGGCTCTCGCCCGTCTCTGGAGCTCCTTTAAGCAGCACTCTTAAACCCCTCTCCTCACGCACCAGGAAACAAAGAGGTAAGAAAAAGTCTCTTGCCTCTTCGGCAGATCCAGACTTTTCCCCGGACTCCCTCCCGACTAGCCGTGGTGCACTAACTCCCTGCGGCCTGTGTTCACGCCGCCAACCCCAGTCCTCTCCCGGCGCTCCAACCGAGGCCCGAGCCTCAGCTCCCAGCCCCGCCCGCCCCGGCGAGTGAGCAGACAAGCCTCTCGGGCTGGTGAGTGCCGGTCGGCCCTGATCCTCTGTGCGGGAATCTCCCCGCTTTGCCCTCCGCACCCCTGTTGCTGTGCTCTCCTCCGCGGCCCCGAAGCTTTCCCCCTCTGCCACCCGCAGTCTCCCCCCGCGAAGGGGCTTCCTAGTGTGTGGAAACCATTCCTCCTTCACAGCTCCCTCCCACTGGTGTAGGTCCCGTCCCTATCATTCTGTCTCTGTTTATTCTTTTTTCTTTTGCCCTACCCAGGTACGTGGGGGGTTTCTTGCCTTTTGGGAGGTCTGAGGTCTTCTGCCAGCGTTCAGTAGGTGTTCTGTAGGAGTTGTTCCATGTGTAGATGTATTTCTGGTGTATCTGTGGGGAGGAAGGTGATCTTCGCCGGCATGTGCATTTTTATTACTGTTTGCAAGTCAATATTGATTTTCTTTTTTTAATAGATTTATTTATTTATGGCTGCGTTGGGTCTTTGTTGCTGCGTGCGGGCTTTCTCTAGTTGAGACGAGCAGGGGCTACTCTTCTTTGTGGTGCGCGGGCTTCTCATTTCGGCGGCTTCTCCTGTTGCAGAGCACGGGCTCTAGGTGCACAGGCTTCAGTAGTGTGGCATGTGGGCTCAGTAGTGGTGGCTTGCGGGCTCTAGAGCACAGGCTCAGTAATTGTGGTTCACGGGCTTAGTTGCTCTGCGGCATGTGGGATCTTCCCGGACCAGGGCTCAAACTCCTGTCCCCTGCATTGGCAGGTGGATTCTTAACCACTGCACCACCAGGGAAGTCCAATATTCATTTTCATTTACCCTTTCTCTGGGTTTTCTCTTTTCTTCTGTATTTCTGTATTTCTATTGGGAATAATTTTCCTTCTGTCGGAAGAACTCCCTTCAGTATTTCTTTGAGTGCAATTCTGACGGCTAGGAATTCTCTCCGTTTTGCTTGTCCTTTGACCTTTCATTTTGAAGGATAATTTCATGGAGTTGACGATCCTAGGTGGGCAGTTATTTTCTTTCAGCACCTTGTCTTCTGAATTTTATTGTCTCTGTTGAAAATCACCTCTCAGTCTTAGTGTGATTCCATGGAAGTTTCTACTTTTAAGCTTTTCTTTATATTTCTGGTTTTCAGCAGTTTGACTATGATATACCTCAATGTGGTTTTCTTTGTTTACATCATGATTGAATTCAGTGAACTTCTTGAATCTGAATTATATTTCATCAGTTTCAGGAAATTCTTGTCTATTATCTTTAAATAATGCCCTTTTCTCTCTTTCCATATCCTTAGTTTGCGTATATTATCCCTTTTCACTGTGTGCCATTTGCCCCTTACACTCTTTTCTATACTTTCCATCCTTTTTTCTCTTTGTCTTTAGTCTGGATATTTTCTAGTGTCTTACAGTTCGCTAATCTGTCCTTTCTGGGTCTAAATCTGCTCTTAAGCCCATCTATTGAATTTCCAATTTTCACTTACTGTATTTTTCAGTCCTAGCATTTTGATTTGATTCTTTTTTATAAGTTCTGATTATCTGAGAAATTATCTTTTTTTATCTCTTGAGACTGTAAGTGATGTTTTTTTCCTTCAGAGGGAGTTATCCTTTCCTTAGCTGGTCAGGGAGAGTGGGGACTGCTCATCTTAAGAAAGAGACTGAACCAACTTTAATCTGGGTTGCAGTTTTGGCAAACCTCTGTCTATCTCTATTTCCCCCTTTTAGGGTAGATCTCTCCAAGGGTTCCAACTATGAATCTGGGGTATTAAGCAGAGATCCTTTCTTTTAGTAGGGCTTGAACTCTTATTCTTGCATCCTGGCCACTGTGAGACTGCCAAAACCCTGCTTTTAGTTTCCAAGCCTTTCTATTTGTCTTCCTAGCCTCCTGCCCAGACAGCTTCAGAAGGTAGTGGATGCTTTCTGGGAAAACTGGTAGTGTTGGAACTCAGTATTCTTCTCCTTCCTCACTGGGGTCCTGGCCCCTAAGCTTCTCATTTTATCTCTCTAGCCCCACAGATGGCCAAAAGATTTCCTGCTTTCTTTACCTCTTAACAGAAGTCCTCTGACTGGGGTCACTGGGATTCTTTGTCACCTGCCCTGTAACTAGAATTGGTAAATACACTGAGGGAAAAAAAGACTGTAGAATGTCAGCTCATCATTCTTCAGCTGCTTTTTTCCCCAGATGTTTTACCCATTAAGTCCTAGTGCCTCAATATCTTTCCAAAGCCTCAAGTAGATTTTTTTTTTTGGTATTTTATTGGCTTTTATAGTTCTTTATGGGAAGGTTGGTCTGCAACAATCTACTCCATTATATTCAGAAATGAAAGCCATGTCTGTTATCCTGTGTTTACTTTCCTTGATCCTCTGCTATTTTCCTTAGTTCCTCCCCTCATAAGCATTTTTAAATAAACGGTTTTCTTTGTATTTTGAGATTAAATCTTACTGCATTTGATTCCAAGTGAATTGGGACTAGGTTACAACTTCAGCCCAAGATTACATGCCTCGATTCTCCCTCTGGATTAGTTATACATTAGCCAAACATTCTCTGACCTCAGGCAGAATAAGTCCCCATTTCCTTGTGTGTAAAATGGGAACACTAGTCTTTTCCTCATCGGGTTGTTTAAAGCTTAGTAAGATGATGTGTATCAAGATCTTAGCACAGGGTCTCAGACTTAGGGCAGCACTCAAAGTCACTATTAGGGAGAGATAAGAAAGGAATAAGACATAAGGAAATTTGTAGGGGGCCATTCATGGCAATCAGTTGTCCCTTCCCTTACCCAACCAGTTTACTTTTTCATTTATTTTTTGGTCATCATTCACTTTTGCATATGAGGTACAATCTAGAAGTTCTTTTAGTGAGGGTCTCATGGCAAAATCTGTAAGAGTTTATTTTTTTTTAATCTGAAAATCTCTTTATTTTCGTCATTATTGAAAGGTAACTTTGTTGTATATATAATTCTAGATTGGCAGTTATCTCTTAGAATTTTGAAAATGTTGTTTAATTCTCTTCTGGCTACATAAAAGATAATCTGCTTTTTCTCTCTGGCTGCTTTTAGGACTTTGTTTTTGGTGTTCTCTCATTTTGTTACTGTATACTTCTTTTTTTTTTTTTTGGCGGTTCGCGGGCCTCTCACGGTTGTGGCCTCTCCCGTTTCGGAGCACAGGCTCCGGACGCGCAGGCTCAGCGGCCATGGCTCACGGGCTCTGCCACTCCGCGGCATGTGGGATCTTCCCGGACCGGGGCACGAACCCGCGTCCCCTGCATCGGTAGACGGACTCTCAACCACTGCGCCACCAGGGAAGCCCTGTATACTTCTTTCTTTTCATTTATCTACTTCAGAAATTTTTTTTTTTTCTAGAAAAGTCTCAGGTGTCATCTATTCCAACATCATGTCTCCTTGTTCTCTCTAATTCTTTCTTTAGGGAACTCCAATTCAATATGTTTTCAACCTTATCAGCCCATCCTCCAGGCTTTATAATCTCTGGTATTTTCCATTTTTATCTATGTTCTGTCCTCAGATTTATCTTCTAACTCGCTTCCTCTTCAGCTGTGTTGCTGCTCTTCTTTTCACCTTGGTTTTTGGTGTATTTTGTGATTTTTGATATTTGATGGAATTTTCTTGGAACTCTGTGAAGTCTGGGTTCTCTCTGAAAAAACTGACTTTTGCTTTGCATGACAACTCTTTTTTTTTTTTTACACTACAGAAGTAGTATAAATTGTTCTGTAAAAACATGGATAAACTCTGGTTTATCCATGTCAAGCTTGTGACAGATAAGTGTATTACTTCTCTTGCTTAGCAGAAGAGATATATATATAGGGAGAGAGAGAGATAGATAGATTATCTTTTTACTGAGAGGCTGGGAAACTGAGCTTTGTGCAGTGGTCACCAATCTGAACTTCACCTTGCTAAGTCCCTACATCATGCCTCCTCTCCCTCATGACACCAGTTAAAACTCTTATTCTGGGTCACAGAGGAGCAGGAGATGCCTCTGGTTCCAGCTCTTGCTGACTTATTTGGAATCTGGCTCCCATCTCATCTTTGGCTTTTGGGTATCTCCCTTACTTTCTTTCCATCTCAGTCATGCATTTTAAAATATATTAAAAAATTTTTTATCTAGCATTTTTAAGTGTTTTTTTTAATAGCAAGAGATACATCAGGATATCCAGTGTGCAACAACACAACTCATTCATTACTTTTTTTTTCTCATTAAACTTTTTTAATGGGTCTCAAATTCTGTGACAGATTTTTGGTCAAGTTGTTTCCATTAAAAAGTACTGATTTTGGGCTTCCCTGGTGGCGCAGTGGTTGGGAGTCCGCCTGCCGATGCAGGGAACGCGGGTTCGTGCCCCGGTCCGGGAAGATCCCACGTACCACGGAGCGGCTGGGCCCGTGAGCCATGGCTGCTGAGTCTGCACGTCCGGAGCCTGTGCTCCGCAACGGCAGAGGCCACAGCAGTGAGAGGCCCGCGTACCGCAAAAAAAAAAAAAAAAGTACTGATTTTAAAAACTAATAACTTAAAACGGCCACACACAAAACAAACGGTCCACAAAACATTCTCCTTTCCTTCTGAAGATTTTACGATGCACTATTATCATTTACCAGGCTTTTGCTATTAAACTTAAATGGCCAATTCAGACAAACAGTTCTGAGACCCTTTTTCCACCACTGATTAAGACTGGGGTGGCAGGTATTGGGGATAATATTCATTTAGCCTTCTGAGCTTTCTGGGCAGACTTGGTGACCTTGCCAGCTCCAGCTGCCTTCTTGTCCACTGCTTTGATGACACCCACAGCAACCATCTGTCTCATGTCACAAACAGCAAAACGGCCCAGAGGAGGATAGTCAGAGAAGCTCTCAACAAAAATGGGTTTGCCAGGAACCATATCAACAATGACAGCATCACCAGATTTCAAGAATTTGGGGCCATCTTCCAGCTTCTTCCCAGAATGACGATCCGTCTTCTTCAGCTCAACAAACTTGCAAGCAATGTGAGCTGTGTGACAATCCAGCACAGGTGCATAGCCAGCACTGATTTGGCCTGGGTGGTTCAAGATAATCACCTGAGCTGTGAAGCCAGCTGCTTCCATCGGTGGGTCATTTTTGCTGTCACCAGCCGCGTTGCCACGACGAACATCTTTGACAGACACGTTCTTGACATGGAAGCCCACATTGTCCCCAAGAAGGGCTTCACTCAGAGCTTCATGGTGCATTTCAACAGACTTCACTTCAGTTGTCACGTTGACTGGAGCAAAGGTGACCACCATGCCAGGTTTGAGAACACCAGTCTCCACTCGACCCACAGGGACAGTGGCAATGCCACCAATTTTGTAGACATCCTGGAGGGGCAAACGCAAGGGCTTGTCAGTTGGGCGAGTTGGTGGCAGGATGCAATCCAGAGCTTCAAGCAGCGTGCTTCCACTGGCATTGCCATCCTTACGGGTGAATCTCCATCCCTTGAACCACACGGCATGTTAGCACTTGGCTCCAGCATGTTTTCACCGTTCCAGCCAGTAACTGGCACAAATGCTACTGTGTCGGGGTTGTAGCCAATTTTCTTAATGTAGATGCTGACTTCCTTAACAGTTTCCTCGTATCTCTTCTGGCTGTAGGGTGGGTCAGTGGAATCCATTTTGTTAACTGCAACAATTAGTTGTTTCACACCCAGAGTGTAGGCCAGAAGGGATGCTCACAGATCTGCCCGTTCTTGGAAATACCTGCTTCAAATTCACCAACACCAGCAGCAAAAATCAGGACAGCACCATCAGCCTGGGATGTGCCTGTAATCATGTTTTTTGTTTTTTGTTGTTTTTTTTTTTTTGCGGTGCACGGGCCTCTCACCGTTGTGGCCTCTCCCGTTGCGGAGCACAGGCTCCGGACGCGCAGGCTCAGCGGCCATGGCTCACAGGCCCAGCCGCTCCGCGGCATGTGGGATCTTCCCGGACGAGGGCACGAACCCGCGTGCCCTGCATCGGCAGGCGGACTCTCAACCACTGCGCCACCAGGGAAGCCCAGGCCAGTGTTCTTATTGCAAGTTCATGTCAGGTCCTGGTGATAGAGGGGCGTGCACTCCCACTTTGGACCCACCACTGGAGGTGGAAAGTGCAGTGACTTATCTGACTTGGCCACAGGGAGCCGGGCAGTCCACGGAGGCCCAGCAGCAGGTCCCTAACCAGGTTGAGGGTAGGAGGGCATTCCCTTCCAGCTCTCTCCCTTGGTGCAGGAAGTGCTATAGGCAACATCACTGTGTATGTAATGGGCAACAACCCTGAGCCTGCTGTGGGGCTGCCTGGGTTCAGATCCTACCTCGGCCTCAACCGTTGTGTCAACTTGCAGAAATTGCTGAAAAGTTCCTGACCCTCATTTGTAAAATGGGGATAATATTACTGCCTGCCTAGTAGGGCTATCGTAAAAGCAATATATTTCCAACACTTGGAACAGTACCTAGACTATAAAATACTTGGCGCTATAAAATATTAGCTGTTATTAGACACATCATCCTTCTTGAGCACCATTCTAATTAAGTTTATTAATACACCATGGACTTAAAGGATAAAAAGAGAACACTCATTCATCTTATCTAATTATTACATGTCCTTCTAGTAACAAATGATTCCAATTAGGTTTGATTAAATAAGTATACCAAAGAAGTAATTTTTGCTAAATTTTAATAATTATATATATCCTCCTCAATGTAATTCTATTTCATTGGGGGTAAAATTTAAAATATTAAAAGAGTCAAAATTACCTCAAAAGTAAGCATTTTGTCTTATGAGACACATGAAAGCATTTGCAATTTTGTCATCTCTTGTCTAATTATTTCCACTCTGAAGACAAAGTGTACATTCAAGAGGCTTCTTGTTAAATGTGTGGCTAATTCTCAAATCAGTATTTTCGGCCTGGACTTTTTTTCTGGAATTCAAGAACATTGCTTCCTATTAAAAAAAAATTAGCTGTTATTATTTTCCTAAAAACAAGACTTTTCGAGTAGAATTTTTCTAATACTTTATAATGAGATGGTGGCATCTCTGCAAGAGATGCTGCTTTTCCATTTGCAGTGGTAATACAGTGTTTATTTTGAAAATTCATTAATTAAGTTTTAAAAAAAGAAGCAGATTTAAAGAAAAATATGAAATTAGACAAAAGTACTGAAAGACGTGATAAAAGTTGTGAAGATGGTATATAATGATTGGTCTTTGGAAGACTCATTTCCAGTAGCTTTTTATTTATTTATTTATTTATTTATTTATTTATTTATGGCTGCGTTGGGTCTTCATTGCTACGCGCGGGCTTTCTCTAGTTGCGGCGAGCAGGGGCTACTCTTCGTTGCGATGCGAGGGCTTCTCACTGCGGTGGCTTCTCCTGCTGCAGAGCACGGGCTCTAGGCTGGAGGGCTTCAGTAGTTGTGGCTCGCGGGCTCTAGAGCACAGGCTCAGTAGTTGTGGCGCATGGGCTTAGTTGCTCCGCGGCATGTGGGACCTTCCTGGACTAGGGCTCGAACCCGTGTCCCCTGCATTGGCAGGCGGATTCTTAACCACTGTGCCACCAGGGAAGTCCCTCCAGTAGCTTTTGAACTCATGGTGGTACCCTAAGACTTTAACGAGCCTGACAACTATTCCTCCTGCCCCAGAAGCTCCCATGGAAATAGCTTAATTTTTTATCTGAATTCATCAACATGTGCTCCAAAGGGTTTTTTTTTTTGATTGAATACCTTCTTCAGTTAAAAACGAAACAAAAACTTGAGCATGCAACCCCCATATAAGTTTGTTTAAAATTTGTAAATTGTATTTATATATGAGACAGAATCATGTAGTAGTTATAAATGTAAACTCTGTAGCCAGACTGTGGTGTTCAAATCCCAGCTCTGCCACTTCTCAGCTGTGTGACATTGGAGGGATCAGCTGACCTGTCTGTGCTTATAAAGTACAAATAATAATATCTATATATGTAAGCTCTTAGAACATTGCCCGGCATGGAAGAAGAACTCAGTTGCATTATCTAGTATTATGACAACTGTGCAATAGAAATCTTAAGATCAAGATAAAAATAAATAGAAATAGAAGGTCCAATATGTCCCTTAACAGTCATGTGAACCATGGGGTGCGTTCACCCCCAGTTTGCAGACTGCTGGCTTCAGCAATGGTAAGAACATACCATGTCTCTAAGTATTCTGAACCTTGAGGTACCTTGTAAAGCTTGGAGGACTGTGGGTGGATTTCCCGACACCTGGATTATGGGCACTCTCATTTCTATGCAAACCTCCTGGTTTTGCTCTTGTAAACAGTAATCAGGCCAGGCTGACTGGGGCCAGGGAGTCCTTGCTTTCTTCTAGACCTGCCCAATCACTATTCCGGATGGAGCAGTGCCTGGGCTTTGCTTCTTGCTTTGCACGTGCTACCCTAGACTTAGGCAGCACCCACCCAAAGCCAGGAAGACAGTGGCCCATAGGGACAGCTGCATGTCAGTCTGTGCTGTGAAACCAGCCATCATTTCAGTCAAATGGGATAACAGCTGATTAAAGCATTTCTACCTAAAGACTGATTTGTAGCACGTTCACACGGACTGAGTCCCCTGCTGCAGGCAGCTGTTCTTCTTGACACGGGGCCGACAGCAGGACTTGGGAGGGTCCCCTCAGATGCTCCAGCAGCCAGGAAGCTGATGGCCCTGGAAATGCTGAGAGAGGCTGGCTTCACCAGGACTGGTTGAAGGATTGGCACCTTTGAATCTGTCCAGGGAAAGGGCTGGTGGGCTCTGTGAGAACAACTGGGAATAGTAAACCCAGTGGAACTGGATCTAGTTACCAATAGCAGATCTCAGTGGATCTTCAGAAATTGCCCCCAAATTCCATCTGCTTTAGGTCAGATAATTTTCGAGTTGAAAAGGCCCTACAGACAGGCCATCTAGTGGATCCCAAACCTGGCTGCTTACAGTGTCAATGGGGACCTCCCCAGTCAGACCTCCCTCTCGCCCAACCCAGAGGTAACTTTACCCTGAATTTGCTGATTATAAAAACCATCTGTGAAGTTTGGGGCCCGGTAGGTCTGGGGTGATGTTCAGGAATCTGTATTTTTAAAAAGTGCCTCCAGTGATGAGCTGGAATGGGTGGATACTGGTCATCACTGAGGCTTGCTTGAGTGGCTTGAGCACTGGAGTTAGAGCTGAAAGACCAGAGGGCCAACCCTGGTGGTGCCACCTCCCAACTGTGTGACATTGGGTGAGGGATGCATCCTCTGTGAGCCTCATTTTCTTCATCTGCAAAAAGGGCATAAGGACAAAAACCTCCATTGTTCTCACAATAAACTCCCTTGATCTTGTGCCTATGAACCCGTAAAATGCTACACAGACATAGGACTTAAAGACTCATGCCAATGGCTCATCCAGCCTAGGGTTGGTCACCTCCAGCAACAGGGAGCTCATTACTTCTAGAGACAACCCCTTTTTCTTTGGGAAGCTCCTGGAGACAAAAGGTCCTTCCTTACTTTGAGCAGAAATCTGTTCTTTAATATTTATCTAGGGAAAATGAAAACACGAACTCGAAAAGATATAGGCATCCCCACATTCATTGCAGCGCGATTTACAGTAGCCAGAAGCAACCTAAGTGCCCAATGATGGATGAATGGATAAAGAAAACGTGGTATATATAATGTGGAATAGTTTTCTGCCATAAAGAAAAAAGGAAATCATCCCATTTGAAACAACATGGCTGGAACTTGAGGGCATTATGCTAAGTAAAATAAGTCAGACAGAGAAAGACAAATACTGTATGATCTTACTTATATGTGGAATCTAAGAAACAGAAAACCAAAACAAACAAGCAAGCAAGCAAAAAAACAAGCTCATAGATACAGAGACTAGATTGGTGGTTCCAGAGGTGTGGGGTGGGGAGTAGGTGAAATGGGCGAAGGGGCTTAAAGGGTACAAACTTCCAGTTATAAAATAAATGTCAGGGGGATGTAATGTACAGCATGGTGACTATAGTTAATAACACTGTATTGCATATTTGAAAGTTGCTAAGAAAGTAGATCTTAAAATTTGTCGTCCCCCCCAAAAAAAATTTTTGTAACTGTGTGTGGTGATGGATGTTAACTAAACTTATTGTGGTGATAATTTGCAGTACATACAAATATTGAATCATTAAGTTGTACACCTGAAACTAATATAATGTTTATTTATTTATTTATTTATTTATTTTTGGCTGCATTGGGTCTTTGTTGCTGCTCGCAGGCTTCCTCTAGTTGTGGTGAGCGGGGGCTTCTCTTGTTGCGGAGCATGGGCTCTAGGCATGCGGGCTTCAGTAGTTGTGGCGTGCGGGCTCAGTAGTTGTGGCTTGCAGGCTCTAGAGCGCAGGCTCAGGAGTTGTGGTGCACGGGCTCAGTTGCTCTGCGGCATGTGGGATCTTCCTGGACCAAGGTTCGAATGCATGTCCCCTGCATTGGCAGGAGGATTCTTAACAACTGCACCACCAGGGAAGCCCCTACTATAATGTTAATGTCAGTTATATCTCAATTAAAAAGAAAGAAATTTATCCCCTGTCACCAATAATCCTCCATCTTATCACTCAGTTTTTATGTTATTCACAGTACTTATGAGTATCTAAATTTGTCTTGTTTATTTACTTGTTTACTTGCTTGTTATCCGTCTCCTATTAAGATGCAGTCTCCATCAGGGTAGGGACTGTGTTCACCACTTGTGTCCCTGGTACCCAGAACAGTGCTTGATACACAAGAGAAGATCCATAAACTCTGGCTGGATCAGGAAAACAAAACGAAACAAAAAGTCCCAGAAACCTGTTCCCTGCAGTTTTCTCCCGTTGGATTTAATTCCTCTTTTTGGGAGGTCACAGATTAAATTTAATCCCTAACCTGCAGATTAGCCCGCTGAATAATTTAAGATAATCATATCCTTTTCCACCCCCTCCATACCTCACAACTCGAGGCTTCTCAAAACACTGTCTACTGAGAAGGTCCCTTTATGAATAAGCAAGATCCCCCAAATCACTATACACATGGCTACATGCCAGCAAAGCTGGAGAGATGGATTCCAGGGTAGGTAATTCAGGAAGAGCCATTTGCTTCTAGTTAATTAAATCACTTATTTACATTAATCACCAGCACTACGGGAGCTACTTACTAAAATATTTACTGAGTCAAGGCATAACATTTATGGAGCCCTTTTTATGTGCAAGGCGCTGTGCTAAGTGATTTGCTGGCCCTTAATTCTTTACAATAAACCCTGAGAGAAGATGCTAGTGTCATTCGCATTTTATAGATGAAGAAACTGAGGATCAGAGAGGTTAAGAGAGTGTCCAAGTTCATGCAGCCAGCAAGGGGCACATTTGGGCTCAGCTCTGGCTGACTCGAAAGTCCACATGGGTGGAAATGGCACCTGCTGTGACAGGTCATTGAAATTATGAAACTCTCATTGAAATGGAAGCATTATAGTTCTTCAGAACCATTATGATCTCAAAAGGAAAGGAGAATGATACAGATACACTGGCTGAGGTGTTTTCAGGTGCATCGAAGTGTGGCTTACCTTAACATGTTTTTGAAGTACCATGGCGTGGATTAAAAGAAAATTTGGTGAGTGGCTTCCACCTAAATGATTTACTAGGGAAGCTATGTGAAATTATTTAAAAGAGCAAGGGGATCAAACAGTACTACTTATTCTTCATGCAAAAGTTGCACAGAAGTCATATGGAAATGAAAAAAGGTTTTTTTGCCCTCCTCCTTGTGTGTATCTTATGGGCAGTGGATGGAAGGAAAAAAAGAACAAATGGAACGCGATGGTTGTTCTGAACAAGAGTCTCAACCCTGTGCATTTATTAGAATAGGAAATAGTGACCAAGAAATGCAGCAGCTAAACTGGGAAGGAAAGAACTATTGCACGGCCAAAACATTGTATATATCCGACTCAGACAAGAGAAAGCACTTCATGCTGTCTGTGAAGATGTTCTATGGCAGTAGTGATGACATTGGTGTGTTCCTCAGCAAACAGAAAAAAGTCACCTCCAAACCTTCCAAAAAGAAGCAGTCATTGAAAAATGCTGACTTATGCATTGCCTCAGGAACAAAGGTGGCTCTGTTTAATCGACTTCGATCCCAGACAGTTAGTACCAGATGCTTGCATGTAGAAGGAGGTAATTTCCATGCCAGTTCTCAGCAGTGGGCAGCATTTTACATTCATCTCTTGGATGATGATGAATCAGAAGGAGAAGAATTCACAGTCCACGATGGATACATCCATTATGGACAAACAGTCACACTTGTGTGTTCAGTTACTGGCGTGGCACTCCCAAGGTTGATAATTAGGAAAGTTGATAAGCAAACCGCATTACTGGCCGCAGGTGATCCTGTGTCACAGCTCCATAAATGTGCATTTTACCTTAAGGATACAGAAAGAAGGTACTGTGCCTTTCTCAAGAAAGAATAATTCAGTTTCAGGCCACTCCATGCCCAAAAGAACCAAATAAAGAGATGATAAATGATGGTGCCTCCTGGACAATCATTAGTGCGGGTAAGGCAGAGTATACATTTTACGAGGGGATGGGCCCTGTCCTTGCCCCAGTCACACCGGTACTTGTTGTAGAAAGTCTTCAGTTGAATGGCAGTGAGGATGTAGCAATCTTGAACTTCAGGACAGCATTTCACTCAAAATTTACGAGTGTGGTTTGGGGATGTAGAAGCTGAAACTATGTACAGATGTGGAGAAAGTATGCTCTGTGTTGCCCCAGACATTTCTGCATTCCGAGAAGGTTGGAGATGGGTCCGGCAGCCAGTCCAGGTTCCAGTAACTTTGGTCCGTAATGATGGAATCATTTATTCCACCAGCCTTACCTTTACCTACACCCCAGAACCGGGGCCATGGCCACATTGCAGCGTGGCGGGAGCAATCCTTCAAGCCAACTCCAGTCAAGTGCCCCCTAATGAGGCAAACACAAACAGCGAGAGGAGTTACACAAATGTCAGCACAAATTCAACCAATGTCACGTCATCTACAGCAACAGTTGTGTCCTAACTACTGTCTTTTTGCTTTTTGCTTTTGAGTGCAGCAAAATGTTGACCAAAAAAGAAAGAAAAAAATGAACAATCTTTTGTGGTTTCTTGGGAAAACTTTTCATACTCGGTGATACTATTCAAAAACCCCATTACCTGCAAGTGCTGATTTGAAGTGCAGAAGCCACAGTAAAACAAACAAAAAAACCCATCAAAATGTACAAACTTTTGGAAAAAAAAAAAAAAGTCCCCATGCCCGTGATCATGGCCTTGCCTCCTGAGCTGGTGGTTTACATAATGGAGGGAAAAAGAAGAAGTAGAGCTTGTTCTCTTGTTTATTCTCTTATTATTGGCTTATCTCTCTTCGCCTTTGGAATTTTTCCTATTCAGGCAAGAGCTAGTTGCTCTGGAGACACAGAGGACACCCAAAGTTTACCGAACCTCATCAGACTCATCGGAAGAGCTTTGAACTTCCTTCAGGAAAATGTTGCATCTTCTCTGTTTATATCCTGCTCCAGCCTTCCCTTAAAAGGTTGAGTTTCACAGCTCTTGAGCTACTTGTAGGCTTGGAGTGAGACCGGTCTAGAATCCCTTCCTGTCCTCTCCTTGTTCTTCTCAACAGACTGGGGCAACTCCCACTCATTTCCCTGCCGAGTGGCTCCTGGGTGGGCCTTGTTGAGAAAGAGCCACCCTGGCTTTGGAGCAGCAGTTTCTGTCACCAGGGCCAGCGTGCTGCCCCGTGGAGGCTGCAGGGCTGGGTGTCCTGGTGTGGCTTCTCAGACAGATACTTCTTCTCCACTCCAGGCCAGCCCACCCCGGGAAAAGCTTTCCTGAATTGAGTCGGAAGGCACATAAGGTTGTCGCCTATGAAAATCATGCCAACCCAACACATGTACACCCAGCTACCTGCCTCTGTGTGTCGGAGAGGGTTCATCTTTTAGCTGAAGTTGTAAAGGGCAGGTTCTTTTTAACTGAGTGTAAGATGAGGAAGTGCTTTGTAGCTTGGAACTTAAGGTTGTGCACAGGGAAATCAGTAGTAAGGATTGCTCACCAATCAGGATGAGGATGTTAGACTGAGGACTTTTTCTTTCAGGGTGCAGTCCTTGTTGGAAAATTTATGTCAACTCCACTCAGCATACTCTTCCTGGACCAGACAACGAACCAAACCAGGAACCCTGTTTGGTGTAACTCACAGCAGCCACCAGCTCCCCTGAGCTTCTCGTTGCCTGTCTATAAAGCTGGCTACTGGGTGGGAGGTATTTCCCACTACCGTGGTGGTGGTGAGGGGGTAACCAATGGAAGAACTTGGGATAAAGGATAAAGGATTTTATCCTGACAAGGATAAAATGTGGTTATGTTGGCTAAAGCAAACTCACTTCTTTGGTCCAAACTGATGGACACTTTCAAGATGATCACTTCCTTTAGGTTCTTATACTTAGGAGTGACACTTAGAAGTCTGGACTGATTAGCATATCTTTGGCATCCCTTGTTGCTTACCTGAAAAAAACACCCCAGGAGCAAAGATATAAGGCCAAGTCTACTTTGCACACAAAGAAACAAAGCAAAAAAATCAAAATCAACAGGAACCTGTTCCTCAGCCAGACGCACACTGAATATTACTGTCATTTTTTATGGTAAAAAATAGAGCCAAACTGTTTCCTCCCATCACACCGACACAAAGAAGCTTAAACAAGCTCAGGTAGATATTCTAAAATGATTCTAAAATGATAGGCTAAAGCCTAGGATTCCAAAATAGTCTCTGAACTGGAGCTAAACCAAAGTGATATTTCATTCTGAATTGACTGATACTAGGAAGTTGGCCATTCTATTTACAAAAGTAGGTTTCACTTGTTTGTTTTCAATTTGAGGAAAAATTTCCACACAGGGAAATGTACAAATCTGAAGTGCACAATTTGGTGGGTTTCGGCAAATGTATTATAAAAATATGTGTATCTTATATGCCAATCAAAGTAGCTTCAAACCTACAGAAAGTTTCCTCATGTCCTTCTGGTCAGTCCCCATCCTGGAGATTACTAGCCACTGTTCTCTCTTCTAACACCGTAGATTAATTTTGTCTGTTCTTGGCCTTTCTTATGAGCAGAATCATATAGTACATGCTCAGCGTAATGTATTTGACATCCAATCATGTTGTTGTGCATTATCAGGAGTTATTCTTTTTCATTGCTGAATAGTATTCTCTTGTGTGAACGTACTACAGTTTGCTTATCCATTCTCCTCACTACAAGTCATGTAGAGGCTGTAATAAATAAGTAACCCATTTATTCATTGGGCAAGTGTTTTCCAGATCTTTCTCTATGCCAGGCACTGTTGGAGATGCTGGGAGGCTTTAATGAACAAAATGAAGCTCCTGCCCTCATAGGACTTTTATTCTAGTGGGGAGACAAACAATATATAAGCAAAGAAATGAATAAGATAGTAGTGAGAAATGCTATGTACGTAGTAAATCTGAGTGATGGCATGAAAGTGGCGTGTAAGGATACTGGGTCTTCTTTAGATTGTGTGGCTGGGAAAGGCCCCTTTGAGGTGACTTGGCTGACATTGGGGTGATACAAAGGTCACCAGGTGAAGACTCAGAAAGTTTTTGGGCCAAGGGAACAACAGGTGGAAAGGTCATAAGGTGGGACTGAAAGGGACACATTGGTGTTGAAACAGGAATGAGCCAGTGTGACTGGAGTGAAGTGAGCGAGGGTGGAGGTGGTGAGAGATGGAGGAGGTTAGAAGCAGGAGTTATGGAAAAGGAATTTAGCTTTTATTCTAGGAGTGATGGAAGGCCATTGGAAGGTTGAAACAGGAAGTCACACTGTCTCATTTACATTAAAAAAAAGCTGATCTGGGCTTCCCTGGTGGCGCAGTGGTTGCGAGTCCGCCTGCCGATGCAGGGGACATGGGTTCGTGCCCCTGTCCGGGATGATCCCACATGCCACGGAGCAGCTGGGCCCGTGAGCCTGCGTGTCCGGAGCCTGTGCTTCGCAATGGGAGAGGCCACAACAGTGAGAGGCCCGCGTACCACAAAAAAAAAAAAAAAAAGCCGTTCTGTCCAGGGGGGAGTGGGGGAGGATCAGTGAGATCAGTTAGGAGGCTTTTGGAGGGAGTGTGTGAGATGATGGTGGTTAGGTTAGTGTCATCAGAGATGGGTAGAGGGGCACTGATGAATCAGGTGGGGAAAGGCGATGGGGCTGTGACAGAAAGAGAGGAACCAAAGATGACTCCTAGGTCTCGGTCTGGGCAGCACCATCTTCTGAGATGGGTAAGATGCAGGTGGTGGTGATGGGGCTGTTGAGAGAGAAAGGATCCAGATCTGTGTTTTGGCTGTGGCGGTTTAGGATGCCTGTTAGACCTCTTCAACTGGAGATGTCTGGTGGACAGTTGGATATACATAATCTGGTGCTTATTTGAGAGACAAAGCCTGGAGACAAAAATATGAAAGCCCTCAACATATGATTTGCTGCACACAGGCTTTCTCTAGTTGCGGCGAGCGGGGGCTACTCTTCCTTGCGGTGCGCGGGCTTCTCATTGTGGTGGCTTCTCTTGTCATGGAGCACGGGCTCTAGGCACGTGGGCTTTAGTACTTGTGGCACGTGGGCTCAGTAGTTGTGGCACACAGGCTCTAGAGTGCAGGCTCAGTAGTTGTGGCGCACGGGCTTCATTGCTCTGCGGCATGTGGGATCTTCCCAGAGCAGCACTCAAACCCGTGTCCCCTGTATTGGCAGGCGGATTCTTTAACCACTGTGCGACCAGGGAAGTCCCATATGATGTATATTTAGGGCTAGGGGACTAGATGAGATCGCCTAGAGAGAACAAAGTGTTAACGGCTGGGTCCTAGAAAAGAACCAGAGGAGGAAACTGAGCAAATGATAAATGTGGTCCTGTTATTATTATCGTCTCTATGGCTCTTTAAACTTCTCTAGGGACTTGGACATGCATTTAGTGATTTGGGCTTCATGACAATCCTGCGAAAAACTCAATAGAACCTTTGTTGCAAATTGGCCTAGGCCAATTTGGTCATTCACGGATATTAGGCTCTTTTTGGTTTGTCTTGGAACCCTTAGGAGTTAGAGGTAAGTGAGGGTTAGATACTGAGAGGGAGTAAGGAAGTAAGTATCAGAACAAAAGTTACTACAAGGATAGATATTTATTTGCCTATAGGCTCAGAGGAGGCCTACAGAATGGTCTTAGAGCAGTTCTGCAAGCTCTGTGAAGCCCTAGCCCTCCGTCCCTTTTGATGCTCACAAAACACCTCCATAAGAGTTCTCTTGAACAGACCACAACACTATGTGCCAGGGGTGGCACAGGATGTTTTAGGGATCAAGCTTCTGGTGCCATCCTTGAGGGTTAAGGATGAAGGATCAAGTAAGCACAGGAAGCGTTTCAAATATTTTATCTTGAATATTACTTTATATATTGAATATCACTGATGTTATCAGTAGAGCCCATTTGGTATATCCTTTCTTTATGCTGATTAACAAATCACTAAGTACCCCCAATAGAAACTCTTGTCTGACATTCATTATACGGATCAGCAGAGCCAAATAATGTGTTGTCATGAGCGGACAGGAAATTAGAGGAAGTGCTGATGGTCCTGTTCTCTGGGCTGGGGTATTTGCGGTGTAGTGATAGCTTACCAGGCCTGGAGTGTGCCTACCTAATCAAGATGACTGATTGCCCCTCCCTCATTCACATCACACTGGCTTTGCTGAAGTATTTCAGAGTAAATTATTAATACTATAATAAGATTTGTACGATTAAAAATCAATCTCAGATAATAGAGCCAAACTTGGAATAGTAATAATAATAAAACAGATACTAATCACTGAACCCTTATTCTGCACAAGGTGCTGAGCTAAGGTCTTTGCATAAGTGATTCATTTAATTCTCACAACAACCCCATGAGTTAGCTGCTATTGCCTTCATTTTACATAAGAGAAAACGGAGACTCAGAGAGTGACTTGCCCAAGGAACCTGGCTGGTGTGTGGCAGAAAATGACTTTGAACTTAGCTCTGTCTGATTTTACGGTGTGTGTTGTGACCACAGCGCTATGAGGTTTGGGTCCAAGACCAGGATTTGACACTTGCCTTAGGAAAAGTTGCCCATCTTGCTATGCTTCAGTTTCCTGATCTGTAAAATGGGAGAGGGAGAAATAATGAACTGGCTGATGCGTGTGAAGGAGTTTCATAAACTGTAAATGCTTTTGTGTAAAGTCTCATTGTTTGCACAGCCGGGATCCTCTTCTGGGTCCCTCACTTAAGTGTCCACAGTCTTCCTTGATGACAGGATCGTGGCTGGGCGTGTTTTGTGCAGTGTCCAGCATAACCCCTTGGCCCGATCTTCCCTTGGCTGTTCTGCAGCCTGGGCTCGGGGCCCAGCATCCCAGAGCCCATGGCATTTTCTTGAAAGTCATTGCGTGAACGACAGTTCCTCCCTGTTTCTTAGAAACAGCCCCAGGCCGTCCTCCTTGAGTGGGTAAGGTTGCATCCTGGTCATGGATGTGCCAACTGCAGTCTTCCTCTGGCAGGTGCTGGACATCTTCGGGGGCACATGGATGTGTTATGAGAGGGCTTGTAGTGTGGGGAAAGACGGTTCAAATGCGACCCCTGGCACACTGTTCACTCATTCACTCAACACGTGAATTTAGCATCTACCACTAGGTGGGGAGAACATGATGGTGAATAAACTAACATGGCTCCGTCCATGGAGCTAATGACCTATCAGGGGAGAAAGACAACTAAACGTTTAGAATAAATAAAGTGAGCCAAGAATGCGTACAAAGTACATGTACAGCCAACTTAGCACAGTTTTGGGGAAGTCAGAGAAGGCTTCCTGGAGGAAGGGATATTTAATTTGAAGGAGTTTACCTGGTAAGGAGAGTGAGGTGATGGGAGAGACTTCTTTTTAGGGGCTTTTGGATGTGATTTAGGCTTCATAGCTTAGATGCACCTGAGTGAGAATTGGAAGGCATCTGCATGGCGCCATGCATAGAATAGCATTGCTGGTTTTTCTGCAGTGTGTTCCAGTGTCCAGGCACCAGCTTATTGAGAGTCAAGAGGCAGGGTATGGGCCATCTGTTTTTCGCTAAGTTGGATATCTCAGGTGTGGTGTGGCTCTAAATCTAACACTTAATGCTTGAAGAGGTGTGTTCCTGCAGCCAGCAGCTTCAGGAGTGCCTTCTTTAGTCCTGCTTTCCTGATGTTGGCAGATGTGGCAGCTCCCTGGCAGCCTGGTTCTGCAGTGTCATCCTGGCACCATTCCTGGGGGTCTGGTCTAGAGCCCACTGCTCCAGCCCATCTAATGATTTTTGTTAATTCTTTTTTCTTTTTTTTTTTAATTGGGGTATGATTGACATATAACATTCTGTTAGTTTCAACATAATGATTCAATATGTGTATATATTGTGAAATAATCACCACAGTCAGTGGAGTTAACATCCATTACCATACATAGTTACAAATTTCTTTTCTTGTGATGAGGACTTTTAAGATCCACTCTCTTAGCAACTTCAAATGACAATACAGTGTTATTAACTATAGTCACCACACTGTACATTGCACCCATGACATTTATTCCATAACTGGCCGTTTGTACCTTTGACTCCCATTTTGCTCAACTCCCAGCCCCTCTGTCTGGCAACTACCAATCTGTTCCCTGTGATTTTTCAGGTTTATTTATTGGTCTTTGCTATTGTTAGAAAAGTCTTGTATTTTATGGGCGATTATTTACTGATGTAATTGAAGAGCTTCCACTCTTTGTAAAATATCGTTTTTAGTCTTTTCCTCAATATTTTCTAATAATATTTCCATTACACATTTTGTTTTACCATTTCTTTATCTAAAGGTGTTTTTATCTTTTGTGCAAGAATCCAAGATTTTGTTTTAATAGCTGGCCAAACGTATAAGCACAGATCTGTTTAAATTTTTTCTTTTTTTTTTTGCGGTACGCGGGCCTCTCACTGTTGTGGCCTCTCCTGTTGCGGAGCACAGGCTCCGGACGCGCAGGCTCAGCGGCCATGGCTCACGGGCCCAGCCGCTCTGCGGCATGTGGGATCTTCCCGGACCGGGGTACGAACCCGTGTCCCCTGCATCGGCAGGCGGACTCTCAACCACTGTGCCACCAGGGAAGCCCAGATCTGTTTACATTTATTTAAACTTTTTTAAAAATTAAAAAAATTAATTACAAATAATTATAAATTTCTTGTTGGACATTTAATTCTGTGTTTAGGCAACTAATTTTATTAATTTTTTTGACCATTGAAAGGAAATTTCTTATCAAATCTATTATGCACTTGCTGAAAATGTCTCAATATTGTCCACTTTATCATCTTAATTTTTTCTTTTTTAACACAGTGATCTGCTGCAGGAAATTGCAATTGCTCTTCATCATCCTATTTTGTTGTACTCTTCTGATTGTAGTTCTAGCTACTGCATCGCCACTTGATTCAGCATCATTAGTACACTTTCATTTAAAATTTGCCCATACTTCTTTAAACTAGAAAAATTACATTTAATTACATTATAATTTTAAAAATAACTATTTTTATTTAATTCCCAATTATGATTGACACGGATATCTTTGGACTTATTATCTGCAGAAACTATTTGAATAAACACATTACAATGTTACATAGGTGCATAGGGGAAAAAAAGAACATTTGAACTGAAGCAATTCATTGATGAGTTTACACATAAAAATAACATCTGTGCCCTATGTGTGTTACTGAACCAAATTTGGGTCGGCTTGTCTGAAGTGCAGCAAAGCCAATCTACTGACATCGGGTTGTGGCGAAGGAAAGTATAGATAGCATGCTATCTTTATTGTAGGGTGCCAAGCAAGGAGAAGGGGCAGCTCATGCTCAAAAGACTTGAACTCTCAGATGGCTTTTAGGGGAAGGGTTTTAAAGATGGTGTGAGGGAGAAGGTCACAGGGTGAGTGATCAGCTTCTGTACAATCCTCTGATTGGCTGATGGTGAGGTAACGGGGTGGTATTTCAGGAATCTCAATGATCAGTTTTCTGGTTCCAACCAGTTTGGGATCTACATGCTGGTGGTCAGCATGGAGTTAAACTCTTCCACCTGGTGGGGGTTTTAGTATCTGCAAAACAACTCAAGGATATGGCTCAGGATATTATCTACAGCCCTTGAGGAGGAACTAAAGGACCTTGACTTTGTTTTATGGCTAAACTATTATTATTTTGTCTTGCTTGATTGTTTTTCTTTGTTTCTGTATTTTTTCACTTCTCTGATTAAGTTTGCTCTTTGGAACTCAAGGAAGACCTAGAAGGCTAAAGCTTTTCTTCAAACTCGGGGTGGGGGTCTGTCCGCTGGAAAGCCCTGCAGAGTTCTGCTGAGTTTCATGTGCACTACAATATTATCTTATGTGATACAGTGGCTAAGTGAAATGCAGCTTTAGCAAAATAATAACTGTGTCAATGGGAAAACAAGAATGTTTCTCACTCTAGTGAGACTGTCCTATAGTAGCCTCATTTCAAGAGCTCAGTAACTACATGTGGCTGGTGGCTCCCACCTTGGAGGATTATGAATCTATTTATTATAGAGTACTCTAAATATCGGGTTGAGGAATTTGACCAGTATCTTGGGCAAAGGGGTCACTCGTGAACTTTAGAGGGTGCTGGGAAGGTTAAGCGATGTAACATACGTGGTGGACTGGGGGCAGGAGACTCCAAAGGCCAGGCAGGAGCAAGAGCAGAAATCTGGGCTTGGGTTCATAAGGGTGTACAAAGGTGATGGGAACACAGAGGAGAAGGGGAGTTAGGAGCTACAGGGAAGGAAGAATCACCAGGCCTTGGGAGACTGGATGGTAATGGGAAGCAATGAGTTTTCCAGTCAGAGTAGCTGGAGAAGAGAGGGATTAGGGACCCTTAGCTAGAAGTTGAGTTTAATTTGATTCTATTCAACTTGATATTTATTTTTATGTCTGCTCTGTCCCAGCCCTGTGTCTGTTCGTGGGGATCACAGTGGTGAATACCCAGGGCTCAGCTGAGATGGAATGAGAACATCTGTTATCCTGACTCTATGAACTCAGTGCTTGGAGGAAATACTGAAGGAATAAAAACGAAAGAGTTAAACCCTAAATAAATTTGACCTTGCTCCGCTTCATCCCCCTCTGTCTTGAGAAGGTACTAATTCTTCTTGAAGTGCCCGTGGAAATTATTTTCATGCAGAATTTTCCGCCTAGATGTGGTTTTTAATGACTCAAGTTTCAAAGATCTGGCTGGACTGTGTATCTGCTATGTATACTTCTACCCTCAAATCAAACATCCTACTATATATAAATTTTGGAGAGAAAACAGTTTACAAAACAAGATTTCAGTAATCAGGTTTTCTTTTTGGGGGAGGGTGGGTAAAACAAAATGAAATCAACATGCAGAGACAAAAAAGAATGGACAAGGTGCCCAGAAGAAACTACAGCCATGGAGATAGTGACTCTGGGTCACTTGCTCACTGCCATTTTGGTTACCCAAACGTAAACAGTGGTGAAGTCTAGATATTAAGTTTGCTCTTTGGAACTCAAGGAAGTTTGATTGACTCAAGTCTGATTTGTTTTCTTTGCCTTTCTCAATAATCTAAAATGTGTATGTATTTTGAGAAAAATCAGGAGTAGAACAGTAAAAGTTGATGAAACAAACTGAGGAGAGCCTCCCATGGTTCTCAGCCTCACTCCAGTGATTCCAGCCCTCAAATCGTAGACTCCTTGGTCAAAGAGGCATCACCCAGGGTGTTTTGGGGGCTGATAAAGAGGCCAGGGACCCAGGAAAATAAGAGGGTGGTGAGAGGTCTGAATGTCATGAAAGGGGCTGGAGCACAGAGGGAGGAGAGGTTTGGAGACAAGATGGAGAGGGGGCCGCTCAGGGCTGGGAGGGGAGTGGGGGCAAGTGCTGGGAGTCAGCCTGTGTCATTGTGAGCAGTTCGGACTTGGAGAGAGGAGCCAAAGGCAGTTGCAAGCAGTGGGGTACCAAGATCAGAATTAGTTTTTAGTAAGTCAACTAGTGGCAATACAGAGACTCTGTGTGTGTGTGTGTGTGTGTGTGTGTGTGTGTGTGTGTGTGTGTGTGCATGTGTAGGGGGTGTGGGGTGGGAGAGCCCAAAGACAGGGAGACCAGCTAGGGAGCTGCTGAACCAGTCAGGAGAATGATGATGAAGATCAGACAGAGGGGAGTCCTGGGTTTCTAAGTTTTCAGAGTCAACAGAATTGATCACCATGATCTCCTTTTGGGAGAGAAATGTGTCTTATCAATCTTTGTATTCCTAGTTTTCTAGCACAATATCACACATGCATTCCTTCCCTCTGTCAGCCCTTCATGCATCCATCCAACTAATACTAATTAGGGCTTATTGTGAACCAGGTACTTGCTGGGCTTGGATCACTCAGACAGATGCCGCCATTCCATGGGGGTGGGGACAGACATTAAACAAGTAAACAAACAAACAGAAAATGTGATAATTTTCAATTCTGTTAGCAAGTTCTATAAAGAAAATTAGGACAAGGGAATGTGACAGTGGGTTTGGCGTAGAGACAGGAGGGCCTCCCACTTCATGGGGCTGAGACTTGAAGGAGCCAATCACGCAGCTGCCATTATTGATGCATATGTTGGCCATTATTGATGCATGTTTTGAGGATACACACTCTAGGCAAGACTAGGTGCTCTTTTTCCTTTTTATTTACTTTTTAAAGTTGAAATGGCTTGAAGTAAAATGCACAGATCTCAAGGGCATGACTAGGTAGATTTCTGTACTTCCACTTGTATTGAAGTATAGACATTTTGCTTATTATTTTTAACATTTTACTTATTATTTCCATGTACATGGGTCACTACCACCTAGATCGTATATAAAACATTTCCAGCTCCCCTAAAGGTTCCCTGTGCCTTTCCCGGTGAATAACCCAGAAGTAACCTCTTCTGACCATCACGATCATCAGATTTGCTGGTCCCCTTCTTGGTGTGCGTGGACTCGTTTAGTATATGTACTTTTTCTTGCATCTTGATTCTTTCACTCGGCATTGTACCCGTGAGATTCATCCATATTGCTGTGTGTAACAGTAGTTTGCTTTCACTGCTGTACAATATGCATTGTACAAATAGATCCCCATTTAAAAACTCTATTCTACTGTTGATGGGCATTTGGGTTGTTTCCAGCTTTGGGCTATTACGATTACAATTGCTATGAATATTGTTGTGTATATCTTCTGGTGAACGTGAGCACTCATTCGTATTGGTTTTATACCTAGGAGTGGAACTGCTAGCTCAGAGGGTGGGCACAGATTTAACTTGAAGAGACACTGGCAAATAGTTTTCCAAAAGGCTTGGAGCAATTTGCAACCCAATCCACAATGAATGGGAGGTCCCGTTGCCTCACATCCTCAAGGAGAGTTGCTTTGAATGCTCTCATTTCCTCCATGTTGCAAATCAGGAACTGAGGCTCAGGGTTGCTAAATAATCCACCCAAGATAACATAGCTAGTGAGAGGTGGATCTCCACCAAAACCCAGATATTATTGCCAATTCAGTACTGCCCACCACACCATACTGCATACAAGGATGCTAGGTAAATGGAATAGAATATGTGTATCCATGGAATTCTAAGGAAAATGCGATCAATGTTAGGCTGCTCAGCAGAGTTGGAACTTGAACTTGGCCTTAAAGGGCAGAGGAAGACTGAGAGCCCCTGGGCAGAAGGGGAGACTTGGCTAAGGGCAAGAAGAGGAGAATACACACTACATTATTCTATGTTTGAGGTGTGTGATGTCAAGTAGCCTCTCTCATTTGAGAACTACTGTTCTTGTCTCAGTGACCTCCCTGGGTCCTTTGATTGCTGCCACAGTCCTAACTCCCAGGAGTGTCCATTCCTCGTTCAATATACAAACTTCCTCTTGTTAAAGAGAAAGCTAGAGCCTAACTGAGCCCACATAATCTAATCCCCCTTTTTTACCCCATCTTAGTCAGTTTGGGCTGCTATAATAAAAATACCATAAACTGGGTGGCTTAAACAACAGACATTTATTCCTCATAGTTCTGAAGGTTGGAAGTTCAAGATCAAGGTGCCAGCCCTTGGGTGTCAGAACCCTCTTCCTGATTTGCAGACAGTCATCTTCTTGCTGTTCTCAAACAGCTAAGAGAGGAATCTTTTCCACTTCTTCTAAAGGCACTAATCTCATCATGGGACTCCACCCTCATGACCTCATCTAAACCTAATTACCTCCCAAAGGCCCCACCTCCAAATACCAGGACATTGGGGATTAGGGCTTCAAACATAACTTTGGGGAGACCCACACATTCAGTCTGCAGCACTCATTCTCTATTCTGTTCAATGGAACCCTATTTTATTCATGTTTATGCTCTTTTTATTTGTGTGAGTAAGTATAGCCTTTCCAATAAGACTTTAATCGCCCTAAGGAGAGGGGCAGGGGTGTGCACTTCTTTTGGATATCAGAGAGTCTCCTGTGATTTTCTGGACGTATAGATAGTAGATTCGATGTTCACCTGTGTAACTCATGGGCTGATGAAGTCACTCCCCCTGTCAGCTTATCCACAAGGTCTGATTCCTTTCTTCACATGTCTATGTATTGCAAGCTTGTGGTTTTTAAAGTCCCCATGTGAGAAACTTATCAGCTGTTTGGACTCCTGTGATGAATTAAACTAGGTGTAATGAAATGTTCCTCATCTTCATTATTATTTTTCATAGTTCAGTGTAGCTGGGAAAACTCATAAAACTAATTGTAATTAGTTGTAAGCTAGAAATTGTGTCTGGAAGAAGGGTATTAAAAATTGCATGTAATTTCCTCTCCACTCCTACTTCCTAAATTCTGTTGTGTGCATTGATTACCATCTTCCTGGTTTCCGGCCCTGAACTTCCCTTTAAAATTGATTACAACTTGGCTTCCTTTCCTTCTCCTCCTAGTAGAGTTGTGACTTTTCTATTTTATGATTAAAGCTCTTTCCAAAACTGCTGTGTGTGGCTTCTTTGAGCTCCTCTGCTTTCATTGTTCCGCATCATGTATTGGAATCAATTCCTCCTGCTTCTTCCTAGTTGTACTATTTCACCAGACTCCTATTGGCACCTGGATTCATTTCACCTGACAGAGTCAATGTCACTCACCCTCACATTCCTTTTCACTCTTTCTTCTTGCCAAACTTTCCAATTCCAAGCATACTGGAGGTGCCCTCCTTTTCTCTCTATTTCTGCATGGGTTCAGACTGCAGCCTTTATTTAAAAAAAAAAAACCTTTATTTAATACAGTGTTAAGTGTACAGAATAATTGAGCAGATAGTATATGGAATTCAACATACCCACCCCACCTCCACCTCTACCTCCACGCTTTCCCCTATTATTAACATCTTGCCTTAGTGTGGTACATTTGTTACAATTAATGAACCAATACTGGTACATTATTATTAACTTCTGTTCATAGTTTACATTAATGTTCACTCTTTGTGTTGTACGCTTCTATGGGTTTTGACAAATGCAGTATGACACATGTATCCATCATTACGATTTAGTACAGAAGAGTTTCCCCACCCTAACACTCCCCTTAACCCGTAGCTTTTATGAGGCATTTTTTCCATCTGACAATACTCTATAGTTTAATCACTTTTTTGTTTATTGTCTGTCATCCCCGTCCCCAACCCTTTCTAGATTGTAAGCTCCATGAAAGTGGAGATTTCTATCTATTTTGGTCCTTGTTGTAGTCCCAGCTCCTAGACCATTCATTGCCCGCCATATTGTCGGCACTCAATAGATATTTGTTGAGTGAGTGAATTGATGAATGATTTAATGACCATTTAGAGCTGAGTGATTTGTTAATCTATGTGCCATCTTTGTTAGTTGTTCAAAGTACCGTTGTACAATATATTAGAATAGATTAGAACATTTATGGATTCCTGCCTATCTGAAAATGGCTAGCCGGCACTGGTGGGGGAAGAGGGGCTCTGTTGATGTTGGTTGATCATACTGATGGGTGGCCACAGCTCTGGGGGGACCTCGAGTGGGCTCAGGTGATGTTTTGCTCTAAGTCTTAACCTTGGGAATTCCCTGGCCATCCGGTGGTTAGGACTCGGTGCTTTCACTGTTGTGGCCCAGAATCAATCCCTGGTGGGGGAACTAAGGCCCTGCAAGTGGCACAGCCAAAAAAAAAAAAAAAAAGCCTTAACCTTTAAACTAGTGTTTCTAACTATTTTTCATTATTGTTCCCTTAAGGAGCCTTATTAGACACTTTTTCCTGAATACCCATTCCTCTTATGAAATTTTAACACCACAGATGGTATACTGGATACCTGTTTACATACCGTATGCACATCTACGCTTTATACATATGCTTTATTGCCCCTTTGAGGGTAATGTCATCCTCTTTGAGAATGCAGGCTCTCAATATTCTTATCGATGACTTGGAGAGAAGGACAGGGAAGGCACGCTAATGAGACTAGGATGACGATATTGAGAGGGATGGGGGATATAACAGATGAGAGAATCCAGATTCAACTGTTTAAAATCATTAGTTTCTCACCAATCAGTTTTAAATATACACTCTTGCACCCAGGTTCAAAAATTCGAGTGTACAGATGGGCAGAGGAAACCAGCCTGACAGGCTGCGTTGATTGAAAGGGAGTTTCTCTTTCTTGGGAAGACGTGGATTCACTGTCTTCTGCGCAGACTTGCTGTATATGGAGAAACCTGTTCGGTTCTGGGAATGGTCTTAGCAAATCCATAGACAGAAAGCGGACGGGTGGTTGCCTGGAGGTGATGTGGGGGGAGGGAGTGACCTCCAATGGGCAAGAGCTTTCTTTTAGGAGAGACAAAATTGTTCTAAAATTAGGTTGTGGCGATGGTTGCTTGACCTTGTAAATACATTAAAAAACCATTTTTAAAAGGTTAAAAAAAGAAGAAATCCTACCAAAGTTGGAAATGCCTAGAGGAGAGGGCAGAGATTCTGAGCCATCTGGAAATGTGACTAAGAAGACAGTTGTCTCCAGACGGGAGAAGGGGAGACTCAGAGGAGACATGATAGCTGAGTCCAAGTACTGAGATCTGGAGCAGAAAGTTGACTTCTTTGGCATAATTCCATAGAGCATGACATGGGCTGCATTATATCCCCTCATAGATGTTGAAGTCCTAAACCCCACTACCTGTAAATGTGACCTTATTTGGAAATAGGGTGTTTGCAGATGACCAAGTTCAGGTGCGGTCGTTAGGATGGACTCTAATCCAATATGACTGGTGTCCTTATAAAGAGGGGAAATTTGAGCACTGAAACAGATAAGCATTCAGGGAAGATGCTGCAAAAACACAGGGAGAAGAGAGCTGTCCACAAGGAAGGCCTGAGGCCACCCAGAAACTAGGAAAGAGGACTGGAACAGATTCTCCCTCAAAGCCCTTGGGAGGAACTGACCATGTCACCACCCTGATCTTGGACTTCCAGCCTCCAGAGCTGTAAGACAATATATTTCTGCTGTTTAAGCCATCCAGTCTGCGGTACTTTGTTCCTGCAGCCCTAAGAAACAAATACAGGATATAAGTAGTGTCAAAGGGCAGGAACTTTAGGGAAGCAGCTTTTATTTTAATGAAGGCTGGGAGTGAAGGGGAGATTCATGTAGCTCACTGCCCGCAGTGTTCTCGCACATTCACCCTAACCAAGGGCTTAGGGAACAGGTGATACTGGCATCTCCACTTGCTCATTAGGAAAGGGAGGCTCAGAGAAAGAGAAAGCCACTCACTCAAATTAGTGAATGTCAGAGCCAGGCTTCACATTTATATTAGTTTGATTTCAGAGTCCGCATCTTTTCTATGAAGCTCAGGTGAGTCTAGGAAACAGTGGAACAAAGTGTATGGTGAGGATGAACAAGAGCCAGTCAAACCAATGTGGTGGCTGGCTCAGGTGGTGTAAGGTGAGTGGCAGACATGTCCCTGGGTGGCAGGGAAAGATGATCATGCGTTCTGAGTGCCTCACACATCGACACGAATTTTCTCCTCTCATTCTTATAGCAGCCCTTGCAGATTAATAGTAGTTTCCCCATTTTGCAAATGAGAAAATCAAGATGCAGAGAATGACACACTTTACCAAAAGTTAACGACTGGTGAGTGGAGAAACAGGGCTACATCTGCCTAAGTGCAAAGTCCTGCCCTCTCTTTGCGTTTTGCTGTCACGTGGCAGTGGCTGAATGACATGGCTCCTGCCATCCTCCTGACTTAAGTCTCTGACTCACCCCGGGGGTTCTGTCCTATGGTTTAGAATAAATAAGATCCTGCCCAGAGGAATGTTTGCTCACCTTTCTCAACCAGGCCAGCCAAGTTCCTGGTGCCCAACTGTCTTGCTATTTTGTATGCTCTGCTTAGTTCCAGCAGAGACCCTGATCTGTAGTCTTGCTAGATGCTGAGTCTCTATAGCACAGTAGTTAAGGCTGTGGTTTTCCACCCAGACTGCCTAGGTTTGTAAGCCTAGCTTTACCTCTCACAAGCTGTGTGTCCTTGGGCAAGATGCTTAACCTCTCTGTGCCCCAGTCTCTTCCCCTGTAAAATGGGGACCATGATGATTGTGTGAATTAGATACATTCTAGCTGTTACTATTATTTTTCTCTGTGCATGTCTAGCTTGGCTCCTGATTTGAGTTCAGTTTACAGGACTGCGTTTCCCACAGTAACAATAAGGCAGTCAAATTGGAGGCACAGAAAAAAAAATGCAAAAAATCTTATTAGGAGGGAAGGGCACTTTAAGAGTCAGAATCCACCTAAAATGAAGTAGCTCTTGTTTATTTTCTCCCTGTGGTGCATTTTGTCTTGGGCTTTCAAGAGGCACCTACAGTAATTTGCAGTTCCAGTTGGTGGTAAACCCTTAAAGGACTATTGTCTTCTGCCATCTGGTTTCCAGAAAACACAAATAAAGAAAACATCTCCCAGGGTGACAGGACCCTTTGTGCCTTTTATTTGTGTTGCCTCTTTGGCTCAGTCTTGGGCAGGCCTGAGTCAAGGACCCAGAGGATCTTACCGCTTAAAAGGAGAATTATTCCAAATGGTCTTAGCAGGAGGAACGAGTGATCACAGACTTTTTTTCAGTCTCAGGAAAGAGCTGTGGTAATTCTGGAGCTCACTCTGGCTATTGTGTTTTTCTTCGCTTTGGATCAGCCTGGGGTCCACCAAGGATGAGCTACAGAATCTGAGCCCTGGTTTTATCATCTAAAAAAGGGAATCACAAGATCCAGTGATTTCACCAAATCGCTTCCTCTCTCCTTTAAGGGAGGGTGATCTGGGAAGGGGTGGGGGAGGTGAAGAGTACACAGGGAGCCCCCTTCTTGCCCTGGTGTGGCCAGCTGAGTGCACAATCTGCTTTGGAGACCAACGCAGCTCCCGAAATAAGCACTGGTTAGAGAATCAAAAAGTCTGGACACCCATGGCATTATTTTGGGCAGCTGACATTAACTTTCTGAGCTTCATTGCCCTCATCTATGAAGTGGGTGAGTGGGACTAGATCAATTTTTCCTCCCTGCTGTAGAAGCCAGTTCTTCAAATAAAGTCTTGCATGTAAACCCAATATGGAAAACAGGTAGTAGCAGAGCTTCCTTTCGTGACTGGGGGAGGGAGGTCTGGGGTCCTATCCCCCAACCCTTATCCTTCCTTACCACTCCTTCCCAACTTTCTAGGAACCTCAGGCAGGCAGAGAGCACAGCTGGAAAACAACCAAAACATAATTATCTCTCGGGTTCCTTTCAGCTGGAAAAATTCTGTGTCTTATCTCAGGAGCCTTAGGAAAGACCCCCATCCTCCTGAAATTTCACTGCTAGCAGTTTATCTTTCTGTGTTGCGTTTTTCCTTGTCCTCCTTTAAGCAAAGTCATCAGGGAAAGGTGATTGTAAGTCACCAACACTTTGCAATCAGTGCGTTTACTACCCTGTTACTGACTTGACATTCTTTCACAGGCACCAGCTCTCTGCACGGTACCCTGCTAGACCTTGGATACAGTTATTAATGTGGTCCAGAAAAGGACAACAAAGCAGAAACTCCCAATTATGAGGCTGTGACCTAGGGGTTAAGGGACCCTGGGAAGGGAAGGGTATGTTGGGAAGATAAGGGGTGGCTTCTAGGAAGAAGGAACAATTGGTCTGAGTCTTATGCATTATTAGGAATTAACCAGGTAAAGACGGAGGAGGAGAAAGCAGTTCCAGGATGAAGGACCATCCTACATAAAGGCTGGGAGATCAAGGGCCCAGAAAGCCCCAAATGCCTTTCATTTGGGTTCAGGAGCAAAATTACAGAATTAAATTAAAAGCCTGATCTCTCTTTCTGGGGGGAGGAAAGGCTGAGGATGGAGATAATAAGGGGGCAAGTTGAATTTCTTTTTGTTAGTGTTCCTTTCACATTAACACAAATAATGTCTGTGTGCGTGTATATACTTGCATATATACAGCCTCTTCCAAACACTTTAAGAGGCTTATGAAATGTGTCCCCCCTCCCCCCATTTTATAGATCAGGATCACTTAGCGGCCAAGAAGTAAGCTGGTCAGGGTCTTAGATGTATGTCTGCAGAGCCCACCCCTTTGGTATTATGTCACTCTGATATATTTCTGTTTTCTCAGGAGGAGAGAGGGAAATAGGAGAGAGATGGAGAAGAGGAGAGACAGGGTCCAAGAAGAGGAAAGGCTATGTGAGGGTTTGGAGAGAGTCTAAGAGGAGATGGGACTTTCAGCCCTCCAAGATCCTTCCGGGCTCTGCCCTGCTGTCTGCTCAGCCCTGGCTCAAGCTCCAGGATGCGTGCAGTCCTCCCTGTGGCCACACTGCAGAGATATGCTAGCACCAGAAGCCCGAGGCTGGCTCTGGTTTGCTTTCCCAGGTTTTTCTGGACCATCTGCATCCCTCACACAGCCCCCTTTACACCTGGCACTAGACAGGGCTCTTTTACTGGTAAGATCCAGCAACCGACCAGCCAATCAGGCACAGCCCTGGCACAAAATAGGCACTAAATGAATAGCATTGCTAGAACTGAACGATCACGGTGGAGCCGGCCACTGGTGAGGCTAGAGGTCCTAACACAGAGAATGGGATCTGAGATACTGGAGAAACATTTCTTGGCACCAAACGCATTGGACAGTGCAGCGGGCTAAATGGCGAGCTGGAGATGGAGTCCCCTGACCTATTTCATGGGGTCCCTTTCCACAGCCCTTCTCTGCGCTTCAGGCTTCCCCCGCCATAAAAGCAAGGGCTCTCTGATTCAGAAAGCCCCTCCTGGCTCTGCCCACCCATGACTCCATAAATCAGATTCATTCAGAGGTGAGAGGATGTCACTGTACACGGGTCGTGCTGCAGAGATGTGTGTGGGGAGAGTCGTTTGCTCAGACAGGGTGGGGTCAGGATCACTAATTTCCAGAGGCAACGGGCAGCACGTTAGGATCTTGCTATTTCTCTTGCTGGGGAGGCTGGACTCAACTTGGCAAGTTCAGGGATAATGGGTTATCTCTGAGTTTCCATTTCCCTGATGAAACAGGTGGCCTCACCGGGCACAGCTAACCCGCTTGCACCCCTGAAACTGAGAGTCAAGGCTCCCCTTTTGAATCATTTTCAACTGACCACCTTGACTGCCCCTTTGTTTAACTTCACATCAGACAAGTTCCATGATGCACTTGCCGGCCATGTCCAAAAGGGCAGGGAAGCAGGTTACTGAGGCCAAATGTTTGGCTCCTATCTCCTTTCACAGGTACAGATAATGGAGACGCAGAAGTGGGCAGCAGAGAGCGTACCATGTTATCTGGGTGCTAACTATTTAACAACGTAATAGATTATTTCGATAATTTATTACTAGAAGGGTGGAGTGATGAACACAAGCGCGGGACACAGGTTCCTTGGGTGGAAATCCTGACTCTGTCACAGCTATGTGACCTGGAGCCGGGTCCTTAACCTCATTGCCCTATCTGAAAAAATGGGAATCATAAAATGCCCTCAGGTTTTGAGGGGATTAAATGAGTTAACCCGGGTAAGGCACTTAGAACACTGTTCCACTGGTAACCATAACGGGGGGTGGGGGGAGGGATAAATTAGGAGTTTGGGATGAACATATACACACTACTATATATAAAATAGATAACCAACAAGGACCTACTGGATAGCACAGGAAACTCTGCTCAATATTCCGTAACCTAAATGGGAAAAGAATTTGAAAAAGCATAGATACATGTATATATATAACTGAATCACTTTGCTCTACACCTGAAACTAAGACAACATTGTTAATTAACTCTACTCCAATATAAAATAAAAATTTAAAAAAGAAAAACACTGCTCCATAAACATTAGCCATTGTTATTATCCGTAGCATGTAGGGGACTTGCTGCCAATTATAAAGACTAGCCCAATTCAGGTCTTGTTCTCCGGAGGTCACAGAAGGTAGTTACTGAAGCCTATTTCTCCTTCCAGGGTCTCACATAACTCAGGTTGTCCTGTGGAGACAGAACAGGAGATACCTTGGGGACGCCAAACCTCTCACTTTCCTACCACAGGGACTCCCAGAAGGAGAGCTGTTTTGGAAATTTTTTTTAAATTTATTTTTGAAAGTGAGGTATCACCTGCATATAGTAAAGTGCATACATATGTTTACACCCATGCAACCACCACCAGGATCAAAATGTAGAACATTATCATCACCCTGTAAGTTTCCCACCTGCCTCATCTCAGGCAGGTGGCCTCTCCTCCAGGTACTGTCCTTTCTGACTTCTAATAATCATGTATTAGTTTCTCCTATTCTTGAGTTTCATAAAAATGGAATCATATCTGTAGTGTGCTGGTGAATGTTTGACAACAGGCTCTCCAAAATTAAAAAAAAAACAACCCTGATTTGTAACCATTTTCCCTGGCTATCACCACCACTGATTTGAAGCCATTGGGGTGAGGTCCTTGAACAGAGAGCTGGGAATCAATGTGCAGTAGAACACAATTCTATAGTATTTTCACCATGTAGATACAAAAGCTGTAAATAGCCTCAATTACATAGATAATAGTAAAAATGTAGCAAAAGAATTAGGAAGTGAAAGTTCTGAGTATTTATTACATTTGTCTTAAATATAATATACTTAGCTGTGTGTTTCTATAATTTAATTTTTAATAAAGGCTCCATTTAACAACGTTTATTTATTTGGCTTACAAAATCCCTGAAAACATAATAATCAGTTCTCATGAGCTATTATGAGCCGTCTTTGGCCCACTACTGAATCATACGCTATGTACTAATCTTTTGTGTCTGGCTTCTTTGCCTCATCATAATGTCTGTGAGTTTCATCCCTGTCACTCTGTGTATCAATCTTTTTTTTTTTGTATTGCTGTGTAGTATTTCATTGCATGAATATTCCATAATTTACTTATTCACTTCTCTGTGGATGGTCATTGGGTTATTTCCTGTTTCCTGCTACTAATTAGTAAACTGCTGTGATCACTCACGTACATATATTTTAATAGATGTGTGCCTTTATTTACTTATTTCTCTTGGATATGTACCTAGAAGTGGATTTGCTGTGTCTTAGATAGGCATGTTTGTCTTTAACATATCATGTCAAATAGTTTTACCAAGTGGTTGAACCAGTTTACCCTTCCATCTGCAATATTGGAGGGTTGCATTGCTCCACTTCCTTGCCAACACTTGTTATAGTCAGTCTTGAAAATTTTAGCTCTTCTGGTAGATGTGTAGGGATTAATTATCTCATAAGGATTTTAATTTCTATTTCCCTGATAGGTAATGATGTTGAGTTGTTATTGGGTTTTGACTGTCTTTATTCCTCTGTTTAAGAGGCATAAATTCATTTTTAGGAATTGTTCCTGGGATTATTGGTGATCTTATTCAGCTCTGCCAGAGGCACTGGCTGCTATTCTGGGATTTAGGTTCCTTTCAAGGAAAGTGAGCATTGGATATTTGTTAACAACTTAGCTGTCACCAAAGGGACTATTTGTGACCAGAGCAACAGATCCTTAAAGCCAACTTAGGGTGTCTCCTGATGGCCCATGAATCCCCTCAGGTTGTGTCTCTGAAAGGAAAGGAACCCCCAGGCTGCACAGTGCTGCCCTGGAAGGCACATGGGATTTAGAACCAGGTGACCTGAGGCTCTGGTTCTACTTCAGCCTTTTTTAGCCACAGGACTTTGGGAGGTCATATAACCTCCGAATCCTCAATTTGCTATGAGTCAAATAGGGTAGGAGCTGTTGAGGGGTTCCAACGAGGCATGAAAAACCGCTGTAAAACAGTGGGTAGGTGTTAATTCTAGGTCAGTTTTGTGGGGGTCAGCAAAGCGAGGCAGGGATCCTGGGGCTGCCTCTCAGGGCTCCCTGAGGGAAGCAGCCTGCCCTGGGAGATTCTTAGCTGGGTTTTGTGTAATGAGCCCGCATCCTGGTTCTCAACCCTGACTGTGGCAATTACTGAGGCAGGAGGAAAGCTGACTTCGACAGTGCTGCCTGGAAGCCTCCAGCCTCCTGCCAAGTCCAGGCAAGGGACAGGCAAAATGGTGTGCTGTTGTACAATGGGAAACCATGCCCCAAGGAGTCAGGGTGTCCATGGAGAACGGGAGGAGAGGATGACCTGAGGTTTCGAACACACTGCGCCCTACAGAAAGATGAACTCCAGTGGCTTGATTTTGGCAGGTGCTCAATAACAATGGAAAGTTTGACTTATTTTTTAATTCTAAAAATCATAAATGCTAATTGAAGGAAAACTGGGAAACACAAGAAAGTATAAAAAAGAAGAAAAAAAATTAACCACAATCCCATTTCCAAAGTCAATTATTGTTAGTGTTATACATGCACACATCTGTTCCCAATTAGCCTTGTAATATGCCATTTGCAACTCCTTAATATCATGGGTTTTTTTTTTTTTTTTTTGCGCGGTACGTGGGCCTCTCACTGTTGTGGCCTCTCCCGTTGCGGAGCACAGGCTCCGGACGCCCAGGCTCAGCGGCCATGGCTCACGGGCCCAGCCGCTCCGCGGCATGTGGGATCCTCCCGGACCGGGGCACGAACCCGTGTCTCCTGCATCGGCAGGTGGACTCTCAACCACTGCGCCACCAGGGAAGCCCCTAATATCATGTTTTTAATGGTTGCATTGCATTCCATTTGGTGGATATATAAACATTTCTTTAACCACAAAGTGGTGTTTTTCATCTGTCTGTCACTTAATATCTTCCGGATACTTTAAGATTTACCAATCTGGCACAGCTTAGTGTGCTACAAGAAGAAGGTGCCAGAACCTGCTTAGTTATCACGTTTTGAACATTAAATCTCCCACCACAAGCAGGACTGTCTGGCTAACTTGTTTATGGGCGAGGAAGGGACCCTGAAAGTAAACAGGGTCCCAAGTGGGACTTTGCATTTCTAAAATATATAATAATGGTAGTTCATTATTCCTTTATCATTCATTCAATTTCCTCTCATTCATTCATCATTCCATATTTTTTAGAGCTAGATATCTCTCTGTTCTTGACTTAACTCTGCCACTTATCTGCTGAGAGACCTTATGCCAATGACCTGTGTTCTCCTGGCCTTTGTTTTCCCATTTATAAAATGGGTAACAATGCCAGTCAAGGTTGTTGTGAGGACTAAACTTAATTAAGGACATGGGCACCTTTTCCCACCTGACCTTAAGCAGCTGAGCACCGTGGGAGGCACTAATGAATTAGGTTTATAAAAGCAGTTTTGTTGAGGAGTGGAGGAAGACGCAGAGAATGCAAGCGGTTGGAAAGCAGAGTCATTCATAAGATCAGAGTTGGAGCCAGAAGAACATGGGTCCTGGTTCCTTCCAGTGGTCTGAAGTGACTCTTGTGGGTTTGTCTTGTGGAGTTCAGAAGGCCACGTAAATATTTCTGACTCCTTACCATGCCCTTGTGTGGGGAGGTCAAAAGTAATTTGAATGTCAGAGCTGCCCTTAGCAAAATGACACTTAAGATTCTTAATTTTTTCTCTATCACTTTTCCAATGTTTCTTTACTTCAGAAGTTTTTGTTCCGTCTAGCTGTTGCTTTCGGATTCTTTCCAGTGCTTTTCTCTAAGAATGAAGGCAGAAACCCTTTTGAGGTCTCCAACACTAATGATGTCACTTTAGTGACTTCCACAGGCCATTAGGCAGCCAGTAGTAACATTTATGTCCTTGCTACCAGCGGGACACGGAATGTGGGGGGCAGGGGAGAGGAGCCATTCTCTCCTGCTGGCCTGACATTCATCAGTCTTCTAGAAACAGAGGAGGCATTGTTAACTGAAGCTCCCACCTGACACCAGGACTTCCTGGAAAGATGAATGTTCTCCTTAACATGAAACAAACAAACAGAAAACTCCACCTCGTCCTTCCAGGAAAGAAGCCCAAGATGTGCCCTTGTACTTACTCCCCCTTGCCCCTGCTGCCCCTATTTCTGCCACTCTGTTTGAAGAAGGATTTCTCCGTTTCTACCACGAAGAATGCTCGTTATCCAGCATGTTGCAGAGATTGAATATCCTTCGTGCATGGATCCTTTTGACTACTCAGAGGCATTGGGAAACTGATACCTGCCATCTCCATCACCTTCTGCATGGTGACGTCCACACGGCTCACCTTCCTCACTCCTTAACTCACCTCTTCACCCACTGCCATGTGGGCTTGGCGCTTGGCCCCCTGCCGGATCACAGTGTCAGCAGACCCAGTGGTCACTCTTCTGTCCCTATCCCACCCGCCATCCCTCTGGCCTTGGGTGCCTTTGACCATCCCTCTGTCTTGAGAATTTCCATTTCTGAGGCTTCCTGGTCGCAAACACTCCTCCTTCCTCTTGTGTTTCTGGCAGATTCTTCTCAGTCCCCTTTGTGAATTGCTCTTTTCTCTGTTCATTCTTTATACTTTATATCACTGGTTTTCAAGCATTTTTTCTTTTGCAGTGGAAACTTTTTGTTTTTACAAATGAACTTTTATGTAAAACCAAGCGTCATATAAAAAACAGAAAATCACAACTGCTGGGCTTCCCTGGTGGTGCAGTGGTTAAGAATCTGTCTGCCAATGCAGGGGACACGGGTTCAAGCCCTGGTCCAGGAAGATCCCACATGTCGCGGAGCAACTAAGCCTGTGCACCACGACTACTGAGCCTGTACTCTACAGTCTGCGAGCCACAACTACTGAGCCCCTGAGCCACAACTACTGAAGCCCACATGCCTAGAGCCCGTGCTCTGCAACAAGAGAAGCCACTGCAATGAGAAGCCCACGCACTGCAACGAAGAGTAGCCCCCACTCGCCACAACTAGAGAAAGCCTGCACGCAGCAACAAAGACCCAACTCAGCCAAAAATAAATAAATAAATAATAATAAATAAATAAATAAGTAAAAAAAAAAAAATCACAACTGCTGCGGTTAAAATAGTGATGGTTCTTTGAGGCTATTGGTACTCCCTTCCCCTGTCTCCTCTCCCAGAAAACCCGAGGGCACCTCTCCAGACCCTGGGGCTCCGGGAAGTACAATGTGCAAACCACAGCCTTGAATGCTAGGTTTTCCAGGCCTCTGACTTGGCCTCTTCACATCTCCCTCTACTCACTCTCTCTGGATGGTCTCATCCTTCCCAAGAGTAAAAATCACTCTCCTTCTTCCGAATGTGGTGTGTGTGGAGGGCAATAAAGAACACCCAAATGCTTCTTTCAAGCAATTGAGAAATGAGCTGCAGGAGACAGGGAACAAAAGCTCAATTTCATTACTGGTTTTAAATCTGCAGCCAAATGGGCTTGCTTTCTTCCCAGAGCTAACTTGCCCACCAGTTCTGGGCTATGCTGGACATTTACAAGCATTTCTGCCTGGCTGGAGAGGGTCCCGAATTCCTCCAGCATGGCTACTCCACAGGAGAAGCTAGAAGGGGTGATATTCTCCCAAAGGCACCAAAGAAAAGGTCACTTCTCTTCCCAAGAGGAAGAGTCAGGAAAGAGTGGGGACAGAGACCAGGCATATTACCCTCCACCAAAAAGGTGGTTCCATTCCCTGGGTGCTTTGTAATTTGTGGGGTACTAAAGCATTGGGGGTCAGTGATGTTAGGCGTGGCCATACATGGAACAATTCTGTACAGTAAAGAACTCACCTTAATTCTGCAATGAACCTCCAATGTCCCACCAGACATTCTTACAGGTGAATGATGGTTCTAATTAGCCACATCTGGAACATGCCTGTTTTTACATAACGGAAGTTATTTTTGCAGAGTCTGATATACACTTTATACTAAATGTTCTAAGAAAGCAAATACAATGGGAATCCAGTGCTGATTACACTGTGGTGGACTGAGAACTTATCTGAGGGTTTTTATGATAATGACTCATAGTATTTTCATCAGATACAACACTGTCATTGTCACCACTGTATCGGCCAGTATCTATGGCTGTTGCATTCTCTGTGTTTCCACATATCGATATAAACTTCTGATGGCCTCCCTTTTGGCTTCTGGTAATTTATGCCCAAATATTTACATGTTAAAATGCATCCTATTAAATTTTATTTATTAAAATTTATTTACTTATTTATATTAAAATTACCCTCTTTTTCTCCATTGCAGTTAGAGTGATTTTTTAAAGTATTTTTTTCTTAGGTAGGTTATATTACCTATGCATTCTGTATCAAGACAGCAAAGGCAGTGTTACAAATTATTTCTTTAGAAAATGAGGCATTGTGTCTGATATTGGCCTAGTGGAGGACGCTCATGGAAACGTGAGGTCAGAAAAACCTCATGGTGATTTTTAACAAAAAATGTCCCCATCCCAGGAGGGCTGAACCAAAGCCCTCAGGAGAAAGACCAAGCTTCCTCCCATGCTTAAAGGCCCCTCCACGATTTGGCCTCTGCTGACCTCTTCACCATCCTATGCTCTGGGCTGGCTCAGATCCAGGAAGTTTTCTGGAGGTGCCATGCTGTCTCTTTCCTCCTGGACTTTGCACACCCTTTGTCTCCCTTACTTCTCTGAGAAGCACCCCTGACACCCCAGAGTGAAGTAAGAGTCCCTGCTCTGGGCTCCCAGGACACTTCTTACCCTGTGTTGGCTTCTCTTTGTTTGCTGCCTCTGCCCCGAGATCTTAAGTTCTGCCAAGGGAAAGACCATATTCTTTTGGCCTCTAGTCCTAGTGCCTGGCCCAGGTTCAAGCATAAGGGAAGCATCCCTTCCCTTGCTGCCCAGGACAGGGATTAGGACATACATCTTCACACCAAAATAAACAGCATTTACTTGAAAAGCTGTAAGTCTCTGGTCCATCGAGCACTAATGGGGACAAATGGTGGTATCGACCCCATCAAAGCAAAGGTGATTGGGAGATTGGGATTGACACGTATACACTGATGTGTATAAAATGGGTGACTAATAAGAACCTGCTGTATTTAAATTGAAAAGAAAAGCTAAGGTGAAATAAAGGTCTCTGGAAAAAGGAAAACTCTCCTCCCAAGATTATCTTGGGAGACAGTGTCTTTTATTCATTAGTGTCTCTGCCAGAAAATCAATTCTAAAATTATTCATTGAGTCAGATCAGGTCATTTAGAAAGCAATCTTCGTAGAGTGCAAAGCTTTATCAAAGTTGACATTCTTCCTGATATCAGAGCAGATTAGTTTCATAATTTAATACTTAATTTGTCCACAAAGCACAACGATGAAGATGTCACTGCTTCCTGAGTACTGAGGGGAATGAAAGGCCTTTTGGATTGGTTTTACTCTCCCAATACCTTATCAAGTGAATAAAACTTGAAAGTAATAAAAATAGACTCATGGAACAATGCTCATTGTGGTTTACAGTTCTAATCCCTTAATTATCAGCAGCTTAACTGCCTTTCCTGACTTTCCTTTGACTTTCTTCTTCCCCCTGAATGACTGGGTGCACTCATTGACTTGGAGACGTTGGAAGGAAACTTAGAGGTTGTTTTTACCTGTCAGAGCAGGTGGGTTAAAGAACACGAAGGTGAAGCACGTACACCCAGGTTCTGACCTCAATTCATTAGCTGATGGCCTTGGAGGGGACCCCGCACCTCTCTGATGCTTGTTTTCTTCACTGGTAAGTTAGGAGTGGAAACGCCTGCTTTGCAGAGTTGTGGGGAGGATTGAATGAGTGATGACTGAATGGCCCCTGAAACCAAGGAGATGCTCAGTAAAGGGTAGCCCCCTCCCCACGGGGAAGGGGTACACATCCACCGTGCTTTCCTTCTCTCCTGCTCTGTAAGAGTTATCTTTAGCCTTGGACCCCAGTGGAACATCTCACTTCTCCTTTTAATTAGATCCCTTGGGTAGAATTTGGGTCCTTCTCAGAAAGTCTCCAGGGTGTTAACTGCATATTTATCTCAGCGGGATTAGGGAGATTATGGTGTTTAATGAAAACCACGCATATGGCTCAAAGGGCGGCAGGGCCAAGGAGAAATTGTCTTCACTGAGAGTTGGAATTTGGGGAGCTTTGCCTTTTATAAAGACCTCAATTCTCTTCGCAGAGAGAAGCCGACTCTACAGTTCGCCAGGCCTCAAAGCACTGTTAGCATTTTGGTCTCACGAGTTACCTGGTGCCATGGGCCAGGATGAGAGCTCTTCCCTGCGGATTTTCAGCAGTACGAGGACAGAGACCATGTCTGTCTCTATATTTTGGTGTCCCCTGGCAGTGCCTGATGCCAGGAAGTGTTCAAAATACAACTGTCAAATGAACTATTATATCTATCTCACCCATTCATGGAATCATAGTATTTTTTTAAATTAATTAATTAATTTTTTATTTTTGGCTGCGTTGGGTCCTCATTGCCGCGCACAGGCTTTCTCTAACTGCGTCGAGCCGGGGCTATTCTTCGTTGTGGTGCGCAGGTTTCTCATTGCGGTGGCTTGTCTTTGTTGCGGAGCATGGGCTCTAGGCTCCTGGGCTTCAGTAGTTGTAGCGCGTGGGCTCAGTAGTTGTGGCTCGTTGGCTCTGGAGCTCAAGCTCAGTAGTTGTGGCTCACGGGCTTAGTTGCTCCATGGCATGTGGGATCTTCCCGGACCAGGGCTCGAACCTGTGTCCCCTGCATTGGCAGGCAGATTCTTAACCACTACGCCACCAGGGAAGTCCTGGAATCATTGTATTGAAATTGACTTGTTCTTTAGTCATACATCATCAGTAATTTTACATTCTCCAAAGCTTTCTGTAGCTCAAAGAATTTTCCATGTGTTAACCTGACAATGGCTGGTAAAACTTCTGCATTTGGGGATCATCTACATATAGAACCCAGCTCATTTCTGCTTTAGTGTATTTCACAGGTCACCCTTGATAAGACAGCTAAGGGAGTTGCAGGAAAATGTGTGCCCATGAGAAAGTCAGTTAAAGCCCCAGTGGAAAGAATTTACCGACCTGCAGTAATTCTGAGGTCTGAGGGCAAAGTCTCAAGTCTCTCCCTTCCTGAAGCCAAAGCTTGCTTTTCCAACTTTCTCAATGCTTTTGTAATGGGTTTTTGTTGCTGTCGTTGATGTTGAAATTCCTAGCGAAATACTGGCCACTCAGATAACTCTCTAAAGCACTTACTTTGGTAAATGAGAAAATCTGAGAAGTGTCTCTTTTTGTGTTGATTTTACCAGATTTATACCTTGGGAAGGCACTGGGTAGAATTGGAATAGTTGGGGAATCAAATATACAGTGGCTGGAACAACATTACTATTATTACCAGCTCTAAATTACTGTGATTGTTTTCACTTGAAATACTACAGGAGCATCTCAATTAACTGGACATCAGCCTTCCTGGAACTTTGAGTAATTTGATGAAAGGCAACACAGCAATAAGACTTAACCAAATTCCCGTAGGGGTGTAGAGCTGTGCTCTATGTTCAGTGCTTCATTTTGCATATTACTATCATCAATATCTACTCATAGTATTAAATAATGAGAAGTAGTGTGAACCAGGGTGCTCTTGGGGCTCTATAACTCCCCAAGAGAGCTTTCTACAGCGATGGAAATGTTCTAAAATGGCATTGTCCAATACAGTATCTGTGCTTACTGGGCACTTGAAACATGGCCAGTATGACTGAGGAACTGAATTTTTAATATAATTAAATTTAAATGTAAATGCACATTTAATTTAGTTATTGGAAAGCCCAGCTCTATAATATTTTGAGTCAAAGATACATTTTCTATTATGAAGTATTTTTAAATATTCAGCAAAGTACAGAGGGTGCTATAAACCACCAACTGGAATACACACAGAGTTAACCTTTTGCTGTATTTGCTTCAGATATTTTTAAAGAAATAAAATATTAAAGATACAATTGAAGTTTTCTTGGGCGCCCCACCCCACTTCATTCCCAGAAGCATGTGTATCCTTCCCATCCATGTTTTTATAGTTTAACTATTTATCAACACTATGTAGCATTATTTGAGTGTTTAAACAATTTAAACAAATGGCATTATACTGTATATACCATACTGAAACTTGCTTTTTTCATTTATCAATATATTTTTGAGCCCTATCCATTGTTGATATATGAAAATCAGTTTCATATATAAATCAATTTCATTCATTTTAACTCTTCTGGAAAGTTCTAGTTTATAAATATACCACAATGTATCTATCCAGTCTCCTAAGGATGGTAAATTTGGGTTGTTTCTAACTGCTGTCTTTGTTACAAACAATACTGTGAGGAACCTTCGGTATATTTTTTCTTGGGCTTATGTGGGAGAGTTTCTCTACAGTCATTTATATTTGTTATGATTACTGATATGTGTGGACTTGTTTTTATTAGCTTATTTTAAGTTTTTTGTTTCCATTCACCATGGGTTTTTTTTGGTTCTCCACCTATCTCTTTACCATTCACCTGTTTAGAAATTAAACATATGATTTCTATTCATTTGGTGGTTGTTAGCAAGCATGATCAAAGATTTAGATCTAATATCCCCATCATTTTTTCAAACAATACATGGAACTCAGAGTGCTTTAATTCCTAAAACCCTCTCTCATCTTCTCTACTATTGTTGGGTAGTATTTTAGTTCCACCTTAAAAAACAAAAACCTCCCAGTTGGCTATCATCATTGTTTTTATAATTTTATAGTCAGTATTATTTAGATTTATTAAATTTTTCATGAATTTCTTGGCTTACCATTGTGTTTTGCATCTCACCCCTTTCTTCTGGGCTGAGTTTCTTTCTTGCTAAGGTATTGCTTTTGGTATTGCTTTTAGTAAGGGGATGTTACAGTAAATCATCTTAGACTTTCATGTCTAAAATATCTTTATCTACTCACTCCTGCATAATGATTTGGCCTGGACTCCCAGTAGAATCTCCTATTTCCTCTCACCCTTCTCTGGGACTCCTATTAAATGTATGTTGAATTTTTTCATCCTAAATTATGCATCTCAGTTTCTTTCATACTTCCCACCTCTTTATTGCTGCAGCTACATTCTAGATGCTTTCCTCAAATCTATCATTCAGTTCCTTAGTTCTCTCTTCAGATGAATGTCCATTGAATTTTTAATTTTAGTGACTGTTTTGGGGTTTTTTTTTACATCTTTATTAGAGTATAATTGCTTTACAATGGTGTGTTAGTTTCTGCTTCATAACAAAGTGAATCAGCTATACATATACGTATATCCCCATATCTCCTCCCTCCTGCGTCTCCCTCCCATCCTCCCTATCCCACCCCTCCAGGCGGTCACAAAGCACCGAGCTGATCTCCCTGTGCTATGCGGCTGCTTCCCACTAGCTATCTACCTTACGTTTGGTAGTGTATATATGTCCATGCCTCTCTCTCGCTTTGTTAGTGACTGTTTTTTATTCTGTAAGTTCAGTTGAATTCTTTTAAAAAATTTCACAGTCCCTCCCTTAGTGTCATGTTTTTTCATTTTATTTTCTTTCTTACTTTCATGTGTGCTATTCATTTATATTATTGCACGTTTGAATGGTATGATTTTTAGGCCTCTTTGAGATAGCTTTATATCTGTAGTTCATGGTTCTGAATTTTGTTGCATTTGTTGTGTTTGCTGATTTTCTCCCAACAGTTATTTACTTCATGGGATTAGTAATTTTTTGTGTGAGCTTATCTTGAGTGGGAGTGGTTTTCCATGAAACACGTGTACTTGGTTGGGATTTTACAGATTCCAGACCAGTTTTATGGTAGTTGCTCAAAACAGGTTCTTGTGTCTCTTTGGTAGGTATGGATTCAGATCAGATGCGTGTGCAATGCTGGTTGTTATTCTGCTTTCTTTAGGGTGGTTCCTTTACTTCCCATGGCCCTGAAAGATGGTCAGCTTCCTTATGCAACCCTGGCCAATAAAAGGACTTCTTATGTTGCTTGTTTCAGGGACGGAGAGCCTTCATGGCTTCTGGCTTTACTTGCGGGGGGGCTCAGTTCTAGCTCCCCACTTCTCATGGGCTGAGATTCTGGGTAGTTGTTGTATCAACAGTCTCTGTAATATTTACCTGGTTCCAATACCCACATGGACTGTTTCTTTTTAGTGCCTCCTCCCTGCTCAGGAACCTGGAGATATTCTTCTCTTGTTTTCAAGCTTGGCCACAGATTTTAAAAATTTCAGTATCTGGTGGATTTGTTCTGTTTGAGAGTTACCTTTATATGCTGAACAGGCTGTGTTAACTCCCACACTATGTTACCCCATATGAGAAAATTTTACAGACAAAAAGCATAAGCACTTGTAAGGCACTGCATGTTGTGTAACAGGCACAACGAAAGACATTGTCAAACCCCAAGCTGAAGAATTCCTTGGTCATTTCGACAACTCGAGGTCTATCCACACTGCACACTGAACTTACCTTCCTCTCTTCTCCTCAGACAAAAGTCTGATAATTCCAAAGTTTGATTAAAATTATTTTTGAGGGCTTCCCTGGTGGCGCAGTGGTTGAGAATCTGCCTGTCAATGCAGGGGACACGGGTTCGAGCCCTGGTCTGGGAGGATCCCATATGCAGCGGAGCAACTAGGCCCGTGAGCCACAACTACTGAGCCTGCGCGTCTGGAGCTTGTGCTCCGCAACAAGAGAGGCCGCGACAGTGAGAGGCCCGCGCACCGCGATGAGGAGTGGGCCCCGCTCGCCGCAACTGGAGAAAGCCCTCGCACAGAAAACGAAGACCCAACACAGCCAAAAATAACTAAATAAAAAAAAAATTATTTTTGAATTACTTACATGCCTGTTCCATTGCTAATCCATGTGAATGAAGAAAACAGAGGTGGCTGGGTGCAAGTAAGTTTTGATAATATTAAATGAAGGAAAAAAATGAAAAAATGAAAATGTAACTTATAAAGAGGTTCTCAACCTCATTTATAATCAGGGGCATTCACAATAGAACCAGAGGGAGATACCATTTTACTCTCATGAGAATGGCAAAAATTCTGGCAACAACCTGATAATACCAAGCATTGGTAAGGATGTGGAGTACCATTGGCACCCATACGTTGCTGATGGGAGTGTTAATTAGTACAACCACTTTGGGTAACAGTTTGGTATTATCTGTTACAGGCAAAATAGAGAAATTCTATCTGCCCTTCTAGAGAAATTCTTACACAGGTGTACCTGTAACTCGAAGAGAATGGTCATACTAGGATGGATCGAAACAGCCCCAAACTGGAATCAACCCAAACGTCTAAAACAGTAGAATACATTTTATATTCTTCTTGCAACGGCATTCCATACAGCAATAGAAGTGAAGGTAGTTTACAGCTGTGCATTACAACATGGATAAATCCTGCAGTCAGAATATGAGTGACAGAAGCAAGTCACAAAAGGACATGTAAAAAATGTATCATTTATATAAAGTGCAAAATCAAGTAGCATAAACTGTATTCCCACCCAGCAGTTCTTCTGTGTTCCTCACTCCTTCTGTCTCTCTCCCCTCCCGTCTTGAGATAACCTTGGTACGAGGTCTTATTTTGCTAGCACCAGCCAGCTCTGAGTGGTGCTACACTGTGTGCTTCTGGTTTCATTTGTTCATCCATCCATCCAACAAGCAGTAAGTGCCAACTGCATGCGAGGCACTGTTCTTGGTGCTGATGGCTAAACAGACAAAAGTCCTGCTAACATTTTTTTGAGGGGTGTGGGTGGGGAGGAGACAATAAGTAAAATAAACATGTAAATTATATAGTATAGTAGAGGGTGGTAAGTACTATGGAGAAATATAAAGCCAGGAGAAGTGACAGTTTTAAATGAGGTGATCAGGGAAGAACTCTTTGTGAAGGTAATATTTAAGCAAAGACGTCAAGAAGTGAGGAAACGAGCAATGTCAACATCTAGAGGAAAAGCTTTCCAAGTAGACGGAATGGCAAGTGCAAATGTCCTGAGGCACTTCTTTGTCAATCACAATTTTTAGAATCTTATCAACATTTACTCCAAGAATCTCTAAATTTCCTTTCAGTGTTAGATGGTTCTTGCTACAAATATAAAATTCACAGTGTTTACAACCAAAAGAGAAACTTCCTGTAATTTGTGAGTCTGTCATCCTGAATGTGCATGAGGGAGTCATTTTGGGTAAAGGAACACTGGAAGTCACATCGTGTTATTTTATTAATTTACGTCAGTTCCTTTTGGCCAGCATGAATTACCATACAGAACATAAACACGAGACTCTGGCAGACCCAGGTTTCAACTTGAGCTCTGCCACTCTGGGGACTTAAGCCACTTATTTAATCTTCCTGGGTGTAAAAAGATGAAATAATGCCCATCTCGAAGCATTGTTGTGAAGACTGGGAGAAAATACAAGTTCGAGTCTTTGTGTCCTTCAATAAGATTTAAATTTTTTTCTTGGGACCTCCCTGGTGGCGCAGTAGTTAAGAATCTGCCTGCCACTGCAGGGGACATGGGTTCGATCCCTGGTCCAGGAAGATCCCACAGGCTGCGGAGCAACTTAAGCCTGTGTGCCACAACTGCTGAGCCCATGTGCCACAACTACTGAAGCATGTGCGCCTAGAGCCCGTGCTCCGCGATGAGAGAAGCCACTGCAATGAGAAGCCTGTTCACCACAAGGAAGAGTAGCCCCCGCTCGCCACAACTAGAGAAAGCCCGCGCCCAGCAACGAAGACCCAACGCAGCCAAAAAATTTAAAAATAAATAAATAAAAAATAAAAATTTTCTTTACACAGCTTTTATACATTTCTAAATTTATTAATACTCTAGGTGTGCAACATTTTTGGTTGAAAGGGAACATTCTAAAAGTTCTGAATGAGAAAAGGCCAATCACTTCACAAGAAGTCTGGGGTTGAAACTCAGACCTGGTGTAATGGCTCCACGGCATCGTCAGTATTTCTGGTCCTTCATATCTCTGCCTCGCCATCCTTAGCAGGTGGCTTTGTCCTCATGCTTATCACCTCATGGTTGCAAGATGGCTATTTTACGTCCAGCCTCAGATCCACATAAGGAAGAAGGAAGGTGCTCATAAACCCTGTTAAATCTTGCAATAGTCTTCTACAGCATCACTTAAACTGCCTGCTGTTGAATACATGTGCCAACATTTATTTGGTGTGTGTGAATTTTGTATATATATATGGTGTATATATGATGTATATATACATGCACATATGTGCATATATATTACCAATAATAACATGTATAATAACCGTAATGGTATATATGATAATATTATATATACATAAACAATGCTGCAGTGAACATCTTTGTAATGAAATCTTTGCACCTGTCCCAAGTAATTTTCTTAGCACAAATTCCTAGAAGTACCTTTGAGTCAGAGCGTGTGCCCGTTTCTAAGACTTTTGATGTATTTTGCCCAGTTCCTCTTGAGAAAGGTGGAAATTTTTATTCCTTTTTTTTTTTTAACATCTTTATTGGAGTATAATTGCTTTACAGTGGTGTGTTAGTTTCTGCTGTATAACAAAGTGAATCAGCTGTACATATACATTTTACTCCTTCTAGTGTTGAATGTGAGTACCCTGCCACATTGTACCTACCTCCATCACAACACTAGCCATTGTCAGCATGGTTTATTCAATTATTTAATTTATATAATCATTTAATAAATAAAAAATGATATTTTTTGTTCTAATTTCTTTGATATTAGTGAGGTTGATCACATGACTTTTAACATCTTTCTGTTCAGTTTTTGATATTTATAAAAGATTTATAAGATAGCTTCGAGCACTTACTTTTATCCTTCCAGCTCCAGTAAATCATATGAGAAAAGGAATTAATATATACTATAAGCTGACTTTGCTTCTTAGTGCTGTACTGTGAAATAACTTATCTGTGTTCCGGTCTTTAAAATCTCACCCTCTATGTCTAATACTAATGTCTTTGGTTAACACCTATATCATTTTAGTGTATTAAGATTAGGATGCTCTCAACTATAAATATAAAATAATAATAGTATACTAGTCATAATGTTTTATGCTTACATAGTTTGTTTCTTGAGAGATCAGAGAACTGTGATAATATTATTTTAATGAATCACCTTCGTTAACCCGCCTGTTATTCCATTGAATGGATGTCAGTACTTAAACTGAAAAAATTCTTCCTTTTGTATCTGAAATTCAAATTTAACTGGGAGTTCTGTTTTGTCTTGCTTTTTCCCTAAATCTGGCAACCCTGTGTGAGGAGGGTCTAGAGGTTGAAGTCCTGGGTGGGGAGGTTTGTAGGAGTTGAAAAGACCAGAATCTGCATCAGGCAGAGGTGTGAGCCAATGCCCAGGAGGTGAGGGTCCCAGACCCTTTTCCTCCCTCTTCCACCTGGCTCCTAGTTACCATTCCAAGTCCTCCCTGTGTTTGGGACTCAAGCTGGGAGTGTGATAAAGGATACTGCCAGTGCCCCTGGGGTTGAGCTGGCATATCCCTGTCTGTCATCCCTCTCCCCTTATTCCCTCCCCAGGGAGATTCCATCTGGCATGGAAGAAAAGAGTTTCGGAGGTAGGCAGTACTGGGTTCAAATGCCATCCCTCTTTTAACTAGCTTCGCAATTTGTGGCAAGTTGCTTAAGCCCTTTGAACCTCGGTTTCATTGGAGAAGGATGGCAATGAGGAAAGATGGAAAATTAGGAAGACTGATGACAGATGGAACCATGGAAGCAGCCCTGACTTTCACTCCAGACTTATTACGTGGCTTCTTGTAACACAGAAAAAAATAAATGCAAACTCACAAGGTCATTGTGAGGTTTGCATGAGATGATGTTTGAAAAGCAGACTCTTTGGTACCTCATAAGCAGCCATGGGTCTGAATTTCTAGGTACAGGGACTAGTGAGGGCAGAGTAATTCCTCAGGGGAAGCACAGTAGTGTCCCTGGAAGAAGGGACAACAATAACAAAGCATGAGGAGACTGCAGACCAGAGACACCGGGAATTCTAGTTTTTGGTGACACGAGGTTTGGAACCCTTTAAAAAGAAGTTATTTCTGTTTTTCTATGCGTGTTTTCCTCCAGGAGTGAAACTAAATCTGTGAAGGTGATGTTGAATGCGAGTTCGGAAGAGAGCAGCCTGGCGGCTACAAGACATGACGGGTCCTAGGAAACCCAGCTGCCCATCCTGGTTTTCCCAGTCCAGCCACGTGCTTTCCTCCAGGGGAAAACAAACCTGTGACCAAGACTTCTATAGACCTACCAGAGCCTCAACAGCTCCCTCCTGATTCAAGATCTTACCGAAAAGCTGAAGAGTTACCTATTTGTAAATCTTGCCAAGGTAGGGATCGCCACCCAGCCAAGCCCTTCCCTCTGTCTCTAAGAGCTCTAGCCAACAGCTCAAATGCCTTCCAATTTCCTGGACAAGGGACTTGTTAACGGTTATGTGGGGAGTGGACTTAAAAGGCCAGAGGAGCCATTAGGGCTTCTGCTGCCTGGGGTCCTATCATCAGTGGGACAGGTGGTGTCTTCTCACCCACGCAGTTATCATCACCTACCTGACAGGTATGGTTTAGGGGGAGCTCCCTGCAGCTCACCTCTAGATTAGAGAGTGGGAAACACACCCTTTGCCTCTTCCTGAGGGCATGTACTTGACCCTGGAAACAGCACAAGCTGAAAAGGACAGGCTAGTTTCAGGAAGGGAATGGGACTTCTTTCTTGACTGCAGAACAAGGCAGAGGTGGGCATTTGGAAGGAAGAACAGGGAAGACACCTACTAAAAACAGGCACTGCTTGGCGGATTTGGACCTAGAGCAGTATTTTCCAGTGTTTAGGCAGTTACGTTCCACCTTAGTATCAGTAGTTTGTGCTGCAATCATTTTAAAGTCTATGCTATTGTTTACTTAATCTTTTTTTAAACTGACTCTATATTTTTACTTAAATAGCATTATTGTCCTTAATTTAGGCAATAATAGCAAAAGTATGTGGTTTCTTTCTAACATGCATTTAGTTTTACAAATGCGCACTATGAACTTAAAAATGCTCTCCTTGTGAACTTTAAAGTCCTTTCATGATAGTAGCTAGGATTTATTGGGTGTTGTGGGCCAGGAACTGTTCCAGTTGCTTCCTTCCTGGGTGTAAATTTATTCAATCCTCATGGCGAGGTAGGGGGGAGGGGGAAGAAGAGGAGGTTAATAGCAGTGCTGACTTCTGTTGCCGTGTGAGGATTAGCTGGTTGATGTATGGAAAGTGCTCAGAACTGTGTCTGCTGGGGAGAAGATGTATGCAAGTGTTTGCTATTATTATTATCATTATTTCCATTTTACAGATGGAGAGGTGGAGGCAGACATAGGGACATTAGCTTGTGCATAAGGACACAAGCTGGTGGGAGGCTAAGCCGGGACTCGAACCCAGACACTGGGTCTGGAGCCCAGCCTCTTGACCCATGGTGCTGTTCACCTTCCACGTTTTTGGAAACATTACTTAGGGATCAATTCCCAACCCACTAGAAGAGGTGCCTGCTACCTGAATGCAAAGGGGGGTGTGTGTGGTACCAACTTCCCTGGCCAGTGAGGGAGGGCTGAGGTGTTCATAGAGGAGCGGGGGATGAAGGGACCAGATGTCTGCTCAGCGATGCCAGGACCACACCTACTAAGCCGGCCCACACCTACTAAGCCAGGGACGGCCAGGGAGGATGCTGTATTCAGCCAGGAGTAAGTCTTCGTCCTTTTGGGACACAATCTCTAGAGGAAGGATGACCTATTTCGCATCACTGTTCCTGCAGTTCAGAACCAACTGCCCTAGCTTTGAGCAAAGGCATAAGCAAAGAGTCGTTTGCTGGCATATTCCACGTGCCTAATCCAGAAGGAGGTGTGATGGGCCTTTGAAATCCATCCTGCCCCTTAAGCATGCAATGCCAGACTGTCTGAAGGAGGCTGCAAATGAGGTTTTTGATCTTTTGGGGTAGACTCTGGTTTTGGCCACCCAGAGGCAGTCATGTACACACAAGCATGTTGATTTGGTAAATAAGACAGTCCCATTTTCTCCTTATAACAAGCAGATCCCTAAAGGATTGCAACCTGATGGTGGAGCCCAGTTTGAGTGACTCTAGGGACCCGAAAGTGCCTCCCTGCCTACATCACACAGTTGGACTTTGAGCTTTCCATTAAGTTAGATTTCCAGATATAAAGTACCATTAACGCTGAGTGCATTTTTCAAATATTCAGAAAATGCTTCTGCTATCAGAACCCCTGCCCTTTCTCCTCTGCCTTTCAGAGAAGAGTATTAGTTGTAAACTTCATTTAGAACATGTTTCTAATACAGAGTCATCTCAACACACTGAGTTAATTTTATCATTGACTGGCCCCAAGCAGAGTTGTGACAATGGTAAATTGATCAGAGATCTGATACTTAAAGAGGGCTGTTGCCCCTTGACTGGTCCATATTCCCCGTGTCTCCCACGATGGCTAATAAGAGCAGCCTACTCTACACCAGGGATTTTATATAAACTGTTCTAGTTCCTACCAGAGACCCTGCAATGAGGGGACTGTCATGCCCATTTTACAGATGTGGAGCTGAAGCCTGCCACCACTCAGCAAACTGAGAGGCTGAGCTCAGATCTGAAAGCGTCCAGCTCGGAAGCTCTAGCTCTTGCCTTGAAGTGGTTCTGCCTCTCACCATAAGTTTATGAAGGGTATTTTGAGAATTTGAATTCTGCTCTTAATTCACCAGCTAAGCCGCTGCACGACCTTGAGTGAGTCCCTGCATCGCTCTGGACCTCAGGGTCTTCGTCTGTTCTGGCCACTGTAACAGAATGCTCTAGACTGGGTGACTTGAACAACGAACATTTATTTCTCACAGGTCTGGAGGCTGGGAGTCTGAGATCAGGGTGCCAGCATGGGTGGGTTCTGGTGAGGAGCTTCTCACTGGTTTATATATGTTTGTCTTCTCACTGTGTCCCCACCCACAAAGAAAGAGCGTCTCTCTTGTGTCTCTTCTTATGAAGGGACTAGAAAACCCATTCAAGGCATCTGTTTGGGATTAGAGTTTCAACACATGAATTTGGGGGGACACAAACATTCAGTACAGCACTTCCCTGGTGGCGCAGTGGTTAAGAATCCGCCTGCCAATGCAGGGGACACGGGTTCTAGCCCTGGTCTGGGAAGATCCCACATGCCACAGAGCAACTAAGCCCGTGCGCCACAAGTACTGAGCCTGTGTGCCACAACTACTGAAGCCCGCGCGCCTAGAGTCTGTGCTCCACAACAAGAGAAACCATGGCAATGAGAAGCCAGCGCACCGCAACAAAGAGTAGCCCCTGCTCGCCGCAACTAGAGAAAGCTCACATGTAGCAACAAAGACCCAATGCGGCCAAAAATAAATAAATAAATTTATTTTAAAACCCCCACAACATTCAGTCCATTACACTCCATTACCCTATTTATGAAATGAAGATACGGAATGGCAGTCCCCCAAAATGCTCTGACTCTAACATGCTTTGATTCTGCTGAATCTTCATCTGTTATGATGGGGATTCTGCCCATTAATCTGCAATGCTGAGTGTACTGCTTGGTACCTGGTAGATACTTGGTAAATGTTTACTGAATATCTATAAGGAAAAAGGCAGGAAACTGTCTTCCCCTAAAAGCATAAATACTCCCGCTCCCACCAGCCATGGCTTCTTGACAATGGACCCGCTTTTTTGTGTCCAAAAACATGACCTATGGTGGAAATTAACACAACATTGTAAATCAACTGTACTTCAATTAAACAAACACAAACAAAAAAACCCATGACCAATAGTGGGACCCGGAACCCAGGTGAAGGGGGAGGGCAGCCCAGAGGTAGGTTGGTGGAACAGAAGTCTGTAGCAAGTGAGGCCTTCAAGGATGCCTTCCTGTCTGGCTGTCAGGGCAGGCGCTGGCTCCGCTGGCACAGGGAGACCAGCATCCCTGCAGTGACTCTGAGAAGGGAAGCAGATGCAGCACGGGCCCTGGAAAGCATTCCTACAATGAACACCCTGAGGAAAGCAAGCTCTCCTCTTAGATTTGGTGCCTCCGATTTGCTGCCTACTTTTTTTTGCTTCACCCTGTCTGCCTGTCTCCATTTGTACTCATCTCACCTTTCTTCCCTGTTATGGGCAAGTAGACAAACCTAGGGACAGGAAGGACCCCCTTCAGGCCAGTAGAAAGAAATATGGATATGATGCGAAAAAACAAAGTGTTTCCTTTTCTCTTTCTTTTTTAATCATGCTTATTGAGGTATCGTTTCTACAGAGTAATATTCACATTTTTTTAGGTGTAGGGTTCTAGGATTTTGACAAATGTATACAGTTGTGCCACGATCGCCACAATTAAGATATAGAATATTTTCATCATCCCCCAAAGTTCCCTCATGCCCCTTTGTAGGCAGTATCCTCCCCTGCCCCTTGGCCCTGGCAACCACTGTTCAGATTTTTGCCTCTATAGCTTTGTCTTTAGAATAGGTATTTTTTAAATGACAAGGCAGCTGTGATTTTTGTTTTTCTTTTCTTTTTTTTTTTTTTAAATCACACCTTCCACTGTCTCTACTAAAAATGTCTGGAAAGGAGCTGCTATTTAAAAATTAGCTACACTCCACACTTCTTATTCCAAGAAGGATGTAAGGTGGCAATAAAGTCACACAGTGAGAGAAATCACTGCAAGGACTTATAGGCAGAGAGTCTCCTTCCTTCTATTAAAAAAAAAATGTTTGGATCTTCAAATAAATTGCAAGATTAGAACAATGGGCATCCCTATACCCTTCACCTAGCTTTACCAACTGATAACATTTTCGACACATTTATGCTCTCTTTCTGTATATGTATACACCCTGATTTATCTGTTTGCTTGTTTATTTTTGCTCAACCATTTGTCTTACTTGCAGACATCATGACAACATCATCCTAAATACTTTAGCAAGCAGCTCCCAACAGCAGAGGCATTCTCCCTCATGACCACAATATAATTGTTTCATGGAGTGAATTTAAATTAATATATAGTCCATGATCACATTCCTCCAGTTGTCCCAATGATATCTTTTATCTGTTTAAGTTTTTAAAAAACATTTTTAATCCAGGATCCAATGAAAGATCAGGCGTTGCATTTGTTGTCCTAACTCTTTAGTCTCCTTTATTCTTCAACAGTTTCCTGCAGCCTCTCTGTACCTTTCTCTCAATTTTGCTGTGAACCTAAAACTGCTCTAAAAAAATAAAGTCTTAAACAGTTTTTAAAATAAAAGAATATCTTAAAACTACTGCACATCCATGAGGATGGCTGCTATCAAAAAACAGGAAATAATAAGTATTGGTGAGGATGTGGAAAAATTGGACCCCTTGTACACTGCTAGTGGGAGTGTAAAATGGTGCAGCTGCTATGGAAAACAGACAGTTCCTCAAAGAAATAAAATTAGAATCACTGTTTGATCCAGTAATTCCACTTCTGGGTATATATCCCAAAGAATTCATTTATTTGTAGACCCATGTTCATAGTGGCAAAAGGGGGAAGCAACCCTACTGTCCATTGATGGATGAATAGTTAAAAAATTTAGGCACTGTTGTTAGTTCTCTTTTACAGATGCGAAAAATGAGTCTTAACCTATTAGGATATAGCCCAAATCCAGAACATCTGACAACACCAAGGACGTGAAGCAACGGGAACACTCATTTATTGCTGGTGGGAATGCTAATTGGTACAGACATTTCGGATGACAGTGTGGCAGTTTCTTACAAAACTAAGCATACTCTTACTATACAATCCAGCAATTGTACTCCTTGGTGTTTATTCGAATGAATTGATAACTTAATGTCCACACAAAAACTTGCACATGGATGTTTATAGCGCCTTATTCATAATTACCAAACTTTGGAAGCAACCAAGATGTCCTTCAGTAAGTGAATGGATAAATAAACTATGGTATATCCAGGCAATGGAATATTACTCAGTGCTAAAAAGAAATGAGCTATCAAGCCATGAAAAGACATGGAGAAAACTTAAGTGCATATTACTAAGTGAAAGGAACCCGTCTAAAAAGATTACATACTGTATGATTCCAACCATATGACATCATGAAAAAGGCGAAACTATGGCAAAAAAATTTACTGGGACTTCCCTGGGGGCGCAGTGGTTAAGAATCCGCCTGCCGATGCCGGGGACATGGGTTCAATCCCTGGTCTGGGAGGATCCCACATGCCACAGAGCAGCTAAGCCCACGAACCACAACTACTGAAGCCCGCGTGCTTAGAGACGGAGCGCTGCAACTACTGAGCCCGCGCACTGCAACTACTGAAGCCCGTGCGCCTAGAACCTGTGCTCTGCAACAAGAGAAGCTACCACAGCGAGAAGCCCGTGCTTCACAAGGAAGAGTAGCCCCGCTCACCACAGCTACAGAAAGCCTGTGTGCAGCAACAAAGACCCAATGAAGCCAAAAAAAAAAAAAAAAGGTGGGGGGGAGGTCTTAAGCCTATCCTGCAGGAAGCTCTCAAAAAAATAAAATAAAAAATAAGGAAAAGAAAATGGACTTTGAAAAAAAAAAGTATCATTCTGGAGAGTGATGCTGATAATGAGAGAGGCTATGCATGTGTAGGGGGCAGAAGTACAGGGGAAACTTCTGTTCCTTTTTCTAAATTTTGTTGTAAAGCTAAAACTGCTCTAAAAAAATTTCTTAAAAACTGAAACTGAGTCTTAAAAGAGTATGTTTCTATTTGAGCCACACACAGAGCAAGTAGACTGGTTTCAGATCAAGGGTTGGTTGCCTGACTCTGGAATCAAGTTTCTAAATTCTTAATTGCTTTGCTTCATGCCTTTTCAAGTAAATGAAATATATATATTCATTATTCTCTATATAGATATAGTTCTCTATATAGATAGATAGCTATATACATATGTATGTGTTCTTTTTCAGGGAAGATAACAGGGGAACTGGGCATCGGCTGTTGAGATCCCTGTCCATTCTGGGAACTCAAGCAGGTCACTTTCCTCTTTAGGTCTTAGAATTTCCATTCGTAGGATGCCAAGAATAGACTCAACACCCTGCTTAGTTTGGGCCACTTCATCTCTTCTGGGAAGTCCCCGTTGGCACCCTTTGTGACAGCCTTCAGCAACAGCGGCAGGAGGGATTTATTGTGGATCTAGAGGGCTCTGGAAGGTTCTAGGCCAGATGTCGGTTACAGTGAGTAGAGAGATGAAGCCTGGCCTTGAAGAAGGAAGATGATGCAGGCGAGGGTCCTGGATTTGGACCTGCCATATACCTGTGTGACCTTGGGCAAGCCACTTCACCTTGATTCTCTTCAGTTTCTTTAATGTAGGGAAGGAGCACAATGCTTACTTTGCCAGGTTGTGAGCATCTGTGAGATTGTGTATGTAGAAGCACTTTAAGACTATAAAATGTTACATAGATATAAGCTGTTCTTAATCATGGACATTTTTCTCCCTCATAAGGCAGAAAAATTGATTGGGTCTACCCTGACAAAGTTTGGAGAGCCACACAAGTTTCTTATGACTGATTTGGTCTTAGCAAAATAATTAGTGCTCATGCTGCAGTTCACAGGCCTCCTTACTCTCTTGAACCAACCCAGGGCCTTTGCACAGCTTCCTGAACACCCTTCTCCCAAATATTAGCATTGTTTGCCCTCTCACTTTATTCAGGTTCTGCTCAAAGCTCTTGTTAGAGAAGCCTTCTCTGACTACTCCATTTATTTTGATTTAAAATATTTATTTATTTTATTTTTGGCCACGTCGGGTATTAGTTGCAGAACGTGGGATCTTCCTTGGCATGCGGGATCTTTTGTTGCGGCATGCAGACTTCTCTCTCTAGTTGTGGCCCGCGGGCTCTCTAGTTGCAGCTCACAGGCTCCAGAGCACATGGGCTCTGTAGTTGTGGCTCACGTGCTCAGTAGTTGCGGCCACGAACTTAGTTGCCCTGTGGCACGTGGGATCTTAGTTCCCCAAGCAGGGATGAAACCTGTGTCCCTTGCATTGGAAGGCAGATTCTTAACCACTGGACCACCAGGGAAGTCCCATCTGACTACGTTTAAAACACACCCCACCAAAAACAAAAAAAGCAACCACACCCCACCACCCCACTCTACTACCTGCCCATCACTTTCACTCTGGTTTTATTTTCCTTCATAGCATTTAGCACCACCTAACATATTATATATTGCTCATTATTCCTCTGAGCCTACCTACCAGAATTTAAGCTCCGTTAGGGTAGTGAGCAATGCCTGGCATGGAGTTATCTCTCCATCTCTTCAAACACTTCTTGAATGAATGCTTGAAAGTCCAAAGACACTGATTTAATTCTTCAAAGGCATCAGAACAAACAGGCAGGGTCGGTTTTTCAGATGGTGGGGTTGCTAAGGGATTTTCCCTCTTTCCAGCCCCTGTGCTTAGGTTTCTGGAATGAGAAGGCAGAACTACGTTTGAGTAACTACAGCTTTTTCTCAAAGGATGCCAACCCTCCACTGGTTGTGAATGGCCCTGAGACATCTCTCGACTCTGACCATCCACCAGGCCCTTTTAGTTAACGAGCCACTTAGAAATCAGTCATTTCCTTTCCTCCCATGACCCCTCTCATATTTACCAGTTAATACAATATTTATTCATTTCCTACTGTGAATACAGAACTGTGCTAACCACTATGGATGATTTAAAGAAATACAAAGTGACCCTTCACCCTCCGGTAGATAAGAGACAGTATGGCCCAGTGGTTATAGGTGGGGGGGATATGGTTTACTGATGACAGAAATTCTAGGTTTAAACCCTGGTTTTACTATTTAGTGACTGTGTGACTTGTGCAAGTCACTTAAACTCCCTATACCTCAGTTTTTTTATCTAAAAAAAGAGATAATAATAGTACCTATTCTCTAAGGTAATGAGTTTATTAAGGGTAAGCTCCCACAATCCTGCCTGGCACATGCGACCACTTGACAAGTTTCAGCTGTTTTTGTTGAACTGTATTGTGAAGACTGGTGATGCATCCATGGAAAGTAAAATAACAATACGTGGACTGATGACTCAGTACAATATTTATACCCACACGGACACAATGTATACCCGGGTATAATGGAAAGAACGCATGCTTTGGGGTCAGCTGACCTGAAGAGCAGCGCCCACTTTGTCTTTTGCCAGCTTTGAGGCCCTGAGCAGGTGACCAGACCCCTGGGGAACCCAGTTTCCTCATTGATAAAACACGGATCCGAATTTTTGCTTCACAGGATACGTGTGAAAATGTACTGAGATGCTAGTTCCTTGCCCCATCAATGCCCACTGCTGTTCAGAAGTCCTGCTGCAAAGGCAAGGACTGTCTCGATACAGGTGGGAAACGGATATGAAGTCAGTGCCTCCCTTGGCAAATCAGGAAGACTCTTTGATTTAAAAAAAAAAAAAAATGCCCAAGAAAATTTGCTTCATCAAAACAGGAAAAAAGGCAGAAGATAACGATTTATTTAAGGAATGTATGGACCTCTGTATTATGAACATCTTCATCCTACACGCTGATGTCATAGAATTCCAGAAACCCAATCACTCTGAGGGACCAGAGGGCTCATTGCAGAGACCCCCTGCCATCCCCCTAAAGGGGTCATCCCACCCGCCTCCACTTGAATACTTCCAGGACAGCCAAGTCACCGCTGCATGAGGTTGGCAATTTTGCTCTTGATCAGTTCAACTCTAAGATTTGCCCCAAGCTCTCCCTTCACCTGACTTCCACTCGTCTCTGGCAGAACACGGTTTCTCGTTTCTTCTCTCTGTGACTTGGCAGGGATTGGATTTTAATGCTAATCTATGGAGCAGAGTACAGTGTCTAATAATGGGTCAGTGTTCAGGCAAATCAATACTAGTAACAGCTTAAGCTTAAAACATATTCACAAAGCACCCATATGTGGTGGTTTAATAGCATTGCATTTGTAATTCTCAGCGCGACGTGCGAGGCAGAATGGTGGGACCGGTGGTTAACGCCGGCAATGATAACAGGGATAATATATTTCTTCGTTAAAATATATTTCTTTTTTTTTTAAAATTTGGCCACACCACTCGGCTTGTGGGATCTCAGTTCCCTGACCAGGGATTGAACCCAGGCCACGGCAGTGAAAGCTCTGAATCCTAATCACTAGGCCACCAGGGAACTCCCTAAAATATATTTCTTAGTATTGCATCTCGAGTCCAGTTCATTTCATCGTTATAGAGCATCCACCAGGCTGTGGAGGCACTAAATCCAACATAAGCCTGCCCAGTGGTTTTCTCCTTCAGTTTCTGTTCCCATCGTTCGGAACCCTATTCCCAAGATGTGAGTATAAAGTAACATGATTGATGCTTTTAACAAAGCCGGGGGCAGAGGAAGGCAGCGTAAACTTATGCTAGAAAATCTTGATCCAGGGCCGGGGACTAGGGTGAGGAGAGTTAGGCACCTGGGGCACAAACTCCAAGGAAGTGCTCACTGGGGATTCCTCCCCCTAGTCCCAAGCTTGTCTTCATGGCCTCTTCTAGGCTTTGTGATTCAGTGCATACAAATGAGGTATGCGGTCTTAAAAGTCACCGCCTTAGAAAGCTTCACTTTCAAGCAATGCTTCTCTGGTTCCCATTTTAGAAACCCTCTCTTGAGAATTACTTTTCGGAGCCCGCAGTGCATTTTTAATTAAGTACATCCTTGGGGATGGCAAATCTTAATCTTTTGAAGGTGGATTTGATTTTTAGAAATAGACACAAACCATTTGTAGTCAAATGTCCAGACTAATAGAGGAGACAAATCATGTCATGCTACTTGGGGTCCAAAGTAGATTTGTATGTGTCTTGTAAATTGGCTTTGAAGGCAGAGTTGTCAAAGAGGAATTGCAGAATGTGTCTTGAGTTATAACAGCACTTTTCAAATTGGAACATAGTCTCTGAAGGTAACCACTCTGAAGCCAACACTCATTCTATTGAATATTATGAAAACTTTGGAGTGTTTAAAAGTCACCCTATTTCTTTCTAGTCAAACTTTGTATCGTTAAGTTACAGTAAATAGAAACCCTTTAACTTATCTCCAACCTTTTTTCTTAAAGTTTGGAAGTCTAGAGAGATTACATAAGAATAATATATTACAAAATACAGATGTATTTGCTTTATAACTCAAAGAGTTGACCCTCAAGCGAAATTGAGCGGAAGCAGAACATCTTAAGTTCTCTCTTAACTTCCCGAACATCTCAATTTCTCTTCAGATTCGACTCAAATATTTAGTGTTGAGAAAATCCCAAGGAAAGAGTCCTTCTTGGCAAATCGTCTGAATCAAAACATTTGCTAAGATATTCTGAAGGGTCTTAGAAACAGAGGGGAGAGAGCCCTTCCAATATTCCTACTGCTGATCTGAAAACAATCTTGGTTGGCAGAGAAATGAAGGAAGAACTGAAGGTCTTGCTGTCTGACCAGTAAGGCAGTTCCAAGAACTCAGACTCATTGACTTCTTTGGGGTCATGCAGCTTGGACCAAATGTTGAAAACCAGAACTCCTGAGGTCCGTTTCCTGATCCTGCATGGGGCTCTCAATCTCTCCAGATTTCTAGTCACCTGCGTTCAAGTCCTTATTCCTCCAGCTCTCCAGAGAGCTTTCTATCCCTGGGGAGAAACCAGTGGCCTCAGATGTCAATCATCAGAATTCAGTCTCAGCTTTTTCAGGGCCCAATTCTGTTGGCCACTTCCTGGTGGCATGGCCTCCAGAGGGATGTAGCCTCCAGCTGTGCTTTCCTGCCAATTGGGTTTCCAGGAAACCATTTGGTTCAAGCCTTCAAAGAACTGCAAACTTCTATACCCTCTTATTAGCCTGTAAATTGGAACCCTGAGCACTTGTTTACACTCCTCATAATTAATTGTTTGATAGCAGTTATGGCTAATTGTTTATGGCTTTGCAACTGTGTGGTAGCTTAGAACTGGTTCGAAGCCAAGATCAAAAAATCATGTGCCTTCCAGATATTTTGAGAAAAGAAATTATCCTTGGATTTCCCTGGTGGCGCAGTGGTTAAGAATCCGCCTGCCAACGCAGGGGACACGGGTTCGATCTCTGGTCCAGGAAGATCCCATATGCTGCAGAGCAACTAAGCCCATGCACCACAACTGCTGAGCCTGTGCTCTAGAGCCCACGAGACACAACTACTGAAACCTGTGTGCCTAGAGCCCGTGCTCCGCCACAAGAGAAGCCACCGCAATGAGAAAGCCACGCACTGCAACGAAGCAACTAGAGAAAGCCTGCGCGCAGCAACGAAGACCCAATGCGGCCATAAATTAATTAATTAATTAATTTTTAAAAAGAAATTATCCTTGAGTAGAGGGATTAATAGAGGGAAGGTCCAAAGGTTTATGCTTGAGGACGAAAATGCTTTGAGCACCTACTCTGGGCCAGGTCCTGTCAAGTGATTTTCTACATTATTCTTTTTGATCCACTGCTGTAAGAAGTTAGGGCTATGAGCTCCTGTTTAACAGATCAGGAAGCAGAGACTCAGAGAGGTTAAGACATTTTGCACGATCACAGAACTAGTGAGTGGCTGAGCCATGATTTTAACCCAGAGTCCAAATGGGGCTGGGGATTGTGGTGAGGAGGGGGAAAGGAAGAAGTGTCAGTTGGTGGAAGTGGAATGACAGTGGAAATGAAGACTTTCTGCAGAGGTAAGAAGTGTCCTGGGGGAAATGATGCTTTCAGAGAGCAGCCAAGGGAAGAGGTGGACAGTGAAGGAAAATGAAGCCCAAACCAATTCTTATTTACTCATTGTTTTGTTCAGCAAACATTTACAATTTAAGCTGTTAAAGTTTGTTCCAGAGCCTCAGCGGCACAGAGGTAGAGCTCTGGCTGCAGAAGTGAAAGGCTATCTAGTTTTCAGATCATCATTAAAACCCGCTTACAAGGTGTGTGTATAGGGCCCCAGCTGTGCTGAGATAAGGGCTCTGCAGAGGAAGTGAAATAGATATAGCTCCTGACTTCTAACCCTTGACCTCTAGTAGCAGATTAGCAGAATCCATATCTCAGCTTCCCCACTTCCTAGCTGGACGACCTTGAGCCAGTTACTTCATCTCTCTGGGCCTCAGTTTTCTCACCTGTAAAGGGGGATGATGGCCGTAGTACCTATCTGGTACACAGCAAATACTTGTTTTCTGGGCATGAGTTGAATTCCATGGCCTAGAGTCTAAACTGGCTCCTGAGAGCTATTTTCCCCTCACTAACCTGCAGTAGGAACTTAAGACTTTTATAATACAGATTCAGCTCACTTCACTCTTACCACCGTAGCAGGAAATAAGGGGGAAGTATGTGCTGGTTTTCCCTAGAGCTGAGCAGAGTAGAAAGCTGAATTCTCTCTACCACATACATCCTGGACACATGAAGTCCATATCTTGTGTCTCCCCATTCTGGGCTGGTGAGATGTGTAGAATCAATCCCTAGGTGCACCTTGGTGGAAGGAAGATCCTTGGGAAAATGTGTCATTATCCCTCTTCTGGGGGACTCTGGGTGTCTACAGCCCCTCAAACAAGCTGTGCCTCTGGTGTGCCCTCCTGCACTGGCAGAAGATGAGCCCAAGTCCATGGGCTGCAGCCTCAGTTCTCACCCTGCTGTGGGTGCTGGTCAACTGGGGCCCTGTGGGTGGGGCTGCCTTGGTGTTTGCTCTGGTTTCTGACTGAAAGATTCTCTGGGTCCAGGATGGAAATTTAGGTCAGCTCTGAGGTGGACCCAGATTGTGGGCTTCACCTAGAGTCAAGGATTCTATGGGTGAGAAGGAACTTGGAAGTGTGACTAGTCCAGTCTCCCACTAGGGCATCCTTGTGGGGAACGCTGGATTATGTCTCACCTTAATCTGATTGCTCAAGGGGCCCTGGTGTGGCCTGGCCTTTGCAGGTATAACTTCCTCTGCTTTGAACACCCTTCTGCCACCACTTTGAGTAATGCCAACTCCCTCTTCAAGTGTCAGCTTAGGTATTGCTTCCTCCAGGAAGTCCTCCATGATTTCTCCAAGATGGGCGTTTGCTTCACCTGCTCTGTGTTTCCCACTACCCACAATTTCTTCTGTTAGGCCACATGGCATTGTAATATACTTGCTTGAGTGATGGTCTGTGTCTCCTTCCAGATTGTAGCCCTGTAGGGCAAGGATTAGGTCTGTCTTTTTCACTCCTCTAGCCCTAGTGCCTAGGATGGTGAGCTTATAGTAGGTACCCAGTGAATGTTTGTTGAATACATGAACCAAAGATGACCTAGGGCAGGGTGAGTCTCTGGGTGTGAGGCAATAGAGATGGTCTAGAACAGTGCAGAACTTTGGGGAGAAGAAAGACAAAGGGAGAGGGGCCCTGGGCACCCTGCTTCTGCCCCCTCCACCTGGTGTGTGTTTGTAAGCAGACAGAAGTTCAAAAGCAATGGACTATTGGGATAGTTTCTTATTTGGGTTTCCCAAGCCTTGGCCAATGTGGGTCAGTTTTATCAGGGTTCGAGTTGAGCATGTTTGACTACAAGAAACAAGGATCCCCTGGAATGCTCCCCAGAAAAGAAAAAGAGCTGGGCTCAGACCTATCTGTGTAGTGATGATGTAGATAGACTCTCCTAGAAAGGTAAGAAGTGGGGCTACAGTGGGGTCCAGGGTCCCTGAGAATGGACCTGTCAGGCATCTGTATCCAAGATGGTGCCAGCCACCTCTAGCATCCAGAAATTCATGGATCTGCACTTTGGGATTGCACCGTCAAATGTGGTGGGGCTCTCCCTCTGTGTCTATTCCTCTCTGTCTCCTTGTGTCTGGTGGGGAAATGCTCTCCCAGGAGAGGCTGGCATTGGCCCAGATCATCATGTCATGCCAGGCGTAGACATAGGCTTAGTTCAGCTAACAGACTGACTGCTCTGGGGATGGGACCCATTCCCGGTCCAATGCGTTGTGGTTGGTGAGGGGGAATGCAGAAGGAAGCAGGCTCATAAGGCACAAGATGTGGTCCCCCATGCAAGCACGAGCTGCGGGTGTGTGGACCCGGGAAACATGCCTGGAACAGTCTGTTAGACCAAACTTCTACTCATCTCCCCACTCCAGGGGTCCTCTCAGAGGCTAAAGCCACGACACGAATTTCACTGACAGAGTCCTCAGTCCCACATCATAAACATCAGAACATAATATTTATTGCCCTCCTACAGACTAGGTGTCAAGATGAAAAAGAAATAATAGTTCTAAATCTTACGCAAGGGCTTTGGAGATCAATGAGGTAATTTATATGAAATAGTTTGGGCTCCCTGGGAAACAAAGTATGACATAAATTTAGGCTTTTTCACTGGATGGACCCCATGTCGATAACTCACCCCATTTAATGAAAAAACTCATTTGGCGGCATAGACTGTGCAGGCAGCTCTCTGAGTTCAGAATGTAATATTTTGACCAAGCGCAGATGTGTTCTAACCACGAGGCAGATACCTGTCTCAAGTCTTTTTCATCACAGGGCAGGGTAGAAATAAGTGGCAGCACCCGTGTTTGGGGTGTGTAATACAATGGCCTCTGGGAATGGTGCCTGCGCATCACTCCATCAAATTCCATCCATATTTTAGTGGCTTCTAACTCAACTCTAGACCCCAAGGTTCTGTTTTTCTTGTGAATCCAAATAGCTAACTTGAGTTACTTGAAACTTATGTGAAAACGCTCCATTGCCATCACTGTATGGTCGCAACGCTGTGCACGTGCCTTGTAAACTCTGCGGTTCTATATAAATAATAACTGCTGGATCTTAGGTCCATTTATGGAAAAGAGATAACCATTTATTGAACACCTCCTTTTTGCCAGGAACTAAAACTCTTCGAAAGAGGTGTTTATGCCCACGCTCTCTTACCAGCTTCTTTTGAACCCATTCCAATCAGACTCCCTCATCACTCCAGTGAAAAGGCTCTTGTTGAGGCCATTGATGACTGATGTGTCCCTACCGCCAACGGCCGATTCTTCTTCTTCATCTGACTCAACTTGTCAGCGGCATTTGATACCATTTATCCCTCCAAGCCCTTGCAACACTTTGTCCGCTTGGCTTCCAGAGCATCCTGTCTTCAGTCCACACTGTGTTGACCAGGGTTTGCCAAACTACTGTAGGCCAAACTACAGGTTTGGTCTGTAGGCCAAATCCAGCCCTTTGCCTGTTTTGCAAATAAAGTTTTATGGGAGCACAGCCATGGTCATTCATTTACATATCATCTATGGCTGCTTTCATGCTATAGTGGCAGAGCTGAGAGGTGGCAACAGAGACCAGATGGCCCACAAAGCCGAAACTATTTACTATGAGTCCCTTTATGGAGAAAACTTACCAACTGCTGGCATAGACTCCTTGGGGACCCTGATTCTCTTTCTACCACACCAGCCACTCCTAGTCTTCTTTGCTTCTTCTCTTCATCTCCTTGACCTCTTAAGCCCTGGAGTCCTTGAACTCTTCTCTCCTCCATTTGTTCTTAGTCCCTGGTTGAGCATATCCAAACCCATGGCATTAAAAACTGCCCTGAACTCCAGGCACATATAGGCAACTGTTGACCCAGCATTCCCACTTGGTTGTCCAGTAGACTTCTCAAACTACAATATGCCCCAGACAGAACTGATTTCTTCTCTGCAAACCTACCCCTCTTGGTTTTCCTCATTTCAGTAAGTTGCGACTCTGTGCTTCTAGGTGTTAAACCCAAGTGCCTGAAACAACCATCGTCTCTTGCCTGGATTACTTCAGTAGCCTCTCACTGGTCTCCCTCTTTTTGCTGTTACCCCCTACTGTCTCTTCTTCTTGCAGCAACGTGATCTTTTCTAAATAGAAGCCAATCACATCCTTTTGTTGGCTTCCCAGCTCACCCACAGTAAACTCCAGATTGTCTTTCCTGCCTCCTGGCCTCAGACACCTTCTGACTTTACCTCTTTCTTCACCCCACCTGGGTCCATCTGCTCCAGCTATGTCGGTCTCCTGGTTACGTGAACACAAGCAGGCTCCTGCCCCAAGATCTCTGCTCTGTTGTTCCTTCTGCCAGGAACCCTCTTCCCCCAGATATCTGCATGGTTCCCTGCTCATGTCTCTTATACCATGAGCCTTTCCCGACTGCCTTAAATCAAACAGCCTCCCTCTCACTCCTGCCCATCCACCCTCATCACCATCTGATCTACTCTGCCTTTCTTGGTTTGTGTGTTTCGTGTTCATCTTGCCCCTCTTGGTTAGAAGCTCCACGAAGGCAGACCTTTGTTTTGTTCATTCTGTATCCCCATTGCCTAGAATAGGGCTTGACACATAATAGGTGCTCAATAAATATTTCAATGTCCTTATCTCTTACAACTCGATGAACCCTATTTTACGGCTCAGAACACTGAGCCTTGGAGAGATGAAGGCACTCACACAGGGCAATTAGGGTAACAGTAAGGCAGAGCTGGAATTTGTACCTGGTGCTATCTGACTGCCAATTCAGTGCTCATTCAGCAGCTGTGTGTTGTTCTGTCTCTGATAGCAGCTCTGAGGATTGTTTGTGAAAAGACCATTTTTCCTAGGATGTAAAGAATTCCTGGATCTACTGATGACTCACTGTGAGTCTATGTCTTTCTTACCATACTTATATTTTTGGTTCTGACCACCCTAGGGGTTTGAGGTATGTATGTGTATGTTCTATAAGTTGTCCTTAAAATAAAATTTCCCTTGGTTTATACCGTCATTAAGCGTTTCCCCTCCCCATTAGCTTACACCATCAGTATGTTGGTTTGAGATTCAGTGATCTTGTGTGGATGACCAAATGCCTGGAATTTTAAGGTCTTTTGCCCTTTTGCCCCTCTCCAACGTACTCCATGAGGTCTAAACATATGCTTAAGTGGAGCAGAAGAGTTTCTAGTTAGAGAAAGCTGTGGTAGATTTGAACACTTTTGTGTGTGTGTGTGTTTTGGGGGTAGAAAACAATATAACTTATTTTTAAACTTGAAACTAACTTCCTGTCTCCCTCCCTCCCTAACTCCCTCCTTCCTTCCTTCCTTCCTTCTTCCCATCTTCTAAACTCTGGTTTCCAGAACTGCAGGATCTTATCTTGCAGCACGTTTCTTCCAGTTCCTACGTGATAGTGTCAAAGTCCCCTTCTTCAATGTGTCCTGGGAGAAAGAGGCCTCTGGGCTCCTGGGAGGTGGGAGAGGGAGCCTAGTACCCAGGCTGTGGGCAGTCAGAAGAGGTTGGTTCCCATCTCTGTTCCCGATTCCTGGGTCCTCTGCAGAAAGTTTGGCTGGGCTTTTCATCCTTGCCACCTTCATCCGGGACATCTCCTTTCCCTCCCTTCTGGGCCACTTGAGTCTTCTGTCGCCATCTTGGATCAGGTTCACTGCCAGCATCTTCTGCCCATCACAGCTTCCCACCTCAAGAGTGCCCTCGCAGCACAAAGAACCCCCCTGGGACACTGCCCGGGAAGGCACATTGCCCTCCCTACCCTCTTTCCACATACCAGTGGCCAGGGACAAACAGGCTGTCACAGTCAGACTTTGCTCTGAGAGTTTGACTTTAATCACAAGGGTCACATGAAAAAGCAGGATGTCAGGGAGAGATTATACCCCGACCCTGACCCTGACTTGAAAGTTCCTGGTCTGCTGTCTCATCCCCGTTTGGTTGCTCCTAGTCTTAATTTCAGAGACAGGGTGGATGATTCAGGGCTCGTTGTTTATTATCCAATCCTCAGAGTTTTTAGACTCTTCTCTCCTTCTCTCTCTCTGTCCCCAGCAGCATTTCTCCCTATGACCGTTTGACTAATATTGGGAAGCCGTGTGACGGAAGGCTCACAAGCCCAGGCAGGGAGTCCTGCCCTGGCTGCGCCTCGTACCTGCTGTGTGACTTTGGAGAGATGCTCTCCCAACACCAGTGTCCTAAGATGGGGATGGGGCGTCATGGCACGCACTTCAGAGGGTTGTTGAGGATTAAATGAACAGTGATCACCTACCGCTTCGCCCAGGGCATTGTCATTGCTACTGATGTGGTTCATATTATTGTTGGTGAATTTGAATTTTCCTCCAGGAGATTAGTAGGTAGAGAGAAAAATAGTCTCTAAGCTTTAGAGACCCCCCACGAGAATGGGCTTGAACATTGGAACAGAAGCAGAACTGCTGCTTGTTGGGAAAATGTCCAAGCCCAGCCTATAGATATTGATTTACTCTGTATTATTATAAGGGATTTAATGTATCATCATGGTTCACAATCACACGTCTTCGTTTTCCTCTTCACACCTGGGGACCAGAACCTGCAATTGTGTTTTGGTCGATGGCTCAGTCCTGACCCTCCCTGAACTGTCAGTTTGGAGACGTTCAGAAAGAGTAGAAATCGTGGTCTTTTGGCTACGACATTGGACACGTAGTAAATGCCACTCAACTGGGCTAAGCCTGGTGCATGCTTGATCTCATTTGGTTTTCACCGCAAACCCATGAGGTGTTGCTGTGACTGTCACCATTTTACAAATGGGGACTTGAAGCTCAGAGAGGTTAAGTACCTTGTCCGAGTCCACACAGCTCGTAATGGGCCTGCACTGAGCACCCAGATGGATCGAACGCCAGAGCCCAGGCCCTTGCTCAATACTGCTTCCTGCTCAGTCTTCAAGAAGCCCCCTGCTTCATGCCTGCATTCAGTTGGGTCACATTCTACTTTCCTCATAGATCCAGGACTTGTACAACAAGTTACCGAAGGAAGAGCATCCTTGCATTTTCTCTTTTTACAAAACACCTCCCAACAAAGTCCTGTCAGATCTTATATTCTTTACACTTTCTGTGGAATTGCCTTCTCCTCTGGCCCACGTTCACGTTCCTTATTCTGGCAGGGTCATGGTACCCTCCCGTGAGGAAGAGAGCCACAATTTGGGCCCCAGAAATCCCGCTGTTCTCACCCAGCCTTTGAGAATCTCCTCAGGTACACATCTCTCTCCACTTATCACCCCTCTGTCCCCCCACCCAATCCATAATCACTTCATGAAAATGTGTAGGTGTGGCGCGTGGGGTGCGGTGGCCGTGCATCTAGAAAGGGGCCAGGAGAGAAATACGAGGTCGTCGCCTCCATTTTACAGATGAAGAAAAGGCCATCATGGTGTCATGGGGTAGAAGGGGTTCAACCTGACAAACGGGAGGGGAAAAAAGAGGGACAATCACATGTGGGAGAAGAAGATTTTGAGGCAGAACGCAAACCCAGCAGCACAGCTCACGGAAGACTCGTGGGACCTGAGTTCACACCAGCAGAGTTTTGCCGAGGGAGGTGGGCCTGGTGCCTGGGCAGGAAAGGCCTCACGGCTCTGGGGCCAGGGTTCTAAGAGAGGGGGGTGAGCCTGGGTCCAGGGCAGGAGGTACGGAGAGAAGGTCAGAGGAGCTAACCCATCTTGCCCCCATCCTGCACAGGGCTGGAACACAGGGATCTTCCCTCCGAAGCATCGGAATCCCCTGGGGTGCTTGTTAAACTCAGATTCCAGGCCTCTTCTCTCAAGATAGGGATTCAGTACTTTGGGGGCCAAGACATCTGCATTTTAATGAAGGCCCCTGGGGGTTCTGAAACAGAGATTCCCAGAAAGCATTTGGAGAGACACTGACTTACATCACTGGGCACAGCTTAGAAAAACTTTAAACCTGTTCCTGGCTACCGGGGCCTCCTGACACTGGGCAGGTCATCAGCTTCCACTGGTCACTGCTGGGCCTTCTTGCTCCCGCTGTTTGGCGGGTAGACGAGCTCATCCCTGGAGTTGGCCACTTGCCTGGATGGATAGAGTAACGGTGGACGATGACACAGTGTGAAGGGCCGAGCTGGGGGACCAGATCTGCCAGAGAAACACCTCCTCCTTCCTGTCTAGGGGGCAGCAGTGGGAAGCCCTAGGCTTGGAGGGCCTGGATGGAGGCTCCAGCTCTGATTCTTCCACTTACCTCCCTAAGCCTTAATGTCCTGATCTGTAAAATGGGTCAACGATATTTTTAGTTTAGTGGGTGGTTGAGAAGATGCCATAGAGAAATGTATGTGGAAGTATCAGGCACTGCACCTGGCAAGTTTGACAAGGAGAAATCGTGGCCTCCAGTAATAATAGCAGATAGATCAGAGCCCTCACCATGTCCCCGCTGCCACCCCCGGTGCTTTACACGTACAAACATGTTTAATCGTCACAGCAACCCTGTGAGGCAGCTACTATTATCATCTGTGTTTTACTGTTCAGGAAATAGCACAGAGACATGAGCAGTTTGCCCAAGATCACAGAGCTGCGACCTAGGCCATCTGTCCCTAACATTTGTGTTCCTTAACTGTTGCTATTCTGACACTGGGGAGATCCCTTTTCATTTACTTTTTTCTCCTGCCCCTAAAATGTGTTTTTGAAGCATTTGTAAGCCATTGACCCTTCCTTCCAAGTGAAATCTGTAAGGAAATCTGATGTAAAAATAGGTACACGAGGAGCAGTTTTGGTTGAAAGGGGATGCTGACGGCCACACTCTGGTCCCCTTCCCCCAGCAGTGGAATCTGGACCCCAGAGGGGCTGCACAGGGCACTGGATGAAAGACAGAACAGCAACATCACCCGAGGGATAACTACTTGAGCTTCGGCCTAAGGAGTTCTTGGAATTTGTGATTTCTTCCTGACCTCAAGGCTGGGACCTTATCTGTCCACCCTGGCGATGAATACACACACACACACAGTCGTACACACATTCACACATACACACACAGTACTCTTGCCCCCATAAATATACACACTCTCACATGCACATTCACACATGCTCTCACACACACACACTTACACAAGAGCCTAATCTCTGCTTTCCCCCTCACGTCGCCCCATTTCCTGTATCGCACTGGATTCCAGCTGAGTGAGGGAAGGGGGAAGCCCCCAGCCTCCTTAGTCCACACCTGCCCCTGCCCCACCTCCAGCAAACTCAGAACTGGCCCCGGAGCCAGACTGGTTAGCATCCTGTCCCATCACAAGCCTTTTCATCTCATGAACTCTGGAAACAAGTAGCCTCATTGACGCCCATTTTACAGATGGGGAAGCTCTCATCATCGTAATGACTTCTCAGGGAGAGTGGCCTTTCATCTGTGGATCACAAAGGACTCTTTCCGCACACTAATTAGAAGTCCCAGAGGAAGATTCGCCACTGTTCCTGAAGAGCGACCGTGAGTGGGTGTTTCCTATGTGAGCAGCACAGTTGCGAGCAAACGTTACAAATCACAGGATTGTTTTTTCCCAGGGCTAGGGGCAGGGGGCAATATTTAAGCATTTTCCAGTACACCAGCGCTTGGAAGACACTGGAAGTTTCCCAGCCAGTGAAGTATAATGCTTCAGGATGATGGATCTTAAAGGGGTGCATGAGACGGATTGAGAAGGGGGTGCTAGAAAAGGCTCAGGGGCCATCATCCAAGTGCTGGCTCAGGCCTGGGGTGACCCGGGTGTGATCTATTTTAGGACTTGGCAATGGAAAGAAAGGTGGTTGTAGAGCTATCCTAAAGCAACACAGCAAGTGGATGCTGGGAGCACGGACAAGAAAGCAGCTGTTTGCCTTCACAGTTTTGAGCCAGGTTTTCCAGGGGTCTGGAAAACAGGTGCATCTGACCATACCTCGGGAGATCTTTAAAAATGCTTATGCTCAGGGCGCACCCCAGATTCTGATTCAATAGGCCTGAAGTAGGGTCAGATGTGCCCCAGACGTGATCCCAGACAACAGCCAGAGCTGAGAATCACTGTTATAAACCCTCGTTGCTCAAGGTGCGGTCCACGCGCCGCAGCCTGGCACCCGTTGGAAACTTGCTAGAAATCGGGTTCTCGGGCCCCGGCCCCTCAAGGTCCACTGAATCCAGATTTGTATCCTAAGTGTTTCTCAAACTTTAATCTACCTGCGTATTACCTGGGGATCTTGTTAAAATGCAGTTTCTGATTCTCGTTTAGTTCTTTTGAATATTAACCCTGAGATCTGCTCCTGAGCCCAGAAGGTTGTCAGCATGCTGACAACTGAATTTTCTAGAGACTTGGAACTCACGGCACTTTCAGTGACTTCTTACATTTTGCCCACCTCTTATCTTCATGCTGCCCTTTTGCAAAGCAGGCAGATGAGTCACCATTAGCTCCGCTTTAGCGGTTATTCGGAGCCATAAAAGCACCTCTTGCTCAAGGCCTTACAGCTAGTATGTGGCCAGGTTGGGAGCTGCAATTCCATTTCTTTTGGCGACAGATACCAGACTCCATTGATTAGGGCCCCTGGCCTCGTTGCTCCTTTGCTAGTTGAATGGCAGATTATCACACTCTGCAAAGCCAGAAGATGATTAGCATGTGACTCGTGCAAGGGGAGGAGAGGTTGTAGGTCAGTGTTTCTCAACCTTAGCTACACAGTGGCATCTTCTGGCAGGGGGAGGGGGCGGGGGCCTTAACAAATACCCAAGCCTGTATCCCAGCCCCAGTGATTCTGATTTAACTGATCTGGGTGTGGCCTGTGCTTTGAGATGTTTTTAAAGCCGCCCCTGTGAGTCTCGCATGCAGCTGAGATTGGGAACCTCTTTCTGTTTACCACACAACATGACCCAGTCCTGTACCCTCAAAGGAGACAACTTCTGACTGTTCAAACCCCTCCTCCCAGGCCTGGAATCCACACATTATCCCTGGGCAGCCTAGTGGCAGAGGGGGCCTGCTGAGAAAACATGCCCATTCTGAATCCCAACCCCCAACCTCATTTAAGTTGCCAGATTTAGCGAATGGAAATACAGGATGCCCAGGTAATATGAATTTCAGGTAAATAATGAGTCACTTTCTTAGCTTAACTATGTCCCAAGCAGTATGTGGGATATACTTATACTACAGATTTATTCATTGTTATCTGAAATTCACACTTAACTGGGTGCTCTGTATTTTATCTGGCCATCCAGATTCTCTTTCCCAGCAACCAGGCCTTCTAAAAGGAGGGTATCTGAGGTGAAGCTGTCTGGGCCTGGATTGGGGCATCCAGTTTTGTCAGATGAGGCTACTGAGAAGGATTGGTTTTCAGGTTCCTTTATTAAAACTGCCCCAGATGGACAGACACAACACCCTCCTTGTCTTTTTGGCTGCGGAGTCAGCTTTCCATGAATGTGCCCCACTTGAATGAGTAAACTGGCTTCTCCTCTCCCTGGTACCAGGCCACGTACGCCAGTGATGCAGCCCAGCTAGAAGCTGGGAGCTCAGAATTTGGACGTGGAAAGATATTTTCCCCCCTGGAACCAAGTAACACAAACCAAACAGCTATATATAAAATTTGGTAGAAATGTCATAGATTGCACGTTCTAAGAAAGTTGGTTGTAGGTGATCCTAACTTAAATATGCAGCTGGCACTCACAGCCTACAACAAATGCTGTCTAATAACAATGCCGAGTGAGGTCAGGGTGATGGGAATCTAAACTGCAAGGGTATAAATTAGTATCAGTTGCCTGCTTATTCATTAACTCATTCAAAAAGCATGTCTTGGGGCTTCCCTGGTGGCGCAGTGGCTGAGAATCCGCCTGCCAAGGCAGGGGACACGGGTTAGAGCCCTGGGCAGGGAAGATCCCACATGCCGCAGAGCAACTAAGCCCGTGGGCCACAGCTACTGAGCCTGCGCTCCAGAGCCCGCGAGCCACAACTACTGAGCCCATGTGCCACAACTACTGAAGCCCATGCGCCTAGAGCCTGTGCTCCACAGCAAGAGAAGCCACCGCAGTGAGAAGCCCACGCACTGCAACGAAGAGTAGCCCCCGCTCACCACAACTGGAGAAAGCCCATGAGCAGCAACGAAGACCCAACACAGCCAAAAATAAATTTAGAAATTAAAAAAAACAAAGTATGTCTTGTCTATCTGTTATGTGCCAGGCATTGGACAAAGATGCATCCTGCACTCAGGTTGCTCCCATTCTGCTGGGGGAGACAGATAGGTAGAGACAACTACAATTCAATGAGATGATGCTTTGATGAGGACCCTTGGAGGGAACTTGCCCAGAGGTGGGGGCAGGAAAGGGTCTCTAGAGGAAAACCTGAAACACAGATGTGAATTAGTGGGATGAAGAAGGTGGAAAGAACAGAAAGTACTCCAGGCCGAGGAAATAGCATATGCCAAAGCAGGGAGAAGGGAGAGAACATGGCACATTGTGGGGTATAGCTAGAGGAGGTGAGATTGGGGAGCTGAGCAGAGGCCAAAGAGGGCATTAGTAAGCCTGGAGTTTGGAGCAAAAGGAAAGTAATGGAAGGATATTTAAGCAGAAGAAGGATATGACCAAATTTGCCCTGGCAATAGTATGGTGGTTGGATTGAAAGGGGCAAGCCTGGAATAGAGTCCAAGCTGAAGGCTGGTATAGGCATTCATGGGAGAGATGATGGTCGACTTGCTTAGGGTGGAGGTGAAAAGGGGTGGAGAGAAGTGCACATGCTATAGAAGCTTCATGGAGGGAGGGCCTCCAGGAGTTGGAGATTCCATAGGATATGAGGGGCGATGGGAGGGGCAGCATCTAGTATGGCTCCTGGGATAGGAGATGCATCTGGAAGTGTACTTGATGGTGTAAACCCAACCTGGCACTTGAGCTCCAGGCTTGAAGACTCAAATGACTTCTTTTTTTTTTTTTTTTTTGGCCACACCACGCAGCATGCGGGATTTTAGTTCCCCAGTCAGCGATGGAACCTGTGCCCCCTGCAGTGGAAGCATGGAGTCTTAACCACTGGACCGCCAGGGAAGTCCCTCAACTGATTTCTTGACCATCTTTATAGATGACTAACAGGCTCTTCTAACTGCATGTGGCAGTAAGGGAGGGAAAAACTGTCCTCTACCCTTTTAGGTTCAGTATCGAGAGTCCTGCAAATTAAACTGACACAAGACAGATTAACAGGAGAAAGGGCATAAAAGTGTTATTGGTTGTTAATATTTTAATTTTTGTATGTACACAAGGGTCTCACAGAAAAGGAAGACAGTTAGCCCTGAGAGTTTGTATACAGTTTAACAAAGAAAAAAATAATTGTGGAGAAGTGATAAGACGAAGGAAAATGGTTGGGCTTCTAGGGGTGGTAACTTGTGTGAAGGGATACATATGCGTGAAGCTAATGGAAGATAAGTGTTCTTCCAGTAAGGTTTGTTAATGCAGATTCAAGTTCTATTATCTCTAGCAATGAGTCATCTCCTCTTCCTAGTACAGAAGAAAGGAGTGGAGATATCTTCACAAAGGGAAATTTATGCCCTGCCTTTTTAGACAGAAAGGAGGAGGATACAGAGCTTTTCTTGCATCTGCTGATTCTCAGTTGCCTTCAGCTCAGAATAATCCTTATGCCAAAATGGTATATTTTGGGGTGGCATATTCTCATCCCCTTCATGACCAACATAAGAAGTCTTGGGCTCATCCTCCCACCTCTCCTCTGGATCTCCCTCATCTGTCCTTCTTTCTTTCCTTCTTTTCTTTCCTTTAATCGCAATTCTGCACTCATCTATTTCACCTCAGGTGGGTCACACGACCCCCTGGACCTTAGTTTCAGTAAAACAGAGGCACCAGTGAATTTTCTGTAACTCATCTTCGAGGTCTCTTCTTGTTCTAAATTGTGAAGACTTGGGCCTTCGAGGAAGCAGAATACAGCATTTATAAGGGTGGGATTTCAAGTCTGACCAGCAGGGGTTTATCCTGGCTCTCTCATTGTTAGCTCTTTAATCAAGGGCCAGTCATGTCAACTCTCCAAACTTCAGTTCCCGACATATAGGTATAGAGTGGGAATAATAATAATATGTACCTCATACAGTTTTTGTAACGAGTGTAAGAGTTAATCTACTTAGCGTAGTGTCTAGCACGTACTAGGCTCCCAATATATGTTAGCTATTCAAACATAGGGTATATTAATAATTGCCATTATTATTATCTATGCACTAGCAAATGTGAACAGGGAAGTGAGAAAAACAATAAAAATTTATTGAGCACCTACATAACGTCAGGAATGTTTCTACATTTCACAGTGTAGTTGTACAATTCATTCTGTACAACTCCTTGAGATGAACACAATAACTATCTACATTTTATGTCAAAGAAGCTGAAGCATAGTGGAATCAAGTAACTTGCCCAAGGTCACATCACTAAGAAGAAGCAGAACCTGGCTTTCAAAACCAGGAAGTCTGGCTTTGAGGACCGCACCTGTATTCAGTATGTGGTACATGGATGAGTCATAATACACTCAGCATCTTACACCCTCTCTCTTTTTATTCTTTTGCAAAACTTCAAGCATTTCCTCAACCAGGAAAAAAAAATCTGACCTTCATTTATCTTGGGTTACTTTCTCCACCGAGAGCTCCAAATAACCTAGATCTGTGTTACTGCAATTGTGTTCCATGGTCCACTACATCTGTAACAATAACATGTTAATAGAAGTTATGCCTCAAAGGATTCCATGGCCAAGCGAGTTTGGGAAATGCTAGACTAAGCAAAGTTTACTTGCTGAGTAAACCGCAGAACTTCTCAGGGACTTTAAAATGATAGTGTACACTGTGAACCTCTGGGTGGGAAATATAAAGCAATGTTTCTCAGACACATTTAATTATGGAACCTTCCCTTTTCTTTTCACAGAACATCCCAAAGGGCTTGTATTCCATGGAACACATGTTGGGAAATACTGACCTAGGTGCTAATGGTGAAATAGGATACCAGAGAGCTGGAAAGACTGAAGAGGAACAGGGCAATTAAAATCTCTAGTTGGCAGTAAAGGCCAGTTTGAGTACCAATTCACAGAGATCGGAAACCCTGTGTAACTTAGAGGTCACAGACAAGGACAAACTGGAACAAGGATTGTGTTTGACCTTCACTATTAAAAAAAAAAAAAAAAGGTGGGGGGAGTTTTACATATATATCCAATATCAGAGCATTTGATACCACTGGGTTCACATTCCTACCTAACAATAATCGGCTGCCCTACTTTCATTAGGCAAACATTCTCCAGTTTGGCACAGTTCTCACCACTCCCTATTATATTATAATTAGCCCACTCCCATCATTTATGTGACATGGAAGTGTTTGAGTTTGTGACCCCTGGTCCCACTGCATCTTGTAAACATCACAGAAGCTGGAATAGTGGTTTATACTTTATAACTACCACTCAGGCATTTTTTTTTTTTTTTTTTTTTTGCGGTACGCGGGCCTCTCACTGTTGTGGCTTCTCCCGTTGCAGAGCACAGGCTCCGGACGCGCAGGCTCAGCGGCCATGGCTCACGGGCCCAGCCGCTCCGCGGCATGTGGGATCTTCCTGGACCGGGGCACGAACCCGTGTCCCCTGCATCGGCAGGCGGACTCTCAACCACTGCGCCACCAGGGAAGCCCTAGGCATTTATTTTTATAACTAGTTCTTTTTTCTCATTGTAAAGGTACTCCTGCTGATTGCAAAAACTTGGAAATACAGAAAAGCGTGAAAAATAAAACAATGGCATACATAATAATGACAATTCAGAGACGGCTACTGCTAATCTTCTGGTATATTCCTTCTCATATTTTTGTTTGCACCTACGTACCTAAGTTTTCATCATATTTTGGATCATTCTGTATATGTGATTTTGTATCTTCCTTTATTCAGAGAACATTCTGTTAGTTACTAAGCATGGTTTATTCTGCTAAATTGTAATAGGTGAGTTTCTAAGAAAACTCACTTTTAAAAAAATCACTTACAATGAAACCAGAGAGGTTAGGGGCTAGAAAGCTTTAGACTCACAATAAAAAAAGGTATTTTTTCCTGCAAGAATGTCTATCTTAGAGTCATTTTTTATAGTCATAAAGGCACAGCTCTAAAAGTTAAACATTGTTGAACAAATCCCACATTACATAGTTCAAAAGTGACTCTAATAAAGAAACTAATGCCACAGTGCATGTGAGGGGCTTGAATGTTATTTCACTAAATGTGAGAATGGAAAAGGCAACTTTTCAAAATTCACATATGATAATTTTATATAATATAAAAACATGTAGCTTTATGTAGCTGATATAATAAATTGAAGGTATGAATACACATTTGAATATTCCTCCACCTTCCTAAAAGTTTATATCCTCGAATTGCTCAAAACCCCTTTTCAATAGAAAAATCAGAGATACTCTTACATACATATATATATTTTTAACAAGCATTTAAAAATTTTATTTATTAAAAAAAAAAAATTTTATTTATTTATTTGGCTGCATCGGGTCTTAGTTGCGGCACACAGGATCTTCGTTGAACCATGCGGGCTTCTCTCTAGCTGTGTGTTGCAGGCTTCACTCTAGGCCTCCAGGGTGCGCGGGCTCAGTAGTTGTGGTGCGCTGGCTTAGTTGCCCTCTGGCATGTGGGATCTTAGTTCCCCGACCAGGGATTGAACCCACATCCCCTGCACTGGAAGGTGAATTCTTTACCACTGGACTACCAGGGAAGTCCCAGAGATACTCTTATATTGAGGGCATAAATAGTAGTAGTTGTATTTGGCGCTTTAGAATTCTAGCATCCTGTAAGTGAGAGGGCTTAGTGGTCATCACCATGTAATTGTGCCCTTGAAGTAGGAGTAGCAGTAGGAGTCCCCTCTACAAGAGTCAGTGGCTGTCCATTCTCAACATGATCGTCTCCTGTGATGGGAAACCTCTACCTCAGAGGTGCGATTCAGAGCTTGTTACTAGACGATTTGTCCTCACGTCGAAGCCATGCATCCTCTGCTGACTTCTGCCCAGTCGCCCAACACTGCTCTTCAAGTTGAAGTCTAATTCTTTTCCCTATGATAGCTCCTTAAGTATTTTGAGAAATCTATTATTTTGCCAAGCAATCTTTCCTAAGCTAAGCATCTTTTAAACTTTTATTTAATTTTTTATTGAGGTATAGTTGATTTACAATATCGTGTTAGTTTCACGTGTACAGCAAAGTGATCCAGATATATATATATTTCAGATTATTTTCCATTATGGGTTATTATATGATATTAAATGTATTTCCCTGTGCTATACAGTAAATCCTTGTTGTTTACCTATTTTAAGTATAGTAGTTTGTGTCTGTTAATCTCATACTCCTAATTTTGACCCCGCCTTTCCCCTTTGGTATCCATAAGTTTGTTTTCTATGTCTGTGAGTCTGTTTCTGTTTTGTATATAGATTCATCTGTATTATTTTTTGATTCCACATGTAAGTGATATTATACAATATGTGTCTTTCTCTGCCTGACTTACTTCACTTAGTATGGTAATCTCTAGGTCTACCAATGTTGCTGCAAATGGCAATATTTCATTCTTTTTTATGGCTGAGTAATATATATATTTACATACCACATCTTCTTAAACCAGTCATCTGTTGATGGGCACTTGGGTTGTTTCCATGTCTTGGCTATTGTAAATAGTGCTTCTCTGAACATTGGGGTGCATATATCTTTTCAAATTAGAGTTTTCATCTTTTCTGGACATATGGTCCATTGCTGGACCATATGGTTAAGGTAAGCATTTTAATTTTTTCAAGTATCTAATATATCATAGTTTTGAGACATTTCTAGAAGCCCAGAATGATTTTAGAATTACATAATTTTTTTTTTTTTTTTTTTTTTTTTGCGGTACGCGGGCTTCTCTCTGTTGTGGCCTCTCCCGATGCGGAGCACAGGCTCCGGACGCGCCGGCTCAGCGGCCATGGCTCCCGGGCCCAGCCACTCCGCGGCATGTGGGACCTTCCCGGACCGGGGCACAAACCCGCGTCCCCTGCATCGGCAGGCGGACTCCCAACCCCTGTGCCACCAGGGAAGCCCTAGAATTACATAAAATTTTTAAAGGTGTTAAATGAAGGGGATTCCCTGGTGTTCCAGTGGTTAGGACTCCACGCCCTCACTGCCGAGGGCCCAGGTTCAATCCCTGGTCAGGGAACTAAGATCCCACAAGCCGCGCAGTGCGCCCCCCCCCCCAAAAAAAAGAAGGAGTTAAATGAAGATAAATTTGGATCAGAACAAGAACAAGGCAGGGAAAGGGAATCTGGTCCATAGTAGGCATCATTCATGTCATCTCAATTAATCCTCACAGTTGCCTAATGAGACAGTGTTGGTCAAAGCTTACTATCCTGTAAGTGACAGAAAGCCCAACTCAAACTGGTTTAAGTAAAACAAATAAACAGCTTAATAAGAAACTAAAAATCCCAAGAGTTGACCTTGGCCTTCAGTATAACTTGATCTAGGCACTCAAATAATGCCACCAGGACTTGGATTTTTTTCTACCTCTAAACAATGCAGTCTGCTGTATGGCCTTCATTCTTGTAGGAAGTTTGATGACTCCCTGCAACTCCAGGCTCCCAAGTTCAAGTTTAGCAGGAAAGAACCCCAGAAGTGCCAGCCAAAGTATCATTGCATCTCATTGACACTGACTGCATCATGTGCCTGCCTCTGAACAAACGGCGAGGACCAGGGTCACGGGTGATCTTGTTACCCAGGCCTGAGACCCACATCCGCCCCTGAAGCAAAGGGTGGAGGCACCACCCGAAATGTATGGACTATGAGTGGGGGAGGGGTTGTTCCCCAGAAGGAAATCTGGGTGCTGTTACCCAAAGAAGTGGGAATGGGCTACCAAGTCAACCACGTCCACTTAGTATTATTTTAATATTCCATTTAGAGACAAAGCCAAAGCTCAGAGATAGGAAGCTGTTTGTCCAAGGTCGTACATAGAAGGTGAAAGGAAGGGGTGTGCTCCACTGCAAAGCCGTGCTCTCTTCTCCTCTCCCCACAGTGCTCCGCAGGGGAAGGTCTGCTGACCGGAACTGAATCATAGCAAATGTATCTCCACTTTTTACGATTCAGTAACTTTGGGTGACAGAGTAATTAACTAATTTTAAGCCCTGGGGATAAATGCTCCTGAATCCTTTCATCCGGATTTCCTGGCAAAAGTGTTGGAATTTCTCCATGATTGGTCAGTGAGCTCATCAACATCTTCCCAGAACCTGGGGGACATGGCTTCGGGGACTTCATAAGCCAGTTACCCACTTCATCGTGATTTTCATTTCCTGGTAGAAAGTCTGGTTCTGTCTATCATGAGGCCTTGGCTATCGTGGGCAGCCTCTGGGGTGTGTCTTGGGGACAGCAGAGTGGAACCCCATGATGATCATGCTCTAGCGATTTGCTCAACCAAGGCACTTGTCTCTAACCTGTCTGTTCTGAAGACATTTGAAATGCCTTAGAAAGTCAAACTATGTCCCTTATCAATAGCAGACTAAACTGTGATAAAATCATGCATGAAACACATTCACGTATGGAATACCATCCAGCCATTAAAAAAATAAAATGAGGGGCTTCCCTGGTGGCGCAGCAGTTGAGAGTCCGCCTGCCACTGCAGGGGACGCGGGTTCGTGCCCCGGTCCGGGAAGATCCCATGTACCGCGGAGCGGCTGGGCCCGTGAGCCATGGCCAATGGGCCTGCACGTCCGGAGCATGTGCTCTGCAATGGGAGAGGCCACAACAGTGAGAGGCCCACGTACCGCAAAAAAAAAAAAAAAAAAAAAGAGGCAACCAAATATCAGTACTGGCAAATCTCAAAAACTTAATGTTGAGCAACAGAAAGTGTTGTGGAAGGACACATGCAAAATCATGCTATATTTGGTGCAGGACTACGTAAGAAGTAAAACTATAAACACATGTATAGGCATTTCATGATGATAGGTCCTTGGGATAGGAGAAGGGGCTTCAAATGGTAAAAGGGAAACAGGGTATCATCAATGGTATTTGTAATTTTTTTTCTTAATCTAGGTGGTGGATACAGAGATATTGTCATATTTTTCTCTATACATTTTATAAAAAAATATACAATATTTGATAATGAGACATGTTACCCCTCAGTCATGGTCAAGTTTCCACCTCTCTGATGCTGTATTGGTCAGGATTCAATGGTGGAGACATAATTCACTCTAGCTCCCTAGCGAGTTTAGGCTGAAGGAGATTTAATAGTGTTTACAGAATTACTCAGGAGGCTGGAGGGACCACGCTGAGCTTTTAGGAATAGCGTTGAGAACCATCCTGCAGTACGGAGCGGACACCAAGGGCAGCACTGTCTTTTATAATCGGGACACTACCGGTTGGATTGGAAAGAACACTGGAAATTCCAGACTCTGCAGCAATGGCTCTTGTCAGCAGAAACAGTGGAAGCAGCAGAAGCGTGGCTTTCCCATCACTGCTTCCGTTACCTAAAACTCAGCTTCTCTATTACACCGGTGCAGAATCAAATCCCCAAGACAGAGTCTTGGGTGAAGTAGAAGAGGATAGCTTTATTGCTTTGTCAGGCAAAGCGGAACACACCAGGCTTCTGCCTCGAAAAACTATGTGTCCCAACCCGAGAGGATTTGATGAAGGGTTTTATAACAGTGGTTCAAAGGTGGGGTTTCTGACAAGATTAGGCTGTGAGCAAAGCTTGCATGCTCTAATCTCGTCTCAGGTGGTGTCTCTTAATCTTGCCTCAGGTGCTCCTCCCTTGATTAGCAACTGTTCAAATCCACCCTTTGGAACTCAGGGAAGGTCGTGGAGGCTGGAGTCTTGCCTCTAAGAAATGGAGGACTAAAAGAGGCCTCCCTGCCCAGGTCCCACTCGGTTTCACTTCCTTCAGGTTGCTGGAACCCCACGTGCATCTGGGAATTATAGTTCTTAAATTTCAGCCTCTGCAGTGGAGGAAGACACATGAGGAGAAGGTAGGAAAAGCTGACCCACCATATTTCTCCCAGGAGCCATATTATTCATCACATAATCTCTTACGGTCCCTACACCACATGGGCCCAGCCCTTAATTCCCCCCTTTACCTCCACTCTGAACTCCTATCCCAGCCTCCATAATAGATTGGGGATTGGCAGTCAGAGGACTCAGTGAAAAACAAGGGGCAATTCCATAGGCACTGTAATAAGATGGCAGGTTTAGACATATAAGACCCAGGCACAGGATTGCAAAGAATGTGTTAGACCTAGAAAAATATCTGGGGTCACAGTGGACCACGGTCAGCTAGATGTTCCCCAGGGGAAGGTGGTGGTACTTAGTGATGAAAGAGCTTGGCTCCAGACTGAGACCATCTCAGGCCATTTTTGATGGCCTCACTACTTACTAAAGGGTGACCATAGGCAAGTTGCTTAATCTCTCTGCCCTTCAGTTTTCTTATCTGCCAAATGGGGGTGATGATGATAATAATAAAACCTCCCTCAGTGGGCTGCTGTGGACGTTAAATGTTGCAGGATTAACTATAATAACAAACACAGACAGTGCTTGCCAGGCACTGGGCTAAGTGTAGCATACACTTTAACTCATTTAACTTCACCCCAGCCTGGAGATGGGTACTTTTTGTTGTTTGCACCTCTCAGATATGGAAACTGAAATTCTAATTCAACAGTCTGGAGACAGACTCTGAGCTCATGATGGCTCCAGGCTGCTCCTCTCAGGACGCATGCAGGACTCAGGGCAGACTGAGCACCAGGTCAGACTGAAATAATCCTTAGCTGTTATTACTTAGAAGAGCAGGTAGAGGAAGAGAGGTGAGCTTGGGAACTAACAACAATACCGAATTCCGTCAAATGGCAAAAAATGTCCCGCCTGTGGGCCTGGGGCCAGGGCACTGGGAGGCTGAGTGTGAAGGCGGATGTGTTATCTGTCACCGAATGTCCTCACCTCCGATGTTGGGAGTGTGGGTGGGTGAAAACAAGAAGCTCCAGCAGAAGTGGTTGGCTCTTTCTAGTTCCTTAGGAGGAAGTCTCCCCCACTTCCTCGATAAAAAGAGAATCTACTGGACATCGGTGGGGCGTCCCCACAATTAGTGGGTGCCCAAAGGTGCAGGCTGGGAAAACAGGCAGGAGCCTAGGAGGAACCTGAGAGGGATGGGCAGTACCCTTTCTTCTCTTGCTGAAATCCACTGCCATGGCCGCCCCAAAAGAGCATCTCATCACCCCTTCATCTCCTGGGTGGGAGCTGAGGTGAGCCTGGGCTCCTGGCTCCCAGGGGGTGGGAAATACCAGGGTGTTCAATCCTAACCAGCTGTTTCTGCTTGGGGAAGACTCTGAGCCTGCAGCCCCCTTTCTATCCTAGACAAAGGAACACGGTGAGTGTTAGAAAAGTAGTAAAGATATGCTGGAAACCAACTGAGACTTTCTCTTGTACAAACAAAGTAAAATGCTAAAATGCCGCTTTGAATTAGGGAACTCTTTCAAATAAACATGTATTTTATTAAATTCATCAATGACTAAATAGCTTTGAAAAGTAGTAGTAGATAGATATGCAGAAAGTATTCACTCAGCCTTCAGATAATGAATGCTTGGTGAATCTATACATCAGAGGACAGGGACTTGGTCTTTGTTGCCAGGGGATAGAAACTAGGAGGATCTGAGCCCCCAGGCCCCCTGATTCCATACTCAACCAGGCGGGACCAGCTACCTAATTTGTAAGACCCAAAAGGAAAACATCCGGCCCTTATTAAAAATGTGTTAAGAATTTCAATATAATGACAATAGAACATCAAAGCAAGTGCGGGGACCCTCTGGGTGTGGCGTCCTGGGCAACTGCACAGGTCACATGTGCACGCAGCTGGCCTTGCAGCTAGGAGATTCTCCCCAAAGAGGAGCAGATCTTGGATGCCTGACAATGGCCCCTCCTCTGGGATGCCCTTTTTTCATCCTAAGAAGTTAGCGGAGAAGGGTGACAGCGATTTCTTGTCGGGGAATCACGACACACAAAACTCAAAGAGTGGGCTTCCCTAGTGGCTCAGTGGTTAAGAATCCACCTGCCAATGCAGGGGACACGGGTTCGAGCCCTGGTCCGGGAAGATCCCACATGCCGTGGAGCAACTAAGCCCGCGCGCCCCAACTACTGAAACCCACGTGCCTAGAGCCCGTGCTCCACTACAAGAGAAGCCACCACAATGAGAAGCCCGAGCACCACAACGAAGACAACAGCAACTAGAGAAAAGTCCACACGCAGCAACGAAGACCCAACGCAGCCAAAAATAAATAAATAAAAAAAACTCAGAGTTTCCTATCGCCCCTCTGCCCTTCCTTCTTCCTATGAGCAACTGTGGAGCATTTTCTCAGTGTGTGGCGCCCTGGGGAAGTCACGGTTCCAAACTTCAGAGCATTCACAGTCTAGTGAGGGAGATAGTTTTACAAGCAAGCAATTAAGATCCAGTGTGATCCCTTACAAGGGAGGAGGGTAAGGGGTATTTTGGAGAAGGGTCCCTAGTTGGCCTGGGGGAGGCAAGAAGGGATCACTGATGGGTCCTTGAGAGGAGGGACTTTGTAGATCTGGGGAGCTGGGGTCCTGATGACTTTTTAGAAAGTCACACTGGCACAGCATGGAGGCTGGGTTTGTGGAAGGCCAGGCTGGTACTAGGGAGCCCAGTCATGGACAGCTTGCTGCCCTGGGGAGACGGCAATGGGTCCTGAACGACAGCGGAATACCTGGCTCTCCTCTTGGACAGGAGGGGTTGGAATGGAATCAGCTGGCTTTGGTGATTGGCAGTGGGTGGCTATTAAAGTTGAAAGAAAATCCTAAAAAGACTAATTGACTCCTGACTTGGCAGATACACAGACACAGTAAGAAAGCCAGTTTGGAGGGAAAGATTATACCTATTATTAGTAATTTTGCAAATCAGTAAAGCTATTGGGAGAGCAATATATCACTAAATGCCTTTCCGAACTTCACATCACACCTTTCCTTCCTCCCCATCAGGACCCCAGCCCCAAATCACCGCATTAACAAAAACACAAAAGAATCACCAACATCTTTTCGTAGAAATACACAGAATCGAAAAACTAGGGAGAGGAATGAAGTGAATAGATTGGTTATTCCACACCTCAGAAGCAATGAAAGCAACACAACTTGGGAAAAGGAAATTTCAGGTTTATAACTGTTTCTAGTTCTGTAATCAAGGGCAATCATCCTAATACAAATATGCTTTTTAAAAATAGAAATAATTTCCCTGGCTTTTATCGTCAGACTATTTAGTAATTTATTTATTTGTACCTTTAACAGACTGTAATAGATGAACTCAGGTACTTAGTTAAAAGGGATGGGGGGTGGGGAGGGGGAAGGAGGATCATTGTCAAGTTCAGCCAAGTCTTGAAATAAAATTTAGGGGCTTCCCTGGTGGCGCAGTGGTTGAGAGTCCGCCTGCCGATGCAGGGGACAGGGGTTCGTGCCCCGGTCCGGGAAGATCCCACATGCTGCGGAGCGGCTGGGCCCGTGAGCCATGGCCGCTGAGCCTGCATGTCCAGAGCCTGTGCTCCGCAACGGGAGAGGCCAAGACAGTGAGAGGCCCGCGTACCACAAAAAAAAATTTAAAGAAATGTACCCCTAATGGGTTAATTGCTTAAGAGTTACCTTGTGTGCACAACATACATCCTTGAAATGATTAGCAGGAGGAAAAGGCCGGTGGCAGCCCGTAAGATTCCCTTTATTTAGAAAGCATTTGGGGCAGACTTATAATGCAGCCTTAAAAGAATTGCTAATCAGATTCTGATTTGGGGAGCTGTAAGGAAGTAGAAGCTCAGCCCTGTCACCTGACCAGTCATTAGCATTAAGCTACGCGGAGTCCCTTTCTCATTTCACACTTTATAGACCCCTTAGTTCCAGCTCAGCAGTCCTGGAGGGAAACTATTCAGGTATTCATATATGTCAAATCACACTGGGTACTCTCAGGGGAAACATAGACCTTTGATAGAACTTGGCAAGTGAATTCTCGTCTGTTGAAATACACACCAATTTTCAAATTAACCCAGAGTTGGTCTTAAAGCAAGTCCTTTGCTTTCCTTCCATGTTGTGATGAGGACTGACACCTTGGGTTGCTACCTCTAAGCCATGTGCTTTCTTTGGCATGGCTTCGGGAGATGGCATGGGCACTGCAAGGGCTGAGACAGCTCATCTCGTAGCTTCTGAGATCTCTTTCATAGCTTCCCTGGACGGGGGCTGCTGTGGCACTTGGCAGGGGGAGATCAAGAGAGAGATTTTTCTACTGACCTGTTACATGATGCATAACACACTTTTCATATAAGTGCTTCCACCTGCAAGTCTGGGCCGCTGGGGAGGGTGCATTGCACAATGAGGCCTGATGATACAGCTCCTCCCTTCTCTCTGCTTTACACATATTGGCTTCTGTCAGAGGCCAGGTGTCTAGCGGCACATGCGTCCCCTTTGGCCGAAGGATCTGAGTTGGCTTAAGAGAATTTGTATGTGGGAATGGCTGTTATTTCTTACAGGAACTCATTTCTGTATGCTTTGAACTAGCCAAAGCAGACTTCTCTGTAGGACAATATTCGATTAGGAATGTTTCCATCTTGTGAACGGGGCCACGCTCTAGGGAATGAAGAATGACCAACTTGACTTGGGTTCTGAAGACTTAATCAAGCATCTTCTTAAATGGGATTACACACATTCCTGAGGCATGTGAAGCGAAACAGGAATCTGCTCCAACATACTTGCTGGAAGCAGGCAGAAGCTTTTTAACCAGCCTTTAAAAGAAGATGCCAGATGCCCAGATGGGAAAGAAGTAACTTTCCTGGGAGGGTTGGCAGGCAGAGGACATGAATAGAGTCACAGATTGTACTTTGGAGCCAGAGTGAGATGGTTGCTGGCTCTGGAGGAATTGTTGAGAGGCTTCTTGTCAAAGTGTCAAGCTTTGTGTCCAAGTGTCAGGCCACGAAAAGTCTCTGCCCTAGGTAATTTCTGGATGACTGAGTGTAGAGCCGATCAGGGCTAAACCAGCTTCAAACCTTCTGCTGAATTAGTGACAGTCATTGTTTCGTTATCAACTCCTGGGTGTGTGGGGGGCAGAGCCTTGGTTGCTAAACAAAGGGGGATAAAAGAGCCTGCTCTGCTGAGAGCTGGTGACCTGTCGCTGATGTATGTTCTGGGTCATTCATACTTGGACAGCCTTCGGGTTAACTGCAGGATGTGTTAATCCAGGCACTGCAAAAACTTCCTTCGAGAAAGCAGGACTCTTGAGTTTGCTCAAATGCCTCTTCAACAAAAGAATGTGTTTGTTTTGTTTTCTTCTCCCCACCTCAGGGAAGCCAGTCAGTGGCTCCCCAGTCTTCCAGCTGGGGAGGGGCATCTCTGGGAGCCAAGAGAGTGGGATGCGAATGCAGGAAGGGGAGCTGGGAATGACTACCAATGTCCCTCCTTGGTGAGGCCTTTCATGGCTCTCCCCACCCCAGGCATTGTCTACCCCATCATTTTGATACATCATTCTGATCTATTTCCATATATATTATAGCACTTATTTTTTATCTAAAGTTATCCTGTTCATTTAAATCCTAGTCTAAGGTCTCTTCCCCACTTAGAATGTAAACTCAAGTGGAACAAGGATCCTATCTGTCTTGTTCACCCCTCTGTCCTCCCGCACTAGACAGCTCCTGGTCTATGGCAGGTGCTCATAAATATTTCTTGAACGAATGTATGTGTGCACTGGGTGTGAACGTTCTACAGAGCCTCACTCTTTAAAAAAAATTTAGACATTTGGATTAGAAATTTTACTAAGGTGAATTATTTGGTTTCATGCTTTCCATGTACAGAAGACACCAGAAAATTAAACCTGCTCTGAATGACCTGGAGCGTCACCATCAATGTTGGTTATTATACTGGACTGTCATCCAGACCTATTGAATGCATGATTTTGTTTGTTTTGCATCGACACAAACCGTTGTGATTGTTGTAGTTTGGGCTCTGCCTTTAATGACTTTTCTCTCTTCATTTTGGCCAATCAGCTCTTCTATCACTGAAGCACCTACAATAACTCTTCTTCTTCTAGTCATTTGTAATTTTGATGAAACAATAGTTGAGCTTGGCAGACATGAATAGAAAATACAAGTAAATAGGTCCTGCCTAGGAAGGAAGAGAATCTCTTGGCTATAGATGTGAGTATTAAGACATCCTTGGTGGCATTTACTGAACTTAATTCAATTATTTTTTCTGTCTCTAGTTCATGACTACAAGCGGCAGAAACTGATGTTGGTTATTGCAAGAAAATAGTGGAAGTCCTGAGGGAGAGCTCATAGAAAGGATTCTATATCACCAAAGAGCTTACAGTCTACATGAGGAAATCATACAAAACTAGTTTGAGGCAATGTATTAGGGTTCTCCAGAGAAACAGAACCAATAGACTAGCCAGATACCTATCATCTATCTACGTATCTGTCTATGTACCTATCTATCTATCTATCCATCCATCTATCATCTAACAACATGAGAGGAGATTTATAATAGGAATTGACTCGTGTGACTACGAAGGTGGAGAGGACCCAGGATCTGCAATCTGTAACTGGAAAGCAGCAGGAAAGCTGTTGGTGTAATTCAGTCCAAGTTTAAAGGCCTGAGAAACAGAAGTGCCAATGTCTGAGGGCAGAAGATGGATGTCTCAGTTCAAACATGAGAGCAAATTCACCCTTCCTCCGCCTTTTGGTTCTTTTTTTAAAAAATAGATACATGTTAAATTTTTTTTTATTATTTTTTATTTTTGGCTGCGTTGGGTCTTCGTTGCTGAGCTCGGGCTTTCCCTAGTGGCGGTGAGCGGGGGGTACTCTTCGTTGCGGTGCGCGGGCTTCTCATTGCAGTGGCTTCTCCTGCTGCGGAGCACGGGCTCTAGGCGCGCGGGCTTCAGTAGTTGTGGCACGTGGGCTCGGTACCTCCCCCTTTTTGTTCCATTCAAGCCCTCATTGGACTGGATGATGCCCACTCGCACTGGTGAAGGTGGTCCTCTGTACTCAGTCTACCTGTTCAAATGCTAATTATCTCCTAGAGACATCCTCATGTACCTACCCAGAAATAATGTTTCACCAGTTATCTGAGCACCCCTTAGTCCAGTTAAGCTGACACATAAAATTAACTATCACAGGCAATAACAGAAGAGGCATCATAATGTCCTTTCTTTTTGTAATTTTGTCTTCAAATTAATTATATAGACTCCAAACAAGCCAGGAATTCTGAGGAAGGAGGGATCCCTGTACATTAAGGAGATCACATTAAGCTTTAAAGAAGAGGTATGATGGGGTTTGGAGCCCAAGGGGGGTTATAATTTATCTAAGTAGAGAGGAGTGTGTGTGAGGCAGGGTGATCAAGGCTCAGGGAACAGCACAAGGGAAAGAATGGGAACAGACCCTGTGCAACATTTAGGGGTAAGTAAGTAAACCAGTCGCTCTGATGTGGAAGTTTCCAGAAAGGGAGCAGTGGGAGGCAAGCTGGAAAGGGGGGTCAGGTTGAATGAGATGGGGCCACACATGCCATGCTAAAACTTGGGGTGACATCCACAGCTGAGCAATTGACCTGGTAGGACAGAGCAGAAACCGATCAACAGTGTTTAACCAATACCTACAGTCTCTTCCATTGATAGTGAATGTCTCACCCTGGCCTTGAAGGTGTGACTTGCCTTCATTATCTCCCAGATAGAAAGTGGCCACAGGCAGGTCTGCTGTTATTTCTACCCCAGAATGCCATAATCTTGTTTTGAAACCTCTTCCCCAATTTAGAATGTGCCTAACTTCTAAATCCCAGACAAAGTGAACTTGACCTTGAGGAGCAGGAGTTTTTGTCCTTGAATGCCGGCCAGTCACTCCCGATAATAACAATTGTAATGGCTGAACTTTGTTGAATACTGGTTATGTGCCAGCTACTCTTCTAATAGCTGAAGCATGTTTATTTAACCTTCTTTTATATTATTATATTCCCTGGTTTGCACAGGGAGGCCGCAGCTAGTCACTAGCAGAAGTTGGGAATCCAACGCCAAATCCTGTCACAAATTCCAAACTTTTAATTACTGGGTCTGAGGCCCCAGAGTGCTTGAGGCTTATAGCGGGTAACTGGGCTGCTCCCTGGAAGTGGAAAACGGGGGAAGGGGTAGCCTGTTTTACTCCTTCACAGGGCCTGGCACTGGATGGAATTCTATTAATTGCTTTGCAAGTGCTAATCAAGTTCTCTTCAGAGAAGGATATAGGTTTCTTGTTTTTTTTTTAGAGGTTCTTCATTGGATGGATGGATGGATGGACGAAAGGATGATAAATGATAGATAGATGGGACGAGGGGCCCTTTTCATCTTATAGGGCAGCTCACCTAATGTCTCAGGAAAGCACCATAGTCTCACTGAATAACAAATGCCCTCCCCATAACAATATTTTTTAAAAAGAGAATATAGACCAGGGAAGTAGAGAAAATCAATAACTGGCCCTTCATTCCAACTAATTCTTAGTGGCAGGCGCTTTGGGTTTGAATATTCATCCTTTAACATGTTGAATCTTGACTCAAAAATGCACATGCATCACTCAAAGGAAAGGTTTTCAGTGCTTTTTTTTTTTTTTTGCGGTATGTGGACCTCTCACCGTTGCAGCCTCTCCCGTTGCGGAGCACAGGCTCCGGACGCGCAGGTCCAGCGGCCATGGCTCACGGGCCCAGCCGCTCCACGGCATGTGGGATCTTCCCGGACCAGGCACGAACCCGTGTCCCCTGCATCGGCAGGTGGACTCTCAACCACTGCGCCACCAGGGAAGCCCCTTTCAGTGCTTTTTCACTGTACAAGGTGCTGAAGATACAGCAATGAATAGGACAGATGTGGTTCCTGTCTTCTAGGATATTTCTGCAATTAAATAAGATATTTTATGAGAAAATACTTAGCACAATGCCTGGAAGCTAGTATATGCTCAATCAGTGTTGGTGGAATGAAAAAGTGAGTGAATGAATGAATGATAATAATAAAACTAGCAATTTCTATGAAGTCACCTCATTCAGTGTTTTCCAATCTTTTGTCATTGCATACCATCATCATGACTTTTACCTTATATACAAACTACATTACCATTATTTGTTGAATATTCATTCTTAAAGTCTAATCACTTAGCATTTGCCTTAAAACATTTATTTGAAATGAAAACACCCTATAACTACTACAAATGGAAAGTTATTGTAACTTGCTATTAAATACAAGTAACTCTTCAAATACATATAACAGAAAAAATAAAACAGTGATGTTATTCAATTATAGCCAGATATTTCTGCTTGGCGATGGTTCTGAGCCTGAGGCCTTTTTTATATAAGAGAGATTAGCAAGTGTTAGACAGGTGTTAAAGACATGCTAGTACCCAGCTGAGACTTTATCTAGTACAAAATATATACAATGACAAAATGCCACTTAGAATCAAGGAGCTCTTTCAATGAATGTGGATTTTATTAAATGCAACTTATGACCACAAAGTTTTGAAAACTAGCAATAGAAAGATATGTTGAAAGTATGCACATAGCCCTTAGAAAATGAAGGCTTGGTGGATATATGCATTAGAAAACAGGGACTTGGTCTCATTTGCAGCTATTAGTTTTCTCGGGCTGCCACACAGCACCACAGATTGGGTGGCTTAAATAATGGACCTTTATTTTCTCACAATTCTAGGGGCTGAAGGTCTGAGATCAAGATGTCAGCAGGTTGGTTTCTTCTGAGGCCTCTCTCCTTGGCTTATAGATGGCCATTTTCTACCTGTGTCTGTCTTTACATGCTCTCCCCTCTGTGTCTGTCTGTGTCCAAATTTCCTCTTCATATAAGCACATCAGTTATATTGGATTAAGATCAACCCTAATGACCTCATTTTTACTCAATTACCTCTTAAAAAATCCTATCTCCAAATACAGTCACTTTGTAAGCTGCTGGGTGTTAGGACTTCAGTATGTGAATTTTGGGTGGAAACAATTCAGCCCCAAACTAGATGTATCCTTCCTAGCATCTAGAACGTGCTTGGCACATAGTAGATGCTCAGTAAATGTTTGTTGAATGGGTGAATGGGGATTGAGTCTATGGTATCAGAAGATTCTACCAGCTTAATATTGTTTAATCTTTTCAGGATTTTTTTTCCTGATTGCCTGTGAGTAGTTACTAGCTTGATGTCCATAAAGAAAGCTATTCCCAGTGAGTCCACAGCGGTATGGAGGACCTGCTCTTGCCCACTCATTTCATTTATTCCCTCATTCATTCATTCATTCACTAAGTGTATATCTAGAAGCAATGACTAATTGGTCCTGAATTCTTTCTCTGTCTTCATTCCCTTGCTTTCACCTCTGATTATGTCATAAGTCTTGATCCATATCCAATACCCAGGAATCCCAGACAGATTATCTACTCATCTGCGGACCTAGATCTGGCCAAAGCCTTTCAAGTTCCAGGGGGCTCCACACCTGTCCATCTCTGGCTGCACATTAGAATCACCTGGAAAACGTAAAAAAATTTTTTCCATTGCCCAGCTTCATCCCGGACCGATTGAATTGGAGTTTCTGCAGCAAGGGCCTAAGCATCAATATTTTGTCAACCTTCCCACATCAATCCACTGTACAGCAAGGACTAAGGAGCAAGGGGCTCCATGCCCCTTCGTAGAACAATCAGATCATGTGATTGTGAATTCCAGAGGTCCCTACACTCTTCAGTTTCCTAAAGATATTGCCTTCCTACTTGGACCATCCTTATTAACTATTATTGTCCTACATGAAGACACACTTGTCTAACCATTCAACCGAGACTCATTGAGCACTAATGTAGAAGCTATTGGGAGAAAAACACAAACATGACATGGTCTTTCCTGCTTTTTTTTTTTTTTTTTTTTTTAAAAAGAATCTTACAGCCTTGTAGGAAAACCAGAAGTATGAGTATTTGCTGAATATAATAATGCTATTCATTCATGTATCCATTCATTCGTCAACTATTTTTGAGTGTCTATTATGTATCAGGCTTGAGCATACACAGGTAAGCAAGACAGCCAGTGCCCATCCCCATGGGGTTGACAGTCTGGCAGGGAAGAGAGGGGTTAAACAATAATAAGGTGTGGTGTATGTTATACAGAGAACAAGGTATCCAACGAACACACACCAAGGGACTTACCCTGGTTCAGGGGAGAGGGAACATTTCCTTGAGGAACTAATATTTTATCTGAGATCTCAAAGATGAAAACGAATCAACCAGAGAAGTGCAAGCCTCTTAAGAGCAAATATCATGTTTATCTTATTGAACTCCCAGTCTCTGGCTCATGGCAAGGGCCCAGTAAAACTTTGTTGAATTAATAAGTAAGTGAATGAATGGTGAAAACCCCAGGGGAAAGTTTGGCATGGCTGAAGCAGGAAGCGTTGGAGTGAAAAATCTCAAGGTTTACAGCTGGAGGGGTAGGCAGGGGCTAGATCAGAAAGTCCCATAAACCATAAGAAGAGGTTTGGACTTTATCTTGGGGTCAAGGGGAAGCCACTAGAAATTAGGCAGAGCAACAAATGGCATGATCTGTGTTTGAAAAGCATCACTTTGGCTGTAAGATGGGATCAGAGGTGGACGGGAGGTTGGCGCGCAGCAGCTGTGTGATGGGGCAGGAGTGATGGCAGTCTGCTTCAGGGAGTGGAGAGATGAGGATTATCCAGGCAGAATGCATTGAGTCTAGAGGTGGATTGAATGGATTTGGGGTGAGAGAGAAAGTGAGGCGAGCCCTGGGCAGATGGTTTAGAAAGCTTACGGTTAGCGGCAACATTCAGTGAAGCAGGAAGCTCTGGAGGCAGAGCAGGCTCGGGGCAAAGATGCAGTGTTTCTCGTCAGCCATGAGCTGTGCTGAATTTGGGCGGCCCTTGGGCCATCGAAGCGGAAATGCCCAACAGGCAGCTGGTGGCTGTGCTGGGCGCTCAGGAGAGGCCTGAGCCAGGGGACAAAGAGGGGACAGTTGAAGCCATGGGAGTGGTGAGGTCACTGGAAGGATTGTGTAAAGGGAGAGGGGGACAGACTGAGTTATTTCACATTTTGCAACAGCCTTGGCCACAGTCAAGGGGCCTGCACAGCCCCACCCTCACACGTGGGATGCTACCTAAATCATAAACTGACTTTTTAGACTTGTTAAATCCTTTGACTAACACACATAATAGCTACCATTTACCAGACAACAAAACATGTATGAGGCACGCTGGTGTTTGTTAGCTGTGTGGCGTCAGGGAAATCACTTAGCCTCTCTGATTCTCAGTTTCCTAACCTTTAAAATGAGGCTAAAAGCATTTACTTCGTAGGGTTGTTGTGAATGAGTTACTATATGTAGGCTCTTTGGACAGTTAATGGAACATCCTAAGCACTTATCTAAAAGTTATTCTTTTAGTACTTTATTATTGTTGCTATTTTATTCTTCCAATTTCTCTGCACAGTAGGAATCAGTAACATCATTTTCAGGATGAGGAAACAGAGGCTCAGAGAGGTAAAACAACTTGTCCAGGAGCTACCCTAACCTATAAGGACTCTTGGTCATAGGAAATGGAAATCCACGCCAGCTCACTGAAGTGGGGTGTATACCCGATGTCTCACGGAACCCAAGCACATGTCTTAACTGCAAATATCAATCAGGACTTCTTACTTGTAAACAAGAGAATGCAGCTCTGGTTTTGCAAAAATGAAAGGAAATTTAAAGGAAGAGTGATGGGGACACACAGAGCTTATGGCTGACTGCAGTTGGGGGCAAAGCCCAAGGCTGCCTGGAAAGACAAAAGCAGGAGGCCCAGCAGGGATAGCCTGGGCAGGCAGCCACCATCCAGTCCACTAGGGTGAACGGTCCCTGTCAGCCACTTGCCACTGTGTTTGTTCAGCTCAGGACATACGACCATACATGGCGGTCCCTGGGAAGAAGGACCTGGCTCCTCAACCAACACAGTGAGGCAGTGCCTGGAATGACCTGTCCCTGCAAGGTGACACAGTGGAGAGAGGCCACTCCTCCAAAGGAAACAGGGGCAAAGTTTGGAAGGCGATGGGCGCTGGATACTGAAAACACAAAAACCTGCTCTTTGCCAGCTCTTGAGCATGAACTGACCAGAGACAGGATTGCCCACGGGACTGTCTCCAACTCCCATTTTGAGCCCTCTTTATATTTCTGCTTCGTTCATTTCTCGGTTTCCCTGAAAACTGACTTTCTCTGCATCCTAGGTAGAAAATGGCTGTCCACAGCCTCAGGATTTCTTGACTGGTCCAGCCACAGCTGGACTAAATCTCTTAGCACAATTTCAGTTTTCCAGGCAAGGAACTGATTGGTCCAGCTCAAGTCAGTTGTCTACTTTGCTCCAATCAGTTGAGGCCAGAGGGGCGGAGACAGTCTGAACACTACCAATGTGGATTTGGAGAGGGGGGCACTTTGCAGGACAGGCTTGGGGACTTTCCCTAGGATATGGGTCTCAGTCTGTGGAATGTGTAAGTCCCTGCCTGGATTAAACTGCCTTCAATAGTAGTGCAATGCTTTGACGTCTCCAGGCCCACCTTGGGGGGCTGGCCTAGCCAGGGGTCATCCACAGTACCGACAGTCTTCAGACACCCTCACAGCTCAGCAGGACCGACATGGCAAGACGCTTGTCCTGTGAGGCCAGAGGCAGAAGTGACTGCCTCATTGGTTGAGGCAGCCCCGGAGATGTTGGAGGAGGGCCGGAGCATGTGCAGAATTTGAGACTGTGTGTTCTGTGGGAAGACGTACAAAAGGAATGAAGGCCCCGTTCCCTGCGTTGGGGAGCCGTGTCCCGGAACACAGCCAGGTAGCTAGGACTCCAGCTCTTGGGGTCCGAGACGGTGAATCCAGGGAGGGAGGAGACAGTCAGAGGACAAGCCCAGAATGAGATGTGAGAACCCAGGAGGGGACGGAGGGACATCAGCCCAACTCCCCTACCACAGACTCAGAGGTTCAGGAATATGGTTGGTAACAGAGCCCGGACCTGCCCTTAGGTCTCTGGATTCTTTGCCTGGGACACTCCTCACCTCATAACACCATCTCCTGTGTTTTAGTTTAGAAAAATCCTTTATTCTGAGTTTCTCACCCAGCCTAAAGGAAGGACGTGATCTTCCCTCAGAAGGGCTGTGGGTCTGGTGTCACCTTGGATTCTATAGTTAATCCCAAATGTGAGCTATTGGCTGCGGTGTTCCTTTTTCCCCTCCAATGAACCGAGAGAGTGGTCAGGCCAGTTACAGCTCCTCTGCATTCTTCGGGAGCTGTCCTGTGAAGCTTGTTCTTGAGTCTGGATCATTTGGGGCCCTGAGGAAAACCTTCTAGGCCCAGAGTCGCTCCAGGTCTGTCTGTCTGAGATTAACAGAAACTCATATATACGGGGAATCTGGAATGCGGCCCAAGGGGTGAATTAACCCGAGAGAGGATGGTTCCCCTCGCCAGCCAGGGAAGACTCTTCTGGGGGACCCACCAGAGATTTTGCTGAAACCGCACTTGTTTAGGGGCTAATCCACTCTGGGATTCTCCTGAAGATAATTCGTAAGTCTTCTTTTTGCTTTTTGAACTTTAATATTAGCATTTATTTTGGAATAGGCAGTAATGATATTCAGATGGCTCAAAGTTCAGAAGTGCAAAAGGGTAGGCAGTACGATGTTTCCCTTTTCCCCAGGCAGCAGCTCTATCACGGAAAAGCAGCCAGAGGTAATGGGTAATTTGCATCCTCTAGGGGAGAACCTGCCTGATGAACACTAGCTGTTGTTGGTGTCAGGAATTTTCTGTAAGACAGTATGAGCTGGAGTTCATTCCTCCTGAATCCTAGCTGCTCTGGGCACCTCCCAGAGCTGCCGAGGGGCAGTGGGACGAAGATCAGCTCTGAGGGCAGGTGTGGGATCCCTAATCTGTCTCTCGCTCCTTGCGGGATCTCATCCAAGTCCTGGTCTTGCACTGATTGACCCCGTCTAAAAGATCTGGGGGCAATGAAAGAACCTCCTTTACAAGCGGGTTGGGAGGTTGAGAGGGTGACTTGACGTCACATGCGTCTATGGGACATTCTCAGGCACGTGTGTTACACAAATAATTCTTTTTTTTCTTAAACTTGAGTTTAAACTTTATTCTTTTTTTTAAGTTAACCATTTATTTATTTATTTTTGGCTGCATTGAGTCTTTGTTGCTGTGCGTGGGCTTTCTCTAGTCACAGCGAGCGGGGGCTACTCTTTGTTGCAACACGTGGTCTTACTGCGGTGGCTTCTCATTGCTGAGCACGGGCTCTAGGCATGTGGGCTTCAGTAGTTGTGGCACGCAGGCTCAGTAGTCGTGGCGCACAGGCTTAGTTGCTCTGCAGCGTGTGGGATCTTCCCGGACCAGGGATCAAACCCAGTCCACCGTATTGGCAGGCGGGTTCTTAACCACTGCACCACCAGGAAAAGTCCCCACAAATAATTCTTGATATTACCTGTTCATGGTCTGACTTCCCCACTAGAACCCGGGCCCCTGCAGGGCAAGGCTGTGTCTGTCTCCAGCACCACTGGACGCACTGTCCCCGGCACAGAGGTTGGCCCGTGGCAGACACTCAATAAATCACCATCACCGCTAATATTTTGAAGCATTTGCTATGTGCCAGGCTCTGTAACAAGCTCACTACAGATGAGCTCACAATTGCCACTCTCTGAGGTAGTTGCTGCTCCACTCCTGCTGTGTGGACGAGGCCGTGGAGACTCAGAGAGGTTGTCCCTAGCTACAGAGCAGCCACAGCAGGATTTGGTTTCTGGCAGTCCAGGGCTGACCAACTCTTCCCGATTTTCCCAGGACCATCCTGGTTTTAAAATGGAAAGATCCACCTCCCAAAAAAGCAGAAGGTCCAGGCCAGGGTGAGATGAGTGAGATGCTCACCTTCGGCACAAAGTTTAAGGTGGGGGCCGTACACTCGGTAATCAAGAGAAATAATATTTTAATGCAGCATTTTAAAAATAATCAAAATTAGTGTAAAAAATTCAAGATGAACAAAAGAACACAATTTAAATAAAGAAAGGATCAGTGTCAGTGAGGGTCACTACTCCCCTGCTGAGGGAAAAGCATGAACTGCTCCAGGCAGGTCAATGGAGACAGGGAGGCCACCCCCTTCTCCCCCTCCCACCAGTTGGAACCCGGGACCTGTCTTTCTGGTCTTTCTTTGCTTTGGGCAAGTGGGCGGGAAATCTCTAGAAGAAGTAGGAGTAGCTTCTGCAAAGCAGAAGGAATGGCTGGGCTTAGAGGAATTCCAAGAAGTGGTATTCCCTCCAAGAGAAGTGCATGCATGGCTAGCAAGGGGAAGGCTGTAACAGGAGACAAGAGAGTGTTTTCTCTTAGCAACAGCGGGAGAGAGGACCATCTCTGTTGAGAAATGCTTCAAGAAGCCCAGCCTGCTGTACAGGCTGCAGACCCAGAGCATCACTGACAGCTGGAGTCAGAGAAAAGGGAAAGCTGTTGTCTAACAGAGGAAAGAGCACTGAATTGGAGCTGGGCTGGAGGATCCTGGAGGGGAGAGGGGAGACAGAGAAGGATGCTACTGTGGTAACTTGATGTGACCCCTCCCTATGACCTCCCATCTTCATCTTGAATTATATTGGCAACCATCACAAATTGTTGGGGGTGAGGTCTGTCACAAGACTGCAGAAGCCAGGGTATGTGCAGCCCCCAGTCCACTTCTGGACTTCGTTAACGTCGCATCTGCAGGAAATGGATGCATTCTCTCGTTTCTCGGAAGGTTGGCTCACCTGTGACTGTTAGCCAGCAATTAAGCAATTCCAGAGTGATTTTGCTATGGACCGGATGCCTATTTTTGTATCCACTTTAGTCCTCTGTAGATATGGGGTATCAGTAGTTCTCTCCCAAGTTATTATAGTGGTTTTGCCACTTGGTAGAGATTTATGGAGCTCATTTTGGGGTGCTCAGAAAGTCAATCTCTTGATTTTATCCCTGAACTTGTTTCTCTCTCATCCACCCTATCCCAGTAAACGGCATCACCATCTACCCAGCTGTTGAAGCTAATTCCTGGCAGTCTCTGTAGATTTCTCTCTTTTCCTTCCATCCCATCCATCAGCGAGTCAGGTGGTCTTGCCTCCAAGCATGGTGGCCTAGGATGACCAACCACCCAGGCCAGGGATTTTTCGACTTTAGCACTAAAGGTCCCATGTTCCGGGAAACCCCTTAGTCCCAGGCCAGCTGGAGCAGTCGGTCACCCTAATCTGCCATGGCCACTCTAGTCCAGTTTGCACTACTGCATACTCTCCTAGCTGGCCTCCCTGCTTTGCTCTGGACCCACAGCCCTGCTCCATACAGTGGCAGAGTAAGCTGACCCGGGATAGCACCTTTTGCTTGACACCCTCCAATGCACTTGAACCCACAGGCAGCCCTCAGCACATCCTCTCAAGGCCTTGTATGATGGGCTGTGGCCTCAGTCTCGCCTCTCTGGTACAGCACTTCCTCAGTCACCAAACCGGGACCACCTCATTATGACAAGTCCCATCACCCCACACACATCTGCCCTCACTGTCCCCTCTTCCCAGGATGCTGTCCCCAGATCTCCACATGAGGCCTGCTTCTTATCATTCAGGTCTTGGTGCAAATGTCACCATCTCAGAAAGGACTCTTCTACCACCCAGATCTATAGTGGCCTCCCCCCAAAATTGTCACGCTTTCTCCCATAACTCTGTTATATTCTCCTTATGTATGTGTCACTACTAAAGCAATTGTATGTGTTTTTGTTTATTTATTGCCTTTCACCTCCTCTCTGCTCCCCCCAAGACGAAACTCCTTGACAGCAGGAACTTTCTTTCCCTCATTCTCCCAACATGTAGAACAGTGCCTGGCACACAGTCAGTACTTAATAAATGGGTGGAAGCAGGGCCTCCCTTCACAGGTTTCAAATCTGCAGAGGGAACGGTTTCCATCCTCCAGGAGCTTTGAGTATTTAAGGGCTGGAGGACACAGCAGCAGAAGGAGGACATATGATTAAGTATTATCTGAGTCGTTCAAAGGAAAAGAGGGTCCCCGTGAGTCCTGAAGGAAAATGGGATTTCCAGAGGCAAAATTAAGGATACTCCAAGGGCATTCCCCACATGTGGAAGATGGAGGCGGGAACAGCTGCACACAGGAGTCTGCCCTTGGCTTGACTTTCAGAGTTTGCATAAAGTCACCAAATGCCTGGGTGATTAAATCTCTACTGGAGTAGCAGGGAGCCACAGAAAGCTCTAGAGCAATATACCTGAGAGCTATTTTGGAGAAAGTCACTTGGGATGGCAGGGAGAAGCATCGGTCTGATGCAATACTGATGCTCCTGTGAGGATTGGGAGAAAGGAAAATGCAGGGAACACTTAAGAGGGAAGAATCGCTAGGGTTTTGGGGCAGTTTGGATCTTTGTGGCAAAGGGGAAATAAATAGCCAACTAATTACGTAATTCTATTGATTCTCAATAGAATCAATTGGAATTGATCAATAGATCAGGCAGCTGCAGAAATCAATAGGCTAGGGAAAGCTAATAGAGAGATCAATAGAATTAGGTAAATGGTTGGATTTTTTGGTAAAGAAGAGGGCCCATGAAGGGTGATAGCATCTGGGTTGCAGGGTAGAGAGGGATCTCTGTGGGAGGGACTGGTTTGGGAGGGTCTCTGATAAAACAGTTTTGCAGACTGTTGCACATGGGGTGCTGGTGGGGTGTCCAGGTGATGCTCCAGGGCAGCCTTAGGACCCATAGGGCTGGGAAAAGAGATGTACAAGTCACTCCTTCCACAGGGAGAGATTCTTAAACTTTTGGGGTCAAAGACCCTGTGGATATGAGAAAAGATCAGACCCAGTCCCTAGAAAAATGCACAGATCCATATACTCTGGAAAAACTTGCCTTCAAGTTCAACTCAGTTGTCAAATGAGTGTTTTTTGTTTGTTTATCTTTTGTGTGCCCTAGAGACTGGCTTTTGTATATGGAAAGGATTATTCTGAAAAGATTTCAGTCTTTATTTTTATTTTATTTATTTTTAATAAATTTCTTTCTTTATTTTTGGCTGCATTGAGTCTTCGTTGCTGCACGTGGGCTTTCTCTAGTTGCGGCGAGCGGGGGCTACTCTTCGTTGTGGTGCACGGGCTTCTCACTCTGGTGGTTTCTCTTGTTGCGGGGCACAGGCTCTAGGGCGTGTGGGCTTCAGTAGTTGTGACATACGGGCTCAGTAGTTGTGGCTCGCAGGCTCTAGAGTGCAGGCTCAATAGTTGTGGTGCACGGGCTTAGTTGCTCCGTGGCATGTGGTACCTTCCCAGACTGGGGATCGAACCCATGTCCCCTGCATTGGCAGGCAGATTCTCAACCACTTCGTCACCAGGGAAGCCCGATTTTTGTTTTTAAAATCTCATTTTAAATTTGTTCAAGTTTCAAATTTTGAAAACCCTTCTTTTTGCTCATCTTAAATTCAGTTTATAAATATCTTTTTACTATTTATAAATCTACCAAAGTTTAAACAACTAATTTAAAAATCACTTTATTTACATTTTAAGCTTCATTTATACTTGCAATATGTTTGGTTTCTTTAAGATATAGCAATTGTCAAATATAACAAACCTTCCAAGATATTTACCTCATTTTTATAAATGTAACAAATTAAACCTTAAAATGATAGATTTTAAGTACTCTTAAGTGTTCCAATATGATTTACGAACTGAATACAATTTCAATTTTAGGGACTTCCCTGGCGGCACAGTGGATAAACTCTGCACTCCCAATGCAAGGAGCCCGGGTTTGATCCCTGGTCAGGGAACTAGATCCCACATGCCTGCCGCAACTAAGAGTTCGAATGCCACAACTAAGGAGCCCACATGCTGCAACTAAGGAGCCCACCTGCTGCAACTGAGACAAGGTGCAACCAAAATAAGTAAATAAATATTATTTTTAAAATTATTTTTAAAAAAATTCAATTTAAACTCACAAGTCTAAATCAATTATGCAATTACCTATTTTAAATTAAAATCTCTGGGTTAACCTATTGAAAATACTAATATGCTAAATTGTATGTAACACTTCAAGATATTAAAAGAACAGATAGGTACAGATTATTTCTAAATTTATCACAAAAATGTTGCTATTCTAGGTTTGATTTACTTTGCAGCTCTTCTTAATTCTAAACCTCCCCCAGGGTTAATTTTGTTTACCCATCAAGGGAAAAAAATCCATGTCATTCCAGTCCTGAGCTTTTTTTCATAGTCATTATCTTACGGGCTCCAACAATCTAGAAGGAGTAATCCCAGGAATCTGTATCTCCACCCACATTGCTACATTTTAAGATTACATTTTTTAAAAAATCAGATTTGATTTCCTGAACTTCAGTTTTTTTATTCTCAGGATACTTAAATATCTTTTCTGTTTAACCACAAAGAAGACCTTGAACTTGATGGAATTCTTTCTTCTTTTATGTGGTCCACTCTGGTGGCACCCCACAGCTCACAGGTAGTACCAGAATGTCGGATGGGATCCCTCAAGGCTCTGCTGAGTCCACAACAATCTTGGGCCACGCCCGTGACAGCAGCAAGGCTGTAAGAGGCCCACGCACCCCAACTTATGACCCCCGAGTGGGGTTAACATTGAATTTAGAGAAAGAAGAGAGGAGAACTTGTTCAAAGGGGATGAATGAGTCGTGGGGGGCAGGGGTCAACCATCAGAGGCAGCACAAATTGAGCCAGAACAGTGCAATGTCATAGAAGCCACAGTCTCAAGAAAGGAGCATTTATCAGAAATGTCAATACAACTAGAAAGGTTGAGATGGATGAGGATTTAAGAACAGAAAGCGCTTGGATTATCAGAGCTTGGTTTCCAAAACTGACCATTAGCTGAAGCTTCTCTGGTCCCAGGCACAAAGGTCAGCAGCCTTGCAGGAGGATGTTTGGATATATTAGAATGCCTAGGTCCCACATACTATATTATAGTCCAAGAGGCAGCCTGAATGTTTCCACACAGGCTCCATATTGTCATATCAGGCATTTCAAATTTCTTTCAAACTCCCTTCATCTGTTACCCTGGGTTCTGGAAGAAGAAATTATCGTTTGACCTTCCTTCAGGTCACTTTCCTATGTCTCTCTTCTTTTAAAAAATAAATTTATTTATTTATTTACTTATTTTTGGCTGCATTGGGTCTTCGTTGCTGCGCGTGGGCTTTCTCTAGTTGCGGCGAGCGGGGGCTACTCTTCACTGTGGTGTGCGGGCTTCTCATTGTGGTGGCTTCTCTTGTTGCGGAGCGCGGGCTCTAGGCACACGGGCTTCAGTAGTTGCAGCACGCGAGATCAGTAGTTGTGGCGCACGGGCTTTGTTGCTCCGTGGCACGTGGGATCTTCCTGGACCAGGGCTCGAACCCGTGTCCCCTGCATTGGCAGGCAGATTCTTAACCACTGCACCACCAGGGAAGTCCCTCCTATGTCTCTTGAAGTGAGCAATTAATTAATCTTTACACTATGAGCCTCCAAACAGGAGTAGAGACCAGTGCCACATAGTAGATGGAACAGAGAATTAGGGAATAAATTGCAGAGTGGCAGTCTCCATTCATTTTGAAGAAAACAGAAACACTCTAGCTTGGGATTTCTCAACCTTGGCACTAATCACATGTGTGGCTGGATCATTCTTCGTGGGGGGCTGTGCAGTGCAGGCTGTTTAGCAGCAAACCTAGACTCTACCCACTCCGTGCCAGTAGCATCCCCTCTTCCAGCTGTGTTTAGCGGGGGAGCTGGCATGAGTGGGGCTGTTGAACGCTGAGGTGGGAGCTGGGTAGAGTAGATTTAGAGAGGCTGAAGGCTAGGCTACATCTTGGCTTACCCTGTGTAATGCCTAATATCTTCCTCTTTCTCAGGCGGCAGCAGTTTCCAGCTCTTTCCAATTGCATCCTTCCCTTTACGAAGACAGCTGTGGGGTCCCAGGGACCTAGAACCACAGTGTGCTTAGTTTCCTTAAGTCCTGGGTGAACAGAGCTGGTCTCGGGGTCGGTGGAGGAGGGTGGGGTGTCAGGGGACCCCATGCTTGGTAGATAGTGATGAAGGAGGTCACGGTGATCAAGGAGGAAGTAGAGCAAAGGGGAGAGTCCCCGTGCCTAAAATAACAATGATGTTCTCGTCTGTCACTGAGCTCCTCACTGGGGGACACCTGTTCAAGAGCTTGTGTCCCATCGGAGCAGTAGTTAATCTGGGTCTGAATTCTGATTGGACCGGAAACTAACTTTGTAACTTTGGGCAACATATGGAAGCCTCTCCGAGCCCAAGCTCTTCATCTGTAAGATGGAGATTAAATGACTGGACTGCTTAGGTTATGAAAATTAAACGATGAGTCTTGTGGTTTGTCACAAAGTTTAGAGATGAAAAGCAATAGGTTTTGGTATCCTGGGTTCCTGTGCTTTGCCATTACTAGCTGTGTGATTTTAGGTACTCTGCAAAATGTGGATGGGGTCAAGTTTATAAGTCGATGATGAAGATTAAATGAGATAAATCCAAACCCTGGGCCATCACAGGTTACTCCACTCTTGGCAAATATGCTGATTTCAAGAGCCTCGGGGATATTCTGTTTACTCAGCAGATGCTCATTCCCCACCTCCCCCAGGCAATGTGTGGGAAGGGCCTTGCTTGAGTTGGAGTCTTGGGGATGCCCCTGGCATTGCCTCCAGAATTACATGACCTCCTTTCCCCACCCCATCCTAAAGCTTTTGGAGATTTAGGATAGGAGGGGAGGGTAGTCCTCCTTAGGCTGTTCAAGGCCACCTCATCCTTAGGGAAGCACTCACAAGACCCTATTATCGCAGGAGAGAACCACCTAGCTCCCCATACACAGCTCTCTTTTTGCAAGATGCAGGGCAGTCTGGAGAGGGAGGGGGAGCTCTCAGCAAGATTGGGAAGAGGCATCTGCAAGTTGTGGCCTCAATAACTTCAAAGAAAATTTAATGACAAAGAAAAATGCTCACAACATAATAAATGGAAAAATAAGAAAATCAAAGCTTCTGTAGAGCGTGATAACTGTTCTACTAACATCTCCATAGCATCTCATTTCCATGCCAGTGGTGCCCAAGTAACCTTTGTTTGCAAGGTCCCCTAATCCAGTGCCATGTTTAAGTTATATATCAGCTCAGATTCTCCCAGTAGGCAGAGGGCAGCTTGAGAATAGGAAGCCTCACTGAATCTGAAGTTATGAAATTGTCTTGCCTTCAAGTACATAAATCTCGGCAAAAGCTGGCTTTGGTTCAAAGTAGACGATTTTTACTAATATACCATCTGGTGCAGGGTGGGATGGGTAAGCCAAGGGCCATCACCTTGCCCCTCCTTCCTGACTGAAGTTTCCTCCAGATCTGCTCTTCTCCACAGTTGCCAAGTGCTTTTCTGTGTTTCAACAATTCAATCCACGGAGCCTCTACAGGGCCTCATAAAGAATTCCTATTTCAGGTAGGAAGATGACCCCTGTGCTAGGTTCAGAAAATCCTTGACCTTCCCTGGCTTGGCCCCAAATTGCAGTTACCCTGGACAAGTCACTAAAGTTTTGAACATCAGGTTGCCACAACATAATAAAGGGAAAAATAAGAAAATCAGAGCTTCTGTAGAGCATGGTAACTGTTCTACTAGCATCACTGTAGGCCATCTCATTTCCATGCCAATAGGGCCCAAGTAACCACATTTACATTTGTTTAATGAGGAAGGTCTCAAAGATCTTAAAGATCACAACTCTAACGTTCTCTGAGTTTTAAAATTTAGCCCCCGCCCCTCCCTTGGTAGCCTGTTGAAGGATTCTGGTTTTGTCATCACAGTGGCATTTTTTGTTAGATTAGCTTTGATTGCATGTAAGCTTCTCTTTGCGTGAATATTTTAGGGCAGGGCAAGCTCTAGCCATTTCGCCTGTAGCCCTACTACTCCCTATCATCCTCCAGTGGCCACTCCTACATTGACCTGCTTGGAATGGAGCCATTTGAATATCATTTGTTTCAATGAAATTCATCAGATTCCTATTGGGTATCAGGAATTTACTAGACCCAGTGAACAAGATAAACCCTCCCTCATGGAACTTATGGTCTATAGACAATGGAGAAAGTAAAAAACATACAACAATGTTATGTGGTGATGAGCATGAAAAAAGGAAAACAAGACAAAATAATGGGTTAAATAGCCCCCAAGTGGTCAGGGAAGCTTTTTCCGATGAGATAATATTTGAGCAGAGATCTGAGTGAAGCAAGGAAGCAAGTTGTACAATACCCGTGCCATGCAGGAAGAGGGATCAGCAAGGTCAGTGGCCCTGGGATAGGAACATATCCAAGTTTAAAGAACAGCAGGAGGGCTGATGTGGCTGGAGTGAAGGAAATGAGGTTAGACCAGCCACATGTGGACGGCCTGGGAAGACTTTTTTATTTATTTATTTTTTAACATCTTTATTGGAGTATAATTGCTTTACAATGGTGTGTCAGTTTCTGCTTTATAACAAAGTGAATCAGTTATACATATACATATGTCCAGGTATCTCTTCCCTCTTGCATCTCCCTCCCTCCCACCCTCCCTATCCCACCCCTCCAGGCGGTCACAAAGCATCAAGCTGATCTCCCTGTGCTATGCGGCTGCTTCCCACTAGCTATCTGTTTTACATTTCGTAGTGTATATATGTCCATGCCACTCTCTCACTTTGTCACAGCTTCCCCTTCCCCGTATCCTCAAGTCCATTCTCTAGTAGGTCTGCAACTTAATTCCGGTCTTGCCCCTAGGTTCTTTTGACCTTTTTTTTTTTTTAGATTCCATATATATATGTGTTAGCATACAGTATTTGTTTTTCTCTTTCTGACTTACTTCACTCTGTATGACAGACTCTAGGTCCATCCACCTCATTACAAATAACTCAGTTTTGTTCCTTTTTATGGCTGAGTAATATTCCATTGTATGTATGTGCCACATCTTCTTTATGCATTCATCTGTCGATGGACACTTAGGTGGCTTCCATGCCCTGGCTATTGTAAATAGAGCTGCAATGAACATTTTGGTACATGACTCCTTTTGAATTATGGTTTTCTCAGGGTATATGCCCAGTAGTGGGATTGCTGGGTCATATGGTTAATTCTATTTTTAGTTTTTTAAGGAACCTCCATACTGTTCTCCATAGTGGCTGTATCAATTTACATTCCCACCAACAGTGCAAGAGGGTTCCCTTTTCTCCACACCCTCTCCAACATTTACTGTTTGTAGATTTTTTTGATTATGGCCATTCTGACCGGTGTGAGATGATATCTCATTGTAGTTTTGATTTGCATTTCTCTAATGATTAATGATGTTGAGCATTCTTTCATGTGTTTGTTGGCAATCTGTATATCTTCTTTGGAGAAATGTCTATTTATGTCTTCTGCCCATTTTTGGATTGGGTTGTTTGTTTTTTTGATATTCAGCTACATGAACCGCTTATAAATTTTGGAGATTAATCCTTTGTCAGTTGCTTCATTTGCAAGTATTTTCTCCCGTTCTGAGGGTTGTCTTTTCGTCTTGTTTATGGTTTCCTTTGCTGTGTGAAAGCTTTGAAGTTTCATTAGGTCCCATTTGTTTATTTTTGTTTTTATTTCCATTTCTCTAGGAGGTGGGTCAAAAAGGATCTTGCTGTGATTTATGTCATAGAGTGTTCTGCCTATGTTATCCTCTAAGAGTTAGATAGTGTCTGGCCTTACATTTAGGTCTTTAATCCATTTTGAGTTTATTTTTGTGTATGGTGTTAGGGAGTGTTCTAATTTCATTCTTTTACATGTAGCTGTCCAGTATTCCCAACACCACTTATGGAAGAGGCTGTCTTTTCTCCACTGTATATTCTTGCCTTCTTCATCAAAGATAAGGTGACCATATGTGTGTGGGTTTATCTCTGGGCTTTCTATCCTGTTCCATTGATCTATATTTCTGTTTTTGTGCCAGTACCATACTGTCTTGATTACTGTAGCTTTGTAGTATAGTATGAAGTCAGGGAGCCTGATTCCTCCAGCTCCATTTTTCTTTCTCAAGATTGCCTTGGCTATTCAGGGTGTTTTGTGTTTCCATACAAATTGTGAAATATTTTGTTCTCGTTCTGTGAAAAGTGCCAGTGGTAGTTTGATAGGGATTGCATTGAATCTGTAGATTGCTTTGGCTAGTAGAGTCATTTTCACAATGTTGATTCTTCCAATCCAAGAACACGGTATATCTCTCCATCTATTTGTATCATCTTTAATTTCTTTCATCAGTGTCTTATAATTTTCTGCATACAGGTCTTTTGTCTCCTTAGGTAGGTTTATTCCTAGGTATTTTATTCTTTTCTTGCAATGGTAAAATGGGAGTGTTTCCTTAATTTCTCTTTCAGATTTTTCATCATTAATGTATATGAATGCAAGAGATTTCTGTGCATTAATTTTGTAACCTGCTACTTTACCAAATTCATTGATTAGCTCTAGTAGTTGTCTAGTAGCATCTTTAGGATTCTCTATGTAGAGTATCATGTCATCTGCAAACAGTTACTGTTTTACTTCTTCTTTTCCAAGTTGGATTCCTTTTTCATCTCTGATTGCTGTGGCTAAAACTTCCAAAACTATGTTGAATAATAGTGGTGAGAGTGGGCAACCTTGTCTTTTTCCTGACCTTAGTGGAAATGGTTTCAGTTTTTCACCATTGAGGACAATGTTGGCTGTGGGTTTGTCATATATGGCCTTTATTATGTTGAGGTAAGTTCCCTCTATGCCTACTTTCTGGAGGGTTTTTATCATAAATCGGTGTCAAATTTTGTCGAAAGCTTTCTCTGCATCTATTGAGACGATCATATAGTTTTTCTCCTTCAATTTGTTAATATGGTGTATCACGTTGATTGATTTGCATATAATGAAGAGATTTGCATATAATGAAGATTGATTTGCATATAATGAATTTGATTGGTTTGCATATAATGAAGAATCCTTACATTCCTGGGGTAAACCCCACTTGATCATAATGTATGATCCATTTAATGTGCTGTTGGATTCTGTTTGCTAGTATTTTGTTGAGGATTTTTGCATCTGTATTCAACAGTGATATTGGCCTGTAGTTTTCTTTCTTTCTGGGAAGACTTTAGATTGTGTTGTAAGTGGGACGGGGAGACACGGGAAGGCTCGAGTAGGAAAGGACATGATGTAGTTCATGTCAAAGATTTCTTTGGCCGCTGTATTGGAGAATAGACTGTAGAGGGATTGGAGCAGACCCATAAAGCCCATTAAGACACTAGAAATAATCCAGTGAGAGAAGAAGATGGGCAGGCTAGCATGGTAACAGAAGGGGTGAGAAGTGATTGCCTTGGAGGTTTTTTGTTTGTTTGTTTGTTTTTTAATATATTGATCTGTATGAGTTCTTTACATATTTTGGATATTATCCCCCTTATTGGACATGTCATTTGCAAATATCTTCTCCCATTCAGTGGATTGCCTTTTCATTTTATTGATGGTTTCCTTGCTGTGCAAAAAGCTTTTTAGTTTGATGTAGTCCAATTTGTTTATTTTTGCTTTTGTTGCCCTTGCCTGAGGAGACAGATCCAAAAAGATACAGCTAAGACCAGTGTCAAAGAGCTTACTGCCTATGTTGTCTTCTAAAGTTGTTATGGTTTCAGGTTTTGATATTTAAGTCTTTAATCCATTTTGAGTTTCTTTTTGTATATGGTGTAAGAAGGTGGTCTAATTTCATTCTTTACATGTGGCTGTCTAGTTTTCCCAGCATCATTTATTGAAGAGACTGGTTTTTTCCCCATTGTATATTCTTGGCTCCTTTGTCATAGATTAATTGACTATATAAGTGTAGGTTTACTTCTGGGCTCTCTATTCTGTTCTATTGATCTATGTGTCTAATTTTGTGCCAGTACTATGCTGTTTTGATTACTGTATCTTTGTAGTATAGTTTGGAATCAGGGAGTGTAATGGTGCCAGCTTTGTTATTCTTTTTCAAGATTGCTTTTGCTATTTGGGGTCTTTTGTGTTTACAAATTTTAGAATTATTTGATCTAGTTTTCTGGAAAATGCCATGGGTATTTTTACAGAGATTACTTTGAATCTGTAGATTATTTTGGGTAGTATAAACATTTTAACATGAGTATGGAATATCTTTCCATTTATTTGTGTTGTCTTCAATTTCTTTCATCAGTGTCTTACCGTTTTAAGAGTACAGGCCTTTTACTCCTTGGTTAAATTTATTCCTAGGTATTTTATTGTTTTTAATGCAATTGTAACTGCTATTGTTTTCTTAATTTCTCTTTCTGATAGTTTATTATCTGTGTATAGAAATGCAACATATTTCTGTATATTAATTTTTATTTTATTTTAGAGTATAGTTGATTAACAATGTTGTGTTAGTTTCAGATGTACAGCAAGGTGTGTATATTAATTTTGTATCCTGCAACTTTACTGAATTCACTTATTAGGTCTAATAGTTTTTTGGTGGAGTCTTTAGGGTTTTCTATATATAGTATCATATCATCTGCCAATAGTGATAGTTTTGCTTCTTCCCTTCCAATTTGAATGCCTTTTATTTATTTTTCTTGTTTGATTGCTGTAGCTAGGACTTCCAATACTATGTTGCATAAAAGTGGTGAGCTGGGCATCCTTGTATTGTTCCTGATCTCAGAGGAAAAGCTTCCAGCTTTTCACCATTGAGTATGATGTTACCTGTGGGTTTGTCATAAATGGCCTTTATTATGTTGAGGTGTGTTCCCTCCATACTCACTTTATTGAAAGTTTTTATCATCAGTGGATGCTGAACTTTGTCAAATGCTTTTTCTGCATATATTGAGATGATATGATTTTTATCCTTTGTTTTGTTAATGTGGTGCATCATGTTGATTTGTGAATATTGAATCATCCTTACACCCCTGGAATAAATCCCATGTGTTCATGGTGTATAATCCTTTTAATGTGTTGTTGAATTCAGTTTGCTAATATTTTGTTGAGGATTTTTGCATCTATTTTTATCAGGGATATTGGCATGCAATTTTCTTTCTTTTTTTTTTTTTTTGTGGTGTCTTTGTCTAATTTTGGTATCAGGGTAATGCTGGCCTCATAGAATGAGTTTGGAAACATTCCTTCCTCTTCAGTTTTTAAAAATAATTTGGGAAGGATAGGTATTATGTCTTTTTAAATTTTATGCTGTAAAGTTTTTGATCTGAGCAATTGAGTGACCCATTACTGAGATGAGTAAGGCTGGGGGAGTCAGGAGTGCAGTTTAGGTCAGGTCAAGTTTGAAAGCCTGGCGAGATATGTCTATAATGGAAACTGTTGAGAGTCAGTTGGAAATTCATGTCTGAAGGTCAGGTAGGTCCAGCAGGGAGATAATGTATTTGGGAGTTGTCAGTATAGAGATGGCATTTAAAGGCATTTAATGACAAGGGCATGACCTGTGACCTAACGGTGGTCCTGACCAGCATTTTTAAAAAAAGAAAATAGATAATAAAAAATTTCACAGTTTGTTGTACATAGTAAGGTTGGTCATTGTTTTGTGAAATATTTTATTTCAGTTGTGTTTGCGTACATGCACAAACTGGGTCAGGATATATAATGTATTTCTTACTGTGAGTCATGGTCAAAAGTTTGAAGGTCATTGATCTAAGGGCTGAGTGGAACAGAACTGAGGACTGATCCCTGGGGCACTTTGACATGTAAAGGTCAGGAAAGGACTCCAACAAGCGACTCATGAGAAGGAATGACTGGTCATGATGTAGGAGGAACATTAAGAAAGAAGCTAAGCAATCAAACATTCGAGTCAGAGACAGGGTTCATGTGCCTCAAAAATGCTATCACAAGGTTAAGATGACCAAGCACTGAACGTGGGATTAGCAACATGGAAGGTGATGGTGATCTTGATAAAGCTCTTTTAGTGGCATACGGGGGGCCAAAGCCTCGTTAGAATGGGTCCAAGAGAGAATGGGATGGAGGAAAGAAGTAAAGACAATGTGGATGGCTCAAGGAATTTTGCTAAAAGAGGAGCAAGAGAAATGGGATGGTAGCTAAGAGGGGGATGTGAGGTCAAGGAGGAGGATGGTTTCGAAAGATGGCAGAAAACCCAGCAAGTTGTATGCCAATGGGAAATATTCCCACATGTGTGCCAATGGGAAAAATCCCCACTGAGGAAAGAACTAAATGAGGCAGGTGGGGCTCGGGGCAGTTTCAGGAAAGTTGTCCTGGAGCAGGTGACAGGGGAGAGGATCTAGTAAAGGTTGTCTGGGATAGGAGCCAGGAGAGCTCAGCCATGGACAAAGAAGGAATGCAGAGTATATGGGTACAAAATTCAGGGAGATGAGTTAATTTGATGCAGGCATGGGAAGGTCTGTTCTGAGGGCCTCCATTTTCTCATCAAGATTAAAAACATGGGCTTCCCTGGTGGTGCAGTGGTTGAGAGTCCGCCTGCCGATGCAGGGGACGCGGGTTCGTGCCCCGGTCCTGGAGGATCCCACGTGCCGCGGAGCGGCTGGGCCCGTGAGCCATGGCCGCTGAGCCTGCGCATCCGGAGCCTGTGCTCTTCAATGGGAGAGGCCACAACGGTGAGAGGCCCGCGTACGGCAAGAAAAAAAAAAAAAAGATTAAAAACAGTATCATCAGCTGAGGGTGAGGTAGGGGATTAGGGATCCCTGCTCCCTTGCTCAACAGAAAATGAGGAAGCCCTCCGGTGGTCTGCAGCCTGTCCCTGGAACGCTGCCCGCCTTCCTCCCCCGACCTGTGGCTGAATGCTTGGATGTCCCTGTGGTGGCTTTAGCTCTGGTCTCACTTGGGGCTTAGTATCTGCTTTCCTATCAAAATCTCTCCCTAAGGCCCTGAATCTGCCGCTTATGCTCATCCGTGGTAAATAGTGAGGTCACCAAAAAGGGTGATTGTGGTTACAAACAGAATGAAGCCAGATCTGTGGAATGAGCCTGGCATGCAGGAGGTTTGTGGACCTCCAACACAGGCCCTGGTCCTGCCTCACTTTTTCGTATGAATTGGGAAAAGGTGCCCTCAATCTGGTGGCACACAGCCCCAGGCAAAAAACAAAAACAAACAAACAAAACCCCTCTGTGTGTAGGAAAATAAAAAAACTGGAAGGAAATGTACCCAAACTGTCATAGTGACTATTCATTGATAGTAACTTCCCTCCTTTTTTTGAAATTTCACAATTTTCACGCAACCGTAGATTCCTTTTGTAATAGAAATCTTCAATAAATGTGTGTTTTTTTTTCTGAATATGAGTACTGATTCAGGTTTTCAAACTGCAACTTGGAAATCCCAGGGGTTTCACAGAGCTCCCTCCCAAATGCTCCCCTGTCTCCCCTACCCCCCAGGTTATTAGGGCTGAAGGGAGATTGGGAGGAGGAAAGAGCATGGGAGGCTGGGGGATCAGATCATGCAATTCTGCTTTTATCTCTTTTATCTATTTGCACAGAAAAAAAAAAATCACTGGAATGGATGATTTCTAAGGTTTGTTCCAACTTAAACATTCTGTGCTTCTGTGTTAGCTGTAAATTGTTGAGACGATTGCAGTACTGCAATTTTATCTGAACAAAGGTTTCCATGGAGTTATACACAGGATGGTGCCTTAAATTCCTGGGAGAGAGGAAAGTGCTTTGACAGGTTCCCTGTGAGAGGGCTCAGTAGGTACCACAGTGCATGGATCAGAAGGGGTTACTTTGGAAGTTTCTGGAAAGAATTGAAATTTGGCCGGATTACCATTAAGGGCTGGGCCTACGTGACTTGTGCAGTGACCCCAAATTAGAAGAGGCTCACTTCCTGAAACAAGATGAGACTAGATTTTGTTTGCTCCACTGTGGCTGCCCACAGCTTTTTTCTGAGTTACATTCAAGTGTCCCACCTCCAGCAGATCAGAAAGGATGAAAAAGCAGCCAACGGTAGCAGTTAAAAATGGCAAACCTCCTTGCCCTTTCTCAGGGGTTATAAAGCCTCTAGCAAGGGAGGGAAAAGATCTCAATTTTACTGAGTTCCTTTAAGGACAAAGAGGCTTTATTGTTCCTGGTAACTAGTGGCTGTTCCCAGGATAAAATCCTCTGGGATTGCCCAGTGCAAACATGGACACATCACAGGGGCAAGGAGCCCCTCCTCACCTTCTGCATTCTGTGATGGGAGAGAGCCAGGGGCAACCACATCATCATTAGTAGTGGGAAGGCACTGGTGTTTTGGAGAGTCGGGGCAGGAATGTGATGTCTGCGATCAGGTGGGCCCTTGGGGGCCTTCCTTCCTGAGATGAGCCAGGTTCTGATAAAAGGGGAACTGGCACAGAGACAGGCCATGACATTGATGGCATAGGGCTGTCCTCTCTGTCATTTATTCATTCCACAAATGTCAATTTAGTTCTACTATGAGCCAGGCACCCCTCCGGGTTTGGGGGACACAGCAATGAGTAAGAGAAAAATGTCTGCCCTCATGCAGTGTATATTCTATTGTCATTAAGAACTTAAGTTCTAGAAAGAACTTAACAGTGAGAGGTAGTGAGAGGTACCTCAGGCAGCGGTAGTGAGCTAGCCAGCAGCTAGTATGCTGCATTTGGCCTGAGATGTATTTTGTTTGGCTCCTCCAGTTGAGTTTTTGAAGGGTTTTGCTTTTTTTTTAAAATTTGAACCAACCTCAAAAATTCTAAAATTTTAGCTAAAGGTCTTAATTTCTGGTTTCTGAGACGTGAGAGACATAGCAACACTGGTCCTCACTCCCAGTAGCAACAATCAGGTGAAGCTGAGTAGCGGCTGCTGCTTTTAGGAGGAAATAAGTGGGTCAGTTCATTATTCTGAGACCTTCTGTTACATCTGAGCTTTTTCACTGAAGACTCACCTGGCCGTGGCATTGGCTATTGGCCAGAGTTTGGGTTCAGGGAGTTGTTGCACTTCTATGGAAACTATACCCTGAGCCCCACTTTCTCATGTCTGCTTTGATTTTATTATTCAACAGATATTCACTGAGAACCAGATCCTATTCTAGGCACCAGGGACACAAAGACTAGTAAGGCACAGTGTTTGCCCATCCCTGGGAGAGCTTTCCGGAGGAGGTGACAAGGGGAGAGATGAGATGAGGCTGGAGGTGTAGGCAGAGCCATGGATGTTCTGCTACAGCAGACTTTGGGCTCTATCTTACAAGCTAGCGGTTCTCCAAATTATGTGCATACCAGAATCACCTGTATGACTGTTGAGCCACATCTCCTGACTTTCCCATCAGAAAATCTGGGGTGGGGCTGAGAAGCTGCATCGCGGAAAAGGTCCCAGTGCTGTGGACGCTGCTAGTCTGGGAACCACACTTTAGGAACTACTGTTTAAATGACAAGGAGCTATTGTGAGTTCTCTGGTCTCTCCTGCCAGCTGGCCTGACTCTTGCTTTAATACCTTGGAAAGTATGAAACGTCCTTGGCTGTTGGAGCTGTGTCTGGTCCTGCTGTTAGACTGCTGCCCTGTGATTTAAATTCAAGTTAGCCCAGTGCATGGAGCAGCCGTTCTCTTCAGAAACCACTGGCTCAGAGATTTGTGCTGCCAGAAAACCAGGTACGGATAGGCCTCCTTGCTATGGTTTTGGAGCAGGACAGAGGCCAACTCTGAGCTGGGTTGAGGCAAAGAAAAAGAAAGAAAAGAAGAGAAAAGGAAGAAGGAGAAGGGGAAGGAGAAGGAGAAGGAGGAGGAGAAGGAGAAGAAGAAGGGGAAGAAGGGAAAGAGAAAGAAAGAAAGGAAGGAAGGAAGAAAGGGAGGAAGGGAGGAAGGAAAGAAGGAAGGAAGAAGGAAAGTAAGTCTAGGGGTAGAGAAAGAACATGTTAATTTCACAGAAAACCTCCAAGCTAGAATCTTACCAGGTGGAATACGATGCAGGTATCAGTAAACTTTTGGGGTCCTGGAGAGAATGGAAATGTCTGCACTTGAACATGAGCGTGAGTCCCTCCTTGAATTTTGTACTTTAAGTGCTTCATGCTTCCCCCTGTGCCAGGCCCTGGACAGAAGCATAAGCTTTGGAGTTAGGCAAATTGGATTTTTCTTCTCTAGTGCATAAACAATTAATAATTGAGTCACTGTGAGTATGAAACGAGATAATGCATGAGGAATAGATTTGGGGCTTGGAACAAAGAGGCTCCCCACCCAGAACTAAAGATAAGAGGCACAGTGGAGTCCTACTGTGTGCCAAGCTTTGTATTTGGCACTGTACATGCATCATTTAAGTTAGTCTTCATGACAATCCACTGCTGTAAGCTCTGTGAGCGCAGGGACTAGGCCTTCATATAGAGCCTGACACATAGTAGGTGCTCCGTAAAGGCTTCTTGACTGACTGCTGTGGGAAGGTCCCAGTCTCTCTGTTGGCCAGAGAGAAGTGTCAGAGGAGACCTCAAATTCCAGAGGAAAATAAAATTCAGAATAATTTGTCCCCCTAGGAGAGGTGGGAGGAGAAATTGGTTATGATAAATTAAATAACAGTGAAACAAAAGAGGGTAGCAGGGAATTTTAAGGGAACATTTACAACTTAAAAAATGGATTCAAGGTAAAAAAAAAAAAAAAAGAAAGCTCAGGGTACTGAGGCCTGACTCACTAAATTGATAATTATATATTGTACCTACTATGTGTTCAGAATGTGTGTATAGTGTGGTAAGAAGGGTTTGAGAGCAAGAGAGGCCGGAGTTTGAGATCTGGACTTTGCTTCTATTTGTAACAGACCTTTAACAAGAAATAAATGGAATAATAGCTTTTCTCTGAGTCCCTACTATGTATTGGGCACTATGATAATACTTGATATTCATTAATTTACTAAACAACTTATAAAATATGCAAAGTTCTGCAAACTTAGGACCTGTTAGTTATTACTCAAGCAAAGCATCCAAATCTCTTAGAAGTATTAATACTAACAATCATTACTGTGGTTGATATCCTGTGTGTCAGATATGCAAGGCACTTTACATTCACCAGTTTCATAAGGTGTGAGTCTGTTACATCTGTGACTATAACTCTCTAGGGCTTATTTGTTACCAGGCACCAGCACAGTATCTGACTATTGCAAGCACTTAATAAGTGGTACCATTACCAATTCTGCAAGGCTTCTTGATTAATTTCACATCTTATTTGAATCTTATTGAACATCATTTTATTTGAATACTCAAAACCACCTTTGGAGTGGGTTGAGTAGACATTATCTTCTTGTTGAGAGATGGAGTGACATTGCCCCAAATCTGAGAACTCAGGGATGGAGGCCTCAGGTCCAGCACCAATTTCTTTAAAAAGCATTTACTTTAAAAATCTCTGGTTACAAAAGGAAAATACGGTCTTGGAAACTATAGAAGGAAAGTCTTGCGCATCTAGTTTGCTTTTACCTGATGAATGCCATAGGTTTTTTTGTTTGTTTGTTTGTTTATTTATTTATTTATTTTTGGCTGCATTGGGCCCTCATTGCTGTGTGCAGGCTTTCTCTAGTTGTGGCGAGCAGGGGCTACTCTTCATTGCGGTGCGCAGGCTTCTCATTGTGATGGCTTCTCTTGTTGAGGAGCATGGACTCAAGGCACATGGGCTTCAGTAGTTGTGGCACGCAGGCTCAGTAGTTGTGGTGTACGGGTTTAGTTGCTCCGTGGCATGTGGGATCTTCCCAGACCAGTGCTCAAACCCGTGTCCCCTGCATTGGCAGGAGGATTCTTACCCACTGCGCCACCAGGGAAGTCCCGCCATAGGTTTTTAACTAGTGTTCTTTTCCCCTTCTAGTTGGTGACTAGGAAACTAAGAGCCAAAGTTGCCTTCGCTCCAGCGCGTATAGATCTGCATTTTGTGTTAAGTTGAACCCCATGAGATTGGGGAAGATCTTTGATTTGCAAAAATGGCAATTTCATATAGTTCCACTTAATACATAGCACCTGCCTTTTTCCTGCCTCAGTCTTACTTCCCCACATTTCTCTTTGCCCCTTCTTTCCCCCTTATTTCTGAATCAATTTTCCGTTATCTATTTGTAGGTTTCCTTAAATCCTTTTTGGAGCAGTATACAAAGAGATAGAAAATAAACTCACTCATTCCCACTCTCAGAGATAGCTACTCTGAACATTTTTATGCATTGCTTTCCAGAATTTTTCTCTGCATATTATACACATATTTAAGCAAAGTTGAGAACAGCCTACAGTTATGTCAGTCTGTCTTCTGTGCCTTTAACCATTCCCCATTTAAACCTGATCCTTTGAAGTCTAATGCTTTCTCACAACTATGTAGACATTTCCTGAATTCTGGCTGCATCGGAGGGGTTAGATACCCTGTCAGTGGGCCTGGCTGAACAATTCTAAAATTATCAACACTGTCACAGGCCCTGAAGAAGCTCCTAATGGATACCAAAGTTCTAAGTGGTTTTGTTCAGGTGTTATTTTTGGAGCCACTTTTTCAGGCTTTTATGGTACAATCCACTTTAGACCTTTTTCTCGCAACGGCTGCGGCCAGGACAGCGCCAAGCTGCTTGTGCACTGCCCTCTGGGGTTGGTGCTCTAGCAGACAGGCTCAGAATGCAGCTGCCGTCTCTCCAGGCCCAGTTTGGACAGCTGCGAGTCAAACAGGCATATTTGCCATCCCCTTCTTTTCTTGTTTCAGTCACTGGCAGCTTCCTAATGTTGGGGAATTTGGGATGAACAGGGCACGGCCAGGGGTTGGTTCTCCTATCAGTCTGAGTGCCTTGGTTTTCCCAGGCCTGGTGACTCAGAGGGCAGGGCACTGAGCCAAGGAAGAGAAATGAGAGTCTGGCTCCTGGGTGCCCATCTCTCATGGCACAGCTGTCTCCCGGGCAAGAGTGTCACTGTCGCCTCTCGGGAGCCTCTTTCTGCCACTTTCAAGAAAACCAGCCCCACTGAGTGGATTAGGAAACCAGCAGGAAGAAGCACCTGGAGGCCCAGAAGACAAGCCATATACATGACTGTTGGAAAGGGCACTGGGCCAAGGTCTGAACACCTGAGAACACATTCTGGCATCAGGATGAACAGTGAATTGGCAGTCCATAAACCTGCTTTGTTTGACCTGCCCAATTTTGTTATTATTATCTTTTTTATTTTTAGTGGTAAATTTCACATGAAAAACTGGCCTCTCCAGGAAAGTCCAGAGATCTGGCAGTACCAGTGCCAGTCTCTCATGCAGCATCTGGAGCCGAGCCCCAGCCTGGGCGTTCCCTGTCCAGACTAGCACAGAACACACCTGTCTTATCCCTGCCTGGGGCCTGCCCCTGAGGGAGTGACTCCTGTCCCACTGTGTGCTCAGGCACTTTATCTGTGTCCTTAACAACTAAGCGGGACTGATGATGACCTCTAAAAACAGCAGCACCGTTTAAAGATAAGATATCTTACCCCTGGTGTGTCTTCCTCCTCCAAAGGCAGGGACATTGGGGTGGGAGGGGTTTGCTGGAAAGCAGGGACATTTGGGGAGGCTGCTGGATTTCTAGGAAATAAATCTTTCAAGAAGGAAACAGTGGGAGAGGACACTACTTATGGGCAAAAAAGTCAAAGCTTTTCTCTGTTAGCTGGTGAAGTGTGAGGTAGGTAACAGGGTGGGTGAAAGCAGGATGCATTTCAGAAGGAAGAGATAGGACAGCATCATTTTGGCACAGACCAGGCTTCCCCTTAACATAACCTCGGGTTGGGTTGCATGAGAATAGGTGCCCAAAGGGCTAGAGTTTGTGTTATTATAATTTTTTATGCATTTCAGCAGCTTTTCAGGTAAAGCCAAGGGCATGTAACTGATAAAAATGTTCCAAATGCACTTCCAATCCTTGTCAATGCACAAGTACACGTTTGGTAGAGATTATTGGGGATGTAGAGGGACTCCCCTGTTTTCTACCTATTGAACATAACAATATTTGTGTACGTGTATATGATGTTGAAACAGTCCAACTATCATACATTTGTGTAACTCTTTATAGTTACAAAGCCCTTTCCTTATGTTATCTTACTAAATTTTCATCATCTATGAGTTAGGTAAGGCAGATCTAAATGTTGCCCCCATTTAACAGGTAAGAAAACAGAGGTTCAGATTAGATGACTTGTCCGTGTCAATGAGTGACAGAATAAATGGATGGATGATGGATAAAAATGAAACTTTTATTTCTAATTTCAAAATTAGTATATATGGATATATATATCCATAAGAATAAATTATTAAATCCTCAGATGATCTCTACTAAAGCTGGTATATGTCTTCCAATCTTTTTCTCTCCGTAGCTATTCTCTGCTTTTTCAGTAGTACCCCAATGGCTCACAGTTGGCTGGATATAAGGATTTCGTTATGTATGTAAATACAGCGTCTAGACTATATTATAGCATTATAATAGATGTCGATGTGAAAAAGGTTGTGAAGTTTGAAATCATTATACATTCATTTAAATGGTTTCCAATTATTTGTCACCATAAGCATTGTCTTTAGGAACATCTAAATACATAATGCTTTGGGGAAAGGTCATGAGGCCTAGGAGCTAAAGCAGAGTAGGAGACCACTTTTTTTTAATTAATTAATTAATTAATTAATTTATTTATTTATTTTTGGCCGTGCCACACAGCTTGCGGGTCCAGGGATTGAACCCATGCTCCCTGCAGTGGAAGTATGGAGTCCTAACCACTGGACCACCAAGGGATACCTAGAAGACCATTTTTTAAATTTTATTTATTTATTTATTTATTTTTGGCTGTGTTGGGTCTTCGTTGCTGTGCACAGGCTTTCTCTAGTTGCGGCAAGCAGGGGCTATTTTTACGGTGCGCAGGCTTCTCATTGCGGTGGCTTCTCTTGTTGCGGAGCACAGGCTCTAGGTGCACGGGCTTCAGTAGTTGTGGCACATGGGCTCAGCAGTTGTGGCTCGCGGGCTCTAGAGCACAGGCTCAGTAGTTGTGGCGCATGGGCTTAGTTGCTCCGCAGCATGCGGGATCTTCCCAGAGCAGGGCTCAAACCCATGTCCCCTGCATTGGTAGGCAGATTCTTAACCACTGCGCCATCAGGGAAGTCCCGAAGACCATTTTTAAGCCCTACTGTCACACTGTCAGCATTGTCTCCTAAGGTAATACATATGCTCCCCTTTTCTTTTCCATAGCTCCACCCACATTGGGTTCTATACCTTTCATTTTCTGAAGGGTGTAGTTACACATGATGGGAATATGAGATGCCCTAAAGGCCTGTTAGGAGATCTTTCTGTGTGTGTGGGTGGGGTGCTTGGGAATCACTCACATCTCTTCCTTTGGCATCTCCAACCAGGCCTCTTAGTCCCAGAATCAACGGAGAATAGAAGGGAGATGAAAGCCTCCTGGATGGTGTTCAGGCTAAAGTTCAAATGTGATCAAAAATTATATATTCTAAGCTCTTTTTTTTGGCCGTGCCACGTGGCTTGTGGGATATTAGTTCCCCAACCAGGGATTGAACCCGGGCACTGGCATTGAAAGCATGGAGTCCTAACTACTGGACCAGGGAATTCCCTATTCTAAACTTTAAATCCTCTTCATTAAAAAATGTTTAAGTCAAAAGTGAAATATTGGGCTTCCCTGGTGGCGCAGTGGTTGAGAGTCCGCCTGCCGATGCAGGGGACGCGGGATCGTGCCCCGGTTCGGGAGGATCCCACATGCCGCGGAGCGGCTGGGCCCGTGAGCCATGGCCGCTGAGCCTGCGCGTCCGGAGCCTGTGCTCCACAACGGGAGAGGCCACAACAGTGAGAGGCCCGCGTACCGCAAAAAAAAAAAAAAAAAAAAAGTGAAATATTTAAGGAGAAATTTGGACCCCAATTCTAATCCCTCAGCCAGGAAAAAGCTATCTCTTTGGAGGTCCACTGTTGAAAAAAGAAGCCATACAATAATCTGTGAAGGAAGTAAAAATAGGGTGACAATGGTTGTGGACCAAGGAAATGCTCATAGAAACAGAGAAGGTCTCTGAGACCTGAATGATAAGGTGGAGTGTCCTTGTGAAAATCTGGGAGAGTGTTCCCAGCAAAGGGGATGGCAAGAGCAAAGGCCCTGGGGTAGGAATGAGTGATGGAAGCAGAAAGAAAGCCAGAATGTCAGGAAAACCACCTCTTTCTCCATCTCCACACTGGTCTCCTGGCCACCACTCAGGCTGTGAGGCTACGAGTGTGTGTGTGTGTATATAGACATACATACTTGTCCAGATTGGCACCAACTTGTTAGACTTATTCCTGATATGGTATGTCCTTTGAAAATGAGAGTTTAGTCCCCAAAGTTAGCAGAAGGAAAGAAATCATAAAGATCAGATCAGAAATAAATGAAAAAGAAATGAAGGAAACGATAGCAAAGATCAATAAAACTAAAAGCTGGTTCTTTGAGAAGATAAACAAAATTGATAAACCATTAGCCAGACTCATCAAGAAAAAAAGGGAGAAGCCTCAAATCAGTAGAATTAGAAATGAAAATGGAGGAGTAACAACTGACACTGCAGAAATACAAAGGATCATGAGAGATTACTACAAGCAACCATATGCCAATAAAATGGACAACCTGGAAGAAATGGACAAATTCTTAGAAATGCACATCCTTCTGAGACTGAACCAGGAAGAAATAGAAAATATGAGCAGACCAATCACAAGCACTGAAATCTTCCAACAAACAAAAGCCCAAGACCAGATGGCTTCACAGGCGAATTCTATCAAACATTTAGAGAAGAGCTAACACCTATCCTTCTCAGACTCTTCCAAAATGTAGCAGAGGGAGGAACACTCGCAAACTCATTCTACAAGGCCACCATCACCCTGATACCAAAACCAGACAAAGATGTCACAAGAAAGGAAAACTACAGGCCAATATCACTGATGAACATAGATGCAAAAATCCTAAACAAACTACTAGCAAACAGATCCAACAGCACATTAAAAGGATCATACACCATGATCAAGTGGGGTTTATCCCAGGAATGCAAGGATTCTTCAATATACGCAAATCAATCAATGTGATACACTATATTAACAAATTGAAGGAGAAAAAACATATGATCATCTCCATAGATGCAGAGAAAGCTTTCGACAAAATTCAACACCCATTTATGATAAAAACCCTCCAGAAAGTAGGCATAGAGGGAACTTTCCTCAACATAATAAAGGCCATATATGACAAGCCCACAGCAAACATCATCCTCAATGGTGAAAAACTGAAACCATTTCCACTAAGATCAGGAACAAGACAAAGTTACCCACTCTCACCACTATTATTCAACATAGTTTTGGAAGTTTTAGCCACAGCAATCAGAGTGAAAAAGGAATCCAAATTGGAAAAGAAGAAGTAAAACAGTAACTGTTTGCAGATGACATGATACTCTACATAGAGAATCCTAAAGATGCTACTAGACAACTACTAGAGCTAATCAATGAATTTGGTAAAGTAGCAGGTTACAAAATTAATGCACAGAAATCTCTTGCATTCATATACATTAATGATGAAAAATCTGAAAGAGAAATTAAGGAAACACTCCCATTTTACCATTGCAAGAAAAGAATAAAATACCTAGGAATAAACCTACCTAAGGAGACAAAAGACCTGTATGCAGAAAATTATAAGACACTGATGAAAGAAATTAAAGATGATAAAATAGATGGAGAGATATACCATGTTCTTGGATTGGAAGAATCAACATTGTGAAAATGACTCTACTAGCCAAAGCAATCTACAGATTCAATGCAATCCCTATCAAACTACCACTGGCACTTTTCGCAGAACGAGAACAAAATATTTCACAAGTGGTATGAAAACACAAAAGACCCCGAATAGCCAAAGCAATCTTGAGAAAGAAAAACGGAGCTGGAGGAATCAGGCTCCCTGACTTCAGACTATACTACAAAGCTACAGTAATCAAGACAGTATGGTACTGGCACAAAAACAGAAATATAGATCAATGGAACAGGATAGAAAGCCCAGAGATAAACCCACACACATATGGCCATCTTATCTTTGATAAAGAAGGCAAGAATATACAGTGGAGAAAAGACAGCCTCTTCAATAAGTGGTGTTGGGAATACTGGACAGCTACATGTGAAAGAATGAAATTAGAACACTCCCTAACACCATACACAAAAATAAACTCAGAATGGATTAAAGGCCTAAATGTAAGGCCAGACACTATATAACTCTTAGAGGATAACATAGGCATAATACTCTATGACGTAAATCACAGCAAGATCCTTTTTGACCCACCTCCTAAAGAAATGGAAATAAAAACAAAAATAAACAAATGGGACCTAATGAAACATCAAAGCTTTTGCACAGCAAAGGAAACCATAAACAAGACGAAAAGACAACCCTCAGAATGGGAGAAAATATTTGCAAATGAAGCAACTGACAAAGGATTAATCTCCAAAATTTATACGGGGCTCATGCAGCTGAATATCAAAAAGCAAACAACCCAATCCAAAAATGGGCAGAAGACGTAAATAGACATTTCTCCAAAGAAGATATACAGATTGCCAACAAACACATGAAAGAATGCTCAACATCATTAATCATTAGAGAAATGCAAATCAAAACTACAATGAGGTATCACCTCACATCAGTCAGAATGGCCATCATCAAAACATCTACAAACAATAAATGCTGGAGAGGGTGTGGAGAAAAGGGAACCCTCTTGCACTGTTGGTGGGAATGTAAATTGATACAGCCACTCTGGAGAACAGTATGGAGGTTCCTTAAAAAACTAAAAATAGAACTACCATATGACCCAGCAATCCGACTACTGGGCATACACCCTGAGAAAACCATAATTAAGAAAGAGTCATGTACGACAATATTCATTGCAGCTCTATTTACAATAGCCAGGTCATGGAAGCAACCTAAGTGTCCATCGACAGATGAATGGATAAAGAAGTGTGGCACATGTATACAATGGAATATTACTCAGCCATAAAAAGGAACAAAACTGAGTTATTTGTAATGAGGTGGATGGACCTAGAGTCTGTCATACAGAGTGAAGTAAGTCAGAAAGAGGAAAACAAATACCATATGCTAACACATATATATGGAATCTAAAAAAAAAAAAAAAGGTCATGAAGAACCTAGGGCCAAGACAGGAATAAAGATGCAGACCTACTAGAGAATGGCCTTGAGGACACGGGGAGGGGGAAGGGTAAACTAGGACAAAGTGAGAGAGTGGCATGGACATATATACACTACCAAACGTAAAATAGATAGCTAGTGGGAAGCAGCCGCATAGCACAGGGAGATCAGCTTGATGCTTTGTGACCACCTTGGTGAGGTGGATAAGGAGGGTGGGAGGGAGGGAGATGCAAGAGGGAAGAGATAGGGGGATATATGTATATGTATAACTGATTCACTTTGTTATAAAGCAGGAACTAACCCACCATTGTAAAGCAATTACATTCTAATAAAGATGTTAAAAAATAAATAAATAAAATAAAATAAAATGGGACTTTAGTGCCAACGGCCTCAACTATTTATTTATTTTTTGGCCTCTACTACTTAGAACCCAGCCCAGTAAGTATCAATATGTAAGGGAAAGTTTTCTGATTATCCTAAGTAAATGTTGTTAAGTCTAGGTAGCAAAAGATGAATATGAATAGAACTTTCAGGCTTACTCACTCTTGCTTGACACACGGTTTCATTGACTGTTAGTGGAACAGATAAATAGATGTGGTGACCTATTTTCTTATTCCACAACAGGTTAGAAATAGCAATGTAATAATGTTGGATGATGATGATGATAAAGTAGCGAGGTTACTGCTACATGTAGTTATAGTGATAACTCAGAAAGTGCCTGTGAATGGCCTAATTGCCAACACCATGCTGCAAAGGAAGAAGCAGAAAAATTACCAAAAAAGTATATATAGGGACTTCCCTGGTGGCAGGCACAGTGTTTACGAATCCACCTGCCAATGCAGGGGACATGGGTTCGAGCCCTGGTTCGGGAAGATCCCACATGCCACGGAGCAACTAAGCCCGTGCGCCACATCTACTCAGCCTGTGCTCTAGAGCCTGCAAGCCACAACTACTGAGCCCATGTGCCACAACTAAGGAAGCCCACGTGCCTAGAGCCTGTGCTCCTCAACAAGAGAAGCTGCCGCAACTAGAGAAAGCCCATGCACAGCAAGGAAGACCAAACGCAGCCAAAAATAAAAAGATAAGTAAATAAATAAATTTATAAAAAAATTTTAAAAAAGTATATATATGTGTGCATATATATATATATATATATACACACATACAGACAGACATATACACACAGGTATACATATGCACACAGGAAAAATTTTAAAGCGCAGTAGCAGTCTGGACCTATTTAGGATATAAAAACAGCTCTGAAGTGCTTAAGGAGTTATGGAATTGTCATTGGATTTCGTAAAATGATCATAAGTCAATAAGCCATGAGGAGGTTGTTATATTCAGTTTGCTCCCGGCAGGAAAGTCTGTGTGTTCTGTTTTAAAAGTTTATCACATAATTGGTGTTAGAGGAGGTAATAGAGAGGACGTGACCGCCATTTGACCCAAGAGCTGGACCCAGGCAAGTGGAGGCTCCTCACCCCCTCCCCTGTCCTTGGAATGTACATTCTGCCAACTGTTCCCACGGTGGGAACTGTTCCAAGGACACAGCCTTGGGAGAGTAAAGTGTTGTTGAGACCATCTGGGTGGTATATGGGACTGAGCCCATTTAAGGCTTCCATATAAACTTTTAAGATTCTGGAGGGTGGCTGCAGAAATCTACTTGTCCTGCAGCCGCCCAAGACAAGCCTCATATGTGAGTTCCCTAGCTTATTAAACCTGCCACCTATCAATCTGAAGTGGCTGCCTCTTTGGTCTTTCCCTGCCCTCTGTGTATGGGGCCAATTGACGAACCAACAATTGGTTAAGCATCCTGGACAGAGCAAGCCACATAAAAGTACTAGCTCTGCTGATGACTAAACATTTATGTGACATAGCCAGTAAGTGGCTCAAACTTACTGGTTTTAAACGGATTGGGCTTCTCTGGTGGCGCAGTGGTTGGGAGTCCGCCTGCCGATGCAGGGGACGCGGGTTCGTGCCCCGGTCCGGGAGGATCCCACATGCCGCGGAGCGGCTGGGCCCATGAGCCATGGCCGCTGCGCCTGCGCGTCCGGAGCCTGTGCTCCGCGATGGGAGAGGCCACAGCGGTGAGAGGCCCGCGTACCGCAAAAAAAAAAAAAAAAAGGATTCAACTCAGTGACATAACTCAGAATGTACCCTCTTCCCTGCTTTCCTCCCTAACACCAATGAAATTTTTAATTGTGACATATTCATAGAAAAAGATACACAGGATTAGTATAACTCAAGAATTTAATCACAAAACAAACAGCTACAACCAAGAAGATTGTCAACACCTCAGAAATCCCCTAATGTTCCTTCCCTCTTACTCCCTCCTTCCCACCAAAGTGACCTTTACCTGACCTTTTTTGGCAGTGCTGCGCAGCTTGTGGGATCTTAGTTCCCTGACCAGGGATTAAACCCATGCCCCCTGCAGTGGAAGGACCAAGTCCTAACCACTGGACTGCCAGGGAATTCCCAGTCTTTGCTTCTTTTCTTCAGAGTTTTACCACTTAACGCGTGCATTATTGAACACTAAGATTTAGTATTGGCTGGTTTGGGACTTTTCTATAAGTAGAATCAAACAGTATGAACCTTTAGTTTTTTTTTTTTTAAATAAATAAATTTATTTATTTATTTATGGCTGCGTTGGGTGTTCGTTGCTGCGCACGGGCTTTCTCTAGTTGCGGTGAGCGGGGGCTACTCTTTGTTGTGGTGCGCGGGCTTCTCATTGCAGTGGCTTCTCTTGTTGTGGGGCACGGGCTCTAGGCATGTGAGCTTCAGTAGTTGTGGCACGTGGGCTCAGTAGTTGTGGATCGTGGGCTCTAGAGCGCAGGCTCAGTAGTTGTGGCACACGAGCTTAGTTGTTCCGCAGCATGTGGGATCTTCCCGGACCAGGGCTCGAACCCGTGTCCCCTGCATTGGCAGGCGGATTCTTAACCACTGCGCCACCAGGGAAGTCCCGAACCTTTAGTTCTTTAACTTAACATTATGTTTGTGAGATGAGACTTATCCATTTAGTTCCATGGAACAATAAATAAATTGTTCATTTTCATTGAGGCATATTATTTGACAACTTTTGACTACAAAAATGTCGATTTCCTAATAGTATTTCATTGTAGGAGTGTTTCACAGTTAATATTCCATTCTATGAATGGAAATGGACATCCAAGCCATTTTGTGGGCTATTTTATGTATGCATTTTGGTGAACATAGGTGCACCTTTCTCTTGGGCAGAGGCCTGGGAGTAGACATATATACACTGGGTTTAAATCTCACCGTGGTTCAACTTGCATTCCCCTCAATGTGATAAATAAACCTTTAATGTGTTTATTAGCTATCTTTATCTGTGAAGTCCCTGTTGTAGTCTTTACCATTTTTCTTTTTTTTTTGGCTGTGCCACGCGGCTTGCAGGATCTTAGTTCCCTGACCAGGGATCGAACCTGCACCCCCTGCAGTGGACGCATGGAGTCCTAACCACTGGACTGCCAGGGAATTCATGATCATTTTTCAGTTGGATTCTTTTTTCTTGATATACAGGCATTCTTTACATATTTTGGAATAAGCTTTTAGTCAGTTATATGTGTTCCAAATCTTTCCCTTGGCTCTGGTTGGCCTTTTCACTCTCTCAAAATATCTTTTTCTTTATGGTTAATGCATCCTGTATTCTACTGAAGAAGTCTTTTCCTACCTTGAGGTCATGACTAATTGCCTATTTTGTCTTCTAGAAGTCCTATTGTTTTGCCTTTTACCTCTAGATAAATTCTTGTGTGGCGGAGGCAGGGTGTGGGTGTATAGGTGGAGAGTATTTCATTTGTTCCCATTTGGATATCCATTTATTGCAGATTTCCTTTACCCTACTGCTCTGCAGTGATATTGTTGTAAGGCAAGTATCCATGTGTGTTTCTGGGTTCTCTGTCTTATTTCATCCCTTTCATCACACAAGTCCTCTGGGCAACCAAATATCCGTATAGTATAAGGAAAATGAGGTAAGAAAGTAGCAAAAAACTTTGCTGATTCTGTGATTGAAATTGGTTAACTGGGTTAAGATCTTAATTCTGCCACCTACTAGTCCTATAACATTAGGGTAAGTTGTTTGACTTCTCTGGGGCCCCGTTTCCCAGCCTTTATATCTAGCTCATAATATTATAAGGATTAATGACTTTGTATATGTAAAATGTTTACAACAGTAATTGCACACAGTAAGCACTCAGTAAAGGACCTTAACAGTCCTCATCATAAGAAAAAAATCTTGTAACTATGTATGGGGATGGATGTTAGCCAGACTCATTGTAGTGATCATTTCACTTTTTATGCAAATAGTGAATCATTGTGTTGTACACCTGAAACTAATATAATGTCATATGTCAATTATACCTCAATTTAAAAAGTAAAAAAGCTACTAATACACACCACATTAGGCTGAATGAGTCAAGTCTTTCACAAGAGAGCACATATTCTACAACTCCCTTTTTTTGGAGTTTGAGAACAGGAAAAACTAATCTCTGGTGGAAAACAGTTGTAAGTGTCATGTGTTTTGGGGAGGGAGAGTTTAGATTTATTGATTGGGAAGAGGTATGAGGGGATTTCTTAGGATGGTAGAAATACTCTATATCTTGATAGGAGTTTGAGTTTCACAAGCATACGTATTTGTCAAAATGTACAATTCACATTCATTTACGTAAATTTTACCTAGAAAATAAACCAGAAAGAAATACTGAACTCTGGTTAATACTATGCATGCTGAAGAATTTATAGCTGAAGTAAACTGATGAAAAATTAAGCCAAAATAGTGGACTAATAGAAGAATTGATAGATGGACAGATATGTAATGAAAGCAAGTAGTACAGTAAAATATTTATTACTAAATCTAGGTAGTATGTATATAGGTGTTCAGTGTAAAAATATTTCCACTTTTCTGCAGTTTAAAAATGCTTATGGGGAATTTCCTCTTCGTCCAGTAGTTAGGACTCTATGTTTCCCCTGCAGGGGGCATGGGTTTGATCCCTGGTCGGGGAACTGAGATCCTACAAACCGTGCGGTGCAACCAAAAAAATAAAAAATTAAAAAAAAAAAAATGTTTATAATAAAAGCATAGATAAATGGAACACATGTATAGGTAATGTAAATTACCCTACATATGTAAAATATTATAAATAAATGTAAAATACTTGGCTGTGGCCAAAAAAAAAAAAACAGTCATGATCTCTAATCTGCAGTTTAAAAACCCATTTAATGCCCTAGCCTGATGTATAAAATCAAATTTATTCCACTTACTACCAATATTTATACATTTTTACAGTAAAAATATCAACAAGTTTGATTACAGGATGCTGCCCAGGTCCCATTAGAGTATCTGCATCTTTCTAAAAATGTAAATTCCTAAATTCTGAAATACATCTGGCCCCAGAGACTCAGTAAGGGATGTGGACACATATTAGCTCAGAGTGTTGTAGCTTTGGGCAAGACACTATGTGATCTCTAGGTGGGCCTCAGATCCACCTTCATAATATCGTGGCATTCAGTCAATTCTACTTCATAGGACAACAGCAGGCAAACAAGGTTATGCTGAAGGAAAGTAGTTTATAAGTTTACGGGTAAACATGGGCTGTACTTTAAAATGCTAAATGGTGATAGTATCAGATTTGGAATGAAGATAGGAAAATATGTTCCGCTAAAGGGACAGATTTTAGAGTTATATGCACATACGCCACCCACCCTTTCTCTTCACTGTACAAAGTAATACAAAACCCGACAATCCCAAACTAGAATCAGACAGATATCATCCCTGATCTATAAATGAAATCCCTTCCCATTAGAAAAAAAAAAAAAAGCCTCCTGATTGAAACAGCATTTTGCCTTTTCAACTGGAACATAAAAGGGAGACCTGAGACCTTCTCCAAGTTTTTGAAATTCCCGTCTGTCAGCTCCTTGTTGGAAGTGATATGAAGGCAATGTGAACACAGTTAGATACATACCCCATATAAAGCCCACAGTTACTGGGGGAGGCTCAGCGGGATGAATGTCCAATTAAGGCCTGCCCTAATTGGGAAGGGAATTAAGGGACCCCCCCCCCCTCCCGCCCCAGATGAATCTGCAGCCTGCCTAGGGCTGGAGGCGGAGCTGAGCCCAGTGAGCACCTGCCAGCGCCTATCGCTAGTGGACTCTGCTTTAGAACTCACTGCCTGGAAAGGTGCTGCTCGCTCACTGTCTCCAAGGGCCGGCTTTTAAGACCAGCGCCCACTGGCAAAATCATTATCCCTCTAATAAGAACAGGCTGACCTGATTTGATTTCTAGTGCCCACTCTCCAAGCAATATGTCTCAGCCCTTGGACTGATGTGACCAGCATTTGAGTCTGTGGAGAATGACCTCAGAGTCCCAAGGTTCCAGATGAGTCTAATCAAAGCTTCCCGCTCATCTCCCAACAGGAGAGGTTCCCAGTGAAACTTTTAACAGTTAACGTGTACTGAGGACTCTTCCTGTGCCACGTACTGTTCTACGTGCTATAAATATTTTAGCTCATTTTCACAGAGAGGGTTCATTATTTCCATTTTATAGACAAGCAAATGAAGGCAGGGAAAAAGCAAGGGGCAGAACAGGAAACTGGTCTCAGGCAGTTTGACCCCAGAGTTAGTGTGTGTAACCACTGACTTCTCAGCCTCAGGGAGAGCCTTGCTCTGTGGATTCCTGGAAGCAGCACTCCTGACTTTTTTCCCCTTACGGTGGGGAGAACTCTTGGTTTTGCAATGAAACCAACCTAGTTCCAATGGGGCACTTCCACTATTTGTTGTGGGCTACTGGGCAACTCATAAACTTGCTAAGCCTCCCTTTCCTCGGATGTAAAATCAAGACCAGTTGCAGCGGGAGAGTGCCTGGGTATTGGAATAAAACCCAAGTTTGATCCCGGCTCAGCAAATCCTGAGTAATCCTATGTCATGCTCACTACCCACTCTAACCTCAGCTGGAAAGGGAACCACTCTTACCCCAAGGAAGGCATTGTGTGGGCCCTGGAGGAAGTGTTTGCTCCGCACATAAATGAGCTGCTGCTTTGATAAGTGTCATGATGGGCTCTCCCTGGGACAGGTCTTCTCAAAGCCAGTATGGAGAAACATGTGTGGTCACACAGGGAATACAGGGCACCGCGGAAGGTGAAATAAGGGCCACGGTTTGCCAAAGCCGGGACAGGCAGGCAGGACGTTCTGGCGGTGAGACCAGCCCTCCTCGCCTTTCTCAGCCTGGCTAAGCCAGCACCGACCTGTCGCAGACCCAGGGCTCCAGCTGGCCAAGTGTCTGACTACTGACTCCAAGCTACTAGGGCAGAAAGCGTCCCGGAGCCTGATAAGGCGAACAATCCTGGCTTTGTTTGGAAAGATTTGTCCCTGAGTTTCCAGTTGGCTTCTATCTATGTCTCAACGTCTCTGACCTCTTCAGCCTTAGAGGAGCTAAACTAGAAGGTTCAGGTTCTTGGGGAGGAGGAAGCCGGGGACAGGGAGACCCCCTAAACCGCCTTGGCTGGGATCTCGGGCGGCCTGCGACGGGGCGGGGCGGGCGTGCAGCAGCTGGGGGCTCTGGGCGTGGGGACATTGGCCGCCTTTCGGGAGCGGGGGGCCGTCTGAGCTTTCTCCCCGCAGCCCGGCCGCCTCTTTCCTCGTTGCAGCGGGCGAGGTCACGATGGGCTCATTAAGCCGGCGGGTAAGATGTGCCCCGGCGGCGGCCGCAGGCGGTCCTGGAATGTGCGAGGGGCGTGATGACTGCAGCTGCCGCCGGCCTTTTTGCGCAACACCTTCCTGATATATACCAGCGCGCCGCGCTCCACCTGGGTGCCTGCTCGGGTCCATTACCTGCGCAGAGTGCTGGTGAGTACCGCCGCTGGGGTCAGGGCGCTTCCTCCTCCCTTCTGGCTCTTGAAAGAACCTTAATTCACTTTTAATTTACTTAATTCTTTTAGATCTCCCTCTATCCTGACCTCAAGGAACTTCGCTGGCTTTGGGCTTGGAAGAGAAAAACATAACCTCCCCCAAATTTTCAGAGTTTTCTTTTTCTTCTTACTGTTTCTACTTATTGTTGCCGCTGTTGTTATTATTTCAGCTCCTATGACTACACTCTTAGTAGTGGCATACTTGGGGATTCCTACCCCGTAGAATCAGGACTAGTGGGCTCTCTTTTTGGTCATTAACTAGCTGTGTGATCTGAGGGAGGTCCCTGTGTGCCCCTGGACCTCAGTTTCTCCCTCTTTACAAGAAGAGGAACAGAATGGTCTGTCTTTTCTTCTGTCTTTCCTTCGCTGAAAATTCCAGGTTTGGGTGGCTGTCCAGTGATGCCATGCCTCCCCCAGTGTGACTTCCACGTGCTACTGTTCTAGTTTGCAGGGTTATTCATCTAAAGTGACTTGCAAGATACAGTCCTGGTTTGCTGGTCCCATTGGGGCAGGCAGCATCAGACAACCTGCTTGTCTGGAAAACAGAGCCCACACTTTTTCAGTGTTTTCGGAGTCAAGGTACCAGGCTGGCGGGCTGGGGAGCTGTGTGTAAGGTGTGGTTGTGTGGGGGAACTCAAGCATCTCCAGGTCAGAAAGGGAGGCATGTGGAGTGGAGTTAATTCAGTCTTCAGATGCCCTGGGTAGCTGGTACTGAGGTGAAGAGAGTCTCTCCTTTTCCCTTAATGAGAAGGCAACTTTCTCAAACTTGCTGGTTTCACGGAGGTGGCTTGTGGGATTTGTGTTAGCTCTGCTTGCTCCAGCCCTGTTTGACTTTTTCCCTTCCTGGCTCCTGTGCTGGAATTCTTTAACCTGTTGTCAGTTGAGTGTTCTTGAAAAAGTTGTGCCTCATGGCAGTAACCATTGTTTCATATTGTTAAGTGTCTTTGAATCTCTCGCCCCTGCCAGGCCAACTAGCTGATAATGATCTCTTTCTCTATTTTTGTAACTTTGGGAACTGCATGCTTTGTAAAGGTTTGGGTGTTAAACTGCCCCCTCCAAAATCCACCCTAAGTCACTCAACTGTTTCACTGAAACAAGTCCCCAGTGGCGGGAGGATGGATGTCTGAGTTATTGCTGTTAGACGCGAGTCAGACATAAATGTAGCCTGAATTCACTTTAATGAAGAAAACATCTTCTCAGGATCAGTGATTTAGAATAAAATTTTAATTTTTAGCTACCTTCCACCCCGCCTTCCTCCCGCCTTCCCCCCAGCTCCACCCTGGGGGCAGAAAGGCAGTATGAACTGGGAGTAGTCAGGACATCCCAGAGAATTAATTCATCCCAGTGAATTTAAAAATGCAAAACAGTACAGAAAGAAGGCTGCAAAAAGATTGCAAGATGTTTATAGATGCTTATCTTTTATAAATTAGCCCTTTTAAACCTCTGCCCCCCCAAATTACAAAATAATTGATATGGTTACAAGTTAATTGCAGGATTTATTTTAAAATATCATAAATACAGATTGGAAGCACACTATGAAGGAGGGTGTGGTTTGGTAAGAGGGCCTTAGTTTAAAGCAGTAGCGTAAACATCTTTTTAAAATCCTATTAGTGCATATCTTCAAAAGTCTAAAGCCTTTCATCAAGGTAAAACTGATCCAATTGATTCTCTGTCTCACATGCCTCCCTCCTCCACCACCGTGTTCTCTGGGGATTATTTTGCTTTGTGATGGCTAGAGGAAGCTGAAGGAAAGTAACCACTGCCCTCTTGGGAATTTTTGAAGGCTTGGTCATTCTTTCAAAGTATAAGATAATATTTCTTGAGCACATTGAGAACATTGGAGTCAGAATACCCAAGCTTGAGTTGTCTCTGAAGGCTTAGTGCGATTTGAAGCAATTCATTTCTTTGTGCCTCGGTTTCCTTTTCTGTAGAATGGGGATAACATTGGTACTAAGGTATAACTACTTCAAGCAAATTGACAGGAATACATCAAGTGCTTGTGAGATTCAACAGGTTAATTTGTGAACAGGGCTTAATGCAGTGCCTGACACAAATCACTCAGTAAGTATTTGGCTGGCAGACACTGTCTACACTGCCTTGCGTGCTGGGAGCTCAAGGTCATTCTCCCTGTGCTTGTGGAGGCCACAGCCCGGTGGGAAAATGCCTGCGTATTGAGGTCTCTCAGCAGGAGGATGCCCCGCGCCTCCTTCCTCCTCTCCCCACTTCTTCAGATGGCCTTGAGCTGCTGCTGTTCTGATCGCGCCTCCTTCCTCCTCTCCCCACTTCTTCAGATGGCCTTGAGCTGCTGCTGTTCTGATCACAGGTGGCCCCAGAACAGGTCTTGGTTGGAGAGGCTCAAACAATGCAGAGCATAGGGGTTGGGTGACTTCTAGGTGCCCTACATTTCCCTGCTGCCCAGGTCTGAGAAGGCTGAGCAGTTTATTTTCCTTGGCCTACAAGAGGCCCTCTTGGCATTGGGTACACAAGTGGATGCAGGAAATTGAGCCCAAAGAGTTATCAATACAGCCAGCTCAATTATAGGGAGGAGCTTGGGGCGGGGGCAAGGGAGCAGATGTGCAGTCATAGTCACTAATCTTGTGCCTGGGCAATAGAAAACACTCTTCTGGGTATTAGTACCAAACTGCCAAAAGGGATGACTTTACCCTTCTCTCCTTTTGGCAGGTAGCAGGAGAGTGCTAGAGTACAACCTTGGGGGAAGGCGGGGAGAGGGAACAGCTGAATCGGAGGAATAGGGATGGGAGAAAACCTTTAGAGGGGAACACAGGCTCCAAGGACCCCTCGGGCCCCCAAACCCCTTCCCAAGGGAATCGGGTTCCAGACAGGCTAGTGTCTGCCACACCCCTGGGAGCAGTGGCCTCAGATTCAGGCTACATCTTCTGTCTGGCCAGTGCCTACTAAAAGTCTTGGCATATGCCGAATCCAGGCCTCTGGCATGCCTGAGCCTTTGTAGGGAATCAGCAGCCTGCCGTTAGAGCATCTTAGCTGGCATTTCCAGCTGTCTGAATGACTAGGCAAGAGTGACCCCTGCAGAGGTGTGAGCCCAGCCAGCTATCTCAGACACCTTCAGAGCCCCCATTGAGCCTGGACCTGCGGCGCCTTGCTGCTTTGATGCGGCCCAGAGCATAACTGCTCCTTCCTGTCCTGGCACCTGGCTGAGAGTTCTATCGAAAGCCTCTCCGGCTTTGGAACCAGCAGTCCTGGGTTGAAATCCTGACTAACCCTAGGTAACTGTGGACTTTTTTTTTTTTTCCGGCCGCACCGTGGGGCATGTGAGTCCTTAGTTCCCTCAGCAGGGATCGAACCTGCACCCCCTTCATTGGGAGCGCGGAGTCTTAACCACTGGACCACCAGGGAAGTCTCACTGTGGGACTTTTAAAATTTTTCTGTGCCTCAGTTTCTTTGTAAACTGGAAAGAAGACTTCCTTATTATAAGAATTTAATGAGGTCACAGATCACATAGGACACTCCCCATGGCAAAACAAACGTTAGATCCTTTTTTCTTAGGTGTTTTGGATTCATTTGTCAGCACAAATATTTACCGAGGTCCACTCAGCTGTGCACTGAGATGAAGAGCTTATGCTCTGGGGCAAAGTGGAGTTGAGGCTGTTCATTGTTTGTGATGCAATTCATTTCACAAAGTTCTGAGTGTTCACTCTGCCAGGCACTCTGCTCGGGACCTCACCCACACTCATTAATCAGTTAGTCTCACAACAGCTCAGTGAGTATTCTCCGCATTTTTGAGATGATGAAACCGAGGCTCAGGGTCACACACAGTGAGTGGCAGGGCTCTGCAAGGCCCTCACCTACTGCATGGTTCTCTCTCTGCCGGTGCTATGTGACAAGCGCTAGGGTATCAGCGAACTGAACAGCCGCCTGGTCTCGGGACTAATCATGGGCCATTTGCTCCAAGCCCTCATTTACTCCATATCTGTGGGGTGAGCCTACTTGGAGTGCTGGGGCTTTGCTGGCTGGGGAGTCCGGGGGAATGGGGCTCCACAGCCACGCTGCCTAATGCAATGGTTGGGTGCCAGGTGGCCTGCATTTCCCCACTTTCCAGGTCCTGAGAAGAGCAACTTGAGCCGGGGCGTGGGGGGGAGGGGGGGGCGTGGTGGTGCGGAGGTGCGGGGTGGGGGAGGGCTGGGAGCCGGCGAGCGGGGTGGGGGCAGCTGCCTCAGAATGTCCTGGGCTGGGTTAGATGACTCCTGGTTGCCTGCCCCTCTGGGGGACAGTGCTTCGGTGTGTGGACCTGCACCTCCTCTCCTTACCTGCAGGCGACTAGCACGGTGAATGCCCAGTGAGTGATGGTGGAGTAGATGAATGTTCCAGGAAATGAAGAACAGTGGTTCCTCGGTGTCTGCGGGAATTGATTCCAGGACTTTCCCAGAGTCCCGTGTATAAAATGGTGTAATATTCGCACATAACCAATGCGATCCTCCGATATACTTTAACTCATCTCTAGACAGATTATTTATAATACCTAATACAGTGTAAATGCTATGTAAATAGTTGTAAATAAAACGTAAACACTATGGAAGTAGTTGCCTGTGTGCTGGAAATTCAGCTCTTGCTTTTTGGAACTTTCTGGAATATGTTTTTTCCCCTGAATGTTTTCCATCTGTGGTTGGTTGAATCTGTAGATGCAGAAGCCAAGGATAAGGAGGGCCTTTTGAACTGGATGAGGAGAAATGATTGCTTCCTCAGGGAAAATTTGTAAAGGGGATTTGGGCTTCTGACAAATGGCTGAACTTGGAGTAGGGGAAGCAAGATTTCCAGGAAGGAAGAGTAGAGAATTTCATTAGAAGGTTGCCTTTGCTTCTTGGTGACGCTGATTAATAGTAAATGAGGACCCAGGACCTGGAAGGGAAGGAAGCCAGCACAGGCCTTGCACAGAGGAAGCATTCAAGGTACCCTAGCTTGTGGGATCCCTTACAGCCATATTCTACTCCTTTCTGTCCAGTTCAGTGGAAATGGGTATCTGCCCATTCTGTTGCTTGTATTATTGTGAATTACTTGGATGTCAGACCATAGACGTGTCTGTTTCTGAGTTCGCTAGACGCTTTGTTCACTTCTTGAAAGAAAATGATTCTGATCAGTCAGAAATCCAGTCACCGGAAACAGTTTAAATAATAGCACCTTACTGCTGATGAGAATTTCCCAGGTGGCACTGCTGTGACATCCTGCTTGCAGCTTCTTGATACAGTTGCTCCATCCAGCAGATCTTGGCCAACCCAACTTGCATATGGTAATGAGGAACAGCGCTCATCAGTAAGATTCAGGCTTGATTTGTTTCCTGGTCATGATCAATGTGGGTCTAGGACACAGCAGACCTTCTAGGGTTTCCCTCAGCAAACCCTATATGTTGACTCCTCCATTCACAAATGTACAGTACCTACTATGTGTAGTCTGCTGAATGCTGGGAGGAAAATCCTAACAGGGTTTCTGCCCTCTAAAACTTAAATTCTAGTTGAGAAGGCAGTATAAGTGTGCATAAATGATAGGAGGACAACTCTAGGGTGAATTAAGATTATAAGAGAGAGAAAGATGGTAGAAGGTCGCAATTTCCAAATTTTTCCTTCAGAATGCCCCCAAGAGCAGCGAGGCAGATATTTAAATCCTTGGAGGTCTGTGAGTAAGCCCAGAACAGCCAGTTGCAAGCTCAAAGCAGTTTTTTGTGTTCTGTTTTCTTTCCTTTAATTTTTAATGATATATCTTGCATTTTGTACTATAATATGTCCATGCTCATTTTAGTATGATCCTTGATAATCACACAAGGTTTACAATATGTCAGTCACTGTTCTGAGAGCTTTTAAAACATGACACACTTGATCATCACCATAACCCTTCAGGGGATTAGTCAAATGTAATTCATCCACTGGTCACATTATTTAACATTCCCTTTGCCCCAGTTGTGTGGGTTAAAGCAGTGCTCCAGGAAGATATGTCTGTCACAGCCAAAGATATTGGGGATATGGCCCATAGCCTCACTGACAGGTGGAGCTGTGTTTAAAAACTGGCTCTGTCACTCACCTCCTGGGTGACTTGGAACAAGTTGCTTAAACGTCTTGGAGCTCCAGTTTTTTCCCATTTGTAAATGGCGATGCTCACGACCCCTTTCTTGCCTGAAGACTAAATGACATAATATACGTCAAGCACCAGCACAGCCCCTGGCACCTCTTTGGTACTCATTAAAGTGATAGTTGTTGTTATCAGAAATCAGTTGAAAGGTATTGCAGTAATGTGTGATGGAGTGCCAGGTGAGTCACACCAGTAGGACACATGCTTGAGTGGCTGCAGGAGACTCTGGATTCAAACTGACCTGTGTCCAAGGCGCTACCATGTGGGACCTTGGGCAAGTTATAAGTCTCCTTGTGCTTGAGTTTCTTCATCTGTATAATGGGAGAATAAAAACACCTCCCCGCATGGGTGGCAGGGAGGTGGGGCACAGCCCGGCTCAATAAGTATTGGCTTTTGCTGGCGAGTCAGGTCCCAGCATACTGCTCAGAAAGTGCACGAGGCCTGTTGTGTGTCAGGCCCTGTGCTGGGTGCTTCTTAACCTGAAAGGAAAGACCTGGCCTGTGCCTTCCTGGAAGCCAATGACTGCGGGATGTTCCCTGTGATCGCAGAAGTGCGTGCCACGCGCTGCAGCTGCGTGGGGAAAGTCGAAAATTTCCCTGGGCCAAACTAATTCACGAAATCCTCTCATGATGGGGACTCACAGAATCAGCTTCTTTTAACTTCTAGCTTTGTCAGTATGAGTGACAGTAACAATACAGGTGTCCTGAACCATTTTACCTTTGTGGGTTTGGGGGTTGGGCTGCATCTCTTAAAAGAATATGGAAAGTTCAGATAGAAGAAAATAATCACAGACAATCCTATCACCCACTCTGAACCCCATGGAACATTGCTGGTTCCTTACTGAGATCATACTGTGAATGGGACATAAATGTGCCTTTTATTCACCATTCATCTAAAACATTTTCCTGGGTTTTTTTTTGTTTTTTGGTTTGTTTTGCTTGTTCTTTATAACATTTTTAATGGCATGCTATTATGCTGTATGGATGTACCATAGTTAATACAATAGTTTCCTGTTTTTATTTTTCACTCTGTAAGTTATAGTGCATTTTGGCCTGCATCACATTCATTCATCAACCAATATTTATTGGGCACTGTCAATGTCCCAGGCAGAGCTGTAGACGCTGAGGATGCAGTTATGAGTAAGACAAAGCCCCCTCTCTTGGAAGGGCTTACATTCTGGTAGGCAGGAAGTAGGTCTATTGAAGAAAAATAGGAAAGGAAACGAATAGACAAAGGTTCTGGGAAACCCTCTCCCAAGAGGTGATCAGAGCAAAGCAGGTCATTTTGATTTTCTGAGGAAAAAAAAAATGTTCCTAGAATCTTTTTTTTTTTAATTTTATTTTTTTATACAGCAGGTTCTTATTAGTTATCCATTTTTCCTAGATTCTTGATTCCTAGAAGTGAAATTATCGAGTCAGAGATGTTTGAAAAATGTAGGGCATTTGAGGCATTTCGCCAGCTGCTTTCCAGAGCTTCAGCCGTGCTTAATTCACTGCATCTTCTCCAGAGTGACATATTATACTTGAATTTTTATTTATTTTTTGCTGATCTGATAGTTCAAAGTTATCTCACTGTTTTGGTTTGCATATCTCGGGTCGCAGATGAGGCTGAACGCCTATTCTGTAATAAGTATTTTAGCCACTTGTACTTCCTTTCCTGTGAATTGTTCGTTCCAGTCCTTTGGGCCGCATTGTCTGGTGTGTCAGGACAAGGACTGTGAGTAGTGGACGTCCCGGCTTGTCGGGGGCCAGGCTTCCTCTCCATGGAACTGAGAAAGGCTTTGTTGAGAAAATGGGTTATGAGGAAGTCTCTATCAAAGGCTGGGAAGAATGTAGTTCTGACAAAGGGTCGTTAATCCAGGCAGCATGGCATAGTAATCATTGCTACTATTTACCGGGCACTTTCTAGGCATCACTATTAATCTCATAACCCTGCAAAGCATGAAGAATTGTCCCCATTTTATAGATGGCTCAGAGGCATAAAGGGACTTGCCTAAACACACACCCACTGAGAAGTGGCTCCTGTGGGATTTGAACCAGATGTAATGTGTCATGCTTCTCATAGAAGACCCAGTAGCAGGTAAAGCAGGTAGAATGTGTATCAGTGTATACATAGACATTAAGTCCACTGGATGAGGTTTGGCGCAGATCTGCAGTTGAACTTGTCCCTTAATGAGCAGCAGGTGGGGAGCCCATAAGAGTGTTGTGAGGACTTGGTGGTACCACAAGTTGATGAAGATGAATGGGTTCGTGTTCCCTTTCAGACTAAGGGAGAGTCAAGACAGAGGCCAAGACAGACGTTAGAGCAATCAAAGGAAGATCAACTGATGTATATAGATGTGTGGCTTTGGAAAACTTGGAAACAGCGGTTTGACTTAGTGACAGCCTGGGTGAGCGATTGAGGGAGGCCTACAGAGGTGTGAAATATGGTGCTTAAGGGTCCATACTTAGAAGGTATAAGGACGAAATCCCTTAACTCCCCCAAATCGTTGCAACCACTGGCCCTTCTTGTCACAGAAACTGAGTGTGCCTCCTTTCAGTGGCTACTTCTGTAAGCTGTTTTCCCATCCACAGACCATGGCTCCTTGGCCTGAGTTGGAAAATGCCCAGCCTAACTCGGATAAGTACATCGAAGGGGTCGCCGGTCAGCAGTCCACCACACCCGCAAAAGGCAAGGAGACCGGCAAAAGTACGTGCCATCCCTCCAGCCCTGGGCTGGCCCCCTGGGAGGACACCAGGAGACCCAGGCTTGGTGTCTCATTCCTCATCGTCTTCCCTGCTTGTTTGGGCAGATGACACCGACACCCCTGTCACCAAGATTGAACTTCTGCCCTCTTATTCTACCATGGCACTGATAGAGGAGCCCACAGTGGTGGAAGACCCCTGGAACCTGCCCGAGCTTCAGGACACGGGGATCAAGTGGTCAGGTAAACGAGGCCAGCCGGGGCAGGCGGGAAGGGACTGCCCGTCGGCAAGGGATTGAGGTTACCAGCTTCACAGCGTCCCCTCCTTCGTGTCGGCCTCTCCCTTCCATTGTTTGAGCAAAAGTCCTGGCTAGGGGATGCCACCCAGCTTAAGAGTCAAGCATCCTGTGATGCCCGGGGGATGTTTTTGTTCTTTCATTCGTTCATTCAACAAATGTGGGCCGGCACCAGGGTTATAACCAGGCCAGACCCTGCGCTGATCTTTATAATCTATTTTGTGCTGAACCAGGTCCCAGGTACTGTTCAGTGCTGCAGATGCAGCAGTAACTAGATGAGGCCCTGCCTCTGAGAGCCCCGGGGGTTGGGGGAGAGGAGTCCCCTCACCTAAATGTGGGCATCAGGGAAGGCTTGCAGAAGACAGACTCTACAGACAGAACAGCTGGGGTGCAGGCAAATGCTGTACTTCTTTTCCAGGCAGGGTGTGAGGTCTGTGCGGATCAGACAGCTGGGAGGGTAAAGGAGCTGGGAGGAAGTGAGAACCACTTGAACAGTGAGCGTCGAAAACAGCCACCAAGGAGGTAGCCTCCCGGGATGTATGAGGGCCCAAGCCGTCCCAGATGGAGTCTGCGATGGCTGCCTTGCGGCCACTTTGTAGAAAGTATTCTGTGCAGTTCTGAAGGTGCTTAGGACAGCCATCATCTCTGACCCCACGCTTAGCAAGGGGCAAGTGCTCTTAACGGCTCAGCAGTGACCCGGGTTCAGCCCAGCACAAGCCTGTGCGGGGCTTGGCCTGTGTGTGCCCCAGGGCCCACGGGCCCCTCCTCCCAGAGCCAAATGCTTTAGAGACATTTCACCACAGGTTTCAATTAAATGGAGTACGGTGGTAATTGCTTTGAAAACTGCAGCCGTGGACACATCCCATCTCTAGGTCTTGTGATCCATAAGATGACAGCTGCCTGGCTGGGAGGGGAGGTGGGGGAGTTCCGAGCTCATTGTCAAACTTCTCAGTGTTTTCGGACACTAAAAGCCTCCATGCCTTTTCCCCTCCCCCAGAGAGAGACACCAAAGGGAAGATTCTCTGTGTCTTCCAAGGGATTGGGAAATTTATTTTACTTCTGGCATTTCTCTACTTCTTCGTGTGCTCCTTGGATGTCCTCAGCAGTGCCTTCCAGCTGGTTGGAGGTATGGATGGAAGAGGTCAAAGGTCTGGGTTGGGGGTGGTGTTCTCATTGAATTTGGTTTGGAAAGTCACAGCTCAGCAGGCCCCCTCCAGCTGCAGCCTCCTGGAGTATTTTAGGACTGGAAGCCACCTCAGATCATCTAGTGAAGTCATGCCCCCATTTTACAGAAAGGAAAACTGAGGCCCATGAAAGAGCTATGACTGGCTGGCTGAAGTGGCTTAGGCCAGAGCCAGGGCTAGAGCCAAGGCCAAGCGATCAGCTCCATGTGTTTGTCTATGAACACTGGACAGGAAGCTGTTTGACCTAAAGGTTTATCTGAGGGATCCCTGCTGTCTTTGGGCTTCCCCACCTGAGGGGATTATTGAATAAGAGTGTTCTTAGGCTAAAGCCACTGCTAAAAATCAAAGCTGGCCCTTTGCTGGAGAAGGATAGGGGTCCTGTGCTAGGGGATCTGCATTCAGAGCAGTTGCCTAAACACCTCCCACCACTGAGTGTGGCTGTGGAGGGTGAGGGGACCTGGAAGTGTAATCACCATACGCTTGGTCACCTGTGCATCCCTGATGGGTGACAACAGTAAGAGCCAACACTTTGAATGCCTACTGAGGTAGGCACTTGCAGGGGCATTGTCTTAAACATTCCATCCCAAAAGTCCTTCCCACTTACAGAGGAATAGGCCAAGGCTCAAGAAGGTCACCGCCCCGCACTGAGTTTCACAGCCATAATTGGCATAGTGGGATTTAAACTCAGATCTGGTGACATGGAAGACCATAGGTTTCTGCATCCCTTGGTGCCTTTCTTGAGAACTCATCTTTGTGACCTGGGAGAACTGGGAAAGTGTGAGGAGCAGACCGACTTGCTGGATGCCACTCTGGTCCCCCTGGTCCAAGGCAGCATCAGTAAGGGGCCTTGCACTCTATCTCAGACAAGTCATTCCACTCTCCATTCTCTGGGCCTCAGTCTTTTTTAACCAATGTATTGGAGGGTGGATTGATGGTCTCAGAGGCACATTCTCAAAAATGACACTCCCAGAATTCAATTATGGGCTAGGGCTAGGGGCTGGGGTCTAAGGGGGTAGATAGAAAAGAATGAGAAGATCCACTTGGGTAAATCTTCTGAATTGGGAATATATCCCAGAGACAAGAATGAGGGCATCAGGAGATGCACTGGCACTCATCGGGCCAAGTACAGAGTTGAGGCCATGTTCATGAAAAGAGAAGACTAGAAGGGGACTTGCTGATGAAAGTGGTTGAAGGATGGGAGGGTGTAGGGTTGAAGGAACAAGAGGAACAGGGGTGGATGGGGAACTAGGTCACAGAGGCAGAGTCAGGGCAGCAGAGAAGCCCGAGGAAGCAAGATGCCCAAGATAAAAGTCTGGAGGCTGGTACCTATGGCCAGCTGGTCTTGACTGGAGACGTCTGTTACTCAGCACCCACCTAACCCCCATCACGTGGCCATGGGTTTGTTTTTCAGGGAAGGTGGCCGGGCAGTTCTTCAGCAACAACTCCATCATGTCCAACCCTGTGGCGGGGCTGGTGATCGGGGTGCTAGTGACTGTCCTGGTGCAGAGTTCCAGTACCTCCTCGTCCATTGTCGTCAGCATGGTGGCCTCCTCATGTGAGTCCAAGAACCCATGAGCCCAGATAACATTTCAGGCATTTCCCTGTTCAGCTGGGGAGGCTGGGATTTACTCTGAATGTATCCGGGCTTATCACCATTACCTTCTTATCTTGTCTAACTATGATGTGTTCGGCTTAGATCATAGGCAGTCTCCTGTTTCCCTTCCCATGGCTGAGTCTGAAAATTGGCCCCAAAGCTTGAAGACTCAAAATTCTGAATTCTCTAGAACTGTGTTATCCTGTCCAGCAGCCACTAGCTACATGTGGCTATTTCATTTCATTTATTTATTTATTTTTTGCGGTACGTGGGCCTCTCACTGTTGTGGCCTCTCCCGTTGTGGAGCACAGGCTCCAGACACGCAGGCTCAGCGGCCATGGCTCACGGGCCTAGCCGCTCTGCGGCATGTGGGATCCTCCCGGACCGGGGCACGAACCCGCGTCCCCTGCATCGGCAGGCGGACTCTCAACCACTGCGCCACCAGGGAAGCCCCCTATTTAATTTTATTTAACCTTAAATTCAGCTGCTCAGCTGCAAGAGCTATATTTGAAGGGATCGGTAGTCATATGTGGCTAGCGGCTGCCATATTGGACCACATAGATTTAGAACATTTCCATCACCGCTGTCAGGGCTAAGAATAAAACCATGTAATCACATCACACACTGGCTTTGGGGCAACTGAGCTTGGGGAGCTGACGTTCCAAACTTGATCCTGTTCAACATTTGCCCTCGCTAAGTTGAGACAGACCCTCTGGGGTGGACAGTTTGAACGGGTTAATTTTCAGCCCAAACCAGCATTTTAGCTAAAATTAACTAGAACTTTTGGAGGCCAAATTAGAAAAAGTTATTCATTACTTCTTCAAAATTCTTTCATATGTTAGAACATGTGGCAATATATTAATTTTGTTAGAAAAAGAAATTATACTGCCATAAATTTGCCATAATAAATACACAAGTCCTTACACATTGTTTGTTGGTCTCTTTTAAGCTACCCTTGCATCTGTAATAGGGAGGACAGAGGAATTTAGAAAGAAACTTTTAAACTGGGGTCCACAAAAGGGCTTTATGGAGACTGTGAATTCCCTGTAATTAAGTGCTGAAATTTTTTTTATTTCACACTGTTTGATTTTATTTTTAATCCATAGGAATTAGAAATTGAAACTGAACAATATTTTACAGAAAGTAAAATTTTTTACTAATTTTTTTATTTTTTATTTTTTGGTACATGTGCATTTTTCTATAGTGAGCTGTCCAAGCTTTTGTCAGATTCACAGCGAGGTACAGACCCTAAAGAGGTTAAGAACTGATTTTTTAGGGGATTGCCAGCCTGAATGTGATCCGGCTTGCCTGGGGCCACACCAGGAACATGGCCAAGCTGCCTTCCTCAACTTACTAACTTGATAACTTACTCTTTTCCACCCTCCAGTGCTGAACGTGCAGGCTGCCATCCCCATTATCATGGGGGCCAACATTGGGACCTCCATCACCAACACCATTGTGGCGCTCATGCAGGCAGGAGACCGGAGTGAGTTCAGAAGGTAGGAGGCTCAGCATCAGCCTTTGCCACCGCCCGTTGGGGTTGACCAGGTTGTCCTAACTACCGTTAACATTAGAGCATGTTTCTTATCCCTAGACCTCTTTAGAAATGGACACAGTGGAGTATGGCTGGGGTTGGGATCCCATACTTATCAGTTGATTAAACTCAGCTCCCTGATATGCAGGGCTGGGATAATAGTATCTATCACTGCCATGTTGTCTAAAGGAGTTAACACAGTCATACAGATAAATGCTTATCAAGGTGCCTGGCACACAGTCAGGGCTGCCTGAATACAAGTCCTCCTAGAAGCTTGACCTGTGGTGTAAAACAAGGCCAGTTAGAATAGGATTTACTATCTCACTTAGAAATAATTATTACCTCCTAAAGCTTCCATTTTTGGCCAGCTCAACCCATGCCACTTTTTCTTCTTCACTCACATGCCAATAAAAGGCAACATAGAGCCTTTGTGAATGTGTAAGATCTAAAAATGGGGTAGGATAAATACAGGCAAAGGAAACCCTTTTCTTCCAAAAGTTTCATGTGAAAATTAAGCACATTTCCCAGCCTCTCTTCTAACTGGTGATGGGCTTTTTCCACAGCTTGTTAAAATAGAGAAGCAATCCCCATCCAAAAAAACCAGACACTCTAAATTGAAAAAAATATGTGCCCCAAATGGTCATATCATCATTATTTACCAAGATATGGAAGCAACCTAAGTGTCCATCAAGACATGAGTGGAAGAGTGATGTGCACACGCACACTCACACACACACACAATGGAATACTACTCAGCCACAAAAAAAGAAAGAGATTTTGTCATTTGCAGCAACATGGATGGACTTGGAGGGCATTTTGCTAAGTGAAATAAGTCAGACAGAGAAAGACAAATACTGTGTGACATCACTTATATGTGGAATCTAAAAAATACAACAAACCAGTGAATATAACAAAAAAGAAGCAGATTCACAGATATGAGAACAAACTAGTGGTTACCAGTGGGGAAAGGGAAGGGAGAGGGGCAAGATAGGAGTAGGGGAGTAAGAGGCACAAACTATTAGATATAAAAGAACCTGGAAGGACGTATTGTGGGGAATATAGCCAATATTTTATAAGAGCTATAAATGGAGTATAACCTTTAAATATTGTGAATCACTGTATTGAACACCTGTAGCTAATATAATATTGTACACCAACTATACTTCAACTGTGGCATCAGACATCTGTGGCATCAGACAAATGACTGGTTGGCTGGGGGTCAGCTAACACCATCCCTCATCCATGGGTGGCAGTGGATGTCCTCAAAGACATTCATTTTCCCTCAACCATGGCTAAAGTCTGGACCCTGAAGAAATGTTCTGAGGTCTAAATAATAATACACATTACCCAGGGTGTTTGCTAATTTGATCTTCTCAAGGAGCTAAGCAGACTTTTCTCTGCCCCATTTTATTAATATAGGAACACAAAGAGGTTAAGTAACTTCACTGAGGGGCATAGCTGGGACTCGATCCAGGTTTTCTTATTGGAAATTTTGGGTTCTTTTCACTGTTACGCTAATTTTTACCTCTGGATGTATAAATATACGATCTATGGAAGTGCCTGCGCATAGGAATATAATTGGCTTAGCTCACCCCCTGTTTGGGATATTTAAATAGATTGCTTTCAGTAACATCTTTGGAAATGTGTATTATTCTTTTCTGGTAATTTTTTCCTGGATAGATTACTGTATCACACACACCTATAAGGCTCTTTAAACATTTCGCCAAACTACAAAGAAATATTTGTATCACTTTGCATCAGCAGTGTATGAAAATGTCTTAAATCACCCTCTCCAGGAAGAATAAGTTAACTTTGTAAAATATTGTAAAATATTAGTTAAAATGGTATGTGAAAATTTGTACGTGCAAATAAATAAATTGCAAATTTCTTTTATTACTGGTGAAGTTAAGCATTTCCCCCTACATGTTTAATAGCTTCTGTCCCTTCATGTCCCATCTTCTATTTGTTTTGGGTATTTCTTGACATGCAGAGTTTTTTTAAAGGAACATTTTTTCATTGAGGGGAAAAAAAACTATAGAGTTTTTTTTTAATCTGGAGATAGGTAAGATGGAATTCAGAGGGAATCAGTGAACCTTCTCCGGTAGATGCAAATTGTAGTATATATTAGCTTTGTTTTCTGTAGAGACTGTTCAAATATTTGATCAAAGTCTCAAGATCTTACAGTTAAGAATTCAGTTGTGTAGAAGGCTCTGATAACCTTCATACTGGCCCCCGCCTTTCCAAAATGAAGGTCGTCTTCCATATGCATGATTTGAAACTGGTCTTGATGAAGTTTTCTCAAACAGTGCTCCATGAACTAATAATTGCAGCCAAAACACATCTAGTTCCCTTTTCCCCAAGCAGAGCAAACTGTGTACTGTCTGATCTGGTGGGAAAGGTTCTGCCGGACAGTGGGAGACAAGGGTCCTGGACCCAGTGCTTCTGCAGTGGTCTTCAATTCCTGCGTGCTCGCTGGCCTTCAGTTTCCTCATCTGTTGAATGGGGATCTTCATACCACTCACTTTGGGGATTGCTGTGAGAACAAAAGTGAGACTGTACACCTCTATGCACTCAGATAGGTGGCACCTGGCCGGCGATACAAGTGATGACCTGCCTAGATGGTGCCCAGTCGCTTGTTGACTAATCTGGCTCGGGATGGGGTTCGCCTCCTGCAGGGCCTTTGCAGGGGCCACCGTCCATGACTTCTTCAACTGGCTCTCTGTGTTGGTGCTTCTGCCTCTGGAGGCTGCCACCCATTACCTGGAGCGCCTGACCAACCTGGTAGTGGAATCCTTCAACTTCAAGAATGGAGAGGATGCCCCGGAGCTTCTGAAAGTTATCACAGATCCCTTCACGAAGCTCATTATCCAGGTAACTCGCCTTCCTGCAGAGAGGGAAAGGCCCCAACACCCTCCCCTGCTCCCCCCTCACCGGGCTGGGGTGGAAGAGATGGATGAGGGTCTGTAAAAACTGCCCTTTGGCTGCCTCTGAAAAAAGCCAAGGGAGGCAGAACTTCAGGGACACCCAATGAGATGGAGTCATTGGCCTTTATTATCTCCTTGATTTCAACAAGTGTATCATCTTTATTAGGATGGGGGCAGGTGGCGGGGGTGAGCGCTTCTCTAGACTCAAGGACTCTCTACTGGACACCTGGGTGCTTTGTTCCCACTACTGGCCTCAGCACCCGTGGGCTCACTGATTCAAGTAGCACCCTGCTCCCAGCCAAAGAGGAAGAGTTTACTGCCTTTCCTTCCATCTCACCCCTCTGCTCACTAGGGTCTGTCCATATTATTGAAATAAATGAAAGGAGGCTTTGTGGATGTTGCCTTGGGGAGAAGGAGCCAGTTTGGACCTTGCCCTCTCACTCTTACCTTCTGTTTTTCTTCTGTCATTCAGTCATCTGATGAATATCTACTGCATGCTTCTTAGATACGGGTTCATTGTTCATACAATCATTCATTTATTGAACACCCACTGACATCTGGGTGCTGTGCTCTGCCCTGAGAGTGCAGATAGAGTGAGTCCCAGCTCACGCCTTCAGTGCAGTTCACACCCTCACAGTCCGGTTCACATCCTCAGCCCCTTTTAACAGCTTAACATCTGTCCCACATCAGTTCTGAAGAACGTGCTGACTCTCTTCTGTCCATTGCTTTCCTCAGCTGGATAAAAAAGTTATCAACCAAATTGCAATGAATGATGAAACAGCCAAAAACAAGAGTATGATCAAGATTTGGTGTAAAACTTTTACCAGCATGGTAAGTTTCTGAGAATATTGCTGGGTGGGTGAACGCTTGCATCTGTACTTGATAAAGCAAGATCCTGCATTTAGATTGGGCATATAAAAGGTAAGGGGAAGAAAAATCGGGGTTCCTGAAAAATCAAAACTAGCCAGTGAGAATCCTTAAGTCCTTGAATGCTAGATGGGATGGACAGACATTATACAGTAGGACAGACAGAACCAGCCCACATCATGGACCCATTATTCCTGGCTTGTTATTCTCATGTCTCCTGGCTTACCTCTGGCTGCCTCCTTGCTTGCATTTATGGAGGGACCCATGGAAGCAATTCATCATACTTACGGTGCACGAATTGTTATGGGTCTCCCCTGACGCCTCGCATTTCCTGCCATTCCCCACCAGAAATGAGTGTTATGGACTATACATAGCATTTCTCATGTTTGCCACCCAGACTGAGAGGAATGTCACCGTCCCCTCGCCTGACAACTGCACCTCTCCTTCCCTCTGTTGGACGGATGGCTTGCACACCTGGACCATCAAGAACGTGACCCACCAGGAGAACATTGCCAAGTGTGAGTGAAACTCCCAGAGCGTCAGCTGCCAGGACAGGCTGTCTGGGGTGATGATAGGTGTTGCCTCTCTGTGCGGAGCCCCAGTAAGTGAAGGAAAGAAGGGCAGTGAGATTCATTGAACACCAGTCCTACACTGGCCAATGAGCTGTGAGCTTTCACAGCAGAGGAAACTAAGGCTTAGGGACAGGGGACAGGCCCAAGGTCCCCCCGTAAGGGGCAGAACTAGGACTTGGTATTCAGTTCCTCTGGCAGTTCCAGACGGATTCAGAACTCCTCAACAGATACCAGAGTGGTCCTTCTATGTGCTTCAGTATCCCTTTGGCAGTACCTCTAGGGAGATGACAGCCTGATTTGAAGGAGATGTGGGGCACACACAGAACACATTCACCCTCAAGTCATGAGTCCCTACGGTACAGCAGGCCCCATATAGCAGGGCTATAGCACTGAACAAAGCAGTGTGCTTGCATGATGCTCCAGTTCTTTAAGAAGCTATACTGTTGCCTCTGGACTCTTTTACGGCCCTGACATTAGTTCTTCTAATTATTTATTCCTTATATACCCATTTGCGTATCTCTGCTTCTCCTCCTCTCCGTGCACCCCACATTAATTCTGAGCCATATACCTTAATACTGCAGGTGTGCTTTACCTCACAGAATCAAGTGAACGTATCACCTCCCATGTTCTAGGTTCTATACATCCATTGATATAAGCATGTTTTTCTGGAATCATCATGGGGACACACAGGGATTTTTAAAAAACACACAGAGTTTGATAATTAACAATAGCTCCCACTCTGACTTGCCCATCCTACCCCACCTTGCTCCTCAAATACTTTGTGGTAGGCATCCTCATTATCATGAGTAAAACACAACATGGGATTTAGAGGCAGAAGAATGGGGCTGGAAACCTGGGTCTGCCCCTGGATTTCACTACATCTTCACCCTCATGAGATCCCATCGGCCAGAACATAGCCTCAGGGCTACACTTAGCTGCAAGGGAGGCTGGAAAGTGTGGTCTTTATTCTGGGCTGCCTTGCTGTGTGTCAAGCTGACAACCAGGATTCTGTTACTCTGAGACGGAAGGATGCTGGGGAATAAGTAGCAATCTGTGGCTGTCAAGGGTTCCATGCCCTCCTAACGAGGGCATTCTGTGGTCTCTCCAGGCCAGCACATCTTCGTGAATTTCAACCTCCCGGATGTTGTCGTGGGCAC